>NC_139604.1:109954831-111154831 GCF_964270895.1 Podarcis filfolensis
TGCCTTGATACCTTAGGGGGAGAACTAACAATAATTCAGAATCATTGTGTGTATGCTGCTGGTAGGTATATTAAGTTTACATTTAAATGAAAATACCTAGTGTGGGGGACATAAAAGTGCTTTCAAATTACCATTGGCATGAATCCTGCAATGTCACGTGGCGTTTGGTATTTATGTTAATTAAGGAAATAGGTTGCCATATCAGAATCTTGACACGGGTATGTTGCCCCCTCTTTCCCTAACACTGTATTCTTATGATTAGTTACTGCCCTACAATTGATTGGTATGGAAGTTCTGAGAGTTTGTATGAATGAGAAGTGATGAAATCTCTGCCCTTGGACAACCTTCAAGGAGGATGCTGAGAGGAGATGACATACCTCAAGGTTCATTAGAACTTCACCCCCCTTTTCCTTGGCAGAGCTTTAAAAGGATAAATTTATAAACATAAGACACCAGGAATAAAAACATCCTTTCGTTCTTTTTCCTGCAGTGACAAGAGATATATATTCTAGATTGTAGACAGAACTGCCTTGGAGATAAATTGTCTGATTTCAGCGTCTCAGCAGTAGATAATAGATTCCCCTCAGAACCACATAATTAAAAAATGACATTTCTGCAACAGTGTGCCAACTCAGCTCCACCGCTGCCCGAGGATTCGGGGACATGGCAGCCCTGCAGGGCTGAAGAAAACATTATTATTACTATTATTTTAGTATTCGAGGGGACAATGTGAGGTCATTCAAAAACCATGTCAAAGGAAAGTGGGTGGAGCAGTGGGTGTCAAAAAGTTGTTTTCACCATTTTTCCTTCCTTTTTGAAAGTGTGGGAAGGTATGAGGAGCCAAAGTGAGGCACTCTGTTGATGAAAAGTTAACCTCAGGAGAGGGGCACATCTGCAAAATGGAAGCAAGAAATTAAACTCCCAATTTTTAGAGTGTTTTGAGAGGTTGCAATGGCCTGGCACCAATCAGAAACAACGTTTAAAAGGACAACACACAATCTCCCGTCATTCAGTTATTTATTTATTTTGGATGGTAAAGTCCATTAGAGTGTAGAAAGCTATTTTTTTAAATAAAAAACAACAACAGATGTAATCTTATGTAAAATGTATTTTTTACATTTGTATTATGTTATGGCAGACGAATGAAGCCCTTTTCTGGCATGTATGGAAACAACATCTTAAAAACTTCCTCAATATTCTTCTTAGCAACCAAGAAGGTCTGTAGAGAAGGAGGTGGTCTTTCCGAGTTATTTCGAGCCTGAGTTATTTCAGGCTTAAAACGCTAATGTGAGCACCTTGAATTGGGCCTGAAAACAAATTGCCAACCAGTGCAACTGTGAAATTCTCACAAAAATGCTGGTGAACTTTCATCATGACATCACAAACTGATGTGGAAACGTGGAGCACTGAAACCGGAGAGAAACCCTAGAGAACCGAAATGGACAGATTTGCTCATCCCTGGCTGCCTAAACTAGGTGAGCTGGGTCTCAAAGCCCCAGTGAGTAAGGGACCTTCCCTTACATATGAAGACAGGCTCTGGCACATTGAGGAGACAAGACCAATAGTGAGTCCTTCTCCATCCAGGAGAAGGAAAATTCTGATCCCAAGTCTCTACTTTCTTGCAGGATATCTTCAGGAGAAGAAAAGGCTAAGGAGTAAACCCTTTACAAATCTGGAGTGGAGTCCGTAAGACGGTTAGATGGTGTCGTGTATGCCTCCTTCCGGCAACTCCTGAAATCAAGCTGGTGACAAACATACTGTTCTGCTTTTCTTTGGACCACACCAGCGAGGCCAAGAGGGAGGTCTAGTTGTCTGGGCAGCCCAAGACCTCCATACAGACTGTCCAGGCTTGCGCCCCAGGGGAAGTCACATTGCTGCTGCTAATGAAGTAGTTTGACTTCACTCCATTATCCCTTGAGAGAGAAGGGTGCCAACGACAATGAACTACCAGATAAGTATTATAAGAAGACAGTGTGAACATTGATGGAGTGTTTGTAAAATACTTACTTGGCATACAGGAATAAATTCTCCTCAGTGCACTGTTCTCTGAAAAAAAATGAGGGGGGTATTTTAAGTTCAGAATTTTCTTGCCGGAACAGATCAAATGTCCATCTAGTCCAGCAATTTTGTTTCCAACAGCAGTGAGCCAGGTGCTTTTGGAAGTTCACAAGGAGGGTATGATGGTGATAGCTATCTCTGGTTATAGTCATCAGCATCTGGTACCCAGAGGCATATGGATTCTGAGACTGGAGGGTCTGTTCTTACCTATCATGGCTAAAGTTTCAGTCAAGGGATAGTCTACTTGGGGTCATGATGGGGAGTATTGTGGATGCATTCTCATCACAGGAAACATTTAATATATGAGAGACATTTAATATAAGAGAAAATATTATATTCCCCAGATATATCCAAATTACTGCAGTTGGTAGCAGTGTCCGGGTGGAAATTGGCAAAATGTATGGGAAAATCCAGACGTGTGGCAACTCGTGTCAGCAGTTTATGCAATTTTGCAAAAAAGCAACAACTTTGCCAAAAAAAACCCCTCAAGAACTGTTTGAAATATGGCAACCCTAAAATACAGGAATTCGTATTTTAAGTATTATAAACAAGGAATGCAAGAAGCAGCAAAAAGAAGAAATACGGATGAAACCTCACATACAGAGGTGTGCTAGAAAACTTTCAGACTGTAGCCAATGCTAATAGAGATACAGGATAAAAAGAGAGATTACCAGAGAGGTGAATATAAATACAAAAATGCATCAAGTTCCCAAGGAGAAAAAGGTCAGTAAAGGATGAGATAGCAATCTTTTGTTATTGATAGCAAAACGGGCAGTGGGTGAAGAAATAAAATTAAGGCTGTCTTTTCCTTTAGTTCTGTGAGAGGAGGGATACTAAAAGAAGCTATATAGTAAGGAATGAGAAACGCTAAGGCACAGGAGAAATAGTAATCTGGTAGATTTACTGTTGTACAAAAAAATTCAGGGGTCAGTGGAACCCTTCTCAGGATGCAGATGAGAGTTAGAGCTCCTTTGCATGTGAAACATTTTAACACTTATCTCCTATGGCCAAAGTAAATCATTTTTGGGTTTGTGTGAGCCTACAGTGGAGATGGGGAGGGGAAAGATGGACCAACACAAAAACCAAACATAAGAAGACCCCTCCTACGTCTATCGTTCAGCATCATATTCCCATAGTAGTCAGTGGCATACATGGTTTCAAGAAACTCACATGGAATACATGAGAGTAGTAGAACTCTTCTGTTGCCACCCCACATTCAACAATCCCATTCTATTTCAGTTTCTTGTTTTTGTCCAATTGTAAGTTCGGATCACCCCATTTTCACATCAGTTTGAGATTTAGTTGGCTCTTCTTGTCATTGACATGGGTGGTGCTATGGTCTAAACCACTGAGCCTAGGGTTTGCTGATCGGAAGGTTGGCGGTTCGAATCCCCGTGACAGGGTGAGCTCCTGTTGCTTGGTCCCAGCTCCTGCCAGCCTAGCAGTTTGAAAGCACGTCAAAGTGCAAGTAGATTAATAGGTACCGCTCCAGCGGGAAGGTAAACGGTGTTTCCGTGTGCTGCTCTGGTTTTGCCAGAAGTGGCTTAGTCATGCTGGCCACATGACCTGGAAAAATTATCTGCAGACAAACGCCGGCTCCCTCGGGCAGGAAAGCGAGATGAGCGCCGCAACGCCAGAATCGTTTGTGACTGGACTTAACTGTCAGGGGTCCCTTTACCTTTACTTGTCATTGACTGGTTTAATTCCAGTTTTGTTTTCTCCGTTCTCCCTGTTGAGACTTACAAGAGCAACACTAGGATACTGAAGAGGAGAAATACGACAGGCAGTGCCACCCCATGGATTGGTTACAGTTAAGAAGATTGGCAGTTGGGGGCTGGTTGAGGATAGACTATGGTTGGTGTGTCAGCACCCCATTTGCTAAAATAGGCCATCCTCTGCTGGTTACCTGCTTTCAAATACACCCTCACTTAATAAACAGGTGGTAGTAGGAACTGTAGGCAGAGATTTGTAAGAGATTATGAGTTCCATTGTCACATTGTTGGCTGCAGGATGACTTCCCTTCCACTTATACATATACCACTTATACATCCCCAAATGTCATAATAACAGGCCCGTTCTACTTGATGAACCAATCTTAACAACTCCACAGTGGCAACATCCTAACACACCCTGATTCTGAATGTTCATTTTAAGGCCAAAATCTAAAAAAGTTGTATACATGTCAACACACAGTCAACAAGATCCCCATGGAAACCTAACAATCAGGACTTCATCAGGAGTCTGATGAGGCAAGCACCAATTCTGTTTATAAAACCGTTTACGTAATCAAAAGAAAGTCCGTGGATGTGCAAACGCACAGAGATTTTGTACTATAGCTGCATGACAGCACACAACCCAGTTTGATTCTTGTTGTGACATTTCACATGGTGTATTGACCATTTAGGTGTGTTATATGTTACTAAGAGAATTAGGGTGCAAAATTTTATTAAATGAAATGATGTCTTTCAAATATTAAAATTGGGGGGATCTATATTATATATATAAAACCTAACACCCTGCTGCAAATTATAAGGCGCATCATTATCAGTCAAAAACGATTTATATGATTCTGTATTCAACTCCATTCATACAGCATTGCCTTTTATTTTATGGATTTTTTCCCTAGAGGATACACCCCCCTTTTTTAATGAGAGAGTTGTAATCACTATAGTGTTTTCATAAACAATTATAGCACAGACTGCAGGATGCTATCTAAGACTGTGTTTGCTTCTAATCCTTTCTCCTTCCCCAAGAGACAAAGATCAGGAACAAACGCAGCCAGGCTATATGATATTCAGTAAGTACTATAAATTTCTACCCAGGAGATCATCTAGTAATTGCAGATGTTCTGTCAAGAGCATATGCTCTGCTTTATGACATCTAAGCAACTGATCTGGAACAAGCAGGAGCCAGTGTACAGCTGATACTGATTCAAGTGTCATGTGCTTTATCACAAGAAGGAGGTGATGAGCTGGAAATAGACACAGGTTGGAAGGAAGCACTACTGAAAACAAGGCAAGCTCCCTATGGGAAACAGAGAAATCAGCCTTTCCGAACTGCATACAGTTAGCTTTTTATAGAGTCTTCTGAAATTCACCAAATTAAAAATGCTCAAGAAATCAGCAGTTGGCTGGGGGGGGGGGTGTCTCTATTTTAGCAAACAAATTACGGGCAACTTGATAGAACGAGCATAAAAATAAATAACTTGGAAAACAGAACGCTGCCTAATACTGAGTCAGAGCACTGGTTAATCTAGGTCAGTATTGTTGGTGTAGAAGAAAGGTAAGCAAGACTATAGCCATCTTTGCAATAGAAATCAACTCCCACCATAGCAGTAGAATTCTAGCCCCTAGCAAGCTCTGCTTTACAAGGAAAATCAGTGCTTGAATAATAGGAGGAAAGGAAGGGCAGGGGCTAAATGAAATTCACAACTCCTGAGCTAACCCTAAATTTAGCCAAAATATAGGAACAGGGGAAGCTGCCTATAGCAAGTCAAACCTGTATTTTGCTGATACTGACTGTTAGTTGCTTTTGAGGGTTTCAGATGGGAGTCTTTCCAACTCTTTCTGGAGATTCCAGAGACTAAATCTTGGACCTTTTGCATATCACAAAGATGTTCTACCACTGAGCTACAGATATCAATTTCAGTTCTCCACATTTATGCAGAAATTCACACTTAAAAATAACTTCACGAAAATTCACCAGCATTTTAATGCAAATCTCTCTTAATAAACAGTTTATATGCGGTTTCGACTGTGTACACATCTGCAAGCAATTGCCCTTAATATAATGGTTTTATTTGTGGTTTTCATTAACATATTCATTTTTATGCTCACATTCTCCTAATATTTGTATTCTTGTAAGCATTATTTAGAGAACTGTATTGCAAAATTCAGATAAATTCAAATTCTGAATAATTTTGGTTTGAAAAATGTGTGGATTTGGCAAGTTTGGCTTTAAATAAAACCCAAATTTCTCTTCCATTCCAAGCTACAGACCATCCTCACAATCATGCTCCAAGCAGCATTCTAAAAATACTAACTACACAGGCTATCACAAATAGTAATGGAAGCCAGGCCCCCTTTGCCTTCCGCCCTGGAATCTGTGCACTGAAATAACCAAACTTAAAAGCCTGTTCAAATCAGCCTTCTTTAGGACTTCCGGGTTAGCGCCATCGGCAATGGTGGAATTCCTCTGATCCAGAGGAACCCGCTCTGCGAAAATCGGGTCTTGCCGCCGCGGCGAAGGTGGAGACCCTTTAAAAATCCCAGGCGGAGGAAGCCTGGGAACGTGGGATTCGGCTGACACCAGGAGCGCCCCCCTACACGCAAGGAAACCCCTTTTTCGGGGATCCGAAGCGATGTGGGGTGAGCGGTGCAGTGTTTTGAATCGACCACTATTTTTACGGAGTGAAGCTGCACAGCCGTTGCCGGAGAGCGCTGACTTTTTCCTGTGGACAATTGGACTCTAAACAAGTACCCGTGAGTAGAACGGAAAATTGGGCTAAGAAACATTTTAATTTGGCACTCAAGCAGGAAGGTCCTAAACAGGAAGTCCGCCTTCCGCTTTTGTAAATAGTCTGAAGCAAAAATTGTGCAAGCTAAAGTCTGGAAAGTTGTACATAAAGGTTTAAAATTCCTCCTGTTTTAAACCCCTCTTGGAAGCAGGAGTAAAGAGGGGGAATTTTGACTGTTCAAGCCTGCAGGAGAGAGAGTAAAGAAAGATAAATTTCCACCGTCTCAAACCTGGGAACGGGGTGTCAGAGACAGAGATTTTTGGTGAAGTTCATTGACTGTGAATGGAACATCTTTTGACAGGTAGTTAAAGAAGAGAAACAAATTGATTCCAATGTTGCCTTTTGCATTTAAAAGAAACAAAAAATCCAAAAAATGAAAGTAATTTTCTTTTGTTGGACCGGCTTTCAAAAGATGGATACAAATAGAAATTGCCTCCTCTAGAGGGAGCTTGTTAAATTGTTGCTAGAGTCGATCTGGGGACTTTACAGCTGTGGAGATTAGGATCGTGGGACCAGACTGTGACCTTGAATAAAAATGTGTTTGGAAGGAGTTTTGGTGTTTGCTTTGTGCAAGACAAGCGCTTTGTTGGAGCAGATGCACGAGAAGATGGATTTGATGACTGCTGCAGTCAAAAATTTTGGACAAACAGTGAATATTTATACAGAAAACATTCAGGATCCAACCCAGGAACCTGTTTTGATAGAGCAAGTGCAAATGCAGAAGATAATGGAGGAGGCTGCTGTTGAACCTCAAGTAACACAAATGGAGAGGCCCGAGGCCCTACAGGAGCATAAGCCGTTGTTGTTGAAGGCTGAATTTGGAGTGGGCCGGGGGGGTCTGGAGTTGTGGGGGCCCTTAAGCTTGGAGGGGCTTTGAAACATGCCTTTAAATATTTTCTGGACTACACTGTTGACTGTGGGGAATGGGACTGTGGGGAATGGGCCGATCTGCTGAGGAGAGACGGAGATATTTTCGAGATGGAACATCCCTGAGACCTACTCCTTAATGAGAAAGGAAAGAAATCAAGAAAGAGATCAACAAAAGACAATGTAAAGTGCAAGTACAAACAAGAAGAAGATCTGCAGAAGGGACATGGAAAAGACTTAAGAGCCTCGGACATAAGATTACCAGGTTGATGGACTAGATGGAATGGACAGTAAGGACTGACATAACCCGAGACCAGGAAGAAGAGACGCTGGAGGAAGATTGGAAGAAAATTATTAAAAAATTTATTTTGGTAATTAGTGTAAAATTAATGAGTATTAGGAAAAATGTTGGAATGAAAATATTTGGCTTTAGTAGAAATGATATAAGGAATTATGTACAAACAAATATTAAGTTTTAAGCTTTAAGGTACTTTATGGTAAGATAAGGTTAAAATAAACTAAGGTACACTGAATGACAGAATATAGTGAAAGATGGAAAGGTTTTGCTGAGTTAATTAATAGGTTAGACTGTTAAGACAAACTACTCAATAAAAATTGAGAAAGATGGAAAGAATTTGCTGAAATAAATAACTAAACTAGAATACAAAAAAGGAGGTGTGAGGAGGTCGATGAAACAAGTAAATGAAAGATAAAGATATGGAATATTGGATGTGTGTTTTTATTGCTATTGTTGTATTGGCTTTTATTTTTTCCCCTCTTTTTTATATATTGTTATGTATGTTTTGAATTTTTGTTGTTGTTGTTGTTTTCTTCTTTTTTCTTTCTCTGTAATTTTTGAAAATTTCTAATAAATATCATTTAAAAAAAAAACAAATCAGCCTTCTTTAGGCATCCAGGTTTGTGTATTTAAATTTTTATACTGCTTGACTGTAAAAAAACAACAACAAAGCTCAACTCATTTACAAAAAAATAATAAAACAATGAAATTACCCATAACAACAGTTAAAAACAATTATTTTAGTTCTTCCAAAATAATGAAAATCAACTTAAAAGCCATATTAAAAGACATCAAGCTGGTGCTAAAAAGAGCACGGTGAGGCAACTGCCCAGTGTCAATAATAAGGGTTTCACAGATGAAGTGTGCAAAGGGTCAAGCAGGAAACCTATCAGCACTTCAAGACCTGGGTGTGTTCTCTGGCCAATGCATGACTGGTGTTAGTTTGAAGGAGTCTGCCTTACTCATGTAGGGCTTCCAACATGGGGATGAGAGTCCTGATTTTGTTAGAAACTCTACATGTGATCAAGGCAGTGTCACCAGTTGGGTGTGACCGTTTCCCCTGTGGGTTAAAATCTGTTGCAAATGTTGGGACAATGGAACAACATTTTTAAAATGCCATAAATCAGGAGGAAAAGAATGAAGCCAGTCTGCCTGTGGCAACTGTAAGGCTGGACAGTTCAAACGGGACTTTTCCTTTTATGAACACTGTTTTCCAAAGCTTCCTGCAGAGTTCAGTAGCTGTTAGACAAAAAAAAATAAAAAAATACCCCAAACCCTAAGGCTAATTGCCAGTTGTAAAGTAAAAACAGACTATATCTCGGTATAGTGAGTGAGGGTCCCCCTCCTCCAATTTATACCCCACATCTTGATTTTAGGGGCATGTTTGTCAAAGGGAGTGAGAAGGCTGCTGCATATGATGGAATATATAGTGCAAATATTTCACCTAACTGACTTTGGCCATTGAAATTATACTTATGAGGTAAAATGCACCCTTATTAATGTTCCTGATGATGCAAGTTACCAGCCCCAGTCAAGGGTTTTATCTGAGTTGAAATTAAAATGTGGTTTTATTTTCATCCGCGATGCCCATATTGTTGATAAATTTACAGAAGTGTGAGGCAATTTAAAAGCTATACACCAACAGAGGAAAGAGGCAGATATTATTTGTCCACTCTACTTTCTCCATTGCTTTTCCTAATTATTAACTAATATGAAATGAAGGTGACCTGAGGTCCAGATGGGAGAGGGAAAGAGTGTATGGGCTGCAACTGCAATGATAGAACTTTAATAATAATATTTTTATGATTTATATCCCACCCACCTGGCTGGGTTACTTGAGTCACTCTGGGCAGCTTCCAACAAGTATAAAAGCATACTAAACATCAAACGTTAAAAACTCCCTGATACAGGGCTGCCTTCAGATTTCTTCTAAAAGTTGTATAATTATTTATCTTCTTGACATCTATCTGATGGGAAGGGCATTCCACAGGGAGGGTGTTACTGCCGAGAAGGCCCTCTGTCTGGTTTCCTGTAACTTCACTTCTCACAGTGAAGGAACCACCAGAAGACCCTCGGAGTGGGACCTCAGTGTCTAGGCTGAACAACGGGGGTGGAAATGCTCCTTCAGGTATACAGGGCTGAGGACATTTAGGGCTTTAAATAGTAATGGCTTCTCCCAAAGAATCCTGGGAACTGAGGTTTATCAAGGGTGATAGGAGCTGTTAGGAGACCCCTATTCAGAGCTCCAATTCTCACAGTGGTCAAACAGTGAATCCTTTTCCCCAGAAACCCTTGAGGATAGCAACATGGGACCTGAATTTTTCAAACACTGGATAAGCAATACTGTCTGAAATCCAATCGTATTTGTCCACCAGCAAACGTGATTGTCATTTGTGTAACAGGATTTCCTTTCCATCTTCTCCTCCTACAACCTTCTTGTACAACCCCAAAATCTGCTTCTGGGCAAAAAGTAATAATAATAAAAAATGAATTGACTTCCCTCAAATGTTAATCTGTCAAGTTCTCACAAAAAAGTTTGAGTTGGTGTTTGGTTTTGGTTTTTCAAAACTGAGTTAAAACAACAACAAAATTTGGAAATTCGGATAGCATAGCCCTTAGATCGCACTACATGAGGTGAAAAATATAGCTGGCCTCCATAAGAAAAATCTTTTTAAAAGTAATTTCAACTGATAAGCTGACTGGTCACAAAACAATTGCTTCTCCCTTTAAATTCAGAACAGAATTGAGCAAAAATGCATCTCTACCCACTTTATCCATCCTGGCAGTCAACAGAAATACAGCATTTGATCAAACTGTGAAAAATAGCCTGGGTGAAACAGCACATTTTGTAAATATTGAATTTTCAAGACTTGTAAAACCTGCCCATAAAAAAGCTGCAGTCCAAGAATTATTGGCAGAAACTATTCAGTAAACAAATTTGTAATACATTTGGGGGAGCTTGTGATATATTTGTGGATATTTCACAAACAAAAAAGAGTGCCAAATTTGCTGAAAGCAGCATGCATTAGTTTTTCGGAATTCCCAGAGCAACCTTGGATCAGCATTGCGGGAAGAATGTTGCAGTGGTTTGGTGGATATAATGTCTTCAGATCTTGATATTGTTAGCATGGTACCAGCCCTGTATATTTTACTCTCCGTTTGTTAAATTTTCCTAGCAAACATCATGCTACTTGTATTAAGCATTTGAAAATGGGGTTAAAAATGTCAGAGTTGTTGGTTCCAGAATTACATGAGGGAAATAAGTTGATTTGTTACTAGACCAAATCTGATGGGTTACTATTGGTATGTAAAGCCCTTAACAGCTTGGAACCAATTTGCTTGAAGAATTCCCATACCCAACATGTGCCTATTTGACCACTTCAGTCTGTAGAACTGCCCTTTTACAAATGCCACATAATGTTCATTCCACCCTTGCAAGGAATAAATCCTCCAGTGTATTCTTTGGAACTCCATGCCCATTGATATTTGGAAGGCCTCTTTGCTGTATTGTTTTTGGAACCCTACCCAAGTGGGTTTCATGTATAAAAAGTGACCTTGGTGGTTACTTTTTCATCTGATTTCTGGTGTGAGGTATGCTACCATGAGCTTCTTGAAGGAAAGATGACCTGTCGAAGCTCTCTCTGTTTGTGTGTGTGATAAAGAGACTGTTCTTATTATTATTTTATGATTATGTTTTTTATTGTGAGTGGGTAAGTGTGTGTGGCCGAGACCATATAACATTGGTCCTGAAAGACCTTCATTGGCTCCCAGTACGTTTCTGAACACAATTCAAAGTGTTGGTGCTGACCTTTAAAGCCCTAAATGGCCTCGGCCCAGTATACCTGAAGGAGCATCTCCACTCCCATCATTCAGCCCAGACACTGAGGTCAAGTGTTGAGGGTTTTCTGGCAGTTCTCTCACTGCGAGAAGTGAGGTTACAGGGAACCAGGCAGAGTGCCTTCTCGGTAGTGGCATCTTCATGATGAAAGAACACCCTCCCATCAGATGTCAAGGAAATAAACAAATATCCTACTTTTAGAAGACATCTGACGTTTTTAATGTGTAAAGATTTATTCTGTTTTAATATTCTTTTGGGAGCCACCCAGAGTGGCTGGGGAAACCCAGCCAGATGGGCGGGGTTATGATTAATAATAATAATAATAATAATAATAATAATAATAATTTTAAGCTGCATAGAATGCACACTTAATGTTGCATACCGCCCTGGGATCTTTTGATAAATGGCAGTATATAAATTGAATAAATTAAAATAATATAAAATAAACAATGCGTTTTGTCTCATCATGGTGGAATATTTGCACATTTTATCTATCCAGTCCTTCAGAATGATTTCTTTAAAAAAATTAAATCAGTTGATGAAGTGATCCATTGCATGTGCATGAGTGAAAGATGCCAGCTGCATGAAATTAGTGGGTGCTTCAGGAGCAATTAGCCATAAAGCACAGGAGGCCTCAGAGATACTAAATGGCATGACTTGTACAAAATCATAAAGATGTGATTATGGAGCCCTTATTCTGAGGCCACAAACTGCTCAAGTATGTCTAGAAAACTCTCTCTCTCTCTCTCTCTCTACTGGTGGTGGTGGACTAACGTCACAATTCTCTGAATTTTGCAATGCAGTTCTCCAGACAAGTAAACTGTGCAAAAATGCATGTATTAGGGGAGGGGGAGAATGGGACCACAAATGTATTGTATTAGGGAAAGCTGCTATGTAAAAAAGTGTGTATAAGAGAAAATTGCATGCAAAAATGTGTTATTAAGAGAAATATGCTCTAAAATGCTGATGAATTTCAGTATGACAACTTCTTATGAAAACTTATGTCGAAATGTGGCAAACTGAACTTAAGCCTGGAAAAATGAGAAACCAAGAGAAACTGAAATTGACAGCTTTACCCATCACTGAATACAAGATGGTTGCAATGCATAAAATGGACAAAATACCAAACAGAGGGCAACCGTGAGATGCTATTTGGCTGTTTGTGACATATCACTTGATTGCTTTCCTAAAGACTTTTAGGGGCACACTAGGCTCATTGAATCCATATTAATAAAACAGGGTTTCATGCAGATGTACAATTTTTGAAGAGAAGTAGGTACTAAGCAATATTCATAGCAGATCCTCTGCTTTGTTCATGTACATGTTGGCTAGAAAGAGTGTGGGGAGGGAAAGCAAGAGTGTGAGAGTGTGAGAGAACCCCCTGGAAACTGCAGAGCAGGGACAACTTTCATAATGAAGGCAAATTGCATGTTGGCCCTGCATGACCACACTAGGGACAATTTCTCTCACTGCTCCATTCATTTCAGTTTCCAAGATCTCCAGAGAACTTAAAGCAGCTCTCGGTTTTAATGAAGTCCGATAGCTGCGCTGATCACAAATATGTAGAGCCCTGCAGACTCAAAAGCACCTAGAGATTTTTGGGCAGCACCAGAATCGTACTGAACATTAAACTGGAAGATGGGGAAGGATGCATTCAGTAACTGTGCATGCATGATTGAAGCTTGATCATGGTGTGCCATATACTATGTGTGACTGACACCACAGCCCTAAAAATGTGTGAATGCATACCTCAGTGGAAGGTCCATAGCTCAGTGATCGACCACTGACGTTTGTACGCAGAAGGTACTGAAATCCAGCATCGCCTGAGCTCTGCAAGTGCAGCTTCCTCCCAACTGAAGTGCAGAGTGTTTGAGGACTGGGACATTCACAGAGAAACCAAAATGCTTGCTTACAAACCTATTTTAGTACCAACCTTACTGTACACTTGTGAAACATGGACCACTTATAAACACCATCTCCAACTCCTCGAAAGATTCCATCAATGGTTTTCAAGACTTGTAAAACCTGCCCATAAAAAAGCTGCAGTCCAAGAATTATTGGCAGAAACTACTCAGTAAACAAATTTGTAATACATTTGGGGTGTCTCCGAAAAATTTTATGCATCACTTGGGAAGACAGGCAAATGAATGCCAGTGTGCTGGAAGAAGCAAAAATCACCAGTGTCAAAGCCATGATTCTTCAACATCAACTTTGTTGGACTGGTCATGTTGTTTGGATGCCTGATTATCGTCTTCCAAAGCAGCTACTCTATTCCGAACTTAAAAAAGGAAAGTGTAATGCTGGTGGTCAACAAAAGATGTTTAAAGACTCTCTCAAGACAATTCTAAAGAAATGTAGTATAAACACTGGCAACTAGGAAACACTGGCCTGTGAGAGCTCCAATTGGAGAACTGCCTTTACCAAAGGTGTCATGGACTTTGAAGATGCTCAGACTCAGGACAAAAGGGAGAAACATGCTAAGAGGAAGGCACATTTGGCAAACCCTCACCATGATCAACTCCCGCCCGGAAACCTATGTCCCCACTGTGGAGGGATGTGTGGATCCAGAACTGGCCTCCACAGTCACTTACGGACTCACTGTTAAAACCATGTTTATGGAAGACAATCTTAGTCCGCTACGAGTGATCACCAAAGAAAAAGAGGCAATACTTAGCAAGATGGACCAAGTGCTCTGACTTTGTATAGGGCAGTTTTCTATGTTTCTATATTCTTGAATTACTCCGACAGTGAACACAGTGACTTTCGGTATCCAGAGGGTGATGCATATATGGTGCTTCCACCTAGCTGCTCTGCTGCTGCCTCCCATTATATGTGGCTACTGCCCCAAACAGGACACTGTTGCAACATAGATAGCTTTTGTAATGGCTGGAACACCTTTAAAATATACGGTAGCTGTTAAGACCTTGCAAGGATTGCCTTCACCTTGCCCTGTCATGGACAATTTATAACACATGGAATGCCATTATGTGACACTCCTTACTACATCTGGCTATTATTTTCAGCCAACTGAGAATCTTACTTTTGCAAAGGAAACTGGTGCCATAATCTGGATATGCCTTCTTTAGTCCAGTCCTAAATCTGTTAATGAATTAAGTGTTGCTAGTTTTGTAGGATTTATTTCCAAGTAGTTATTCTTGGGACCTGACCATTCTCTCACGGTTTTTAGATACCCCAGAAAGCAGAATAAAGTGTTCCTGGTAGGTAACTGTCTTACATGTATCCTGATCATTCCATACCCTCACATCCCCCCCCAAAGGTCATATAGATGACCACCATACAGTGGTACCTCGGGGTACAGACGCTTCAGGTTACAGACGCTTCAGGTTACAGACTCTGCTAACCCAGAAATAGTACCTCGGATTAAGAGCTTTGCTTCAGGATGAGAACAGAAATCGCGTGGTGGTGCGGCAGCAGTGGGAGGCCCCCTTAGCTAAAGTGGTACCTCAGGTTAAGAACAGTTTCAGGTTAAGAATGAACCACAAGAATGAATTAAGTTCTTAACCTGAGGTACCACTGTACTTGTAGTATTTGTATGTTATCTGCAGCCCAGCACACATCTTTGTGACAGCTTCCAGCTATAGAAGACTTGAAAGAGAAGGGAAGGAAGGAAGGAAGGAAGGAAGGAAGGAAGGAAGGAAGGAAGGAAGGAAGGAAATCATCTCACCAACAGGGAACCATAGGTACAGTCTAAAGAGAAAAAAGTGCCACTGAAATCATTACGGTTATACGAACTAGTTTTCAGGTGTCACCTCGATTTACTCCTCTGTGTGTGCTACCAGGGACACCTGAATTTCTCCTGAATCATCCCAGCTTATCTTGCCCTCTCATGAATGCTGACCCCCCTCCCCACATTAAGAGGTGGCCACAATTAGATGGAGCTGTCTTCCCAACATGTTCAATATGTTAATCATCCAGCTTTCCAATTATGCTAATAAGATATGTAAATTGCTGGTAGCCCTCCAGCTCATAATAAACCTTCAATGTGACACTGCTGGACAAACTGTCCATTTCTGGTTTGAAACAAAGTTCTACACCTCTGCTTGCATCACTTTGGTCAAATAAGGAGAGTTCAGATTTTGCCACATCACCTGAAAATGTGAGGGCACTAATTATAAGCTGCCACTCTTCTATTGTACATAGTGAGACCTAAAATACGTAAGCCATTGTCCAGATCTCACCAGAAAGACGTGCTAGAAACTCACACAACTCAAGCTTTTCTATTTCAACATTGTCCTTGAAGCTTCCACAGGATTTGCCCTATAACCTCTGAGATGAAAGATACCAATAAGATGTAAGGAGGAATGGATAAAACTTGTGTAAAAGAACTATGTCAAGTCTTGGAATATCAGCAGTCAAACAGTGCTCCAAAATATGCCACAACATTTTCTAGTATTTGG
Source organism: Podarcis filfolensis (assembly GCF_964270895.1). NCBI lineage: Eukaryota > Metazoa > Chordata > Lepidosauria > Squamata > Lacertidae > Podarcis > Podarcis filfolensis. The sequence continues at coordinate 109,970,827 of NC_139604.1, forward strand.
GTGATAATTTATTTTGGCATTTTGAATAAATGCTTGTAAATTTGGTGAGAAAATAGGATAATGCATGATGCAGTTCACAGCCTACTTGCTCCTGAATTGCTCTGTTAAAATAGTAGGAGTGTTGTGGACTGAATAGACATGGAAACATAGTTTAAATGGAGTCAAAGAAGTTCTGAACAACTAGAACTGTTATATCTGGGCAATAACATATCTTCTTCCAAACATAGGGAAAGTCAACACATAAGCACTTCCTCTTATCCTATGATTCCCTGATGGGCAAAGAGGGGGGAATGATGAGAGCAATGAATCAAGTGCTAGGATGGAAGAGAGTGGAAGGGAATTCCCCATCAACTAACAGGCTACAAAATGTGCTAATAATAATTAAAAAAAACAATTATGAGACCCACTCGTACAGCAGTTCTGTATGTGAATGGCGATCTGGGTTTCAGTAAGGCTTTTGACAGAGCCACCCATGATATTATTGCAGAGAAGCTGGTAAAATGTGGGCTGGATGAGGATACTGTTAAATGGATTTGTAGCTGGTTGACTGACCAGACCCAAAGAGTGCTCACTAATGGTTCCGCCACATCCTGGGAAAAGGTGGCAAGTGGGGTGCCCCAAGGCTCTGCCCTAGGTCCATTGTTGTTCAGTCTTTATATATAACATGGGTGAAGGAACTGAGGGGATGCTCATCAAATTTGCAAGTGACAATAAACTGGGAAGGGTAGCCAATGCCACAGAAAACAGAATCGGGATTCAAAATGACCTTAATACATTGGAAAACTGGGCCCAACCTAACACAGTGAATTTCAATAGGGACAAATGAAAGGTTCTGCACTTAGGAAGAACCAACCACACAGATATAAGATGGAGGACATCTGGCTAAATGGTAGCACACGTGAAAAGGATCCAGGGGTCTTAGTGTATCACAAGTTTAACATGAGTCAACAGTGTGATTCAGTAGCAAAAAAAGCTAATGCTATTCTGGGCTGCATCATCAGAAGTCTAGAGTCCAGATCAAGCAAACTAAGAGTACCACTATTCTGCCTTAGTCAGACCACACCTGGGATTCAGCTAGATCGGTAAAGAAAAAGCAATTTATATACGCTCTATATGTGATATAACACTGAGCCACCAGATGGCACTGTGGAGTCCCATTTTTCCCTACCGGATTTCCCCTTTAAATTTACAACCCATTTAACTGAAACGCTAGATCCAGCCCTGGAATACTGTGTCCAGTTCTGGGCGCCACAATTTAAGAAAGATGTTGACAAGCTGGAATGTGTTCTGAAGAGGGCAACCAAAGATGATCAAGGATCTGGAAACCAAACCCCCATCCCCCTGCAACTGCAAGGGGACCCTATCCACTTGGGGCATTCCAGCTCCTCATGTGATTAAAGTGTACTTTTGTAGTAGGAGGTCATGCATCACTGTAGGCTCCCCATGCAATTGAGAGCATAGTGTTGCTGGAAGGAAAAGTGGGGTTACATACAGCTGGATAGAATTCAATATCCAGCACGTCTTGCAGTAATGCTGTAGCAATGTTAAGACTTCCCCCAAAGGAAATGAGCACTTTGTACAACCTACTAGACCCAGCTTCATTTCCCTTTCCCTTCTCTGGCTCACTGGGAAGTGGTTAAAGCATAGATCTGGGAAATATCATTGTTGCAGAACTCTGTGTGAGAGGCTGCCATGTTAGCAAATCTAGAAAAGCTAACCCACTGATGGGCAATTCTTCCCACCTGCTTGGAGCAGCTGCATTGTAACACAGAAGGAGTTAGCTTTCAATTCACAATTTGTCACAATTTTCTCTTTAAAAGGCCTTGTTTTATTCCTGTTTTCCTCGGGGGAACTGCATATAAATAGAAATACGTACGCATACATGCGTGCCTTTGAAACGTAACCTGAAAAGCGGCATGGAGATTCTGCCTAGAATTTCCCTATTGTTTCTTATATTGGCACTCTGTTTGAAAGCATAATATCATTCCGTCGATTCGTTATTGCTAAAGTGTATTTGAATGTAATAACATTAGCAATATACCTTTTGTGAAGCTAATGAAATGGTTGCCTAAAGAATGAAGTTAATGCACCACTTTATTCACATGTAAAGCAGGAACATTAATGGTGCTTCAGCTTACAGTGAACTAAATTCATCCCTGGCATAACTCCATTAAATCCAAAGGGTTTACCCCAGGCAAATGTCTCCAGGGCCAGTTTTAGAGACATCTGTGCGATATCGGAGCCCTGTACTTGCAAAGCCACCAAACATCCTGCGGCAGCTTCCCCCTACAGGCAACTTGTCTTAAGCCTTCAGCTCTGCATTTGGCCCTGTTTGAATCTAATTGACTTAGTAAGAATTAGTAAGAAGCTGGTCTGCTCAGAGGTTTGGCACTTGCAGACAATTCACTGACATGTTTAATGTTGTTATCAATGGCTTGTTGCTTTAATCAACATCAGTGCCAATATATGGGGATTAAAATGATCTTTGGTTCATCAGGAGGCAGACTAAACAGGAAACATTTACACAGTGTTAAAGCTTTAAAAGCTCCCAGAAAGAGGCGGGGGGGGGGAGAGGAAGGTTGACATCCTCTTTGTCTACAGCATCTCTCTCTTTTTGAAATGCATAATCACCAAAGCAAAGGTGTAAGGTTCTCTACTGTGTAATGAGCAGAATCTTGGCATTTGAAGAAACTGATGTCCTCAATTAGGAAAGGCGTCTGTAGCTTATTACTATTCACAGCGCAAAGCTTCCTACCTCTCTGAGTCACACTGGAGAATGACATTCTGACTGGATCCTTTTAGCTAAGCTTTTGTTGATTTCTTGGCAAGGAAAACACGGAGAGAGGGAGAGAGAAAGAGAGAAAACCCCAAAGATATCCTTTTGGCTTCTCATAAAAGTGTGACTTCTCCTGACCTTGTGAACAGACCTCATTATAGGCTGTGCTCAAGAAGTTGGGCTTCCAGATTTCACACACTCACACACACACACACACACACACACACACACACACTCCCAACCTAAACCGTTTGTGTTAATTTGGAACTTGAAACAAACAAGAGCGCGATCCTTCACATGTTTATTCAGAAGCAGGTCTCAGCGTGTTCAGTTGGGCTTGCTCTCAGGATGCCAGGCTGAGCAATTAAGAATGTTGGCAAAAAGCAGCCATTCAGTAGGCTGATGGTGCTTAACAATCTTCTTGCTCACATGTAGCCATAAATATTCTGATAGACCTGACTTCAAACAGTCTCATTTGTCCTCCTGCACCATCTTCATTTTCATTTCACATCCTCAAGTCACGCTGCATCGGAGGCACTGCCTTGGGCCAAAGATTGGGGGGGGGAGCTGCATGGCACGTGGCTATGATGTCATACGTTTGTCATCAAGAGGAGGCCTTGCCCAGCGCCACACAGCTTTAATGGCTGCGGCTTCTCATCTCTCACTCTCAGGAGGAGCCTGCTTTTGATGATGCTCTGCAATCAGCTTGGTGGTTCAAGCTGAGCCCCCTGCTAAGGAATATTGAGGGGGCTGACGACACTTACGCCCCCTAGAGTAGGTGCGCCCACACTGCATTCACATTGCAGTTTATTCCATTTCCTCAACATTTCCCCAACTGTTAATTTCTGCATTGTATTTGAGCTTTCACTTGACGCAAAAGCTGCTTCCAGAGATATCTGACATTTAGTGCAAGCTTTGTGCTCATTTCTGTGTTATTTGCAACCAGATTTTTCTGGAAGTAGCTAACACAGAAAGTGGCCCTAAACTTATGCCCTATTCACTATAATCTTTGCCATACAAACTAAATATTCAGAAGCTATGAATGCCATGTGATCCGCTCCCCGCTCCCCGCCCCCCCAGCCCCACTTGTAAAAACATTACCAGGGCTTTATTAACACTGCAGTTATGTTATCTTTGATGCTACATCAAAGTCCACGCTAAATTAAGCATTGGGTTTATCAAGTGAAGCTTGTGATGGTGTAAGCACAAGGAACGGGCTCGATGCACTGGTCTAGTGAAGAAACCCTCCTGCTCCCCCCCCTCAATTTTTCAAAGAAGACGCTGAGATAATTAATGAAAGTCAGTTAGGGGGTTAGATCTTCCCAATCAATAACATTAGCTGGATTCCATTTTTCATCATGCCCACTTGCCCAGCTCATATGCAAATAGAATTGCAAGAGACGAATCACTGTGATTAGACACGATTCTCCCCGTAAGTGAAATTCATAATGAATGGGCACCCTGGTGACAGTCAGAGGCACTGGTTTAGTCTTTATTAAAAGCAATTTGAGAGAAGAGTAAAATAACGAGCTTTGTTAATGGCTGATGAAGAAGTCATGCGCTACATAAGCAGTTTTGGTTTTAGGTAACTACTGATTAGAGGTTTAGGACAGAGCCTGGAGATGAGAAATATGTGGGGATGCACATACATTTTTGCTTAAGATAACCTACATTAGCAGAGACCTGGAGCGATATACAGTGGTAACTCAGGTTACATATGCTTCAGGTTACATATGCTTGAGGTTACAGACTCCGCTAACCCAGAAATGTACCTTGGGTTAAGAACTTTGCTTCAGGATGAGAACAGAAATCATGCTCTGGCGGCGTGGCGGCAGCAGGAAGCCCCATTAGCTAAAGTGGTGCTTCAGGTTAAGAACAGTTTCAGGTTAAGTACGGACCTCCGGAATGAATTAAGTACTTAACCTGAGGTACTACTGTATTGGATTGCTTCAAATGAATGTGTGATTGGCTGTCTGCACAGCCTTGCTCCTTGTACCCTGATGCACAGGTCTTTTGCCTGTTTCCTCCATTCTCAGTAACATTGCAGAGCACCTCCCATTCCCCAGATCCTACACAAGATTCTTTTCTTTGCCATTCTGCATGGACTTATAGAAGACACAATCAAAACAAGGCATGCTGATATGAGACAGGAATGGAAAGGCAAAGAAAAGAATAGATTGTGTCAGGGAAAATTTATGGTGTTTGGTACATTTATGCAAACAATGGCAGGGCTTCACCAGCTTCATAATTGTATAGCATTTGCATAACGCCGATAGCTCTTCAGATTCACAGCCTTTGCAGGTATGCTTGATTTCCCAAAAGTCTAAGAAATGCTGGCAGTTCCTTTGAGAGCTGTGGGCTTCATTAGAAAAAATTTGCACATCTCTGATTATGGCTAATCATGGTGGTTTGTCGTTGAATAAGTCTTGGCAATCAGGACAAACTAGAAGTACTCAACACTTAGGTGGCTTCTCCTGCTAGGATGTTATGACAAGGTGAGATCATGCAAAATTTGCTATTGGAAGTGCAGAAGAGATCTGTCTGTTTTTTTCCCACTTGGGCAAATATTAAATATGAAAACAGTTGGCTTTACTGCATTTCTTTCTAGCCATTAATCAACTGAAAACTTCAGCATCATAGTTTTAGAATCCATAAGCAGAGCCCTGCTGGGTCAAACCAACATCCATCTAGTCCTGCAATCTATTTTCCCAGGGATGCTTGAGGAATTCAATCTGTGTGAATTCTTAAATGAAATGACATGATCCATACACACTACTCAGGCTAATGTGAGGATCAGAACTTGGCTGCCAACCAGATTTTGCACTTCCCTGAATGTTGTGTCATAGTTCCAGACATCTAAGACATGTCAAACTGTGCATTGCAATGTGTAAATACAAGGGCATTCACATGAGGATCCTCACATGCTGAAAGCATAAGGGGTTGGGGTTACACTGGCTGTTGATGTGAACCTGTTGATGACAGTGTGAATCATACACACAGAGAGAGCCAACAGCACACCCATTCGGAAATAAAGCTATGGCTTGGCAGCAAAGTGCCCAGTAATTGGGATATGGGATGGCTAAAGCCCCCAGGAGGAAGGCTGAGTGACACAGAGTGTTTACTAGTGCACAGTATGAAGAAGAAATATGGCTTCCCATGTAGGCATCTATGTAGATATTATTATTATGTATTACATTTGTTAGTCACTTTCTCATGCCCAAGACAACCCAAGGCAACTTATAACCTTACAACCTTAACTCCTAGCTCTTAAAAATAGAATGAATGCATACAGAACGCTTGTCACTCAAAAGTAGCACACACAGAGCAAAGGCCATTTCTCTTTTCTAGTCATTCCTGTGGCAACATCCCCCACCCCCAAGACAGCAGCCATATTTAATTTTCAGAAGGTACAATGTCAAGCTATCCTCTTCCACATAAAGTGATCTGCTAAAAGCACTATGTCATCACTACATAGAGTTAAAAGAGAACAAAAATTAAGATACCACCTCATAAAGCTATTAGTAATACATCAGTGTAAGTTACCATTACTGTAAACTTTGTTCAGGAGCAGTGCAGAGCTGGCCTAAGCCTGACAGAGGGAAAACAAGCCTTTAAAATAGAATTTGACCTACATCACCCTTTTGGCTGGCAGACCTTCTGCCAAGGGTGGATCTACACAATGGGGAAAAAAACACTATAAATTAGTCAGAAATTAAATCGTTACAACAAAAGGAAAAAAGTGCTATGGAAAATCACAAAGATTTCTTTTTTGCTGCCCAGTGCCATCTGGTGTTGCATGTTTGTAACACATTTAGAACACTGTTTTTTAAACTAATGTAGCTAAGTCCAAGTCATTTGACTTTGCTGAACAGAGTTGGGATCCAATGTAAGTACCACCAGTCCAGTTGCATCAGTCCCACAATGCCTATTTTCCAAGGCTTAGCCCAATTGCACTTAGTATAGGTCATCTGCACCAGAGATCTGCTGGACCCAAACTCAGTCATTCCAGTGGACCTTGGGTTTGGATTTCTCCCTCACTTCGTGCAGTCTAGGAAATAAGCTCCTCTGAGTTCATTTCATCTGAAAGGCTTCTAGATTAAGATTCATCAATCAATCTAATGCTCTGAGGTTGGCAAAATAGCCTCCTCCACCTCCACTGTGAGGTCTGTCAGTGCTTTGCCCCAAGACTTTTGTGACTGAGAAATGGTAAGACATGTGAGACAGACAACATTGGCTCAAGTCAAGGCCACTACTGCTAAAGTGGACTGGCACTGTATCATTGTAGGAATTAAAGCAGTCAGTTTTGGCAAGACAATAGCTGGGCTCAGATCCAATGCTGAAATCTTTCGGTAATGCTGGTTCCAGTTTCACAACATCTATAATTTTTCAGTTCCGTTAGTAAAATGTTGAAATCTTTTGGTAATGCAGGTTCCAGTTTCACAACATCTATAATTTTTCAGTTGATGCCTTCAGGTGTTTTGGAATGCAGCTTTCATAAACTCTGACCTTTCCTCATGCTTGCTCTGACTGATGGGGAGTTATAGCTCATAACTCCTGGAAGGCACCAACTTGGCCTGATCTGATTGGTTATGTAATGTTGTACTGCTTGAATCTAATGTTGTATTGTTGTGATGCCTTCACCATGTCACTACATGATCTGTGATTCACTAGAATCTGCCCATGAAAGAGGAAGTAGATAAATGGCAGAACAGAGGAACAACAGGCATGAACAATTGCAAAAGAAGAAAAAAATCTGGAAAATTCTGGGGTCACTCCCAAGGCACTACTTTCACAGTGGACATCAAAAGGAGTAAAACGTGAGTAATGCCATAGTTATCATCATTAGGCAGTAACAAGTATAATGGCTGGTGTGTCACAGATAAATCCTAACTATAGAAAGCTGCTGCAACTTACACTTGTTTGCATCCGTCTGTCTTGGGCACAATGAAGAAGTGTGCCTTTGGGGGTGAAGTCAAACTGCTACAGTGGCTTCTGTGGCTGTAGAGAGTGTTATGGGAGAAACATGTTTTGTTGCAGCTGGGACAGATGAAGGCGTTCATTAAGTTGCCTCTATTTCAAACTCAATTCAGGAGGCATTTTCCTTACACCATCCTTTTGCTGGCTATGTTCTGCTAGGTTGCTAGATCATGTGACTAAAAGCTGAAAGGGGTTTAGAATAGGTGCAGGTTTCTCCTTTCCTGTGTAAGTTCCACCAGCTTTAACTTTGCCAGCTGAGGCTCAGCTGAGTTAAGGTGAGGGATTTACAGTGGCATATCTCCTGCTGAGCTGGGGTGAGGGAAAATTCAAGATCTGCCAAATCCAAACTCTGTTATCCCAGCAGATCTTGGGTTTGGACTGCACTGTTGGTTACGATGATTGAGCCCAATGAAATTCTCCTTTGTTCGCAATAAAAGACATATTATTTTTATTCTGATTATTATCACTTATTAGTGCTACTATGAATACCACACACCCCAAAGGATTTTTACAAATGAAGCATTGTATTGAAAAGAATTAATGCTAAGGAAAGGAGGGTAGCATGTTAGGGAATATGCACCTGTCATTAGAGATGTGGTTTGATCTATCAGCAAGTTTTAAAGTCCTACAAGATATCTGCATGGTGAATTCTTCCCTTGCCCTTGATTCATTATGTTCTTCTGACTTTGCTCAGGGGAAGGAGCTGGCAGAATCAGTCTGCAGTCAATCATAAAATTCCATTAGATGCCCATAATAATGTGCAGTGTCTAATCATATTATGGATCATTTTTAAGTTCACGGGAAGGGGCACATGTCTTGAAACAATCTACTTCAGAAATTGGATGTTTTGTAAAAAACCTGTGTGTGTGTGTGTGTGTGTGTGTGTATATATATATATATATATATATATATATATATATATATATATACACATACACACACACACACACACACACACACACACACACACCCTTTAAATCTACCAGACTCTTCAGTCTACTTTTACAGCAGAAGAAATGCAATGAATTTGATTTTACAGGGGGGAGATTAGACCCAGAAGCAATACAGATCTATGGATGCAAATGTTCAGTAGCACTCTTTATATCTGAACCTCAGTTATCCAGAATAGCCAATTATTTGTATTCCATCAATCCCCATGGCAATGTGTCCATGTTTAAAGTAGTGTTTGCTTGTCTGGTGAAAAGATTGCAGGCGTCACTTTTCCTTCAGGTAGGCTGGTTGATAGTCTTCTGCAGGCGTCTATGGCCTAAGATTGGAGAAAGCCAGTGAGATGCAGTTATATAACATCTTATGTTCTTATGGTAGTGATAAATTTATACAAACCATCTTTAAAGAACGTTTTTTGACCCTGCAAAACCGAAAACCACTTCTCTGGGGCAATCTTTATCACTGCTTGTGAAAAACATGTACACATAGTCATTTACATGTGCGCCACTTGGCCTCACTCTCCATTGCCCTCATTGCTTTCTCCACTGTCATCACGTTGTCAACTCTAATTGGCTATGTGACATTGTGACATCACCCTGGGGTGCTACCATAGCAGCAGCAGTGTCTGCTTTTCAGAATAAGAGCAGAACTAAACATGAAGCAGAGTTGTGTGATATCTTTATCCCATTGGTTTTGGAGCGACATGACTGATGATGGGTTTGAATGAAGAGACAGAGCTTATGTTTGTGTGCCTGTGTATATAGCCACTTAACCTTATTCATTATTTATTTATTTATCCCCATAGTGGAAAATATACCCATACCATACCATTATATTTTTCTCCCCATAAGGCGAAAGCGGCTAAGGAGCAGAGAGATTTTAAAGAAACGTCAAGAGAGAACAGACGTCAGCAGGCCTTCCTATCTATTCCTCCACTCAAAATTCAGCTTCTTGGTGCTAATTCTGGTTACAGATGTTGTGGTCAAATGTATTAGCCCCTTGGGAAAACTACATCTCTCTTGGGACACTGGACCTTTAGTTCTGGATGACCAGAAAGTCATAAAAATATACCAAAGCAGTTTACCATACAATAAATAAATAAAATACAATTTAACAACATAAATCAATTAATCACTGTGTAAGGGTGTACAGTGGTACCTCTGGTTACGTACTTAATTCATTCTGGAGGTCCGTTCTTAACCTGAAGCACCACTTTAGCTAATGGGGCCTCCCACTGCTGCCGCCACGTGATTTCTGTTCTCATGCTGAAGCAAAGTTCTTAACCCGAGGTACTATTTCTGGGTTAGTGGAGTCTGTAACCTAAAGCGTATGTAACCTGAAGCATATGTAACCCGAGGTACCACTGTATTCTTAATTGTTTGTATAGACCTGGTGGAAGTTTTCAGCAGGCATTTAAAAACTGAGATAGAAGGTCACTGATGAATCATAGAATCATAGAGTTGGAAGAGACCACAAGGGCCATCAAGTCCAACCCCCTGCCAAGCAGGAAACACCATCAGAGCACTCCTGACATATGGTTGTCAAGCCTCTGCTTAAAGACCTCCAAAGAAGGAGACTCCACCACACTCCTTGGCAGCAAATTCCATTGTCGAACAGCTCTTACTGTCAGGAAGTTCTTCCTAATGTTTAGGTGGAAACTTCTTTCTTGTAGTTTGGATCCATTGCTCCTTTCTCCCTCCTCTATGTGACATCCTTTTATATATTTGAACATGGCTATCATATCACCCCTTAACCTCCTCTTCTCCAGGCTAAACATGCCCAATATTGGCAGAGTATGCCACAGGCCTGGGGCAATGAAACAAAAGGCTCGGTTTCTAGTTGTTGCCAAATGAGCCTCACCAATTTGGCCTCACCAATGACCAAGGATGCTCCTGGAGATCTCAGTGATCAAGCTGGGATATAAGGGTTGAGGTGATGTCTGAAGTACACTGGACCTACAGTGTGTTGTTCAGAGCTTTGCAAATTATTGCAAGCAACTTGGACCTGGCTTTGTAGTAGATGGGCAACCAATGCTGTTGTTTTAACAATGATGTCACATATTCTCAACCAGAAGCTCTCATCAGCAGTCAGGCCACCACATTCTGCAGTAGCTGGAGTTTCTGAAGCAGACCCAAGGGTGTGTTTCCCCTTAAAAGTTTGCTTTTTTAAAGGGTATGAGTCCTTCCAAATTTCAGAACGATGGCTGCATTTTATGGTGGGTGAAAAAGAAAACACTTGATCCTCTCTAGTGTTTTGCAAATGATTGGTCTGAAAATTGAAGACCTGAGAGATTTCTTGTTCCCTCCAATTTCAGAGTTGACCTGTCAGCCATAAAGAGCTCTCCCTCTGCTCTCTGCCCACTCTGGAGCTTTCTTGCCTTTCCCCCATCATCCGACTCTGGTGTCATGCTAAGCTTAGAGACATTACTGTGGCCTTCAGCAGATGCTTGTCTGCAGTTTCATTAATTTTTTGTTGTCTCGATCACCAAGGCACTACAAAGCACTTCAAGGTTCCCTGCTTTGACACGTGCTGCCTTGTACAGCTCGTGTTTCAGCAGACAGTGAAACATCTATTCACTGGTATTGCATAGCAGGTAAAATCATACAGTTCTTCCTCCCTGCCATGTACCTAAAGCAGCATATGAAGAGAATGCTCAATTTCAAGAGCCAGTTCACACACCTGCCTGCTTCATATGATTTTTCACCTTTAAAAGTGGGAAAAACTTGTGTAAAGCAAGTTTTTGTGTATAGAAGCCTCAGTGTGGAAATATTGTTAACATTTATGGGTGGAGTGAGGTATGCACTTGTTTAATTGCACCATGTTCATGCCCTGTGTGAAGGCCACTGCCTCCTAGAAAGTGTCTCAACCAAGTCCCACTCTTAGCTGCAGATTTCAAGACTTGGTTCACACAGTATTTGATTCTCCATTCTCAGCATTTTTCATAAATAAACTTCTCAGCCAATCATTAATTCCTCATTTCCATACGGGGAATTAGAACAAGGACTGTAAAGTGCAGAGGTGATGGATGAAAGCATAAAAATGGATTGATTTTATGGCTGAGCTGTGTAAAATTATCATACATTTGATTATTTATGTTGCCACTTACCATTAGTATCACTTTATTATAGAAAATATTTGAGACTCTCTCATTTAGGATGTTGCTAGGTTTCGAGACATAAAATTTGCCAATAAGGACTTGATTTAAATGCTCAGAATTTAGCAGCTTAGCAAACAAATTAGTGTTTGCTAAGTCCCATTGATTTCAGGGGAAGTACTTCTCAGAGTAAACATTTTTCTTTCTCACCCAGCTAACAGCTACCATTTTAGCTCTGTGCTGGAGCTTGCAGCCACTGATGTAATGAGCTTCCAGTATACAATCCCATGAGGAATTGGGAGTGCTCTCTGCACCCATAATCCATTGAGGGATGATTTCCAGTCATCCAGGCTCACAGCTATAACAGCACATATGATTGCTAACCTAGCTTCTGTTGAAGGAGGCTCTCAACACTGTTAGGAAAACTACTCCATATTCCTCAAGAACACTCAGGGCATTTAAACGTACCTTAACATTGCCTCTGAATTTAGGATTGGATGCTTAATTGCCTTTACTAAGGACTTGAGACCAGAAGTGAAACGTAATTCTAAGCCTCTTTTGTCATAATGGAATTGCACTGCTCCAACAATCAATCTGTGTATATCATGGAACATTCATTAGTTAACCTGTTGAATTTCCACTTGCCACACAGGCAGGTATCCTGCTTTCCCTCAATGCCAAATCTAAACCAAAGCCTAGGCTTCAGTATATCCAATTATGGTATACATGCCTACTGCTGACTGGGCATGTATGTCATTGAATTCTTAAGGAGTGTCTAGTTTTTAGCTCCTGCACAGCAAGAGACATCCTTAAGTCTCTTTGCAAAGATTTTGCACTTGCCATTACAGGGGACTATTCTTTAACATACACCCAGCTTTATTAGGATGTAGCATTTGCAGAAAATAACTGCTAAGGAGTATCTGATCTCAGAAACATGCACCACAGGAAAGTTGCATCCTGCTTACCAGGAAAAAAGGAAGGGCAAGCTAAGGAGATTCTAAGAACTAGACAATGAGACAGAAGCAGAGAAAATGCACTAAATAAGAGGCAATGAAAAGAGCTCTTGGACTCCAGTGATTCCTGTCACATGGTTTCCAAACAACTCACTCATCAATTGCAGCTCTGACTTTACCCATTGGCTAAAAATACTTGACAGGCAGGAGAAGGCAGACTGCTCATCTCAAAGAAATCACTTAGAAGACGACCGGCACATTTTGCTGCATAACTCTCTTTTCTTTCTTTCTAGGAAGGGTAAAGACCCACTGTTTCTTTTTAAATGGAAGCTCAGAATCTAGAATTCCCCCCATCAGAACATTTAACAGTTTCAAAATTTGCCCTGGCCTTTGTTTTTAATCTGCTAATCTCCTAATACAGGTCTGGATTGGGAGGTGGGCTAAGTCTTAATATATACATTGAAAAAGTATGATGTGATCATGGAACAAACCAACAGCATGACTATCCCACTTTGCAAATAAATTCAATTGATACACTTTCCCCTGAGACATTGCAATGGGTGTTGTGTGGTATACATTAGTCCTTTAGTGCAAGTCATAAAATTTTGTTAAATAACACTGGGTTTATTTTGAAGGAACCTACTGTATGAGATGAATATCAAGGCAGAAAGAAAATGAGAACAACAATATTAAGTAGTAGATGTTGAATATTATGGTTTATGCCACTCTAATAAATCACAGTTATCTCCCTTTGTCATTTGCTGCTAATGCTAATATCCAATCAATTGAGCCAGACTTCACTTTCTTTCCTTTATTTACTATGAAAACTGAGGAAGATTTTGCTGTTGTTGAGAAACTCAATTTTTCTCTAATCCAAAGTTTCAATTTTTGAACCCCAGGATCATATTGATGTCCCTGCATTTCATATGGATTTGCACTTGTTAGCATTTGTAGCAGAGATACTGATCGATGCAGACAAAGTACTAGGTTTTTGCAGAAAACTTTTATTGTTGTTGTCCTTTGTTTCCTGATTGACTTGACATTGCCTTTTCAATCTATAGGTGAAAATGTTGACAGTCTCTCAGCAAAGATGCATTAGTGATGAAAGATTTTTAAATTCTTAAAGGGTGAACGTCATCTAATAAGACACAGCTTTGCAAGCTGTTGGGCATACACCCCACAAGTCTTAAATGGCAATTGAAGTTTATCGATGGAACACATGGTTTGCATTTTGAAAGTTCCAGGTTCAATCTCTGATGTCTTCAGTCAAAAGGATATCAGGATAAGCAGCTGCATAATCAAGGTGTTTATTGGTCACTAGAATAGATGGCTTTCTATACATAATACATTTGCCTAATGCTGTTGTCATGCATCAGTTTGCTTGGCCACAGACAGATGGCACTACAAACTACAGCATGGTAACAGCTGGCTGAGAGCTGCTGGGACATTGGAGGGCAGAGACAGCAGGTGGTGGTTCAGGCTGTGATGGTGGGCAGCCCGGGTGAGCTACAGTCAGTGCTATTTTTCTAGAAAAGGAGGTGCCGGAACTCACCATGAATGCCTCCCTTGTTCTCTTATGGCCTGAGAGGTGCCGAAAAGCCCAGGCTACCGTGAAACAGTTCTGGCAGGCTGTGGTGGGCAGTGAGAGAGCTGCCCTGCTCAGTTGTTACTGTTCTTCAGTGTCTTACCTGGGCTTACCTGACCCACCCCACCACTGCCTTTTCCCTCTTTGTGCGAAAGCTTCTAAGGGGTTTTGGCACCTTTTGGCACCTCAGCATGGGGGAGCATCACAGAAGGTTAAAGAGACCTAAGAAAGGTTGGGAGCCATTCTGAACATATCAAACTGATCTTGTAAGCAGCACAATCTATTTTAAGCTACTTTGTTCATTCCTCTGCATTGTCTTGTTGAAAGCACGGACAAGCAACTTTGAAATGGTGACAGAAAATAGTGGGGGGGGGGAGTAAATGGTGGGGAGCAGAGTGAGAAATAAAAAAAACAGGCAGGAAGAGATGATTCCCAGTAGTTGCTAAAGTCCTTACTTAGATAACCTACCCCGCTCCCTGCTTGGAAGGTTTTAGAAATCATTTAAGTAGAGCTGAATGGAACCTGTAATACTGCTTTGTTGTCCGTTTGTACGCTAACATAAGAGCGATTCCCACAACAAATTGCCCTTCGCTGTTTTGACGAAGAGAAGCTGTAGGACCTAATGATCTAGCTTCAGGAGGAGAAAAACAAACACATTAATTGTTTAGCCAGGTTACTTCTTCAGTGCTTTGATAATTAACATTCTGCATAAGCTTTACTAGTTTCCAGAAAACATTTTCTGAGCAGAGATTTAAAAACAACAACCCTGTAGTTGTTTAATTTCTAGTTAAGCTGGCTGTCACGCTGGTGAGTAACCAATATATTACAGGTTTTAAGGGGTCCCCCTCCCCTGATTAAAATATTTACTGAGTATTTAAATCCTTGTTCTAATAATGTTGTGGTTTTTCTTCTTCTGGCACAAAATCTCTCTTCAAACACAGAATCGTGCATGCTTGTCATTAACCGATGGGGAAGGCTGTTTAACAAGTCACTGTTGCGTAATTTCATTGATTCTAGCCCTGTGGTTTTGTGGACATAAAAATCTGCAGTTGAGACCTAACTTTATGCAGCAGAGTCACATTTGAAGTCTTAAGAGAATGTGTGTGTACTAATCCTCTTCACTTAGCTCAGCTGGGATTGAAATAAATGTTTGGTCCACAAACCAGTTACATTCCCTGTTTGGTTTACTCCCAGGTAAGTGGCATTAGGATTGCAGTTTTAGTCTGTTGAGAGGGAAACCTTAGATATCCTAGTCTAGAATATTCCCATTGGAATTAAAAAGGATTTTTGATTTTTACTCCCAGTAGTGTAGCAAAATAATTCACTTTAATTAAAACTTAGACATATTCATCAAAAATAAAGGATACCATTTCTCCACCTGCCTGCCCACTTGAGCTGAGTTTCCCTAAACAGCTTAGTTTCTCTTTAAAATAATAATAATATTATAATAGTGCTTATTGCCTCTAGAATGCAACATGAGTTCATAGAGTGATTTGGAATTTAAAGGAGTCCCTGGATTGACTTTGGGCACCTTGTTAATGGCACAATCTGATCTGGGAAAGCAAAAACCTCACCCAAATCACCCCTTTCACCTCATAATTTGGAAGCTACACAGACCCTGTGTACACCCCCAATATCCAGCCCCCCCATCTATATTATATCTCACATGAGGTATTATAATGAATGGTATTTGTTGATCTTATAAAAAAAAGTCCCACTGAAGAAATAAATATTCTAGTCATGCCTATAGTAAGAGCTGACATAAAGATATGGACAGTAATGAGAATTTATTGTCAAGTTGATCACTTCACAGCATCCACACAAGGACCAAGAATCAAAGTAGGCAACCCATTAACCACAGATATGTTTCTGGGCATGATGCCACTGTAAGGTAACTACAAAACAGTCAGTATTTTCCAAAGCACAATGAATAATTCATTTTTCTCTCTCCATTCTTGTAAACATGGTGTACCACAAAATGCCTTCCCATGTATCATTGAGTGAAGTAAACCAGAGTTTACATACAAAAAGGAATATTTTACTCTGCACCCCAGTACCCAATCCTGCACACAACTACTTGGGAATCAGTCCAGTTGATCTGAGTAGGGCTTGTTCTCTAGTAACTGTACTTAGGATTGCAGCTTTAGGCAGAGAGCTATGGAGCAAAAAATATAAAGAGCACAGTTGATTTTTCATTAGCAATCATAAATTATCCTGAATAGAACCATCCTTTGCTTGCTTAACCCTACTGGGGGGAAAAATAGTCCTAACCTAAATGAATTGTCATACTCTACAAGGTGTTCAGGCTGTGGCAAATCACCACAGGCAAGAAGTTTCAGTGATCTGTGGAGATGTTGCTGAAGCTTGTATTTCCTGGTTCAGAATTTTGAATCGAGAGTTTATACGAGGAGAATTTGACAAGCCCATAATTCAAGAATTATTATATGCAGGACTGACAATACCCTCTGCAGAGCAAATTTAGGGCAGCTTGGCCAGCACACTGGGTGCTGAGGGGATGCAACAGGGTGCCACAACTATGATGTAGTGCATGGGCAGAACAGAAGGCGTGAGATCTTGCACAGGGCACTAGTGAAATTTGAAAGATTGGAGTCCACCCATAGCCTCTGGTCAACAGAGGCCCAACACTGATAAAGGGTCCATGGACTACCTTGTTAATCAATGCAACGGCACTTGCCAAAAATAAGTGTTAAGCTGTTTTCAGTCTAAGGAGCTTAGGGCTCATCCAGACTTCCGCTTGTCTTGCTGTTTTCCCTTGTGAAAATCCAATCATTACCACTGAAATGGAGCAAATGTCAATCAGGTTTTTCTTGGATCGACATTTGCTCCAATTCAGCACTAAAGAGCAAGTTTCCCAACGGAAAGCCACAGGGCAAACAGAAAACTGCTCAGATCTATGGCTAGAAAGCACAGGACAAGAGGAAAACAGCTCAGACCCGTGCTTTCTTAGCAGAAGCATGGATTAGCCCTTAGTCATCAATCAGGGCTTGATCTCCTACAGTGATGTTAACACTAGCAGCCAAAGTGGCAGTGGTGTGCACCCATTGGTGGACCATTGTGAGGCTCCTGGAAATATCTGGACCAGGTCTGGTTGCAAAAGGTGGGTGCTAATTTGTAGTGCCACGTACCTTGTACATACATAGGTTGATTGTACCCTCTTCTGTCAATATTCTGGAGCTTCTGTTATATCTCCAAAAGGGTCTGTTTTCTAAAAAGGGAAAGGGGGGAAATTGTATCTGCAAGTTGTAAAATTCTCTAGTGGTAATCAAATGGCCTATTGGCTACAAGCTAAGCACATTCAGATTTTGTACGAGATCAATATGGGTAACAAATCAGGTCTCAAGAACAACCACAATGCAAAAAAACAAACTGTACTTGGTGAAATCATTTTGCGTAAACATCTACAAACATTTTAATCTCTCTCATAAACTGACATTGAGAAACTGCTGGCTGAACGAGCTTTTTCAGTTTTGCTTGTTGCATTTCTCCTTGCTTCGGCAGATGTCTTCAAAACCAACCTCTGAAAGTTGAATTGGCCACCGACCTGACATAATATTGCTGCAGCGTAGCCAAAAAAGCGGTGCTGATTTACATTGCCTGAAGACGCAGCTCATGTTGTACTAATGTAAGGCTCTGAGTTAGTTCACAATTAGATTTTGCTTGAAAATATTCATCCCCCCAAAATAAATAAATAAAGTAGAGAGGTTGTAGAGCTGCATATTATTTTAGCATTCTGGATGAGATTAAAACCTAACAGTTTAAGCTCTACATCCCTCTGTATGTAGCAAGGGTGTAATGTACCAAGGGTGGAAAGCCTTAGGCCTGAGGAGAGGGGAATGTGGTCTGCCAGGGCCCACTAATGGGACCTCAGTACTTTGCCAGAGTGACACATTATTTCCCCAAGTCACACCCCTCACAAACCCTCAGTCTCCTCAAGTGCTTTTGTGTGACTGGAATACATTATTGATCTATGGTAATAGCTCTTGCTTTTCTGGATGGAAATCAGACCCTCCAAGTGGCCCTATTTTCCAGGGCTAGTCCCAGATTTACAGAATCCCTAACGGTTTCTGATTTTATCCTGGAATGTCTCACTTTTCCTTAGGGCGTCCTCATTTTCATTAGAGAAAGGTTGGAGGGTATGGAGTTATGTGACCCCTGAGCCAAGGAGATAAGTAACTATACAACCTTTAGAAGATGTCTGAAGGCAGCCCTGTATAGGGAAGGTTTTTTTTTAAAAAAAAAAAAAAAGTTTAATGTTTTATTATAACACCGGTCCTGAAAGACCTACATTGGCCTCCAGTACATTTCCGAGCACAATTCAAAGTGTTGGTGCTGACCTTTAAAGTCCTAAACGGCCTCAGCCCAGTATACTTGAAGGAGCATCTTCACCCCCACTGATGTCCAACTATGAGGGTCTTCTGGCTGTTCCCTCACTGTGAGAACTGAGGTTACGGGGAACCAGGCAGAGGGCTTTCTTGGTAGTGGCGCCCACCCTGTGGAACGCCCTCCCATCAGATGTCAAGGAAATAAACAACTATCTGACTTTTAGAAGACATCTGAAGGCAGCCCTGTTTAGGGAAGTTTATAATGTTTGATGTTTATCGTATTTTTAATATTCTGTTGGGAGCGGCCCAGAGTGGACGGGGTATACATAATAAAATTGTTGTTGTTGCTGCTGCTGCTGAATAGGACATCCCTATTTTTATCAGAGAAATGTTGGAGAGTATGGAAGATGGGGAAAGAACTGTGTGCAGAAACCTCTGCCTTGGATGTAGCCCACTACACAAAGGTAAATAGTCATGCCCGTTACTCCATCCACCCTGGTCTGACCCACCACTGGAATGTGATCCCTGGAAGGCTGCCACAAGTGAATGTGTCCCTCAAGCTGGAAAAAGTTCCCTGCTCTATAGGGAGAAATCTCGTTTGTGCATATTCATCATTTTCATCACCATCACCACTACTTGTATGCTGCATCCCAAGCTGACTGTACACCAGGGGTGGTGCACCTGGGGCCCTCCATGTGTTCCTGGACCACAACTGCCATCATCACTGACCATTGACCATGCTAATAGTGGTTCAACTCCAGCAAGAACTGGAGGGTCACAGGATTCCAATACCTGCTCTATGTTGGTGAGGATCAGTTGGGTGAGGTTCATGGCTTAATGGAGATTTGAACCCAGGTCTCGCTTTTCCAAGTAGAACTTGGGTGGGCAGAAGAAGTCATGCCAACTGAAGACCCCTTTGCATGGACTTTCAGCTCCAAATGCAGCCGCCTGTGGCACATGCTGCTTTATGTGGCAATTCTGTAGCTCTCTGTGGCAAATGTATACTGAGGAGGAGGAAGAGGAGATGTCATAGTGGCAAAGCAGATAAGGTGGAGCTCAAGTGGCCCAAGGGAGGCTTTGATAAAGAAGATTTGGTTTGCCAAGTTAACACACCTAATGGTAAATGTACACATAAATCTGTATACTGCGCATAGGGAACCTGTGGCCCTCCAGATGTTGGACTGTAACTCCCATCATGCCTAACCATTGAACATGCTGGCTGGGACTGATAGAAGCTCAACCTCAGCAAAAGATGAAGGGCCACGGGATCCCACCTCTGTTGTTGATGGTAGCCATGGAACAGAGGTGGTTGCATTTTTGAACTCTTATGCAGTGCTCTTTTTCTAGAAAGAGAGGTGCCAGAACTCATCATGAACGCCTCCCTTGTTCTCTGGTAATGGCAATCGTAGGAGCCAACTTCTAGGGGCCAAAGTTCCTTCGCTCCCCCCAATAAAATATTTGATGGGGCCTGCCCCCCCCAAGTTGATGGGCATTGCTATTCAAATATTCAAATGGTGTGGTGCACTGCTTGATGTGATCGATTGTGCAGGGCAGGGCTTACCTGTACCCCCATATTTTATTCAAGTTGGCCTCCCTGATAGCAATGGTGCCTACCTGAGAGGTGCTGGCAAGTTCGGGCTGAAGAAAAGCCCTGCTCTTATGAGAAACAAATAACTACAAAGCAAACAAGCGAAAAACTAGGCAACAGCATTTTCCTCTGACGTTAATATCTATGTGCAATACCACTTGATTATAACTAGAATCTCGAAGCAGTTATACAGTATTGCATTCAATTCTGAATACCTGCCACCCTGCCTGGGTCTAAAGAGAGTTACAAATGAGGCACAATTTAACTGTGTCATCTGCTTTCTGTGTAGATCTGAGTGTTTGCTGCTGAAGACCATGGTGGAAAAGAGGAAAGAAGCTTGATAAAGTAATGGATGAGCTTGTGGGAAATGGAGAGTGAAAGACCATGTGGAAGAATAGATGGGAATGAGGATATGCCTCAGCTTGGGATGTGGAGAGTTTCTGTTCATAACAATCCAATGCAAAATATGTTTAGCTACATAATCTCCCATGAAGCTGAACTCTGAAAAGAGCATCAACATTCATCTCTGCATCTCTGGTGCCCAGGTTGCTCAACCTTTTGTCGTTGACGGCACGAGCTTCTAATAGTAGAACAAGGCAGGGAATTAATTTACTTAGAATATTTGCTTCACCAGATAAGCATGGTGAAATCATTTCACAGGCATGACATTCTCAAAGGGGATTTCAGAGGACAAAGGGGATACCAAGGTTACGTTGCTAACACTGATTCACAGAAGGCACCAGCAAAATAAAACCTCTGTACATTGCCTATCAATTACTGCAATTCCAAAAGCCTTGCTAATGTACTTGTGTTATGTTGCACCGCGTTTCAGACTTCTCTTTATCCTAACACCATAATTAATGGCGGAGAAAGAGATTCTTTTCTCCCCCATCCTTTAGCCTGGCAAACATTTATCTTTTGAGAACACAATGCATCAGACATAATAGCAATTACAAACAGAAGATGCAATCAAATTATTGCCGCTAATAAGACAGAGGCCAATTGCTACAAAGGTTCATGAGGAAGCCTCTTAGCATGCACTTCATTACGGTGACGGACTGCACTGTAACCAAAGCAAAGTGTATTGCCTGTTTACCAGAGTTTAATATATTAATGGCTGAGCGAAGTAATGCTGTTTTTGAATTTGAGCCACAGCCAGAAATTCAGAACTAGCCAATTTTTCAAAAGCAAAGGGACTCTGTGGGCCTTTGCTGTGATCCAGCAGGGCTCTTCTTACATTGTAAAACAGGGATCTGCAGCCCTTCATATATTGTTGGACTCCAACAGCATGGGGAGAGCCACAGGTTTTTTAAGAACAAAAAGGAGGATGACCTCCCCCCCCCCCAAAGCAGCCTCATGACTAAGTGCACTCAAAACCAGTGAAAGATTGTAGCTCATTCAAACTTCCTCTTCTCCCACTTCTTTCCTCCCGGGAAAACTGCTCTTTAGTGCTGGATCAGAGAAAAGAGCAATTTGGGTTTCCCTGCATTGAAGTTTGCTCCAGTTTGGAGCTAAAGAGTGGGTTTCCCTGGGAAAGCAGGGCAGAGGCAAAACCTCCCATACCTGTGCCTAGAAACCTCAGGTCGAGAGGAAAACTGCTCAGGCCTGTGCTTTCCGGGCACAGGAAAAGCAGAAGTCTGGACGAGCCTTGAGTGTGAGTTGGAAAAGAAAAATGGAAATGGAGTACCGTATTCCAGGGAAGGGTGTGGCTGAATACCCAAAACCCTGATACCCAAAACCCTGAACAGGAGCACTCCTGTTAGGAGACTGTCATATGCTGCAATACTTCATTGCAGAAACCACTGTAGCTTCTAATAACCATCTAACAGATATTTACAACTGTTTAAGAACGAAAGACGAGCCTGATGGATAAAGCTATCTAGTGCAGCATTCTGTTCTCACAGTGATCAACCAGTTGCCTATGAGGAACCTGCAAGCAGGACTTGAGTACAAGACCACTCTCCCTACGTGGTTCAGAATTTTTTCATCTCATGACAGGAATTTTAATTTGAACTGGTTCACACATCTCCCCCCACCCCATAAATATATCTTAGGGTCATGTATATCCTTTTGTTGTGGCAGAGCAAACCTGTACTTACTGAATGTCATAAATGAACCTGTGAAAAATCAGCAATCAAAAAATGTGAAAGAATTTCATAATGTTATTTTCATTGCATGTTAAAAGAGGACACACAGAGCATCTATGTGCGTCATTTGGCTGTGATCCACAGAGAGGTGGTATATATACACAGAGTGGGGTCGCTTTCTGGCTATTCACTGCATCCTTAATGAATTCTTTGCTGAGAAAACAAGATAAACAAATTGTCTAGCAGTGCCTTGGGAAAGCAGTTCTTATTGATCATGGCAAATAAGGGAGCGGCAAGAGTGTGACTTGGAAGTCAAGTCAGGGATGACAGCAAATCATTTGCAAATCAATATGTTTAAGTAACAAACTGCAAAAGCATTTGACTTTTAAAAGAGGCTCTTTTATTAGGAATATTTCACACTTTCTAGCTGAGATAGAATAATAGAATAGTAGAGTTGGAAGGGACTCATCATCTCTTGCCATCAGAAAGTTCTTCTTGATGTTCAGTCAGAATCTCCATTGAATCCACAGGTTTGGGTTCTACTTTCTGAAGTAGGAGAAAACAAACTTGATCCATCTTCCATGTGATAGCCCTTCAGATATTTGAAGATGGCTTTCATATCTCAGTCTCCTCTTTTCCAGGCTAAATATACCCAGTTCCTTCAACCATTCCCCATAAGGCTTGGCTTCCAGACCCTTGATCATCTTGGTCATCCTCTTATGCACACGTTCCAGCTTGTCAATATCCTTCTTGAATTGTGGCAGCCAGAATTGGACACTCTATTCCAGATGTGGTCTGACTAAGGCAGAATAAAGTGTTACTATTACTCCCTTTGAATGGGACATTGTTGACTCTACCAGACCCATAATCTCTGTGCATCATTTCTACTGGGAAAGAACAACTTCCAAGTCTCTCCGTGGAATTCTATAAACTGATATTCCACAATTAACATTCTACTGAGGCTTTGGTCAAGCTGCAGATTGAATGTTTAGAGGTAAACATACAGAGTACTTCTTGGGACAACCATCAAGGCATAAAGCGTGTTGTATGCACACAAGCCGTTAGAACATTCCTGAATATGATCTTACTTGAAATAATCCAGAAAAAGCAAAGATGAAATGGCCTTCATCGCATGAAGCCTCGTCAACCAGGGAGCCCAACCGCAGCATGATAATACATGTTCAAGCTTGAAAAGCAATATTTTCAGATTGTGCAATATGGATCACTTGATGGCTCATAAATCCAATCTATTGTAATGAGTTTGCAGAGGACAATTATGTTGTAGAGTTTTATCTAAACCTGAGCAAAGAGCTTCATCAGTAGTTATTCTGCAAATAACTGTGTGCTGTGTTTAGCATATTCATGGAGATTGTAGTTTTATCCACCCATTCCTACTGTGGAAGCATATTTTAAAATAATTTTGCCTTCATTGCAAGGTTTCCCATTAAAGCAAAGGCTGGCAGCTGGCAGTTTTGAAGCAAATGTTAATTGAAATGCCACTTTGTAAATCTACACGTGATGTTTCCTACACTGCACTGTGGGGTCCAATTGTCTTTCATATGTATTCATATATCCCGTTAATGTTAATTAGAACTGTATGGGCCTTTGGAGGTGACAATATCTTATGTTTTATTCAGACAATAAAGGCAGAGGGAGAGAAAAATTGACTGACTTTTATTTCAAAACATTTGATCAGCACTAGAAAGTGAGGAAAAAGATATATGTGTGAACTGACTAGCAATTTCTGGCAAATAATTCTCCCACACTGTGCCCAAGTACATGTTTGAAGTAATTTTGCTGGCTTAGGAAGAGGATATGAAATGGTCACCAGCCCCTTTTATTCCTAATGACATCCCTTCATCAAGTGATATGCAAAGTTAAATGGGGACAGAATATTAGCAGCTGTGGTGGGTGGATTTGAAGGTTGGCCGCGGGAGTCTCACCTCTGTTAGGCTATGAAAGTGCCCTGCAAGTTTTGGAGGGGGAGATCTCTACTGCTTCCTCTACAGTTCCCTTCAAGAGTGCTTGGGAAGTCACTGACAACTCTCACAACTACCACAGACCAGGAGAAATCCTCAGCCCAGGTTGGGGTGCAGTTGCCCTGTGTGTGGAACCAATAGCATTTCAGGAAAAACTTCCTTGGAGGTTTGGACTTTTTGCATCCCACACAGCGGCCTAAATTTTGCTTTCTGGACCTCATTTTCCCCATCACATTGTTGTCCACACACAGCATTGCCACTGATCCCTCCCCAGCACTATCTGCCAAGTTATCAAAGTGACGAGTAGAATCTTCAACCTTCACACAAGACAGGCAATTGACCCTGCAGTATGTGTGCCCCTCACTCACCCAACTACCTATGCTCCTAATGATCAAATCACCCACCACCAGGATCCTTCCATGCCCCGGAAAAGCATCCTCAGCTCAAGAGGATATCTCTTCATCCCCCAAAGAATCAGTGCCTTCTAAGGAATGTTTCCCTCTTCTTCAGAGTGATGCTCTCCTTTCTCCAAACCCTCATTCTCCCTCACATCAGGGGAGTTTTCATCATGGGCTGAAGGCCTCTTCTCACCAACATGAAGGAGGAGAGGCCTGATGGATCTCTTACATCTTCTGGGGAGTCCTCTGTTGTCTGCTGCATCATTGCTCTGCCCTAAGCTGTTATACCAGATTTAAATGTACCAATTTTTCTTATGAGTGGATAAATAATTTTGGTTAAAGCCTATATACTTTCAAACTTCCTTCCACATCACATTTGCAGAATATTTTGTTCAGTATTGAACTTTGCAGAAACCTATGGTTAAGCACTTAATACTATTTTGACTGGATAGCAGATATCTCAGCATAAAAAGATGTGCTTTCTGGGCCTTAGAGACATGTCTATTTTGATGTTAATACTTCAGAAATTGTTTGGCAGGCCATGCCAGTAGACCCATGGAACTGGCTCATTCCACTGGCTTGCTCTCTAACATGCTATGAACACCTAATGCACTTAACATAAAACAAGTGTATCTGTTTTCCTCTGTTAAATGTTAGAGGGTTTGTTGAACTCGCCCATAGAGGCTGAGTTAAATGAAACGGTTGAGAGACTTTTGGCAGACTTCGAAATGAATGTTTGAATTCCAGAGCCAGGAAATAGCAATCAAGAATGATGCTCTGTTTTGTGCCATTTTTTGTATTGGCTCATATGACGCATTGCCAAAATGCTGAACTCAACTGAGAATAGGGCATTTTTCCTATCAAGTACTTATGAGACAGTCTATATACCAAGATAACTGCACAGGATTGAGGAGAACCCTTGTGTGCACTGCAGCTTGCTCCATGAGGAAGAATGGAATGCAAAATCACCGATTGACATGACATAAATCTTAGGCTGCATTAACAAAAGTGCAGTGTTCAGACTGTGAGAAGTAATTGTTCTGCTCGAGGGGCCACTAGGGGTGCATCGGAAGATGGCTGACAATAACATCTCTCCGACCCACACGAGGTAATTAGGAGGCTGTGATGGGAGTAAACAGCCTCCCTGCCCCCCAAGGGTGGGGGGGGGACTGCCCTTGCCTGCTGTGCCCTATACCACCCCCCGAATTTGTGGGGATGGGGGCACTTATGCAGAAAGCCCTCCTGTGGATCTCGGCGCTCCTGGACGCTGTCTCTGATCCGCGCCCCTAGCTGCAGCAACTTCAAAAGAAACAATTAGGAAGAAGCGAATGCACATATTTCAAGGAAGAAGGGGGAGTAAAGACTGCTAACTGAAGAGATCTCTGATAAACAAGACGGGTCGGAGGAACAAGAATAAATCATGAGAAGACACACCAAGGCTCGGTATGGCAAAAGCACTGGATGGGGGAGGGGGGGGGACTTTCCTTTCTTTTCTCTATGTGATTAACCAAGAATCCGCCCCCCACAAGTCACAAGTTAGCAATGCCGTTTAAATGACTTAAGCTGTGGATTTATGACTGTGTGGAGATAATTTTCTAACCAAAGCATGTTTCAAGAAGATCGTGGAAAGTATAAGAGCTTTGGAATGATGCAGTAAAAAATACCGTCGCCATGTTGGCAAGTTCTGTCGGAAGACTTAAGTCTGGGAGGAGGAACAGAGCTGTTTTTATATTGTGGGTGAGTCTTCTCAGAGGGACTTAAGAGCGACAGATTTGCGAGATTAATTATGGAAAGAGTGATGTTATTTATGAAAGCGATGATATATGGAAACCATCGTGATATGAGGACTGGACGATTGGAAAAATTCACACAGGATTATAATTGGTGTTTATCTGCTTAAGGAGATTATCAGAAGAGATCATAAAGGGAAAAAAAGAAAAAAAATATACGAATAAGATGAGATGTGGAAACAGCAAGATAAGACTGGATAGAATTATGAACATTATTTGGACTGATTTATGCATATTAACGCAGTAGCAAGAAGCTGATCGGAATCCCCCTTCCGAACTTGAAATATGGGTCCCCTCAACAAAAATTTAAAATTCGGCTTTGTAATTCAGAATTTATGTGATGTGATTTGATTTGATTTGATTGGTCGGTTAATAAAAATTATTTTTTTAAAAAAAGAGTAGTTGTTCTGCTCTATTCTGCACTGATCAGTCTGTGGAGCTGCCCTCCCAACATCTGGATGAGTTTGGTGCAGGGCAGCAGTCAGATTAGAGCTGTGTAACTGCACTGATAAGAATGCCAGACTGACCAGTGGTGGTTCTGCTGCTGCAAGGTCATGGCCCCAACCCCACCACAACACCCTTACCCAGCTTCACCTTGTTAAGTATAATGGTTTAATTGACCTTGAAATGGAAAATGCCTGTATGAACGTCACTGAAGGTTTAACTGGAAAATTGCATTGAAGTGCTCTCTGAGCACCTAGGTGAGTTGATTGTTGTTGTTCTCTGTTAGCCCACATGTGGTGTTTAACTTTAGATCATGTGAGAGAGGTAATCAATTGCAAATCACCATCTTAGGAAGTTAAGTCTTTGAGTCTTTGAGCAACAGAGAACAAAAGATGTGCTAATGAGGTCTCTCCTGAAGATAAAACAGCTCCAGGCTAATGGAGGTTATGTGGAGAGAGAGAGAGGCCTCCAATTTTAGGTGTGCTTGGAGTTATTTCAATTTTGTAAGAAGGTGAAACCTGTGCTAGACATGCACATGCTGTTATTCAACTGTTTGGGTGTATCATTTTTTTATTTTAAAAATTGTGTTCTGTTTTGAAGCAAGTTCTGTGAGTAAAGATTTAGAATCATATTTGCGGGTCTGGACAATTTTTTGTTGTCAGTTTTTATGCATCTTATTGCTCCAACCTGCACAACATTAATATCTTCAACACACCCAGGGCAGCAACAGCCGCTTTGGGAGGGTGATTTTATGAAGGGCGTTAACTACATGAAATGTATCCAGAGGAGAGCAACTGGGATGGTTAGAGGTTTGGTAGCAATCCTACAAGGAATGGTTGTTTAGCCTGGAGCAAAAAATCAAGGGAAGGCATGCTAATGGACTGTCATTTATCTAAAGGGCTGTCCTGTAGAAGACAGATGGAAGACCCTTGGGGAAGTACCATAGTTCAGTGGTAGAGCATCTGCTTTGCATGCAGAAGGTCCCAGGTCCAATTCCTCACTTCTTCAAGTGATTCTAGAAGAGATTCTTTGCCGGAAATCTTAGAGGTTCTCTGCCAGTCAGTGTCAACAATGCTGAGTTAGATAATCTGACTTCCTATGTTGCTCTGCAAATTTTGGCTAAACATTAGGAGACACTTCCTAATGGGAAGAGCTGTTCAGGAAGCGGTGGCCTCATCTTCGCTGGAAGTATCTCAGCAGAGACTGGATGGCCATCTGTTGGGGATGCTTATAGCTGTATCCCGGACTGTAGAATGCATTGATTGTGCTGGCTACTGTATTCCACATAGAGCAACAAAAGTGGCTGCACATTTTTATATACTAGTTTTAATGTACTGTTCATTCAGTCAGTCACAAACCCATGCATTATTTTGAAAGTCTGTGCATAATGCTTGTCTGTAATGAGAGCTTGCAGGGTTCTTCAGCATGCTGGAAACATTTTAGGAATGGAAAAAAGAATTTCATACCTTTTTCTAGCATCACACATACACTTTTTGAAACATTGCCTATTAGTAGGTCTTCCTGTGCCTCCCTGGCAACCTCCTTCCCCAGACTAATTGCTCACACATTTAATACTTTCCTCCCTTTTTAAATTATGCCACATTTCTAACTTAATGTTCAGACTCCCTATTCTGCCAGTGGAATTAGCACCTTGCATTATAAACAGTGCCACATTTCCCATTTCTTCCTCCCACGCTTTGATCTATAGAAACTTTCAATGTCATCTACTATGTATTTTGGAAAGTAGTTTCTCCGTTTGTTTGTTCTCTGGATGTTTGATGCCTATCAGGATATCATGGGGTGGCACTTTTGCCAATGTTTGGATGCTGGACACTATTTTGAATCAAGATGGCAGAACAAAGCATGACTTCACATGTTTTTTAGAACTGGTTTAGCAGCTTCTTGAGATACCGTCTTGATAAGAGGTTTCCTGAGGTGAGAGAACAGACTTCACAACCATTTGCATGCTGGGCACCATTTTGAATGGTTTGGCTTAACTTTTCCCATTTTGGGGCATAGCTTTGCCATTTTTTGACATAGAATGGCCTCCTGGTTAGATATTGCCACCAGATTTGGCAAAAAACACCCTCAACCAAGGCTTGGTTTCTAGACCCTTGATCTTCTTGGTCTTCCTCCTCTTCACAGCTCCAGCTTCTCAAGATCCTTCTTAAATTGTGATGTCCAGAACTGAACATAGTACTTCAGGTTATGTCTGCTTCGGGGTTGCATCTCCTGTCAATCATGTCAACTCTAATTTTTTTGTCTGATGCCAGAAAATGGCAATAAAAATTTTCCCAGGTGAGTCTATTGGGGAGAAACATCTTTGAACCACTGGCATTTGGTGTATATCTGCTTTGATGTCCTCAGTGTATTTAATGTGCAGGTTTGAAAATAAAACATTTTATAACAGGTAAGAAAACATTCCTGAACCTCATTTCTAGCTCTGTTTCCGTTTCTTCCTAAGCTTATTGTCCAACTAGGCTGCCAAGTCTGAAGTTACATTGTTTTATCATTCTCTTCAGGGCCTCCAGAAGTAGGAGTACAATGTCAGGATGAGGGGCCTGAACCAATAGGAAGGCTATTTCCCACTTGATTCGTTGGTAATTTTTTGCTATTAATTTTCCTTAGGGCTGTGCACTGGAATTGAATGAAGCCTGAGCAGAATTGGGGTGAATCAGGGAGATCTGGGCTTCAGCTGGGTTGAGTCCAGATAGCTCATTTGTCCTGTGTCAGGTTATGCTGCCCAGATTGATCTGTGGCTGTCTGGAGGTGGGTCTTGAACAAGAAAGTTGATGCTCCTTTAAACTTCGTTTCAACAAGCAAACACACATTGAGTGGAAGAAGAGGACTTACAGACTCTCCTCCCAACCACTGCTTCTTGCCTGTTTCATTGGGCTTTAAACAGATGTAATGCTGCAAAGATAACTTTCAGCCTGCACAATGATTTTCAGTGCTGTCAGTTAACACGCTCTGCTAACACCAACCAAGAGGAATGAAGCGTTGACAATTCATATACATGTGCGAACCATCCCACAAAATTACTTTGCCCGTAAATAATGATGGCTGTTGTCTCAAATGGGATGATCTGATTCCCTTGAAAAATTCTGGAGCTGATTTTAGTTCTGATTGTCAGATTTTGCTTGGTTTGTGTTGCATTCACTCTCTATGGAGGGCCACAGGGTGTCACTGCTCATTTACACTTTTCTCCATATGATCAGGCCTCTATGGCAGCAGGAAATTAGTTTCTTCATGTAGACACAGACTGTGGATTTATATAGGCCTTTGCTAGAAGTGTGAATGGCTTCCGCCTCTAACAAGGCTTCTTGTTAGTTTTCTATTGCTCTCTAATCTATGGATGGTATGTTTTCAATTTCCCCCACTCTCCACTAGACTAGTGGATATCCAAATGTTTATGTTTTGGGGGACAGAGTGCATATTTAAGTTTGATGTCATCTTCTGAAATAATTTTGTCATACTCTCCAATATGCAAAGATATAACTTACCTTCCATGTCTCCCAATTACTTTCTCCAGAGCAATAATCTAGTTTTTTTTTCCCTTGTGTGAATTTATTAGATGGGTCTGCCATTTGGAAAATATTCTTGCTGGACCAAACTCATGGGGTTACCCAGGAATAAATGAAGATTGAATTTCACACATCATATTGCAAAGTGCTTAACCTTTCCAAGGAGAGAAATTCCTCAACCAGATTATGATATAATGCTTTCTGCACAATTATTTTTTATTATTTTACTCTAGCTATGCATTGCTCGGTACCCAAATGTCAAGAAGAGCTAATTATCATGGGCTGATAAGTGAGATCAAGTACAAAAAGAGGGTTAAAGACCTTTTAGAAATGGGCTGAGGTGTGCGAAAGGTAGGTGTGTCATAACTTCAAATGCATATGGAGTCAAGAATAGGAAATGGATGGATGATCCCTAATTGTTTCTCAATGAAAGAATTTTTTGAAGACTTTTTTTTTTGCAGTTCCATCTGCAAAAAATTCCATACCTCCGTTATTGGGGGGTGGGGGATCATGGCTGTAAACAGCATAAAATTACTTCCATAAAACAAGTACAAAACCCATTAGAAATTAATAGATCAGCTCAATGCATCATTTTATTCTCTTCTTAATTACGTTATTTTAATGCTCATTTTATAGTTGGCTTCACTTAGTAATGTTTTATTTTGAAATCTTTAAGTTAATATATTATTTTCCTGTTAATTATGTTGCCACGAATGTATACTTTCTATATGACTTTCTTCAGCAATGTTTTATTCTCGATTGTTTTATTTGATGTTTTCATAAAAATAGAAAGTCGTATAGAAATGAAATAATCACCTCCATCATCCTAGCTGGATCACACTGCTGGGATAGCCTGGGTGAACAGATGAGTTTTATACAGGTGCCTAAATTCTAATAACGTAGGTGCCTGCGTGGTATTCTTTGGAAGTATTT
Source organism: Podarcis filfolensis (assembly GCF_964270895.1). Classification (NCBI taxonomy): domain Eukaryota; kingdom Metazoa; phylum Chordata; class Lepidosauria; order Squamata; family Lacertidae; genus Podarcis; species Podarcis filfolensis. The sequence goes on from NC_139604.1 coordinate 110,002,246, forward strand.
CACTAATGTGACAATTCAGGATAAATGCATCATCTGACAAATGTATTTTGTCTAACAGTCTTAGGTATGCAGCAAAACCAGGTAGTTTATTGAGCCCGTAGTAGATCTCCTTATATGAATTGTATTCTGCTTGGTGAGCGATCAGTTGTGTAGACTTTCTCTGAAAACAAATGGTGATTGCTAGTTGCTGCTACAAGGATCAATGTTCAAACTAGAAAATCTTCCCCATTGTTAACCTTCATGCCTGCAAGACCCTATCACATGGTACTTTGTTCTTTAGCTTCCTTTTACTCCAATATATGTATATAAACCAGCATGAGCAATATTGAAAATGGTGGATGCAGTGGATCCAACAGTAGGCGAGGAAAGGCAGAGCATAGGATAATAAACCAGTTTCAGGAGCAGCTATGTTTAACCAGTTCCCTGAATGCACACATATGTGCCATCTGTGTTCCTGAATAAATGAAACTCTGAAAACTCTCAGCATGTCTCTTGTCGAACGGGTTGTGTTTGATCAGTTATACCCACCACTAACTCTGTGTGCCCTGATTCTTTGTGCTAGAAGCTGCTCAGCCTGCATCAAAGACATCAATCATAACGCAAAGACATAATGCAAAAATAACAGTGCCTGTGAATGAAGAAAACTCCAGGGTACATTAGTGTCTCCCTCGTCAAGGGTGATAGGATATCTGAAAATAAGCAAACACTTGTGCTAAAAGGAGGCTGTTCCTTTAGGAAGATGTTAAGGCTTACAGAGGATATGAAAGAGTAATGTTCCCAATCACACAAGGTCACTCCCCCGATACACTTCTCTCACTCTTTGAGGACAGAGAAGGAAACAGGACAGCTAAGTGGATGGCAGTGAGGTTTAATAGGAAAACATTCTTGAACATATATTTGTCACACATAGAGTTCTTTTCAGATGTACTCTACTTAACTCTATTTTTTATCAAAGCAGAGAAACACATTGTGCTAGCCTGGAAGTGGGGGCAGCATAGATTATTGATCACGAGAACAGTCGACGAGCCCGCTGTATCAACCCTCTAGTCCAGCACACTGTTCTCACAGTGACCAACCAGATGTATGTGAGAAACGTTTAATAGGAGCTATTCTCTTATGCCGATTTCCAGTGCAGTGGTTTCAATCTGGGACTATAGCAATGGGTAGGGATGAATGAGAAATTCAATTACATACACATGTAAAGCAGACTCCCTGAAATTGGCACATTCTGAAACAATATGCAACTTTTCTTCAAAGCTATCCTTTTGAAATTTGTACTAATCTGAATTTTGTGATGCAGTTCTCCAGCCAAGCAAAAGACTTATATTAGAAGAAAGTATGCATAAAAATGAAGATATTAGTAAAAATACCATACAAAAAGGCATTATGTTATGGATAATTGCTTGCAAAAAACATGCATATACATTAGTCATAGAATAACAGAATTGTTGAATTGAAAGGGACCCTAAGAGTCATCTAGTCCACCTCTTGTGTTTATTAGCAGAGATTCACACTAAAATGCTAGTGAATTTTCATGAGTATTTATTGATATTAAAAATCTCAATTGTTGCAAAACATGGAGAATTAAATTTAAGATTGGAAAAATGAGAAACTGAGAAATGGAAATTGAACGATCCCTTCGTCCTTTGGAGTGAAGAGTGGTTAAAGCCCCATACCTGACTGGCAAGAGTCCTAATTTGGATTCCCACCCCCTTCCACAGCCAATTTGCACTTGGGGGAAAAAACCAAAAAAAGGCTTCCAGGTGGAAAAATCAAAACTAGAAACAAAACTGCTAGATCCCAAAACTAAGATACTTTCAAGAATGTATAACTTGCTGTTAAAATGGAATACACAGGATGAAACGGTTAAATCTGCAATGATTAAATGGGCACAAGATGTTGGACATGACAAAATGTTTGCTGACTGGGAACAGTTGTGGACCACAGGTAAGAAATTCACGGCATGTAATGCCTTAAGAGAGAATATTATGAAAATGATTTATAGGTGGTACATGACCCCGGTCAAGCTTGTGAAAATTTATCATTTGCCTGATAATAAATGTTGGAAATGTAAAGAAAATGAAGGCACATTCTTTCACCTTTGGTGGATGTGCCCAAGGATTAAGGCTTTCTGGGAGATGATATATAATGAACTGAAAAAGGTATTTAAATATACCTTCTTGAAGAAACCAGAGGCCTTTCTTCTGGGCATAGTTGACCAATCGGTGTTAAAGAAGGATAGAACTTTCTTTATGTATGCCACAACAGCAGCAAGAATACTTATTGCAAAATACTGGAAGACACAAGATCTACCCACTTTGGAAGAATGACAGATGAAGGTGATGGACTATATGGAATTGGCAGAAATGACCGGCAGGATCCGAGATCAGGGGGAAGAGTCAGTGGAAGAAGATTGGAAGAATTTTAAAGATTATTTACAGAGATATTGTAAAATTAATGAACTTTAGAATAATGTTGGATTAAAATTAAGAGGTTTCTAGCTGTAATGGGTTAAAAGAATATGAAAAAAATGGGTTTATAAAAGTAAAATTTCAAGATCACAATAATTTAAGAATAAAGATTTGGGTAGAATAAAGAGGGAAACAAATTGCTGAGCTAATAAATTGAAGTGGAATACAAAAAAGAGAGGTATGAGGAGGTCCAAGAAACAAGTAAATGAAAAATAATGTGATGGAAAGACTTTTTTCCCCTTCTTTTTCTGTTTGTTTTTATTTTTTGTAATGTAAAAATCTTAATAAAAATCTTATATATATAAAAAAGAAAAAACCCCAAAAAACCTCTTGCTCTCACCGTTACTAATGCATCCTCTAGTTTAGTCCTGGCAGCTGTCCTTGCTTTCATTAATGCAAAATGCAGAACAATCCCAAATGCTCCCCCCCCCCAAATGATGCTTCAGTGCTAGCTCATTAGCACTTAGATGACTCTAAGGTGACAGTACCTTCTCCACTACATGCCAAGACAATGGTGTACAAAACCTGAAGGGCTGTCACAGCTAAGAGGGCAGAGACGGGGATGCCTTGCTGTCTCAGAGAGCAGAACTACATAGATCTCACCTGAACATTCGAAGAAGCATCTTAACAGTAGGAGCAGTTTGATAGAGGAACCAGTTACCAGAGGGAAGGGGGGCTGTGGGCAGGTAAAGTTCTGCACTTGAGGTTTTCAAGCCAAAGTTGGAAGCTCTAGCTCTGGATATCCTGCAAGGGGGGGTTAGCCCCTTTTAACCCCATTTACCTAATGTTTCTATCTTAATTTTCAACAGGTGTCATATCTGTTCATTTGTTATACTTTTTTATTGATATCCTGCCAGTGACTGTGCTTAATGATTATTGTGTCATGTTTAATGACATCATCCGGGCCAGTCCCACAACATAATCTCCCGCCCCAAATGACACCCCCCATGGAATGTCTCTAGGCCTCAGGTTTGGGCCCTGAAATCTTAGGGTCTGGGATGCTCTTGACCTGGTAACCCTTACTCATAACAACTGTCAGCATTGTTAATAAAGAATGGCGGAAGCTATCACTGTTTAAAGAGTATAGTTTTCAATGTATAGTACAGGTGGGGCCTATGAAAGGGGCTTGGTAGGTATAAAGAATTCTGCCTGATGTGGAAGAAAATGGCAGCATTGTTCCATTCTCCTGTGTTAGTTCATGCAAATATTAGCTCCAGCCAATGAAGCAACTATGAAGTGACAACTTTGTCAGGGTACAATTTCATTACCCTGTCATATTCCCAGAAGTAATGCATATGGAGCTGCTGGCTTTCGTATTTGTAATTCGTCATTGAGGAGCAGAGCAATTAAGGTTATTTTGTACATAAAAGCACTGGAATTAGAGATGATTCTTTAGTGCCTGAGAAAATATGCGACACAAGAAAATGAATCCCTCCCATGTTATTAGACACTAATAGATAAATAATTTGCTGCAGGAATTTCTCTAGGGAAGAAAATCCATTTTTTTCTTTTTACATTTTTATAACACACTTTTCTTCTTCTTCTCCCACTTAAATGTTATGACTACCTGAGGAATTAGCTTCAGAAATTGCTATGGATTGAATTCTCCTGTTTCATCACTAAAATGAATATAACAACCTTTAATCTTGAGGCTTTCAGTTCAAACATATCACTTAATTACCCATTTTCAGAGAGGCTTTATTGGTTATTTTTAGCACCAAATGACTGGTGCTGTCACTTGAGCCGTGCTGCTCTTCCTGCCAGGCCCCCATAAGCTTTTCAGTGACAGCTGGCAGTGCTGCTTCTCAGTGGGAGCCAAGTTCGCTTTCCAAGCACCCACCATTTGAAGTTCCCCAAAATGTAATGCCCCAGCCCATTTACGCATGGAAGCTATAGATTTCATAGACTTATGGGCAGAGGATTGCATTTTTGGATAACTTAAGATGGCGGGTGGCCACTGTGGACAAGAACAGAACCAAGCTCCCTTAGAAAAGTGTTGTTGGCTGTTCACCATTGAAATGTGTCCAAGGGGCCTGTGGATGCTGGAAAGTGGTGCTATCATCACCTCAAAGGGATGGCAGAGAAAGCTTGTAATGGCTGCCATTGCAGTTACACAAGCAGTGCTGGAGGACCCTGTACAAGTTAGTGAGTGATAACTACAGTGGTACCTCAGGTTAAGTACTTAATTCGTTCTGGAGGTCCCAGGCACAGTCAGAGAAGAACGTGATAGCCGTAGGCTGGATGCAGGCCAATGGAAGCTGTGGGAGAGACAGAGGATTGATTTCAGCTCTGATCATAATTAAGTGATTTAAGAAGAAGAACCTATGCTTGAACATGCATATTCTTTATTCAACTTTCTTGATGTATCTGATTGTTTTGTACCTGTTTTTGAAGAAATTCTGTAAAGCTCTGAATAATACTTATGGGTTTGGACAATTTTTATTCCAAAAGGCTTTTATGCATCCAAGTGCTTTGTGCTGAACAATATCTGCAATATTGCAATTCTGCAATAGGGCGTGTGGTGGGGGGCATTGTTGGTACCATGTTAAGCCAATACATGAAAGAAAAATGCCTGAATAGGAAGGAGACAGGATTCATTTTTACATTGCAATCCAGGTCTATGGACTTTGCATGCATCAAAATCTTGTTTTCTCCACGCTTTTCTTCCCTGAGTCCCCAACCTGTTCTAAATTTTGGCCCAAGCACTTATGTATAATCTAGCTGATGATATCTCCAATGCTTCATCTCTAATACCACTCTCTGTTCCATCTAAGACAACGGCACCTGCAGGAAGATGGCGCACATCACAGGGACACAGCAGGGAGTGAATACTGAACCCGGAGCTAAAGGGGTTAGAAGATTCAGACCTGAGCTCGAAATCAGTTTGAGATGCTGTTTGAGCTTTCTCCAAATCTGAAATGATTTCACCAGGGAGAAAATATATGTACTACACTTTTTTTTCTTCCTGGTAAGATCCTTAAGGGGGTGGGAAAAAAAGAGAGGACAATATTTGTCATGTAAACACACATGCCAGGAGTTAAATGAATGCAGCTGGAAAAGTGCAGGCCAGAGTTACGGAGTGTGGAATTGAAGCCACGGAGCTTTTCAGCACATGTTTCAACATCTCACAACTTGTTATTTACAGAACAATTCACCTCACTTTATTCCCATCATAAAGAGAGTTGTAAAACAGAAATGTATAAATCATTCATTTTTCCAGATCCTTAGCTCTAAACCTTGAAGCATCTGGGCCTGTGGGGTTTGACTCGAAGTTTTCAGAGTGGTCAGTTCATTAGGCCTTATAGTAGGAACATACTCTTGTGCTTCCTTTTATTTCTGTAATGCGCCTATTTCTTTATTGACAATGCTCTCTCCATTTTGAAAAAGGCTCTTATACAGGGCTGCTTTCCCAGTGTGTGGAAACGAAGGATTTCAGGTTAAGCTGGTGAATGTTATTGATGAGCTACCCTGTTACTTTCCAGAACTGAGAAGAAACATCACTCATTGAGAACGTAGCAGGCAGCAGGCAGGGAGATCTGCCGTTGTATAATATTCACCTCCTTTCTTCCACACAATAGCTCAGTGGGGAGTTTCAGCAGACTACCTGGGAGTTCAGTTTGAGCTGATTCAGACTTTTCAAAGTTGAAAGGGAAGAAGTCTGAGTTTTGCAGCTTCTTTCCCCCAAACTACTATCCATGAATGCATGCTCAGGGCATGCCATTGATGCATGTGATGTAAGGAGTGGGGACAAAGGTACAATCCTGCTTCCGCTTTCTCCACACATAACTACCATGCAAGGATAAGGTCTAAGTAAGTTGTAGCATAGATTAGATGCTAATTAAGATAAAGTGGTACCTCTGGATACGCACACCTCTGGTTGTGTATCCTTCAGGATGCAAACACGGCAAACCCGGAAGTATTTTTCCTGGTTTTGCCCCCTATGTATGTGCAGAAGTGCTCTACTGCCGCACACAAATGCACATAAGCGGTCTCTCCAGATGCGGAAACCTCGGGATCCAACCGGAGCTCCGGGACGGATCCCATCCACAACCTTAGGTACCACTGTAGTTCATCTTATTTGTGATTTCTCCCCATGTGGCACTCTTTTCTAAGTGTAGTGTACATATGTTTTCATGTGTTTATTGTATTAGAAAACACACAATGTTATAAATATAACATTATAAATAATCATTATTGCATAACTTGGAATCAGGGGGAAACCTATGTTTGCCTGTCAACTGAGTAATTGATCTTGCATTACAGAGGTGAGTGGCTCTCCTGATCTTGTAGCCACTGTACATTTTTGATTGAAGACCTTGGTTGATGGTATCCCCACTAGTAGCTATGGATTCAAAGGGATGGTGTAGGATCAAGTCTTTTTCTGAGAACTGAATCTCTCCTACCACCTCCTATAGATCATTTCATATTTAGGTTGATGTTCAGAAAATAGGGTGAATCAGAACCAAATATAGGTTAGCATTTAAATTGACTTCTCAATTCATTTTGTCTTATCTGCATTCCAGTTTTCTTCAGGACCGTAAAAGTACTCAGCATGGGACCAACACCCCAGAAAAGATTATGCTACATCGGCATGCTAGGCAGTCTTCTTAAGCCACAATGCTATGCTCACTTCCCTAAGAGCCATTGAACAAAGTGAGCCTTATTGCTGAGCAAATATGTTTATTTGCATTGGATGGGTTGTGATACTGATCTTGATCTGGATCCTGCCCAGTCATGGGCAATAACTTTCTTTCAGTCACAGTTCTCTGTCTAAAACAGGGGGCAATAATGTATAAGTGAACAATAACAGTAATAGTTGTTGTTTAGTCGTTTAGTCATGTCCAACTCTTAGTGACCCCATGGACCAGAGAACGCCAGGCACTCCTGTCTTCCACTGCCTCCCGCAGCTTGGTCAAACTCATGTTGGTAGCTTTGAGAACACTGTCCAACCATCTTGTCCTCTGTTGTCCCCTTCTCCTTGTGCCTTCAATCTTTCCCAACATCAGGGTCTTTTCCAGGGAGTCTTCTCTTCTCATCAGGTGGTCAAAGTATTGGATCAGCTTCAGGATCTGTCCTTCCAGTGAGCACTCATAGTTTTAACTATACAGATAATAATAATAATAATAATTCACCTTGTTTGAATACTATGAGACCTCCTTGAGGTTGTTGTTCTTATCATTTACCCACCCTTTACCCTAAGGTCCCAGGGCAAGTTACAACAATTAAAACACAATGTTAAAAACCATTTAAAACAACTAACAATCACAGAAAATTAGGGCAGCATTTGTTCAGGGGGAAGTGGGTGGTGGCTGCATTCTTTTTCTCTGTTGCCTTCTCTTTCTCTCCCCCCCCCCCCGTCAATTCACCCATCTCTAAAACACACACACACACACAGCTCCTCAGAATCGCTATTACAGGTGTACAGTGTTTATTATTTCTACTAATAATGATAATGGTAATAACAGCAGCAGCAACAACAATAAGAGCACATTCTTTTCAGGAATTCAGATACTCTCAAAACTCCTCAAAGCATCTGCTGGCCTGGAAATATTTGCTAGGTTAAAAAATTAAAGTCACTTGTTCATTTGGATTTAGAGATAATACATGATTTAAAGTTCTCAAATCTGTGCTAATGAATCTTCTTTTCATCTATTAGGAAGCAGTTTGATCTTTATGTGAATATGACCTGGAGCATTCCAAAGGATTCAGTTATGAGACACATGAACACATAGGCACCATTTATCCTTGTAGCTGGAAAAAGGTTTCTCTTTAGGTAGTATGAAAGTCATTAATCCCATGCAGCTAATATAAACCTGCATATCCTTTCCTTTTAACTGCTGCCCCGATTGAAATATTATTGAAAAACAAGCATGCATGTCTCCTACAGCTGTGAATATGAAAAGTAAGGCATGTATGTTAAACACACTATGTACCAGGGCACATAACTCTTTAATGCACTAGGGCCCCACATGTGCTGTGCATGTTTCGCTTTTAAATATTTTTGGTAGGTAAATCTTTGTTGGGAAATGTGTGCATGATTTGGTGTGGCAGAGGCATATTTCTCTTTTTCCACTGGCGATCATTGATTTGTGAATGAGATTCTGACAATCTCATTTCTGTTAAGAAGTTATGAGCCTGTGGTTATTATTAATTATAATTATTTCAGCTTATACACCGCCCTATACCCGGAGGTCTCAGGGCAGTTCACAACAAGACCACAACATATAAAATCAAGACAAAAACATTAACCCAATACCCCCCCTCCCAAAAAAGCCACATTCTAAAAGGGTGTTGGATGTCAATAAGATCAACCAAAGGCCTGGTTATAAAGGAATGTTTTTGCCTGGCACCTAAAGGTGCACAATGAAGGCAGCAGGTAAACTTCTCTGGAGTGAACATTCCATAGATGGGAAGCCACTGCAGAGAAGGCCTATTCTCATGTTGCCACCCTCCGGACCTCTCAAGGAGGAGGCAAACAAAGGAAGGTCTTAGAAGATGATCTCAGGGTAGGTTCATATGGGAAGAGGGATTGCGGTCCTGGGTGTGCTTCTTGCTCCTCTGAACATCTGCAAACATGGGTTGTTTATTTAACACTTTAGGAAACACATATTTAGCAATCAGATCTCTACGCAAATATTGCCATGGGTTTCCCAGTGGACTAAGTAATGGGGCATGCATCTATTTTATTTTACGTAAGAGCCTATTGGATCAGATCAATGGTCCATCTTGTCCAACATTCTGATCTCACAGTGACCAGTCTGGGGAAAACCTGCAAAGAGGATTCATGCACAAGAGCATTTGCCCCTCCTGTGACTTCCAGCAACTCTGAAGCATTACTGCCTCTGACCATGGAGAACATCACATATACAGTATAAGGCTAGGAATGCTGAATTGCCTTGGGGCATGTGCTCTTAGGAAACACAACAATTGGTTAATCACCGAATGGAGTGCTACTAGCCATACTCGGAGTAGACCAATTCACTGCAAGAAGTGAACCAGTCAGACACCCTCTCTGTCGAACAGCCTCCTATCCGATCTCAAGGAGATAAATAACTACGCAACTTTTAGAAGACATCTGAAGGCAGCCCTGTTTCAGAATTTTTTTAATTTTTGATGTTTTATTATTTTTTAATATATGCTGGAAGCTGCCCAGAGAGGCTAGGGAATCCCAGCCAGATGGGCGGGATGTTGTTGTTGTTGTTGTTGCTGTTGTTGTTGTTGTTGTTGTTATTAACAAACTTAACTTAAGCCCATTGATTTCAGTTGGTCTGCTCAATAACATTGGGTTTTGCGTGGACAGGCGGAGTCCCCAGATCCCACGCGGTCCCCCCGTCATGTGGAATAACGACTCAAGACAACGTGCTATGGGATTAAATTGGCCACAACTTTATTAAATTTCAAATGTGGGTAGACCTTGGCTCAGGCATTGGGCGTTCTCCCTCCCCAGTCCCCCGCCGGGGACCTAGGGAGCATCAGGGTTATCCAGTGTGGGGGGGGGGATGGGCCGGCTCTGGAGAACATATGTTCAAGCAGAGATAGCCGCCCCCGTAACGCCGCCGCCGCAGGGGAGAGCAATGACGACCTTTCGGCGTACGGTCAAAGCCTCCCTTCAGAAAACCCCTTTAATGGGGAACCCTGCTATCGCCGCCGCAAAGAGGAAGATGGACAAAAGGATTCCGCCCAAGGCCTGATACCGCCAAAGTTGTGACGTTTTGCTACGGGAAAGGCGAAACCTGCCAATGCAGGGAAATTCCTTTCCGGCCCTTTAACAGCGACCTTAACGTAGCAGCGCCCGCATACCTGTGAAGAAAAGTTAACCTGCAAAACCTGTGAAGAAAAGTTAACCTGCAAAATAGGACATTAACTGAGGGTGGGTAGGGTGGGAGAAGCTCTGGAGCCAAGTGAGGATTCCCAGGTAAGATCCTCCCTCTATTGTGTGGGCAGGTAATCCCTCCCCTACCTGGCCTGGTCTCCTTGGCAACGCTTCCCCCAGGTGGGATTGGACAACTGACTGAGGTAGGCGGAGACCTCCAGGTATCCCACCTGAGGGAAGGCAAAGCCAAGCCTATGCTGATGGAGCCGCTCCAGATCTAGGGGCTGCACGCGTCCACGCAAACCCCCCGTTTTAAGCGGGGAGCAGTCATTACTTTAAATCTGTCAGTCACTTACAAGCAGACAGAAGCAGAAGAAATTAGATTTTTACAAAGGTTTAAGTAATGCTCTAATTAATAGTATAAAACAGCATTAGAAAAACATAAGGAGAACCCTGCTGAGCATGCCAGCAGCCCAACTAGTCCAGCATTGTTTCTACAGTGGCCATCCAACTGTGTGGGAATCTCACAAGCATCCATACCTTAAGGTTTAGTACATTTCTGTATACCTTTTCTGAGACATAGCTTATTCCATCCCTGCCTTGAAGAAAATAATATTATACCTACTAAATCATCAGAGTAACTCCCCCCCCCCCTCCAGCTTGAAGTTCTAGGAACCTTGCAGGCAATATATTTGTCAAGTCTTGTTTAATGTAGCTTTAAACTGTTTAAGAAAGGAATATTCCAACTCTCATTTTTTATTTTATTTTCCAACCTAATAGATCTTCCTGTTAGGGAATGTTTCCTGGCATTCAGGCTATGATTTCCTTTCCCCTCAATACTTCCATTGTTCTCAGTCCATTCTTATGGACCACCTTCAACCTCCCTTTTAAGCCCTGTTTTGGATAAAATAACCACTAGTTGGGATTGGAAATTCAGGAGCTCATAATGTCCACTGACTAGCACTTCGATGTGTCGTCACATAACACCTGTTTTCCAGAATGTGCACTGGCTGCCTATATGTTACCAGGCTCAACATAAGTTGTGTGTGTTGACATATAAAGATCTGGATGACTTGGGAATTACCAATACCAACCTGCCCAGGTCTAGAAATCAACCCTGATGGTTGTACTTCCTGCAAGTATGGTGCACTATGTGGTGACATGCGGTATGGCCTTCTGGGTAGCAACACCTCAGGTATGAAATTCCCTTCCCCTTAGTAGCACATATAGCTACATCTTTGATGAGGTTCCATTGTCACCATAAGGCATTTTTATTCAACCAGGCTTATGGTGCGTCTGATTATCTCCTCCTATGGATTTTTATGCTGTCTTATTTTGACAATTTTTATTATGATTTATGATGCTTTTGGAGGCTCCACTTGGGGTTTTTATGTTGTACAGTGGTACCTCGGGTTACAGACAATTCAGGTTACAGATGCTTCAAGTTACAGACTCCGCTAACCCAGAAATAGTACCTCGAGTTAAGAACTTTGCTTCAGGATGAGAACAGAAATCGCGCAGCAGCAGGGGGAGGCCCCATCAGCTAAAGTGATACCTCAGGTTAAGAATAGTTTCAGGTTAAGAACAGACCTCCGGAACGAATTAAGTTCTTAAGCCGAGGTACCACTGTAGTGTTTAATTTTATTGTTTTGGTCTTTTTGGAAACCACTTTATGACCCTTTTTAAATGAAAAGCAGTATATACCTAAATATTCTAATCTCCAGACTTCCTACCATCCCCTCCATGGGTCTTATTGTCAACATTTTCCACTGCATATTATTTCATAATCCATATTTTGTATCTGTCCATATTGTCCATAGCAATTGTTACATTAGAAATGTTATTAAAATCCTGCGAATATTTTCATCGGCTTACAGTAGTCGCCTAAATAAATTATATTTTTTTCCCATTTTTTTTTTAAGTTTTTGTCTTCCTGGTTCCTGAGCTTTCCAGTCAGTTTTGCCCCTTTGGCATAGTCCATCAGCTTGGTTTGCCATTCTTCTCTGGTGAGGACTTTGTCTTCTTTGCATCTCTGGGCAAGTAGCATCTGTGCGGCTGTTGTCACATTGGATCAGGCCAATGTTAATCTAGCCCAGCATCAGGCTCTAACAGGGCCAACCAGATGCCTGTAGGAAATCTGTAAGCAGGGCCTCAGTACAAGGCCAGCCTCTATCTGTAGTTTCTAGCAACTGGTATTCAGAAGCATTGTTGTCTCTGATTGTGGAGGCAGAGCATAGCCATCAGAGCTGGTGGATATTGCTAGCCTTAAAAAGGTAAAGGTAAAGGACCCCTGGCAGTTAAGTTCAGTTGCAGACAACTCTGGGGTTGTGGCGCTCATCTCGCTTTACAGGCCGAGGGAGCTGATGTTTGTCTGCTCTGCAGACAGTTTTTCCGGGTCATGGGACCAGCATGACTAAGCTGCTTCTGGAACAATGGAAACCGACACCAGAGCATCGCACGGAAATGCCATTTACCTTCCCGCTGGAGCGGTACCTATTTATCTACTTGCGCTTTTGGATGTGCTTTCGAACTGCTAGGTTGGCAGGACCTGGGACTGATTAACGGGATCTCACCCCATCATGGGGATTCGACCCGCCGACCTTCTGATCAGCAGGCCCAAGAGGCTCTGTGGTTTAGACCACAGTGTCCCTATTGATAGCCTTAACCTCTAGGCAATTGTCTAAGCCTCTTTTTAAGCCTTCCGAGTTGATGGCCATCCCTTCCTCCTGTGGAAGTGAGTTTCATGCACTAACATTACAGTAGCCCATTACATTTCCCATGGGAAACTTCTGCATGCTGCTTTGCATAGGAGCATGCAAGGTGCTAGAGGCTCAGCTGATCGGTGCTGTCAGAGATTCACACTTTCCAAGGAACCATTTATATTCCTGCTTGTGCCTTTTACCTGTCCCACACCTGGCATCACATACACTGTCAGGTGCAAAGCAGGTGGGCATGGTTTTGGGGAAAAGCCTTGCGGATCAATTTAGGTCTGTGGGTCAGTGGTTTCCCATCACTGTGCCAGAGGAAAGAAGTGGTCTCCCTTTGTTCCCTGCACCTGCTACCTTACAACCACTGAATTTGTCCCGTCAGTGAATGTTACATTTTGCATTGTGGCTTACAAAGTTATTAAACTCCTGTGAGAAAGCCAGCTGCCCCCATTTCTATAACACTGGACAACTGAGATTTTGAGATGAAAGGCAAATAAAGTAAGCTACTAAGCAAAAGAAAAAAGAAAAAAAAACAGTGGGCAAACAGCAAACATTTTATTAAAATATATTTAAATCAAACCGCAGTGGTCCTGTAAAAAAAAAAAAAGCACAAAATCCTATTTCACTCGATATACCATATTGCCTCATCTGCAGGTGTTTGTAGTTTTGGCACTTCTGAAATAGCAGGAAATGTTTTAACAATTAGGGTGAGCAAATTGCTAAGGGAAATAAGGTAGTAAGTTACCAACTGAGTTCTTAAATAAAACATTCCATCTCTAATGGAGTCCTGATGCTGCACATCAGCCTTGTGTTAGCAGAGAGTGCTGCATAGCCATGGGCAAGCTTGAGCTCCAGTCTAGCTTAGTAATGGCAATACGTTCAGCAAAAGAGCAAAAACCATTTTTGAAATGGAAGGAAAAGATAGCAGAGATAGACCAATTTTCTCTGGGTTTCAAATTATACAGGAGATTACATTGATATCAGGGTATTTCATATTTGTTTTCCTTTCCTTCCTTCCTTTCCAGCTTCTCATTTGGTGTTGGTGTCTTTAATCAGACTTTGGCTTATCTGATACACACAGTCAGAACATGAGTAATGGAACGTAGTGCATTCTAAAATATTGATGATATTTGCTGTGAAAGGAGCACACAGCTCTTGTTTGAGAAGAAAAACAATTCATTGGAGTATGCACAAAGGAAATAAAGAGAAACTAATCAGGGTGGTACTTACTATATCTGAGTGCTCAGCATGCCGCAGACAAGGTGTGCCCAACCAGCATGGTGCCCTCCCAATGTTGTGGACTTATCATGCACCCTGAAGATAACTGATTAAGATTGGCTATTCATCTGGCTAAGTCATTCAACTGTTTTTGATAACATGGAAAGCCATGTCTAGCTGTTGGGAAACCCATAATTGGACCTGTTCCCAGGATGGAGACAAGCCAAAGTGATCAGGCAGAATGTGGGTTATAAGTTAGGATTATAAGTTAAGGTGACAGATCCTTTCCTTGATCCAGATCAAAATTTTGGAAAGGTCTGACAGATTTGCCTACCTCAGGATTTATAATAGACTGACAGGTCAGGTGGATTTCTGGAAGGAAGAACACCAGTCTACACGTACTCTTATGTAAAGAATGCACTCTTAAATTAAACTGTTTATCTACAAAATGTATTCTGAGTCCAGATTCTTATTTCTAAGAGTCCCAGGGCTCTGAACTCAACAATAAGGACAATGGGACACAAGGGTCAGGTATTAAGTAGCTTGTTGGTTAAGATCCAGAAAAGCTATTGCCATTTGCTCCGACTGAGTGCTAAAGAGCGGTTTTCCGTGGGAGATAGCAGCATGACAAGAGGAAGTGTGGATAAGGCCTGAATCTCTGAGAAAGCTATACTTTAAACCCAGATCTACAGCATCCATTCTCAGCTTTTCAACCAAAGAATTCATTACCATGTTGCCCTGATTTGCTCTGGTATCTCCACATGGATTCAGAGTTTCATGCACATAGTTGATTTGGGTGGATACACACACCAAATCTGTGGATCTCAATGCTCACCTGGGTCAGGCTCCCTTGAATGTACTAGGTATGCCTTCTGATACAGATGATAATGTAACTTTCTTCTCAGTGCCATTAGTTGTTCCAAGCAAATGGTTTTCTGTGACAAGAGCTGGATCAAAGCCGGTGACCATATGTACGTAGCAGCTACCAAAGAGTATAATAAATACTCATTATGAGAATAATTTACAGTGCAGGTTTCTCCACCGAGGAAGGTATACATGTGATTTATGACTCAGGGACAGGCTTGGTAATTGTCAATCTGCCCATCTAATCATCTGCCAAATTAGTGGGAATGCATTTTCTAGCAAAGCTGATTGCTTGGTTTAGAAGTTTACTTTATAGAAAAAAGAATTTCTTTATATAAAAAAGAATTTCCTTTTTCCTAGGTAGTGATGCATTTGAAGAAAGGGGGCTTTTTGAAAGTCTGTGAAAGCTTCAAGGCCAATTTCTTTAATCTTTTGACATGGTAGAACTTACACTTCTTTTGTCTGCTGCTATTATTTTGTGAATGAGTAAGAAACAGAGATAAATCACTCATCGTTTGATACATCTATTAATGGTCCTGTCATCTTACCATCTAACTTTGCATTTATTTCTTTTGGATTCAAACATAGGAAACACAGAAAGCTGCCCTATACTTGGACCATTGGGTCCATCTATCTCAGTATTGTCTACACTGGCTGGCAGCAGCTCTCCAGGATTTCAGGCAGAGTTATCTCCTAGCCCTGGGAATTGACCCTTGGATCTTCGCCATGCATCTTCTGAAGTTCCTATGTTTGTAAGCATAAAACCAGTTATGGAATACAGAAGATGTAGAGGGAACCAGACAGAGGGCCTTCTCGGTAGTGGCGCCCACCCTGTGGAACACCCTCCCTTCAGATGTGAAGGAAATAAGCAGCTATCCTATCTTTAAAAGACATCTGAAGGCAGCCCTGTTCAGGGAAGTTTTTAATATTTAATGCTGTACTGTTTTTAACACTTGATTGGGAGCCGCCCAGAGTGGCTGGGGAAACTCAGCCAGATGGGTGGGGTATAAATAATAAATTATTATTATTATTATTATATAGAGATAAAAAATGGTGATATCCAGTCTTCTGTTTGCGCAAAATATCTGGGGATAATCCAGTAAAGTCCCCTTGATCTTAATGGGAGAGTTAAACACATGTTTAAATCCTCCTCACTGACACAAACAGGATTTAAAAATACTGAATTTTGACTGGATGAATAAGACCAGTGAATAAGAGCAAAGGAGGAACTCTGTGGTACGAGTTTCATACAGTCACATCGCTACTTTTCTTCATTGCACAGAAAACATCCCGCTCAGGGCCAACGCAATACATTTTGGTACCTGAGGCAAACCACAAAATGGCATCTCTTTCCCCCACCACCACCACTGAAGAAGGGGTAAATAAAGATCCACAAAGAGGGGAATAGAGATCTACATCGGGAATAAGGGGCAGGAATCAAATCAACTTTACTCAATAGTTGAAGTGGGAATCAAAGGCTGTCACAGGTGAATCAGGCTGGGTGGGTGCAGACCCCAGGATACCTCAGAGGGCAGTCCCCACCATTTCCTCTCTAAAGGTGGGAGGAAACTAGCAGTGCCTCCTTTTCACCAAGAGGACACTGTAGAAGTGGCATGGGGTGGGGGCTGCTGAGGAAGCAGCAGATCCAGCCTCCAAGGAGGTAGTTGCCTCACCTTGCCTCATGGATGGGCTGGACCTGATCCCACTCATGTTAGATGACTGTGACAATTTATTCTGCACGTGGTCAGGAATTGAACATAGTATTATTCTGTAATTTTGCCCTTTTCATATTTGTTCCTTTGATCATAAAGGGGTTTTTGGGGGGTGGGGGCTGGAGTAGGTTCCTGTGCCAGTAATACAGTTTGGAAAATCCAAAATAAATAATTAGAATATAGTCTCATGCAAGTGGCAGGCAAAGTCGTGGGATAAGCCATGGGAAATTAGTTAATTAAATGTGAATGGTCCTCACGTGAGTTCCTGCTAGCAGGAAGGTGACTCGACTTGAACATGGTAGGGTGCTGGTGTAGCATCACTACACAGGCCATCTGGAAGTGCTTTCAGAAAGCAGTAGTAGTATTTTCTTTTGCTGTGTTTATGTTTCCCATAAATAACTACAAACACTTTTAGAACAAGTGCTTGAAGGATAAAGATGGAGGAGGGAGAAATACTGTGGGTGGGTGGGGAGATAAAAGCAGTTGTGTAAGGGATGGAGCACAGCTCTGAGACTTTTTTCCAGAGCAAAATCATGCCCTGGATAATGAAATCATCTGCTGGATTAAGCTCCCTGCATTTTGGGCTCTCCTTGGGAATGTAGCTATGGGTACTTTGGTTATAAGCTCCTGGACCCTGAAATTTGCCACTACACCACAGCACAAGTCTGCCACTTACCAACAGTTACTTTAGCTACAGTTGCCTATTGCTGATTGCCCATCTTTAAATGAAATAAATTGCAAATCTGTTCAGAAAATATTTCCTTTGAGGTAAGCCAGGGGAAGGACTTGGAAAAAATAGTTCCAATTCACTGACCTGTTACTCCATTTCACACAACTACATGTGTTCTTTAAAACTCCAACACCATGCAACCATCACAGAACAAAGAACAGATATTTCATAACATCAGGTGCACTATTTTCCCCAGACCACACCTCTCAACACCCCTAATTCATATTCTTCTTGAGTCCTTTTATCTGCCTGGAATGTTCCCTTGAACCCTGTACGTTAGTTGCCTTACTGCAGACTAGAGAAGTGTGGGTGTAGAAACTAGCATACTGTACAAAAGGAAAATTTGTATTCATTTTTTCACCCACTTTTCCTTTTGGCCCCATCCATCATTGGCATGTGGTCCCTGGAATGTTACCTAGTTTGGAATATGCTCTTGGTCTTAGAAAACTTCTCCACTGCTGGAAAAAAAAGTGAAAGGTGGGGTGCCACAGTGTTCTGTTCTGGGCCCACTGTTGTTCAACGTCTTTATAAATGACTTGGATGAATTAAACGAGGGGATGCTAATCAGATTTGCAGATGACACCAAAAAGGGAGGGGTAGCTAGTGCTGCTGAAGACAGAATCAGGATTCAAAATGACCTCAACAAACTGGAGAACTGGGCCCAAACTAACAAAATGAATTTCAGTAGGGATAAATGCAAGGTTCTGCACTTAGGCAGGAAGAACCAGATGCACATATATAAGAAGGGAGACACCTGGCTTACTAGTAGTATATATGAAAAGGATCTTGGGGACTTAGTGTATCACAAGCTTAACATGAGTCAACAGTGTGATGCAGCAGCAAAAACAAAAAGCATAATCAACAACAAAAAACCTAATACTTTTCCAGGCTGCATCAACAAAAGTAAAGTATCCAGATCAAGGGAAGTAATAGTACCACTCTATTCTGCCATGGTCAGACCACATCTAGAATACTGCGTCCAGTTCTGGGTGCCGCAATTTTACACATATATTGATAAGCTGGAATGTGTGCAGAGAGGATGACCAAGATGATCAAGGGTCTGGAAAGCAAGCCTTATGAGGAACAATTGAGGGCGTTGCGTAGTTTAGCCTGGGTGAGAGGGTGAGAGGAGATATGATAGTCATCTTCAAATATTTAAAGGGCTGTCACAGGGAAGATGGAGCAAGCTTGCTTTCTCCTGCTCTGAAGGGTAGGACTCGAATCAATGGATTCAAGTTATAAGAAAGGGGATTCTGACTAAGCATCAGGAAGACCTTTCTAACAGTAAGATCACTTTGACAATGGAATGGACTCCCTTGGAAGGTAGTGGAGTCTCCTTCCTTGGAGGTTTTTAAGCAGAAGATGGATGACCATCTGTCATGGATGCTTTAGCTGAGATTCCTGCATTGCAGGGGGTTGGACTAGATGACCCTGATGGCCCCTTCCAACTCTAAAATTCTGTGAGTCTATGACTCCAGTAAAAGGGTTCATGAGGGTTTAAAGGGTATATTTTGCAGTGGGTTTGAGACAGTCACAGTATGGAAAGTGATTAACAGCATGTTAAAAAATGATGTAAGCTCCACAAATGAGTTTACATTCCGCAACATAAATATTGAGGATTCCTGGCCTTTTGAACAAAGAAACCACAACTACAAAGGAAGAAGTGAACCAAATCCAGCACATTTTCCAATAAGTTTCCTACTTGGGCAGAAGTTTTAAAATATATTTAACATTAAATACCTAGACCCCTGTGAAGAACAAAACACACAGAATCATTGTTTCAGCAGTGTTAGGAATACATGGGCTTTCAATATAATAATTAGGCTTAAGCCTATCAAAAGTTTATTGCTCTGGATGTTGGAAGGATTGGAAGGGATACAGGAATCTGAAACATTGACTTCACTCTTGCCATTTATTTTTATTAAAGGAATTGTAATGAGGAAAATGTCACTGCCAACAAAGCTCACTCATGTGTGGGGTCCCAGTCCTTTCTCCTGCAGAATGGAACCAGGCCTGTAATGTATTTGGTGTGCTGCAAAACAAATTAACACTTCTGAAGAATGAACTTCAGCTTGGAAGGCAAAAAGAACCTCAGCAAGCATCTCCACTAACCAAGTATTAGTGCTCAGAGTTTGGTCTAATTCATAAACTTAATGTATGAGAGCCTCTTTTCCAGGACCCACTTCCAAGTCATTCTGGTAGGATCTGTTGAGAGGTAGCAGTTGGGCTGGCCAAATGACGTCCCGACCACAACCTTACACCAGCCCTAAGGTGGGGTTAATGCTTGTATGGAAAGAGGGATGGACAAATCTCTCAATATTATTTCTTCCAGTTTCTCATTTTTCTTAAGTTCAGTTCTCCACATTTCTTGACCAGTGTGAATTAAAAAAACAAACAAACCATTCTTCAGTGTGAATTTGTTTTTAAACATCCTCCTGAAAATTCACCAGCATTTTAATACAAATTTCTCCCAAATTCACATTTTTGTATGCAATTTTGCCTGATAAACACATTTTTTGCAAATTTCCTCAATATTTAATATTTCATTTTCTCTAATATGCACATTTTTATCCACACTTTCCCCTGATGGCCAAACCTTGTACACATTATTTGGTCAAAAAATTACATTAGAAAGAAGTGTGAATTTCAAAGGACAGCTGTGTTTGTGTTTCAGTTTGCATGTTGTATTGGAAAGTGTGAATTAGGAAGGTTTGCGTTAATACACACTGAACCAAATTTCTTCCTTATTGCCAGGTGGAGGGGAACAACATTATCCAGCTGGCTCTTACAGTTAATCTGTAAGAATAGGGTGACCACAGGTCCTACTTTACAAAGAATAATCCTCCATTTCAAAGGAATTCTCTGTTTGAAAGAGTTCTTCTTTGAGGCGATATGTAAGCAGCCACCCAGGCATAGAGAAGCATAGTAGCCTGGTAATAAAAAACAGTCCTTATTGAACGTCCAGGAGGTCAGTTACCTCCTTCTGAGACACTTCAGCCCTTGAGGTTGCACTTCAGTCATCTTGACATGATCTTGCCTTTCAACAAATGCAGATGCCCTGTACACATTCTAAAATGAATTGGCTGCTTGGAAGACTGAACCAACTGTCCCAATGAAATCTGAATGAGGTATAATTAACCGAGGGTTCAAACAAGCATGGGTTTCACTCACTATTTTCCTGAAGTTCCACTATTTGTTCTTCACAAAGCCTGCCAGAACAGAACGCCGGAGGTGCATTCAGATGTGGGGGTTTTCTGCGATACTCTTCCCAATGATAAAACTTCTTTTCCAGATTCTAATGTTTATTTGACACTGCATTACCTGTTGAATTATGGAACTGTGGCTTTTTTGATTGATATACTGCCATGACACACTAAATTTTATATGGTGAGAAAGAACTAAATGGTGGAATGCCACCTGAATGTCTGTTGCATGAAATTTTAATACAATCTTCCCACACTTTTCTGGGTTAATAGTGTTGCAAATAGATTTTTTTTCCCTGGAAGCAAATAACACAGTAATGTGGGCTAAATTTGTACGAAGTCACTCTAGTTTCTTGATGGTTTCTACTTCGTGTGGAAAATGACATAAAATATGAAACAGTAATCTGGAGTAACAGATATGTTTTGATTAGGCAATGGAAGATCATTAGTGATACGGCCAGCCACACTTCCAAGAGGAGGGTGTTCCACAGTTGGACACAATTATCTTGCGCCCCTACAAAGCAGCCAACACAATGGTGGGATAATGAGCCCTCAGCCCATCTCAGCCTGCCCATCTGAGAGTGTGGACTTCTTTATAATGGATAGAGGTGTTCCAACAAGTACTGAGACTGGACTCCCCACTCTGACCATGCTGAATGCCCTGATCCAAATTCCTCTCAGACCTACTTTTTGATTAAGAGAATTGCACCAGTAGTGACAATTGTGGAACTCCAACCTAATGTGTCATTTAGCCCTTAAGGTAAAGGGACCCCTGACCATTAGGTCCAGTCATGACCAACTCTGGGGTTGCAGCGCTCATCTCGCTTTATTGGCTGAGGGAGCCGGCGTACAGCTTCCGGGTCATGTGGCCAGCATGACTAAGCCGCTTCTGGTGAACCAGAGCAGCACACGGAAATGCCGTTTACCATCCCGCCGGAGCGGTACCTATTTATCTACTTGCACTTTGACGTGCTTTCAAACTGCTAGGTTGGCAGGAGCAGGGATCGAGCAACGGGCGCTCACCCCGTCATGGGGATTCGAACTGCCGACCTTCTGATTGGCAAGTCCTAGGCTCTGTGGTTTAACCCACAGCACGACCCGCGTTCCTCATTTAGCCCTTACTCCTGAGCAAAAGTACATAGGATCCCTAGCCATGCAGAACAATCCTCATCACAGGTACTCATAGGTAAGTTTCACTGTGTTCAAAAGATCTTCTTCCCAAGTAAGTTTCTGAAGTATTGCAGACATCATCTCCAGCCTGGATCTGCTGAGTCTGCAACAATAAGGACTTGTGGATCCACTTATCTATTTCCACAATACCGGAAAATATACGAACCATTTCCTCCACCCACCTGCCTCATTTTTCAACATGCTGCAATGGCTGCTTCCCCCCTCTGGAACTGGAGTCAGGGGCACTGGGTTATCCTATTAGTTCCATTAGGGGGGAAAAACAAATCAAACAAAAAAAATTTATTTGCATTTTGTGGCCATTCTTGAATTTGATTGTTAAAAGGTTTTACAAAACAGATCAATTAATATGCAAAGATGGTGTGCCATTTAATATCCCGATAAGATTGATTGCTTATTTGGCAGGCAAGCAGGGGCATTGTAATGACTGCATAATCAACTAAATATTATGGTATGTATTTTTGTGTTTTTATATTGTAAACCATTTTGTACTCTTTGGATGAAGGGCAGTATAGAAATTTAATAAATAATACTTATAGTAATAAATATCTGGCACATGGCCCTTTCACGAGAAACAGCTATGATGCTTTGGGGCAGAGATGTGGTTGGCTCCCAGGCCTCATAAGAAATAAAGTTAGTTTAATCACTTAGCTCAGCTTGTAGTGAGTTTCTACAGGAACAGCTCAAGAACAACACAATTTTAGCTATTGTACCATGTGTAGCCGAGCAGACTTGGAGACCATCTGCTCTTAAAGTAGCAAAAATCCTTCAGAACAACATTTGTCAAACAGGATTCCTTATGCACAGCAAATAAATTTTAGCATCGCAGGAACCATCTCAGCTGGTTTTGATCCCACTGTTTGCTTTTCTAAATATGTGAAACAACTAAGCATGGCTGGTTTTCCACAGCTGGAACCATCACTGAAGGAATCAAAAGAAAGATTAAGACAGAGAACTACTTTCCTCCCCGCTCTTTCCTCCCCCGCCCTCTGCATCCATCCAGATGCATCAAACAAAGGAGTTTCCAACTGGGTTTGCTTGGTTCAGCCAAAGGAGCAGGCTTCTTGGTTAAGATGGGTTTTGTGTTTTGTTTTTGCTTGCAACAGTCCCCACCAGGCTACTGCTGGGGAATTCTACTAATTGGTCAAGTCTACCTTGTTGTCTAGCCAACAGTCACAATTCAAAATCCACCTGTTTAATAGAAAACTGGCAACTTTCAAATCTGGAGGAATCTTTGCCACTGGGTATGAAGCCTTTTTTATAATGGAAATGTTCTAAAACCTTTTCTATTACAACTTCATTGTGTGAAATGTTATAGTTAACAGACGAGCTCCAGGGAGCTTTGGGATGAATGAATTATAACAAAGCACTGTCATCAAACAGTACACTGGCATTTTTTTACCAGCTCATATGGTGCACACCTGTGGTTCTCTGGCAGGATTTCAAGGGCTGTGTGACACGGAAACCCTTTTCCACGCAGGTACTCCCTATTTTGTTTTGTTTTTATGCTTTTTACAGTACTGTTACTAGGTAGTAAGAGTAGCACTCTGTTCATTTTGAAAGCCTGTTTGGCGCTTGGCTTAAATATGATAATTTCATTGCAAAAAATTAAGAACAAAACAGGAAAACAGGAAACTAGATTTGTTTCTGGTGGGAGCATATGAGGCCTCTAAGCTAATCTCAATGCAAATTAAATTTACAGGGCAAATTACAATTCAAAGGTAAATTACTCAGGCAAAGAATGCTGGTGAAATTGCAGCTAATTCTACTTGTATTATTTATTGTATGTTCGGCACAGGGGAGAGCTCAGACAAGAAAAGCAGCTATTGGCACCTTTCATTATCCTACATACGCCTGCCAAAACCTTTGCTATTCTTTGCTGAGTGCAACCCAGGGCCAATTTGGCCCATCGAGTCTGCTTGTGGTTAGTCACTTTTTCCTTCTCGTCAATATTACGTAGAGTTTAACTGGGGCCAGCCAGAAGCTGAGCACTGGTGGTGGTCTCTCCTCTTATCTTGCATATTCATAATCTGTTTCTGACCATGGGCCATTTCACAAGCGGATGTTCACAACTAATTGACTCAGTAACAACTGGTCTCTTTTCCATCATCCAGTGTCATCTCACAAAGAATAGTTTCAGTCAAAATATCCACCCATTTGGCTAAGAAACATGAAGGATAGATGTAATTAAATGCCCTTGCTGGACAGACGTCTGTCAGTTGCATCCCACATTGTGGATCCTGCACTGAGCATGGGTTGGACTAGATCAGGGGTAGACAATGGGGTAGACAGGGGTAGCTCAGATATTGTTGAACTCCAGCTTCCATCAGTCCCAACCGGTGTGACCAATTGTCAGGGATGATGGAAGTTGCAGTCAAAGCAACTTCTGGAGGGCACAATAGTAGCTATCCCTAGGCTGGTTGACCTCTCAACTCTGTAACTCTATTATTCAATTCTAGGTGGGGGCACCTGATTTTAATTTCCCCCCCTTACATGGGAGTTCTTTGAAAGCTCAGAAAAACTGAGCCCAGATGTTCCTCCTCCCTGCCAGACTCTCACTGTCCACAACTTCCCATGCTACCATTGTCCATCATCATCACCCACCATTTACCAGACTTATGCATCAAGAGCGGGGAAAGGGGGCTAATATTCTATTTTTGTACAATGCTCAAGTATTTTTAAAATGTATTTTTTAAAAAAGAAAATATTAAATTTCTACACTGCCCTTCATCTGAAGATCATTGAGCAGTTTACAATATAAAAACACAAAAAGACATAGAGCAGTTTACACTAGGGTTGCCAGACATCTCCAGTTCCCAGGGACAGTCCCCAGATTTGCAAATCAGTCCCCTGGAAATGTGGCAGCAGCAGCCTCAGCAGCCCGGAAGTAGCAGCTTCATAGTACAATTGGCTCTGGCTGGCTTCAGGAGCTGCTCGCTGCCGTGGCGCCCGCCATTTTTCCTTGTGGGCAACACATCATATGGGGACTTCCAGTGAGGAAAAATGGTGGGCGCCACGGCAGCGAGCAGCTCCTGAAGCCAGCCAGAGCCAACTGCGCTACCAGGCTGGCTCCGGGCTGCTGACTGCTGCTGCTGCCGCCACTGTTGAAAGGGAATCGGGGATGTCCGGTGGTACAGATCTCCTGCCCCCTTTGTTTTGACTGATTGGGGGAGGCTCGGGAGTCCCTGGCAGGTGGCCATTGCCCAGTTTTTTTAAAAAAACTCTGCCCAATTATGTTTCACAGGGTGTGAAAGAAGGGCTTTGCACTTTTATACAATATGCATGTGTGCTTGGGCCCAGGGTCTTTTGCCTCACCAACCCCACTACTGACTCCCTGTTGCTGGTAACCATAGTTTACGCATTCAAAATAAAAAAAATATGTAACTAAGTAAATAAATATGGGCACAAGTGACAGAGAAGGGTGTAAATGGAATGCACTGAGCTAACTACAAGCTGAGTCAAATTATAAATTGTGCGAATAAAGAGTTGAATTCAGAGGGAGAGTGACTTGGTTCATAACTGGTGTGGCTTTTCCATATTCAGAAATTCATTTCACACCAACATCCATTTTCAATTCAGTGAAAAATCCAGACAATTATTGTGTGGTTGAGTGATGGGAAATGGAGGGATGTATATACACGGGTGAGCAGCATGAGGACAGATGTAAAGCAAATTATATCATGGAAGAAGAGAATAACACCTGCCTCAAAATCCCTCAGGGTTAGGGAGCAATCAAGTCTGCACTACGTATTGGAGAACATGCCACAGTAGGTAGCAATCCTTTTTGCTTTGGCCAATCATAGCAAGGGTGACATATAGCTTAAGCCAGTATCTATGCCTCTTCAGTCTTTGGTCCAAAATTTTCCAAGTAATTTGTTTTTATTTATCTGAAAGATCTGGCTTTGGCCCTGTGCCCACAATGAATCCATTAGCCCCAGGGATTTCGCTGCTTCAAATACGTAGTACCTTAAGATAATAATAATTTCACCATAAAGAACGTTGTGAAAATTCACCCTGACATCCCACTCAGGGTAATTATATTCATTTAGCAAATCCTTAAATGGGATTATTGAGCTCATATATTACATCGTATATTACACAATTTTGTAGGCGGGCAGAGCACTTTGCGTTTACACTGGGGAATTGCACTTGACTGCAAAAGTTCTTGTTTACCTATAATCCATTTACCTCTGTCAATGTCTTTGGAATTTTATTGCAGTCACGAAATTACGGAGGCTAATTTATTGCTTACTAAATATGAGTGATCAAAGCTGTTATTTTAGCTCAAAGCAGCCGTTCTGAAAGAAGGCTGGATCCTCTTCAAGACACAGCAAGAATACTCCTGGAAGCTCAGAAAGGGGGCGAGCAGATGAAGGTACCAAAGGAAAGAAACATCTAAGTGGGAAAATAACTTTTGAAGAAGGGACAAGTCTTTCTCTCTTGGGCTGAAAACAGATGATAGTCTCCCCCATTTTTAGAATATTGGAAATGATATGCTTGAACCATTTTTGTCATCCAAGTATCATCCCTGGTTAAATAGCTGTTGTGGGGTTTTGCTACCATAAAGCAACAATAACTTGCAAAATCTGTTTGGCCAGAGATTACAAAATAAAAGGCAATAATGCCAGGACCAAACACCTTCCTGCTCTCATTAAAACTACAGTCTTTCTCCAGTCTAAGTAGCACTGGGGAGAGAAGCAATTAGTGACTGTGCTTTGGAAGCCCTGGCATAAGCTGTTTGTGAGAACAGGAATGAGTTTCTTTGGATAGCTTTATGTTTCCTGTCCCCCAGGGAGGTAACAAGCTGCAGGAATCAGGAAACTAGCATGGGGAGAAGGGGATAAACTATGGGCAGGGAGCTTTCTTTTTTTCCACCCAAGGGCCACATTATGCATTGGGAACTTTTTGGGGGCTGCATGCCTGTAATAGGTAAAGCCAGAGGCAAAAATTGGAGGGGACAATGGCGTGCCTCTAATCTCTCTTCAGTAAGGCACATTCCAGCTAGTCTGAGGTTTCTATGGACACCCCATGCACACCCCACGAAGACAAAAACTCTGTTCACCCTCCAGGAAGACAGGAGGCATTATCACAGCCCAAGAGCACATTACAGTCAGGCAAAAGCACTCAAGCAGAGAATAGAGCAAGAAAGTTTCAATGACTGGGTAGAAAGATCTGTAGGGTCTGGGATTTCTGACCCCTCAGCTGAACCTCCCCAAGCACTATCTTTGCCATCAGACCTTAGGGAGGTCACAAATATTGTGATTTTCCCGCAACTCATCTTTTTCAGTTCTTAGATATTCCCTTGAACTTGATCAGGAAAATATGTAAACTATGAATGCAACAAACAAGTGCTTGCAGTCTTGTGCATCATATATGGAACGATCAGCAGCTGATGTTGCGGTTTGCCAGAGCTGTAGCTACCAGGGGAGGGGGGAGGGGGGAGGCTGGTCAGGCTTTTTGCCCCGGGTGAAGCCTCGGTTTGTCAATGGTAAAATGTGAAATGTCCCTCACATACAGTGTATGCCCATTGTGTGTCCTCTTATTGCCCCAAGTTTTTGACTTTCTATCTTATTAAGACTATCTCTATGCTGTAAAAACCGTAAATTAAAACCTTATAAAAATAATGCAAGAATAAACACATTCAAGTGCAACTGTCAGCAGATATGAATAACTCTCTTGGATTAAAAATTGTTACCTAAATCAATATGGATACACATATTTGTAATCACAGACTAAGAGAAACAGCCAACGAGTCTGTTTTGACAATGCCAGATGCAAATATTGTCCACACTAGGCAACATTATTCATGATGATTTAGGACCCACAAAGCCAGCAGCTCTTCTGGCCTTTCTGCAAGATAAGCCAAAGCCTATTCACATTTTATCCTTTGCATGATGCAAATCTTCATGCACCAACAACAGCGAGATATCCAATCCATGTAAACTGAAAGGATAATCTTGTTGGGGAAGACCTAGTTATTCTTCAGAAAAACTTGGCTATGTGCACTTTCTAGCCCTCGAGGGGAGTAGACAGCCTTCAAATAATCCTCTCTTTTTTAGAAGGCTTCAAAATGGCTGGGGAGCAGAAAGGAAAAGGATGAGGACAAGATGGCAGTGGAACATCTGCTTTGTATGCAAAAGGTTCCAGATTCAATACCCAGTATCTCTAGGTAGGGCTGGGAGAGACCAGGGTCTGAAACCCCAGAGAGCCACTGCCAGTCAATGTAAGGCAATACAGAAGTAAGTGGACCCACTGTCTGATTATAAGGCAACTCCCGATGTTCCTCTTTTCAATACTTTGGTGGTATATGAAAGGAAAGCCCAATCACTTCAAAATTTAACAGCAGCAGCAGCAACCACACAGAAGTGCTCACAAAGGTCACAAGCTGCAACTCAGGGCTCATCCACTCTTCTTCTTGTCCCACTGCTTCCCCTTGGGGAAAACCACTCTTTAGTGTTAAATTGGAGCAAGCAGCAATTCAGATTTTACACGGATTGCCATTTGCACCGATCCATCAGTATAAAAATTGGGTTTCATTAGGAAAGAAGTGGGGCAAAGGGAAAACTCATCTATAAAGAGTGGGTTTTCTCTTGGAACGGAGCAAGGCAAGGGGAAAACTGCTGAGACTCATGCTTTCTAGGCACAGCAGAAGCGGAAGTATGGACAGGCACTCCGACACAATCACAGATAGCATTTTCTGTATGATTAGCAACTAGGGTGACACCTTTGTTCTGGTATCTGTGAACAGGAGATGAGCGAGGCACTCACTGCCACTGCTGTCTTCCTCTGCCCCTGTTCAATGTTCCCAGTTACTTACCTTGTGGGTGGAGAAAACACCAGAAAGTCCCAGCAGCTGCTCCAGAGGTCCCATAATGACGTCTTTTCTGGCATGGTGGAAGGCACACCTTAAGATGCTTTGCATGCAGAACATCCCTGGTTCAATTCCCAGCATCTCCAGTTAGAACTTGGAAACACCCTTGTCTGAATCCCTGGAGAGCAGCTGCCAGTCATTGTAGATAATGCTGAGATACACAGACCAATGATCTGACTTACTATAAGGCAGCTTCCAGCCAGGGATGAGACTAGGACTGTAAGTCCCATCACCACCACCAGGAAACTAATGCAAACAACATCAAATATTCGGGATTTTCATGAAGTGCAGATCAATCTGTGTGGTGATCTGCATTATGTTTTATATTTTATTTGAGTATACAATGGGTGTTTTCTGAAAGCAGAGTGGCTTATAATTTTGAAATAAATAAAATGGAAACAATTATTTTCTGTCTTCCTACTCAGAAACATCTTTTTTCCTCTAGACCCAAGAATCTGACATACTTTAATCTTTTCCCTTAGATAAGGTGCTCAAACTGCAGGATCATTGTATTTTGTCCTTCTCTGTATCCTTCTCGACTCCACAACATCCCTTTCGGATATGCCAAAGAGAGGACCAGCTGTAAGACCAGGACGAAGGCGATCTTTCTCCCTGTGCCATTTTCCTGCTGTCATTTTCTTTATATGAAGTGTAGCCAGAGATTAGCTCTGAATCTAGCGTGAAAACAAAGGAGAACTTTTGCCATTAAGTACATGACAGAAAGTTGAATTAAGTAGTGTTGCAAACGGTTATATGGTACTAAGCCACAGAAAGAAGAAGAAAATCTACTAACTAGATTTATTTGGGGGCTTAGTGCCAGTAAGGCTATTACAGGGATATCAAGTTGACAAAATTTGATTAGGCAATTGGGGGAATTATGCAAATGAGTGGCTAATTAACCAAAGAACATAGCTAAATCTTGGGAAACAAAATACTGCTGCTCCGAGCGAGGTTCAGACTGGGCAAATAAAAGGCTAAATCCAGCCAAAATTGCAAGGGGGAGACTTGGGAAGAGGGAGAGGAAGTTATTTGTTGGTCTCATTTTCACAAGGAGTTTCAAATGACCTTGCTGATTTGAAAAGTTGAAAACCAACGAACTTGGGGTTAAACCAAATGAGCTTACGGGGGTGGGGTTATTTCTATTCCTATTGTTTCATAGCAGTAAGATTGGATTCTGCAGAAAAGAAACTGCTGAAATGGTTGTACCAATTTATTTGCTGGGGACAATGTGTTGTCACAAAACAAAAAACACCCTGAGAGCTGTAGACCCTTTTTCAGGGAGAGAAAGAAGAGGCAGGACTTCCCCGTCCCCTAGATTGGGGCGTCATCAAGGTGTCTGAGAATGAAAGAGAACAATAGACAAGGAGCCTTGAAACTGGCTCTGAAAGAGGTACAGAAGGAACTCCCCATAGAAAGTGGATGCAGCAACAAATGATAATTTTATCTTTGTACAAAAGGCTTCATGCATCGGCATTGGTGACCACAGGTTTGAGGTGGTAGATGATTTTGTCTACCTAGGTTCCACCATTGTCTACCTGTGTTCCACAGCCTCTCCATCAACACTGAGCAGCACAAGTATATTGGCCAGGCAGCTATGGCAATGGTTCACCTCTCCAAAACAGTATGGGAGAATGTGACGGTAATGTCCAATACCAGGTCTACCAGGCTTGCATGTTGAGCATGCTGCTTTATGGAAGTGAGTCGTGGGCAACTCACAATGGCCAGAAGCAATGCCTCAACGCCTTCACATGTGCTGTGTCAGGAAGATTTTGGGCATCATATCGTAGGGCAGAGTCTCAAACAAAGATGTGCTCTCACAAGCTAACATTGCCAGCATGTTTGCACTCCTGTCTTAGCAACATCTCCACAGCCTTGATCATGTCCACGGAATGGTAGATGGCAGGATCTCCAGTGACGTGCTCTATGGGGAGCTGGCTTCAGGCACCAGACCTGTTGGCAGACCAACTCTGTGTTACAAAGTTGCCTGCAAACGTTACATGAAGGCTAGCAACACCAACTCCGCCATGTGGGAATCCCTTGCAGATGACTGCAATGCTTGGAGACAGGCTGTCAAGTCATGTATCCAGAGTAGTGACCAGAGGAGGAATGACCTTCGGGAGGAGTGCAGAGTGAAGAAACACCGTGGTGCATCTGCAGCAGCACAACTGGTTGCCTTCATCAGCCCCAGCTGCAACAAACATGTCTCTTCTACAGCAGGCACTGCAACCTTCCAACAGCTTGACTTTACCCTCCTCCATTGTCTCCTGAGACAGACAAATGTCAACAACAGTAGGCTGGTTTCTACACACATTCATGCATCCCTCTCTATCCTCCATTCAGGCAAGCAAGAAGCATTTTCAGGCTTCAACGACACTAAGCCATACAAAAGGACACAAGGAGGATGTAGTGGGATGACTGAGAGGTGTAGCCTGGGGGAAAGAACATGGATGGGGAGAGTCCCCTGAACCAGACAAAGAGGAGTGGAGGGCCATGTTTGACTGCTGGGTCTGAGGTTCCCCATCCCTGCTATATGAGTTGTTGCCACTGGGACAAATAAAGCTGCCTCATTCTAGATGAGACTATTTGTCACTTTGGAACAGTACTGTCTCTGCTCAGTGTCGGGGTCTTGGTCAGAGGTTATCACTCCTACCTGAGACCTTTTTGTTTTAAACTGGAGGTGGCAGGGATCAAAATCGTTGCCTTCTTCCACAATGCCACGATGCATCCCCTTGCCCAGGGACGATGGTTTTGCCTTACCGGTACTTTGCCTGAAGTAAATGGCCTGTCATAATAGTCTCTAAAAGCCAAATATGTTGATCCCATTAGGGAGGGCCACACTCACCTTTCTCAGACCAATTCCTCCACAAGGCATTCAATGAATAGCGGGCACATCTCCAGCAAGGCAACCAGCCGAATGTAATGGTTTCCCCCCTGATCTGGATTCCTGAGTACTCATGAGGCCAGCCTATGTGCATTTGGCTGGCAGTTGCCTGGATTTGGCTTATGTAAATGCCATTACATCCTGGTATCAGCAGAAGTGAAATCCTTTTAGTCTGTTTTTGTGGTCCAGCTTGCAATAACAAGCAGGGTTATCAAGCATCTGGCAGGATGCTGTCTGTGGCTTTTGTGGCCTGGGGGCTGTGTGTTGGACAAGCCTGAGCTATCACAGTCATATTATTCTTAGTTCTGTTGAGATTAATTCACCACTCAGTCAGTGATATGGACCTTATATAACCTGCTTGTCTGAGCTGCGGAATAGAATACTTGAAGAAATCTGATCGTAGAATCAGAAAGAAAGGAAAATCTTTGTAGCATTTCCTTACAATGTGGGTCTTTGTTAGCCACTAACTTCTCTGTTTTCTAAGATACATATTACACCTCTTTTATGTTTAATGGGTACGAGAATGCATTTATGACATTTGATCCCCTTCCTCCTCCAGATAAATACACAGTTATCTATCAATCTCAGGCCATGACATTTCCGAGCACAATGCAGCCATTCATGAAAGGTTATGCCATAGATGTCTTAACGCATGTTCATCCCACGTTTGGTTTACACAGCTGTGGGTTATGGATGGCTAATGGAACACACACAGGGACCAATGTGACAGTGATATTTAACAAAATAAGAGATTTAAGGATGAAACAACTCCACCAGACAATTCCCCCTGAGATGAATTGTACTGTCACAAATTCTTTCCCATCCTCAGGAGCAATAAATGTTGGCACAATAAATTTAGCAAAGGTACCTTGCCTTGTGTTGTGGGCTTCAGAGGCATCTAATTACTAGAAGGCCTTTATGAATGCTGACACCACTTGCCTCTCTTGCGAGATGAAGGAAGGTTGCACAAAGCATATGTGACTGGAGGAAAAATTGTCCATCAGGAGGGACGGGATTAGCGCTGTGCCGAAATCTCTCTTCCAGTTTCTTGGAAGTTTTCTTCCCCTACAAAAGAACCTTTCATTATCCTGCCTTATTGCCATGTTACTTTATAAAGTCTTTAGAATTTATGTGGGTGGGGAGTTTGGATCTTGCCTAATCCCTGGGTGGTGCCAAAGGTGGTATATGCATTTTTTCTTTCCAGGAAACATTTATCCAATGCGTTGCAGCCTTTCTGGCTGCTTATGCTTCCTAATCTGAAAAAGCCTCATTGAGTTACCTTATGATGAAAGGACTTTATTTGAAGTGTGGGCAACCAAGGAGGCTGTGGAGTCAGTCAGATGACTGGTTAGAGGAATTGTAGAATGAAAGGGGTCACAAAGAGTCGGACACAAGTAAACAACTAAACAACAACAACAAGAATGAAAGGGGGGGAGAACACCCTTTAGTTATCTCAAAAGTAAGTACATCATCATCATCATCAACCTCATCATCATCAACAACAACAACCCCTGCATCTCACCTATTTGAATTTCCCCGCAAGTTTCTTTTGCTACTGGTAATTTTTGTAAGCAATTTCTTTTGTCCTTGATTGATGGAGGATGATCCAAAGGAGCAAGGGGATATAATTTTTTGGCACAGGATACTGAAGAACATACAGAAATCAGCTGTGACTGTTTTGTGGATGTGATCATGTAATTGCAACAATATGTAGAAAAAGCTCAAAGAGATAATATGTTTTAGAGCAGAGGTGTGGAACAGGGGCTGATTTAGAGCAGCACGACTGGTTCCACCACACTGGGCAGTAAATGCTAGGGGGTGCCACAGAGTGTTACAACTGTGATGCAGTGAATTGAAAAGAATGGAAGGTGAGAGGTGGTGTGTGTGCGTGCTGAATTTTGGCCTATCATGGCGGGGGGGGGGGCACAGAAAGCTGAAAGAGCAAAGTCTGCCCCTGTGTGGAACCTCAGACCAAGGGAACAAATGTGCCCCTCTCCATTTGGTCCTTGAGACTCTCACCAGGCTACACTCTCTTTCTCAAAGACACATCCTGCTTTAATGGTTTAGCCAGGCTAGACTCTGTCCTTGAACTCTGATAATGTCTCTTGCTTGCCTTCATGGAGGATAACTCACCTTTGCATTTCTTTGCTCTGGGTATTTAAAATGTTTCCCTTTCTGCCACCGTCCCACACTTAACACAGCTCTTCTTCTTCTTTTTTCATTCTTTTTTGCCATCATGTGCTATTTATGATTAGAAATATTCATCATCGAAAGGGATGAAATAAATCAGCAAGAACTGCCTAATAGGATAGCAAACCTTGTTTAAAAATCACTTCACCTTCTTTAAATATTAACATTAATATTTCCAAAAGGGGAAAGGAAAAGAGAAAAAGAGAAAAAAGAAGCAAGCCTCAAGACAGGAGTAGTTTATAAAGCTTGGTGATATTTGTGACCTGTAATTTTTTCCTCTGCAGTTATTCATTATCCCAGGAAAATAAAACCATATTTTTGCTACCAGATAGCATAGGCAACTTTTTTTTAAAGAGAAGTATGCCAGTAGAAGTGACTTGAAGAATGACTGCTTCTATACAACAAACCAAATGTTATTCAATCGTGCATTAAATAAAGCCTCTTAAATTTTCAGTTATGATTTAATAGCATACTTAATTATAGTTTTATGTCAAACTTGCCGATACCAGTAAGTTTTATTTCAAGGTTACTTCTAGCAGAATTATGTTATATCTCATCTCACATGTTCCAACTGAGGCTGTGTGAAAATGGCTTCCTAAAATTCTCCATGCTGTTGATAGGCAGTTGGGGCAATTGGGGAGGTATTTTGCCAAGTGTTTCTGCTTAATAGCCTGCTTGCTTGTTGCATTTATCTGGCAATGATGCTAGATATTTGCTTGTTGCATTTATCTGGCAATGATGCTAGATATTTAAACATATTAAAAAACCATCAGGATTCTTCCCATAGGGCAGTCGGTAGATCATCCTGTGGGGAGAGAGAAAAGGCCTTGAGGTAATCTCCCCCCTCCCCCCTCCTAGCGTTCTATATTAAAGTACACTGGTACCTTGAGTTACAAACACTTCAGGTTACAAACTCTGCTAAAGTGGAAGAGCTACCTGGAGTTGAGAACTTTGTCCCAGGATGAGAACGGAAATTGTGTGCTGGCGGCGCAGCCGCAGCAAGAGGCCCCATTCGCGAAAGCATGCCTCTAGTTAAGAACAGTTTCAGGTTAAGAACGGACCTCTGGAATGAATTAAGTTCGTAACTAGAGGTACCACTGTATAAGGTGATGTTCTTTGACAAATGCAGTATCTGCACATCTATGGCATCAAATTACCAGCCCATGGTTCCCACCACCCCCTCCATTCAGACTGTTGCCAATGATCTACAGTATTTGCAAAATCTCAGTGACCTATTTGCAAATTAAGCCCCTTTCTGGAAGCACCCAAAGGGAATTATAAGGCCACAACTCTGTGGCAGAGCTTCTGCTTTGCATGCAGAAGGTGCCACGTTCAATATCTGCAATCTACAGCTAGGGCTGGGATTGCCACCTGCCTGAAACCCTTAAAAAAGGCCACTGCTACTCAATGTATGCAAATCTCAGCTCTCGCTGGTGCACACACACAGCCCAACCTCTTTGCCCCCTTGTCCTTTTCATTATTTTATTAGTGAGGAAAGGTTCTACCATAGCAGCTTTGCATCCATCTATCTATCTATCTATCTATCTATCTATCTATCTATCTATCTATCTATCTATCTATCATCTATATCTATCTATCTATCTATCTATCTATCTATCTATCTATCTATCATCTATCTATCATATCTATCTATCTATCATCTATCTATCTATCTATCATCTATCTATCTATCTATCTATCTATCTATCTATATCTATCTATATCTATCATCTATCATCTATCTATCTCTAGCTATCTATCTATCTATATCTATCTATCTATCTATCTATCATCTATCATCTATCATCTATCATCTATCATCTATCTATATCTATCATCTATCATCTATCATCTATCATCTATCATCTATCTATCTCTATCTATCTATCTATCTATATCTATCTATCTATCTATCTATCTATCATCTATCATCTATCATCTATCATCTATCTATATCTATCATCTATCATCTATCATCTATCATCTATCTATCTCTAGCTATCTATCTATATCTATCTATCTATCTATCTATCTATCTATCATCTATCATCTATCTATATCTATCATCTATCTATCTATCTATCTATCTATCTATCTATCATCTATCTATCTATCTATCTATCATCTATCTATCTTTCTATCTATCAATCATCTATCTATCTAATCTATCATCTATCTATCATCTGTCTTAAAGAGTTCCAAGTGCAAATATAAAACAAGTGGTAGAGGATCTTCTTTACAGGCAGAAACTCCCAGGTTCAGTCCTTGGCATCCCCAGGTAGGTCTGGGAGAGATGCCCTTTCTGAAATCCTGTAAAGCCAGTGCAAGTCATTGTAGACAATACAAATTGGATAGAATAACAGTCTGGCTAAGTATAAGGCAGTTTCCTCCTTTCCAAAGTGTTTGGTACTCAGTCTCCATCTCAGAGTTTAAAGGCAGAAGGAAGTGGAGAGGACAGTGGCAGAAAAAAGCAGATGATGTCAAATGCTAATTTGGAGACATTAGAACAGACGATTAAAGACATCTGGAATCTGTATCATCTCTGTGGCTGATGATTGAGAGTTCACGTGCTACATAAGTGCAATTTCATCCCTTGTGGCTTGGAATTAGAACCATTCAGATTTTCATTGGTTTGCAAATCTCAAGGTCTCCTGTAATTTCAGCCACTTAGCTACTCTTCTTGAGACCCAACATCTGAATGAAAGAAGGAAGCTCTCAGAGACTCTGGATTTGCCGATATTCAAATCTCATCTGGCTAAACTCGCCAGTTTAGCCCCTTCTCATGCACATGTTTGTTTCATTAGGGTCCATTGTGAGTTTCCATTCACATACCTTGGCAAAAGAAATTCAGATGAAGTTTGTTGTATTCAAAAAGTATCGTCGATTCCCTGGAGAGAGGGTGCAAGGTTACTATTTTGCAATGCTTTGCCAAATAGTCCAACTTTGTCCATAATAAATTTGGCTCCAGAGCACTGCAAAAAATAAATAAAATAAAAATAAAATCTTCCCTTTTGTAATGCCATTTGGAACAAATTTGAATGGCAGTAGAAGAAAAACAGGGAGTTAACAGTCATTGTGAAATTAAAGTATTTGAAATCAGATGTTAGGTTTGGATGAAATTTCCCATACAAGAGTTCTTTTGTCAACTGAACTACAGAGACACTTTGGCCATGGCTGTCCATCCATTGCATGTAGCTGAATCTTAGTGTCTTGCTGGGGTGCTTATTAGAATAGACATGGTTTACAGGATATTTCTTACCGATGTGCCAGAAGGGTATATATGTGTGACAGGAGCAAGGGAGAAAGAGAGTTTATGAGGGCAGTAAAATCAATGAAGTCTTTATTTAATTTAGCCTGCAGGATGACTGCCAGCTGTTACTGCCTCGGATCAAAATCCAAAACAGTCACCCACAGAGAAGAAGCAAGGCAGTTGTCATGGGAACTGCTGCCAAGCAGATGAACACAGAGCTGTCTGTCAGTACAAAACAGGGCAAAGTGAGCCAATAAATTGATGATCTTTTGCACAGTGGAG
Source organism: Podarcis filfolensis (assembly GCF_964270895.1). Taxonomy (NCBI): domain Eukaryota; kingdom Metazoa; phylum Chordata; class Lepidosauria; order Squamata; family Lacertidae; genus Podarcis; species Podarcis filfolensis. The sequence continues at coordinate 110,039,627 of NC_139604.1, forward strand.
AGCAGATAAGGCATCTTCAGAATTCCTGCTCAGACACTTGTGTTAGCTAGGCACCCAGTCAGTCTTATACACGTCTTCTAAGATTAGCAATAACGATGGTCTGGCGAAGTATGTATCATGGAGGAATATTTGAAACAGAAAGCCAGTGGTGGATCTAGTGTCACTTTCTGCAATTGACAGTGACAGATCCTAAATAATACAAGGAGAGCAAAAGGAAATCTGAAAATCTGAAATTCATGATGAAAATCTGAAATTCATTAAGAAGTCACCCCTCAGTGAAAGGGAGCTCAGCCCCCAACATCCCGAATGGCTCTACTTTCATATTTTTGCACATTAGATAAATTACTGGGTATGTGTGTTTGGCTAAACTGAATAAGCTCCTCTTTGTTTTGGGGAGCCCTATTGTTATGTACTAAGCTTGGATCCTAGAACAACAGGCAGGTAGAATCCTAGAATGCAACAACTGATTGGCTTGCAGGAGAAGACCAGTCAGGCTCCAGGAGGAAGTTAATCAGCCTATTAGGCTGGCAGGATCGTAGAATGCAACAACTGATTGGCCTGCAGGAAAAGACCAATCAGGCTCCAGGAGGGAAGTAGAATCAGCCAATCAGATGGGACTCATTGTGTAAATAATGCATATAAAAGCCTGAGGTTTTGGGGGCAATTCAATCACTGTTTTACAAGCTGCAATAAAGAGCATGAAATCACTGCAGGACTCCAAGTATATTTCACCTATGATACTGGGGTTTCTGATTGCATGGGGGAGCATGTTAGCCGAATGCTAGTAGGTTTCCACTTCAGAACTTCTGCTCAGTGCACAAAGAGCTGGTGTGAGACTGGTGGCTCTCTAGGGTCTGGGACAGAGACCATTTTCAACTCTATATGGAGAGGCGGGGAACTGAATCTGGGACGTTCTGCATGTGAAGCAGATGCTATGCCACTGAGCTACAGCCTTTCTCCATATCTATTCTCTATCCTTATTTGCAAACTCAGTTTCTATAGGCAATGAAAATCATGTGAGCAAGGTGGGGCCCACAGCAATCAAAACAGCCAAAGTTGTAACAATACTGTACAGTTTAAATGAGACATAGTCAAGGCACCACTGAAATGGAAGCTCTAGCAAAGTCCATGAACGTGTTTCACAAGAATCAGGTAGCTGTAACTGAGCACAACTCATTAGTTACTCATTTCTGGAAAGTTCCTTTAAACAGTTACTTAGGCGTATGTTTCAGTGCTTAACACAATAAGAGTTCATATGCCCACAAGCATTCTGATAACTGCTGATGCCATTAAATAACTGCAGCCTGTGCCCTGGTCCACACAGAGAAATGTAGTTTATTTTTCTGTATAATCATGTACTCAGGCACAATAAGGCACGTCACATTTTCAATAATGTGGAATTATAATCCCTAAAAAAAATGTCTAAATTTGAAATATTACATTTTTTGCTGTTGTTTAGTTGTTTAGTCGTGTCCGACTCTAATTATTGAACTTAAAGCTAAATTATGCAGTTGGGAAACAAACAAACAAACAAACAAACAAACAAACAAACAAACAAACAAACATTACCCTATCCAAGCTGGGCCAGATATCTGCAGTAAAAACGATAAGCCTTCAAATATTACTTTCTCTTTTTCAATCCCTTCCCCTTATAATTACAGATTCCTCACTAAATGGCAAAATCTTATGATGGAGCTTATCCTATTGTTGCAAGGTGGCCAGTGGTTGTGGTGTGTGGGTTTTTTAAATTCCAAGTGAACATTTCTCATGCTCACTGTATCCTCCCTGGCTGCCTATGCTTTCTCATTTGAAAAACCACCATTGGAAGAGTTACCTTGCAATATCTTCCCTTGGGTTTTGACTGAAGCGTGCAGTGATGGAAGTCTGCAATGGTGAGATGATCTGTAGAAAGAAAGGACTCTGTCTCTCATAAACATCCTCCAGCCAGCTCAAAGGTAAAATAAGCATGGCAAAAACCCAGCACTCCATCCATGAGAATTTCACTGAGATTTTTTTTATCTCCTCTTTGATAATTTCCAAATGCAATGTTTTTTCTCTGAATGGTAAAAATACATAAATAAAAGTGGGGTGGATTGTTGACATGGTACAGATCTAAAGACCATGCTCACTTGGCTGCATTTGGGAGGGTGGAGGAGATCAGGCAAAACCTGGTCTTCCTGAACGATTTGTGTCCTTCCACATTCTATCTTGGCACAGCAACGCAAAAGTCTCTGAGCATCAGAAAGAATCACTGCCAAGGAGGGCAATTGAAGAGCTGCTGGTGTTATTGGCTGACATGCCAATCTTATTCTGTGGAATGGTGGGGCACTGCTGAGTCCTATTCTTGCGATTCATGAAGCAGCTGTCTCACTACCTGCTGGGCTGCCATACCTTGGCTTAATGCTGTCCTAAATACTTAATGGTAAGCTAAGGATGTATTTTGTCACAAAGTGACAACTTTTGTTGCATTAGCAGATGCATTATCTCCTTGGCACAGAATTTCTTCCCTTTTAATGACGGAGTCTTATGGGGGATTAATTTTCTCCTTCTGCACAGTTAAAGGGACTAGAGAATCACCAGCTACTGACAAACTCTGTTGGTGTCCTTAAGAAATGGCTTCTGTTCTTTAAGGCTGAGTGTTGGCAGCCAGCTCCAGAAAATTATTTAAATATGGTTATATATATATTTATATTAAAAATGTATTATATACACCTGCACATATTGCACTTCTTGGTAAGACAATTAGGAGACTCGCGTAATGTAGAAGTATTTTACATCTTGAAGCTTGATCTTGTTTTCAACCAGTAGTTTTTAAAATAAGCACTTGGACAATTCTGTATTATGTCAAACACGAAGAAATCTATTAATACATTCTCCCATTTCGATAACAAGAGTGCCCTGAGAATATTCTCTGTCCCTTTCCTTGGCTGAAGAGGAAGATCCATCTAATTTATTTTAATTTCATTAACACAAACAGTGGTTGGCTAGATGCTATACATGGCTTCCTGTATTCCAGGGCAACCTTGGAATGAGAATCTAGAGAGCAATAGTGGTGGCCTTAGGGAGAGGTTCACAGATTGTTTAAATTGGTTCTTTGGTGGAACTAGACCATTGTTGAAGTCTTGTAAATCACTGCCTTAAACTCAGTTATTTAGCTTGAGTGGAATTATTGATTTGCATTGATTTACATAAATGTTAGCAGAGACTCAAGCCCTATCACTTTAACTGATAAATTGCAGAAGCAGACAACAAGAAGAAAAAACCTTAAGTCTACAGTCCTCCGTATACTTACTGAAGGCAGTGAAACTTTCTCTTGAGTGCATATTTTCTTTATCTTCCCCTGTCATTTATATCTCAGCTTTCCACTATGAGAGGCAACAGTTTTCAAGATTAAACCCTAAGATCATTAAAATCCAAACATACCAATGCAGTATAATGAAAGCAAGGGTTCCAGAATTGTTTTGCACAAATCCTCAACCGAAGGGGGGGGGGGATATATTCAAGGCCAGAGGTTCCCTATCTCTGCTTTATACTATTAATTCACTGGTTTGGATCAAAAAGAGAAGTGTGCCAAAGTAGGGCACTGGAAGTAGACTTTGCTTTTCCTCCCCTCACCAGCATCCCCCTGAATCCCACACAAAGCCTCTTTTTGATATGAGGAACTGATAATGTTGAATATGCTACAAGAACCTGCCAAAATGGGGGTAGGTTGTGGTGTCAGGACTGGAGGAAGAGGGATTTTGATAGAGGAGCGCTGCTGGTGGATGGGACCTGCATATGGTTTTGGGAGATAGTATTATTCAAATTTTTTTATTGCAAATAGGATGCAGGAGAGATTCAGTTCAGTTAGCATTTAAAGGCAAACCTACCTAATATGCTGTTCCCAGAACAATATTCAAACCAAAATGCACCCATCCTTTGAAATTTGCATTGTTTTAAATTTCGCATGGTGCAGTTCTTCTGCCAAGTAATGTGCAAAAAAAAAAAAAATGCTTCTGCTAGGGTAAAGTGTGCACATCAATGCACATATTAGTGAAAAATATGAAATGTTGATAATTTTGGGTGAGGATTTCTAGTATTAGTATTGCAAACTGATCTGAAAATGTAGAAAACTGTACTTAAGGTCAGAAAAATGAGAAACCAAAATTGACCGATTTGCCCATCCCTAATTGCAAAACAGGGAGGCAGTGGAAGACAGGAGTGCCTGTCGTGCTCTGGTCCATGGGGTCACGAAGAGTCGGACACGACTAAATGACTAAACAACAACAATTGCAAAACAAACAAACAAACAAACTACCAAAGGGCAAGCATTTTGCATTTAATGTTCTGCATACAGTTAGGATTTGGGGAAGCAATTACTCTTTTTGTCACTTCATTTTTTATTTTTTATTTAGAATGCTGGCTGATGGGAATCTTCCTTTTTTATATTTCTTCTAGATTTAATTATGTGGTTCAGATGATGTCCCTGCAATATAGAACGGAAGCAATGCTTGCAGCCAGGCTTCTTTGAATGGGTGTTTGCATGCCATCTCCATTCTTATTCGTGCCGACTGGTTACCTTCTCTTGGTATTTTTAACCGTTTTGGGCCAAAATACCTTAGATTGTCATGCCTCAGAATCAAAACAGGCAGGCATTTTATGTAGCCCTAAAACTACAAAATCTTTTATGCACTGTGGGGGATAATAATAATCTGGGGCCTTGATGTGAGGAACTGATAATGTTCAATATGCCAATATGCCACAGCAGCTTGCCAAATTTCTGACTGGATTGTCTGTGTAAATCTGTTGCTTGAGGTCAGGAAACAGGACTGAAAGATGGGATTCCTCAGCAGGCTTCACATATGTCTAGCAAAAATACTCTTCTTTGATTTTCATTTGAAAAAGCAATTCATAGACTGTGCATGCATCAGATACAGTTGTATGCATTTCAGCCCTGAATCACAGCCACTCTGTTTATATCAGGAGATCCTGAAATGCACTAAATACATAATTTGCCAACCAAAGCCATAAAACCTTTTTGTGGAAAGAGGTGGTTTTGTGGTCGGGGAGGAAAGGCCAAAGCTGCAGGAAGCGTTTCTACTTAGGGGCAATACTTATGGGCATCAAATAATTTTAGCCAGCAAAATGCTCACTCATATTGATAAAGGTGATACATTTATGAGTGGTTTACTACAAATGCGTCTCTCAATCAGCCATCCTTGCTATTGCATTTAGCAGGTCTGTAGTGCAAACCAGCACAGCAGCCTTCACCAGCCTGTTTTTGGAAAGCAGCTTCCCTCAAACCCAACAAATGTGACTGTTCTGGTGGGGGCTCAAAGGAGTTCTAGTCCAAAGCATTCAGAAGGCGCCAAGTTGACAAACTCTGCAGTACAGCATTCTTCTCTTGTTCTACTCATAACCAGAGAAAGTCCTTGCTTATAGGATGTAAATGTAGTTACCGTGGTACCTCGGTTTAAGAACAGCCCTGTGTGTTCAGACCCAGAGACCTCCCCCCTAAATAAAGTCACACTTGACTCAAATTTTAGTTTTGGTTTTTGGCAGAATTTAGGCCACAACTTTATTGATTACAGTAGGTGACTGGTTACATAGGCTCTGGTTCGACTAGCTCCCTGCACCCTTGCAGGCAGCGCGGACCCAGGGCACCAGCATAAGTCAGCCAAGGGTGAACACCCGGATAGGCAGAAAGCCAGGAACAGACTATGTTCACCACCCAGATGCCCCCCTGGACTCAGGCACGGGCACAACGCCCTCTCAGGTGTTGACCACAACAGTTGAGTCCCTGGATTCCTTTAATGGAATACCCTTCATATAGGGATGCCGAGACCGTTCTCCCATCCCTATCACCTGAACCAGTGCCTATCCGCAACCTTACAAGTTGTGACAATTTGCTATGCAGCAGACGAAACCCAAATGGCAACAGCCAGTCAGCCAAGTGGGGAAATTCCTGCCATGCCCCTGTACCAACGACAGGCGACACACGGCGGCATAGCAAGGTCAATCGCAAAATGCCCTAAAAGTAGGGAGAGGTGGGCGGGTGTTCCGAATGCACGAGCCGAAAGAGAAGCTCTGGGTCACGTGCATGGGTATATATAGGTCCCTCGATCCGTTTAGACTGCACCCCATTGGTCAGATTGAACCCAACATCGAGGGACCTACCAATCAGGTGTTGTGGCTGACCAGTCTTACCCACCCACAACACAGGTGGTCAGTCACCAAGTCTCACCACACGATTTATGAACTCCGCAAAACTGGAAGTAGTGTCCCGGTTTGAGAACTTTACCTTGGTCTAAGAACAGAATCAGAATGGTGGCAGGGCACGGCAGCAGGAGGCCTCATTAGGGAAAGCGCGCCTCGGTTTAAGAATGGTTTCAGTTTAAGAACTGACTTCCAGAACGGATTAAGTAAGTAAACCAAGGTACCACTGTATTAGAATCTACATGGGCACCAGTGAGGGAGTGAAATGTTGCTGAGAACATGGTCCATTTGTGTTGATGGAGATTCTGCTATCAGATTTCTGGGAATAGGACTACCACTGTAAGTTTAGCCTAAGCCAATACCTGGCCAGAATCTTGGACTTGACAGCAGAGTGTTAATAGCACAGTATGTTCAGGTGATGTGTTTCCATGGAAGCTGATTGTTGGAAGATTGTTTCTTGATGTATGAGTACTCTGGAATGTTCTCAGTAAGGAAACCGATCAGTGGATGTAGGGAAAATTACCCTCTCACCCAGCTAAAGCTGGATAAACATGTCACTTTCAGTTTCTCTTCCAATCTTACGTCTATTCTGCCACATTTTCACATCTGTGCATAATTTATTTATCTTTAACTGCTGACAAGTGTTTATCAGCATGTTTGTGGACCCTTTTGACTAATAAAATGCATTTTTGCATGCTCTTTTCACAAATATATGTTTAATGAACACATGAATGCACGCTTCCCCATAATATATACATCTTTTTATCACTTCTTTGGACTTGGATAAGTGCTTTGCAAAAGTCGGAGAAGTGGAGAGTTTTGAAGGACGGCTTTGTTTTGTTTTGTTTATTGTTTCAGGACATGTGAAAAGCACAACATTTCACCAAGCCACCCTAAAATCACCCGTATAGAAAATCAGTGGGTTGCTTGATGGAATTTGCGATTTAGCACAGTAACACCTAGGCTACTTTGGCATAATCATATGCTGAAACAAATATGAGAAAGAGTCCCCAGGTGAAGTCAAACAAAGTAGGGGCCAGGGCATTTCCTTGATCCATAATGTTATTTATTAATAAAAAAATCATATACCGTTATTCCTAAAAGACATCAGAACAGTTTGCAACAATTGTACTTAAAAGTGTATGATAGAAAAATGGAAAGAAAATTGTTCAAATCTGAAGTCAGCTACTACAGAAAGATGTATTCTTAATTGCCCGCATAAAGTCTGACGGAACGAAAAGGTTTTCAGCAAGCGTTTAAAACTTGAAACAGAAGGTGCCTGCTGAATCTCTTGGCGGAGTTTTCCACAATACCACAAAAGACTTGATTCCTTATTGTTGTCAAATGAGGCCCACCATCCCGGGGAATAACCAACAACCTTCCGGCAGATAATGATTTCAGTGATCAACATGGGATATAAGGGTTCAGGCAATTCCTTACCTTTGTAAATTAATACAAGCACCCTGAACCTGGCTCAGAAGTTTGCGGGCATCCAGTGCAGACGCTTCAACAATGGTCTCACGTGTTGTCAGCCAGCTTCTGAACCAGGCCCAAGTTCTTACAGCACTTCAGTGAGGACTGCGTGAATATGGATGACACAGTCCCTCCTCCTTCTGGCGACTGTTTCTGTGCAACTTTGCTGGCACAGAGTGGTTCATTTTTCTACACCAGACCAAGGAAAACTACAGTGCCAGATCATTGTGTGTGAAGAGTTCTGGCATCTTTCCAAATGCATGATGGGACTATTCGTGGCACCAGGAACTGTTGGCGCCTATGACAATGAAAGGGTCATTCCAACACTCCCCTGGTACACCTTGATCTATATATACAATGCAGAAGCTTTTGCATTGATATTTTATTCGTAAGTAAATAAAGCAGTAAAGCTGAAGTGTTTATAGGACATTAGCCTGGACAGAAGAGGCTGACAGCCAAAGTCACAGAGACCTGATGTAGTAAATGTAAAGGCATTACGGAAATGGTAAGCAATTTAAGTGAGCGCTGCTGGAAGATGACAAAATTATTTCTGCAATTTTTAAAGATAAGCGATTGCATCTCCCGTGTATTTTTACAAGGTAATCGCTGAGAACTTTCTATTGCCTTTCCCCCCTCTTCTGCACAATACGCTTTGAGCTGAAGCCAAGGCGTCCTCTATATTAGCCTTTTAATGCATACTAACACTAAATGGGCTAATGCTGTATATTTCAAAGAATATCGTTCAATGTGTATTTCAGCTCAAAAATAATGTGTCACTCCTAGCTAAGCCTTTCTCCCTCTCTCTCTCTTGGTTGATTCCAGTCTTATCTGTACTCAGAGATCTTCACCATTATATAGAATGCAAGGAAGAGAGCGGAAGTGGGAAACCTTTTTTTCCAGTCCAAAGGCAACATTGCTTTCTCAGAAATCTCCCAGGGACCTCATCCTACTAGTGGGAATGACTAGAAGCAAAAGTGTGCAGAGCAATATATGATTATTTTACATCTGTACTGTAGGCTGGCTTCTCTCATGTAATGTACACTTTTAAAGGAGCTTCTCTACCATCCAGACAAGCAAGAGGCAGTGCAAAAGCCGAGGACACATTCCAGGCAGGCAAAAACACTCAAGGAGGATGCAGAACAGGGCTGGTGAAGGGTGTTGCCTGGGGATATTGGTGTGGCTGGGGGAAGTCCAGAGGTTCCCAATCTCAACTCAGCCATAAATGTTATTTGCTGGCCTTTAGATAGCTCATGTCTACCAGCAGAAGATACCTTATAAAGTTCTTGAGAGGATGAAATAGGATAACCAAATGAGTGTTCCACAACATGGGACAAATGTGATGAATAATTATATCAAAAATCCCAGAAATGGCTTCAGTAGATGAAAGCCCAGCATAAATGTGTAGATAGAAATCAAGAACTGGACCGCTTTACACAAGCCAGAACAAGCCACCTTGAAACCGGCAAGAAAACATAATAGGAAATTTTGAAGGGAATTAGATATTTCCATTTCTTGCAATCTTATTCATTCTTCTGGCCTTTCAGACATAATCAGTTGCATAGAAATGTAAGTATTAGCTGATATACTAATGTTACTAGAGAACAAAGCATCTAAAACAGTTACTACAAATTCATCACCAAATGTGGATGGCATTTGTTCTTAAATTCTCTGTGACAAAGGCAGAGAAATGAGCAGCATTTCCAATGCACCATTAAACAGGCACAGAGGTATTGTTAGGGATACCTGAAGAATCTGTTCTTTTCATATTGCAGCACGAAACAACCTCTTGAACTAATGTGCGGATCAGAACTTAACTATCTACCATCTTTCACACTTCTTTGTATAATTCAATGCAGTTTAATCCTATCCTACATATATTCTGAGGGCAAATAGATTTTTAAATCTGAATGAAATGTATTTGGAGAGATTTTTTTTAAAAAGGTGAATTAATGTGGAAGCAGAATGGAATTTGTAAACAGAATGGTTAAGAACAAGTGGAACAGACTAGAAAGACAGATTTGTCCATGCCTAGGTATCAGGTTGCAACATTTAAAACACAGTACTGTATTGAAACCATTTTGAACAACCTAAAATTACAGAAGTAAGGTGGTTCCTAAAAGTATATACCTTGAGTGTCAAAAGCCAGGGTAAAGAAGTGTGTCTTTCAGCATTCACCAAAAGCTGTATAATGAAGGTGCAAGATGTACCTCTGTAGGAAGGAATTCCACAATTTAGGGGCTGCAGCAGAGAATGCCCTCTCCCGGTTTGCCATACCCTGAGATTTGAGGGTAGTGGAACAACCAAGATGGCCCCTACCAGTTTGAGCACCTAAGAGGGTATGTGGGAAAGGAGGCAGCAGTCTTTCAGGTATTTGGGTTCTAATTTATTTTGGGCTTTAAACACTATTGTGAGCACCTTAAATTGGGCCCAGAAATGAACTGGCAACTAGTGCAGTTGTTTCAAAATCAGGGTTTGATGATATCTGAAAAGAACCCTAGCTAGTATTCTGGATGTTGTTTTTTGAAGTTTCTGAGTTGCCTTCAAGGACAGTCCCATACTCTCCAACATTTCTCCGATGAAAATAGGGACGTCCCATTCCGTTACGATAATTTTACTATTTATACCCCACACATCTTACTGGGTTGCCTGAGCCACTCTGGGCAGCTCCCAACATATATAAAAAGTTTACTTTATATATTTAATATATTCCAACATATATTAAAAAGCTTCCCTATGCAGGATTGCCTTCAGATGGCTCGGGGGTCAGATAACACCATACCCTCCAAGATTTCACCCTAAAGAAAAGTGGGGCATTCCGGGATCAAATCAGAAACCGTGACGGCTTCAGCAAAGCTTGTTCTCCTTCACAGAGAGCACGTGTTGTGGTGGGGTCTGACAGGCCACCCCTCTGTTGCTGGGCGGGATGGTTTGGATGACCATCCACAGTGATTGGGCGGTTGGGTTACTGGGGAAATCTTGATGTTGCCATTTAGGGGGACGGACCAAAGGTTATATAATCAGGTCACGCAGCACTGACTGGGCTCTTTTGCTGCGTGCATCGGATCACATGCCCACCCTCCCTAATATAGGGCTCTTGCGTTGACCTTGCTATGCCTGTCATGGGGTTATCTGCTTTTGGGGCAGGGGCCTGGTAGGAGTTTTGTCCATTTGGCTGTTTGGCTGGGGCCATTTGTTTTTTGCCTACTGTGTAGCAAATTGTCACAACTTGTAAGGTTGTGGTTAGGCATTGGTTAAAAAATTGGTTGGTGGAGGGGTGAAGATGTACTGTGTTTAATATTCAGTTGGAAGCCGCCCAGAGTGGCTGGGGAAACCCAGCCAGATGGGCGGGGTATAAATAATAAATTATTATTATTATTATTATTATTATTATTGGCAGTGCCTGCCCCTCCAATGCTGCTGCTGCAAGGGAATTCTGTTAAAGGAATCCAGGGGCTCACCATGCTTTCGTCCGTACCCCTGAATGGGGCTTGGGCCGCACAAGCCCCCGGGAGCATGCAGAGAGAGGTGAGGGTCTGGTGCCCAGCTCCATGCTCTCCCCAATATTGTTTTCCCTTACTGGCTTTTGCTGGAATCTGGAAGTCAGTTCTGTCCCAGGGCGGGGGACAAATAGTCATAACCAATGCCTAAGCAACCACTCACATTTATGTATTTTAATAAAGTTGTGGCCAAAATTATGCCAAGAACCTTAAACAAAAATTCTGTGTGAATTCTGATTTATTTAGGGGTGGCTTGGGGGACCTCGACGTGCAAATCAAGGACATCCCTGGAAAATAGGCTCATTTGGAGGGTCTGCAGTCCCACAGACAATGCATTACAATAATCCAGTGGAAAATGGTTCAGGGGTGGTGGTGGCTTGGGGGTTGATTTTTTTGTGTGTGGGATGTGATACTCTAGTTGACAGAGGACGATGACTACTGTAATGGCTACAGTTTGAAGTTTACAGGGTCCTGCTGTGGCTACACTTGGAGGGGAGTCAGAGGCATAGCTTGTGGATTTAATTAAAGGTCCCTTACCTTTTCCTTCATAATTTGAGCACAGACAGAAATAATTCCCTACTTTAATTTGGAAAATTCTCTCTCCCCTTTAAACTTTTAATGTGCAGAATACAAAGGGGAATACCCTTCCACGATGTCCCGCAGCCCATTTAGGACAAAAGCAAATAGGGAGCCAGACTTTTATTCTTATACTGGATTTCAAAAACCACAATAGAGTTGTCAGCTTTACAGTTATCAAATTAAATCTTTACTTTGCCTAAGAGTTTGCAGTAATTAATAGCGCAATTAAAAGGCTGACACACTATAGCCCTTGCAGAAATTCTACAAGGCTTTCAAAGAAATTCTAAACCCTGAACATATGACAATGTATTTTAAGAAAGATAAGGGATCAAAGAGATGACTTCCAATGGGGATTGTTCTTTTCAGAAGTGATAAAAATCCGTAGCAGTTGTGGTGGAGTAGCACTGAGTTCCATTAAATTAACAAGTGTGTTTGAAAAATATTAATGCGAAAACCATGGAAGATAACTAAGGGACTGTGCAAATATCTTAATTTTTACGAGAACCTTCCATGTCCATCTATTACAAAGGATCTAGTTTAGATACTTGTCACCACAATCTCCTCCAAAAATTTAGACTAAAAATTAAACTCTAAAATTTATTTTGTTCAATCAACCAGTTAACGTGACTTTCCTTCCAAGTCCTATTCATTTGTTCATTCATTCAAACAAGCCACACTTTTTAAAAAAAAATATTCATTTAATATTCTTTACCACATCAGTGAGGCTGAGAGGTCTTGTCGTCTAGACAGCCCAGGACCTGCATACAAACTGCCCAGGTTTGTTCCCTGAAGAGATGACTTAGGTGCTGCTAACACAGCAAAAGTGGGAGGCAGCAATTATGAGTTAGCAGTCTCTGCAGCCACAGCAGGTGCTGTGGTTCTCCAACAGTTTGACTTCATCCCCAGAGGTACACTCCATTGTCTATGAAACTGATGGTTGCCAACAACAACTGTTTACCACCATATTGTAAAATAGCAGGGTGGTGCACCACAATAAAACAACATGAAAATAAATATAAAGGATGATTAAAGGGACCCGCTAATCAGTAAATGCCATTGCAAAGGCCTGTTAGCAAAAAAAAAAGTCTTCAAGGGAAGCCTGAAAGTCTAAAGAGCTGACTTCAAAATTACACAACATGGGCCTGGCGACACTAAATGCACAGCTTCTAGTAGAAATCAGTTGAGCCTCTGTAACAGGGGGGAGAGGAACTAACAACGCACCTCTGGATGATCTCAGTGATCAAGTTGGGATATAAGGCTCAGATGATCCAAATTGTTTAGGGCTTTATAGAACCACACAAGAAGCTTGAACCCAACATGGTAGCATATGAACAGATGTTTTAGCAGAAGTGTCACATGCTGTTGGCTGTCTGTTCCCATCAATAGTCTAAATACTGCATTCTGCACCAGCTTGCTCTTCCAGGTCACGATCAATGTTGGCCCCTCATAGACTGAACTCAGCAAGACAGCTTCGTGAGAGGAGGATCACAACAGCAGATCAAATGATTTTGAATCTCATCATCCTGTGTAAAGACATGCAAAGCTCTCTCTCCCTGGTATCAAGAAACCTGAAAAACTGGGTTCTTAACTATGTAAAAGTAAGGCAAGGTAAAGGACCCCTTGATGGTTAAGTCCAGCCAAAGGTGACTATGGGGTGTGGTGCTGATCTCACTTTTCAGGATGAGGGAGCAGGTGTTCGTCCACAGACAGCTTTCCAGGTCATGTGGCCAGCATGAATAAACTGCTTCAGGTGCAATGGAACACCGTGACGGAAACCAGAGTGCACGGAAACACCGTTTACTTTCCCGCCACAGCAGTACCTATTTGAACTGCTGACCTTCTGATCAGCAAGCCCAAGAGGCTCCGTGGTTTAGACCACAGCGCCAGTGGCGTAGCGTGGGTTGTCAGCACCCGGGGCAAGGCAAGTAATTTGCGCCCCCTAACCCGTGGATTTGCGCCCCCTAACCCATGGATTTGCCCTAACCCCAGATGTTGCGCCCGGTGCGGCCCGCCCCCCTGCACCCCCCACGCTACGCCACTGCACAGCGCCACCCACATCCCTACTCAACTATGTGGCGTGTCCTGTGTATACTCTGTTCCAGTTATGAAATATAAACATTTGAAACTGCCCTGAGTCAGGTCATTAATTGTCTACTCAGACTGGCTGTGGCTTTGCAGAGTAGCAGGCAGTGCTCTTCATCATAACCTGCTAGCTGATCTTTTGAAACTCAAGTTGCTGTATTATCATGGAGGTGCCTGGTCCTTTTCTGTTGGGACCATCTGAATGCAGAGCATATGCTTAATCTTTGAGGTCTGGCCCTTTATAATGAATGCACAGAGGTCCATGTGCAAACATTGTATGTGCCCCTCCTCCATCATCAGCTCATGCATTGGTATAAATTCTAGAGATAAGTGTATGCTGAGAAGAACATGTGAATATAATATGTAATGGGGTGTGTGGAACATTTGGGAAACAAGCATTATGAGGAATGGTTGAGGGGGCTGGGTATATTTAGCCTGGAGAAGAGAAGACTGAGAGGTGATATGATAGCCCTCTTCAAATATCTAAAGGGCCACCACATGGAAGATAAAGCAAGCATGTTTCCTGATGCTCCAGAGGCCTGGATCTGAACCAATGGTTTCAAATTGCAAGAAAGGAGATTCTGATTAAACATCAGGAAGAACTTTCTGACAATAATAGCTGCAGAGAGTAGACTAGACAACCGTGGGAGGTGCTGCTGGACTCTCCTTCTTTGTTTTTTTTTTTTTTTTTTTTTTTTATAATATATTTATTGAAGTTTTCAAATAAAGCATATATTAGATAAGCACCACTTATCATTGTCCATTTAACATCTCTCAATTGTTACATGGGACTCCCCCACACCTCCCGCATACACTTACATCATCATTAAATTAATTTCAAACAAATTATCATTTAACTCATCTTAATTAATAATCTTAATTTGGTTTGACATATAATTCAGCCTTAAATCTAATTTAATGGTAGACAATTGTCTGCACTGGCATCCAATTCAGCACTCAGCCAAATTACAATATTTTTGTAAATAAATCTTAAATTTCCTCCAGTCTTCTTCCATCCTTTCTTCTCCCTGGTCTCGAATTCTGCCGGTCATCTCGGCTAATTGCATATAGTCCATCAGTTGCATCTGCCATTCTTCCACAGTGGGTAGCTCCTGAGTTTTCCAATTCTTGGCAATTAATATTCTTGCTGCTGTTGTTGCGTACAAAAAGAATGTTCTGTCCTTTTTTAACACACTCTGGCCGACAATACCCAGGAGAAAGGCCTCTGATTTCTTAGTAAAGGTGTATTTAAACACCTTTTTTAATTCATTATATATCTTCTCCCAAAAGGCCTTCACTCTAGGGCAGGTCCACCAGAGGTGAAAAAATGTTCCTTCATTTTCCTTACATTTCCAACATTTGCTATCAGACGAATGGTATATTTTAGCCAGTTTAACAGGGGTCATGTACCATCTATACATCATTTTCATCACATTTTCCTTCAACGCATTACATGCAGTGAAGTTCAGCCCAGAGGTCCACAACCTTTCCCAATCTTCAAACATAATATTATACCCAATATCCTGCGCCCATTTTATCATTGTTGATTTTACCATTTCGTCATGTGTGTTCCATTTCAGCAGCAAGTTATACATTCTTGAAAGTACCTTAGTCTTAGGTTCTAACAGTTCAGTTTCTAACTTTGACTTTTCCACTTGGAATCCTAGCTTTTTGTCATTTTTAAACACTTCTTTAATCTGAGCATAGTGTAACCAGTCTCGCACTTTGTCTCTCATCTTTTCTAAACTCTGCAATTTCCAGTTGTCACCATCCTTTTCTATTATCTCCCAATATTTTGGCCAGTTGGCCTCCATATTGGCTCTTTTCCGAGCCTTAGCCTCCAGGGGTGACAGCCACCTCGGAGTTTTATTCTCCAGTAAGTCTTTATATTTTGTCCAGACATTAAAAACTGATTTTCTGACAATATGGTTCTTGAAGGCCTTATTTATCTTAACTTTATCATACCATAAATATGCATGCCATCCAAACGCATTATTAAAACCTTCCAAATCCAAGACATCCGTATCTTCAAGAAGTAACCAATCTTTTAACCAGCAGAAAGCTGCAGCTTCATAATACAACTTTAAATCTGGCAGGGCAAAGCCCCCTCTTTCTTTCGCATCTGTTAATATTTTAAATTTGATTCTGGGCTTTTTGCCCTGCCAGACAAATTTAGAAATATCTTTCTGCCACTTCCGGAAGCACTCTGTCTTGTCTACAATCTGCAGTGTCTGAAACAAAAATAACATTTTTGGCAATACATTCATCTTGATGGCAGCTATTCGGCCTAACAAAGAAAGTTTTAGTCTTGACCAACTATCCAAGTCTCTCTTAATCTCTGACCAACATTTTTCATAATTATCTTTAAATAAACTCAGATTTTTTGCTGTTATGTTTACCCCTAGGTATTTAACTTTTTTAACCACATTTAGTTCTGTCTCTTTCTGAAGCTGTTCCAACTCAATATCTGTCACGTTTTTCCCCAAAACTTTAGTTTTTTGCTTATTTAACTTAAATCCTGCCACTCGACCAAAGTTTTGAATCAGTTGTAGTACTCTTTTCAAACTAGACTCCGGCTCCTGTAATGTCAGAACTAGGTCATCTGCAAAAGCTTTAAGTTTATATTGTTTCGCTCCGACCTGAATCCCTTCCACCAACCGGTCCCCCCTAATCATATTCAGGAGCACTTCCAGAACCGAAATAAACAGTAATGGGGAAATCGGGCAGCCTTGTCGTGTACCTTTTTCAATTTTAAACTCTTCTGTAACCACATTGTTAACTATCAGTTTAGCCTTTTGTTCTGAATATATTGCCTCAATCCCGTTCTCAAACCCCCGTCCCACTCCCATTTCTTTTAAATTCCCCTTCATAAATTTCCAAGATATGTTGTCAAAGGCTTTCTCCGCGTCTATAAAAATTAAAACTGCTTTAGTGTTTATGTTTGTTTGTAAAAGTTCCAATATGTCTATGATGTTCCTTGTGTTAGTAAACATATGTCTGCCCGGGAGAAAGCCTGCCTGGTCTTTATGGATTATCTCACTTAAAACTTTCTTAAATCTTCGTGCCAAAACATCTGCAAATATTTTGTAATCCACATTTAAAAGGGAGATGGGACGGTAATTCTTGAGTTGTGTCTTTTCAGTTTCTAACTTTGGAATCAATGTGATAAATGCTTCTTTCCACGATTCAGGCGCCTTCTTCCCCTCCATTATTTCATTACTGACCTCCAACAAAGGTTGTATCAAATAATCCTTCAATATCTTATAGTAGTTAGAGGTCAGTCCATCTGGCCCTGGTGATTTGCCCTGTTTCAGACTCAGGATGGCCTGTTCAATCTCTTGTCGTGTTATTTTGCCATTTAAAATTGTTCTATTTTCTTCTGACAGCTTTGCTAATCCATTTCTCTCCAAAAATTGTGTAATCTCTATTTCATCTTGTGGCCCTTGAGTATATAACTTTTTAAAATACCTCTGGAAGCACTTTCTAATCTCTCCCGGGTTCTGAATGTTCCTTCCTTCAACCTCTAAGTTTGTTACTGTATTTAATCTTTGTCTCCTTTTCAACTGCCAAGCTAGCAGTTTCCCACATTTATTTGCCGATTCAAAAGTTTTTTGTTTCATTGTTTTAATCTTCCATTCTATTTCCTGATTTATCAGCTTGGAATATTGCGCCTGATAAAGTTTAATTTCTCTCAGAATCGGTTGGGACTTCGGGTTAGATCTTAACTTCTTCTCCAACTCTTTGATACTTTCCAGAATTTTATCTTTCTTTTCATTTTGCAGTCTTTTCTTTAAGGAATTCTGTTGAATCAAGAACCCTCTCATCACAGCTTTACTTGCATCCCAGATAGTTCTTTTTTCCACCGTAGTGTTCAAATTAATCTCAAAATAGTCCTTTAAGGTTTTTTGGGCCTTCTTTACAATTCTTTGGTCTCTAAACAGGCCATCATTCATCTTCCATCTAAAGGAGCCGATTGGGATCAATGTCATATCCATTCTCAAGGCGTTATGGTCGGAGCATGTTTTGGGGCAGATTTCCACCTTCCTCACCTTAGGTGCCAGACTTCTAGTTATCCATATTTGGTCGATTCGTGTCCAAGTCAGTTGAGCTTCAGAAAAGAATGTTCCTTCTCTTCCCAGGGGGTTTCTAACTCTCCAGATGTCAACCCAGTCCATATTGTCAGTCATTTCAAAAAAGGTCTTAGGTAGTCTTCCCTCTTTAGTAATGTTCTGGTTCTGTGACTTATCCATATTTGTTGATACGACCCCGTTCATGTCCCCCATCATGATGACGTTGTTGTAATCCAGATAATCCAGCATGGTCTCGTGCAACTTCTTATAAAAATCCGATTTTCCTTCATTTGGAGCATAAATTCCTAATATCAAAATTTTTTCTCCTTGATACTGTACTTCTATTGCGAGGATTCTTCCACTTTCATCTTTAAAGAGAAATTTTGGTGAAAGGCTCTCTTTTGCATAAATCACTACACCTCTCTTTTTAACTGTATCCGATGATATAAATTCTTGACCAAGCCTTTTATTTATTAACACCTTTCTATGGAGCCTAATCACATGTGTTTCTTGTAAGCATATAATGTCCAATTGTTCCTTTTTTAAAATATGAAAAATTTTAGACCTTTTTTCGGGACTGTTACAGCCATTTATGTTCCAGCTCAAAAGCTGCAGAGACATCCTGGATAAGTCTGGTTATTCTTTCTGGGGTGGTACCTTGTTCTCCGGTCCTTGAGGATCCGAGGGGGCGGGCTCCCCTGGAAGTTCTGGCGCTGGCAATCCAAGTCCTTTGTGGAGGTCTTCTCCGTGTGCTCCCAAAAACTTGTCTCTATCTTCCACTGTTTTGATTTTGATCTTTCTCCCTCTGTAGGTAAAGGATAATCCTTGTGGAAACTCCCACCTGAAGATAATTGCGTTGCTTCTCAACAGTCTTGCCAATTCCGTGTAGTTAGATCTAAGGTCCAGCAACTGCTTAGGAATGTCCTTATAGATTTCAATTCTCTTGCCCAAAATGTCTAGTGACTTTTCGTAGTGCAGGCCCAAAATCTTGTCCCTTTCCTCCTTTGATCTCAGTGTTATCAAACAATCTCTGGGCTTCTCTGTCCTTCTGACTCTGCCAAGCCTGAAAGCAGATACAATTTTAAAGTCTTTTTCCTCTAACTTCCAAAACTTGGCAAATTCCTTAGTTAGAAATTCAATAAAATTATCTTCTTCCACCTCTGGTATTGACCGTATCCTCAAGTTGGTCTCCCTGTTTCGCAGTTCTGTCATCAAAAAGTAAATCTGATGTTCTCCAACTTGTTTGCTGAGTGGTCTTACTTCTTTCTCAAGTTCTTCCAATCTTTGACTAGTATCTTCAGCCAGTTTACGATTTTCACCTACAGCCTCCTTTAATTCTCCAATAGACTGGGCATTCTGTGCAACTTGTCCAGTCAGCTTATTCAAGCTTTCTGTGTTCTGTTCAATTTTAGCTGTATGCAAATCAGCCTTCTTGTCCAGAGCCTCCAGTTTCTCCAAAATTTTCTCCAAGACAGAGCTACTTGTCCCTGAAGCCATATCTCCCAGGTGCAGCTCCTCTGTCTCACCCTCCCCTGCCTGTATTAGGGAGGCCGCCTCTATGTCTGGAGGCAAAGTGGAAGGCAAGGCCGGCACAGAAGATCTACGCTGTGAGGCTGCAGATAAAGTTAGAGTTGTTTGTTTAGTCCTTCCTCTTCTCCTTGCGCCACTCATTCCAAAGTTATCTGTAATCCAAGGTCAATCCAAGTTGTTCCCATGAGAAAGCAGAGTCCCAGATACAATAGTCAAACAGAGGCCGGGAAAGGGAAAGTAAAACAAAGTCACTGCTGTAAGTCCAAAATCCTCTAGAGGGAGCTTAATACGTCTTCAGGGAAAAGATCAAATCCAAGTTAAACTTATAAATTTAAATCCATGTCTATCGCCTCCACAATGTATTATTTTTAGCAGAGTAAAACTTAAAGCAAAACAGTGTTTCTTACAGTGCCTTGACTGCAACAGTTTCAAAGTATCCAGTTCCAACTCAGAATGTTTCAAAACCTGAATTCAATGTATCCAAAGTTGCAAACTGGTGCTCATCCAGGCAGCTCCAGCACCAGAGATTCTTATTTATTTTATAATCCACTGGTGCCACAGAAGAAGGATATCAATGCACCCCGAATATGACCAGCAAAAGTCAATAGCTCAAAGTCTTTCACTCAGAAAACTGCTTTAACAGGGTGCCAGCATTTGGTTAACGCATAACTTTTTGTCTCCACTCCTCCTGCTCTTTGCTTAAAGTTCAGTATAGCGGGAGATGGGCTTCCTGCTTATCCTCACTCCGTTTTCAGCCAGATTTCAACTTTTTTAAAAAAGTTTTAAAAGTTTCATAAAGTTCTCAAAAAGTTTCAGAAAGTTGACAAAAGTTTCAGAAAGTTTTCAATGTCCAAATTTACTCACGGGTTGTAGTTTCCAAAGTTCAGAAAAGTTGCAGGAAGAAAGGACAGCGCTGACCGGCAACAGCAACGCGGCTTCACTTCGCTGTTTGCGCAACGACCCACAGCGCCGCTACCCCCTCCGCGATCCGGAGCCCCTTACGGGGTCCCTTCAGCGTTTTGGGGGCTGCTTCTGGCGCCCGCCGGGTCCCGAGACCACAGGCTTCTGCCACCTGTGGTTTGGACTCTCCTTCTTTGGAGGTTTTAAAACAGAGATTGGATGGTCATCTGTCAGGAATTCTTTAGCTGTGAGTCCTGCATTGCAGGGGGTGGACTAGATTACCCTTGTGGACCATTCCAGCTCTACAATTATATGATCTATGTTGTTCCAGATGCTGGTTGAAAGGGATGAGGTAAGCAGTGCAAATGAACAAGAGGGTCAAGAAGGATCAAGGGCTGGGAACAACATGGGCAGAAGAAGATCCTAAAGGAGATAAATCGAGGCTTGGGTTTCTCATTAGGAGTGTATCTCATACTAATCTCTGTAAAAACACTATGCATGCTCTGTGTAAATGATATATAGTTGCAATAGTACTGTAAATTGGGTTTTTTTCAGTGCACGATAATCTAATTTTAATATACTCAAGTTGCAGATTTTTATGGAAGTTTATGCAGGCTGGAAACCAATTGTCTGAAACAGTTATTATTTATTCATTTAAATTTATTTCCCACCATGCCCCATGGGCATAGGGAAGGCTGTTGCATTTATAAAGATAAAACAGCTGCATTAGAAACATTACAGGAGGTATCAGAGATAAATTAATATATACAAGCTGTGAAAAAAATGCAGTTGATGTAACCAGATGTTTAGTTTTGGAACATGATCTATAGGAATATTGACAGGTACATTTCATGCTCAACATTTCATTTCATGCTCAACACTGGGGGTTTGCTAGGGGCTCGTGTGTTTTTAAATGAAGCTCCCCCCTCTTCAATATTTCCCTAGGTGGCAGATATCCCCCTTAACAAGCATCCTTCAAAATAAGGAATAACTTGCCCAAATGAGAACAACAACAAAAGAGCCAATAAAGGAGACAATAAAGATTTCTTTAAAAGAATTTGAGGAGCACATCATTACAAATATAAAGACCAACAACAACAAATAATTTAAATACATTAGTAGCAGGAGACTAACTAAAATGGAGTTTGAGAAAGACTATTACTTGTGTGGTGAATAGTCATTCCACTTCTACTTCTGAGAAACTGGTTTTTGTCAGGGTTTTGTATTGTTTCAAGCAAAGGTGACAGCAGGCTCAAGGACTATGTGTACAACTCACTCAAACCACTTTGAACTTTTCTTTAAAAATAAAAAAGTATCTGTTAAATCTTGGGTGTTTGATGAGGAAACCGATGTTATGAAAGACAGGGGAGCTGAGGACATCTTATTCCATTATGTTGCTGCAAACTGAGATTCCGGTGTCAAAGGCATTTGCACACTAAAATTTCCATAGATAGATGGATAAAGATATGGATGGAAAGCCTTCCAGGCAGAAGTGTCCATGCGCAGAGTGTTCTTTCTTTCCTCACTATGCAGTGTTTTTACCCCTTGAAATTAAAAAGTTATATATGTGAGGCACAGAATATGATATATTGGAAGAGACATGCTCATGAACCATGGTGATTTAATACCTTGCCTCCAGCATTAGCCTTTACTGGACTTCCCCACCCCCAAAAGAAAAGCCCATTAACTGTAAAAGCACTAGTACCAATTACCCAATACCAAACGTAGGGAAAGGAACATGGAAATTCTGTTCTGGACCCCAGCTGCTGAGTAGCTCTTGCCCCGATGCATGAAAATGAAGGTTCTTGATGCTTGATTGTTCTGTTCACACTATGCCATGAAAACATTCAAGCATCAGATCTGTGACATGCTTTGCAGAGTGCAGTTTTTTTTTAAGGAAATGGGGTTTGCAGTGCTGCTCACCTTTATCTATTTTGCTCGTATAAAAAAACATGCAAGTTGCTAACTACTACCAAATTTCCACTTGCCTACCAATGAAGTAAGGATACAATCTCCACCAAATGTGCATTTTTGGTTAGTTCGTTTTTGTTAGTGTTGCCTTACATAGTGTCTAGGAGGGAATTACTAAAATGTCAAGGAAAATCCAGACGTATAACAACACAAGTGCAGCTTGGGGCAAATTTTCTTTTAAAAAAAATCTGAGAATTTCTCCTAAAGAGCTCGACAGCTTTGCAAAAAGAGAGAGACACAGAGAGAAAGAGAGCTCAGCAACCCTAATTTTTATTCTAGTAAGTAAGGTTAAGGTAAAGGTGACCCCTGACCATTAGGTCCAGTCGTGACCGACTCTGAGGTTGCAGCGCTCATCTCACTTTATTGGCTGAGGGCGCCGGCGTACAGCTTCTGGGTCATGTGGCCAGCATGACTAAGCCGCTTCTGGCAAAGACACACAAAAAAGAACTATAATGCACCTTGTGTTGTCTACACACACCCAGCATGAATAAAGAGGGTCAATGTGTGATGAAATGCAAAAAAAATGAAATGCACTGTGGCCATTTGTACAGCGCTAAGATGAGAAATAAGTCTCTGTTGCTACCTTTTCCCATCACAGAGCAAGCAGAGGCTGTTTTCTGATCTTAGCACTGAAGTGATGCCACTGAATTGGACCTGAGGCTCCCTGACATAAGACAAGCAAAGTGACCATTCACAAGAGCCATCATACCCAAAACACCCTCACTGTGCTCTGCACACTTGTGGTGGGACAGAACACCATGGTCTTTATCAAGACATAAATGCATACAATCAATCTCCCTGCTTGTCAGTATTCAGATGCCCAGAGACATATTGTTCTCAAGACCAGCTGCAGGTGACAACAAGGTCAGCCATATGCCAGGCTGGGAAATGCCAATGAGTGAGGAAAGTTCATTTTATGGGTACACTCATAATCCGAAAGCTGGCACCGTTTGCATTCCAAGAGAAGTCTTGCCTTTGCTGCGCAAACAGATGACAGCCTTTTAAACAAATCAGTAATGTTCTTCATTATCTGGGACCTCTCCTAGACTAACTTGTCTTGGCCTTGTACCACGCCAATTGCTTGCTTGTTCTCTCTTATTAGGACACTACAGGGGGGAAAGGTGCGGGGGGAGCCAACTGGCTGCCTCTACGCAGTGCCCTATTTTGGATTCGTTTATTATCTCTTCCGCTAGAATGGCAATGATGTTCAAGGTGATTTGATCCATATTCAATAATGCATATGGAGGAATTAAATATAGCTCTTTCATCCAGAGAGAGAGCTTACATTGTTTAGTGCACATCTAGGGCAATAAAATAGAAATTTGTATCTAACTAGGGATATTAGCTTCATGCATTGCAACATTTACCAGCCTAACAGTACTTTGCCATAGAAGGAAGATGAATATTTTATGTGAACCAAATGTTTGATCACAAATGAAACAGCGTTCGGCTGCAGCAATAGCAGGAGCAGACAAATTGCCAAACAAATGAGAAGTGTTACGTTGGGCTCCGGGTGGAGATTCTTCTGTTGTTTGATCCCTTACTGAAAATACCAGATCAAATTTGCCGGAGTTAACAGCTCATTTCCATCCATGAGAAAGTCAATAACATATCAAAGGATAAAAATGAGGGAACACTTTCCTGCACTTGTGTATACTCTTCACAATCAGTAAGTTTATTTGTTCATTTCCTGATATCGCAAATCAACCACACACACACACAAACACATACATACACAAAGAAAAAGTGCCAAAGATGCATCTCAGACTGCTATTATGGAATCAGAGTAGCATGTAATAGGCAATAATACTTCCTTAAGACTAAAACGTTATACATGTTGCTGCGCTGGCTATCAACATATATTTAGATTTTAATGGGAGTCGGAGCGTATTCTCTTTGGAATGACAATGGATAGTAAGAATGAAAAGTGATAAATGCATCATGCATTTCCATTAGGGATCACAACATTTAGTGTGTTAAAAAGGCAGGTGACATTCAGAACATAAGTACCGTATATAATCCAGCCAAAATGACTTTAGTGGACTGATTTCAGTAGGAGGGTTAAGGGGTGTGTGTGTGTGTGTGTGTGTGTGTGTGTGTGTGTGTGTGTCTATGCTAACCAGCAACTACAGCACACCCCATGCACACAGCTGTGCAGCTATGCTAGATCAAGATGGATGAAATGTACAACTCTGTCATTTCTGTGCAAGCTGCTTGGAACTTCATGCTAGACTTCGCTGCTTGCTGTGTGAGACCCAGGCATCCTGAAGGATGACAAGATTGGAAGTAAACATCATGCTGTCAGCATAATAAGATGCTACATACAGGAATACAACAATGACAGGTGTCACACCAGGAAAAAAAAATGAAACCATAATATTGTTTTGGAGAGCCGGTGATGGAATGTGTCAAAGTGGGGTGCCTGAAAAACTGCTGATGAAGCAAGGATCATTTTGGTTCTTTCAGTTTCTCACTTTTTTCCCTATCTTAAATTTGGGTTTCTACATTTCTTCAGCAATTTGTGATTCTTCTTATTATTTTTAAGCCCTCGTGAAAATCCACCAGCATTTTATTGCAAATTTATCCTGATAAACAAATTTGTGTATTGTATTTTTGACTAACGTACATACATTTCTGCTTTGAAGTTTCTTTTTACAATCAAGTGGTATATAAATTTTCTGAAATACATAAATGCATTTTGGCAAGCAGAGCTTGGCCTGGGCTTGGTTCTTAGCCTGGGGTTATGCTCTTGCACTGGTATCAATGGGAGCTTCAGCATACTGCTGCCGTTTGGAGCAGGAACGGTGAGGAGGTGGCAGCAATGGAATGGCTGAATTTGGCTCTGTGCTGTAAGCCTTGAAGGGGGTTGCTGGGAAGCAGGAGGACATCTGGTGGTCATTGGTTAGGGTGGCAGGATAGAACCAGGGTTGGTAGGCTGGTATGAGTTCTTGATCTCATGTCTCACGTGCTGAGTGAGAATGGAGGGATGAGCTGTTCTTCTTGGGACTTAGCTTATCCATCTTTACCTTTCCTTCACTCTTCTCAGGCATGGTCCAAACATTAAAGTTCTATGTCTGAGAGCCCCTTCTTTAGCTCTGGAGCTTTCCCCCACAAAAAGCTGCTTGGACTACTGCAATGTGCTCTATGTGGGGCTACCTTTGAAGGTGACCTGGAAACTACAACTCATCCAGAATGCAGCAGCTAGACTGGTGACTAGGAGCGGCCACCGAGACCACATAGCACCAGCCTTGAGAGACCTACAGTGGCTCCCAGTATGTTCCCGAGCACAATTCAAAGTGTTGGTGCTGACCTTTAAAGTCCTAAACGGCGTTGGTCCAGTATACCTGAAGGAGCGTCTCCACCCCCATCATTCTGCCCAGACACTGAGGCCCAGCGCCAAGGGCCTTTTGGTGGTTCTCTTGCTGCGAGAAGTCAAGTTACAGGGAACCAGGCCTTCTTGGTAGTGGCGCCCGCCCTGTGGAACACCCTCCCACCAGATGTCAAAGGAAAAAACAACTACCAGACTTTTAGAGTACATCCGAAGGCAGCCTTGTTTAAAGGTACCCCTGCCCGTACGGGCCAGTCGTGTCCGACTCTAGGGTTGTGCGCTCATCTCACTTAAGAGGCCGGGAGCCAGCGCTGTCCGAAGACACTTCCGGGTCACATGGCCAGCGTGACGAAGCTGCTCTGGCGAACCAGCACCAGCGCAGCACACGGAAACGCTGTTTACCTTCCTGCTATAAAGCGGTACCTATTTATCTACTTGCACTTAAGGGTGCTTTCGAACTGCTAGGTGGGCAGGAGCTGGGACCGAAAGACGGGAGCTCACCCCGCCGCGGGGATTCAAACCGCCGACCATACGATTGGCAAGTCCTAGGCACTGAGGTTTTACCCACAGTGCCACCCGCATCCCATGGGTGTTTAGGGAAGCTTTTAATATCTGAAGGACTGTTGTATTTTAATAATTTGTTGGAAGCTGCCCAGAGTGGCTGGGGTATAAATAAATTATTATTATTATTATCATTATTATCATCATTATTATTATTATTAAAGCTCAATTGGAGCAATCAGCAATGCACAGAAAATGCAAATTGATGTTTGCTCTGATTGAACACAAAATAGCAGGTTTTCAAGGGGAAAGCTCCAGGTGGGTGGGAAATCCCACTTGGACATGGAACTTTTAAGTGCAGACTTGTGCCTGGAAAGAATGAAGCAAAAGGTACGTGCGTGTAGGATATTAAGTTTGGGACTGTTGAATAAGAGGAGAGGGGCTGGAGCAGAGCAGAGCCAAAAGGAGGTGGCAGAGGGGTTGGTAAGTGGAGTGAGCAGGAGGGTGGAGCTCCACGTAATAATTTAATGCATGTGGAGGAGTGACCACAGCTTTTGCATGTAAGTGGGACGCGGGTGGCGCTGTTGGTTAAACCACAGAGCCTAGGACTTACCGATCAGAAGGTTGGCGGTTCGAATCGCCGCGATGGGGTGAGCTCCCGTTGCTCGGTCCCTGCTCCTGCCAACCTAGCAGTTCGAAAGCACGTCAAAGTGCAAGTAGATAAATAGGGACCGCTCCGGCGGGAAGGTAAACGGTGTTTCCATGCGCTGCTCTGGTTCGCCAGAAATGGCTTAGTCATGCTGGCCACATGACCCGGAAGCTGTACACCGGCTCCCTTGGCCAATAAAGCGAGATGAGCGCCACAACCCCAGAGTCGGTCACGACTGGACCTAATGGTCAGGGGTCCCTTTACCTTTACCTAATCCCCTGACATCTCCAGTTAAAGGGATCAGGTAGCAGGTAATGTAAAATGCATCTATCTTGAATCCTGGAGAACCAAAGCCAATCAGAATAGATAATATGAGGCTAGGTGCACACAGTCTGATTGGGCACACTTGAAAAGTCCGTGGCTTTTGTTCAGAGGCAGCAACAGTAACTCTTGAGATGGCACAGTAGGATCTGTTGAAGAATGAGGGCCCCTGAAGATGACTGTCTGACTCAAAATATGCTGGGTTAAATAAATCCAGTGCTCCTTTGAGGTTTTCCCTGTTTCTGTGTCATTTACTTATTTATAAAAGTATTTCTATACCACCATATCATAAAATATCAGGGAAGTGTACAACATTGGAACATAAGACATCATTAAAAAAATGTTACCATGTGTCTTTTCCTTCCTCATGGTTTGTTGGATGTGTTATATTGCACTATATGTATGTTTTTTAAAAAGATTGAGATGTTGCTCTTCAGCAAAGTTTACAAAAATATGGTGCAAGAAGACTCTTTCCTGTGGTTCTTCCAATTCCTGGGAATAGCAACAGATTCCTTCCTTCCTTCCTTCCTTCCTTCCTTCCTTCCTTCCTTTCTTTCTTTCTTTCTTTCTTTCTTTCTGCAACTTTAGCTCAATTCTTAAAATAGAGCAGAAAGGAAGGCCCCTGGACCCTTTCAAAATTAAGCTGACCATACTTAATTCACTTGGACATTAGTGTTCTTTGACTGCATTTCAGAAGGATGGATGGGGAAGATAGTCTTTAATAATTCAGCTGCATCAGATTGAGAGAGAAAAGGCTGGATAAAGAAGGGGGAAGCTATAAGAAAGAAACCGTGCCAATTAATGAAAATTACAAAGGATGCGTGACCTGACATTAATGGAGCGATGAGTGAGCCTGAAGAATTTCAAAGACCTAATTCAGGAGATCCCAACGTTTGAATTTAATCTATTAATGTAATTTAACCTTTTGGTATCTGCTGCCTTCTGCCTCAGAAAATAGGCTCTTCGTTCTTGTAACCCTGCCTGCCCCTTCACCCCAGTTGCTACCATAGGAAGGCGCAGGAAAAACGGAGGGATGGGTAACAGAGACTTAAAAGTGGGACTGCAACAAAATGTTGTAGTATGAAAAGCTACTGTTCACTATTTCAGTCAAGCAGCCATACTCTCTCCATTCTCGCTTCCAGTCAGTCAGTCCACATATAACTATCAGCAAGAGCTGTTGGCCTTAATGTCTGTCTGCTCTTCTATGTTCAACACGTAGCAGACACAAATGTGGGTACCTTGGGGTGGTTAATTTCAGAGATATAATGACCCACAATCAGGGTTGGCCCAAGACATTTTGGCATCTGAGGCGAACCAGAAAATGGTGGCTCCCCACCAGGGAGGAAGGGGCAAGTGAAGATCTACATTGGGAACAAGTGGGGATTAAATATCTACATTGGGAACAACAGGGGAGTGAAGGAATAAGGGATCAAATAAAATCAACCTTACTCGACAGTTGAAGTGGGAATCAAAGGTTGTTGCGGGGGGGGGGGGGGTCCAGGAGACCCCAGAGGGCAGCCCTTGCCATTTCCTCCCTAGAGGTGGGAGGACATCAGCAGCACCTCTTATTCACCGAGAGGTTGCTGTCGAGGTGGTGTTGTGGGGGCTGCTGAGGAAAATGAAAATAAAAGGGTGGGAAGGAGAAATTGGGAGAAAATGGAATGGACAGATTTGCCCCGTTTTACCTACCACTCACCTCAGCTTGCAGAGCAGGGCCTGTGGTGCCTATTCTAGGTTTAACGCAGACGCTAGTTCCTCACATTACAATGAAGTGGGGAGGAAACTTTTCAAAGAGAAGAGGGGTGTAAACCAGTTCAGACCGCATGATCAGCTGAGATGTAAGGAAAGCTGCCTTAAACTGAGTTAGACCTTAGAGTGATTGTCAGCTGCTCTGCAGGGTTTCAGAGAGAAGTATTTCCCTGCTTGGGAGGTGCCAAGGATTGAGCAAGGAGCCTTCTACGAGCAAAGCATATGCTATGGCTGTTCTGTTAGAGTTGTTCAGCGGAACCTCTGGTCTGGATCTTGTGTAGAAATGAGTTCCCTTCAGTACAAGAATAAGTTTTAAAGCCTTACTGCAGAACAATCTTAAATGCCAGCTGCAAAAAGATAAAGATTACAGAAATAACAGATACAGATAGGTAGCCGTGTTGGTCTGCCATAGTCAAAACAAAAACAAAAAAAAATTTTCCCTTCCAGTAGCACCTTAAAGACCAACTAAGTTAGTTCTTGGTATGAGCTTTCGTGTGCATGCACACTTCTTCAGATACACTGAAACAGAAGTTGCCAGATCCTTCTAAAACAGAGCAATACATTGCAAACAAATCAATGACGTTCACGTTTTATGCAGCTCTATAAACTTCCTCTCTCTGCCCCCAGAGTGAGATCCTAAGCATCTTTACCAGAGTGTCTCTCTGTCTCTCTTCAGCAACACACAGAGACTCTGCTAGCTACCTACAGATAAAGCGCACACACAATTCTCAAGTTACATTTCCCGTTGTGTGAGCTGACCACCTCGTGATTCCAGAGATGAGTCATGAGGTTACTTATCTCCCATGGAAAACCATCAGCCTCTGTGCCTATGGCAAAAACGTCCATTACAGCATTTTAAATACAATGCATCCAAACGTAACATTTTAGGTACATTAAACTTATAAATTAAACATGTTCCTGGTGGGTATCAAGTGATAAATCTAGCTCTTACCTCTTATTGACAGCTAATGGATTCATATACATATGATAAGAAATTATCCTTTGAAGCGTTGTATTAATATCGTAGTGTTTCAAGGAAAAGCAAATGTTTCTTATCCCCCATCTTCACCCGCCTCTGGCCGAGAACAGTGTATTAAGCAGCTTGTTAGACCCTATTCTTTCTTTATAAATTCAAAAGTTATATCTATTGGGCAGCTCTCTGCCTACAAATCTCAAGTCGGATATTCATTCTCAAGGGCTTAAGACTGAATGAAGGTTAATGAGACAGGATTTGTATTCTGCAAAGCATGCCCACCCCAAAACCACCTGTTTATCTTTGTAGGTCTCTCCCTTTAAAATGTAGTCCTCAGGGTTGAAGCAAAAAAAAAGCTTTATATATGCCAGAGAAGCTGGAAAAACCACAGCTTCGTCGTTGTTGTTGTTAAAAAACATTTAAACTCTTAATCCAAATAATAGGATTTGGAACTGATGAAGCCGGAGTTCTGCGGCCTATCTTCAAAATGAATATTTGGCATGCCAGAAAGGGTGTCAAAATTCTAAATCTCTGTATCATACATCGGGTTATTGTTGAAGAAGCGAGAGAACATCTGCCTTGCATGCAGCTGCTCCCAGGTTCAACCCCTGATATCTCCAGGAAGGGCTGCGGAAGAACCCCTGGAATTTTGCTACCCTGGAATTTTGCATGCAAACTCTGTAACAATATCATTTCTAAGCTTGGTTCTCCTGGCTGAAGTATATTTTGCAGCCCTGCTGTCATGCCTAACGATTTCTATTCCAGGTGAGGTGCTGGCCTGGAACATAGTCTGAATTTTTTTCACTGGCCTGGCTCCTTTCCTTCAATCCCCCAAATATTATCTAAATTTTACCCCTTTATTAATTTCTAACATTCACTGACTCAAGCACTTATGGGTGCCCTTGCACACCCAAGCTCTGTTACCTCAAATCAGTAACCAAATAATGTGACTTTAAAAGCACATCGTTGTTTAAGAAGCTGCCCAATCTTTAATTATTATTTTGTATTTCTCAGTACAAAAAAGGTATGGGCTGTTGTGCTAAGCAGGGGTGGGGGATATGACTTAAGCTGCCTTCAAAGGCTTCCTGAAACACAGCCTAAACGGTGTGAGGCAGATGGCTTGAATTAATTCGTCACTGCCCCGATATTCACAGTTGTGTGCCATATGTGAGGTTCAAAATGTTGCGGTTAAGGTCCACGATGACAGGTTGGTGTCCACGATACACTGAGAGGCCTGAATCTCATTTATACATTATTTTCTAAACCCCCCCCCCAAATATTTTTCCAACATATAGATATATCTATATTAAAACTATCTTTTAAAATAGAAACACAGGCAACCAGCAAGATAGAAATACCAGCAGCCAAGATCCAGGGCCTGTGTCAATTCTGGGGCTGGGGGACTAGCAGATGCTGCCTCTCCTTTAGAATCATAAAATCACAGAATTGTAGAGTTGGAAGGGACTCAGCTAGACTGGTAAAGAAAAAGCGATTTATATGTGTTGTATGTGCAATATAACACTGTGCCAACAGATGGCGATGTGGAGTCCCGTTTTTCTCTACCTGTTTTACCTGTTTAAATTTACAACACTTTTAACTGAAACATTTCTTTGATGTGTCTGGATCTAGCCTGGCAGTAACACCAGTTATTTCTTTAATGCAAGAGTGTTGTTCTTTTCCCCATTCTTCTGTTTTTGGCTGTTCAAGGTTATGTAACTGGATCTCCCCCTCCTTTATCTAAGTTGGTCAAGTTGGGCTTGAACAGGTTACTCCCATGGCATAAATCCATCAAATAGCTCATTGCAACTGACAGCACATTACCACCGGATGTACTGTACACTTATCATTGCAAATATAATACATTCCCATAACAGGGCCATACAGTTGAACAATGAAAAAAGTGCAGAATGACAGTGTATCAGGCATCGGTGCTGTGGCAATCATGGAAGTTCCCAAGGTCAGTAAAAAAAAGAAAATGAAATGAAATGATTTTCCAGCAGAAAATAAACAAGACAAAGTTAATAGAAATGGCTGAAGGTTTACACAGTCATTGATTGACACACAACTAGAAGCATTCTGTTTCTATAGATGGAGGTCAGTCAAAATCAGCTGTTTTTCTCTGTATTTTTTTCTACTGATAAGAGAGTGAGAAGGAGCGCGGTCTCTATGTCTCAACCCACCCTGAATCAACAATAGTGTTCTACTTTTCTCCTCGACTTTTCACTGACATTTGGTTTTGTCATTGAATTGCATGTGAACCTAAGAACATAAGAAAAGGCTGCTGGATCAATCTAGTGGTCCATCCATTCCAGCATCCTGTTCTCACGGTGGCCAATGATATGCCTGTGGGAAACTCACAAGCAGGATTGGAGCAGAAGAGCACTCTCTCTCCTCCTGCAATTTCCTGGTATTCAGAGACATTACTGCCTCCGACGGTAGAGGCAGAATATAGCCATCACAGTGAATAGCCACGGGGCACCAAAATATTGAATAATAATAATAATAATAATAATAATAATAATAATAATTTATTATTTATACCCCGGCCATCTGGCTGGATTTCCCCAGCCACTCTGGGCAGCTTCCAATCAAATATTAAAATACAATAGTCTGTTAAACTTTAAAAGCTTCCCTAAACAGGGCTGCCTTCAGAGGTCTTCTAAAAGTCTGGTCATTGTTTTTCTCTGGTGGGAGGGTGTTCCACAGGGTGGGCGCCGCTACTGAGAAGGCCCTCTGCCTGGTTCCCTGTAACTTGGCTTCTCGCAGCGAGGGAACTGCCAGAAGGCCCTTGGAGGTGGACCTCAGTGTCTGGACTGAAGATGCTCCTTCAGGTATACAGGACCAAGGTCGTGTAGGGCTTTAAAGGTCAGCACCAACACTTTGAA
Source organism: Podarcis filfolensis (assembly GCF_964270895.1). Lineage (NCBI taxonomy): Eukaryota > Metazoa > Chordata > Lepidosauria > Squamata > Lacertidae > Podarcis > Podarcis filfolensis. The sequence continues at coordinate 110,072,330 of NC_139604.1, forward strand.
TTGTGCTCGGAAATGTACTGGGAGCCAATGTAGGTCTTTCAGGACCAGTGTTATGTGATCTCAGCAGCCACTCCCAGTCACCAATATTATTCATTCATGCTGGTGGGTTAATAAAGTGACAAGCTAAGAGACACAGGCAGCAAAGAGCAGGGGCTTAGTCCACCGGTTCTCCCAACATTACTGAAATATGTTGGGTTATTGCTTATTTGCAGGCAGACGAGGGTTGGTGTTGGGTTTTTTCTTTCTTTCTTAGCTTTCTCCTGGGGGAGGCAAAAACGAAGGGGAAAAAATCTCCAGCAATTTCTCAGGCAATTATTTTTTGGGAGAAAGATTGGCCCATCTCTAGTTTCCATCCTTTCACAGATTTCATTGGATTGACAGGGACTAGCAGAGGCTGAAGCATGTCTGGAGTGCAGGGATTTCATTTACTGGAACATTGCACCTGATCCCTGGAATGAACATCATCTGGACATGACATAAGACAGGTAGGATTGCCAGCCAAATGGAGGGCGGGGGGAATATCCCAGCTGTTCTGTGTGTGTGTGTGTGTGTGTGTGTGTGTGTGAAGCTCTGGGCCAGTTGCCAAAATACTTTTGTACAGAAGCCAAAAATTGGGGCTATTGGCATATTTTCCCAGTAAAGTCAGTTTATTTTCTTTCTAAAGTAAAAGTTAGCAGCAGCCTTTTTGTTGAAAGGTAATGCTTATATTGTGTAGTCTACTCATACTGTACCTAGTCACCGAGTTGAGTCTTGTGGGAGAACGCGATTCTTTTGTGGAAGGAGTACAGCTCAGTGGTAGAGCATCTGCTTTGCATGCAGAAGGTCGAGGGTTCAATCCTTGGCATTCCCAGATAGAGCTGGGAGTGTCCTCTGACTGAAATCTTGGAGAGCATAGGTGCCAGCTCCTAGAGGCCCAGGTTACTTGCCCCCTCTCTGTAAAATATTTGAGGGGGCTGCGGCCCCTCAAAGTTACTGGGCATTACTGCCTTTCTTTCTTTTCCACATTTGGATTTCGTTTCCCAACAAGTCCTGCAAATGAACTTGTAATGGGGTTGCTGGATGGCAAGAGAGCTGGGTTTGGGCAAAAGCATTTTACGGCCCTTGCATTTGGAGCATGGAGAGAGAAAGAGAAAATGCAAGCTACTTGCTCCATGGGGTGGCTTCACGGAGCTCTGCTAGGATGAGAGAGGAAGTCGCTCCTGGTTGCTTATTATTTTAAAGACTAGGAGCATCTAATTCAGATGAATGGGGGGAGGGAGCTCCACACCTGTTGTTGTTGTTGATCTGCTCTTTACCCCACGGTCCCAGAAAGGGTTACAACAATTAAATGGCAATATTTAAATGCATTTTTTAAAAAAACCTTACTGTCACAATGCAGAAGGGAGAGCAGTGTGTTTAGTAGATTTGGTCTAGCTTTTAATCAGAGGGAAGTATTTTACCAGGGCTCTCCAATCACAGGATATTCCAATTTGGAGGAGGGATGTTGAAATAATCCATTAACCTTGGACTTGTTTGTTCTGTACTCCTTGCTAATTCTAACAGTATGGCTCTCCTACTTTTTTCTCTCTTCCACATGCTCACATGTCCTCTCCAGTCAAATCAACTTTGCCCTTGGTTTCTGAAAATTTGGGACAAATTGAGCAGAAGGCATATATAAAATCCTGAAGCCCTGAAGCCACTCCCCCCCCCCTTTAAAATGTGAACTCTTCCCCACTTCTGAATTCTGGAAAGGAAAATGAAAACAATGGTGGTGCCCTATGCTAATAAACGCCAAAGTCAAAGATGCACAAAGAGCAAACCCTGAAAATGGAATTAGCCAAGGCTGAGGGGAAACCCTGTCTATCATCCTTACAGGTTTGTGAATCTTGACCTTGAAGCTGCCAGGCTGTCAGTGAGTTTTACCTAATACTTTCTGCACTATCAGATACCATTTGAAAATATAGCCTGTTATCTGTAAAGCACCAATATACATAAAAGGATGCTGCCTAGGAGTCTTTGCCTTTTAAGAGATGGGAAGGGGAGACAAGAAGGGTGGAGGTGAATGAACCTTTCTTATACTGTCCTTTCCGGAATATAAAGTTACAGATTCTACACATCCAGCGGAATGAGATAGCAGACACCTTAGTAGCCTAGAGTAGGGATGGACAGAGCTAAATATTTCCAGTCTACATAATTTTCAAATGTGTTCATTCATAAGCCTGTTATTTGCTGCTTCTACCTTGATCTGAAAATGTTTAGAAGACCGAAAAATGTACAATTATTATACGTGTATAAATACATACATTATAATTTTTTTAATAAAATATTTATTAGAGTTTTACAAAAAGCAGAAAATTACAGAATACAAAGAAAACAAGAGAAAAAAAGAAAAAAAAGAAAAGAAAAATACAAAAAATACAAAAATACATAAAAAAAGAAAATACAAAATACAGAAAAAGTAAGTAGGAAAAACTAAAAACAACTCCATTTTTTTCATATCTTGAATTTCGTTTGCTTATTTCCCTGACCTCCTCACACCTCCCTTTTTTGTATTCCCGTTCACATAGTCAGTTCAGCAAATCCTTACCCTCTTTCATTTATCTTAACTCTATATCTCAACATATTATAACTATATATTTTCATCCGTTATCAATCCATTTTTACATAATCTTATTAACCTTGTTGCTAATGCCACTTAATTTCAATCCAGCATCATTTTAACATTCATTAATTTTACAATGTTTCTGCAGATAGTCTTTAAATTTCTTCCAATCTTCTTCCACCAACTCTTCTCCCTGGTCTCGGATTCTGCCAGTCATTTCCGCCAGTTCCATATAGTCCATCACCTTCATCTGCCACTCTTCCAGGGTGGGTAAGTCTTGTGTCTTCCAATACTTTGCAATGAGTATTCTTGCTGCTGTTGTAGCATACATAAAGAAAATTCTATCCTTCTTTGGCACCAATTGGCCGACTATGCCCAGGAGAAAGGCCTCTGGTTTCTTCAGGAAGGTATATTTAAATACCGTTTTCATTTCATTATAGATCATCTCCCAGAAAGCCTTAATCTTTGGGCACGTCCACCAAAGGTGAAAGAATGTACCTTCATTTTCTTTACATTTCCAACATTTATTATCGGGCAAATGACAGATTTTTGCAAGCTTGACTGGTGTCATGTACCACCTGTATATCATTTTCATAATATTCTCTCTTAGGGCATTACATGCCGTAAATTTCATACCTGTGGTCCACAACTGTTCCCAGTCAGCAAACATAATGTTATGTCCAACATCTTGTGCCCATTTAATCATAGCAGATTTAACCGTTTCATCCTGAGTGTTCCATTTTAACAGCAAGTTATACATTCTTGAAAGTATCTTTGTTTTGGGATCTAACAGTTCTGTTTCCAATTTTGATTTTTCCACCTGGAAGCCGATTTTTTTATCCAAATTGTAAGCCTCCCTTATTTGATAATAGTGAAGCCAATCTCGCACTTTATCTTTTAATTTCTCAAAACTCTGCAATTTCAATTTGTCTCCTTCTTGTTCCAAAATGTCCCAATATTTCGGCCATTTGGCCTCCATATTGAGCTTTTTATGAGCCTTTGCTTCCATCGGTGACAACCACCTTGGGGTTTTATTTTCAAGTAAGTCTTTATATCTTGTCCAGGCATTAAACAATGCTTTCCTGACAATATGGTTTTTAAATGCTTTGTGCGCTTTGACCTTGTCATAGCACAAATATGCATGCCACCCAAAAACATTATTAAAACCTTCCAAATCCAAAATGTCTGTGTTCTCAAGAAGCAGCCATTCTTTCAACCAGCAGAATGCTGCTGATTCATAATAAAGTTTAAAGTCTGGCAGGGCAAATCCACCTCTTTCCTTTACATCAGTTAGTATTTTAAATTTTATTCTCGGCTTCTTGCCCTGCCAGACAAATCTAGAAATGTCTCTCTGCCACTTCTTGAAACAATCCATTTTGTCCAAAATTTGCAATGATTGAAACAAAAATAACATTCTTGGCAATACATTCATCTTTATAACAGCAATTCGACCCAACAAGGAAAGCTTCAAATTTGACCATATTTCTAGGTCCTTTTTTCACTTCTGACCAACATTTCTCATAACTGTCTTTAAATAGGTTTAAGTTCTTAGCAGTCATATTAACCCCCAGGTATTTTACTTTCTTAACCAATGTTAAACCTGTCTCCTTCTGAAACCTCTCTTTCTCAAACGGTGTTAAGTTTTTCTCAAGAACTTTAGTTTTTAACTTGTTCAACTTAAATCCTGCCACATGACCAAATTCTTGAATCAATTCTAATACTCTGTTAGTAATAGATTCTGGCTCCTGTAACGTCAATACTAAGTCATCTGCAAAAGCTTTCAGTTTGTACTGTTTGGCTCCGACCGGTATACCTTTAATCAGACGGTCCCTTCTAATCATATTTAGCAAAACCTCCAGGACCGAAATAAAAAGCAATGGGGAAATTGGGCAGCCTTGTCGTGTACCTTTCTCTATCTTAAATTCCTCTGTCACCACGTTGTTGACTATTAGTTTGGCCTTTTGTTCTGAGTAAATTGTACATTATAAAATTTTTTATCAGTGCACACATATCATACATGTATTATATCTAAAACCAGAATTTTTAAAAATATTTTTGGTTGGGCTTTCCTAGCTGAAAATGTATCACTAAATTCAGATGAGCCTGCACAGTTGCCCACTATTTTATCCTTCCGTGGTATCAAGGAATGTTAGAAATCTCTGAACTCATTCCACCTCAAGGGTACAAGCTTGTATCCTTTTTTTCCCCCACCACTTTCTTTTGTATTCGCCCCCAATAGAGAGAGCTTCCCTTTCATCCCATCAGGGGTGATAAGTTTAGCATGCTCTTTGCTTTTGATTTAAATGAGACTTCTTCCCATCTGTGCTATGTTTGATCATCACTGGAGCCAGGCTAGATATTTTTATCTTCCACACTTTGGGACCTTTGCATGAAGGTACCATGCCTTGCCCTTGTTTCCTAGGAAAGATATATAGAGAATAATCCCACTAATTGGATGAGAAAAGGATAAGGCAGCTGTGGTAACATTCCTGTGATAATCAAAGCTTCCAGTCAGGAATGCTGCATATTTGTGTACTTCTCCACATGGGACTGCATCATGGAAGGCTGTGAGGAACCAAAATTGCTGAGAAATTAAGACAATAACTTTATTATAGCTTCCAAAGAAGTACCAAACAGCACGTGTAGTGGTTAAGAGTGGTAGTCTAGTAATCTGGGGAACCAGGTTTGCGTCTCTGCTCCTCCACATGCAGCTGCTGGGTGACCTTGGGCCAGTCACACTTCTTTGAAGTCTCTTAGCCCCACTCACCTCACAGAGTGTTTGCTGTGGGGGAGGAAGGGAAAGGAGAATGTTAGCTGCTTTGAGACTCCTTTGGGTAGTGATAAAGCGGGATATCAAATCCAAATCCAAACTCTTCCACCTTTACAGAACTAAATCCAGTGTCAGCCACCGATAAATATATAAGACTTCAACAAAAGGGGGGTGGGACTCCTAACTGTCCTATGACAAAGCATGTTCTCCTTCATGGAGAGCACGTGTTGTGGTGGGGGCTATCAAGACACCCGCTGTTGCTGGGCGGGAAAAGAGTTTGGCCATCATCAACAGGGGGCTGGTTGTTACTGGGGGGATTTATATGTTGCCATTTCGTGATTGACAACCCTAGCTTTTAAATGCCCTGCACGCAGCGTTGAGCTTCCTCTTTTCACTGCGTGCATCGGATCACCCACCATCCCTCCCTATTTTCGGGTTGTTCGCTTGACCTTGCTATGCCTGTCATGGGGTCGTCTGCTTTTGGGGAAGGGCCCAGTAGGAATTTTGTCCATCTGGCTGATTGGCTGGTGCCATTTGGGTTTTGCCTACTGCGTAGCAAATCGTCACAACTTGTAAGGTTGCAGTTAGGCATTGGTCTGGGAATTGGTTGGTGGAGGGGTATGGATTGGCTGTGTCGGCCCCTTCAAAAATGCTGCTGCTGCAAGGGTTTTCCATTAAAGCAACCCAGGGCCTCGCCATGCTTTTCTCCGAACCCCTGTCAAGGGGCTAGGGCCACACAAGAGCCCCTGGGAGCATTTGGGGAGAGGTGAGGAATGGTTCCCAGTCTCATCTCTCTCCCCAAAATGTTTTCCCTTTAAACTGACTTCGCGGTCATGCAAATGTCAGTCTGACTATCTGGGATCAGATAGTCACAACCAATGCCTAAGCAACCACTCACATTGCTTGTAATTTTAATAAAATTGTAGCCAGAATTATGCCAAAAACCCTTAAACTAAATAATGTGTCAATTGTGTTTTATTTGGGGGTGTCTTGGGGACCTTGACACGCAATAGGTATACAGGAATATATAGTGTGCATCTCTTACCAGCAAAGAAATTTCTGGACTTTGTGACACCATTGAGGCAATCAACATCTGATGGGCTCTATACTGGTCACCCTGATATAAAGCATGAATATTAAGCCCTAAGCATTGCTTTCCGTTATACACTGTAAAAATGCCACATTATTATAGCTTTTCACACATGATGATGATGATTATCTTTTGGTCAGGTTAATTTTGTCTGACAAGATTATCATTAAACTTCTTTCTTATCTCATCTGTCACAAATTCTCTCATTTCGAAGTTTTAGGGAGAGGACTATGAAAGAACTTGAATGTTAATAAATTCTAAGATTCATACTCAATAATTTGAAAGACTTTAACAGCCTGTTTTGATGGAAGGACCATTATTAACTCAGCTCTGGATGATTTATTAATTTGTAAAATGGACTAATGAGGAGTAAGCGCTCTTTGGAGTTAGAGGACTCTAATTTCAAAAGAGAATTCTCTGAGATAAAGTAAAGAAGCGTAAGAGAACTACAAAGGGAGCTAAAACACTGTATCATAGAGCTTCACACACACACACACACACACACACACACACACACACACACATTCCATAATACAAAAAATATATTGGAAAAAAAGAAGGATGGATCAAAATAATATTTCTGAAGCATATATCATGGCTCTGCTGATGGACAATTTTAAATGGTTTCTGGAAAATTGAGTAAAAAAAAACCCTTAGAATCAACTGGAATGCCAATCTGTATCTGAAGTTAGTGCTGTGCCGAAATCTATCCTTCAATTTTTTAATAATTTTCTTTGCCTGAGAAAAAGGTTACAATTTTCTGCCTCATTCTCAAACCACCTTAGAATTTCTTCAGAATTCTAAAGCATGAGGGGTTTGGCACTTACCTCATCATTACAAATTGGCCAAGGGTGGTGTCCCTCCCCCTTTCCTTCTTGTGAATATTTCTCTAGCACTCAGCAGCCTCCCTGGCTGCCCATATTTTTTCATATGAAAAAGTCCTATGAGAATTTCATGGTGTCTTCCCCCAGGCTTTCATTTAAGCCCTGGAGGCACCCAGAAGGGCTGCAAAGTACAATTTAGGCAATGCAATTATAATGAATGTTGTTGGCATGTTTCAGTATGAGCAAATGAGTGGACAAAACATTTTAAGGTGGCATATTTGGCTCACTCTGTACGTTGGAACAAGGATAGGGATCTTGGGACCTTCTATGTGTCACTGCACTCCTAACCACACCACTCCCTGCTGGTGTGGCCAATCGTTAGGGAAGATGTAGTCCAACAACATTTGGAGGGCCACATATTCCCCATCCCTGCCTTAGGATTTCACATCTATACATTTATTATAAATAGCTGAGAAAGATTGTGGAACAACTGATGAGGTTTGCTTATACAGTGGTACTTCAGGTTACATACGCTTCAGGTTACATACGCTTCAGGTTACAGACTCCGCTAACCCAGAAATAGGGCTTCAGGTTGAGAACAGAAATCGTGCTCCGGTGGTGTGGCAGCAGCAGGAGGCCCCATTAGCTAAAGTGGTGCTTCAGGTTAAGAACAGTTTCAGGTTAAGAACGGACTTCTGGAATGAATTAAGTACTTAACCCGAGGTACCACTGTATGTCTGTGGTCCAGCTCCCACCTTTGTCTCTAAAAACACCTTAAATATGAAATATGTCCAGATCAGAGCCATCGTTTTGAAACCACAACGTTTGTCCAAAATGCAGAATGAAGCAACCACCTGTAATTTTCAGCATCATATTGTTGTGGAAGCTAGGAAAAATATTTGTGAATCTTCAGCTAATTTTCAGCAGTGTATCCAAAGACTTTCCCCTTCTTCTTTTTGGCCAGAAATCAATGGATGCATGGCAATGCTTATTATACGTGATCTGAATACATTGGCACTGACTTGTCTAAGCATTGTGATGCTGATTTTATTTTTGTCACTGAAGTTATTCTTGAGGCACCTAAAATATCCAGCCATGATTCAGGTCCCAGCTGTGTCAGATATAGAGAGGCTTGCAAGTAAGCATGCGGTGCTCAGTAAGAGCACAGAATGCAAAAAAGAAAAGAAAAAAGAAACCTTTGTGTTTCTATAAAGTGGGTTTATTTTACACCAGTGGGTACAGTGACAACAAAAGTACCAAGATAAACCATATTCTTAAAGTTAAGACTTTCATCTTGGAGGCTTGGGAGGCTGCAAATGAATTCATGGGATTTTTATTCTGTTGACTTTATTTTGCTTCTTGAAGAGTACATATTCCAAAGCCATTAAAGGACAATTCAATACTGTGCTGACTTCAAGAGTCTCCCCCCTCTCAATCCAATAGCTGCAAATTTAATAGTGCTCAAGTCATAAAGTTGTGCTTTGCCACCTCTTAAAAGAGGACTCAGGAGTTTGTTGTTCTTGAAGGGAGGGGGTGAAGGGAACACATCTGGCTCTTAAGCCAATGGGGAGTGAGGGCAGCTGCATTTTATAGGTTAGCTCTACCTCCAGCTCCTCCTCTTTGTCTATGTGCAACCTCCTTCCCTATGTGCAGTGTGGCCATTAGTCTATTGAAGGGGTTATGTAGGGATATTTGAGTGGGTTTCCTGGTTGACCCTTGGGACCCCCCGCTTTTTGGCCTACTTTACACTGTCCGGATCTGTTGCACAAGCATAAATCCTTGTGGTGAGAGGATACAGAAGTGGAATATCAACCAATGATATTGTGTCAAGATGGAATCAAGATGTACAAGCCTATATTTCCTGGTGTGCATTGGAATCCTCCACCAAATACAATCTGGAGGTGCCCTAAGATTGTGGCCTTAATCCAGTGCCCCACCCCCAGTCAATTCACCCTTTGTTGTTTTCATATGGGGCTTGTCCACAGCAGAGCAAAATCTGGATCTGCAGCTGTCTGTCTCCCTATGAATGTAGGCCCATCTACGTGGCATCCTCCTTATCCTGGTGTTGTCTCAGATCTTCCCACCCTGTAAATGTTGGGTGTTGTGCCTCTAAACCAGTGGTTCCCAACCTTTTCTTGGCCATGCCCCACCTAAGCATCTCTAAAATCCTGATGCCCCCCGTGGCATCTTATTATTCAAAAAGTGAACTCCTGTTCACGTGGAGGAAGCCTAAAAGGCCCTTCACTGTCAATAAATCATTCTCAATTTGCCCCCCTTGAAGATCAAACCTATCCATTCTTAGGGAAATCAGCCCTGAGTGCTCACTGGAAGGACAGATCGTGAAGCTGAGGCTCCAATACTTTGGCCACCTCATGAGAAGAGAAGACTCCCTGGAAAGGACTCTGATGTTAGGAAAGATGGAGGGCACAAGGAGAAGGGGACGACAGAGGACGAGATGGTTGGACAGTGTTCTCGAAGCTACCAGCATGAGTTTGACCAAACTGCGGGAGGCAGTGGAAGGCAGGAGTGCCTGGCGTGCTCTGGTCCATGGGGTCACGAAGAATCGGACACAACTAAATGACTAAACAACAACAAAATCAAATTGCTCCCCTGTGGGGCATGTGCCCCACATTGGGAACCACGGCTCTAAACACTGGAAAGTTCAAAATAGCCAAGATGGGGGTGGGGAGACATTCAAAGGGGAAAACATCTGGAACTGCACTGGAATACAGAGGACATGATGTGGACTCCAGTGCAGGCAAGCTCTTAGGCCATTTGGTGCTAACTGCCCATTGGCCCTTTGCTTGCAAAACGTAGAAATGTGGGCTTCACATGTAAATGTAGTCCCAGTTAAATCAGCATCATGCAGCAGATGCAGCCTTCACTGTGAATGATTGCACGGTTCAGTTTAAGTTCACAAATACCAGAGACAGGCTAAGGCCAAGAAGTTGTGTTTGGAGCAAGACATGAAGTTTGGGGGCGACAGAGTGTTTTTGTTTTATTAACAGGTAAAGCCAAAAGTCTAGCCAAGAAGTTTGGCCTAGGATCTGAATTACTTTAATGGCTAGAGGCTTTTGGATACGAATATTTGTTTTAGCTCATTAGAACATTGGCCAACTACAACATTTGGATAAGGTTCCACACTCCCCCATTTTCTAGGAGCTTGCTTGTATCATTTTCTGTTTCGCTCCTTATAAAAGGATACAAGCGCTCCCAGCAGGCATAAAAACAACTTAAACTATGCTAATTTCATGGAAACAAAATAATTGGATTTATATCTGAAGGATATTGTCCCTCTCAAAAGCACTTCAATGAATCCTGTGAAATCCTAATTTTTCAGCAAACCTGAGAAGCCTTTTAAGAAGATGGGGGGAAACACTGTGATTCAAAAGGCATTTTGGCAATTGCTTTAAAATAACTATCTCTTTTTAATCCTGAATTGTCTGGTAATAGCTTCCTTTTTGGAAGTACACATGATACATGGCAAAATGAGAAATAACTTAAATGAGCAAAGTCTTGAAAACTTTTTTTTTTAAAAAAAGTTGCCCATGGTTGCAATATTTTTCTTCACAAAAATAAGGATGCTATCTAAATCCTCTGATTAAAATGCAGGTGGGAATCTCTGGCCCACAAGGCTCTTTCCTCCAAACCACACCCATCTAACATCATATATAGTGAGAGGTGTGGGGCAGGCACATATGTGACTGTCAATACCTGCAGAAAACAGGATTGAACTCCCCACAGATCAGATGACACATGGGGACTCCCTTCCTGAACCCTTTGAAAAGTTGACAGTGGCTGAGTGGCTTGTGCCTATCTGCTTTCCCTAGAGCAGGACCTGCATGTACCTGGGAATCACAAGCTGTTTGTGGGTTTCTAATGGACAACTGGTTTGCCAGTATGAGAACGGGACGTTGGACTAGATGGGCCTTGCCCATCTAGCAGGTTCTTATTTTGTTCTTAATTTATGTATGAACACATTAATCAAAGAACACATGAATAGGATTTAAGCCACATTAAAATGCATAAAACTTTTATGAGTAAAGAAGAATAGGAACTGGTTGCGAGCGAGTGAGAGCAGCTGGAAGAGAAAGAAGAAGACTAAACATAAAGCCACTTGGGAGCAACTCTGGCCTTCTGCAGCCAAGAGTTTCTAAACTCCAGCAGTTTGCCACCCTTCTGCATAATCTGGCACAAAGGTTTATGCGCATCTACTTTCAGTGCAAACATCTGTCCCTGTTATACATACGGTAGCTTGGAAATCTGTCTCCTCTCTCAGTTTTGTGTGTTGTGAACCAATAACTAATGTAAGAGAGAACAAGGTTGTTAGAAGGGGAGGAGATGTTGCCCTGCCCCATCATGTGCTATTTGAGGCAGATAACACAAATTGCCTAATTATGGGGCACTGCTCAGGGTGCACACAGGGTGCAGTGCCGGATTTATAGTTAAACAAGCTATAGCTTAGGGCCCCGCATTCTTGGGGGCCCCAAAAAATTTAAAGGGGAAAAAAACCCTGGATGTACAGTGGTACCTTTGGTTACGTACTTAATTTGTTCTGGAGGTCCGTTCTTAACCTGAAACTGTTCTTAACCTGAAGCACCACTTTAGCTAATGGGGCCTCCCACTGCCGCCACACCGCTGTTCTCATCCTGAAGCAAAGTTCTTAACCTGAGGTAATATTTCTGGGTTAGCGGAGTCTGTAACCTGAAGCGTATGTAACCTGAAGTGTATGTACCTGAACCCGAGGTACCACTGTACACTTCCAAAATGTAAGTTAAAAAACAAATAAAATAAAGCCTACATACAGCAACAGTGTTTTGTGTTATGTATGGACCTATTAGCTCCATAAATGACCATATAGCATATATTCAACACAAAAAAGAGTGACAAATTGTTGTTGACAAAGGACAGCTGGACATATAAAGGGCCCCATTACCTTCATCAAACCTAAATCAAGCCCTGCATGTGAGCATGTGTAAATATGCAGGTCAACTCCAAAAGCAGCTGTCTCAAATTCACTGGTTCCCCTCAGGATTTTTGCTGAGAGCAATTCAGTCCTCTCTCCTTCTCTAAGCCCAATTCAGTCTGACTCCCAAACTGCCACTTTTTTCTCCTCTTTCTCCATGGCTCAATGGAGGCTGGTCCATTTGGGAGACTGCGGCAGTGTCCAAGAAACTCCTAGTCTCTTATTAGCCAGCCCTCTCCTGCCTGTCTTCTCACTTACAACCTACCCAAGGGTGTGGCACTGCCAGATGAGGATGGAGGACAAAACTAGAAGTCATTTGCTCTGCCCGCCAGTGGTGGTTTTTTTGTTTTGTTTTGTTTTTCATTTTCAAAACTGTATTTTAGTTGTAAATTAAGCATTGTACAGGACCATACAAATGGTCTGGATACATTCAAAGAAAACGTTGTGTCAAAACTGCACATCCTTTTACAGATTATATAATAGTGACTTAAAACTATATAAAAAAAGAATTTATATAACTACACAGATGACTAACATGTCACCAAAAAGGATCTGGTTCAAACTGTCAGTTTTCAAAAAGAAAACTTCCTGTAATAAACCTTCCCTTTGAGCTCATGGACTTACTTTTGTAAATTAACTTAAACCTTTCCCATTCAGTCAAAACATCAGGTTGTTTTTTAATAAATGTAAATATATATTGGGCCTTATTTATTGTAGGTTATGGAATCCTCGCTGTGTGGTGCCATATATTGTTATATTCCAATTTATTTTATTAAGAAATATATTAACCTATAGAACTCTTTGCCTCCCTTAGGTCTGCTGTCTTCCTCTGGTCGACAAAGCTTCTAAAGCCCTCTTTTAACCTTTAAACTAGCCATAATTGCAAATAAGGTGGGAGTGGGGGCTGTAGTGCCTGTTCTTGATTAGTGAATACAATAAAATCATACCAGATCAGGATAAATGTGTCTATTTTCTTTTGACCACTTGCCAATCTTCTTCTTCTTTTTTTTGCCCTCCAGCATTTTCGACACCTTGCCATATTTTCAAATCGAGTCCCTTTAAACTTTTCCAAGTCTTTGCTGTGGCTGCTTTTGCCGCTGTTCAAAGGTGACAGATTAAATCTTTAATTTTTAAGGATTTGTTATGGCGAGAAAATAAGTTTGTCAATGGTTTTTCTCCACCTAACTGTTGGCTTCCCTGCCTTCTGCTCCACCAGTGCCTATGGCCACCAGCCACAGCTGCAGTGGTTCAGACATGGGCCTATACTTCATCAGGTAGGTTCCTGAAATAGCCAGACGTAATGGAGTGTTACAGAGAAGAGAGGACTGCTTGAATACTCTTCGTCTGTTGTATTTCCCTGATATCACAAATCAACCAGATGCAGTGGAGTGGAGTAAGTCAGCGAATGTGATACAAGAATAGCTGCCATTCTGACATGAAAAGTTCTGCTACTACATAGAGCTTTTATGTGAAACAGAAATAGGAAAAGATCAAAGATCAGATGAAGTCAAGCATATATATCCCACTATCGGGGACCAATCTAAGAAACATTTGTATTTCATTGCAACCAATCTATAAACTGCATGTATTTTAAAAGTGGTTCCCTCTGGGAATGCAGCTGGTTGCAAAGAGTCTTTGTAAAACTAGTTTTCCTGCTTGCTGGAAGATCTCCTTTGATTATCTCCCTGATAATCCCCAAGGTCAGCAGCATTCCCCTGCTGCCTGCCAGATGTTTTGAACCATGATCCCTAATGGTGGTCATGATGGCTTGAGAAATCTAACATCTAGATGGCATCAGGTTTGCGGAGGCTGCCTTGGATATAGGGGTAATAATGGCAGTTTCCTGCTTGGTAAAAAATTGTTCTGTAAAGCTAAGATATTCCCCTTGGTTTATCATCCAGCTTTGTAGTTCTTGGACCACCTATGGTCAAATGTCTGGAAACATGGGCAAGGGGCAAGTATAGCATTGCGTGTTTCTCCTGTAGAGCTGTAGTGAGTGTTTTCAGAAGGATGATTTGTACTTCAAAGTCCAGGGTTTGTATATGCTTGGGGGCCATGACTGGCTTGAGAGAGCTGTGCAGCAGCAGCAGCTGGTGAGGCGAAGGACCATAGGTCAGGAGTGGAGTATATGCTTTATAAGCTAAAGGTTCCAGATTCAATTATTGGCACTCTCTAAATAGGGTGGGGGAAGACTGTTGACTGAAGAGTTGCTGCTACTCAATGCAACCAGTAGCCAAAGAGAGGGGAGGAGTGGCTTCAAAGTGGGCAAGAAAAGGAAGTGGGATGGGCAGACTCAATTCTGCCACTCTAAAGAAAATATGTTGTCTGTACTCCAGGTTGCTCACTGGAGTAAGACGGTTTGAGCATATTACACCAATCCTAGACCAACTGCACTGGCTGCCAATTAGTTTCCAGGCCCAGTTCAATGAGCTGGTTTTGACCGATAAAGCATTAAATGGCTCAGGACCGCAATACCTCACAGACGGCCTCTCCTCATTTGAACTGACCCAGACCCTGTGATCATCATCTGAGGCCCTTCTTCATGTGCCTCCTCCATGAGAGGTCCAGAGGGTGGCAACACAAGGACAGGCCTTTTCTGCAATGGCTCCCCAGGGAGGCTCACTTGGTGTCTTCATTACATATTTTTAGGTGTGAGGCAAAAATATTTCTCTTCTCCCAGGCTTTTGGCTAAATAAACAATCTATGGTTTTTTAAACTGTATATGTGTGGGGTGTGTGTGTCTTTTGTTTGTTATTATGTCATGCATTTTTCTGTTTCTCTCCTGTGAACCATTCTGTGGTTGATGGATAAAGGGTGGTATATTTAATCAATTACAGTGGTACCTCGGGTTAAGAACTTGATTCGTTCTGGAGGTCCGTTCTTAACCTGAAACTGTTCTTAACCTGAGGTACCACTTTAGCTAATGGGGCCTCCCACTGCCGCTGCACTGCCACCGCGCGATTTCTGTTCTCACCCTGAAGCAAAGTTCTTAACCCGAGGTACTATTTCTGGGTTAGTGGAGTCTGTAACCTGAAGTGTCTGTAACCTGAAGCATCTGTAACCCAAGGTATCACTGTAAATTAATTATAGGTCCACCTGAAAATAAGCAAGATATCATTGCACTCCACTCTGAGCATTGGTAATAGTGAAGTAGATGAGCAACTATCTGACTTACCCCTCTCCCTGATTTCAGGTGATTGCCCTCTTCCATTTACATGCAGCACTGCCTACACTCCTGACACTCCCAGGCATGGTGTCCAGAAGACTACAGAGGAGGGGAGGAAAAGATTTCTTCTGCAAGCTGTCTTCCACTTGTGCAACCACTAGATGCAACCCAGTGTTTGTGAGTGCAGTGTTTGTGCAATGCAGACATGTTCCAGGTCTGCAAACCCGTGGTGGTGTGGGGGGCAGAGTACAAATACTGCAATCAATGCCAGTTTTAACTTTGTACACAAGGCCATACACACTGACCTCTGTCTCTGTCCTCTACTGATTCAAGCAAGAGGCATCATCACAGTTCAAATACACATTCCAACTAAGCAGGGAAGGAAGCAAGATTGGTGAGGAGTGTGGTCTGTGTGGCTAGTAAGGGGGTGTGGCCTTGAGATTATTCCTAAGGCCAGATAGAAGGGTCTGGAGGACCTACGGTTCCCCATCCCATATTTATAAAATGTGCTTATATGCTTTGGATTATTCTTAAGATGCTTCGGACATTAATGTGGTCATCACAATATGTTGTAAATAAAATCATCATCATCATCACACATATCTCTAGTCTCAGCATGACAGAATCCGGAAACTTAAGAAGAAGAAGCTAGCTGCAAGTGAAGTAATACAAAGAAATGTAGAAATTGGCTTTATTTAAAACATCTTGGGATGTATAACTTAAAACTAGAAGATAGAAGCTGCTTTATTAATTCATCTTTCTAAATCATCAGGCTGAGAGTTTGGGATCACTTAGTAATCAGTGCTATTAATAATGTAATTATAAGTGCTGGATTCCCATTTGTACTTGAGGTTTCTTCTCTTGCATGAATCATGCGGGATTTTTCTTCTTAAAAAAAAAAGTTTTGGACTAATTTCCCTGCTTTTTGTTTTCTGACACTTCTAATTACCTAATAGCTCTATTCACCGTAACAGCAGCTGGTGCCTGTACAAAGCAGGGGGATCTGCATAAATAATATTGAGTTATTTATAAGGCGTCTTTTGTTATTTTATTTTGTTAAAGGTCTTTAAAAATGCCTTGCTGATAGAGGTAGGAAGAATGCTCCATTCGAGAAGGGTGGGTATTTTCAAAGCATTCTCAGAGCACTCAGAGGACTGTTTTTAAAGAGATGTAAAAGTTGTGAGGAACATGATAAGACAGGGAGCGACTGCAAAGATTCAATTACGATGGGGAAACGATGAGTCCTATTGCAAGTTCTCCTTACACAGAGAAGAGAAAGAAGAGGTATTTGTGTGGAGATGACTCTTGCGGTGTGAAAATGGAGGGAGTAAACAAGAGATATAGATGTAATCAAGCGTGAAAGGGAGGAGACTTAAAAGGATACAGAAAGTATGGAGGCAACTAGCAAAGTAATAGATTCTTCTGTGAAATACAAAGTGAATCTCAAGATCTTTCATTTGATGAAATTGTCTCTTTCCCTGAAGCTTAGTTGGGAATTGGAAAGTTTATACTATGGGGCCTTCCAGATGTACCATTTATATCGCTATAGCTGCTGCTTGTGTGCCAATATTTCATTTCCCAAAGTGAAATACAGTTCTGCATTCTTTGTTCCTTTTCTATCTGTTTTCCGTGGTCAAAACACTTTCTCTCTCTCAAATGAAATCCTTCACCTTTTGCTAATTTGTACCACTGGAAATGGTAGCGTCAGTCAAAGACGTCTCACCGAGAACAAATGCATTAGTGACAAAAGATGTTTGCCCTGCTTTGTTTCCCCGCTGAAAGCAACCTCAAGCAGTGGCAAATGTTGCTGGGATCTGTTTGCAAGGCTGATGAAATGCAACCATTGTCTTCTCTCTGTTGGTGTCACACTCTAATTCCATAGCTAGCAAGCACATGCACACTTGACCCCAGCTAAGATGACAATTATACCCTTGAGTATTGCCAGCAAAAAGCATTGTTTATTATAATTATTATTTATTGTAATTATATACCTCCATATACTGGGAGGTCTCAGGGCGGTTCACAGAATAAAATCAAAATATAAAACCACAAAATACATAATCTAAATGAAAACAACCACCCAATAACCCCTTCCTCAAAAAAAATCCTCTTTTTAAAAGGGCACAGGATGTACACTGAAGGGCATGGATTCATACATAATCTATGGGGTTTTGTTTTTAAAATTTCGATAGCCAAGGATGCAATTTATGCCTTTGGCTGCTCTGAATTTGTCCTTGTGCATGGAAACAGTGCTGTGGTGGGTACAAAACTGATGTCTGTTGGACTGTGGACAGGCCATCTGCCTCCCACAGACAGTGCAAGAAAGTGCACCTTTTTGAATGATGTAACAGATTCTCCTTCTGAATTCTCCCCATCTTTGCTTGCCCTTGACTGGAGTCATTTCACCCCCAGCCATTTTTTCCCCACTTTCCTGTTGTGTGTATAAGTGGCTCCCAGTTCCTTACCTCTCACCCAGTGCAGCTGCTAACTTTCACTCAACATCGTTCCATGCTGTGGATGCGACCCCTAGTCTTGCATGCTGCTTGACCTCACTTTCAGTCACAAATAAATATTTTTGTAACCTTGGATTCCTTGGTTCTGATCCTTATTCCATCAACAGGAGGCATCTGGGACTCTCTAGGAACTGCTGCTTTGACAGGCCCTGCCTCTTATTTGCTGAAGCCATCCTTTCCAAATTCAGCCTTGAGTTGGGGTTCCCAGGGATATTACGATAGGGCTAGATGGAAACCATGAGCAAAGTTTAACAGCCACAAATGAATGGAGTTCAGGTGGTAACAATTTGTATTCCCCAACAGCCTGCACTGGATTTGAACTGGTGACCCAGATAAAGAAAACTGCTAGATTACATTACCAGCCCCATGAGTGATCAATGCCCTCACTTGCTCTATTAGCTGATTCTTTTTTCGTTAAGGAACATTTGGTAACTCTCAAGCTGAAGTTCGAGAGGAAACCGATTGAGAAACCAGCTTGAGAAAAAACACACAGGGCAGAAATCCCAGGGACTTGCCTGACAGCACATAATAAAGATTAGCTTAACACTTCAGTGGTAGAAAAAAAACACACAAATGCTTCAGACCACCCTGTTCATGAAACCTACCAATTTCCCAACATTTCCCCCCCCCCCCCATGATCAGAAATCACCTTTGCAACTGAAACCTTTCAACGTTCTCTCCAAATTCTTATATTGGCAGCCATGACCACTCTTAATTTGATTTTTACACCTCGATCCTAAAATTAGTAGCTTATGCATAGATACTACTAGTTTCAGTGGAAATTATTTCCAGATATGTGTGTTTAGGACCCCTGCTGTGTCAAATAATAGGTATTTTGTTTTAACTCTTTAAAGTATATTATATATATATATATATATATATATATATATATATATATATATATATATTGATGCTAATAAACTGGTACATTATTTATGAGCCATTAAGGATGATGCTTAGCAAAGGCTGGATGGGTTACTTTATTTCCATTCCATATCAGTTTCACATGTAGTCCATCATAGGCTGATTCACTGACACTACCCCATTTTTCCAGACTTTCTAAATGTACATACACATTCATTTAAACTGCATTCATTTTTTCCCTCTGAAGTGTGCATTGATGTCCATTTTCCCCTTTAGAATGTTTTCTCTCTGCCTTTGAATGCATTCCCCCTAAAAATGCATCGCTATAAGCATAAGTATACATACTTCTGAGTGTTCTCCTGGGCACAA
This sequence comes from Podarcis filfolensis, assembly GCF_964270895.1. NCBI lineage: Eukaryota > Metazoa > Chordata > Lepidosauria > Squamata > Lacertidae > Podarcis > Podarcis filfolensis. The sequence continues at coordinate 110,091,473 of NC_139604.1, forward strand.
TCCAATTGACAGCTATGTTCCTTTCTGCATATATGTCCTGAATCAGTCAACTGGACATCTTTAAAATCTGGATCAGGAAAAAATGTGTAGACAAAGCTCAGTGGTAGAACACATGCTGTGTAGGCAAATATTCCATCTCTAGCCATTCCGGTGAAAAGGAATTCAGGTACTAGATCAGGGGCAGGGAACCTTTTTCAGCCCAAGGTACACATTCCCTTCTGGGGGAACTTCCCAGTGGCCCATGCTGGCTTTGGCTACAGGCAATGTGGGTGTAACAATGCTTGTAATTTTTGCTTTTGTATAGTAAAAAGGTAAAGGTAAAGGACAGCTAAGTCCAGTCGCAGATGACTCTGGGGTTGCAGCACTCATCTCGCTTTACAAGCCGAGGGAGCCGGTGTTTGTCCGCAGGCAGTTTTTCCGGGTCATGTGGCCAGCATGACTAAGCCACTTCTGGCGAACCAGAGCAGCTCACGGAAACGCCGTTTACTTTCCCGCCACAGCGGTACCTATTTATCTATTTGCACTTTCTGGCGTGCTTTCGAACTGCCAGGTTGGCAGGAGCTGGGACCGAGCAACGGGAGCTCACCCCGTCACGGAGATTCAAACCGCTGACCTTCTGATCGGCAAGCCCAAGAGGCTCAGTGGTTTAGACCACAGCATCACCCACATGTATAGTATAGTAGGCTAACCTTTACACAAGCATCTCTTAATCCTCCACACAGACAAGTAAGAGGCATTATCAGAGCTCAAGGTCAAATTGCAGCCAGGCAAAAACACTCAACAGTGGTGTGAAGAAGAGCTAGTGAGGGGTATAGTCTGGGGAGAGGGGATGTGGCCTGGGAAGAAGGTTTAGAGACTCCACCCTGGATGTGAGGTTCACCATCCCCGTAGTAGATACTGGGAAAGACCTTCACCTGTAATCCAGGAGAGCTCTTACCAGTCAGAGTAGCTAATGCTGTGCCAGATATGTTTATTGTGTTCATTTCTTATACACATAAAATGGAATAATAATAATAATAATAATTTTTCTTTATACCCCGCCTTCCCCAGCCAAGGCCAGGCTCAGGGCGGCTAACAAGCAATAATAAAAACAAGTTGAATGAATACAACTTAAAACAAGATTAAAATACAACATTAAAATATTGAAACATTAAAATATTAAAGCATTGCACAGAAGTTATGATGCATTTTCTGTTATTGTGACATTATGGGTGTTCCACATGCTGAAGAAGTGCTAAGTCTGTGATCCTTTGTCCATGTTTACCACTACTATTGTCATTTTAATGTTGTCTTTCCCTCTAAAATAAAGAGTTAGTAACATTATTGGTGATGGGGGTTCCACACAACCTTAACTCAATGGTAAATTCTGGCAAAATTTGAAGCAAAATGGGGTAACATGGAGGTTTAAACACCCACAGAATTCTGAAGGATATTTCAATAGTAACTGATAAGCCTTCGTATCTGGTGATTGTCCAAACTTTCACAGGAAAAATAGAATGTGTGCTTCCCATTTATACACTTAAGATTTTACAACCTTTCACACCAACCTGCTTAAGTCATGATTGATAAAACTCATCAGGACATGTGGTTTTCATAGATGTGGATAATTGACTTGCTCATCAGCCCATAAATGGAGAACTGGGAAACATTCAGCTAACAGAAGTCATTAATACCTCTCCCATGACTACTGCAAATCCATTACATATTTGATTTCATGTAGCTACAGTCACCCAAAGGAAGAACATCTGTGTCATTAATGACAACGCCAGCCTGTACTTGTAAGTCTGAGAATGTCCACATTTGGCTCAGTATCCATTTCATACTATGTGCTTCACACTTGTGTTAACAAATTCTATGGCATCTATAAGAGGGAGAGGAGAAGGAGCTTGTAAACCGATAGCCTTATTTTTTCTTTACGTCCCAACAAGACTGGTATTACTATGGAAGAAAGGCACAAGTTAACCTGAAACCTTAACCTGAAATTCTTAACTGTGTAGTTTGAGGATGTGAGAGGAGCTGTCATTTGTGGCAAAGCATTTGTACAGAAACTCATCAGATGGCAATACTAGCTGCATGAAGAGGTGATCAGTGTGAAAGACAGTGCAATGATGTCACCATACAAGAATTCTCCGCTAGAAACAAAAAGAAAGGACTGAAAAAAGAAAACCCTTTGAAATCTCACACACAAATATATGAGAATTCAGGCCAGTTCAGTGCACCACTAACATTGGTGCCACTGGATTTTTTTTGGGGGGGGCACCATGGTAAGCAGTTCTGAGTGATGCTTGGACAAAATTTCAACAGGGGAAAGTTCAGACAAATTTATTATTATTACTATTATTATTATTATTATTTTATTTATTTATACCCCGCCCATCTGGCTGAGTTTCCCAAGCCACTCTGGGCATCTCCCAATCGAGTGTTAAAAACAATATGGCATTAAATACTAAAAACTTCCCCAAACAGGGCTGCCTTCAGATGTCTTTTAAAAATAGGATAGCTGCTTATTTCCTTGACATCTGATGGGAGGGCGTTCCACATTTGGGGCGCCAACAGTGAAAGAGGGGGCAATTGCTGGAAATTGCAAGTCTGACGAGTCCTGTTGAACTCAGATCCTGCTTGTGGGTTTGCCATGTGTATCTGGTTGGCCACTGTGAGAACAGAATGCTGGACTAGATGTGACTTTAGTCTGATAGAGCAGGTTTCTTCTTCGGCTTCTTATACAATCCACAGTGTTTTGGATGGTGACTACACCCTGGTATGGGTTTGCTTATTCAACAGATTCTAAAGTTTCATTTTAAGTGCATTCCCAGTTCTGTCTCCATGACTTATGTACAATGTTGCTTCTCTATGGTTTCATCTGAAATGCCAATGATTCTTTCCTTCACCAGTTCTGATAAGAAGAAAGCAGCTCTGCTGGGCCCATCATTCTATACAGCTGATCACATTTGAGAATGTAATGATACTGTAATAAATAGTCCTGCCCTGGCTAGCCTGGACATTTGTATAGAGGTTGGTGGTAACAGATATTTGAGACACTAACTAAAGGAGCTTCACCTTTTAATTAACTGGGGGGAAATGTTTCTTTAAAAAAATGTTCACCTCTGATTACATGTTGGATTGATCAATCTAAATGTCTGTTTAAAATATATACAAATAAGATAAAATACTTAATGTAACATTTTTCTTAATGGAGACAAGTTTCCTTTCAAAGGAGGACATTGGAGGCCTATTACATTTTAAAACATATGGTAATAATAATTTTAATAATAATTTTATTATTTATATGCTGCCCATCTGAATGGATTGCCCTAGCTACTCTGGGCGGCTCTCCAACAAAATATTAAGGTAAAGGTAAAGGTACCCCTGCCCGTATGGGCCAGTCTTGCCAGACTCTAGGGTTGTGCGCTCATCTCACTCTATAGGCCGGGAGCCAGCGCTGTCCGCAGACACTTCCGGGTCACGTGGCCAGCGTGACAAGCTGCATTTGGCGAGCCATTAACTCCATGAAGACTCATCACCTGAATATCCTGAACTATTATTAACACTCCTTATTCATGTTCAAGACTCTGTTGAGTTATTTCCTTAAAACAACCCACAATAGTGGTCCTATTCACAGAAACAGTAAACTCATATCAGTACTTTGGAACCCATGCATAGAGTATTGGGACACATGTAATTCATATCACAATGTTTAAATGCATATTTTCTGAACAAATTGAATAATCATTTTTTTCCTTACAGAAAAGGAAGAAATAACAATTAAGAAACCAGATTCGCCCCTCCCATAGGATAGAGAAAGTGAGAAAGTATTTAGAGTTGTTTGGAGAGGATCCCAAAAAGAACTGGAAATATTTAACAATACAGGGAGTTTATTGCTTGAATAATTCTTTAGCTCTGCAATTTCTGGAACTTTGAGTTCAAAAATGTGGTGCATAGCAGAGTTAACTGATCCTTTGCTTTCAGAAAGCCAGCTCTAAACAGATAGCTTCACTTAATGTCCAACAAAATAAGTTTGGAGTGGCAGTGTTTTGAGAAATGTTCCTTTTTTTAATCAGGAGAGTGCTTGTCCATCTCTCCATCACTCCATATACATCAGGTACAGTAAAGTGTGTGGAAAGGTCAGTCATGATGAGTGTCACTAATAGGCTCTTCTACTTGACTTGACTGTGAATGGGATAGATCATGGACATCATTCACAAACTGCTTCAGAGTGGTGATGCTTCGCCTAGTACCAATGAACACATTTGTGCTGTGGCAAACTCCAGGTTCCTTGGGATTCTATGTGAAGGAATGGAACTGGTTTAGCCATTTTGTCTTCTGGTTTTGGTTGTAAACTGGTTGCTCTTCGTTTCAGAGACCGTTCTGATCAGGAGAGTCAAAAGTTCCTAAAAGTGTCAAGAATCCAGTCAGAGAAATTCATAGAATCGTAGAGTTGGAAGGGACCCCTAGTTATTTAGTTGATGAATCTCAGCTAAAGCATCCATGACAGATGGCCATCCAACCTCTGCTTAAAACCTCCAATGAAGCCAAGTCCACAACTTCCCAAGTGAGTCTGTCCACTCATGGGAACTTCAAGGAAAAAATTAAACCTAAACATTTAAGTGGGGGGAAGGAAAGAAACCTAAACAGAATGCCACTGCCCTATTGATTGGCTAGAAAATGTTGTAAGGAGTGAAAATAATGTATATGAGATAGCAAACAGAGACTTGTAATTTAGAGCACTAATGGGGACACAGAAAAGAGCAAAAATCAGGATTGCAGCATATCTAGATAAAATGAGCTAAATGGGATGGACAGGAAACTGCTTGGGTAGAGAAAAAGTCTCAGTTAGTTTAACTGGTTGTGTTTTCCTGTTGTTTTTATTTGCTCCTATGGTTCAAACTGTTCAACTGGATTAAAATATATCCCCCCCCAATAACAATTTCAGAACAACAGCTTAAATTGATGCTTTAAGACATATTGTAAATACTAGATTTGTTTTGGTGTATTACAGTGGGGTACCACGTCACCATCTGACCCAGGACACAGTCTGACATTTGGGATTTGGCCCTGATCTGATCCAAGGCCACCCAGATCCAGATCTGGGCCCCTAATTATTTGGAGGGCTAGCCCTAGTGTTTGATGTTCAGGAGGGTGGCAGGGAAAGGAGGAGGCGCTGCATCTCCTTCCACCTCCCAGCTGACTGCTTGGCAGGCTTCAGGGAATGAGCTTCCTCTTCCCGTGGCAGTAAATAAGCAGAACAAAGGAAAATGAGTCTTCTTACCAGTTAGAATCTTTAATAATCACAGCGAAAGAACAAAGAACACACCTCCTAGAAATGGTGGCATTCCTAGTTAAGTCTCCCCCCCCCCTCACGTTCCTATTAAACTACATCACTCCTACATTTTGTAATCTGAGCTTGGAGCCGCTGTGTTTTCTGTTCTGCCACTTTCTGAGCTCTCCAAGACTTTGGGGAAGGGGGGGGGATGGTTAATCTCCAGAGACTGTGAATCTGTTAACTCTCTTCTAGTGTTTCTTCTGCTAGCTGTTCCCCATCCAGTATTTCCCAACTTCTGCCCTCTGAACTATGCCCCTCTGCAAACCACTGTTCCAAATCTATACTATCCTCCTGCTCCTGGGAAGATTCAGGATCAGGAGGAGGGGGTGGCTCCCACCATTCTTCCTCAGCGCAGCCCTCCCCAACACTGCTTCTGCTCACCAGCTGGTGAGTCCAGAGTTTAAAACTACTGGATGCTGCAAGGAACATGCCAGGGAAGTAGACCTCTGGAGCCAACAGGGTTGAATCCTCCACTAATCAGCTGGTGAACAGAGTGCAGTCCTGCTACCTGCTGCTTTGCTGCCTTGCTGCTTTGTCCATGGGGAATGCATTGGTGGTGCATCCAGCAGGACAGCACTCTAAATCCTTATCAGTTTCAGCCACTGGTCTGATCCAGCAGTATCCTCTTACATGATTTCCCCCTCCCCCCTGCAGCTTAATATTTCCACCAATCTATTTACAATTTTAAGAAATGTTAAGAATTGCACCTGGTATGCCATTCAGCAGTTGTTATTTCAAATAGTCTTGAATTACTAATATTATTATTAGGATTGAGATCCTGCCCCTCATGGCATATCATCTTGAAGCACGTCTGAACAATACAAGATGCAATACCGTACAATACAATACAATGAAAATGACTTAAAGTATAATTTAAAATTACAATCATCCTCCATCTGTTAAATATCTCAGTCCATATGGCCATGTAACCCAATACACAAACAAATATCTCACAGGCACATTTACAGCCTGTTTGGAAAATCATTCAGATAAATGGAGGTTATTAGCTCATTCTGATCCAAATTTATGACGAACTTTACATTCAGAAGTCACCCGTGCTGTTTTCTGCACTGCAATACCCAGCTGCCACATTTGCAGGGGTAGTGAAGATGAGTGCTCTTAGGCAAAAAAAGGAAACTTTTTTTTTTTTTTTTAAGATCAAGGCCTGTAATCCCATCTGGACAACTTTTCAGGGCTGCCTGCCACTGGTGGGTAGGACAATAGAAAAATGCAAATTTTACCTTTGTACAATAGGCTAGTTTCCACACACACACACACTTCTCTCTGTCCTCCATATCAGCAAGCAAAAGGCATGATCAGAATTCAAGTGTACAGTCCAGCCAGGCCAAAATACCTAAGGAGGGTATGAAGTAGGGATGGTGAAGGGTGCAGATTAGGGAGAGGATGTGTGGCTAAGAAGGAGGCGTGGCCTGGGGAGGATCCCAGGAGCCAGGTAGAGAGGTTGATATGTTGCACCTGGACCTGAGATTCCTCACACCTTTTTTTGTTTACACTGTAAGACAGTGGAAGACATTAGGACATAAGAAGAACCTGCTGAATCAGGCCAGTGGCCCATCTAGTCCAGCATCCTGTTCTCACAGTGGCCAGCTGGATGCCAGTGGGAAATCTATAAACAGGACCTAAGCACAAGAGCACTCTCCCCTTCTGTGGTTTCCAGCAGCTGCTATTCAGAAGCATTACTGCCTCCAGTCATGGAGGCCAGGACCACCACTAGCCTTCTCCTCTCAGTAGCCATTGGTAGACTTCTCATCCACGAATTTGTCTAATCCTCTTTTGAAGCTGTCTAAATTCGTGGCCGGGACGCGGGTGGCACTATGGGTTAAACCACAGAGCCTAGGACTTGCCGATCAGAAGGTCGGCGGTTCGAATCCCCACGACGGGGTGAGCTCCCGTTGCTTGGTCCCTGCTCCTGCCAACCTAGCAGTTCGAAAGCACATCAAAGTGCAAGTAGATAAATAGGTACCACTCCAGTGGGAAGGTAAACGGCATTTCTGTGCGCTGCTCTGGTTCGCCAGAAGCGGCTTAGTCATGCTGGCCACATGACCCAGAAGCTGTACGCCGGCTCCCTCGGCCAATAAAGCGAGATGAACGCCGCAACCCCAGAGTCGGTCACGACTGGACCTAATGATCAGGGGTCCCTTTACCTTTAAATTGGTGGCCATCACTGCCTCCTGTGGGAGTGAGTTGCATTGTTTAGCTATGCACTGCACGAAGAAGTCCTTTATTTCACCTGTCCTAAATCTTCCCATGCTCTTAAGAATCACCACCACCAGTGATCATCGCCACCACTCATTCTACTTGGTTCTGACAAACACTGTCATCTTTCACTTGCATAAAGACTTGTAGCGATGTGTGCCAACATGAACTGACAATGTCAATCCCATCTTATTGACTAAAGCTGATGCAAATAATTCCCCAAACATTAGTTCCAGTTTTCAAATTGCTTTCCTGCAATCATGCTGGTGTTTAAGTTGCCCACTAAATTCAGTCCTTTGATCATGCCCAGCCACCTTCTGTTTTGTCAGCAAAAAATCCTTTTTAAAAAAATAAATAAAAATTCAGCTACCATCTGCTCATCCATATGTGCCTACATATCACCAAGTGTTAGTTTTCATGCAGATTCGTTCTACAGACAATACCTGCAAACCCTGGATGTGCTCTTGTCCCTAATTAGCATTTTACTACAGTATCAAATTGACGACAGGTAAACTGTTTCATTTTGGTGGGGGATTTCGATTGCAATCAGACAAGTTGCTGGGAAGCGGGTTTTGTTGCCGATAAAGTCAGGTTATAAAGAGTTTCATTCTCCCCCTTTTATAGCAAATGCATTATTTTAAAGGTCACCCTTGTCAATGTAATAAAACAAATCACATCCTAGTAAATGTAAAGCATCCTTCAAAGGAGATATCATTTGTTTACGCTGTGCTGAGGAACACTATCTTAACTGCTCCATCAGGTTCAATTACTGATTATTTCATATTGCTCCACCACGATAGGCAGAGGTGTATCATGCGGGCAAGGAACATAGTTGATAACTCCTGTGCTTCTGACAAAGCCTTCAAATATCTCAGAAGTGCACACGTTTATTTTCCTTCTTAGAACTGAGAAGAATGAAGATGCTACTAGAAATGGCATTAGAGATTGGGGCTGCTGCCCCAAATGGGTATTGTCTGGGATTGAGCTGTCTCTTCCTTAAAGTTTAGACAAAATTGCAGTAGTAATCCCTGTATTCATTCACCTTCATTTCCACCATTCTGGGTGGCAACACTTTGTCTAGCCCTAGTTCCTTCGACTCCCTTCCTGACGGTGAAAGATAATTAAGGCAAAGGGCTCTGCCCTACATCTTCTGCTCTAAAAGAAGATGGAAAGAATTCATTCAGCTTCTCCACGATCTCATTTCCTTCATTTAGCAGACCTTTGACTCCATTGTCTTCCATTGGCCCAACTGTCTCCCTAGCTGATAATGTTATTATTAGCCTCCTGCTAATAATGTTTTTAAATAATTTTCTGTTGTTGGTCTTTATGTTTTAAGCATTGTGGACTTTTTTTTTAAATCCCTTATTGTCTACAGTGGCCTTCTTAGTGGCTGCTCCTAGACTTTGGAAGGTCATTGACAGGTGCTGAAAAGAAAACAGAGATAGCACCCATTTAATATGTAACACGAAGGGATTCTGAAGGAAAAGTGCCACTTCTGTATTGTAGGGAACAGACCTTCCAATAAGATGATACCTGCAGAAGATCCTCTGCAGAAGAGCACTGCAATCAGTTGGGTGGATTTTGGTGAGATGATATTTTCGGTGAATTTGATTTAGCTTTTTAAAATTAGGGAGACAATCCTAGGTGAACTTCCCTCATTCCTCATTCCCAGCACTTTTTCAGCATAGCACATAGGACAATGAATATGACAGTATTCCTAAGAAATCCATCCCAGTATCATTGGCCTGAGATCATTCTCTAGCCATTCCCCCACCTAGGGCTGGCCCACTCATGAGGCAAGGTGAGGCAACCACCTCAGGCATCAGGATCCACAGGGTCAGCAGATCCCAATGTAGATTTCTATTCCCTGCTTGTTCCCAGTGGGGAGGAGGACACCATTTTGTGGTTCACCTCAGGTGCCAAAATGTCTCATGCTGGACCTGCTCCCACTCATTTAAGAAAAGCGTAATCCATTTTGTAGATGCCTTTTTCAGCGTAAGAGCACACTTTAATTGGCATTACCTTACATTTATAGCTGACAGTTTTAGCTGACCTCTTAGTAAAATAATTGAGTTAATGTGATAGGAATTTCCCATTATAAACAGTCCTGTGCTTCCCTTCAGCAAGCAGGGAGTAAGAAAAGGCACCATGCCAAACCTTGATTATCATTTCTAAAGTCCCATTACTCCATCATGGAAACTTGACCAATTCTGTTTTATGAATTTGGAACCATATTTATGTGTCAGTTGGTGGAAATGTGGTTAATAACTTGCTTAGGGTGTATTCTCCATCAGACATTTTTGTCATCTCCACTTACTCAAATCCTTGTTTTGTACTTTTAAGGAACCTGTTAAAATTGAAAGCTGGAATTTCACTTCTACAGTATCTGTGAGATTCTTCAACAACATAGTTTCACCTCAGTATATTATCCATTATGATAAATTCCTTCCTACAATACAATCATGCATCCTTGCAGCTTCTTTTGGTCCCTTTTCTGTTCCTCTAAGCAATCTAAATTTGTTTGTTTGTTTGTTTGTTTGATAAAAATTGTACACCACTTGATTCTAAAAAAATATGGTTCCCAACACCAGGAAATTTCACGAGCCTTACCCAAACTGGATTTCCTTGAAATTTTCTTGAAATGAAACAAATCTCTAGGAATTGTGATATTTTTCCTCAGAAGAAATCTAAAAAAATAAAATAAAAATATGTTCGGTGCCATCTAGGGATGGGGTAATAAATTTGATTCAATCCACATTTAAAGGTGAATCTATTAAATTTGCCCTTTCTGAAACAGCCATCCTTATCTGAATTTTGCAGTGCAATTCTCCAACCAAATGATGTTGACACAAATGCATATATTAGGAAAAAGTGTACATAAAAATATATTTGTTAAAATAATATATAATGCATTATATGGAGAAAAATGCTTGCCAGATTATGTGCATTGGTCAAAACTGCATTAAAAACATGTTTATTAGGAGAAATTTGCACCAAAATCATGGTGAATTTTCGTGAGGTTTTTTTTAAAAAAACATACACACGAAAAAGGCAAATTGCTTCACTGATCAGGAACTGATTACAAAATGGAAAAATCAGAAGTTGAGTGAGCTGAAACTGACAGATGGTTCCATTCCTAGCAACAACCAATGTGTGTGAAAACTACTCTGCTGGCTTAATTTCTGCCAGCTGAGCCTTGGTTGAACCAGCTGAGCTTGGGTGAGGGACTTACACTGCCATATCCCTAGCTCTCCAGGGAAAGCCTAAAAGGTAAATGTAAAGGGACCCCTGACCATTAGGTCCAGTCGTGGCCAACTCTGGGGTTGCGGCGCTCATCTCACTTTACTGGCCGAGGGAGCCGGTGTACAACTTCCGGGTCATGTGGCCAGCATGACTAAGCCGCTTCTGGTGAACCAGAGCAGCACACGGAAACACCATTTACCTTCCCGCCGGAGCGGTACCTATTTATCTACTTGCACTTTGATGTGCTTTTGAACTGCTAGGTTGGCAGGAGCAGGGACCAAGCAACGGGAGCTCACCCCGTCGCGGGGATTCGAACCACCAACCTTCCGATCGGCAAGTCCTAGGCTCTGTGGTTTAATCCACAGCGCCACCCACGTCCCCGCGCCACCCGCGTCCCCCCAGGGAAAGCCCACAACCCACTAAATCCAAAATCATCCTGGCCTATCTTGAATTTGGATCATGCTGCTAGAAACCTCCTCATGATCTGGAACCCTTCATTGCTAGAGTTTCCAGCCACAACAAAGCTCCTGAGCATGTTCTGCTGAACACGTTTAGAAGTCACATTCCAACCTTCCCACTCAGCAAGAGAAGCATGGAGGTGAAGCAGGCCTCCTCTATTGCCCTAGCACTTTGCTGAATTCCTCCCATAATGAACAATTCTGCTAATACGATTTAAACAAAATTTGTCATGATCCTTTTTCATAAGGATAACCTGCATTCCAATATAAAATAAGATCTGGTAAAGCTTCATAATTCCAGTGTAGATTATGTTTGGGCAAAACTCTGAAGAAATCAAAGTTTTACTTGCGGCATACCTAGTTCTCCCTCTCCCCATTTTATCCTCACAGGTTATGCTGAAATATAGTGACTGGCTCAAGGTTCCTCAGTGAGCTTCATGGATGAATGGAGATTTGAAACCTGCTCTCCGAGGTCCTATACTCCAGCCACTACACCACACTAGTTCAATACACCACACTGAATATGATTTAGTTGGCTAGCACCTTTGTGTTTGCTTTGGCCCTCAAAACTTGCAACAGAGACTCATCAATGTGGAAAATACTAAGAAGGACTGGTCCCCTGCTTTTATGAAGAAACAGCTCTTTGGTGATTTGTAATAAAGTGGTCAGAAATTCAGGTTGTTAATCTAGAAATGTTTGGAGGTTAAATGGGAAAATGTTCTAAATGACTACTGCTGTGAAAAATCCTGTGAATGCAGGTGCAATATTTCCTCTACGAAATATAAAATGGAAGTGCAATAAAATGCTCATAATTAGTTCCCATTGAGATTAATTTACGTGCGAAAATATTGAAAATGGTAAATCCAAGAGGTGTGTTTATGTAGAGAAGAAAATGCATTTGTATTTAATATGTCATCTCATTCTGCTAGTAGAGAGGCAGAATTTTACCGTTTGGTTTAATTGCAGAGTGCAGTGCTAAAACATATGCATTTGATAATAAGGCTCAATTACACCTGTTGCTAGGCACTTAACGAGTTAATCACCTCCATTGAGAATACTTTGTCTTTATATGAAATTGAACATTTGTTGCTTTGTGTGTGCGTTGTGTGCACACCTTTTTATTTTTTATTTTTGCAAAAAGATTGAAACAACATACAACATTTACAATGCCAATTTTGTGTGCAACTTAGGTTACATATAAGCATTGACTTGTTAAAAGAGTGAGACAGTTCTACCTTGTGTATCTTTTTTATGTAACACAAACTGGGGACACTCTCTGGTCTCCTTCCCTCCCACTGTGCACAGTCAGATATTAGAAAATGGATTATTTCGTTCCAGTTAGGTTATCCAGGGCCCCTTATATCCTTATATCCAGGAGTGTTGTTGGTCATTCTCCAAGTTGGTGAGGCTCATTTGACAACAACAAAACTGATTTTACTGATGACTAAATGTCAACACAGGTGGTGCTGTGGTCTAAACCACAGAGCCTAGGGCTTGCCGATCAGAAGGTCGGCGGTTCGAATCCCTGGGTGAGCTCCAGTTGTTCAGTCCCAGCTCCTGCCAACCTAGCAATTCAAAAGCACGTCAAAGTGCAAGTAGATAAATAGGTACCGCTCCAGTGGGAAGGTAAATGGCGTTTCCGTGCTCTGCTCTGGTTCACCAGAAGCGGCTTAGTCATGCTGGCCACATGACCCGGAAGCTGTCTGCGGACAAACGCCGGCTCCCTCGGCCAGTAATGCGAGATGAGGGGTCCTTTTACCTTTAACTTTAAGTGTCAATTCCTGTAAAATATCCTGCCAATAGAGATTCAGCAGGCATCTTTGTTTCAACATCCATCAGGTTTATTCAGGTTTATTCAGACAATTAATAATGTATCTTTCCCCAATAGTTACCTGATTTCTGATTTAACTTTTTTAAATAGTGCTCATTATATGGTTTTTATGTACAACTGTTGTAAACCATTGAATCAGTGGTATATGAATATTTTGAAGAATAAAATAAATAAATAGATACTTGTAAATCTCTATCTGCTTTCCTGCCTACTTGTCTGGATCATAACCCAACCTAACCCAAAGGGCTTAGATGTACTAAAGTACATCTCTCTCTCTCTCTCTCTCTCTCTCTCTCTCTCTCTCTCTCTCTCTCTCTCTTGCTTAAACCACCTGCCATCCATCTCTGGTCCAAAATACTTGGTCAAATAAGGGCTTATATTTCTCTCCAAAGATACCCATGCACAGGCTTTGCTGGGTGTCTGGAGGAAAGGGCTTGGAGAGTGATCACTGAAAAATGCCTAGCATTGCCAAATATTAGTGCATGGAGATTGCCACCCCACCAAAAGGCTCATTTTGCCCGTCCTTGGCTGTTGCAGTGAGGCACATGGAATGAGGTTGTTTCAAGTTTATTCAGACTCAAGCCATCTTTCTAATTCATCAGCAGAGTTTAATGGCATGTTTTTGGGTCACCCATGAGTGTTAGGGACACTAAGTGAGTGTTAGGGACAACATGTCACAAAGCCAAATAAATGCCAGATCAGAAGCAACAATGATAGCATTCTGTTGATGGGTCCCCTAAGTAAATCTACCACATTCTGTGCCAAAAGTCAAGTGAATTAGTGGCAAACATGTACTGCAAGATCCCCCCTCAAAATGTGTTTCCTTAATTAAAGAATTAGAGTTAGACTCTAAATAAAAGCCAGCCATTCCTGTAACTTAACTCATTCAGTACTGCTTAATTCCACACATTCCCTAGAAACCCATAACTGAACAAGTACTTGAAAAATGAATCAATGTGATTCAAATTCATGCATATTTCTGAGGTCTGAAGGTTGTCTTAACTAGTCATTTCCTTCCTTTAAGTACTGCCACCAAGCTTTTCTTTTCTTCTTTAGGAAGAGGAAGGAATTCTAATTTGTTCATTCAACTACATGAATAAACTGAAGAACTAGACTATGGATACAGGATTAACAGCAATGATAGCTGACCCTCAGCCAGCCAGATATCAGTGGACTATGACTCCCATCAACCTTAACCATTGGCGATGCTGGCGGGGACTGATGGGCGTTGGAGTCCAGCAACGTCTAGAAGGCCATGTGTTTGGCAGCTCTGATTTACAGGAACACATAGGAAGATGAGCTTTAAGAGATACCAAAGGCTTATCTGACCATATCAGGGTCAGAGGGCATTGTAACCATATCAGGGTGCCTCAAGGCAAATGGGCTAAAATGTCCTGAACTGTGACATTTCTTCTTCCAAGGAATGCTGTTAATAAACCAAGTCCTGTTGACAGTGATCATAAACTTGTTTTCTCCACCATCTTTTGCAACTTTGGAGAGCTTCACCTTTCATTTATTCACACCCCCCCCCTCAGCCCTATAATTTGAATTGATTGTATTAAAAATACTAATATCATGAGGTTAATATGAATCCATGACTATATTCACAAAATCTCCAGTTGCATTAGGTACATGACGTGAGCTCATAGCTGAACAAGGACTGAAATCTAGTTTTCCTGTGTAGAATCCCAACATTCTAGCCACAGTGCCTCACATTTTCCACAGTCGCTCTTGGTTTATATTGTCATAAAATGAAATGTATTTATTAATGCATCAAATCCACCTTTCATTTGAAGCTCCCTTTGTCAGTGGAAACATTCTATAAATCTCACCGGTGCAGAATGAAAGGAAGTTCAATTTTTCATGTCTGCCATTTTGTTCATGATTACTTGGGAGTAAGTTCCACTGAACCCAATAAGATGTCCTTCCTATTAAAAATATATAGGTTTGCACTGAAAATGTAGGTAAATAAGCACACTGTAACTTAGAGAGAATTACTGAAGCAGGAACAATGTCTCACATTTCAAAATTGTTTTAATACTTAGTACAATATGTCAATTGTTCCTTCCCCGTAGTTTGTATAATCCTTTTATTGCAAAGTGGTGGAATTTACAAGATTTTTTAATAATTGAAAAAACCAGATACAGGAAGTACTGATCCATAACTGGGTTTTTAATGTCCCTGCTTACAGAGGCTGCACAGGGAACTGAGAGGGTGTTGAGGAGGACCACTGTATAGAGGAATCCCTGGGAAGTGCTGAGTTCTATAGAACACATACTAAGGATGCACAAATCTATCAATTTCAGTTTATTATTATTATTTTTAGTCTTAAAATCAGTTTGTCTCATTTCTGCACAAGTTTCCAAACTTTTTTTAAAAAAAGTTCTCCTGAAAATTCATACACAGTTATGTTTATGCATTTCTTCTAATAGACACATTTGTACATTATTTTATGCACACATAAATGGGCTAATATATACATTCTCATACAATTCATTTTTGGCCTGGAAAAGTGCATCACAAAATGTGGGCAAGTAAGAATTGTGAAATTCAGCTGCATCCTGGTTGTGTAATGGTTCAGCAATTGTGAATTAGGTAGGTTTCCATTACAATGTGAACTGAATAAATTTCTCACCCATCTCTATCACAGACACACTTTAACGTTTTCCACTAAGTATAGATCTTATGGCCTCACGGTCAGCTTTGTTTTTAAAACACAGTACGCCTTGGTGTAACAAATGCCCTTTATCTCCATCTCACTATTCTCTTGAGTCCTGGCCATGTAGCCAGGTTGATAATGGCTACAGCAGCCCTAGCTATGGTAAAGGTGATGGGAACTGAAGTCTCTCAGCATCTGGAGGACCACAGGTTTCCCACCTATAGTTACAGAGAATTTCTTTATAACAAAACTAGTATTTGTTTTTTATCCAGCATCTTAACTTATGAGAGGAGGAAGGAAGAGTCAAATAAGGACAAATGAGTTTGGCCTGCACTCCAGACATATCATTTATTCTTGACCCTCTTTCACTATGGCATTATCAAAGTACATTCAACACTACTCATATCCTCAGCAGAGATGTTTACTTTGACATTTCAAAGTACAGAAAAATAGCTCAATGCAAGGATTGGGAAAACCTGTTCTTTCTCTGTGGGTTTCCATTGCTTCCATTACCCAAGAGCACTTTGCTGGGCAGGCAGATGGCAAGAGCAGATGGCAAAGACATTCATTATTCTGTGCATCCCCAGTAAAGAATGATTTAACCTCTGCATGTGAAAGTGAGACATTTAAACAGCACAGTTTTGGAACTCAGTCATTTTATGTTTACAACCAGGTTCAACCTTCTTTACCCCACACATTCCATTTGCCATGGAAAGCCCATAAGTAGGAAAGGAATGCAACAGCACAGCAATTGGCACACTGGCCCCAACAGTGGAGGTAGATGATAGGCATAGCTGTCAACTTACAGATTTGAAAATAAGGGACCAGCAGCCCTGAAAATAAGGGACCAGCAGCCAAAATAAGGGACCTGTAGCCTCACCTGTTCCAGGCACTCCAGTCTTCCTGCCCTCCTGCAGTCTGGTCAAACTCATGCTGGTAGCTTCGAGAACACTGTCCAACCAACTTTGTAACCAGAGGTTCAACTGAATAGACTCTGAATCACATGCACCACAAGGCCTATGCAGCCTCAACTTAAGATGGCTCCCCAGCCTGGCTTTGCACTGCAAAGTTTGCAGCAGCACGTGCAACAAAATGGCGTCCAGCATTCAAAAAACCCTCAGCTTGCATTAACTAGCCACACACAAGGCATGCAAGCTCCACCCCCCCAGTCGTTCTTAGACTTCTTATTGGGTGAGCAACACAGCCAAGCAACACAGTTGGAGCCTCCCTCCTCCCTGGCAGGGAGGGAGGAGGGAGAGGAGCTGCTTCCTTTGAAATTTAAGGGACATCATTTAAGGGACATTTAAGGGACATCCATCAATAAGGGACAGCAGCGGGACATGGCGCTGGAATAAGGGACTGTCCCTTCAAATAAGGGACACTTGACAGCTATGATGATAGGCACCATTGATAGCCTTGTTCTCCAGGAATTTGCCATACCCGCTTTAAAAGTCATCCAAATTGGTGGCCATCACTGCTTCTTGTTGTAGCAAATCCCAAGGTTTATGGACCACCTGAACCTTCTTTTGTGGGTCCTGAATTTTCCAACATTTTCTTTCTTGGAAAGTTGATCTTCCAACACTCAGCTTCACTGAACACTCTCTCCACTTGCGCTCCCTAGCAATTGGTATTCAGAGACATGCTGCCTTTGACACTGTAGGTAGCACACAGTCATCATGACTAGTAGCCATTGAAAAGCTAATGTTCCATGGGTTTATCTAAACCCCTCTTAAAGCCATCCAAATGGGTGGCTATTATTACATCTTGTGATGGTGAATTCCATAGTTTAACTTGGGGGGGGGGTGAAGAAAGAAACAGCACTGTGCAGAATCAGATACTCCAAGGGGAAGGAGCAAGGACAGGGAGAGACATAGCAGGGGTGGAAAGAAGTATGAGAAGGGGGAGTTGCCTGGTAGGAAAGCCCCCCTCTTCTTCCACTAAGAATCAGCTGCCCAGGAGGTCTCTCCTTTATGGTTTCTCCACCTTCTTCTTGCTGTGTCTGCCTCTCCTTCCTACCTGTTATCCTGCCCCCAGACAGCCCCAGATAGCTCTGGGCCTTCAACTTGACCAGTAGCAATCCAATACTCTCTTAACCAAAGTTGAACAAGGCTCTCCTCCCTCCAAATAGGCCCAGTTTGGCTCAGGATTCAGGCCTCAGCTAAATCCTGACTGGGTTGCCCCAGCCACTCTGGGCGGCTCCCAACAAGTACCAATGAGCTGTTATACAGCACAGTGGCGCACTGCCTGAATCAGCTTGTGAAAAAATCTGCACAGCTCCGCACAAACAAAACCATTATTGCTATGCAGGATCTATGAAGTTGGCCTTTCAGCCTGTTTGCTTTTATCCACGAGGAAGGAAATTAAAGAAAAACAAATGTGGAGAAAAAAAGCAACATATCTTTGAGTTGAGCTTCCCTGACCTGCCGTGCACTTCATTTATTCAACTCTTTGATTTTCTTTGGGCATCCTGTGGATTTCTGCTTTATTCCCTCCCACTGATACTTCCGCTCCTTTGCTCAGTCTTAGTTCTCTGTGTTATCTGCTGCCTGAAGAGCTTTGCCTCCCCTCCCCTGTTCTCTTCCATCGTGTTGTCTGTAGTTTCTTATTTGTGTTTTCATTCTCATTCTTCTCTAATAATATTATTATTTCATCCCTTCGGCGTGAGGCTTGGGGTTCTCTCAGCCCGTAAGCATTTTCAAATCTGTTTCAAGCTCTCTGGGAGGGGATAGTGATCAAAGCAAACACCAGAAGTACATGAGAAATGCACATTTGCGTTGTGCTTTCTTCTGAGCCTCATTTGTGTACCCCCTGCTCAGCATATGGCTCCCTTTCTTATTGGTAGCCTATATAGATTTTGACTGCCTTCATAAACTAAATGTAGCATCTAATTCTCTCCATCACTTAATGTCTGCTACCTCACAGGGCATTTCCATTAAAAATACATCAGTAGGAGAGAAAACAAATGGAATTGATTTGCTTACAAGGTAATGGATTCCCCTTGTGCGATACAGTATGATTTTGACACCAAAGTATCTTCATTACGCTTTGTTGTTCTACTCTAAAGGGAACACCACTACACTTTGCAGTATTTCTGTTAAGAAATTAAGTCATCGTTCTATGCCGGTATGCAGAGAAGCATTTTAAAAGGACACAGGAGCAGAAGAAAGTAAGATGAGCCTGTTGGATCAGGCCAATGGCCCATCTAGGCCAGAATGCTGTTCTCGCAGTAGACAACCAGATGCCTGTGGGAAGACTGCAAGCAGGATCCAACCACAAAAGCATTCTCCCCTTTTATGGTTTCCAGGAACTGGTATTCAGAAACAGTACTGCCTCCAACTGTGGAGGCAGAGAATAGCCAACACAGTTAGTAGCCATTGATCAACATCTTTTAATCTTGAGTACTTTTTCCTTATTTGAGCTCACACTTAAAAAATTGAAGTCCCCCCCCGCCCCGAGATATTTTACAAAACTGTACTTAAGGAGCCCCGATTGGACAGGGCCAGTTCTACTATTAGGCAAATCCAGGCTGCCATTGCTCTTGATGCTCCTTCCTCCCCATGATGGATAGAATCAAGTTGTATAATTCCTCATGGATAAATGCAGCAGAAGAGAAGAAAAGAGAAAAAAGAGGGAGGGACAAAGCATGCATAAACTCATAAAATATATGCTAACTTCTAGCAAACATTTATCTCTGGCTCACTCCTTTGGGTTTTAAAAAAAGAGATTATTTTCAGTCCCATGGGACGAGAAGGCAGTGTGGGGAAGATGTTTGCCCTCCCTACTGATTTGAAATAAAATGTCCCTTAAAGCCAATTTACTGCAACTTGACCGAGGTGGAGAGGCATCATTTGCTGCTTTTCCTCAGGCCGCAAAATGTGTTGGGCTTGCAGCTGCTGCTGCTGCTGCTGGATCAGACTAATGGTCCATCTAGTCCTGTATCCTACTTCCAACAGTGGCTGATCAGATTCATTTATTTCATATTTATTGACTAAATAAAACCCTAGATCCCGCGTCTTCTTCTTTAGGTGAATTGAGAGTAGCTCATGCAACATGCAAAAATACAATTACTAAAAATAATATTAACAAAATTGTGGAGGTGGCAGTATTAAAATGGCAAATCCAAGAGAAAAATCAGCTAAAAGCTAGGGCTGTTCACTGGATCCGGCTGAATTCTAGATCCCAAATCACATTGAGCTGATTTTTGTCAACCTAGAATGCACCTCCATTGTGGCAGCTCTGAATCACATCAGATCCATCTGTGGCTGTCAGAAGGGAATGGCCAGTCTGACTAAACATACAGTTGACCTTCTGACTGAAATGCTGTGCAAGGTCAGTGAATCAGTTCAGGGGCTGGATCCAGGTCAGCACCATATTGTGCTGAGTCAGATCAGGATTGCTCCAAAGTGCCAAAATAAATGACCACTGTGAGAACAAAATACTGGGCTACATGGGGCTTTGGTTCTTCTTATGTGGCATTAATAAAACTCACATAATAAACAGACAGACAGACAGACAGACAGACAGACAAATACAAATGCTACCTGAGGTTATCACATGGTAGAAACACAGCACATCTACATTGCTACAGAGATTAGCTGGGACCTCGACATGAACTCCCAGTCCCATGGAGGCCAAATTAACGTTATTTCTCCCCTTATTGGGGAATATAATTCATGTGACCAAGGTCCTCCATGTGACCCGAACATGTGTTCAGCTGGTCTTCAGCTTATATACAACACAAGGAGGAAAATGGATGGTGCCGCTCTCACACTACACAAAAGCCCCAGGGAGCATATGGAGAACAGAAGTGAGATGGGGGGGGGGGGGTTGGGGGAATATGTCCAGGCAAATGAGAGGATCATGAGTTGCAGCTCCTTTTTTTGAGAAGAATGTATTAATCTCTGCTCTTGTACATATGTTCTTACGGGGATGTGGACATATGTGAAGACTGGATATGAATAACTCATTTCACCCAGAGCAGTTCCACGAGAGGAGAAGTGAGAGCCTGAGAAATTATGTGTGGCTGGATGTTTCTGCCTGATGAATGTCTTGAGCCTATCATGGTTCATTATGACAGGAGTCTGCTTTATAAGGCTTGTCACATCTCATCTAGTTTTAATACACCTCCTGTCCTGTATCTGAGCTCAGTGGAGTTCTTCGAATTCCATATGTTTTATAGAGTAGAAGAAGAAAGCTTAATTGAAACATTGCACTCATTCCACTTGTCAGTGACAAGGTAATTTCCAAAGGAATACATAAAGCAGAGAGCAATTACATTTTTTCCTCACCATACAGGAACAATTTAATATGTTAATTGAAATGCATATAATATTGATGGCTATGGCAATTCTTTTTTCCCATTTTTCTTTTTTCTTTTTAAATAATAGTTGTCTTAGGGCAAGGGTGCCATTGGGCTCCAGATCTTATTAGCTCCAGCCAGCATGGCCAATTGTCCGGGTTATGGGACTAGTAGTCCAGCAACATCTGGAGATCAACAGGTTGCCTGTTCCTGTCTTATGTGATGGAATGCAGATTGTCTCAAAATCTTTCCATTCCCCTGAAGCATCAGAATTGCTCACAATTCAAGATGAATTATTGAGTGGGGTGGACGTTCTGCACAGGGAAGGCCATTTTCATTTTGGAGATTGTTTCGCTTGTGTCAATAATGAAGTAAAGTCTCTAAAATTTCAAATCCCCAGACTCCTTGATTCGTCCAGGCAAATTGCAAATGGGGGTTTTAAAACAAAGAGCTAAGATGTGGATAAGCATTCCTACTGACATAAAGCTGGGTTCCAAATTTTAAAGGGCCTGGTAGCCTCTTCAGTTGTGTAGGGTATTCTGATTCAAAGGCACCCTCCATAACTTCATAGTATTGACATCTTCTTTCATTTTTACTTATATATATCACTTATATCCAGTCATGTACCATGGGAACTCTTATGGTCTAGCTGACAGAAAAATGGGCTTTACTGACAGAGTCAGAAATTGTGCTGTAAAGGTAAAGGTAAAGGGACCCCTGACTGTTAAGTCCAGTCGCGAACGACTCTGGGGTTGCGGCGCTCATCTCGCTTTACTGGTCGAGGGAGCCGGCGTTTGTCCGCAGACAGTTTTTCTGGGTCATGTGGCCAGCATGACTAAGCCGCTTCTGGTGAACCAGAGGAGTGAATGGAAACCCCGTTTACCTTCCCGCTGGAGCGGTACCTATTTATCTACTTGCACTTTGACGTGCTTTCGAACTGCTAGGTGGGCAGGAGCAGGGATCGAGCAACGGGAGCTCACCCTGTCATGGGGATTCGAACCGCCGACCTTCTGATCGGCAAGCCCTAGGCTCTAATTTTGACATTCTATGTTATTATTATGCATATTTAGATTCCAACCAGGCACAGATTATTTCACTGAAAACTTTTTAAAAGAAAGTAAATCTTCATTAAAAAGAAATTCTCTCTAGGCAGACCAAGGCATACATTTGCACCTGGAAAAAGTAATTATTTGGTCAAGGTAGTCTCATAATTACTGTATAACAGTGTCTGGTAACACTGCTCTGTTGAAGAGTCTGTTAACATTTCCATTCTAATATGAGTCATTATTTTACCACTTGGCTTACAAGGTACTGTCCTGAAAGCAATTTTATTCTGTCTTTTTTTCTCTTTTTGTAAAAAATGAAAACAGGCTGTCTGGTCAATTTGGTTCTAGGATATGGTGAAAACTTCAAATCCAATTAAAATTGAAATGCTTGGCAATTTTTAAAGTTATTTTCTTTTGAGTCCTAATAGGCTTTACTCTGATCTCATGTTAAATCAATAACTTATTATACCGGAGCAAATTATGTTAGGGCAATGTAAGGTATTTATGATGCCCAATTAATTCTGTTTAGGCTTCCAGTAAGAAAATACTGAACAGATGACGGCTTACAATTGAGTTCATTCTAAATTTTGCTATAGTGTACTTGATAATACACTCTAGATGAACAAGGTTGCATGGATCAGGTACTTACTCTAGGAATAAGAGAGGAAGTCTTCTAATTCCCAGATGGAAAAGTTGTGGCAAATGCATATACCAACCGTTGAATGAGAAACAAAGAACCAAACACAGAGATGGGATCTAGAAATCCTGCTGAAGAAGGATTTTAATAAAGGTGGTAGTGGGATGTAATCACTTTGAAGTTGGATATATAAGGAGTATTCGTGGAGAAAGGAGGGGTGAAGACTATATCGGATTTGTAACAGTTGCTCAAGGACTGCAGACTCAAAAGGAAGCAAACTCTGGCTTCTGCTGCCTGCCGGAAATCAAAGGTTTCACCCTCTGCATTCTGGGAAGACAATCATGCAAAGGGGAAGACCAACCTGGACCCACCCATCAGTCCAAGAATGAGCAACTGCAGGGAGCTTGTTCCCCACACCTCCAACTGCAAGAAAGAATGGTCTGCTCCATTGCAGGTACCTGGGACCAAAGAGAAACATCATAAGGAGGAGAGGACAACCTGGGCCCATCCATTGGCCAGTGAATGAACAGTTGCTCCACTGGTTCCTTTCTTCTTTCCTCCTCATTAATGATTCCTTTTGTACCATGCCTCTTAGTTTACGAGCCTGTGGGTGGGGCTGTCATATCTTTTAATATACTGATCACACTTAAATAGGCTACTATAAACTCCGAAATGATCTGGGAACCTGCTTTCTCCCACATGATCTCCACTTATAATTATAAGTGAGGGGATTCATCAGCACTTTACTAGTATTCTTTCAAGGATTCTTATTTCCATATACTGTTGATTTCATATGCTATTGCACTGAAAAAAAGAAATGTTCACTGACACCTGGTAAATGATGTACATATGACAAAGCCTGAGCACAGTGAAGTGTGAGCTAAAAGAAAGTGATTTCCTGTTGAGTGAACACGGAGCTCTCCAGGGCTGGAATCAGATACCTAACACAGTTGGGATGTGGCAGTTAGAAGCTTAATTGGCTCTTTGATTACTGCAAAGGGGCTTTGCTAACTGCTTGATACTTGTTGACAATTTGCAGGCTCAAACTACCTTTGATAATACACAAATTCCCCAAAGCTCTTCTGGATATAACAAAACCCATACAGACGGCAGAGAGCACACTGAAGAATATCTTTACTCATACATTTGGTTAAAGTTCAGGTAACCTTGAAAATGGAAACGGCTGTTGGCTACCTGTAGAGAGAAACTGGAAACAGCTCAGTTTAAAAATACATGCACCCTAAAGATGCATAGCATCTGTAGCGTACCTAAATCAGAAGGAAGAAAGAGAAATTCAGAGGGTCCTCTGTGATCTCTTTGAGAAGACATCACTTGACAAAATGCATCGCCTGCCTCTTCTTCCTCAGTCCATGATACACAAAACACTAAGTAATGGTAAAATCAAAGGTATTGTTTCCAAATGTAAACTAAGCTGGTTAATTTCCACAATATGGACAGTGAATGAATGCTGAGCAAAAAAGCTGTTTAAGATTTTCCTTTGGCACTTTAATTCTTTTTTTAAAAAAATGTAGATGTTTTATTAACAAGAGATATTACTTCCCTGGGAATAAAATAGTCCAGGTCCTCTTCCAAACAAATCAATCTCAGTCAATTCACTCTATGAGCTTTAGTCCGCCATCTCTATCTTCTTACCAGGGAGTTAGCCCCATTGAACTCAATGGGCCTTTCTTCAGGCCACAATATATATTATACTTTTCAAATACTACAACTTCAGTTTCCCTTTTATTTTATTTATTTATTTGGTTTTTTTTAATCTGGCCACCTTAGGCACTGCAACTTGTAGTCTGACACCTCCATTATCCTGATTAGTTATTTAACATAAAAACAGCAGCAATAAAGAAATAACAATTAAGAGGAAGGTATTATTCATGGGATAAAACAAACTCTGGATCTGAATCCTTATTTCACAAGCAATCCTTCTGTCCCCCCGTTATATTCTTCCACATTCAATGTCTCCCCCGCCATCTCTGTAAGCCAGCAGCACAGAGGGTGGGTGAGAGACTTGTTTCAACCACAATTAGTATGAAACCACAGGGAGCTTTAAAAAATAAGTATTGCTAAATAAATATTTATTAAGCAACCCTTTTGGAAAAATGAAAAGGAAAATGGGTTTGATCAGCTGGATGATGGGGGGAAAAACCATCCATAGTTCTCTCTATGAAAGGAAGGGGAAAAGTAAAAATATTCATGCAGCTGAGCAGTCATTTGTATGAATTCTACAAGATAATGGGAAAAAAAGGTTAACTTTAAAAGATACTTTGGGATGTGTCCCTTTTCACCAGATTAAAGACTCATGCTCATGAGAATTTCCAATCCAATTGTCTCTCTCTTTCTACAGAATACTTACTCATATTTTTCAATGCATGAAATATACACAGAGATATATTTTCATATAGATAGATATATTGGGAACAAGCAACTGCAGCTTCTACAGCCAATTGTGAACAACCTGGGGATTAATACTGGAGCCTGGCTGTGAAGATGGAGAGTTTTTGCACTTTTCAAAGGTGGACCCCAGTACCATTCTTTTCTTCTTTATGATCCCCACACACAAAAAAGCTATTTGCCATAGCATTGTTCCCATTGAGCATCTTCTGGAAAATAAAAACATGTACCCATCTTCTTCCTTTTTTCAAGGTCTTCTGTTTAACATTTATCCTCACCAAAGCACTGGCACATCAGCTTAGTATCCAACTAACACATCCCATCAGTGCAAATATATATATTTTAAATCATTTTTATTTGATTTTACAATGCAAAATTATATAAAAAAATTCAAATACATATCCATAAACAGAGATTCCTCTGGATCTCATGACTTTCCCCCACACCTACCCTGGAGTCCCATTTTAAACATTTAAAAACTGCATCTTCTTCCATATTTAACAATTATATCAATCCATTTTCCATGGTAATTGTTACACTACAAGTGAAATTAAAACCCTGCCAACATTTCCATCTGCTTACAGTGGTCTTTCAAATAACTTAAAATTTCCCTCCATTCTTTTGCAAAGTTTTTGTCCTCTTGGTTCTTGAGTTTTCCAGTCAGCTTTGCCATTTCAGCATAGTTCATCAGCTTGGTTTGCCATTCTTCTCTGGTAGGGACTTTGTCTTCTTTCCATCTCTGGGCTGCCACCAGCGCAAAAGATTTATACTTGGTCAGTGGAACTTTCCGTCCCTCTCCTTCTGCCGTGCACACCTCACACTCTTCCCAAATCTGTTCCATGGTGTTGGAGAAACCTCTTGAACCGATTTAGGGGGTGCTTGGGTGGTGGAGGAGGAAGGGGAAATTCCCAAGATCATCCTGGGAGCCTCGTGGGTGAGCAGAGATTTGAATTTGGTTCTCCCCAGTTGTAGCCCAACAACCTAACTAATTGTACACACACTGCTTCTCTAATTGCTGACCAGGGTCTCTTTCCACATGAGACACATGTATCCCTGTCAATCACTGGCACAAAAATGCTACCCACAGTTGGGGTCATATGTAGGGGAAGGGGGTTTGAATGGTGTCTGCATTTATTTATTGTATAAATTTATAAAAATAAAACTAAACACGTAAACATCACACTTGTATCCCACCTTTCCCTTGAAGGACATGGTTCTCCTGCATTCCACATTATCCTCAAAACAGCCTGATTGAAGAATGGAGGATGAAATTAATGGACTATGCAGAATTAAACAAATTAACAGGAAGGATCCGAAACCGGCGGGACCAGAAATTTACCAAAGACTGGAGTAAATTTACGAACTATTTGAAAAGTATTTGTGATACAACCAGACGACGTCTGTAGGTTTGCAAGAAGTTCTGTGAGGAGTATTATTGGAAGTATTGTAAAAATGGAAAAGGGGTGATGATATGTTAAGAGATGTAAGGACAATATACCGTTAAGAAATCCAAAAGAAGAGGTAAAGGCGGAGGATCATCAGAGGTGCTGATGGAAGTCCAATAAGATTGTATTTGTAATAAACTGTGTGGTATGTTTTATAATTCGTATGTTAAAATTAATAAAAATGTGTGTGTGTGTGTGTGTGTGTGCGCATATATATATATATATATATATATATATATATATACAGCCCTGTGAGGTGAGTATGCCTGACAGACTGAGCATGGCCCAAGAGCATCATGTCCACATGGGATTTTGAGCCATGGCACAAGTATATCTCATGGTACTGGACATGGGGGGCTGCAATGTCACCTTAACCTTGTTACAGTTCCTGCTATTTTTTAAAAAATAATAAAATCTTCCAGATTCCCTCTGCTTTTAACCTCTTTACTGGCCACCTGTTGAACTATGAGAAGGAAGAGAAGAGGCTGCATTGTGAAGGATGGAGGTGAGGGGTATTGGAAGGGGGATGTGTCCGAGATAATCCACTCCAAAAATAACAAAACGCCTTCTTAAGTAGGATAAAGCCTGCACATTTAAAATCGTGTGTGTGTGTGTGTGTGTGTGTGTGTCTGCACGCGACTGCTCTTTGATATCACTTAACTGGAGTCCAGATTAAGCAGTAAAGAAGCCTGCATGTTATTATCCACTTAACCAGGACAAAAGCTATGGTAACAAAGATGTTACAGGCAGACTCGTAAGACCCATGCCAAGATTTCTCAAGATAGTACAGGGACGACAAAGCTACATTAAAAAATGAAAGGAAAAAAAAGAATTCAATGTAAAAAGAACCTTACCATATATATCTAGAGAGAGAGCGCTGCTAAATCGGGACACTGGTTACACTTTGCTGATTAGAATGCACAGAATCTGGTTTGATTCTGAGCCCTGCAGGAGGCATTAACATAACAAAAAAGGATCAGTGAACCTAAAATCTTTGAATGCACAAAAGGGAAATTATTTTCTATAGTCAAACTTGGACCGGCTTCTCGCCGCCCGCACACACTCCCCTCCACCCGCTTTCCCTTAATATAATTCAGAAATGGTTTCCTTGCACATTGCTTCCTTTTCATATCCAGAGGGGGTGATGGTGCTTCAGGAGAAACATTGTTACAGTTGCATTCTATCCAAACATGCCAGGAGGTATGAAATTTGTCTCCAGCAGCGGGGAATGTAAAGCGTACGGTATAAATATCACAGCTGGAAAGATACAGAGAGCATAAGCAAAGGGAGGAAGAAAGAATAACTGAGGGTTGACAGGTGTTACTAACACAGGCTGGAACTGTGAGGCTTGACATGGGGGCGGCTGCTAAAAAACAGCGGAATAGTGAAATGTTGGGCTCTCCAAGCAATGTTTAATCGAACTTACCCATGTTGTTTCCCTGCCAGGCAAAGGCAGCCAAGGACTGATGTGGTGCCGGTGCTGGTGAAACTAAACATTGCCTGCACACCCTGGAGTGAAGGCTTGAAAGACAAGAAGTGGCATAAAATGGCCAGTGTTTCATTTAACTGTTAAATCAGGATTTGCAGCAAGAAAACACAATTCACTTTCCTGCTACGGACAGACCATTAATATGAGCCTGCCACAGACCAAACGCCGAGGCCACATCCGTACCATACATTTAAAGCTGTATCATACCACATTAAACAGTCATGGCTTCCCCCAGAGAACCTGGGAATTGTAGTTTGTTCATGGTGCTGGGAAGTTGCTGGGGAACCGTATTGCCTTCACAGAGCTACAGTTTCCAGAATGGATTATCAATCAGTCCCTCTCTCCTGGGAATGCTGGGAATTGTGACTTTCTGTAGTTCTAAGCATACTTATAAGGAAGTACCGTATTTTTCCTTCTATAGGACGCACCCCATGTATAAGACCCCCGCCCCCATTTTTAGGGACTCAATTTTTTAGAAATGAGGGGAGATGACCCAAAGTTCTTGAGCCTTTCCCCCCAGGCAGTTGCGGGCAGGAAACACTCCCTAGATTGCTTTCCACACACAGCGGCATTGGGGGGATTTGAGCTCCCGCCAGCCATCCGGTGGGCAGGAACGCAACCTCCCCCAATGCCGCCGCATGCAGGAAACCATCCAGGGAGTGCCCCCCCCCACATGCAGCGGCCTTGGAGGAAGTTGTGTTCCCGCCAATGAGCTGGCTGGCGGCGCGCAGCTTCTCTCCCCCCCCCCCCCCCACGCAGCTGCGGGCAGGAAACACCCCCAGATCGCTCCCTGCTTGCTGCGGCATCAGGGGAAGCCACGCTCCCACCAACTGGATGGCTGGAGGCGCCCCATTTCTCCCTCCCTCCCCCCCATGCCACTACAGTGGTACCTCTAGTTATGAACTTAATTCGTTCTGGAAGTCCGTTCTTAACCTGAAACTGTTCTTGACTAGAGGTGTGCTTTCGCTAATGGGACCTCTTGCTGCCGCTGTGCTGCCAGCCACAATTTCCGTTCTCATCCAGGGGCAAAGTTCTCAACTCGAGGTAACTCTTCCAGGTTAGTGGAGTTTGTAACCTGAGGCATTGAGGTACCACTGTAACCGTGTATTGGACGCCCCCAGTTTTTTGACATTATTTTTGAGTCAAAAAACCAATACATGGGAAAATATGGTATGCTTCACTAAATCAGATACCAATGGGATCGGCATACAAGTGTAGAGCAGATCAGCTGAGTTTTCTTTTCAGCACCATTAGTGTCATTTTTTTAATAAAAAAATCCATTTGATTATTTGGTTAAGCATTAAATTGTGTGATTGACGCATTGTTTAGGCAGGACGGTGCTGCCCATTATTCAGAACTGGGTGCTGCTCACCAGCTGAGTGTTGCAGCCTTTTAACAGGGCTTGCTTTAGAAGGTGTTGATATCTGGCATTTGCCAACTACCTTGACCAGCAAGAAGTCCATTTCCCTAACAATGCTGTCTTTCTTACTTTGAAATGAGGATCCAAGAAAGTCCCAGACAGACTGAAAGAATTTTCAGTTTGCACACCTCACGTTTTTCAGGTTATACAGGCCAAGAGAAAGTACATTGCCGAAAAGCCACCCAAGTCCTGGATAAAACAGGTACTTGTCTCAGATAAGCAGCAAAAATAGAGCTGTTCAACAATTGGAACGGACTTCCTTGGAAAGTAGTGGACTCTTCTTCCTTGGAGGTTTTTAAGCAGAGGATGGATGGCCATCTGTCATGGATGCTTTAGTAGAGATCCCTACATTGCAGGGGGCTTGCTTGGGTTCCCTTCCAACTCTACAATTCTATAATTCTATGATAATGCCTGATGGAGATATTTAACAGTCACCTCTATGTAAGGGAAAATATTCTTTACTGTATCCAAAGCAATGTCATTGGGCAAAACTGTTGTAGTCCAGTTGATGTTGCTGCAGCACTGGAACAAACTGGAGGTAAAGAAAGGCACAGCTCCAATTTTTATCCTGTTGGGGTATTAGAGGCTTATCTGATCTGTACTTGAATAATGTGTCCCTCTAGTACAGTGATGATAAAAAGCAGAATGATCTGAACATGCAGTAATCATGTCCTTGAGGTACATTACATTTATTGTATGACATTCTAATTTAATAGTTACCATGGGGTCTGTGATCTGGAATGATGCCAGCTCAGATATCCATTAAAAGTAGGAATGAATGCGTATGAGACATAGCTGTCTCTCTGTGCGTGTGCGTGTGTTTTTTTAAAAAAGAACAATCTCTGGGAAGAAAGATTCAATATCTAATTTAGTTCAATCCATAAACAGTGCTTCATTTGCATCACATTGAATATTGCCAGAGCTTTTGATATTTTTGGCAGAAATGACTTCTTATTAATAGCTACTGTTAGCGGCTAATTCTGACAAGTTACTACACTAAACAAGAAACATTGAACAAGGAAAAGAAGTAATAACTAAGGGTGTGCATCAGATTCAGGTGACTCCAGAGCTGAGTCAGGCTTATTTGGAGAGTTGAAGCACAGTTCAAACTAAAGTGGGCTCTCTCCAAGTAGCCCAAACAGAATCAGGGGGTTTCTGAAACCTCATGACTGTTAGGGAGAAGAAAAAGAGTTTGGATTTGATATCCCACTTTATCGCTACCCGAAGGAGTCTCAAAGCGGCTAACATTCTCCTTTCCCTTCCTCCCCCACAACAAACACCCTGTGAGGTGAATGGGGCTGAGAGACTTCAAAGAAGTGTGACTGGCCCAAGGTCACCCAGCAGCTGCATGTGGAGGAGCGGAGACGCGAACCCGGTTCCCCAGATTACGGATCTACCGCTCTTAACCACTACACCACACTGGGAGGCAACTCCTTGTCCAGCAGACAGTATGCCTTCAAAAATTAAAACATGTTGACTAGGCTAGATAGTTTTAAAAAGAGCAAGATCTAATGACAAAGAATTATTTAACTTTTAGTTCCAGAACTACTTTCACAATTATAATAAAAAGCAGTACAACAGAGATTATCCCTGTCACAAACTCTTCCCGCCCCCCATCAAAGTGGAAGCTGGTCCACATAAATGATCAATTTTATAAGAGAGCACATTTTCATGTCAAACACCAAGGGGTCATTCAAGAGCCCTGCTCTTGAAATAGAAAATTATTCTAAACCATAGCTTTAAAATAACAGTAAATCTCATGTTTTTTGAAAATTTGTATCAGTGCTGAAATATACCCCCTCTTTCAGGTATTTCTTTAGAAAAATTGTGGTATACATACAGTGCCCACATATGTCTTCAGTAAAACCATTGCATGACCAAATCTTATTGTTCATATATGATGGTGCATTGGCTGGGTGTAGGACAGGTTAGAGTTGGAGTCTATTAGCATAAGGGGCGGGCACCGGATTTCTACCCCTGCTATATAGCATTATGATACTATGATGTAGGGATGGGGGAGAAATTTGATTCATTTTGCATTTAAAGGTAATTCTACCAAATTTGTACTTTCTGAAACAATATGTGAACTGAAATTCAGCCAGCCTTCAAAATGCAGTGCAGTTCTCGAGCCAAGTGATTCTTTTTATTTTATTTTATTATTGTTAAAATGCATACACCGCTTGATCATTTAAAAATCCCTCAAAGCAATTTACAAAAAAAAAATGCATTAAACAATGGATATACCAGTGAAAACAACACACAAAAAGGCATTCCATTATGCAAAAATCAGGCCAAAAAAATGCAAACTGATGTGAAAAATGTGGAGAACTGTTTTTAAGATTGGCAAAATTAGAAACTGAAATTGAAATTGGCATCCCTATTATTCTGCCCTTCCCTACTATTCCGTTCCCTGACTAAGTAAAATCCCCCACCTGAGAAAAGAGGGTAGAAGCACCCATCAAGATCTTGGTTATATTATTATTATTATTATTATTATTATTATTATTATTATTATTATTAATTGAATTTATATACCTCCCTATACCCAATGGCACTCACCAGGATTTAGAGTAATTTCTAACATACTGAAGTGGCTTGCTAATTAAACTTTTTCCTTCTTTTGTGTACCTTTTGTGCAAATTCAGCATCTACAATCC
This sequence comes from Podarcis filfolensis, assembly GCF_964270895.1. NCBI lineage: Eukaryota > Metazoa > Chordata > Lepidosauria > Squamata > Lacertidae > Podarcis > Podarcis filfolensis. Next base: position 110,123,600 of record NC_139604.1, read on the forward strand.
AGGTGAGAATTTGCACAGTGAAATTCAAAATTTCAGGATTTATCATCCCACTGCAATTCCACTTTCCTTCTTTGCCCCTTTCTTCTTCCATCTCCCTTTATGCTACTGCTGCAGAGTACAAAGTCCCATCTGTTCTGAGCATACGCAGTCTAGACCAGATGTGACCTGCAATTTGCCGAATGGGAAAGGAACATAGAGAGAATGCTGTCTGCCATCTGTTGGGGCAGAAACCAGCAGAACCGTCCTGGCATTTCAACAGATTTCTCCCAGTGGGGAGCAGCAAATAAAAATCACATTTCCTTTCCTTTCCTTTTTTTTTTTAATCATCTGACAGTTCCTTTGCACCAAAAGCACCTTGTGATAAAGCTGTGACAGGTAACGTCTCAATGGCTTCGCTCCGAAAATGGCTTTACGCTTCATATAAATACACTCTTCCTGCTGCAAACAACAGATCAAAAACCATCACTGCTCTCGTCAGAACACTACACAGGGGAGCTGCTCTCAGAAGCAGGCTGGTCTAAGAGACAGATCTGCTCTGTTCCTTTCCACCTTTTGTTTCAGGGCACATGAAAAGAAGGCTGGGAGGGTGGAAGGCAACGAGGCAGGTGTTCGTAGCAAACAGGGAGGTGGTGGTGGGGGAAGTCTCTCACACGCAGCTTTCCACATCTGAGCTGCACCACCGCTGAGCAGCTTGCTCTTAATTTTTAAAAGGAGAGAGATATAACCTAACAGGTGGCCTTTGTGTCATTCACTTAGCAGTCTAAACTGTTCTGGCACTTCTTTTTGTTGCTGTCTTCATGTGGAGATCCAGTCATTTAGACCCAAGTATACAGGTGCCAAATTAAAGGGGAAGGGATAGGCATTTAAACTGCTGCAATTTAGGAGGTGTGGATTTTTTTAAGAGAGAGAGATTAAAGGAAAATGGAAATGTGAAACCTTTAGAATCTATTGCAACAGTTGCCTTTCCATGCCAGATCTACCTTTAATCAAAACCTGCAATAAAGGAGCCGGTTTTAATTTGATATCTTATGCATTTTTTTAGCCCAGTAGTGCAGTTACAATATATGTTTATACATTGAGTTCAGATGCACTTTCTTCCAGGTAAATTTGTTTAGGATTGCAGTCCAAAGCACACTTCTCCTGTTTCCTGGTAATCACCCTGGCTCCTTCTTTTAGAGTGGCTACAGTTCTGTTTCCAATGATCCTCCTTCAGGTGGCTCCTGGAGGTCACTGTGTTTTTTACCCTAGACGTCCCCTCACCATGGTCCAGCATTGTGGTGAGGGGACTTCTCTAAAGGGGACTTCTATAAAAATGCCAGGTGTCAAATGGTAACCTTTTACTTGTCCTTCACCCCTCCTACTCCCAACATTTCTTTCTTTCTTTTTTAAAACTGTTTCTATTTATTTCCATGGTACAGAAGATAAATTTTGAGAAATGACCCTTCCAACTTTGCTACCTCTCCAATGGCACTGAATTTGAGCCGGCCATTTTTGGCTCCTCTTATTTCAGAATAGCTCCTATATTGTCCACAGCATGAACAAAAGATGAAAGATTAGGGCTGCATACACTGCATGGGGAGATTATGGAGGGATAAATCTGCAAATTTCAGTTTCTTTCGTTTTCCCATTTTTCCAGTCCTTGGTTCCTCACATTTCCACATCAGTTTTTGACTTTGTTTTAAAGGCATTATGAAGAATTATCATTCCTGCAGTGTTTATTTCTCCTAATATAAATGTTTTCATATTCAATTTTGCCTAATAATACTTTTTTTGCAAACAAATTCCCCTGGCATAGTGCATTTTAAATGTATTCATTTAATTGGCACATTTTATGTATATCCCACCCTTCCCCCCAAAGGAAGTCAGGGTGGGAAACTAGAATAAAAACTTTTAAAAACATCTTTTTAAAAAACAAAAAAGCTCCCCAAAAAGCCCAAGTCCATTACAGATGCAGACTGAGAAAGCTCTCAGTTGATAAAGCTTCTTGGAAGAGGAAGAAAGCACTGGAAAGACAACAGAGACAGCACCTGTCTGATATTCAATGAGAGGAATTTCCAAAGCATGGGTACCAACAGCACTAAAGGTCCAAACACTATGTTGTGTGGCATGGACCACCAGATAAGAGAGCATTTACAGGAGGTCCTCACTTGTGGAGTACAGTGATCATTGGTGTATGTAAGGGGTAAGGTCATCTTTTAGGTCTTTTGGAGTCACCTGGAGACCTTTGAGGTAACAAGCAACTTACAAGTCTAATAAATGCTAATAATTTGCATACACTTTTTCCAGTTGGAGTACTGCATAACCAAATGTAGAGAAGTGCTAATTTTAAAGAATATCTGAATCTTGGTTCATATAGTTTATTATAAGTACAAATTAGGGAGGTTTGCTAGTGGAGGCTAAGTGGAGGAGATGATAGTTCCACAGCTGTTTCCCAAGTGAGTTTGGGTCTGAGAGACCCACATGTATGCATACCCAATCTGGCCATCTCCAGGTGTTTTGGACTACAATATGTTGGTAGGGGCTGATGGGCGCTGTAGTCTAAAATGGCTGGACGTCACCAGGTTGGAGAAAGGTGCAATACAGAATTCCCTAAAACGGTGGGATGGTGCTTTGCGCGCCTCCTTCTGGCAACTCTTGCAGCCAAGCTGGTGCCAAATATGCTTTCCTTTGCACCACATCAGTGAGCCCGAGGGGGGGGGTCTTGTCATCTGGGCAGCCCAGGACCTCCAGACACACTGCCAGGTTTGCACCCTAGGGAGGACATTTTGGTGCTGCTAACACAGCAGCTTGACTTCAGCCCTGGAGGTGCATTCCATTGTCTCTCAAGACAGATCAATGCCAACAAGATTCTTATCCCTAGCTGATGTAAGTTCCTTAGTTCTTAGACTAAAAGACTTAAACACAGTCAACAAAAAGTATGTCATTTTCCTTGGCCTCTACTGCCTAGTTTTTTTTATATTTACCCAGGCATACCACTTAGTATCCTGGCATTATAGATGTTAGCAACAGACCTTTCAACCACATCATATAAGTCTTAGCAGGATATCTTTGTTGTGAAAGCAAGAACAGGTTTACATAAAGGGACAATGCTGACTAGAGGGCATATTTCCAGTTCAAGTATACAAAGAGACGCATTAGCACATCATAAGATGTTTATCTCCCAATACAAACTTTTCTCATTGCAGACATAAAATATCAAATACTTATCTAAGAAAAGGATGTTAGTTCTTAAGCTGTATCTGGACAAAAAGGTACACAAATGTGATTTCTTCTATGAAAATTCCCAGCAGAGAATGGATATCCCTTCCTACAACCCCAATATTCCTTTAATACAGCCTCCTGTAACTTGGTGGCTTCCAGATGTTTTGGTTGCCAACTTCCATCAGCCCCACTCAGTGTAGCCAAAGTCCAGAGCTGATGGGGGTTGTAGTCCAAAATATTTGTATCTGGTTGGGGAAGAATGCTTTAATATGCAAGAGGTGCAACAGAGCAAAGCTTCAACATCCATGTGATTGTTTAATTGTGTAAAATAATGAGGGGAACACCAGTTTTGTGTTACCAACACTGTATATGTCTTTGTCCAAAGCACAAGCTTCAACAACCTTGCTCACCACAGCCTTCTGGTGAGTGTGATGAACAGCCATTTCCCCTCACAACTTTAAGGTCACAGAAAACAGGCTAGGGGTCATCCAGGCCATCTCTATCATCTCCTCAGCAGGAAATCTGGGAACCTGAAGACCATACCGGGCCAAACCATCCTTTTGTGGCTTTTCCTTCTGTCAAACAGGAATGGCTGGTACCGACTTGCCTGGAAAAGTAGCACTTATGGGTTAAGAGGTGTGTGTTTGGCAGTGGATGGTGACTAGCAACTCTTGACTTGACCTCTAAGGCCAATGAAAACCTGTAGATCCCTGGCTACCTGTTTTATGATAGAACTGGTCACATCCAGAAATCAATGAGCCTTTTGTTTTGCCAAAGGAAGTTCTTTTAAAATGGTTCTTTTAAAATGAGATTCAGAAGCAATACAAGATACACAAGTGAGAGAGAAGATTAAAGATTTTATTCTAAAACAGCAAGCAATGTATACATACCAAGCAAGCACTTCAATCCGTCACTTGGAAGCCCTCAAGAAGTGGTGAAGATAGCCTCAGTTTGCATGGCCCTGCAGCTGATCAGTCTGTGCACAAGCTTCAAAGAAACTCTGCCCAAACCGTCCAATTTTATAGATAGCCTGTGATGCTTCCAAGGCTGGCTACGTGCAGATCATCCATTAGCCACCCCCTCCCAATGCCTTACTTTCTCAAAACAATGTCCAACATCAAAGAAGGTACCCAGCATTATTCTCCACAACTGATTAATGCAGCTGTGTGGGGAGCTTCACCTCCTCCCAACGTTCTCAGGATATTAAAGACTGTTCTCAAACCATCAAAAAACTTAACAAGAGCGAGGAAGAGGGAAAGAACAGAGGCAGAAAGGGATCCATATCAGATCACTAACTCCTCCATACATATTGTCTTCCAGAGGCATTTCTCATACACCTTTGTAAAATTTAAGTTTGGAAAACTCCCTAATGTCTCTCATCACCTGCTGATCCTTTTCTAAAAATAATAATCAGAGATTCTAGAGACTGAAAACTCCGTATGCCAAGCATATATTCTACCACTGAACAACCATTCCTGTCCCTGAAAGCTCGGCACTATCAGAATCTTTTCATTAACTGCTTTGGACTTAGGTAAAAGCAAATCTGTCCCATATGCCTTGGTCACTTCAACATAGCATACTGTGAAAAGAGAGAGAGATTGGAAGCCAATAAAATGTTCCCTATCTCTCTTCCACTCTCTCCCTGGTCAGAGAGCAGAGCTAGGGTGGCCCAGGGACAGCAAGAGTGTCAGGATCATTGTCATGGCCTGGAGAGAGAGAGTCCTGAGAGTTGGCTACCGAGACCCAGACTTTTGCATCCGTGTTCTAGGCCTCAGGTGCTTTAGCACTGGGATAGAAATATGAACCACCACTATTCTTTTGGTCTTCTGGTGATATAATCAGTTGGCTATTCAGCCTCAAGTGCTGTTGTCCCTGGGCATGTATGCATTTAGAGCCATGTGGAAGGAGATTCTAAAAATGCACTGATGCACATGAATGTCATAGTTGCCCCAATTACTTTATGCCTGCCCTTTTAGAAATGTGAGCCTCTTCCTTATGCTGTCAGACCTCTCGTCCAACCTGCTCAGCATTTTTCTGGACTAACTGGCAGTGGTTCTTCAGGGTTCCAGAGAGAGGACATTCCCATCCCTAGCAGGAGATGCTGGGGGTTGAATCTGGGACCTTCTGTATGCAGTGCTGATGGTCTGCCACTGAGGCATACCTTTGCTTCACATCTCTCACCTGCTAGGCATGACTCTGCACTGACTGCAGCAAACCATGTCGGTCTCTCAGTGTTCAGCTTTGGACATCATTCATTCACAAACCTGAACAAACAGGAAGGTAGTCAAGTCATAATAACTGTTAAGATTTCCCCTGAAAGGTGTTTGGCACATTCTTTCAGGATGTTTCAATTTCCCTAAATGATTAGAAGAAGGCTCAGATTTGATGCCCAATTATTCACCTGCCTGCTTTGAGGTGCCAAGGGCGGAAGAGGAAGCATTGATTTCATACCTCTCTGCCAGTTTAGAAATGCTATGTTGTCAGGTGTGTGTGAGGAGATGCCTGAACATGAAAGCAGACATCAATAAGCCAATGATGGAATACAAAGAAAGGGTGTCCCTATTATACAAAATCTCTGGAAAGTTGTCAAGTCCTTTCTGCCCCATTGGTTAACCCACCCTCCCTTTGAAGATGATGTGAGAGCTTGGCAACAGCTGAAATGTTGTGTCACAGAGGCGAACACTGGCAAAAAGATAGATTTGGCCACCTCTCCTCTGTTGGTGTGTTGAAAGGCAGCAATCCGTCATTTGCCAAGCCCGTTGCCAAAGAAAGTTTAACTGAGGCAGGAGCCATTCCGAGTGGGGATTAATGGGAAAACGAAAACGATCTTTTCATATTCTCGGCCCTCATAATGTGCGACAATCTGTCATTAGGTGGAGCCGGGAATCAATTAAGCATGAATGATGCATAGGAGTGTGGAATGTGACCTTAACAAGTTGTCTTGTCTCTTGACTTGATGTTTCCATCTGTTTTGTGCAAAGGCTGTTCCAATAATGCAACGAGGAGGCAGATATGATTTCCGAGGGAACAGTCATTATGGGCCACAATCTTCCCGGACCTGATAAGTTTAATCCAAGTTGCCTGGGAGGGAAGAACTCATAAAATACTTTATCTGAGGCAAGTGCAAAAATACTCATAAACTCAAAGGTTAATCACTGCACCAGGGGAACAGATGAAGGAGACAGGGCAGCTTTATGGCCTTCAATGTGCTGTCCTTATTAATCATGTTGCTGGCTTGCTTTAAATATGCCCCATGCCTTTATGTTTGATAGGCAAATGGTAAACGAGGTGGTCTTAGAAGATCTTTAGAAAATCGCGACAAAAGGCCTGATAATATCACATACGAGAAACCGCTCTGTAATGTGTTGGGGAAAGCCCAATGCAAGGTCATTGTCTACAATTATCAATTTTTGTTAGTTAACAAAATGGCAGGTGCTTCTCCTGGTCAATGAAAAGTTGTAAGCTCTGGGGAAAGTTGTGATAGGTTGTTGCATTTTGTGTAGTGGATTACTTGGAGAGACTCTACAGCTATGTACTGATATGCAACGTTTGCATGCTACCCAATAACAAACATTTTCTGGGCATAGAGTGGGGGGCAAAAAAAGGCATAAAAATTCTTTTTTTAAAAAAGGAAAAACCAACAAACAACATCAGAAAAGATACATGATCAAAGTTAAAACCAGCAGCAGCAAACCATATGAAGCAGCAGTAAAAAACACAAAAAACCCCACTAAAAGGTCATAAGAATTTAAAACATCTGGAGAAATTCAAAAAGGCCTTTCTCTGCAACTGAAAGGACCATAATGTGGTTACCTCTCTGGGGAGCCTCTCAATCTCTGGGGAGCTCATTCTGTAACTGGGGCAGCACCGTTGAAAAGGCCCCCCAATCACCATCTGTTTTTTAAAGGTAGAGGGGAGACATGAAATTTAAATTCTATCAAATTCACAATTACTCAACAAATATATGTTATGTAATGTGGAAATTATGGGCTGAGGCAGGTGGCCAGTCCTTACCATTTGAGGTGGCCCAATTGCTACTGTTTTCAAAGATCAGAGGAGATGACTTGGCTAAAATTGGGAAGAATGGGGGCAGGGGCTTATGGATTTTATTAAAGTCCCTCCTACCTTCCCTCCTATAATTTGAGTTTAAGCCTTTATTCCCCTCAAAGCATGCAAGGAAGTATAAGAGTTTTCCCGCAAGCCAGAAATGTTATTAATGAAGGCAGGCAGATTTGTTTTTGTTTTTTGTTTTTAAATTGAACAGAAATGATCCAATCAATACGGAAGTTTAAAGGGAAGTAATTATTGGTATGGTTATCATGATTTTGAAAAGTAGATGAAATGCTTGCTAAGGAAAAAAAGAGGGAGGAGGTGTGTTTATAGATATACAGTTGCCTGTAGACCAAACTAGATGTGATGTTAATTGTGTGCATGCAGTTAACATGTTTTTTTGTTATGTAAATAACAGCTGCAGAAAACCTTGAGGTGTCTGTGTTGCAGATGGCTGAGGATTGAGAGACAGAACTTTTAAATCTACCTCCAAGAAAAACCAACTCTCTGAAGCTGCTATTTGCATACCAAGAGAATTGTTTCAATGGGAGCTTTGCTTGAAATACAAGTAGCAGCATTCAAGAGAGGGTTTTCCTTGAAGCTGGCAGTGTTAAATTCTACTTCCCTATCACAAGGTTCTAAGGCTACACATGCTTCCCTGTCTTCTATTTACAAAGCCAGAAAAAGCACACCAGTTCCATTCATGCAATTAATGTCACATCTAGTTTGCCTGTGTGTGTAGTCAATATTTGAAGAGGAGCACTCACAACATAACATAAATGGCAAGTCAGTTTGGACTGTGCACCTTTCATAAGTCCACTTCATCTCTTTCTGTATTAACTTTTTAATACATATTCTATCTCAATTAAGTGCACATTTCATCTCAATTAAGTGCATATATCTTCTCAATGTAGGCAATTCTATACTTATTTTATCCTATATGGGTGCCTTGGTATACAAATCCCATAAATAATAATAATTGATCAATAAATAAAATACCTATTTTATGCATTTTGTCACCTTTTTTGAACCAAGAACTTTTACAAAATTCAGAGAAGTACAGAATTCAAAGGATAATGATGTTCTAATCAACACATTGGTCCAGAAGGTGCAAATCAGGTGGGTTTGCTTTAAAATATGGGGCAAACAAAATCTTCTGCTATCCCTGTTTTAGAATATATGTTTCCATATACTCTGAAAAGGCAAGGAAGGAATGATCTACAATGCAGGTGCATGATCTTTGGGGATCTGTACTCAACTACAAGATGGTGGGAAAGAATATGACCTTTGGTTTCAAGTATTACTTCCACACTGAATCCTAACTTCTGCGTTCCCACTATTGGTGCACTCACAAGCATTCCTACACTTGCTTGTTTCCTTCTCCCCTGCCCCAACACACACACACACACACGTCTACAATAGTTTCACTCCTATAATTATTAACAAACTGCCTTCTCAGTTTATTGCCAGGTTAGGTTCTATTTGTCAGCTGATTCTCTCCTTCTGTGTTATAAATAAGAGGGTTGGACTAGTATAATTCATTGGGAGGGGAGGAACTCTACATTACTCCCACATTTCTTTCTTTGAAAACGAGAAAAGGTCAATATTCTCTCTGTAATTTCTGTGATGACAGTTTGGGAGGGGGAAGCAGCCATATTTCCAGCAGCAAATGTAATTACGGCTATGCCCTTTTCTCCCTTTCTGCTTTTGCTTAAAATTACAATCATCATTCACGTGTGACATGGCAAGTACCCAGGCAAACCTTCCTTTAACCATGTGGCAAGGCCCTGACCACAGCTCCTGGGTAGGACATATAAATTCTAGAGCACAAAGGCATACTCCCAGACCATTGCCATCCGGTGAAAGCCTGAGTTATGGTATCACAGTTCCTAGGAAAGCCAAAGCTCTCCTTTTACTTCTGTACCCATTATAGTCTTCATTTCCTGGCCAGCAAACAGCTATTTGCCAGCCAGATATTTGTTCTAAACATAAATAAATAAAAACACATAGGTCATTGTGGCTAACTCACTGGTCAGATTCCTTTGGATACCAATTCAAAATATGGGACAGATTTCAGTGTATGAATGATATATTGCCCTTTCTAACAGCACTTCCTAGTATATTTTTTAAAAAATGAGATAGGCACGGTGAACACTAATACCCATCAACTACCCACCATTGCCTTCTATGACAGCCCCCCAAAGAACACCCCCATGATCATGTATCGTAATAACAATTATGATAATAATAATATTTTTTTATTTATACCTCACTCATCTGGCTGGGTTTCTGCAGCCACTCTGGGCGGCTCCCAACAGAATATTATTATTAATAAAGCGATAAAACATCAAACATTAAAAACTTCCCTAAACAGGGATGTCTTCTAAAAGTCAGATAGCTGTTTATTTCCTTGACATCTGATGGGAGGATGTTCCACAGGGTGGGCGCCACCACCGAGAAGGCCCTCTGCCTGGTTCCCTGTAACCTTACTTCTCACAGTGAGGGAACCGCCAGAAGGCCCTCGGTGCTGGATCTCAGTGTCCGGGCTGAACAATGGGGGTGGAGACGCTCCTTCAGGTATACTGGGCCAAGGCCGTTTAGGGCTTTAAATGCCAGGACCAACACTTTTAACTGTGCTCAAAAACGTACTGGGAGCCAATGTATCTACCTGCTTCTTCCTTTCATGTCACCACCTCTTGATCAATGGCACCTAAGCTGCCCTTAGTTAGTTTACTTTGATTGCCATATTATAATTTGTCTTATCTCCCAATGCATTAACCGAATGAGCACCTCTGCTTATAAAATGTGGCTACTTTCTGGTTTCACCCATAACTTAGAAGCGGCAGGATAAGAAACATGAGCAACTCTCTCTCTGTTTGTTTTTGCCTCTTTAATAGCTCTCAGAAATATGAGTTTGCCCTTCCTACTCTAGCAGCTACATATCCCTTGGGGTTTTGAAAATGATGTGGAGAGGTATTTATAGTACTTCTACAAACTGTTCAGAAACAACATTACATAATCATTTTATCTTCCTAGATAACATCATTTAAAAATTGCACTGTGTGGAATGTACACAAGGCCATTTTCCTATAAGGCTCCGCTGTGCATCAATACCAGGCAAAACCATTAGCTTGAACAGCCTCAGTAAAATGAAAGCCTCAGGCCATTATGGGCCAAGCCCAATGTGTTCTTTGTGAATTTTGCTTCAGCTTGTGATGGCTAGACACTAACTTTTTCTCCTGTCATATTACCCGCTTCTCCCCATGCCACACTTTATCAAACTTTATCAAGTTGGGAGAAGCCGCTGAGAAAAAAAAATGGTAGCTAAGATTAAAGCCAAGGGCTCTTTTGAGATGTTTCAATTTTGCTGGTGTGAACTCTGGGAAATTTGGGTTGTTGTTTTTTAATTCCTTCAGGTCTGATTCATTCACCAGGCAGTGGGGTTTTTTTTTTGGGGGGGGAATAAAAATTTTAGCACAGTCCATTTGAGCAATGGATGGTGCAAACATTCTATGAAGCCTTTGCTGCAAAGAGCTGGATACTTAGGAACAAGTTTACCCAGATGCCTTTGCTGCCCTCTCTAATTCCCCGAATTTTGGTGCATAGGAACATAGGAAGTTTCCTAATGGTGAGCCAGACCACTGGTCTAGCTAGGCAAGAAGTGGCAGTTCTACAGGGTTTCAAACAGGGTTTCTCCCAGTCCTACCATAAATGCTGGAGTCTGAACCTGGGACCTTTTGCATGCAAAGTATGTGATTTACCACTGAGCCACAGATCTTCTCCAAAAGGAAGATTTGGCAAGGCGGTGGGGAGGAGGGTTGGTGATGATGGAGAGACTTCCAGAGAGTCATCTTAGGGGACATTCACACTTTCACCTTAGTGTGCACTGTGGTCTGTTTTTCCTGCTGTTCTTCAACACGCTTCTGCTCCGCCACATCACCATGGGCCCCAGTTGTTGATTAGTCTCAAATTCATTTCAATATGCGTCCACACCAGGGGATGTTCATGTTAGAATTCCTGCTCCGTGATTGCAGTCATGGGATTTTTGTCTATCACATGAAGGTATATGTTTTGACTCCACAGAGCGGGAAGTGACAAAGACAGGATGTTTGCGTTACTGTGTTTCCTGAAGTGGGACTATTGTCCTTTGTTTTTTTTCTCTTTGCTGTCTGATGCTAGAGAGAGAGGGAGCCATGTTGCAGTGCTCATGTGTGTTTGTATGCAAATAAAGTAGATTAGCCAAAATGCTGAGTTGCTGAGGTCTGTCAAGCGCATGATGGGCAAACTCTGTGCATCCTTAAGTGTGCTGGTGTTGGCATCAGTCACTATGATGTTCGGGCAGAAGAAAGCTCATGAAGCTCCTGAACGATCGACCAGGAGGGAGAGAACATGCCAGTCGGGCATGTGTCTCTGCCAGAGTCCTACTCGAGTGTGGGCTGAACTCCTGACAGTTCATGCATCAGCTCTGTTCTTACCCCATCCATAGCTGACAATTGTACCATCAAACTTGTCAGGGACTGTGCTGAGGAGGGCTACAATAAGGAGGCTTGGTGGGAGCCACCTTCTCCCCCTGACCCTGAATCTCCCCAGGAGCAGGAAGACAGTATAGCTTTAGAACAGTGGTCTCCAGAGGGGCATAGTTCAGAAGGGAAAAGCTGGTAAATACTGGATGAAGAGTAGCTAGAAGAAGAAACACTGGAAGAGAGACGGTTAACAGATTCACAGTCGTTGGGCAGCATCCCCCTCCCCCCTCCCCCCCTTCTAGGAGAGCTGAGAAAGTTCTGAGTGGTAAAATAAGACACAAGGACACATGTATTTTAGGTTAATGGGCTAAAGAAGGCCACAGCTTTTATTGGTTACAGCTTGTGACTGGTATTGGCTTAGGCATTGGGTCAAACAACCTATGTTTGACCCCACCATCACAGCGGGGGTCTTTGGAAGTTAACAAACAGTGGGAGGAGCTTGTTGATGCAAATATAACTGGAAGCTTCCCCTGATGTCACCGGGGGTCGTGCCATGGCCCTAGCCACCGGCAGGGCATCGGACAAGATCCATGACCGCCGGATTCCTTTAACAGAATACCCTACAAGGGGTGGGGTAGGTGGTGGCCGAACCCCATCCACCAACGCACAACATATATCCCAATGCCTAACCGCCAATACCAAAAAAGTTGTGACAATTTGCTATGAGGTAGGCGAAAAACCAAGAGGCTGGTGCCAATCTGCCAAATGGATAAAACTCCTACCAGGCCCCCTGGTTAACCAACCAAAGTCCATAGCAAGGTCAAAGCATAAATATGGCCTAAAGGAAGGGTGGTCGGGTGATCCGACGACTCCAGGGAAGCAGAATGAGGCGCGGGGCTGCCACGGCCGCTTGAATGCGGCTAGACCCCGCCCCCAAGCCAACCCTATTGGCTGGCTGGTGGGCGGGGCACAGCAGCCGGGTGAGTGACACAGGGGGCCGAGCACGCCCCCCTGCTGACCCGAGAACGGCTCCCGCTCACAACACCTCCCTTCTGGGAGGAGGAGAAGCTTTGCTGAACAGAAAGCACAGCAACTACAAGCTCAGGTTACCAGAATGACATGGATTGAGAAGGATGGGGCGGGGAGTGTAGCCTTAATCTGAAGCACCACCATTCTTAGAGGGAGATGTTCATTATCCCTTGCTGTGATTATTAAAGAATTCTAACTGGTAAGAAGACTCTGTTCACTTTGTTCTGTTTATCTACTGTCAAGGGGGAAGGGAGCCAATTCCCTGAAGCCTGACAAAACTCTTCTGTGCATGCTCAAACAGCAAGAAAGGCTATCTGGATGTGACATTGTTGACAAATACTAGCAGGCATCAAGTACGTATATGAGCATGTACTGTCCGACCACTATCCATGTATCTAGACTCCATAGAGCCTTTTTGAATTTGTAGGACCACCCACAGCAGAAGAGGTGGCCTCGGTACAGCTGTCCACATGAAAGATGAATTTGCATTGGCTTGTGGATTTCAATTGGTATGCAGCCAGTTTGAGAAAAGCAAGCAAACACTCCAACTATTTTTCTCCTCCAAAAAGAAACAGGATGCACATCCATTAGTGGGAGCATCATGTGAACATGGTTTAAAAATGCAGCACTGGAAACATGGGTGAGTGTGTATTAAGCATAAGTATGTACATAGCCTCACTGAGCTTTGGAGAATTGTCAGGAAGTAAAAATAATAATGAAGCTTTACCCCCTAAAAATCATGCAAAAATGTTTGGAGTAGAGAAGTCTGTTCTGAATAGAAATGGACTGGTGTTACCCATCTCTGAAAAATATAGGGTTTTGTTCTTTCAGATTGCAATTCTCCTTAATTTTCCCTTAAGTGAAATTTAATTGCTGCCTTTTGCACTGGGCGAATCACACCCATTCCATGTAATCTTCGAGATGACCTATTAAGCATCAGTACAAATTCAGAATATCAATATACTGTGGGAAGATGTTCAGTAATAGTACACCCACCACAATCAGGTCTGACTTGCCAAACAAAATGTCACGAGCAATTTCATGGTGCTCTTTACATCAGAGAGCTCATATCCACTCTGTCAATACTGAATAGCCATGAGGAAAAGTTTTAGGTTCACTCACAAATGACTGTTCTGTAAGGTATTAATTTTGTTCTCTAGAAATGGTATTAAGGCATTATTACTGTAAAAGATCATAGTTTGGATTCTGCATTGGGGGCATTGACATAAAAAACTACTGGAGGCAGGAATCAGCTCCTGGGATCATATTTGCTCTACTTATTTTGAAAATCTACATAGGATGCAACCATAACATTGTTAGACATACATGCACTATACCTGAGGCGACAGTGGAGGGGTTCACAACATTAACACCCCACATAGCCACAGCCTAGGATTCAAACAGAAATCAAACCTCATTCTGACTCTCTCATACAACTTGCCGTTTTGCTTCTAACTCACATTACTGCACTCTCTGCTCTCAACTACCTGCAAGCTGAGCGAGGGGCCCCCATCTATTTGCTTTCTCGCATGGAGCCCCTTCCTTTGCTCGCTTAATGGCCCATCACCCAAGCTATCACCATACTGGGAAGCTAGCCTGGCTATTCCAAGAGTTAAACGGGGCCCCGATCATTCAGTCTACCCCAGAATAAACTCATAACAGTATTGTTCAGATGGGACCTTAATAAGAAGTAGGTCCTATTGAAGATAATAGATGTTACTTCTGAGCAAACATGCACAGGGTTATGTTGTAATTCTATGTTTTTATTTTCCAAGGCCGTTCAGGCTGAGTATTTTTGAAATGACTCATCTGATCTATATAGTAACCTTACAGGGCAATAAAATGCATTTAATGTGATTGTTACACGCCACTTGTACTACCACCCACCATTATATTTCAAGGAATGACTTAGGCAGGCAATAATGTTCCCCCGCCCCAATTCTACAGCAATTACAGAAGCTCTTTTTCCACCTCAACTCAAATTGCAATAAATTTAACTCACAATTACTTTGAAATGGCATATTTTTTCCTTAATGGAAAGGAGGAGGTCATATTCCCTCTGTGCTCCCATTCAGTCAAATCAAGTCTTGATTTCCATAAACCTACTGATGGTTTAAATGGCAGAACGTCTTTCCTGCAAATTCATTTCTTCATTGATTAAGTAGAACTCCGTTTGATTCAGTGAAATAACTACAGAAAGATGCCCTCTTCTTTATTAGTATTCAGGCACAAGCCACTAGGAAATCACCCAGATGGTGATTGTGGGTGGGGCATCTCTGCTCATCTGGCTTCCCAATGCGCTGCATTGCTGCTGCTTATTGAGAAGGTGTCAGGGCCAAGCAGCAGGGAGACTGGAGCATCCCGTTGGCTCCATTCCTGCATCCACACAACGCTGATCTTGCTGCTGACTTCCTCCTTCCCTTCTCAGTAACTAGCAGTAATTCAGAGTTTGGGAAGCCAGGTGAGCAATGTCATCCTACTCCACCTCTGCTGCCCTGCTGGCTGCTACTGTTTGGATGGCTTTGAAAAGGGATGAAACTAATTCACGGAGTGTAAAGCTACCAGTGGCTACTAACTATGAGGGCCATGTTCTCTCTCTGCTGTTGGAAGGCAGCATGACTCTGAGTACCAGTTGCAGAGCATAGATGCCGATGTTGGAGTTCATAGTCTACGTGCAGCTTGGCAAGTGAGCAATTAGTGTTTTGGCTACAGGCTAGGGAGACAGAGCACGGGAGAAATTAGTCTGGAGATAAGAGGACCTAGTAATGGCTCCGTGATTGGCTGAGGTCTCTCATATAGGCGTTGTTTGGCTAGTTAGGAGTATTCTGGAGTGCTTGGAGAGAGATGAAGTTCGTGTCTGTATATAGTAACTTGTATATAGCTTGTGAGTTTAATGCCGTATATAATAAACCACAAAATCAAGTTACTAGTCGTCAGCTTTGTTCCTGATTGTCACCCTGACTGAGCAGTCTTGATCGTTGCTTAGGAAAAGCTGCACTACTCTGCTAAGTTGTGCATCATTGAAGAAGTTCAGAGGTGAAGAGACTGGTCCTGGTAGCATGCGAAAGGACTTCAGAAAGTGCTCACAGGCTTCAGAGTTTTGTTTGTTTTTTATAAAAAAAAATATTTTTTTTAATTAGCAATTTCAACATAAATTATCAAACCATATAAATGCATACATTATTTCCCCCCTTTTCCCCCCACCCCCCCTTCCATCCCTCCCTCCCCTCTCAGCACATATTATTCTCTGCATGTTATAAAATTATACATATCCTTACGTTATCTATCTAACATGTTATCAACCAATAAATTTGTCTATGTTTATTCAAAACCTGCCAAGGAGTCCAGTTCAATTTGTTGTCTTTTTAGATACCGTATTTTTCGCTCTATAAGACGCACCAGACCATAAGACGCACCTAGGTTTTGGAAGAGGAGAACAAGAAAAAAAATATTCTGAATTTCAGATGCCAGAACAACAAGAGGGATCGCTGCGCAGTGAAAGCAGCGATCCCTCTTGCTGTTCTGGCTTCTGGGATAGCTGCGCAGCCTGCATTCGCTCCATAGGACGCACACACATTTCCCCTTACTTTTTAGGAGGGAAAAAGTGAATCTTATAGAGCAAAAAATACAGTAATTTGTAAAAAGCTCCCATTCTTCCTTAAAGTCACAGTTGTCCTTGTCCCACAATTTGTATGTCAATTTAGCCAGCTATGCATAGCTCATCTATTTTTCTTGCCACTGTTCTTTCGTTGGGATTTCCTCATTCTTCCATCCTTGTGCTATCAAGACCCTTGCCGCTGTTGTAGCATACATAAATAGATGCTTTGTTTTTCTTGGCAGGCCTTGTCCTACAATCCCTAACAAAAATGCTTCTGGTTTTTTTGCACAGGATTCAGAGTTTTAACAGCCGACTCCCTGGAGGGCCTGAGCACCCACAAAATTCCACATGAAGGGGTGGGGCACTCACAGATTTGGCACCCGGGCCATGCACGCTGCTTGGCACCCACGGCCCCGAGCATGACGTGCAGCGTAAATTAATAATGCAGAGTTTTAAAGAATAAAAGCTTTACTGAGTTAAAATAAACTTATTCATAAACAACATGGTTCCAAACAGTTTGACTGAGATTACATACTGACTCTGTTCACAGCTGAAGCAGACTGACTCTCACTGAAATCTTACAGAGAGCACAAAAGAGAAACTGGCTACTAAGTCATATGTCAGAGTGACTCAACAGTTAGCAGTTAGGCCTGAATAACTTTAGTAGGCCCAAATGACTTTGCAGTCCCAGCACTTCCCAGCCTGCTTTGCTGCTTCTGCTCTCATGTGTCTTTGTCACATGACAGAGCATCCATGGTCATGGAGCCAAACTGCCACTCCTGTTGCAGGGAATCACAAGTGGGGAGACTGCTGTTGCATTCAGGTTGTGTTTTGGGGTGCCCCATGGATGTCTGCTCAGCCACTGATCCAGAAGGGTTTCTCTTAAGTTCTTGTAGAATTGTAGAGTTGGAACAGACTCTAAGGGTCAACTAATCCAACCCTAGTTGTTTACCTTCATGTTTACATATTGTTTTAAAAAAGAAAAGAGAAAAGCTTCACTTACCTGAAATAAAACCATCTTAAAACTGCAAAGCAGAGAACAAAAAAATGAACAGTAAGTCAAGAAAAAGCACTAAAAGTACAGTAGTACCTCGTGTTAACAGACGCCTCAGGTTACAGACGCTTCAGGTTACAGACTCCGCTAACCCAGAAATATTACCTCAGGTTAAGAACTTTGCTTCAGGATGAGAACAGAAATCGTGGCGGCAGCAGGAGGCCCCATTAGCTTAAGTGGTACCTCAGGTTAAGAACAGTTTCAGGTTAAGAACAGACCACCAGAACGAATTAAGTTCTTAACCCGAGGTAACACTGTATTTTGATTTAACCAGCCAATTTACCATAGCATCTAACCAGGGCTATTGGAACAACATCATAAAAGCTCACAGATCTAAGGAAGGAAAGAGCAAGAAGCCTGGGCAATGCCCAGCATTCACCAAGGCTGTAACCTGGATCACTTTGACCTGGCTACAGCTGTGCAAAGCTATATGTGCAAGCAATTTCAAAGGAAAGGAAAGGAAAGTGACTGGGATGAAGGGTGAAGCCACAAGCTGGGAATGAAGACATACATGCAAAGACTTATCCATGTTCTCCCTGTCTAATAAATCTTGTGTGGGAATATAGCAAACAGGGCATTGCAAAATGTCAGGTATGTTTTAAAGTGCAATATCTTCTGTAGATAACAACCAGTAACTGGGTGCATGAAATAAACAGAGTAAAATTCCAGCCCCATCCATTAGGAGATAACAGTGGCACTGCCTGAGTGTATCTGTTACTTATTAATATGGTTAACAGGGCTAACATGTTGGAAAGGGAGACAGAAAATCTCTATCTTAAACCCCTAACAGCCAGTATGATAATCAGTCAAGACACCCGGGAAGTCTGAAGGAGACATGTTCCATACACTGATTCTATGTGTCTTTGTATACAGCCTTTGCAGTAGATGTTTGCCAAATCTATCAGGCACAAAGATCCTTGTTTGCACTGTGTATCAGTCAGTGCATGACAGCACAGCCTGATAATCTGCATTTTGTGGTGCCCCCTCCCTGAAATAGAGTTTAGAGTTCACCCCTTTATACGCAGGAATAAATGGATGAGGAGCTTAGCAAGGGATGGGCAAATATGACGATTTCAGTTTCTCTTAGTTTCTCACTTTTCCAATCTTAAATTCAGATTTCCACATACCCACATTCATTTGCATTAAAAAAAGTCCTCCTAAAAATTGTATGCATTTTAATGTACATTTCTCCTCATGCACGTTTTGTATGCAATGTTGCCTAATATACACATTGTGCAAAGCTTGTTTTCCTAATATAATGCATTTTTTTAGCTTGCCTTAGTATTTGCATTTTGTACACATTACATGGTTGGAGAGCTTCATTGCAAAATTTGGAGAAGTGCAATTTTCAGAGGATGGCTTATTTTAGTTGTCATATTGTTTCAGAAAGTGCAAATCAGGTACGTTCACCTTTAATTGCAAACTGAATTCAATTTCACCCCAGCCTTAACCACTGTACACTCCTGTTTTGTGTGTGTGTGTGTGTGTGTGTGTGTCCGCCTCTGTCTCTCTCAAAGACTCTCCTCCCTGGAAGAGAGGGGAGTGGTTGTGGGCGGGAGACCGAGCTCCGCCCCTGGTAGGGGGCCTTAGCCCCCTCCCCTCCTTACCTGGCTGGTGCCCACGCCCACCGGAGGCAGCCAACCAGGTGCCTCCGGGGGGCGTGTGTAGCAGCTTAATGCTGTGGCACCAGCTCCGCCTGTGTGTGTGTCCGCCTCTGTCTCTCTCAACTTACAGTTGCAAAATGTGGATAGTAGTAGTCTATCTCACATATGTACTTGGTGTATTATTGTCAAGGCAAGAGTCAGGAGCAGGTCAGGAATAACTCACAAGGTGTCCTAGTGAGCACTGCAACTCTTCCAAGCAGCTCTTGCCCAGTGAGGCAGTTGTGAGGACTGATGGTCCCTGCCTTCCCACAGTTGCCTAATTTTCCTCCTTTCCTAGGTACTTCTCAATCAACCTGAGACTTCTTCACCTTATTTGTCTTTGCTGCACCCTTTTCATTTCTCTGTGGTTTCTGGGAGCCCAGGGAAGAAGGCAGCTGGTCCCAGAGGGATGGGGAGACTCCCTGGCTTCTCCAGCAGCCTGCCTCATCACTTCCTCTTGTTCCCCTCCTCAAAAGCCTCTGCTTCTGCCTCTGATTCTGGACTGTTCTCTGCCATAGCCTCTTCCTGAGCACTAAACCCCATTACCTCTTCAGCTTCTGCCATCTCTTCCTCCAGTCTGCTCCCTCATCTCCCTCTGACAACTCATTTCCATCCTACCACCAATCCCCTGGCTCTGAGCCTTCTTCCCTTGTAGGTTCCCCAGATGGGTCCTGCCACCACTCCTCTGCATCCAGCCAGTCCATGGCAGTTATTGTAAATCTGGATTTAAATCTACTCATCTTCCCCCTCCCCCCCTTGGGAGATCCCTTGGAACAAATGGGTTGGAGCCAAAAGACTACTATAATCTTTATTTCTAACCTCACCAATGGATAAAACCTTACCCATAAAAACTGGCTAAACTTTGAAGGCCTAACATTCTTTTCAGTGAAGGACAATTTGTGGCATACTGCAACTGGTAGGTGGGTAGATGTGTTCACAGCAAATGCCAGGCATCACTTAAATACATGATATAATGTTTGTCTACTGTAAATATTGATGGCATCCTGGGGTCGAAAGGCCAGCTGACTAACCCTAGCTGGATCGTCTCCTTCTCAGCCTTGCCACTGCAAAGATCCATCAACCTCTGGCTCCGACATAAATCAGTGACTCAAGCCTCCCACACCTAAGCACACTATACTCAGCAATGTGAACTGCGCAACAGAAGAGGCTGACGCTTGTGGATACATACTAACATAAAACAGGACAAAGAAACATGTCGTCTCTCCTTGCCGTCTTCTCGGAGAGAGAGTCAAAACAAAAGCAATACAGCGGAAGTTCTGCTTACACCGGCAAACTGTGCTGGAATGTAAACTGACATGTGACAGGTAACAATCCCATGTCTGCAACTAAAGGTGGAATGCAATCTTCCAACAAATATGTCCCTACCCACATTCCAACAGAAGTAGTTATTTGTTTATGATCTTTCAACATCTTGAAAGTCTAATAAGTTGCTGGACGACGATGACAACAACAACAACAAATTGGTATTCTAAGTAGGCTAGTATGTGGTGATAGTCCTACTCAGTGTAGACGTACTGAAGTTAATGAACATGAGCCATTGATTTCAATGGATCTACTCTGAGTAGCACTTAGTGGAATACAACCCAATGCTTACTTGGAAATTAGCCCCACTATTTTCAATGCTGTAACAGATGTGTTTGCTTGATAATATCCAAGAGAGAGTGGAGAATGATTTCATGACTGCTAAATCTTGGTTCTTGCAGATTATTGAGAAGCTATCATCCTCCCTCTTTGAGAAGAATGTGGGAGTTCTGGATGAGCTGGCCAAGATGAAAGAGGAGTGTGATGAAGCCATTCCCATGCTTTCTCCTTAACTGTGATATTCCCCAGTGCTACCACTGACCGCATTTAGCACATGTACCCTGAAATGTGCAGAGCAGGAAGCTAAAGGGTGGCTGTAATTGCTTTGGCACCTGGGTCAGGCTGGCCTGGTCAGTGGTGACACAAAACACACTCGCTCACACACCAGTCAGACACAGAGCTCTCTGGAAGGAGCAGGGAACTCTGTGGCTTATGTAGTACTTGGCTTCAAAGGGGGGTGGGAGGGAAAGGAAAAAGAATTGCCATACCCTTGCACTGTAGCTGAATCGTGCTTATCCCCTTCATTAATAATATGCGGTCCATGATTCTTTAGGGGAAGCTCTTGATGATTTTAAGGCACAGATTAGTAGCTCTTAAATGTCGCAGAAAATATTACCATTTCAGACATAGGAGGCAATTTCAGTTCCCTGGCAGTTTAGCTGCTGATTCGCAAGTTACTTAAGGCTAAACTTTCTGGATTATGAACTAAACAGGCTGTCAGAGAACATTAGCCAGTCTAGTGCTCAATTTATCAGAATGAGAGTTGCTGAGGGTTTGGCCATCCTGGGCTGTCTAATCAAAAATTAAAAACACTCTTGATGTATTATTTGTATAATAATTTTTTAAAAACTAAATTTACACCCCACCTTTCTTCTGTCATAGAACCCAAGGTGATGTGTATATGGTTTCTAGGTGGCCACCCATCCAGGCACTCACTCAGACTTAGACCTGCTTAACCTGCTGATACCAAGGTTGCAGGTTCAATCCCTGTATGGGATGGCTGCATATTCCCACATTGCAAGGGGTTGGACTAGATGATCCCCAGGGTACTTTCCAACTCTACAGTTCTATGAACCAGGACCTATAAACTTCAGGAAGGTGGCAGCCCTGTGTGATCTGTAAATTGGTGGTGGTTTGGGGGTTTGTGAGGGACGCGGGTGGTGCTGTGGTCTAAATGACTGAGCCTCTTGTGCTTGCCGACTGGAAGGTTAGTGGTTCGAATCCGTGCATCAGTGATGAGCACTCGTTGCTCTGTCCCAGCTTCAGCCAACCTAGCGGTTCGAAAGCATACCAGTGCAAGTAGATAAATAGGTACTGCTGCAGTGGGAAGGTAAACGGCATTTCTGTGTACTCTGGCACTTGTCACAGTGCTCTGTTGCACCAGAAGCGATTTAGTCATGCTGGCCACATGACCCAGAAAGCTGTCTGTGAACAAAGACCAGCTCCCTCAGCCTGAAGCGAGATGAGCACCACAACCCCATAGTCACCTTTGACTGGACCTAACTGTCCAGGGGACCTTTACCTTATGAGTTGATTGCATGAAAAAAATATGCAGTTTCAAGAGGACCTGTTTCACTGGGTCTGACGTGTTGCTGGCAAGTACCCCATCCTCTCTTTTCTTCTTGATGCTCCAGTCTCACTCTTTCCCACTGTGGCCCCAACTACACTACACAATGAAAGCAGTGTCATACCACAGCAGCCATGGCTCCCCCCAAATAACCCTGGAATCTATAAGTGCTCTGAATGTTGTTAGGAGATCCTTAATCCCTCACTGATCTACACTTCCAGGGTTGTTTAACAGTCAACCCCTAATCCAAATGCACCCTGGGAATTTTACCTCTTTGAGGTCAACAAGGATCTCCTATAAACTCTCAGCACCCTTAAATAAAATCACACTTCCCAGGATTCTTTGGGGAAAGCCATAGCTGTTTAAGTGTCAAGCATTTGCTTTGACTACAGAAGGTCCCCGGTTTAATCAGAAGCATTTCCATGTAGGGCTGAGAAGGACCCTTTTCAGTCTGGAACTCCACCAAGCTGCTGCCAATCAGCATAGGCAACACTGAACTTGATGGACCAATAGGGTGACTTGGTACAAGAAAGCCTCCTTTTAGCTATCGCTGGCTGTGAACAGAGATTTAACATACCTGTCTCCATGTCTGAGGCCACTTAGCCATGTGGGATTCCTGGCCTTTCAAGATCCTTGGCTGAGTTCCCCGCCTATTGATGGTGAAGCGTGCTTCTTACAGACTCTCATCATATCTTTACACACATGCTTTGATTTGGTTTCAGATTTGAGTGGAGTTTCAGCTGCATTGTAGCACTCTAATCACAGGCAAAAGAGGACAAGTGATTCTAGAGTGCTTTCTGCTCCATTCATCTATTTTGTTGAGTAATAATGTAGTTCCCAGCTGCATCCAGTAAAGAAATGGCTTTAAAGGGGGGTATTATATATGGGGACTGGCTCGTTAGGGAATGCTAGCCGTATTTAAAATAATGTAGCATTATTAAACTGGCATCTACTCAAGAAGGTGTATTCCACCCAACTGGATAGCAAAGTTATACACAGCTGTGGTGTTTGGCATCTGATTTTCGCCATCTGCAGAATGGTGCTCCGTATTTTAATGTCTATTTATGGCAAGCAAACATTAGCAATAAACGGAAATTTCAGTGCTTGACTCAGGAATATTTCATTGTTTCATTGTTGTTAGGGTTTTTTCTGTTACTAATGCAATCTTTATGTACTTTCTATATAAAGTTCTTGGAAGAGAAGTCATAAAGGCCAACTGAGCAGCCGTCTTGCTTGGCAAAAGGACAAAGCAAGCTGAATTTGGATTGGAGATGAAACAAGGAGAGCTTTTTATATCCATGCTTGTAATCTGGCACCTCAATCTGAGAGATATGGGGAGGTGTGCTGGCGCCTGGTGTGATGTGCTGACATTAACGCAGTGGGGCCTTGTTTGCATGTAACACTGTGCCAAACTATGGCGTGCCACAAATGAGCAAATCTTCCTGGATAGAAGATTGCAGACACTTTGCTCTTTCCCAGTTGTTTTGTCTGCTGCACCACACCGACGTTTGGCTTAACATGTCGTCTGTACCCAGGCTCCTGGTTCATCTCTCTCTGACAAACCACAAGCCTTAAACCATGGCAATGTCACTGGAGAGCAACAGTGGAATGCCTCTCAGTGACTGCCTCCTGGTAACCACCAACGCTCCCACCAATGCCTCTTGGAATGATGCTATGTCATGATGTAGCAATGTTCTCAGATGGTTTCAGGGGATGGGGTGATGGCTGCCGTGTTATAGTCACCTTTGGTATGTTATGTAGTGCCTTGGGCCTCTGCTCTTGTCCTATCAGGAATGCCTGACTTAACTCCCAGACACTGTGATTTCACTTTTCAGTGCTGTGCTGCAAGCAGAAGTCTACTGTATGGTTTTCCCATTCCACAAGCTTCTTGTATATAGTTCTTGTTGGTAATGCATCCTCTGTGCAGTTTGAATTTATCCTCATGAATAAGTTCATACACAATACAGATAAGCTGATAGGCCTTTTATTGAGTTCTCGGTGATCTACCTTTATCATCGTGCATACTATATCCGTTACATTTTTATGTGGCAAAAACTGCATTTGGTTATGATGTATTGTAGTTTTATCATTTACTGACCATATTTTCCTATATATTTTTGTACTTGCATTTGCATTTGAGAACTGATATATTTATACTCGAAGATGCTCTGCATATGAATGCATACTGACGTTCCTTTATTTTGCAGGTGCATTCCTTGTTTTCTGTACTATGGGTATGAGATTGAAATCATGACCCAGAATGGTCTTCAGAAAATCCAACTGTTTAGGCCAGTTGTCACATTTGTTGCAGTTTAGATTAAAGTTGCAATAACACAGCACTAGGATTTGATCTAAAGTGACTGTTTTCAAGGCAGCCCAGTTGCACAGCCAGGCTTAAAAAATCATCTTAGTACAGTGTAACTTGGGTTACAGATGCTTCAGGTTACAGACTCTGCTAACCCAGAAATAGTACCTTGGGTTAAGAACTTTGCTTCAGGATGAGAACAGAAATCATGCGGCAGCAGCGCAGTGGCAGCAGGAGGCCCCATTAGCTAAAGTTAAGAACAGGCTAAGAACAGTTTCAGGTTAAGAACAGACCGCCAGAATAAATTAAGTTCTTAGCCCAAGGTACCACTGTACAATATTCTCAACCTGGTCTCTCCAGCCTTCTTGAGTCTTTCTAAAAACAACAACAAGAAGAACAACCACCCAACACTCCAAGTTTGTGTATCTTTTTAAAAAAATGTTATGCACAATACCTCTTCTTTTATTTTGTCAATATCCTTCTTCTATGACTCACTCTCAACTTGATAAGAAAACCTTATTTCTTCCAAAGAAATGCCTATTTTCAACAACAGGGATTGTGTGACTATAATAAAAGTTATTTCAGCAAAAACTTTTATTGCAAAAAGGGGGGCAGTTTTGAGATGGAACTACTCTTGAAAAAACTGTCTTCCTTGTGCCTTGCTTCTGAAAAACTGTTTACAATACACAACAGCATTTTTATAAGAACCCCTCTTAGCTACAATTATTAAAACCGTCAAAAGCTTGTTCACTACAACCTGGGAATGGAGGTGAAACCGTAGCAAGATCAAGACAATGGCACCAGTTTTCAGAAATTATTTCTTAATTTCATTTATTCAAGACTTCTCAGTCACACAACATATTCACATGTGTTTTTCAAGAAAATAGTTATCAAACATCATTCTTCTCTGTGATGGGATGTTGAGCTGCTTGTGCGTAAAGTTCCTAGTCCCTCAGTGTTTGGCTAAGTCCACAAACCACTGTCTGTAACGGAGCACCATAAGCATGGCTCCGTCAGTCGCTGGCAGAATCCGACAGTGGGCGTTTACGGAATTTCTTCCAGCATAACAGCTCCTTAACGGAAACACGTCTTCTGGACTCTCTACGTGACAATTTCCGGCGAGGAGTGGGTGTCCCTATAGGAGGTCCTGAAACCTCCTCGCTGTTCTCGCTGGAATTGTCTCTGAGCCATTCTTCTGACTCGCTTTCCCTTGGAGCTCTTTCTCGCCCCCTGCTGGTTCCCTCCTCCGCTGATAAGTCTCTCTCAACCTCTGGGAGCCCCTCCACCACCTGTTCTTCCGATGACAGTTCCCTGACATCCACCTCCCCTCCAGGGCCCCCTCCACCCCCTCCCCTCCCTTCCTCTGCTGGAGGCGAGGGAGCAAAACCCCGGAAAGAACTTCCCTCATCTTCAGAAGTCTCGAACATTTTCCTCCACCGGTTGCTGTTTCGGGTTTCTAAGTACTCATCCTCCTCGGAATCTATTCCTTCTTCCCACTCTGACCCTGTGAATCCTTCAAATTCCTCCTCCTCTTTGGTGGTGCCAAAGTACTCCCTCCGGAACCTCGCTACTGACTGAGGTTTCCTGGGGAACCTTTGATGGAACGCTTCGATCAAGACCTCGTCATTGACTTCCTCTGCTGTCACCCAGGTGTTTTCTGACTCCGGTTCTCCTTCCCACGCTACCAAATACTCCACCTGATTACCCTTCCACCTGGAGTCGAGGATTTCCGCCACATGGTTGCTGCTTTCCCTCTCTTCTAAGACTGGTCCCTGTGGGGAAACCCCTTCTTTTCCCCCCCTATACGGTGACAGTAATGACCTGTGGAATACTGGGTGCAGTTTCATGTGGTTCTGTAACCGGAGTCTGAAAGCTACTGGGTTAACCTGTTGAATGACCTCAAATGGTCCCAATCTTTTGGGTCTCAATTTCTTGCAACCCCCCTTGAACGGCAGTCCTTGGGTGGACAGCCACACCTGATCCCCCACCCTTATAGTTTCACCTTCCCTTCTGTTCTTGTCTGCCTGCTTCTTATATTGTTCTTTGGCCCTTTCTAAGTTGAGTTGGAGTTGACGATGGATCGCTTCCATTTCTTCTACAAACAGTTCTGCGGCTGGGACGCTCCATCTCTCCCCTCCTCCCCCTGGAAATGCCCTGGGGTGGCACCCATAATTAGCCAAAAAGGGGCTCATCCCGGTGGACACATTCTCCGCATTATTGTAGGCAAATTCCGCCAGCGCCAACTTTTCCACCCAATCGTTCTCTCTGTCATTGACATAACACCTCAGGTATTGTTGGAGGATACCGTTTGCTCTTTCCGCCTGCCCGTTGGTTTCTGGGTGCCGGGCAGTCTAAAAATTGACCTCCACGTGCAGTAAGCTCATGAGCTTCCTCCAGAACCTGGACGTGAATTGTTTGCCCCGGTCTGAGACCACCCTCAAGGGGGCGCCATGCAGTCTAAAAATATGTTCTACAAACAATTTAGCTGTCTCTTCCGCCGTGACTGCATGTGAGCAAGCTACAAAGTGGCCCATCTTAGTTAATAGGTCTACTACTACCAGTATGGCGGTTTTCCCCTTGGATTTCGGCAGATCAGTCATAAAATCTATCGATACCGCCTCCCATGGCCTCTCTGGTGTGGGCAACGGTTCTAACAACCCCGCCGGCGCCCGCCTTTCTCCCTTGGCTCGCTGGCATTGGTCACACCCTCTTACATACTCCCTTACATCTTCCCTCACCCTGGGCCACCAAAATTCCCTGGTAACCAACCACATGGTTTTGTGTTGCCCAAAATGCCCTGCGGTAGGGCTGTCGTGCATCTGTTTGAGTACTCTCCCTCTCAATTCCCCTTCGGGTATATATAGTGCCCCTTTGTAATACAAAGCCCCGTTTCTTTCTTCAAAACCTCCGGAGTTTTCTCCCTCCCTCCTTAGACCTTGGAGCTTATTCTGGGCGTATTCATCATTCTGCGTCTCCTCTACCAGTTCCCTTTGCCCCACCAACGCCGCCCCACACACCCAGTGGTCCTCTGGTATGATATGTCTCTCTTCGGGTGCTCCCTCCCCCTCCAAATACTCTGGTTTGCGTGAGAGAGCGTCCGCCCTGACGTTTTCTGGGCCTGGCACATAGCAAATTTCAAAATAAAATTTGGAGAACTCCTGTGCCCATCTCACTTGCCGTTGGTTGAGCACTCGTGCCGTTCTCCAGTACTCTAAATTCTTGTGGTCCGTGCATACTTGCACCTTGTGTTGTGCACCAATTAGTAAGTGTCTCCATTTCCGGAACGCTTCGTGAATGGCGAGTAGTTCTCGGTCATATACCGTGTAGTTCTTCTCGGATTTGTTTAACTTCCGCGAGAAGAAGGTACACGGTCTCCACTCCGACTTATCCTTCCCCGGCTGAAGAAGCACCGCCCCCACCGCCCGGTCTGATGCGTCCGTTTCCACTCTCATGGGTTTTTGTAAATCCACGTGCAGGAGCTGTTCTTCCGAAGCGAAGGCCTTTTTCAATTCTCCGAATGCTTGCTCCGCTTCTGCCGTCCAAACAAATTTCTTCTTGCTGCTGAGACAGTCCGTGATGGGAGCCGTTAAATGGGCAAAGTTCTTGATGAACTTCCGATAAAAGTTCCCAAACCCTAAGAATCTTTGCACATCTTTTTTCGTTCTCGGTGTCTTCCATTCCAGTACCGCCTGGACCTTGCCTGGATCCATGGCTAATCCCTTGTCTGACAAGCGGTACCCCAGGAATTCCACCTCCTTGGTGTGAAACTGACACTTCTCCAATTTCACCCACAGCTGGTTAGCTTGCAGTTGGCTCAACACTTCCCTGACGTCCTTTACATGCTGCTCCTCATTCTCTGAATATACTAACACGTCATCTGGGAACGCCACGCAATTCTTGTAGAGCAGAGGTCCCAGGACGTGGTTCATGAACGATTGAAAACATGCTGAGCCTGCTTGTAATCCAAAGGGCATAACGCGATATTCGAAAGCCCCTAGAGGGGTGAACATCGTTGTCTTCCATTCATCCCCCTTCCTTATCCGTATCAGGTTGTATGCTCCCCTCAGGTCCAGTTTAGTAAAAATCTTTCCCTTCCTCACCCTGGTCAAAATGTCATCAATTCTGGGCATAGGGAAAGCCACTGGTTCCGACACGGCATTTAGGGCCCGGTAGTCCACGACCAATCTCGGTTTATCCGTGTTTTTTTTGTCCACAAAAAACACTGGGCTGCCCCCCACCGCTCTGGACTCTCTGATGAAACCTCTCTTCAGGTTTTTGTCAATAAACTCCCTCAGCTCCTGCATTTCCCTGTCTGACATGGCATACAGCTTGCCCACAGGGAGCTGGGCTCCAGGGACTAGATTGATCTGGCAGTCAAAGGGTCTATGCGGTGGTAGTTTGTCTGCTTCCCTTTCGCTGAAGACATTGCTCAGGTCAGCGTATTGTTTGGGCACCTTTGTTTTGTCCGTTACTTCTGTTCCTGCTAGAAAGGCCCTTGCCCCTTCTGGAGCCTTGCCCTCTTTGCAATGTTCTAGGCAATGCGCTGACCCAAAGGAGACCACTCTCTGATGCCAACCCACTAGCGGATCATGCAACGCTAGCCAGCTCATCCCCAAAATAATGGGAGCCCCTCCCAAGGTGGCCACATTGAACGCTATTCTTTCGGTGTGCCTGGCTACCCTCATTACCATTGGGACGGTCTGTAAGCTGACTTCTCCTCCCAACAGCTCTCTCCCATCGATCGTGGTTACCTGCAAGGGGTTACTTAAAGGGATGGTCTGTATCTGGTGTTCAGCTGCAAACTCCTTACTCATAAAATTACAGGAGCTGCCTGAGTCCAATAGCGCCCTTATCTTTAAGGGATGTCCATTTGGCAGCTCTAGCAACACCTCTATCACTAGGGCTGGTCTCGGAGGTTCCGGCGTGGGCACTTTTACTACTCCTTGGCCTGACTGCTGTGCCCTGATGGAGGCAGTCAGGCGTTGGCTTTTACTTGGTCCTGCCCTTCCTCCTCCTTTCCCCCAACAGCTCCTGCCATCCCTTGCCATTCCTTTCTTTGTGGACAGACTCTGGCAAAATGACCTGGCTGCTGGCAGAGATAACATTTCTTGGGGCTCTTCCCCTCCTTCCGCCCTTCACTGGGATTTGAAACTGCCCGCGCGCGCGCTGTTCCAACTTCCATCGGCTCTGCGGGCGGGAAAGTTGGCTCCGGAATCTCTGGAATGCGGAAATCCCTCCAACGCTCCCCTTTCCCTTCCCGCTTCTCCAAGGCTCTAGCCTCCTGGCGTGCTCCAATGGTCAGCGCTGATTTGGTCAGCTGGTCCATAGACTCCGCCCTGGGCGCCCGGGAAAGTTCCTCTTTCACAGCCGAAAAAGTCCCTCTTCGAAAAGCATTTGAATGGGTTCTGCTGACAGATCCCACCCCAATTTGTGTATCAACATAGTAAACTCAGTCCAGTACTCACGGACAGATCGGCTCCCCTGTTTACAAGCCATCAACTGCCTGCGCACCACTCCCTGTTCAATGTCGCTGGAAAACATCAGGTCCATGGCGCGAAAAAACTTCCGTGCGTCTTTCAAGACTTCATTATGCCCTGCCATCAGGGGTCTAACCCAGTCTCTCGCCCCTCCTTCGAGATGGCTAACCACAAACGCCACTCGCGATTCCTCGCCGGGAAAGTCATCAAACTGCAGATTAAGGGCATACTGCATCTCTGTCCTAAAGGCTTGATAGTTCCTGGGATCCCCCCCAAACTTCTGCACCAATCCTGGCATCTTTCTTGCTTGTGGGGGGGCCTTTGCCTTTTCTGCATCCTGAGCCCTCCTCTCATCGAGCCTCGCCGTTTGCAGCGCTAGCTGGACCTCCAACACCCGGTACCTTTCTTCCAGGCTTGGACCGGCTCCAGCTCCTCCTGCATCTCCGGTTCCGGCTGGGTTGCTCATGATGCCTTCTCTGCACAAGCTGCTTTCAGGGACTGTCGGATTGCTGTGATGGGATGTTGAGCTGCTTGTGCGTAAAGTTCCTAGTCCCTCAGTGTTTGGCTAAGTCCACAAACCACTGTCTGTAACGGAGCACCATAAGCATGGCTCCGTCAGTCGCTGGCAGAATCCGACAGTGGGCGTTTACGGAATTTCTTCCAGCATAACAGCTCCTTAACGGAAACACGTCTTCTGGACTCTCTACGTGACAATTTCCGGCGAGGAGTGGGTGTCCCTATAGGAGGTCCTGAAACCTCCTCGCTGTTCTCGCTGGAATTGTCTCTGAGCCATTCTTCTGACTCGCTTTCCCTTGGAGCTCTTTCTCGCCCCCTGCTGGTTCCCTCCTCCGCTGATAAGTCTCTCTCAACCTCTGGGAGCCCCTCCACCACCTGTTCTTCCGATGACAGTTCCCTGACATTCTCCTTAACTGAATAACCAGACTAATAGCACAAAAGGATGTATGGGGCGGGGCAGTGTCCTCAAATGTTTTTGTTTCCAAAGTTCTTATCCTTCCTATGGTTGCTCAGTCTTTTAGACTGATGAGTTGATTGGTTGATGTTCCATTTGGATTCCAAGGACCACTTGACAAGTTAACATGTTGATCCCCTGGATTTCAAGGCCTGTCATCATCTTTGGTCTTATCAAGATGTTTCTAGGAAAGGGCTACAATTGCCCTGAAATGTGATATTTTTCCCAAGGGATGTCATTTTCCTTAATTCAGAATTTTAAATCCTTTTTATTTAAGAGAGCCATCAGCAATGCTAACATTCCTTGCAGTGGTCACCTTTATTTCAAATGCCTGTTCATCCATCCATTCATTCAAAATAGTAATATATGAATATATTCACAAAATCTTTAGACTCATTTTGCAAAAGCATGGCAGCATGATAAGGGAAGGGAGGGCCTTACCTGGAGACAAGTGGCTTTTATTCCTCTTCTTTTTTTAAACATCGCTGCACTGCCACCAAAACTGGCAATAGATCTACAGTGGAAAGCCTTGTGGGTTTGCCCACAAACATTCTGTTTGAGCAAGGCTTTACAGCACATTTGAACAATTTGCATTGCACATTAGGATGGAAAATGATTGTGCCCATTATGACAGGTGTAGTACAAAGGAAGGGGAAAGGGGGGAGAGAAGAGGCTGATACCTTTGAAGAGCAAAAGTTGAATGTACTATTCATGTAAAGATTTTGAATCTGTGATTGTTTTATGGTTAGAACTGGGCCATTTTCTTTATTAGCTTTTAAAAAATAGATATGTTTTTGTGATCGGGTGCACGGTATACATTATTTTGCAATTTATTTTTCATGTTCTGTACCTTCTTTTTCTTGGCATTTTTTTAAAGGGAGCTCCCATCTATTTTTTACTCTACAACCTGTGAACAGCAATAATAGCTTTACTAAGTTCTAGGAAACTTTACAGACTTGTACAATACCTTTGTGTTCACCAGCTGATGGGAATTTGGGATTCGCTAACTTTATGGGTTAGAGACTATGAGTTGGTTACTTTATCCAACTCAAAGCAAGCCCATTTAAATCAATCAATGTACTTAAGTTAGCCACATTGATTGA
This sequence comes from Podarcis filfolensis, assembly GCF_964270895.1. Lineage (NCBI taxonomy): Eukaryota > Metazoa > Chordata > Lepidosauria > Squamata > Lacertidae > Podarcis > Podarcis filfolensis. The sequence goes on from NC_139604.1 coordinate 110,155,662, forward strand.
TTTAAGTTGGTTTACTTTGAGCTGGATTCAACCCATAAAGTTAGAGGATCCCACAGTATCTGAATGCATGGCCTGACAGGGAGGGGTCTTGTTGTCTGGGCCAGCCAGTCAAGATTCAGGGCAGTGTGCTGACCAGGCCTGCCCCTGGTGTATTTAAGAGGGTGACCTCATGCAGCTTGCCCTCTTTAGGGTCCAACCATCCACCTGCAAAGGCTGGAAGTGGCCTGCCTGAAGGGGAATGAGCAGGCTAGTGTGAGAATCTTACTATGGTTATTCAGTTGCCATATTCAGGGCCAGGGAAGGATTTTTCCTACATACAAACTGGCCAGACTGCAGGTTTTTGCCTACCTCACAGCAACAGCCACAACTCAGGCAGATAAGGCATAGGGTTAGACCATTAAAAGGGTCCAGGAGAGGTGTTTCTGCCCGAGAGTCCAGACAATGGCAGTCTGGGTGTGGTCATAGTGCCTAGTCCATGTCAGGGGTGACTCTCCAGCTCCGGATCAACCCCAATGTAATTATCAACCAGCAGGTGGGCTGCTTGATACAGGATACATACCCAATGCCTTGGCCGAAACCTACTTTCATCTGTAATCAATAAAGATGTGACCTATTTCAACCCAATACCAAATCTTCTGTGTTTATTTCTATGGGTTGCCCCTTGCCATGCAGCAGGCATCGTGTACCTGTGACAACAAAGTTTGTGATTGCAGCCTTGCCTATTCTTAAAGTACTAGACCCACTGAAATCAATGGCACTTAAACTTAAGTTTTATTCCTTTCAGTGGGTTCACTTTAAGTTTAGCTAAATCTGGAGCCAATCCACTGATACCCACAGGAAATAATGAGAATTGTCATTATGCCAATGATGTTAGCAAAGGCAGCTAGCCAAAAGTAGGCCTTTGCCGTGTAAGTCAGGTGCTCTTTTGCCCCAAATGAAGTATTAATTATTCTGTGAAGATTGCTTGCAATGGAGACCATTTTATTCCCCCTGTTATATCCCCAGGAATACATTGAAATTTGAATAGCATATCCAGCACACAGAACAATGACCAAAACCCAATTCTTGGCAAGCAGTGATATAGTTTTGCATTCCCCCCCTCCCCGCTTCTGTTACTCCTTTTCCTTTCTTTTTTAAAGGCTTCATTTTGAGCCTCTGAGCCATTTTTATCATTTGGAGTTATTGTGCAGAGAGGAATCAGCTGCACATTGTTCAGGACAGCAGAGAGCTAGGAATACTGTGCTGAATTTAATGGCACTTTGCATATTGCTGTGGGAGCTGTACCCCTGCCAGAGAATCCATAGGTCCTTTGAGTAAGGGGTATTAGCGAACATATGCTTAAAACTTCTCATCTTTTTTTCGTGGGGGAAAGCAGCTAAATCCATGTAGGAACCTGTAGGCAAATCTCACTGTCTAGCAATCTATGGTTTAGTTAATTGGTAAAGTCCCCCACCCTCTGAAAAAAACAAACACCCGTTAAGTTGGTTTGTTTTTTAAAAATGTTTTACGTAATTAGTGTTACATCTCTTATAACACTGTTCCTAGATCAGCAACTGTTTCTCTCCAAATTAAAATGAGAAGCAGACTTCAAATTTACACATTGGTTGCTTGTTAAGTGTTTTGCTTAGAAGAACATCTGGCTGCTACTGAAATCGAGGATGGGGAGGAATTTCCATCCTTACCTGAAACCAATGGAAGGAAGTGCTGGAGGTCCTGAGTGTCTTGGTCAGGATCCTGCAAGGATGAGGCTGCGAAGTCACTACCCCCCCCCCACCAGGCACATGCAAGCTCCTGACTTCAGCGACAGGAGCTGGCCAAGAGCAATCACATGCTTGCACAGTATTGACAGCAATGCCCCCTTCCTCTGTTGGAGCCTTCCAGTTGCTACTGGTATGGTTATAATTCCCAGCTTGGTGCGAAGGAGTTTGTGCTTCTTTGGCACTGTTGCACTTGCACCCACTATACAAGTGAGACCTCCAAAAATACGTTGCAGTTCAGAATGCTCCTGTTTTCCTACAACACATGCTATCTTCCAGTGTACGCTGTTCCATTCTCCCTGGTTCCTAGTTTTCCATTCCCTCCCCTCACAATACTCAGCCAGCATCCTGGGCCCACTTAACATAAGGCTTCAGTGGGCCATATTGATGTTCCTCCATTAAGGCTTCTCCATCTTAAAAAAAAATCTACTTCTGCAGAGTTTGGGTTTTTCCTGAGCTGCTAATACCTTCCGCATATCTGTGAACGGTGCCATTTTGACTACAGCAGGAGAACTGAACTCAAATAACTTCTCACCTTCAGAGAATCATCCTTCCTTTTCATTTGCTGCTCTGCCCATTTTTGCCACTTTCCCCACCCACCCCTAGCATGTGAAGCAGCTACTGCCACACTAGTCTGAAATTGTATATATGTTTGATAACTGAACAATGGAGTTGCTGGTGACCTGGGACAGACAAAAGGGCTTGGGAGAGTTGCTGGGCCTTGCTTGGAATTTATTAAGCCATCACTTCACATTTATCAAGAGACATTTGGCTTCAGACATCAAAATGACCCTCCAGAGGGTACCTTTAACGGACTGTCTAAATTGTAGTTCTTTTTTAAGTTGTGATGCCCAAATGTGGCCAGGCCACATAAGGGGACAAACACACACACACACACACCACAAGTTTAGCATGAAACAGCCACCAAGCTGTTTCCCCTGTCAACTCAACAGAAACAAATCCTGCTTTTTATTAATGTAAGTATATGAGTCCAAGAAATTTAATTACAATTGCCATGTGTATTTGTTTGCATTGCTTAATGATATTAGACGATGCCTGACTCCATTGATTCCCAGTCCAACGGGGAAGTTTTCTTGCTGGACCACAGTTTTTCCAAGTCAGTATATCATTGTCAATTGTGTTTAGAGAAATGCTGATGGGTGGACAATTTCAGCAATGTTTATCTGCATTGCAGAGTTACAGGAAGAATGGCAAAACCCAGTTTCCTCCCCTCCTGCCTCCCCCTGCCATCCCTGTCTCCATAACTACTTGTTTGGGGAAACTTCTTTCTTTCCTGCAGCAAGAACTAATATGAACTACAGGTGAACACCAGGGCCTGTATTGTGCTGTCAAGAAGCAATGCAACCAGTCATGATTCCATTTCTTCACTTTATTTATTTTTTTGCTGTCTGTTAACAACAACACCTGAACTTTTCCATAGTGCTATTTATTAGTAGATTTTCCAAGGATTTTATGTTGTTTCATTCTGCCCATTGTACTGTATATTCCAGGCATAGGCAAACTTGGCCCTCCAGATGTTTTGGGACTACAACTCCCATCATCCCTAGCAAACAGGACCAGTGGTCAGGGATGATGGGAGCTGTAGTCCCAAAACATCTGGATGGCCAAGTTTGCCTACGCCTGGCATATGCAGAAGCTATTGTACATGCAGAAACAAAGAGGAGAATGGCTTAATTGTGGCACTAGCAAAGAAAAGGGTGCAGAACAAAACCATTCTCATAGACCAACGGTAGGGAATGTGTGGTTGCCTAGCAGCTGCTAGATAACTCCCATCACCCCTGGCCATTGGGTATGCAGGTTGAGATTGATGGGAGTTAGGGCTATGGGTTCCCAGTCCCTGCCACAGACATTCAGGGCTGATGGTGACCTTGTGTGTTTTGCTACAATCTTACTCATGCCCAGGAAAGAACTTCAGAGAAACAGGTGTGGCCACACTTAATATCCATATTTAGTTATTCATACATTTCATTTCTTCTGAACATGCAGAGAGATGCACTGAATGTTCACAACTCTCATACCTATAACAATATATTTTAAAATAATCCTACACATCCTCAGCATCAAACAGATGTGGTCCTTTTCAAGATTCTAATAAGTTTGGAAAAGCAGCCTTGAAGCACTGTTTGGGGCTATTGAGTTACTTATTATTCACCCAGCCAAACCTGTGTCATACAGTTCAAGAAGGGGAGTTTTTTGACCTCATGACATTCAACCATTCCCAGCCCCTCAGCCTCCATGATTCTAAAAGTCGTTGGGGTCCCAAACAGACCGATGATTTCTCCTGTCCCTTTCATCACCTCCAACTGATATCTTCAGCCCTCCTCCTGTCCATCCTAGAAGTCATAAGCATGTACTTTTGCATACCTGAAAAACCCTGAATATACAGAATCTGCTACCTTATAAATGGGGGAAGAAGAAGAGGAGGAGGAGGAGGAGTTTGGACTTCATATCCCACCTTTCACTCCCCTTAAGGAGTCTCAAAGTGGCTAACAATCTCCTTTCCCTTCCTCCCCCACAACAAACACTCTGTGAGGTGAGTGGGGCTGAGAGACTTCAGAGAAGTGTGGTTAGCCCAAGGTCACCCAGCAGCTGCATGTGGAGGAGCGGAGACGCGAACCCAGTTCACTAGATTATGCGTCCACCGCTCTTAACCACTACACCACACTGGCAAAACAGGGGAAAGCCTGTTTTGCTCCCAAACTAATTGACGCAGACCACCGAAGTTTAGTATTGGGAGAAATGATGATATTGCATAGAAGTACAATTTGAAAGACAGATCTATTGAAAATCAGTGCAGAGCTGCAGCACCACAGGCTGCAGTACCGCATATGTATGAATCTGATTCAGAGGTTGACTGAGAAGGAGAAATAGGGAGATGGGGGAGGGTCTAATAGATTTTGATAATGAAATAAGTACCAGAACTGAGATGGCAGAAAGTTAAGGCTGAGATTGATTTTATGAACTTTAGGCTCAGAATGGGACAGGTGCTAAAGTGGGTGCCTGAAATAGGTAGTGAGTATATTTAGGGATGTGGGTGGCGCTGTGGGTTAAACCACAGAGCCTAGGACTTGCCGATCAGAAGGTTGGCGGTTCGAATCCCCGCGATGGGGTGAGCTCCCGTTGCTCAGTCCCTGCTCCTGCCAACCTAGCAGTTCGAAAGCACCTCAAAGTGCAAGTAGATAAATAGGTACCGCTCCGGCGTTTCTGTGCGCTGCTCTGGTTCACCAGAAGTGGCTTAGTCATGCTGGCCACATGACCTAGAAGCTGTACGCCGACTCCCTCAGCCAATAAAGTGAGATAAGCACCGCAACCCCAGAGTCGGCCACAACTGGACCTAATGGTCAGGGGTCCCTTTACCTCTACCTTTTATATTTACTGTATACTTACACAGAAAAAAAACCCAGTGAATGAGCATTAACATCTAATTGTAAGGAAATGAATAAGGGGGGAATAGGTATAAATGGGGAAAACAAATTGGAAAAATACTAGTTAAAGCTTCTCCCAAATGAATTCATACATACTCTATGGAGATGGGGAAAGTTATTAAGATACATCATTTGTTGTTGTTTTTTAGTCGTCTCAGTTGTGCTCGACTCTCTGTGACCCAATGAACCAGAGCATGCCTTGGAACCTCTCACTTTTTTCTCAAAGCTTCTCCTTTTTTATGTCCATGGAGTTTTCTAGGCAAAATACTGGAGTGGTTTGGCAGTTCCTTCTACAGGTCGATCACATTTAGTCTAAACTCTTGGCTATGACCTGTCTGTCTTGGGTGGCCCTGAACGGCATAGCTCACAGCTTCTTGGAGTTATTCAAGCCTAAACAACAACTCGCACATTGCTAATGGTGACGGTGTTACTGCTCATTGTCTAAGTGCTATATGATACAGATGGGTTTAAGTAATCTTGAACTTTGTTGGTTGGATAGAATTAGTCTGTCTTGGAAGACAATGAAAAAGTGCACCTCCAGTGGTGAAGTCAAACCATAAAGTGATAGCATCACAGAAATCACAGACTAGCTAGGTTTCAATGGTTGTTGCTTTGGAGATGGGAGGAGCTTTGGAAAATTCATGCTCCCCCACCCCCACCAACCTCTATGACCCATAGACTCATTCACAGGTAATGGTGTAGAATGTGATCATTTGGGCAATCAGGTGTTGTTGGGGGTTTTTAAGCAACTCTGAATTTTACATTTCTATAGGAGATTATACTTTGTAGAGAATGTTGAATAACCAAAGAACTATTAAATAAGACATTACAAATTGTGATTAATTGCTGATGAATCTGTTTAGGATGATGAAAGAGCAACACTTAGTAATGATAGTTCAATGATCATTCTACATGCCCCCAAGCCATGTTAAAGAGCCCTGAAATAAACCTCAAGGGTGCAAAAAACAAAAAAAGAAAAAACTGTACAGTAAAAATAGCTCAGCATTTGAAAGCTTTGTGTAAAAATAAGCACAATCATCACCATTATGCTGGATACGAACTAATATACCATCTGTATGCAGAAATTTGCTGCTTCTGCATCATTGCATTTTCATTCAAACAGAGATAATGAGATTGTTTAATGATGATCTTCATGCCACAGAAACATTAATCTGCAAGGCCCAAAATATAAAAATAAAATCCTCTCATCACTTATGGGAGAATGGAGAGTAGCCTCAAATATAGCAAATGGGTATTTTGCAGCATAAACACCCCCTTTAGCTACGTTCTACAGCCTATTGGCCATTAGCTTATAAAGAGTTTATGTTTGATATTATTATTGAAAGATTGTCAAAGTCCCTGTTTTATAAGATGCAGAATAATCCATTTCAAATGGGCCACCCATAAAACAGCTTGTGAATATTTCCTTTTAATTAAAAAGCTGTTCAGAAGGACACCAGAGTCATGGGGGGGGGGGGGAGAAGTTGGCTCACTGAAGTCTTTTGAATCTGGGAGCTGAACAGAGAGGTAAATCCAAGGTATTGATTCTGCTTAAGACTTTGGAAACACCAAGGTGTGGAATACCCAGTTAATTTTTGGTGCAGCTGCCTGAGTGCTTTTCATTTTAGTTTCTGAAACAAAATAAAACAAAAATGACCAGAGTCTCAGCTGCCTTTAACGGGGCAACATATTAAAGATTAAAAACTAGATAATGGGCTACCTGTTTGATAGGTGCGATTTTTTTTGAGGGAAAAGAGAGCTTCTCCCAGCCTGCCCCATTCACCTTATGCTACTCCCCAATCTTCACTTTGCCTGAGCCTCTCATACAAGGCATTTTGCTACCTGAGGTGAATGACAAGTTGACACCTTCTCTCCCACGTATAGAAGCCAACCAGACAGAAGGATGGATATTCCCGGAACACTGTAGAGGGGCAAGGCAGACCATGTAGCGCACAGAGGAAGACTGAGAGCCACTATTGCCACAATTCACGCCCATCTGGTAAGTGCTGCTGGTTTTTTTAAAAAGGGTTTCCAGAAGGTGTTGACAGGCTTTTCTAATGGTGTTTCAAATATACGCAAATCCACTGACGCATGCAGAGCCTCGGAACATAATCCCTGAGTAAATTGGGAGTTGCCTGCACATAACATAACCGTGATGTATGGTCCACTCAGACTTTTCCAGCAAAATTTGCATTGTTAACATTTTTTTAAAAACCAATTAACGAGAGTGCTGCCCTTTTGGTGTCCTAGTTCTATTTGAAATAATCCCGGTGGCTTTCCAAAAACAAACAAATGGACGAAAACAAGCTAAGAAGTTTAGGGAGCTGAACCAAGAGAAGGTGAACTATATGGTACAAAGGGAGGGCAGGGATAACTGAAGATAATTTGGTGGCTAATATTGGTGGCTAACAACAGTCCCAATGTGGCATGATTCGTATCTGTGAAATGTATCCCTCAAATGGAAATAATATGTAGAATTATGTACATTTTGTTTCCTTTTTGCTATATGACTCAACTAGAATAATCTGACTGCTGAACAGGTGGGTCGTCTTTGAGAGGACTGATAACTTGCTGCAGATCTGGTGAATGGGTGGGTGGGTCACTGTCTCCATCAACAGACTTTTGGTGCTGGTGATACACTCATGGATAAAGAAGTACTGAGCCAGCAAGAAACTGCACACACAAAGTTTCAGGCAATGGGTGTATGTATGTGTGTTTGGTCTTTTTCTTTCTTATATGAGTGGCCTGATATGGAAGGGAATTCCTGCATGAACATCTGCTTCTCTGCATGAATCTCCCTTTCTGAATTGAGATGTAGCTGTACAAACTAGGGTTTGTACTTTCCTTTGATAAAGCTGGCTGGGATTAAGTGTGTTGACCATATGGGCATGTTCTTTCCTAGCCTAAGTGCATCCCTAGCAGTGGAGGGTGGGTTTGATATTATTCCTCTGTTGATTTTGATCTTGCTTTTGTATTTGGTATATATTAAGGCTTATTGTATCATTTCATTGTAATGTTGAATGTATGCATGCATTTATTCATTTGATGACTTTCTTATTTGCATTTGCTTGTGGTTATTTCTTTCTCAGATGTGATGTTGTATTCTGATATTTGTTGTGAGATGTTTGTGCCAACGTGCACCTTATATAGTGCATACAAGTCAACCAAGCAAAATCTGTGGGTCATTTTGTCTGCAAGCACTGTACCTGCACTAAGAATGATTATTTCCTTGGGTTCTTAAAAGAAAAAAAACCTGCTCAATTGATTTGACTTTTAAAGTATATATTCATCATAATGTCATTTTCGCCCTTTGGGGAGGTGTGCTTCATCCCGCACCCCCTGCTTTGCTAAGAGGACTCAAGAGGTTGGCTCCCAGAGGGAGAAGGTTGAAAGCAATCCCATGACATTGCTTTGGTGCACCCTCAGTTTCCTCCTTTTAGTTCTGGTGCTGTAGGCAACTAAAAATTGGGTGTTGGTAGCAACTACAGGAATGTAAAACCCAGCTGACAGGTCTGCAGGGCTGTTATATTGTAGTTGGGCTAAGTAAGGGGTGGGAGAGGCTCTCTGAAGCATTCTCTCTTTGTCACAGTAGCAACATCATTGATGTTGTTATTTGGTCACAGCCAGATAACAGTGAACATCCCAAAACTAGGACAGCAGGCTAACAAAATTTAAGTACAGTGATTGCAAAGAATCTGTAGTAAAAGCTGACATTAACTTCAAGAATAGCAATTTTGTTATCTTGTCCTCACAGTTGGGAATTCCCAGCAAAACAAAAATCAAGGCTTGAAAGCTTTGTTGCTAAAAGTGGCTGTGATTCTCCCGTGTATTTGTCTGTTCCCTATATCTCTGGTTTCTATATCTTCTTTCTGTCCGCCTTTACAGACTGTGATGTTTCCCCCACCATATCTCAAAGGCTTAAAGCATGTTGCATTGGTCACAATTCTCCAACAAGTTCTCCTTTGCAAGCACCAAGAAATTGCAAGAAATTGAGCAAAGAAAATGGAAGCTTATACACCCAAATATATAAAACTGGCCCAAGTAACTTTGGAAATAATATAACTTTAGAAATAATATAACCCACAGAATCAAAATCTGATTTAGAAGTTTTGTGTGTGTGTATGCTTAAAAAAGCAAGGAAATAAAGGATCTTGATTTCAAGAGCCACATTCTCTTTTATTACCACATCTCAGTAATTTGTAACACTTATTTTGCATTACTCTTCCTCTTTTCTTTTCTTTTTGCAGCCCGTCACAGCTTTCTTTAATATTGCAGATGCTGCAAAGCATTTTATTGCCACCGTTTATTACACTTATATCCTGCCTTTCTTGCACACATGGCTCCAAGGGTCTTTGGGTATATGCAATTTTCATGTATATGTGGAACCCTTGGAATCTAACCACCACGTAAGATGTGAATAGGCCCATAGTGAAGAAAGGCAGGATGCTAGGTTTACATATACTTTGTGTCACTGAATCATTTGTCTGCCATGACGTTACTTTGGAGCTGAGTTCTAATTCAGTGTTTTTGGGGTATTCTTTTCATCGTAACCTTGGGGAGTTATGTTGCTTGATAGGAAATCTATGCATATTCAACATCATCTAAAATATTTCATTTCAGCAAACTGGTTATGCAAGCTCAAAAATAAAATAAAAAAGTTCAAGTATATCAACAGACATATTAGAGTGCTGTAAGTAATCCTTCATTGTCAGGGTGTAGAGCTTTGAGAATAACATTTGTTTATTTACTTATTTAGCTTTTCATCTCACCCAAGAACTGTGGAACAGAACATCGGAAATATATTTAAAACTTGATTATTTCCTTGAAGTTGTTGCATGCAAATTTGGGAAAGGCAAAATTCAAAGCAAGAATTATCAAGGGACGCAAAAGCAAAATTGAATCAAATAGTTAATTTGCATTTGAAAACTGAAAACAAACAAACCAAGAAAATAAAAGGCTCAGATCTTTATCTAAAAGAGAAATTCCTCAGTTCAGCAACATACTTTTGTACCTGATAATTCCTGGTAAGGGGTTTGGCTAGTGGTGGCTTGTGCCCATTGGCACTGGTAGGGCACACACTAAGTTCCCCCTCAAAAAAACCCCCAAATTAGTAGACAGCCTTACTCAACGGCAATCAAGGCCTGGTAAAATGTAAAGTTTCACTCTAAAAGTCCCACCTGCAATATACATTTATAGCAGTATTATACCACTTTAAATAGCCATTGCTCCCTGCCCCCCAAATCTTGGAAACAGTAGTTTGCTAAGGGTGCTGAGATATGTTAGGAGATCCCCATTCTCCTGATAAAATGTCCGTTCTCAGTGTAGTTTAATGGTCAACCCTTATCCACAGGGAACTCTTAACAACTCTCAGGGGTCTCCTAACAACAGTCAAAGTCTTACACTCTATCCTGGCTGTCTGACATTCGAGGAACACAAAGAACTTCTTCTAAATTAGAATGACTTTTCCATTTGTGTTATTCTTCCAAAATAAGGACTGGACTAAAGTTGGAATTCTTGAGCAGAATCTTCCATGTTGGAGGGGCCAAAACTGTCAAGACCCTGTTTCTTCTTCTTCTTCTTCTTCTTCTTCTTCTTCTTCTTCTTCTTCTTCTTCTTCTTCTTCTTCCTCCTCCTCTTCTTCTTCTTCCATAGAATTAATCACTTGTGAAGTGATTTTGAGCAGAGCCTAACCAGATGATCTCAAAGGATGTGAGGTAGACCTGTAGGGGCTTCCTGAGTTCCGCCAACCTTCACAGCTCATAGGACTAGAGCACAAATCACAGCCATCATGGAGATGTTTCGAAAAGCCTTATCCCCCCGCCCCCGTGAGCTTTTCAATGCATATTATGGAATGTTCTGTGGGACAACTGACCTCTCCACTTCTACATCTACAAAGGGGTGGAGAAAATTGTTGGCTCACAATGCAGGGCTACTTGTCTCATGGGGTGATTTAAAATGGCCTCTGCGTGGCAGCCATTATGTATGCATCAGCTCTCAGTCTTTTGGTATTGCTGAGCCAGAACGAGAGGGATGTTCTGACAGGGCCAATGTCATACAATGATTGGTTGTCAAGAGCTACAAATAAGATCCTTGTTGCCTTGTCAGCCAGTGGAATTTCTTCAGTCTACCCTGGAAAAACACATCAATATTTTAATTCCTACAGGCAGGCCTGCCTCCATCTGCCTGCCAGGCTTGTGAATGAATAGGAGAGCAGTTATTTTGCTCCTGTTACCCATGGGTGTTTTGACTACATCTGGAGGTAGACAGGTGGGCTGAGCAGCTCTGCCCCAGCCCATCGCTTCTATTTATATGGTTTATTAAACTGCTGAAAGGTTTTGAATCTCTCATTTCATTGTAAAATCCATTTCTCCGCATGAACAATTCATCTTAAGTAATCTGCAGTTTTCAGAGTTTGCAATGTAACTCCTGGTGCCCTCTAAAATTAACTCTTTCTTACTAAAAAACAGTTATCCACTGTTACTACCCAGATGAATCTAAACCGTGGCTTAATTCTGTTCCCTCTTTTCTAAGGTACAACATGGTGCACTGATTCTACGTTTCTTTCAGATTCAAACACTGGCAACTGGAATTGCTTGTAGAGAATGGATGTTGCAGGGCTGTTTTTTTCCCTCCCTTAACATGGGCAATTCATCTGAATAGTAAATTCCTCCTCTTCCCCCTCTTATATTTGATATCGCTGACCATGGTGGCTATATTCTACCTTCACTGTCAGAGGCAGTAGGCTTCTGAATACCGTTTTCTGAAATTCACAGGAGGGGAGTGTTAAGTTGTGGGTGAACATATCAGACGACACAGCGATTTTTCAAACAGCTCTTGTTTATTCACAGGCCAGAACTGAACCGAACTGAAGTGTTCAGCCAGCCTGCTTATATAGAGCTCCACTACAATGCAACAGTAACCACTTTCTGTCACTATCCAATCACTGAACATCACTTTCAATCCCTTATTTGCATATGTGGACCTGAGTGAAAACTATCTACAGTATCCCCCTGCTGGCCCAGGGTGAGAACTTCAGTACATAACAGGGAGAGTGCTGTTGCGGTCATGCCCTGCTTTCTGTTTTCCTGTTGTGGGTCTGGTTGGCCACTGTGAGAACAGGAAGCTGGACTCGATGGGCCATAATTAATACCTGTTCATGGAGAACTCTGGAACTGTAGCTCTGTGAGGAAGTGGGGGGGTCTCTGCTTGGCAAACTTAACAAGCTACAGCTCCCAAAACACTTTTGTGGGAGGCCATGAGCGTTTAAAGTGGAATTATAGCACTTTAAAAATGTGTGGCGTGCATGTGACCCCCAATCACACCACCTTCAGTCAGTTCTAGGCACCAGCAAAATTCTCAGAGGAGTTTTTATTTATTTGCTTTATTACTTTATCTAAAAGCCTTTCTAAGCAGCTTAATGTTTTGATGTGAAGCACTATACGAAAATACAACATAAAAACCAAGAAAGCAGAGTATAAAAACCAGTTAAACAGTATTACAAAAACAGAAGCCTTTCCATGGAAAACAAAATAATTTGAGGGGGAGGGAATTCCACTATTCCTTATTTGCTACCAGATTTCAATTAAAGTCAATTTCAATGTGAACACGAAAGGGATACCTCCAAGCATTAGAGGAATTCGGAAAGAAGCAGCAAAATTTCTAAATTTATTTGGACAGTTGAACATATATTCAGGTTCAATGGTCCTCAAATCAAGAGTCTGAATTGCCAAGTTGTTTCAGAGGTGACTGTGTGTAATCCCAATTAATACATTTTAGAGAACAGACTTGACAACTAGGGTTGGATAAATTCCCTTTTCTCTTCTGCTCAGAAATGGTTCACCAATTGCATGTTGTCGTTTTTCATTCTTTCTTTAATTTTTAAGAACTTAAAAGTTCCAATTTGCCTAGTAATAATAATAATAATAATAATAATAATAATAATTCATTATTTATACCCTGCCCATCTGGCTGGGTTTCCCCAGTCACTCTGGGCAGCTTGCAACATAATGACCATTACTAAGTTGCAGAAGCAGGGTATTGCATCATACCATAGTGTTATTGATCTGCGGCGGCGGGGGGGGGGGCGGATCCCCCTAAACCCTAAGGTAAAGGTAAAGGACCCCTGACTAGCTACCTGGAAAATCTTTGGTCACTGCCCAAAGATGCTGAGAATGTTATTTTCGCATTCAATCTGAAAAATCATAAATACTTGTCACTTCTTCCGTTGATGTACCAGACAAGTCCTACCACAGAGAAATGCATGGACTTTTCTCTGAACCAATGGAAGAAGCTATTTAAGTTGGAATGGAGGCATGCCAACTCAAAAGCTATATAAAGACCTAACACTTCCCCATGGCTTGATTTCTTTCACCATGGTTAAGCATTATTTGCGATATGGGGATGGATGAAATTGTCAATTTCAGCTTTTATTGGTTTCTCATTTTCCCAATCTAAAATTCAGTTCTCCATATTTCCACATCAATTTGCATTTTTTTTAAAGGAAAAGTCCTCATGAAACTTCACCAGCATTTTATTCTACTATGCACACTATTGACTTTCAGGAGGAATTTAAAAACATTCCTGTTTACCCAGTTGCTTATTGTCTGAAAGATACTGTTCCTGGAAACCCTGAAAGCACTGGCTGAGAGAATGTTTTTAACTGCTTTTAGAATGCTGTTACAATGTTTTTAGAAAGCTTTTACAATGGGTTTTTTATTATTTATGTGTTTGCTGCCTTCATAGTAATAATAATCATGATATGTATGTGATTATGTCTAACATCCACATTTTTGCAAAACAATTTCCCCTAAAATAGTCTCTTTTTGTATGCTCTTTTAATAAATATATGCATTTTTATGGGGACTTTATCCCCGTGTATGCCTTTACGTACACATTACTTGGTTTGGGAATTGCATTGCATTCTTAGGAGAAGTGCAAACTTCAAAGCATAGCTGTCAAATTTTCCCTTTTCTTGCGAGGAATCCTATTCGGAATAAGGGAATTTCCCTTTAAAAAAGGGAAACGTTGACAGCTATGCTTCAAAGGCTGATTGCATTTGGAACATAGGATCCAACTCCTAGGGGCTGCAGTCCCTTTGGCTTCCCAATAAAATATTTGAGGGGGCCACACCCCACCCCAAAGTTGTTGGGCACTGCCATTCAAATGGTGTGTACAGTCGTACCTTGGAATTCGAATGGAATCTGTTCTGGAAGTCCGTTCGACTTCCAAAACGTTCAGAAACCAAAGTGTGGCTTCTGATTGGCTGAAGGAAGTTCCTGCAGCCAATCAAAAGCTGTGGAACTCCCATTGGATGTTTGGGTTCCAAAGAACGTTCACAAACCGGAACACTCACTTCGTGGTTTGCAGCGTTCGGGAGCCAAAGCATCCAAGTACCAAGGCATTTGGGATCCAAGGTACAACTGTATTTGTATAGCCAATGGTTTGAAAAGAGTTTACCAAGTATGGCTTCAATCACTGGGCAACAATTTTTTACTTTTTGAATGTTGTCTAGATTTCTACAACTGATTTAGGGTATTTTTGCACTGCTGAATCAGGAAATGGCATCCGTTTCTCTCCATCAGGTCAGGTTTACTGTAAACTGAATGGTGGGCATTGATAAAGTACACGTAAATTGCATGTTGCTTCACCATTTTTCAAACTTCAGGGCTTGAACTTCTGTTTCTTGGAACTCCAGGAATGCTCAGCGGCAGGGAGGTCTCTCTTCAGAGTCCAACTGTAGTCAGCCATCATGACTGCATCCCAGCGACCCTGATACCTGGTCTCCATCTCTTTCATGTCCTGATGGAATCTCTCCCCCTGCTCGTCCCTCATTGAACCCAGATTCTCAGGAAACCGGTCCATATGTGAAAATAGGTAGTGCATCTTGACGCTCATGTTGCAGCCAAGGTTTCTGAAAGCAGTCAGCATGTTGTTGACAAGTTCTGCATAGTTTCTGGCCTTATTGTTGCCAAGAAAGTTCTTCACTACCAAAACAAATGCCTTCCACGCTTCCGGTTCCACTTCGTTCATTGAGTTTCTGAACTCTGGATCTCTGATGAGCTGACGGATCTGAGGACCGTCAAAGATGCCAGCTTTCAACTTCTCCATGGTCAATCCTGGAAAAGCCTGGCACAAGTAAGTGAAGCAGTCACCATCCTTGTCCAGAGCCTTGGTGAACTGCTTGATTAAGCCGAGCTTGATGTGCAGCGGTGGGAAGAGTATTCTGTCTCTGTCCACCAGAGGGTCGTTGATGACGTTCCTTTTTTTGCAAGGCACCAATTCCTCCCGCACAGGCCAGTCCTTCTTCATGTAATGCTGAGCACGGTCCCTACTATCCCACATGCACAGAAAACATGGGTACTTGGTGAAGCCAGACTGTTGTCCCAACAAAAAGTTCACCATCTTCAGGTCAACACAAATAAACCACTTATGCTGATCATAACCAATTTTCTCCAGCACATACTTCGCTGCTTCATAGTTCTCCTTCAGTGTACTCGAGTGAGCCAGGGGTATAGAGGCAAACTGGTTGCCGTTGTGTAGCAGAACACATTTCAGTGATCACTTGCTGCTGTCAATGAACAGTCTCCAATCTTTGGGTTCGTACTGTGGCACTCCAAGCTTGAGCAGAAGCTGTGCAATATCTGCACAGTACACCAAGTCCTTCTCTTCCGAGA
This sequence comes from Podarcis filfolensis, assembly GCF_964270895.1. NCBI lineage: Eukaryota > Metazoa > Chordata > Lepidosauria > Squamata > Lacertidae > Podarcis > Podarcis filfolensis. The sequence goes on from NC_139604.1 coordinate 110,171,538, forward strand.
AAAAACGGAGGTTTTATGACTTCAAACTGATCCCTTTTCGACATAATCACCCAGAACTATTGGACCTGAATACTTCTTGTCATTAAAATAATCATTTCCAATCAAAACAATTATTCGACATGGCATTTTACCCCCACCAACTTCTTCTAAAATGCTCTACACAAGCGTACATGTGAACAAAAACATAAAAAAGACATGTGGCCATAGCTCAAAAACTTGACCTGATTGAGCAAAACCAATGTGATTTTTGTATTCAGCGCATCAGATTCGTCCTAAATCAACTGAAAAAATGCAGACAACAAATTTGTTGTTGACCAGTGTAACCCATGGTCTAATGCTGCAGTCCTATGCACATTTACCTGGGAATAAGTCCACGGAATGTATTGGACAGAGCTGCCTGCATTAATCCGGAACAAATGATAGCAAAGGGAGTTTCCCCATTGCTCCTGCCTCCCTGGTCACCTTGTTCACATTCAATACAACACACACATACACACATAGTTAGGTATACTAAATCACATGGTTTCAGTTTATGTTTAGGATTTTAACCGGGATTAAGGCAACCAACCACAATTAGCGCTAATCATGGCTACGCTTTTAGAAACCATGATCTGATCAAAATATAAATGGGTATAAAGAGAAAGCCCACAATAAATATTCTCGACTAGCAAATGGGATCTGTGTCTTTTAGAGGAGAGAAATAAAAAATAATATGTTTCAGCTGCAGGGACATTAGAATGACCCTTGCAAAAGAAAAAAGAAAAGAAGTTGCATATTTGTATTTTACCATGAAGCACCAAAGGAAAAACATTTCCTTTAAAACTCTCCATAGAAGCAGCCCAAAGCAGCTTATCATATTAAGCTTGGGTTTCAGCTGTATATTACTAATGATCATGTATTCTCAGGGTATAGCACAGAGGGTGTGGGGAGGTGTGTTTGTGCTTCTATCTCTCCCAAGACACCAGTGCATTTCAATGTTTAATCATTACCACAAATTGTTTCAATTCCCAATGTAAAGTAATCTCTGTTATCTTCTTCCCTGCACAATTCCTTCCCCACAATGGTTTATTAGTTATCTGTTATCCTAACTTTTGCCCTGGTGCATTCATTATCTGTTCCATCCTAATCCCTACTATGGTGTAATGTTAAAGGATATCCGGCTTGGGCAGAAGTTGGACTGAATCTTTAAGTGCATTGCAGCATTCCTGAAAATCAAAGCCCCATACATTTTAATTTGTTGGGGAAACCACTTCCTTCAGATATGTCATGTTTGTCTGCAATTGTATCCTTAGGAAAGACATATGATGCCATAGGGAGACCATATGAACCCTCTGTCTTGCATTCAGGGGAGAACATAACAATATGGCCAATATATTTTAAGAGAAATGCACACACGGGGGGGGGGGGAGGATTGAGACAGACACCCCAATCCTGAGGATATTCTTAAAACACAGCAGTGCAAGATGTGACTTGCTCTGTTGATCCATAACCGCTTTGTAATCTGCAGTTCTGGGCAATTACAATGCTCACTTGGTTTCTTTTTGTTCCACCCCTTGGTGTTAAAGGTAAAGTTAAAGGGACCCCTGACCAGTAGGTCCAGTCGTAGCTGACTCTGGGGTTGCGGCCCTCATCTCGCTTTATTGGCTGAGGGAGCCGGCATACAGCTTCTGGGTCATGTGGCCAGCATGACTAAGCCACTTCTGGCGAACCAGAGCAGCGCACGGAAACACCATTTACCTTCCCACTGGAGTGGTACCTATTTATCTACTTACAGTTTGACATGCTCTCGGACTGCTAGGTTGGGAGGAACAGGGACTGAGCAACAGGAGCTCACCCCTTTGCGGGGATTCAAACTGCCAACCTTCTGATCGGCACGTCCTAGGCTCTGTGGTTTAACCCACAGCACCATAGAGCAAATTCACACAGGGGATGAGAATCCTTCAGGTTACTGGTACACAGGGATGTGGAAGCTCTTTGAATCCAAAAGCCACACCCTTGTCTGGGCCAGTCCCTTATCTGGCCCCATCCTTTGGGTACACTTTGAAAGGTGGGTGGGTCAACCAACCTGATGTCACATGATTGACTTTTGGGCTGTCGCAACTGCTTGCCAAAATCCCTTGTGCTCTGAAATCCCAGCTGGGTGGGATTCAACTAATGTGTTCTAATAGTAGAAGCCCTGGGCAAGGACTTTCACTTGCAAAATGGGGTTTCCTATCTTTCCTCTTGCTCCATGCAGCTACAAAATTGGCTTGAGGGGGACACTCAGGAGAAAACTAGGAACAATGTGGGAGGCAGGGGAAAAAGAGGGGGACCTGTCCTGTCTGACACTGCCTTAGTGTCACATTGATTTCTCCCATAGTTTTAATGTTTAGCACATATGCCTATAATGTCGAGAACCTGGGCCTATAGTATGAGTGGTCTCCTTTTTATATAATTTTATTGATTTCATTCTGACTGTGTCTGTGTGATGCCAGAACAATGGTAGATAAAGAGATTATGCTTTGTCATGCCTTTGCTAGTGTAGGAAGTAGCAATGACTTTATTCTATTTCCCAGGTAGTTTCCTTTAAGGCAACGTAATACTGTTTCAAAAAGGAGCAGGATCAAACGTGTACATGTGCACTCAACAATTGACTCACATATGCAGAATTGCAAAGTGCAACCAACAGTCAAACAGTTCATCAAACTGTCATTTTAATAACAGTAATAATTTCTGGGGAGTTTTTAATTAAAATGTAAGTTAAAATGCCAGGGGAAATGTGATCAAAGTAGTATTTTTCCATCAAAAAGGTTTATGTTTATTGGTGCAAAAAATAGTCTTAGTGCAAATCTATGGCTTTCAAATCCTAAAAAGATGAAATAAGCAAAATTAGTAAGGATGAACACACACACACACGAGAGAGAGGGAGAGAGAGAGAGGTGGAGATAATTTTTTGTTGTTGTTTTTTAAAACGAGGTGCCAGTACTCATGTATTGATAAAAGTGCCTTGGGTGCCAGCACAAAATGGCTGCCATAGGTAGGAGGGGAAAAATGTGATGGTACCCTCTATACCAGTGAGTGCTGCAACTATATATATATATATATATACACACACACACACACACACACACACACCTGGTGGCATACCTGGGCTGCTTCCCATCCAGATTTTTTTTAATAAATAGTTTTCATTGGGTTTTTTTGTGTTACAAAACAAACAGATAAACAGGGAACAGTACATCTATTGTCTCCACTTTCAGTTGCAGCATCAATTGCCTGTAGACTTGGGGACTGGTTGTTGCTCAGTGGTCAAGCATCTTTCTTGTGTAAAGAAGTTCAATCCCTGGCATTTCCAGTCAGGACTGGGAAAAGCTCCCTGTCTTAAACCCTGGAGAGCCATTGCCGGTCAATGTACAGAATATTGAACTAGATGAACTGCTGTGCTGACCCAGTCTAAGGGCTATTCCACACTAATTTTCCATCACGCTCTCTAGGCACAGGTCTGTCTTTTCCAGTCTTTTTCCACTTTACAAAAGGTAAGTGTGGATAGGCTCTAATACAGCTTCTAATGTTCTTGGGCATAGGGCAGGGAGTACCTTGGGCTCCTGATCTAATTTCATGTGGCCCTTCATATGTTGTGGGCCCACTGTTGCTCTCTAGACCACCTCAATGGAAATTGCTTCCTGCTACATGGTGCCTGTGTTGTGTGTGTGTGTGTGTGTGTGTGTGTGAGAGAGAGAGAGAGAGAGAGAGAGAGAGAGAGAGAGAGAGAGAGAGAGAGTACTTGTAATGCTACAAACAGCATCCACTTTTAGCTCCGGTTTTTCTCACTTTTATTCTGCCCTTCTACCCCTACACACCACCAGCATGCAACCCCAAACAGATTAATCCCAGGGGAATACAGCCCTTTACAAGGGAAAAAAAAGACCCACCTGTGCTATGTACCACCACAGCCATCAATCCATCACTTTACATCAGATATCTTCCATCTTTCCAGACCCAGAACCTAGTTTTAACCCAAACATGCATTGGGGGACCCATTTCTTAATCTTTTATTATATATCTGCGTGGTGGTAGAAAACAGTAAAAGGTAAAGGTAAATAACCTCTGGACGGTTAAGTCCAGTCAAAGGTGACTATGGGGTGTGGTGTTCATCTTGCTTTCAGGCCGAAGGAGCCGGCGTTTGTCCACTGACAGATTTCTGGGTCATGTGGCCAGCATGACTAAATTGCTTCTGGCACAATGGTACACTGTGACGGAAGCCAGAACACACAGAAATGCTGTTTACATTCCTGTCGCAGTGGTACCTATTTATCTCCATGAGCTGGTGTGCTTTTGAACTGCTAGGTTGGCAGAAGGTGGGACAGAGTAACAGGAGCTCACCCCATTGCACAGATTCGAACCACCGACCTTCCGATCGACAAGCCCAAGAGGCTCAGTGGTTTAAACCACAGAGCTACTCGCGTCTCTTTTATAATATATCTGCATGGTGGTAGTGCTCCTGTTGTGACCCACTTTGAATCAGATCATGACATACCAGTGGGTTCTGAATCCCCTGTTGAGGCCCAGTGCTTTACATGGCACCTTGTAGGATAAAGGTAAAGGGACCTCTGACCATTAGGTCCAGTCGCAGATGACTCTGGGGTTGCGGCACTCATCTTGCTGTATTGGCCGAGGGAGCTGACGTATAGCTTCCAGGTCATGTGGCCAGCATAACTAAGCTGCTTCTGGCGAACTAGAGCAGCACATGGAAACGCTGTTTACCTTCCCGCTGGAGTGGTACCTATTTATCTACTTGCACTTTGACGTGCTTTCAAACTGCTAGGTTGGCAGGAGCAGGGACCGAGCAACAGGAACTCCCCCGTCGCGGGGATTCGAACCACCGACCTTCTGATCGGCAAGCCCTAGGCTCTGTGGTTTAACCCACAGTGCCACCCATGTCCCTACCTTGTAGGATAGCAGACAACAAACCTCTCTTGGGACTCTTACAATACTTATTTCAACCGTGGTCAGGAAATGAGATGGAGGAATGGCAAAAGTGAGCCCAACAAGGGATGAGCAAATGGGATCACATGGAATTAAGCTTTGTTTAATAGCTTTGTTTCATTTGGATGTGATTTACAAATTAAGAAGTGCCACAGGGAACTTTCAAAACTTCTCAAGACCTTCTGACAGTGGCACCTCCCCAGAGGGAGATGGGGCCACTTTGCGCAGGTAGAAGGAGGTGACATCACCCCTCTGCCTGCTTATGAGATTGGCCCCTACTCTCTCCACCAAAATGGTGGTCTTGAGCAGTGCCAGCTACTGGACAAAAGCAAACCCAGATTGTTGGGGCACTTAGGAGCCAGCACACAATGTTTGGAAGGTTGGGGCAGAAATGGCTCAGATGCCATAGGTTCACCGCCACTGATGTACACAATCAGCTTAGCAGTCCCACAGGGGTAATTTGCTGCTGAACTTTAGTTACTGTATGCACATGGGAGACCCAGACACTTTCTTCTAGTAAGTAAAAGCAAAGCATGGACTGGGGTATCCCCCTTTGGGAGCATGGCCTGTTTGCCTGCTTCTTAATACTGAATGGGAATAAGGACTTCCCTACTCTTGGAATCCCTTATTCTCCACACAGCGCTGAAGGGCAGTTTCTGTTCAGTGGCAGAAGCCTGACTTATGTGCATTACCACAGAATCACAGGAAAGGATTAGGAGAGTTTGAAAATCACTGGTTTAAATTGCTTTCTTGTAAAATTCCAGTAGTTCTAGTCTCTTTGCTGCCATGAAATATTAAATCCTTCCTTCTGCCTTGAAATTACACAGACTATACACTCTGCAGAAAACTTAATTTTGATGATGGAAGTTTAACAGGTCCTTGCAAGTGCACTTACAGAAGATTGTGGAAGTGCTTCCACCTCATCCTCTGGGTATTAAGAGAGCGTTTCCCTTCCTTTAAACTGAAAAACCAGAACAGAACAAAAAGGGAAAGAAAAAGAAAGTCCCACTCACAAACGAACAGCCACTTACCTTCTCCTATCTTCTATATTAGGCCATATATTTCCCTGCATTGCAAGACTACTTAAAAGGCACTGAAACTCCTTTATGAGCATGTTATTGCAGGGCTCTTTTGGCAGCATGCTGTTAGATGGGCATGCAGGCTGATCATAACAGCATAAGAAAAGCCCAAACAGCAGGGCCTTTTTCAGGGGGGAACTCACACGAACTCAATTCTGGCACCTCTCAGGTGGGTGCCAATTGCTATTCGAAGAGAACAAGGGAGTTGTTCATGGTGAGTTCTGGCACCTCTTTTTCTAGAAAAATAGCACTGCCTAACAGTACCTGTTTAATTGTTACTATTGGGTTGATGGGGAGAAACTGTAGAAAAAAGTCGCCAAGGAGCAGATTTTGGAGAGGGGGAAGATAGGAAGAGGGTGTCCACTTGCATGAGCTGAACTTGACTCAGGCAGTCTTGGATACAACCCATAATATCTTACAGAAAGTGAATCAAATGAGAAGAAAGGATGGCAAAAGCATTTTGGAAAAAAAGCAATTGATTGCATTTGAATCTATGTTTTATCTATATTTACCTAGCTAGCTAGCTAGCTGCAGGATGTCTGCCTCTTCATCGTTTTAAAAAGGAAATCACAAAATGGAAAATAAAATAATGTGGAGCCCATGTTATTGATTGACTGACTGATTGATTGATTGCCTGCCCCTCACCATAAGGTCCCAAAGTAGGTTACAACATTAACTTCAATTTAAAACAACCCAAACCCACCCCATTACCCACCTTTGTTTGGCAACCAATCCACTTGTGAGTCCTAACCCACCAGCTGAAGAATAATGCACAAGCACACCAGATGAGAGAGAGAGAGAGAGAGAGAGAGAGAGAGAGAGAGAGAGAGAGAGAGAGAGTAGATAAATAGATATTTAACAGGTATGCTTTTGACATGCATCCTGAATCATTAAAATTTGTCCTCACAGATAAATATTGCACCCACAATCAATCAATCAACCAGCCAATCAATCAATCAATCAATCAATCAATCAACTAAAGCTTTACTTACCATAATTAATCTTCCAAATAAGCCAATATTAAATACTAGTCAATATATGTCTCCAAAGATCAACACTACTTTAACAGCCCTTATAAAGCTCTCTATGTAATTCTCCTGAGCTGAACCTCCCAAATATGCCTCATATTTTGCTTCAGGTAAACTGTGGTGGCAACTCTGTTCCTAATCGATATTAACATATGTGGGACTTGATGTTCCAGCACTTATCTCCCGGGGACCTCTGAATGTATTGTAGTATCTTTTAACAGCCAGCGGGGAAGTCTAGCTGGCATTTCAAAGGAACACGATGATAGCTTGAGTTCCATAAGGGGTGTCTAAAGGACCTTTTTAAAATGCACACCGTTCATAAACTCCTTGTGAGAAAACAAGTGTAGTTCACAGATCCACCACACAATCTTTAACACAGTTGGCTCAAAACTCATCATTTTATCCCTAATTCAAATCTTCTGCTGCATGAAGTACTTTGCTCTTTAAAATGATGGTTTTTATATCCTACCCATTACAGCAGTAACTTTTAGCAATTATACCGGCATTAGTCCCATATTATGTTGGACCTGTTGAGTTAATGTGGTACAGAGATGAGGTGGAACCAGAGCAGCTTTTCCTCTATTGATAAACGAAACACGAGATATATGGGAATAAAAAGGAGATTCAGCTGCTGCCTTTCTCTTGTCGTATATTCTTCTAGGAGTGCTACTAAGTTCCCATTGGTATGGTTGATTCTCTTTATTGCTCAACTTTCATTCCTTAAATATTGAAGGTATGCAATATATTATCCCTGAAAGACGCTCAGAAAGGTTGATATACCTGAGCATATGTAACTACCTCTTTCGGAAAATTGCCGAGATAAACATATGCTTGCATAAACAAAGGGCTGACAACACACATCTCGAATTGCCCTGTCAAAAAGGAAGTTCTGCCATAAATCTGAGCACTGGCGCAATATAAATGCAGAGGGCACATTAAGTCTATGGAACAGACAGTTGGACACAGTCCAGCAGCAGAGCGAAACATCAGCAGTCCATGCAGCAAAATGCTTTGCGACTTCTTCCCCATCTCCAAAGCTAGTGGACCTTACTGCTGTGTGCAGAGTCATCTAAATGCCCAAATCAAATGAAGGAGAGGAGGATCCCTAATTGAAATCTGAATGAAGATAAGGGAACAACATTGACAAGCTGCCTATTATGGCCTTGACTAGAGTTGGGTGAGATGCTAGACCCAGTTTGCATTTAATAACACACAAACCAAAATTCAGTTTGAAATTCATACCTCAACATATGTTTGCAATGCAGCTCTTCAGAAAAGCAACGTGTGCACAAATGCATTTACTATTGAAAATAACAAAGTAAATGCAAAAATATTTATACCAGGCAGAAATGTGTATATCGGGAAGAATTCACACTAAACTGCTGATGGCTTTTCATAAGGACTTTTAAAAAAAAGGAGTTTGTGAACCGATGTGGAAATGTGGAGACTGGAAAAAGGAGAAATGAAAACACACACACACACCTGAAATTGATATATTTGCCCACCCCTAACATTTACTGTCCCACATGATGCTCAAAAGATATGAGGTGCTTACTGGCCAAGCAGACACTTGACTTCCTCAGTTCTCTATCCATTGCACCATACAGTAGTACCTCTACTTACGAACATGATCTGTCTCGGGGTGCCATTCGCACCCCGAAAAGTCCATAAGTAGAGCGCCGCTACTGCGTGTGCACGAAGCACAACAGATCACTTATGCGCATGCGGGAAGCACACAGATCGTGTCTGTGCGTGCGCACACAGCGAACCCGGAAGTAAACACTTCCGGGGTTGCTGCGTTCATAACCTGAAAAGCCGCAACGTGGAGCAAACTTAACACGAGGTATGTCTGTATTCATTTACTATCGAAACTACAGCAGAGAGGAGTGGACTTAAGAGTTCAAATTCATGTTGTGACAGAAGCAGCAACCCAGGCAGATCCACTATACCAGCTTCCCAGTTGGTGGGTCATCATTGCTTATTGGGAGAGAATGTGGAAGGGTGGGAAAGTTGGTGTGCTGCGAATACACCAGCCTGGCACTCCTGCTGGTGCATTTACACTGCACTGACTTGTCCTCCCAGTAAGCACAGGAACCCACCTGCTGGGAAGCCAGCATAGTGGCTTTTCCCCACTCATGAGCTGCCTCTGTGTTGTGACCTAAAGGGTACCATGGTGTTTTTTGTGTATTTTAATTACACAGTAAAGCCTCAAGTAACTCTCTCACAGTAATAGTAATAAAATAAAATAGATTACTGTGTGTTCAGAGGATTAATTTCTGCAGTTTCCCCAGAGTAGCTAACCTATGAGCATATGAATTATGTGGTCAAAATAGTCCGGTAATTAAGAAATGGTTTCAAATAATAACAAAAAGTGCACAGAATATCCTAAATGTATTCTCTTCTCCCCAAAGTGCCCATTTTTATTTTAATTAGATGCTGTTCTCTTAACTTATGATTTTTCAAGGTCCATCGTACTTAGATGTTTCAACACGGCTGGGAAAATTTCCCCCATCACTAATCTTTTCATTTCATCAAATGTTACTCTGCTCTCTCATACAAAGAGATGGCTTATTTCATCCTTATCATTTGCCCACATCCCTTTCCCGGTGTTAGCCAATATGGAAAAAACATCAGAGAGAAGTAAGTGTACAGAGGAAACCATAAAATAAGTCTATAAATTCACCAGATTCCCTGTACCAGATGAAAACTTTTCCTGCCCAACAGACAGTTCACCTGGGTGACTGATAATTCAGACAATGCAGACATTTTTAAAAAAGATGTATTATGCAGCACAGAGAATGGTGCTGGAAGTTTGTAAAGGTGAAAATATTATCACTTGTGATCCAGTTGACTTTGCATGGGAGGAGTCAGGTTTTCGGGCCAAATTCCTGGGATTGTGTTAATCTACTTTTTCTTCTTCTTCCAATGCTTGAGGATTTTTTTTTCCATTTTGCATGAATAACAACAATGGTGCATTTGAAGGAATCTGGATGTGTTGCCTGTTCCCATATTTTCACTTCTTTCTTTGACATGCTAGCTTTATCCTACTTCAGCCTTCACCAGTCAAGTTCCCTCCAGATGTTTTAAGTTCCCATTAACTCCAGTCAACTGGGCCGAAGGACAGTGGTCATGGTGGCTGTAGTCCAAAAGAGGGTGTATGGTCTGGGAAGAATTCTGATGACCAAATAGAGAGGGCTGAAGGTGAAGCCTAGTCCCAACAGGACCTTTCTGTGTACCTGCTTAGCCAGTGTCTCCAGGCTCCTTCTCCCCCACCCCCACCCCTTTAATGCAAAACTGCACAACCCTGCAGAGCAATACGCAGCCATGAGCAGGAAGTGGCTGCTTGAAGCAGAACTACAGCCCTCAAGTCCCTATGGGGTGGGGGTGGAAGACAAGTTCCCTTAATATCTCACTTCCTCTCTCCTCTCCTTCAGCCACTGTGTGTGTGTTTTGAAAGCATGGTGTTTTATTAAAATAAACCCCCAGCCCCAATCTGCCAGAACCTGAAGGATCAGCAGCAAGATGCAACAACCAACAACAACAACAACAAGATCATAGAAAGGGAGTTCTCGAAGCTACCAGCATGAGTTTGACCAAACTGCGGGAGGCAGTGGAAGGCAGGAGTGCCTGGCATGCTCTGGTCCATGGGGTCACGAAGAGTCGGACACAACTAAATGACTAAACAACAACAAGGAACTGGCAAATTGACCGGCCGGGGAACGGACTTCCTTAGGAGGCTATGGACTCTCCTTAATTGAAGATTTTTAGACATTTGTCAGGGATGCCTGAGTGGAGATTCCTGTCTTGCAGGCAATTGGACTGAATGACCCTTGGAGTCCCCAACTCTATATACAGTCCTAACTGCTCACCTACGAAAAAATTCACCGCACGCCACCGAATTTCCTCCTATATGGTGACATAGAATAAGGCCTTTTCTGTGGTGGTGTCCCAAATGTGACATTATATGTTTCTATGTGAGCAGTTAACCAATACCTTGATAGCTTCCAAAACCGATTACACTCCACAAGCTTTTGGAATTTGGGGGGCATTATATGGGCTGGCAAAAGGGACATGGGTGGCGCTGTGGGTTAAACCACAGAGCCTAGGACTTGCCGATCAGAAGGTCAGCGGTTCGAATCCCCACGACGGGGTGAGCTCCCGTAGCAGTTTGAAAGCACGTCAAAGTGCAAGTAGATAAATCGGTACCGCTCTGGCGGGAAGGTAAACAGCATTTCCGTGTGCTGCTCTGGTTCGCCAGAAGCGGCTTAGTCATGCTGGCGACATGACCGGGAAGCTGTACGCCGGCTCCCTCGGCCAATAAAGCAAGATGAGCGCCACAACCCCAGAGTCGGCCACGACTGGACCTAATGGTCAGGGGTCCCTTTATCTTTATATGGGCTGGCACATTTGTATTTGCTCCAACATTTTTTGGCCCTAATGATTTAAATTCTTGTTGCATTGATAGTTTTCTTTTAATAATATTTTTTTATCTATCTTGTATTGACTTGTTTGCAAACTGCCCTGGGATTTGCTTGAATGAAGGGTAGTTACATTTTTTATCTGTATTTTATTGATTTGTCAGTGAACTACCCTGGCATTTGTTTGAATGAATGGCAGTTCAGAAGTGAAACAAGCAAGCAAACAAATGAAAGCACAATAAATAAATAAATAGCTGCATCCTGCAGTTCTGTGTGCAGATTTGCAATGTCAGCACCGACCCTCCGTGTAAAATAAAAATAAAGAGAGCGGGGAACTGTTTTAAGCAAGCAACGGCTTTGAGGCAGCTGTAAAAGGAATGCAAAAGGAAAGCACGCATATATACATATAAGAAAACAAGGCAATAGTGGAGTATTAGCGGAATTGCTCCTAATTCAAATAAACTTCAGAGGTTTCTGCGGAGCAACAGAAGGACTCTATAGCTTTCTCTCCCAGAAAGAGAAACACAAGCTCCCCTCCAAGACAGTCACATGGGCTGCATGTAACAGGCCAAACCGGGAGGGCAAAGATTTGAAGAATTTCAGGTTCATAAGTTTATAGGAAAAACATTCCCTGAGACTGTTAGCCGCAGCAATGAACAGTACTTTAATCAGCTTTATATTTGAGCTTTGTTGCTCTCTTTTCTGGTGGTGCCTGACCCACAGAAATTCCAGTCTTAATAGATGCTTGGAGGCTCCCTCACTGCTTCTACCGGCAAGCTCTAATAAAGGAGGACTTCTTTCTCTGCTCATCTTCCGACTGCTGCTTCTATGTCAGCTCTCATGTGGCACAAGCTAGGCCAATATTTTCCAGAACAGAATTTCCTCACACAGAAAGTCGCCTTTTCCAGGTTTCCTCGGAGCTGTCAGATTATTTCAATCCTCCTCCCAGATACTATTCAGTAAAATGCCTTTCTGCTCATTTTGGCACCTCTGAACAACATTGGGAAATTTGGACAGAACCCCCGGATAGAGCTATGACATTATTTGATCATTATTAAAATAGTGATGGAGAAATTAATCAGTTTAGACCCTCCTTCTTCCAGTCATGTCCTCAGAATGGTTTAACAGTCGATTCTTCCATACACCAAAAGTGTGCCAGGGGGGAAAAAACAACAATAACCCAGGACATCCCGTTTTCTCGTCTGACAGCATTGCAGTCATTTTGGGTGCTCTGATGTCATGTGATTTTGTGCTGAGATCTCGCCCCCAATAGTGTGTTTTTTCAGGTTCACAATCTTGCGCACCCCAAAATACATGTTTTTAGGTGCCATGCTTGCATGACCCCAAATAAAGTGCATCTTTTGGGCTCCATGATATTGTGCAGGTCATGTGACTCGCACAGGAGCATGGGCAGGAAGATGCACATCCCGGTTTGGGGACTCAATAAGTTGGAGGGTATGTCCTTCCTCCCAGGGAACTAAGGGAACCATCACTCTGTAAGGGGAATAAGGGACTCTTAGCAACTCTCAGCACCCTTAACAAACTACACTTCCCAGGATTCTTTGGGGGAAGCCATGATTGCTTAAAGTGGTATACTGTTTTAAATATATAGTGTAGATGGGGCCTCTGTCCTATTCCAGGAGGAGCCAGTGTTGTGCCCATCAGATGTTGTTGGACTGTGATTCCCATCAGCCTCAGGCAGCATGGCCAATGGCCATAGAAGATGGGAGTTGTAGTCTAACAACATCTGGAGGGCATTGAATTGTCTACCCCTTTGTTCCAGTTTCTATTTTCAAGCCCACCTAAGGAGCCAAATCATCAAAACCAGTAATGCCTTTTGAGAAATAATTGTAGAATAATGTTATCCAAGGCACACTGTAGAGTTTCCTGATTAATTTTCATTTTTAAAAAAGTTCATTTTATACAGCAATGAGTATAAATCTGTGTAGACACAAGATTGAATTTCTTCAAGGTTTTTATTTTACCTTGGGTGGGTGGAGGGTGAATCAACAATTTGATGACTGATATTGATTCCAAACCGTGTTTCTTTGCAAATGGATTTTAAGAATTGAGGCTATATAGGCATCTGAAATTAATTAGCAGAACAGAATCATTTATTATTATTATTAAAAGACTTTTGGAGAAACCGAGCAGGGGAAAATGGAAATGTTGTTCATATTAAAGGGCATGTAGCGTAAAGAGGATTGGTTTAATAACCAGAACTGAGCAAATCATTTACGCCCAATAATTTTTGTGACAAATGCAGCTTTTCGGGGCTCATGGAGTAACTGGTTATAGCGAATGGCTCCAGTCTACAGAAACTTGTGCTGAGAAGTGGACTACATGTGCCCACAAAGGAATGGCAAGCAGGTTCAGATTGGACAACAAGAATCACATGCTAGAGAGCTGGGGGATTTTGTTCCTTCCAGGCCTTCCAAAGAAATGATTGGTGAAGGGAAAGTTAGCCAAGCCCAACTACCACCTGTGAGGATGGGTGCATGGATCAGTATGCACATAGCTCCTATTATTAAGTGCAGATGGGGTACTACCTATTGTTACACCTTTGTATGTACAGACTCTGATCCAGGAAGTAGAACCCATGTGTGGAAGGAGTGAAAAATTATGAGTCATGGAGGTGTGGGGAGTATGTGTATATGTACTTAACAGTGCTTAGTCTATCTTTTGGTTGCTAGTTTGTTCATGCTGTTCATATTGTTCTACAGATCATACAGTCAAACCTCAGTTGTTGAACTTAATCCATTCTAGAAGCTGAAATATTCGACAACCAAGGCATAGCTTCTGGTTAGTTGCAAGAGCTTCTTGCACTCAAGTGGAAGCTGTGGCGGATGTTCGGCTTCCAAAAAACATTTGAAAACCATTTACTTCTGGGGTTTCGGCGTTTGGGAGCCGAAACGTTCAAAAACAGAGCCGTTCAGGAACCAAGGTTTGACTGTAAAGGCTTTATTGATTTGTTAACCGTATAATATAATCTTTGCTTTAAATGTGGTGTTTAGCTTATTTTTATTAGTTGTTGCTTTGTTAACAGTGTTCTATAGATTGCTATTGTTTTACTGATGATTTAAAACAAACAAACAAAAAATTCCTTCCAGTAGCACCTTAAAGACCAACTAAGTTAGTTCTTGGTATGAGCTTTCGTGTGCATGCACACTTCTTCAGATCTGAAGAAGTGTGCATGCACACGAAAGCTCATACCAAGAACTAACTTAGTTGGTCTTTAAGGTGCTTCTGGAAGGAATTTTTTTTTTTTTTTTTGACTATGGCAGACCAACACGGCTACCTATCTGTTACTGATGATTTGTTAGTCATTCTATATGATTTATGCTGTATTTGTGATGCTCTGTCATGTTATTGTCATTTATTGTTTTTAAGCTGCTTTGGGATTCATTCAAATGAAAAGTGACATAGAAATATAATCAAATCAAATCACATCAAAATGCCCCTTCATCAGATATTGGACAAATATTCTCACTCACTCACCCCTTTCAGATAAGGTGAGCATCGCTTGGCTGCTGTTTATGGGGGAGTAGGATTTTCGGAGTTGGTCTTGATTGTCTACTGGGCCTACTTTTTTTACCTCCCCCACGCTTTTGTGGCTAATGGGGTTATTCTGATCTGTCTGTCTGTCTGACCTCAAGCTACTTCTCATTGCTGTCTTGCTAGAATGGCTATGGTAAGGATAGGAAATGCACACTCCAGTTCATCAAATACTGATTACAGTGGTACCTCGGGTTAAGTACTTAATTCGTTCCGGAGGTCCGTACTTAACCTGAAACTGTTCTTAACCTGAAGCACCACTTTAGCTAATGGAGCCTCCTGCTGCTGCTGCGCCGCCGGAGCACAATTTCTGTTCTCATCCTGAAGCAAAGTTCTTAACCTGAAGCACTATTTCTGGGTTAGCGGAGTCTGTAACCTGAAGCGTATGTAACCTGAAGCGTATGTAACCTGAGGTACCACTGTACTAAGAAAATGCTGAAGAGACTTTGGGTCCCTTGGTGGGAATTTATGGCATGCAGGCGAAGAAAAGCATGGATCTGTTTTGGCAGACTGTCCTTTGACCTAGAATGGTTTAGCCAAGATGAGTGCTGTCTCAAAAATCTTCAGAAGTTCCTATTGGTTACTCTTTCTGCACTGCATGGTTAAGTAAAGTAAACTTGAGGGCATTCCAGTTATGCCTCATGACATCATTCCAGTGAGGGGGGCAGACAGCTGGACAATAAGTGGTTTAGAGAGCTTGTGAGTCCTTTGGTACAATGCAACATTCTTTAGGAAGCCATATCTGAATGCAAGGATGTTGATCCTAATGTCAGTTGGATGGGTGCACAGATGAGAGAGACGGCCAGCTAGATCAGTATCTGTTAAACAATGTTTAAATGAAAACAGATTCAACATAAAGACAAATAGGCCAGCTGCCAGTAAAGAAATGGTAGACTCAAAAGGGAATGCCACTGCAGAGAGGCAAACGTTTCCAAGACATAGTGCCTTTGAGAGAAGAGGGAATTCCTTTGTTCATAACTACTGAGAAAGTAATCTAAAGTGAAAAGGGCCATTTTTCTTTGCATGTGGAAAAATATTGCAGGAAGATCCGTCTGATATAATCCATTTGATCATTCATATCTTATGCAGCATCTGAAGCACAGCTCCGCCTACCTGAGCCATGAATCACTCCAAGCCGTGTCCTCCTTCAAATCACATCTGGCAATCTTTTCATGGCAAAGAAGGTTCTGCACATAGCAGCTCACTTTATCTCTTTATAAAGAGGATACTTTCCCACATTGTTTGTTTCCCTCACTCAGGCTTCTGTAGCGTCCCCAGACAGATACTAACTGTGTTTTCGTAGGGTCCCATTTGCTAATGTCTTTGAGTGCTTCTGGATGGGCTCATGCAAGTTTTTGCAAGGTTCACAAAATATTATGGGTAGCAAAATACCAGTCCCATTTTCTTCCCAATTTGATGCTCCCCATACAGTAAATCGGATGATGGCAATGTTTTAGAGTAGCCTTTTTTCCTCCTAAGGGATGCGGGTGGTGCTGTGGGTTAAACCACAGAGCCTAGGGCTTTCCAGTCAAAAGGTCGGTGGTTCGAATCCCCGTGATGGGGTGAGCTCCCGTTGCTTGGTCCCTGCTCCTGCCACCCTAGCAGTTTGAAAGCACGTCAAAGTGCAAGTAGATAAATAGGCACCGCTCCTGCGGGAAGGTAAACACCTTTTCCGTGCACTGCTCTGGTTCACCAGAAGCAGCTTAGTCATGCTGGCCACATGACCCGGAAGCTGTCTGCGGACAAATGCCGGCTCCCTCGGCCAATAAAGCGAGATGAGCGCCGCAACCCCAGAGTCGGTCACGACTGGACCTAATGATCAGGGGTACCTTTACCTTTACCTTTCTTTCCTCCTTAGTTTACTACAGGGTTGGGGAACGTTAAACCTATGGACCAAATCCTGGGACTCTTCCCCCAGGCCACACTACTCACTACCCTACTTTGTACCATCCTTGACTATTTATATCCTCGATGGGGTGTATCCTGGAATCTGATAGTTCTTCTTGCTTTCCTTGATGGAGGATATGGAAGGAAAAACACTCATGAGGACACTCCTGCACACCTCAAATCAAGGTGTATGTGCAAAACCAAAAACAAACCCCACACTCCACCCATGAGAATATGAGCAAAAATTATTTCCCCTTTGATCATTTGCAAATGCTGTTTCTTTACTCATTAATAGACGGACAATGTAAGAGGAAAAAATGCAGTATGTTTTTCAGCACAGCACTACTATCGACAGTGGAGTGCAAAGGCAGTCTATGAAATGACAATTTTGGCAGATGATTGCTGAAGACTCTAAAAGATCTCTGAGCAGCAGACACTTCATAGCTAGAATTGCCTTGGTAATAAACTTTAATGAGTTGGAGAGGATGGAGGAAACAGGGACTTTTCAAGAGACACTTGATTGGCACTTCCCTGAGTGTAATTCATTTAACTGATTCCTATAAAACACATACTTGTGGGCTCTTCAATTACCTTGTACACGCAGAGTTTCATGGTTATTGACAGGTTTGTGGAATCCCTAACTGACATCACTTCCAGATGTGATTTGTGAGGAAGAAAGTGTCTACCTGAATGACAACAAACTCAGCTAAGCAGAAGCCAGGTTATCCCCCGCCCCCAGGGCCATTTTTCTATTCTGCTGTACTCATCTTATAGTACTCTAAGATACGGATGGGGCAGACATTTGGTTCACTTCATATTTTAATGCGAACCTAATTCTTCTCAAAACAATATGCAAGCAGAAAAGCAGCCATCCTTTGGAATTCACACATATTGAATTTCACAAGGCAGTTCAACAACAACAAGAAGTGTATAAAATGTAGTGTTGCATGCCACCCCTATCTCCAAGCAATGTGAGATTCCAGGGGTTTCAGGCACTCACCCTGGGTTTGTGTTTCCTTTTGGAAATGAGGCACAGCAGAAACTGTGGTGTCTTTATGATATATGGTTTAGTTACACAGAAATACCACCCGAGCCTATGATGGAGGGGTTCACAGCATCAACACCCTTAAAGAGTCTTGCCTACACTGATTGGAAGTGGTTTTCTGAGATTTCAGGTAGGAGTCTCCCTCCAGCACTGCATGGAGGTGCCTAGGATTTGAACCTGGGACTTTTTGCTTGTAAATCAGACGTACTACCACTGAAATACAGCCATGGAGAACAATATAATATGACTAGATTTTCTCCCTCTCCATCAGGGATGCATGCATTGGGCAGCAGCCACAAGTATCACGTTCTCAGCATTTGTACCCGGATAACATCAAGTTCGCTTATGTATTACCAAATATAATGTGACACATAATCCATGCCAAAGTCTACTATATCTCTCTGGAGCAACTAATATTTATAGTGCTCCAGAAGCATCTATTGGGAAGATGCAAAAGTGCAGCCTGAGGTCATCAAATGTTCTTGTAGTCTTTGGCAACAGTGTCTCCTGAGATGCGATGATAAAGGAAGTCATGAGTTTGAGTCCCACTGTTGTTGATGGTTTCCATTTCCTGAGCACTTCATTCTATTTGTTTTCCTCCGTGATCATGTTCCAAGTTCCACAATGGAATACAATCCAAGTTGTTAACTTATTTAAAGAGTTGCGAGCAGCAAAATAGCTGTTTTACTTGGGTGAACAAGAAAGAGATTGGAAATGCAAATGACATATCCAGATAAGGACCTGACAGCAAAACACAACAACTCTCTGGGTTAATTTTCCATTTTTCTTTGGTGAGCATGACCAAATGCTGAAGTGATGAGGTGGCCATCTGGGTATTCCTCCATGAGGCTAAAGACCAATTGAATGTGCCAGTGGAAAAATTTCAAAAAAGTGTGTGTCTGGGTTTGCATAGATCACAGTTTGGGCATGTGTCAAGTTGATAAAAGAAAAATCACCAGAGGAAAAAAACTCCAAATAAGGTAACCCGACTAAGTCATAAGTTGGATGCATCTTTGGTAGGTATTTCTGGAACAAGGTAGATTTCATATCAATAAAGTTACCTATAAATATTTAGTAATGGTACTTCCTTGTTTGCTTCTTTCTTTCTTTCTTTCTTTCTTTCTTTCTTTCTTTCTTTCTTTCTTTCTTTTTGCTTTCCGTATCTGAGGGCAGGGTTAGTACATTATGTATTTTTTGCAACATATGAGATCCTCCTAAATCGAGGATCCTGGTTGTGTTTGGGACCCTTAAGCTACCCCCACAGGGTGTGTTGTTGCTAGGCGTGGCCCAAGCATTTTCTGTTGGGCCCCGGGATCGCACTTTGTTGTTTGGGCCAATTGGGGTGAGTGGCGTGATCCCAGGGACCTATAAATGTGGCAGCGTGACAGAGGTGGGGCACTTGCTCCACGCTGCTGAACACCCTCCCTCCCTCCCTATTTTAGGTGCTGCTGCTTTGGCCTTGCTTTGGATTGGGTCACCTGCTTTGGAGCAGGGGCTGGGTAGGAATTTTTCCATTTGGCAGATTGGCTTAGCCACTTGGTTTTCGCCTACCCCTTAGCAATCATCACAACTTTGTAAGGTTTGGGGTTAGGCGGGAGGGGAGGTGTGGGCATCACCTGCCCCTCCAGAAATAGGGTATTCTGGTAAAGGAATCTGGGGGTCCTGGATCTCGTCTGAAGGGGCTAGGGCCATGCCAAGACCACAGGGTGTGCTTCAATCGATCTTCACCGATGTTGCTCCCTCGTTTGGTGTTTACCCTTTCAGACTGCAAGCCAGAAAGGCTGGAGTCAGTTATAGTCCCTGACCAATGCCTAGGCCAATACTGCTCAATTTGTTTTGTAATCAATAAAGTTGTACCCAAATTTTGCCCAAAAACTTAAACTAAAATTATGTGTCCGTTTGAAGTTATTTTACTGGAAAAGGGTTGGGCGGGTCTCAGGGTGCAAACTCCCTTTCCTTAGGAGCAATTGAGCCAGAGCAATTGTAGAGAACCATTCCCCCTTCCCACCCCCAGCATGAAGGTCATATTTCCTCATGGGTGACCTACAGGAGTGAACAGAACAATGGATGTGAGTCTTACCTGTGTACCTGTTCCACTGTGTCCAATGATCTATTCTCAAGTGCCCATTTGGATATGCATCTGATTTTCAAACATCATGCTATATCAAAAGTGTTTAAGCAACAAGCCTACAAGTGTAGATCTTTACCTAAGTTGTGACTGCATTGAATTTGAAATTGTTTTTCCATAAAAGCAATTGTTTTTCATTGTTTTCACATATGGAATTGTTTCTTGTTGTTTTAATTGTCAGTGTTTTACTGGGAAATCGCTTCGAGATATTTTTATGGGAACTGATTCATAACTGGAATCAAATAATAAATAATGGGTGGAATTCAACTCACTTTTACTTGGAGTACACCTGTTGAGATTAATAAGGGCAGTAGCCCATCTAGTCAAGCATCCTTTTCTCACAGTAGCCAACCAGATACATCTGGGAAGCCAGCAAGCAGGTCCTGAGATCAGCAGCACTCTCACCTCCTGCAGTTTCTAGCAACTGGTATTCAGAAGCCCCTTTCCCCATCTAAGTAGAATAATAGAAGCATAACCACCCAACCCCATCCCACTCATCACTCCCCCTCTTCCCCCCTTTTCTCTTCTTCCTAATTGTTTAAACCAATTCATGAACCAAGAACTTCTACATTGACCACTAATAATGAAACATATGTTGTAGACATTTTTCCACATTTGTTGTGCTGTTTTTGTGATATACAAATGACATGAGAGAACTTGGTATACTTATTTGTATAACATTATTCTTGTTATTGCCAACAAAGGCCCATATAGTTAAAGCTATGGTTTTCCCAGTAGTGATGCATGGAAGTGAGAGCTGGACCATAAAGAAGGCTGATTGCCAAATAATTGATGCTTTTGAATTATGGTGCTGGAGGAGACTCTTGAAAGTCCCATGGACTGCAAGAACATCAAACCTATCCATTCTGAAGGAAATCAGCCTTGAGTGCTCACTGGAAGGACAGATCATGAAGCTGAGACTCCAATACTTTGCCACCTCATGAGAAGAGAAGACTCCCTGGAAAAGACCCTGATGTTGGGAAAGATGGAGGGCACAAGGAGAAGGGGACGACAGAGGACGAGATGGTTGGACAGTGTTTTCGAAGCTACCAGCATGAGTTTGACCAAACTGTGGGAGGCAGTGGAAGACAGGAGTGCCTGGCGTGCTCTGGTCCATGGGGTCATGAAGAGTCGGACACGACTAAATGACTAAAGAACAACAACATTCTTGTTTGTAAAACCCAATAAAAGAAGAAGAAGCAGACTGCCTCTGACAGGAAATAGTAAAGCAGTTGTGAGTCACTCTGACCTAGGTTGGGATCACAATTTGTATAGAAAAGGAGGCTTTCCCTGTGCCATTTTCCTCTGTCACCCCCCACCTCCCCCCCAAAAAAATCACCCCTAAGGTAATTCACTATCTCCTGACATTGTTTGTGCATGTACTCATCTGCATTCTGAAGCCTCAGTTGAAGATAAGGGAGGGGGGCGTTGAAAAATATTATTATATTGCAAACCTCAGGGGTCCATCCCATATGCCGAGTCTGCTTTCAGCCTCGACATCCTGCACATCCACCCATTTTACATATACAGAGAGCAATGCTTGCAGGCAATGTGTCATTTTACTCCCCGGCGTGCAGTTTCATAAATAATTTGAAGGCATCGTGTTATAGTAAAAACAGTGGACCCTGTGCCACAGCGAAGAATAACAATTGCATTTGCTAAAGCCAAGGAAGAAAGAGGAGTAAAGAAATGGGAGGTAATGAGGTGAGAGATGTAAGTGTGGTGCAAATAATCTTGTACTTTTATCCTCCAGGATTGGCAATTAGAGACTCATTTGTGTTCTGTCAGGAGGACACAAATTTGTAGTGGTGCGAGGGGGCAGAGGAGGGAGAAAATGAAACTAATGCTACTATGTTTTATAAAGAAGGAAGTTTTTGTCTTTGTTAAAGGAAAATCTAATGCACACCATAGCAGCATGGATTGGCCCCTCCCACATCAATCTCCCCCTTTATTGAGTTCTGCTGTTGCTATGGTCTGATGCACACATGCTAAAATTCTCCAGATGGAAATGATCTCTGCTGCAACCACATGGGGGATGATAGTTAAATGTGATTAAAATAACACATCTTTCTATCCCAAAGTATGCAGCATCCCAAGGGTTACTATAGTAAGATACCGTATCTATTTGTTGTTTGATTAGAACCCCAGTTGTAATCAAATTAATCGTAAAGGACAGTGGGGAGAAGTCTGGTCCTGGATGATGGAAATGCAAAAGCTGCACCCCATTGTAATGAGGGTGAATTTTGATCCTGTTCTGAGTTGATGAGTATTTTGAGCTCTGCTGCATAGATTCATCACTGAGTATTTTGGATACCTGAGCCAGTACAAACAGTGTGGAGCCAAATTCATTCAAGCTCTGAATAAAGGTGTTTATGCATATATACAGGTACATATATACACAATATACAGGTGTTTGCTGAATGCATGGTGTCTAAACATTGGGAGGGGGCAGGGGTAGACATTGAAATCTACCCCACTGCCCCAGTATCTAATCCTCAGTTGCATAGTCACCATGTGTCTACCAGTGAACAGACAATACCATACCCTATCCACAGGATCTAAGTAACACATATGTTAAGGTCATGGACCATAAGAGCTGTAATTTTCCAGCGTTTTGGAACTGGAGTGAACATGGAAAGCCCTTAACACAACAAGTTAAACCGAAACTTGTTTTCTAATTGAATTTATAATTGGTTGTAGTTCTTCTTATCATTTGAACTGTGCATTGCATTTTCAATTTTTAATGGCCTGTAAACTGCCCAGGCAACTTAATTATATGGGTGGTAAACCAATTCAATAATTAATTAATTAGAAAACTGTGCACATTCAGTTGAACCTCCTGTAATTTGGAACTCAGCCATATCACCTGGGCCCTTATGAATCCAAGTGGATTCATCCTCCAGAGCTTCCTCCTCAATGTGAGAAGATCTGATATGGAGTCAGGACACAGAAGGTCAGCGGGGTTGGGGGTTGTTTGCATGTTCCTCGTGTGTTACTTTTCCCATGCCATCTTGGCACCACGTTGCTTCTGCTTTCCTCTCTGTGCACCCTCCGTTGCTTGTCACCCACATGTTCACTGCAGAGAGAATTGCTTTCTCCATGCACATACTGTGAAGGGCAGATACCTCCAACAGAAATGGCTGGGTGCCACAGTTACATTGTGGGACACGGGGTGGCTATATGTTCTTCCTCTCGCATGCAATACCAGAAACATATTGACAAGCTGGAACATGTGCCCAGGAGGACAACCAAGATGATCAAGTCTGCAAACTAAGCCTTATGGAGAACAGCTGAAGGAGCTGGGTATGTTTAGCTTGGAAAAAAGGAGACTGAGAGGAGACACAATAGCCATCTTCAAACATCTTAAGGGGTGTCACATGTAGGATGGAGCAGGCTGTTTTCTCCTGCTTTGGAGGGTAGGACTCAAACCAATGGAATTAAGCTAAATGAAAGGAGATTCTGACTCAACATCAGGAAGAATTTTCTGACTGTAAGAGCTGTTCAACAGTGGAACAGTCTCCATCAGGAGGGGGTGGACTTTTCTTCCATGGAGGTTTTTAAGCCGAGGTTGGATGGCCGTCTGTCGTGGATGCTTTAGTTGAGATACATGCATTGCAGTGGGTTGGACTTGATGACTCTTGTGGTCCCTTCCAACTCTATGATTCTATGTCCATAGTAAATGTAAATGGTTCTGCCAAGAGTTATTTTTATAATAGATTAAAATGCCCTGGTTCTATCCTCCCATTTCTGATCTGTAGCTCATAATGTAATAGCCTGCTATACAGGATTTTGATGGTTCCCATGGGTGTTATTCCATCTCTGGCTAATTTAACTTAATGTCATGGATATTATAACTAATTCCCTAATATTTGTGCCAGAGTGGATCTTATTCCAGCATGAATTAGAGTTTTCACTTTGGATACGACTACTTACACATTTATTTACTTGTCCAGATTTATGTGAGAGCTGAATTTATTTCTAGAACTGAATCCAGTGTTTAAAAGAAGCTTTTCATGCAATAAATATACCCATTGAAAAACGTATTTTAAGGGCATTAAAGTGTGTTACCGTCAGCAACCTTTGCAATATTGTACCTTCGCATCTTGTTCCAGGGTTTCAAACTCCAAAGTGTTGCAATATTCACTTTGAAATTGTGGAGTTTCAAAACACAGTGGTCCAGTAAAGGCAGTACATGCACATGGGGGGTGGGATTAATTAGGTGCACCCAGCACACTTGATATCAGATTGGGATATGAAGTGTGTATGCAACACAGAAGTGCAGCTCCACATTGCACCCCTGTTTTCACATTAACCCCCATGTCTGTGTCTCCTCCCCCCTGTGCACAAACCACCCCATGGTAACTACCTGAATCTTCCTCCTCCCACACATCACAACCCCCATTTTCACATTCTGCCCAATTATGAAGCCAACATCCCCTCCTTTTCTTCAGATCCTTTCATTCCCCTGCTTTTATCTTCAACCCCATTCCCATGCTTCCTGCTCTCTCTTTTTTGCATCCCTATTTTCACCTCCACTCTCATTTCCCTCCTCCCTCCTTACTTTTCGCAGCTCTCCCTTGCACACAGACCACCCCCTATTTCCATGCTCATCCTTTCTCCTGTTCTGCAGCTCCTTTTGTGCACACACCCATTGATTATTTGTGTTACTGTATCTTTTCAGATGAGCAGAAATAGAAGAGTGAGACAGTCAGAGAAAGTTAACGTCAGTTGGTGGATATTTTACATATATGGGTAGTTGCTTATTAATAAAATATCTCTTCTAAATTATTATATTGAACACAACACATGGTATCAGGAGTGCAACACAGTGTGAGAAGGCTCCACATTCTTTGAGGATCAGGCATCCTTTAGGGCTCTGCAACTTTTATCTATCTCAAGAAGCAGCTAAGGAATGAAAGAGAGAGAGAGAAGTTTAAAGCAGCCATGTTTTCATTCAGTGTCTCTACCTTTTCACTGTACTCAAACAAAGTCTGAATAAAGCAAGGGTGGAGGGACACTGAGAGAAGAATTGTGTTTTTAAACAGTGGCAGAAGTTTGAGTAGGAATGAAGATAAAACTGGTTTTTAAAAAAACACAAAAAACCAAGCAAACAAAACCTTAGTGTAAGGATGACCAGTTCACATATTATTTCAGAAAGTGTGAATTGGGGTAACTTCCCTTTTAAATGTCAGCTTATTCAAATTTTCCTCCTATCTCTGCAGTCAAGTGTGATGAATGGGATGGAATTATGAGATGTGGAGTCGTCCGTCCCTCCGCTCAACTACCCTCCTCTTTCAACCCCTCCTGCCATCAATGAGATGATAACTTGAGACAGAAAAGGGGAAGGGACTACAAACCTACCTTTTCTAATCCACCCCTTGCTTCCGTTCTCTCAAACTGGACACAGCCTCCAGAAAGAGGCAATTTATATTTATGGATGGAATACAGTTCTGCCCCATTTTCCAGGGCAAGATTCCCTCCCAAGGCAGCTTGCAACCATTTAAAGAACACAGAGTAGTTTAAATGCAATTACAATGCATCAAAATAACCAGATTAAAAAACAACTACAACAAAAGCAGCAGCAGCTAACAATCAGCATGCATGACAAATCAATACAACGGAGCTAAACAGAAATGTTTTAAATATCTGCTGTATGTCGAATATAGACAAGGCTGTACATACTTGTCTAGAAAGAGAATTCCACAGCTGTGAAGAGACCTAGGAAGCTGCCTTATATGGAGTCAGACCTACTGGTATGTCTACACAATATTGTCTACACAGAGTGGCTATGGAGTGTCAGCCCTTCTTTGAGATTCTGAGATTCAATCCTGAGACCTTCTGCAATGAAGACAGATGTCCTGTCATTCAGTCAGGGCTGTTAAGGAACACTTGCTTGCATCACTTGTAGTGGATTTCCTACTGGCCCGCATAACACACGCCGACAATTCTCTGTTTGGTCATCCTGGAGAACTGCAATTCTCAGAACATTATTAAAAATTAAAAATTAACTATGCCTATCTGCATGTTGCTGCATGGATCTAAGGGTTAATTTAGTCACTGAAAATTGAGCTATTTTCATAGGAAGTTGTAAAACAGCTGAATTATATTACTGGGAGGGCAATGGGATCCCAAATCCATTGCCACCACCCTCAATCCCAGTGAGCCCTGTGAGGGGAAAAGTGTTCTCCTAGCAACCCCTAGAACTCTTAAGAAACTACACCTCCCAGAATTCTATGCAGGAAGCCATGAATGTTTACAGTGGGCATCATACTGTTTTAGATGTTTAGTGTGAATGTGGCCCAAATGGACCAGCTTCCACTGGTAAGACATCTGGTGCATGGGGAATTACTAACAATGGTCCTCTTAATCACGGTGACCCCACAAGGACATGGAGCAGTTCCCAAGACAAATTAAACTTGATTCAGTATTCATCCATTGTCTATTCACTTTGTGTGTGTTTGTAGCTTTGCTTGTTCCCTTATCTTTTATTCCTGCTTGTATCCACTCACTTTTTAATATTAATTTGTTGCTGCAATACTTTATGGAGGGTTTTTCTTTTCTCTCTCCCTCCCTCTCTAAGAATTGTGCATATAAATTATTGCCTTGCACCATTTTTTTTCTGCCTGCAAGCGATTCGTTTGAGAATATGAAATATTTACCAAATACTGCTTAGATGTCTTTTCTATCATATTCTTCAACGTTACAAAACAGATTGTTTACAACTGTGTTGCCCTTCTACCTAATGGGCACCCTAGGGGGATGTTGTTGGCTTTGAGACTCAGCTACATATTTCAATAAACAACTCCTGAAGCCAGCTCTCTTTCATAGCAGTGAACATTAATCAGGGACCTATCTGAATGGAGTACTCGCTGTTCCTCCCTTTGGGAGGAAACAGGAAAAGGACACACGTTGAATGTGTATAATCAAATGTGCATGGAAAGAGCATTGTCACATATTCTTGGTATTATCAGAAGCTCATCTGATAATAACATACCCTTGTAGTATGGCTATAGATTTTTACCTGGTGGAAGACATCCTTTGTATGCTTTTGGGTGGGAAGGAGATAGCATTATTGTTTTGTAACCTGTGGGCATTTGTAAGTCAGAAGGCAAACTACCCTAAGGCTGCAATCCTGCACCTGCCTACCTGGCAGAGCAAGCCCCACTGAACTCAAAGCACAGAGAGTGTCAAAATAGCATTAGAAAGTTGTAGTGCTTAGGGCATTGGACTCACTGGGTGACAAGTGGATTGAATAGAGATGATACACCAACAATTTTCACCTACCATTTTTAAATCTATTAAGCAGCCCATTCTTACTTAAAAATAGAACACAGCATAATTCAACTGTAATTCAACTACTGCATAAATCCATGTTGTGCCTCTCTTCTAGGAACCCCAATTTTTTAACCTGTTTATGCAAGTGATTTATCTCTGGTTGACAAATTCATTGAGAAATGGGAAGCAGAACATGGGAATAAGTAGACAAGTTCTTCCAATGGAGGAATGGGAAACCTTTGCTTTTCAACTTGCTCACAAATGATCTAGAACTAGGGGTGAACAATGAGGTGGTCAAGTTTGCTGATCATATCAAAATATGCAGGGTGTTCAAAACAAGAAGGAATTGTGAAGAGCTCCAAAAGGATCTCTCCAAACCTGAGTAATTGAGCAGTAAAATGGCAAATGAAATTGAATGTAAGCAAGTGTGAGATGGTGCCCATTGAGGCAAATTTAAACATATTAATAATAATAATAATAATAATAATAATAATAATAATAATAATTTATTTATATCCCGCCCTCCCAGCTGAAGCCGGGCTCAAAGCAGCTAACAAAAGTAAAATAATACAACATTCTAAAATCATTTCATTATAAAATCAGTTCAAATCAGATTAATGGTAACCATTGGGCTAGAGT
Source organism: Podarcis filfolensis (assembly GCF_964270895.1). NCBI lineage: Eukaryota > Metazoa > Chordata > Lepidosauria > Squamata > Lacertidae > Podarcis > Podarcis filfolensis. Next base: position 110,199,557 of record NC_139604.1, read on the forward strand.
TCTGTGAGGATTGCCAAAGGAGGGGGTCAGGCTGTGCCCTGGCCAAAGGCCTGGTGGAGCAGCTCTGTCTTGCAGGCCCTGCGGAAAGATGTCAAGTCCTGCAGGGCCCTAGTCTCTTGTGACAGAACGTTCCACCAGATCGGAGCCACAGCCGAAAAAGCCCTGGCTCTGGTTGAGGCCAGCCTACCCTCACTGTGGCCCGGGACCTCCAAGATGTTTTTGTTTGAAGACTGTAAGGTCCTTTGTGGGACATACCAGGAGAGGCGGTCCCGTAGGTACAAGGGTCCTAGGCCGTATAGGGCTATGTCTACATTTCACATATATTCTCATGGGGTTTGAACTAATGGTGACCGGCCTTTCGATTCCAACCCAGAATGGCCCTGAGAATGAGGGGGCACTTAAGATGCAAGCTATTTCTGGTTACCATGATTACTAAAAGAGCAAAAAAAGAGAGAGAAGAAAGCGGCACTGGAATGGGAGTGTCCACTGGGAAAATGCATGTCAAAATCCACTCAGATTGGCTTCCAATGCAGTTGCTGGCAACAGAGAAGAGGAAAGAAACAGAGGAAATTGGAGGGGAAGAAAACAAGGGATTGCTGAGCCTAATCTGCCTCTGAGCTTTTCCCACTAGCGCCTAGAGTCTAGACTGACAGGCGGAGAGAAGTCTGTAGGGGGTTACACTTGGCCGTCCGATTTTTGCATCATGCCCACTGAAAGGGAGACATCTGCAGAAAGCAAAGCTTTCTTTAACTGCCATTAAAACAAAACAAAAGTGTGAAGAAAGCCAAAGGGGGATCTATTAGACGACTCCGGCAGACGAACTTTGGCCTGAATAATGTGCATCTTGGAAGCTACTTGCCAAGGTGATTTCCTGCCTTGCATTGTTTGATTAACCCCAAAAGAGCTGGCATGGCACTGCTGTCAGGAAGAGCCTCACTCAGCTTATTGTGTTAGCAACCTGAGGGCACTAATATCAGTGATATAAAATTAGAAGTCTTCATGCTTGGGCTGTTAGTCTGTCCCCTGGCACTGTAGAATCAGAGAGGTAGGATTGATCTTGACCTTCCTGTTTAGCTATTTAAGTGGTAATTCTTTAGTCACTTACCTGGGTGTAAGTCATACTGTACTGAACTCAGTAGAGGTGTTTTCTGAGTCGACACGTAGAGGACAGTGCTGGCAACCTTTAAGATTCCACTCAATTTGTTTGTTTGTTTGTTTAGACTATTTGCCAAAAAGGTAAGCATGGTGACTTACTTAAGGCAGTCCCTGCCTCCCGAGCTCACAATGTAAGAAAAGGTATGTTTAGCCTGGAAAACAGGAGACTGAGAGGAGATGATGATGATGATGATAATTATTATTATTATTGTTGTTGTTGTTGTTGTTGTTGTTGTTATTTATTTATTTATTTATACCCTGCCCATCTGGCTGGGTTTCCCCAGCCATTCTGGGCGGCTTCCAACAAAATATTAAAAATACAATAAAACATCAATCATTAAAAACTTCCCTAAACAGGGCTGCCTTCAGATGTCTTCTAAAAGTCATATAGTTGTTTATTTCCTTGACATCTGATGGGAGGGCGTTCCACAGGGCAGGCGCGATATGATAGCCATCTTCAAATATCTTAAGGGCTGTCACATGAAGGATGGAACATGCTTGTTTCTCCTGCTCTTGAGGGTAGGACTCGAGGCAATGGCTTCAAGTTGCAAGAAAGGAGATTCCGACTAAACATTTGGAAAAAAAACTTTCTGACAGTAAGAGCTGTTCAAGAGTGGAACAGACTCCCTTGGGAGATTGTGGACCCTCCTTCCTTCCTTCCTTGGAGGTTTTTAAGCAGAGGTTGGATGGCCATCTGTCATGGATGCTTTAGCTGAGATTCCTGCATTGCAGGGGGTTGGGTTCCTTCCAACACTACAGTTCTATGAATCTACAATTCTAGGTGTGACACATAAAGAAAAATGAATGGGAGGGAGGAGGGGAAAGCAAGCTCAGGCACATGTTATTAAAGCTATAGAGTCAAATATATATGTTCTGGATGGAGCTCAATGGCACATGCAGGAGGTAATTCCATCAGCATAATTACTTCGGCCTGAAAGGTGGAACAATTTCCCCTCCTATGTGCTGTTTGTGGGGTTCTCCTGACCCTACTGAGCAGACTTTGTGGGGGTGCAGGGTGCACGGGGTGAGGAAAGGGGGATGTTCCACTGTGCTGGCTTCTGCTAGTAAAGGAACCTAGTTAAATATGCCATTATGTATAAATAGATATGGAAGTGGGGTTTAAAACAAACAAAAAATAAATCCAAAAATTGGGATTGTGCTTTGCAGAATTAGGTCCTGCTGGCAGGATTCCCACAAATATCTGGATGGCCACTGTGAGAACAGGATACTAGAGCCATTGGCTTGATCCAGCAAACACTTCTTAAGTTCGTAGAATCTTGGGAAATAATTGAGGGTTTAAATTTTATTTTTAAAATAAAGTATTAAGAACATTTTAAAACCGTGAAGCAAGGATAAAAAATATACAGCCCTCCTCAGTATCTCAGCACACAAAAAAATCCATTACGATGAAGGAGAGCTAAATATAAATAACAACAGCAGCAGCAACAACAACAATCTGTGCTTTTCAAAAAAAAAGTTTAGGGGTACTCTCATTTTGTCTCAATAAAATCGCCATTTTATAGTTCAAATCCAGAAAAAATACTGCTTCACACATTAAACATTCGCTTCTGTCTGAGACTCAGGAAAAACAGTGACAGAAAATGAGGCCGCCATTCGGGGTAGCAACGGAACTGACGATTCGCTGTGCTAGAGAAGAAACTATTTATTTATTTTTTTAAAAAAGTTTCTTCTCCCGTTAGGTTCACAAAATGTTTAGGGGTATGTGTACCCACCCCTGCGTCCCCCCAGAAAAAAGCACTAATAATAATAATAATAATAATAATAATAATAATAATACCAGATTAATGCAGTTGCAGCTACACTGATTCACTATAATATTAGATTTCTGTATTTTCAAGGTAGAGTGGCTTTCATTTAAATGTCAGCATATGGAAGAAAAGAGCACCATATAGTAAGAAACAATTCAGATGTAATTGAATCCTCAGTTCCCCTAATGTGATTTGTTAGATGGTCTATTACAGCTTAGTTCCAAATCTGTTCATATAAAAGCTTAATCTCTCTCTTTCTCTCTCTCTCTGTGTTGTGTTGGTGAGATAAATTGAAATTGGTCCATCAGAGCAGCTGTATGTAATAATTGACCATATTGTGGCATAAGGTCACTAAGAAGACTGAAAGTGCGACATGAAACAACCTCCCCTCTATCTCCCCCCCCCCTTTATTTATGGATGTTTCCCCTTTTAAAAGAGCCAGAGGGTAATTTTGTACACAAAGTCTTTGCAAAGAATGTGCTCAAAAATGGATGGTCCCCACTTATGCCAAAATGTGGGAGCAAGGAGCAGAGGACTGTAAGTAATTACCACTGGACTTAGCCAATAATTCATGCTATATTTCTGTTTAATAAGATGTAACTTACTTGGCAATCCTGAGGGATGAAAGGCAAGCTTGCAATATAAGACTTGATTATCATCTGAAGCACTTCAAGCTTTTCTTTCCCACCATGAGAAAGTTCATTTGGAGTCATCAATTACAATTAAAGGATCATTTTTGCTTAACCTGCTGAAAACAGATTAAATTACGGGCAATCCAAATGGGCTGATTATATAATCAACAGCTTATATTGCATAAAAGGCAGATGAAACAGGAATCTTGTCATGATGCAGAAAAAAAAATACACATGATATTTCTTATCCAGAAAGAAAATCATTCAAAGGATTTACTTGCCTGTAGTTATAAATTTAAAATCTTCTGTCACCATGCGGTTTGCATTATAGATGTCAACTTGGTAAAGAGTCACGGCAGAGACAACACAATTAATAGTGAATATGAATAAATAAAATGATCAGATTCTAGTCAGGCCATTAATAAAACTACAGCCTCTCAAAAAAAGAAAAAAAGAACCTTGTTCCAGAAATTTTCCATAGTACTTATGTAGACAGGGACAGGAAAAGCAATGGAGGAGAATTGGGATTGTCAGAAGACACAAAACACTCTTGGTTGATTCTTTGTTTGCCAGTTATTTACTAGCAGAGTGGACTAAGTACATAAGGGCTTGTCTAATAAAGCATTTTCTTTTCACATTCTGGCCAACCAGATGCATAATGGAAGCCAACAAGCAGACCCTGAATTCAACAGCACTTTCCCCACCTGTGATTCCTGCAACTGGTAGGAGCGTTTCCACCCCAATCGCTCAGCCCAGAAACTGAGGTCCTCCTCCTAGGGTCACCTGCTAGTTCCCTAACTGTGAGAAGCAAAGTTACAGGGAACCATGCAGAGGGCCTTCTCAGTAGTGGCACCCTCCCTGTGGAATGCCCTCCTATCAGATGTCAAGGAAATAAATAACTATCGGACCTTTAGAAGACATCTGAAGGCAGCCCTGTTTAGTTTTTAATGTTGGATGTTGTATCTGCTGGGAGCTGCCCAGAGTGGATGGCGAAACTCACTGGCGGAGGAAGGGGGTGCGGTAGGTGCGGGCCGCCCCAGGTGTCATCCCTGAGGGGGGTGACATCGCCCCGTCCCCCCAGGACGCTCATCCCGGGGTGCACAGCACGTGCGCTGCTCCGGGTGCCAGAGTAGCTAGCTCTGCCTCTGGCGAAACCCAGACCTATGGGTGAGGTATAAATAATCAAATTAGTAGTAGCAGTATTCAGAGGCATACTGCCTACAACTGAAGGTTTCAAATATTTTGATCTTTCCTCATAGGTAAATTGCTTCATCCCCTTAATCATTTTGGTTGCAGTTTTCCAACCCATTTCCAACTCTACAATATCCCTTTTCAGGTGAGGTGTATACAGTAATACTACTACTACTACTACTACTACTAATAATAATAATAATAATATATTTATACCCCACCCATCTGGCTGGGCTTCCCCAGCCACTCTGGCGGCTTCCAACAAAATATTAAAATACAGTAATGCATCAAACATTAAAAGCTTCCCTAAACAGTGCTGCCTTCAGATGTCTTCTAAAAGTCTGGTAGTTGTTGTTCTCTTTGACATCTGGTGGGAGGGTGTACCACAGGGCGGGTGCCACTACTGTGAAGGCCCTCTGCCTGGTTCCCTGTAACTTGGCTTCTCGCAGTGAGGGAATCACCAGAAGTGTCTGGGCAGAACGATGGAGGTGGAGACGCTCCTTCAGGTATACTGGACCGAGGCCGTTTAGGACTTTAAAGGTAAGCACCAACACTTTGAATTGTGCTCAGAAACGTGCTGGGAGCCAATGTAGGTCTTTCAGTAATCCAAATGTAATCACAATAAAGGTTTGTATTATTAAATTGTTATTTATTTTCAGTTCCTTTTCTGATTAGCCCTAACATGGCTCATATCAATGGCTTCAAGTTACAAGAAAGGATATTCTGACTAAACACCAGGAAGAACGTCCTCATGGTAAGAACTGCTTGACTGTGAAACAGTCTTCCTCGGGAGCTGGTGGACTCTCTTTCCTTAGAGGTTTTTAAGCAGAGGTTGAATGGCCATCTGTCCTGTATGCTTTAGCTGAGATTCCTGCATTGCAGGGGGTTGGACTAGATGATCATTGGGGTCCCTTCCAACTCTACAATTCTATCATTCTATGATCATATGATTCTAAAAAGTGCACACTGTTTCACACATACACTTGTAAATTCATAGGGACAGTGTATACCTTTGTTTAGAATAACATTTGAACAAGCCTTGCGTTTCCATGATACATGTGTTCACTACAGCCTGCCTCTTAGGGACAGAGTAACATCTTAGATATACTCCTAAGATGTAATATACAAGGAAGCACACTTTCAGGTAGACCCATGCAGACTTATTCTCCTTTGTTTTATTTTCCTTTGTTAGCAGCCTCAGACCTGTGTGGCATGACTAAACAGCAATTGCAATTTATAGCACCTTTGTAGTGAAAACCTACAAATGTCTACTTAAAATTAAATCCAAAGATTTTAATGTAGCTTACTCCTGGGCAAGTGGGTACAGGATTGCGGCCTTAGTTTCTCAGATGGAAATTACTATGCAAGTTCAAAGCATTATTATTGTTATTCAAAATGGAAAAAAGAGAGACCTGTGTATTTTTGTTCCACTCTAGCAACAACAGTGTAGAAGATTGATTTCCTTTCCATTAAAATTGTACATTTTACTTATGACCCAAGGGGCTTAACACAATATATTGGGTAATCATAACAGTAATAATAATAATAAATTTCATTTATAGGCATCCATGCCTGAAGGCCACTTGGCATCCTATAAAATAATAAAAACAATTTTCCAATATAGAAAACCCCAAGAGCTTGTAAACAAGTTCCCCTGCTTCCATCCCACCCACTCTGTAACTATAAAGATAAAATATTACAAAAATCTGAGCAATGAAACTAAATCCCCAAAATTTAATCCAGATCTCACTGGGATGGCAAACCAGTGTCTGGGTTGGGACACTTTATATTGCAAATGGAAGAGTCTTCTATGCAAAAACCTCCCTGCACATAAAAATCTAGGTTCTAGGATATCCAGGGAGGTTGAAGCTGGAATCTTTCTCCTTGATAATATAGTTTCCTGCATGCAGGTAACCTTTTGCGCAGAAGGGAATTATTTCATGTGAGGACCACCTTCTGTCTGAAGTGGTTCAGTTTAGACGTGGGTTAAAACTAATCTCAGTGGCTCTTTGGGAATGATTAACCTCAAAATTCAGGCCTTGAAAGTTCAAATTTTTTTAATTAAAGCATTAGATAATGTGGTAGTGAGTTACCTACGTCTGAGGTGAAAAGATAATCTAAACATGTCAATATTCAAAACTCTTTTTTATGAAATTGGAAGTCTCTTAATCAATGTTAGCTATCAAGGCTTCCCCCCCCCCCCCCCCGTTCTGGCCCCTCTCAGGTGGGTGCCATTGCTATTCTAAGAGAACAAGGGAGATGTTCATGGTGAAATCAGGCACCTCTTTTTCTAGAAAAATAGCACTGGTTATTCCAGTATTCACCAAAATGTACATAGATCATGGTTGTTAAACGAGGCTGCCTAGATCTTTCACGGTTAATAAAGTCATTTATTTTGATAGTTGTCATGAAGCAGGCATATCCAACATATAGCTGTGAACTGCTCTGTGATCTTCAGTTGAAGGGCGGTATACACATTTAAAATAATAATAACATATTGAAATACCATTTTTATTTGGGGAAAGACCACTAGAGATACCTTCATTACCTAGTTGCTGTTTATGATCTGTGCTATATAGCATATCTGATGATCAAAGCCTGTTAGCTAGAATAATGGCGGAATTTATATTCTATTGGGGGGGGCTAGTTTTCTTCCACATTTCCTTTAAGCAAGGAAGGCAACTAATAGCCTATGGCTGGAGTGCTCCCCCTCCCCCAATTATTAGGCAGTCTTACTAAATTCTAATCAGGTCTGGTGAAACATTTAACTAAAGTTTCATTCATAACAGCCCCATTCACACTATACATTCCAGACCCTCCAAGTATCCCTATTTTCCAGGGACATCCCTGATTTAGAGAAGGCGTACCAGTTTCTGATTTGATCCCAGAATGTCCCACTTTAAATTTATAGTTTCGATAGGGCCCCCAAAATAAAAATATAATTGTATTTCCTGCTTTAATTAAGATGATTGATTGATTGGTTGGTTGGTTGGTTGATATACCATCCTTCATCTGAAGATCATAGGGTGGTTTACACTATAAGTAATTTAATGACAGACATCTCTCTCTTGGATTTTATATATAATGCTCCAGTTATGCTTGACTGCAAGTCTTCCATAATCATTATTCCCTTATTGCTAGATTGGAGCAACTTTATCACAAAGCCTGAACAGCCATGAAAGAGGAGGTTTGTGCTGAAAAATATACTCCCAGCCACTGAACCACTGCCTGCCTGGAGACTAGAGTAGCTCCCAAGAATACATGTTGGTCAGCTATCCCTGAAATAAGAAAACAAAAATGTCTGGCTCCTCTATGGACATGTGAATTTAAATAACACATTTCTAAATATTTGAACTCACATGGGTCCAGAGAAGCCAGCTTGCATGATACACTTAACTGCAATCTTCCATCATCATCATCATCATCATCATCATTAACTTTTGATAAAGTTCCTCAGCAGAAACTGAGTAAACTTATTGTGCATGGGATAAGAGTACAGGTTCTCTTACAGATCAATAAATGAGAAGAAGAATTAATGAAGAGAGGTAAGATGGTCAGCCAAAGACCAGTGCTGTTGGACTGGTTAATAGGTGACATAGAGGTGAGAAATGATTTGACCAAGTTTACTGGTGACAACAATTTATTCAGGATGGTAAAGCAAAACAAACAAGGTTGTGTGGGCAGTTCTCAGAACTGTGTGATTGGGTATTAAAATGGCAAATGTGGTTCAATATACATATAATAATAATAATAATAATAATAATAATAATAATAATAATAATATCTTTATTGTCATTGCCCCCTCTCAGGGACAACGAAATTACTTGACTGCTCCATAAAAACACTAATTAAAACAATACAGTATAGTACAGCAAGGAAGATTAGATGACTTTCAAAGTCCAGGCTTCCCATTCAGGGCCGAGATCGCTCTGGAAAAGAAGCTGTTCTTAAGACGGCTCGTTCTTGTCTTCATCGTCCTGTATCTCCGTCCCGACGGCAGGAGCTCGAAGAGACAGTGACCAGGATGCGATGGATCTTTTACTATGTCCAGTGCCTTCCTATGGCACCTTGTGGCATAAATCTGCTCTAAGGTGGAAAGTGGGCAGCCAACAATGCTCTCTGCTGCCTTAACAACTCTGCACAACCCCATCCTGTCCTGGGTAGTACAGCTTCCGTACCACACACATAAGCCATAAGTGAGCACGCTCTCAATGGCACAGTGATAGAAAGCAAGCAGCAGTTTCTGCGGAAGATGGTTTTTCCTTAGAATTCTCAAAAAGTACAGTCTCTGCTGCGCCTTCTTCACAAGCCCCCTTGTGTTGACACTCCAGGACAGATCCTCTTGTAATTCAATGCCCAAAAATCTGAACGTTGTTACCCTCTCCACACATATAAGTGTGAAGTTTTAACTTCAGATATATACTGATGGAATCTGAACTGACAGCAGCTTACTAGGAAAGTGATTTTGAAGACATGGTGGATAGTGCAATGAGAAAATTGACCCAGTGTGCAGAAGCAGTAAAAAGAGAGGACTCCATGTTAGTGATCATTAGGGAAGGGAACTGAAACAACATTGCCAATATCATAATGCCTTTGTACAAATCTATGGTGCCACTACATTTAGAATACCTGTGTACAGTTCATCACAGCTCAAAGGGGATATTATAGTGCTAGGTAAAATGCAGAAAGGGATAACTAGGGAGGTATAGAAATCAGAAAAGAAAAGGCATGTGAGAAGGGGCATGTTTTAAATTTGTGCATGGGGTTGAGGAACATACGCACACAAACACACATCTCTGTGCATATAAGGCTGAGATGAGATGGTGCCATCATTGGAACATCACTAGGAACAAAAATCATGTAAGTTTGCAACAATCGATTGTATTGAATGGAACTGTGATCACCTTTTGATGAGGAAAGACAAACATGGAGGAAAACAGCTCTCAGAAAAAGTAGTAATGGGAACAACAAAGCAATAAATGGAATCAAAGCAAAGCAAATGCTCAGAAAGCTGAGATCTTGGTGTTCAGTGGGCTATGTTGAATGTGCTTCTTTCAAGTCAGTGTTGAAATAATGGAATATTCAGCCCTACCCTAATTAAAATTCAACTCCCATTATTAGTCTTCCTCATGTGCTTTCTCTGTATCTTGAGTAACTTAATAGTGGAATGAACATGAGCACAGATGCTAAGAAACATCTCTTTACATCCACACTTGGTACCCATCAGTCACATTCTCCTTTTAAGTCTTTTGTGTTGAGTCAACGTGATTTGATAGTTATGAGTTTTTCCTACATAATCACATTTGACTGGACTTAATTGTCCAGGGGTCATTTACCTTTTTACCTTACCTTATTACTCTTCCGTCGATGTCCAAAAATTTCTCTGGCATACTTAAATTTAGCAGTGATGAAGGCAAAAAATGTGCTATACGTTACCAAGACTCAAAACTTTTCCAAGGGGACTGAAGTGCAGGGAGATGATCACTAAGAAGTCACAGATTATACTTGGCTAACTCAAAGTGTACATTGCATCCAGGAGGCTAAGAAATAAATGCTTCATTTCCAACTCACAATGAAAGTCATTTTGGATCCTGTGAATTCTCCCAAGGGCCATGCCACTGATTCATGTCCAAGGATTAATGCATTTTCTAATATCATTGATCGTGGGGAAAGCATTCAGTGACCTTGCTTCACATGTAATAAATTAGTGGATGCTGGGTTCCTGAGTGCAATAGGAATTTTACCTCCCTGGTACAATGAACACTTGTTTGTGAATTTGTTTGCTAATAGGATCAATAGAGGCCATCATCATTAATCATCTTGTACTTTTGACTTTCGGCTTTCCAGAAAAGACCTTTAGCTGTTCTACATTGTTGATTTTTCAGATATTGACTTGCTGTTTTTTAATGTCTCTCTCGGGTTGAGAGTTGGACAGTAATGCAAACTTGATTTTTCCACCCAAATCCCAAACTCGCTTCCTTAGAATAAAATCCAGTGGATTTCAATGGTATTCCCCCCCCCCCCCGCTGCCTTGTTGGTGTCCATGAGAGGTTTCGCTTTTTTGAGAGCAAATGAAATTTAGTCATTAGTTAGCACTGGGCATAGTTGCTGCTGGAAACTTAAGGAGGTAGCGCTCATTCTTGTGTAGTCACCAGGTTTTCCCTAAAACAGAGAAATCCCCGGTGTTATGTACTGAGTTGAATAGGATCCAAACTGCAGCAGTCTGATTGGTCCTAGAACAATAGGATTCAGAATGCAGCAGTCTGATTGGTCCTAGAACAATGCAGCAGTATGATTGGTTGGCAGGAACCGCCCAATCATGCTCCAGATAGAAGTGAATCCACAACCTGATTGGCTTACAGTAGAATTCCGGAATTAGCCAATCATGTGCAGCCCATTGTGTAAATAATGTATATAAAGCAGATACTTTGAGGGGACATTCATTCATTCCTCCTCACCACTATGAGCTGAATAAAGAGCATGAAATCACTTTGCGACTCTGAGTATATTTCATCCCCTCTAGATGCATTTAGATGCCCAAGTCCCATCAGCCCCAGTCAGTGTACCCAATAGTCAGGGTGGTATTGTCCAATAATGTCTGGAGTCCACAGTTTCCATTTTCCTGCCCTAAGTCAAAATTTGTTCCTCCTTAGCAAAGCATATGAGGCATTTCAAATACAGTGGTACCTCGGGTTACAAACGCTTCAGGTTACAGATGCTTCAGGTAACAGACTCCGCTAACCCAGAAATAGTACCTCGGGTTAAGAAATTTGCTTCAGGAGGAGAACAGAAATCGTGTGGTGGTGGTGCAGCGGCAGCGGGAGGCCTCATTCGCTAAAGTGGTACCTCAGGTTAAGAACAGTTTCAGGTTAAGAACAGACCTCCAGAATGAATTAAGTTCTTAACCCGAGGTACCACTGTAAAGCCAATAGTATAGAAAGCCTAAATGTCACTACTTTTTCTAGACTTGACATTTGTTCAGTTGAATATTTTATCTGGTAAGCTTGTTTTTCATAGGGAACCAACAGACGTACCTTTCATAATTAAACTAAGCTCATCTTGATTCAATTCTTGCCAGCATTATAAAACCAGCATCCTGAAATCAAAGAGGAGCTTTGTTAAGAAACATCCCAGCATAATCATATTCTTAAGACTGCAGAGTCAGTGAGGAAGAGCACTCTGACCAATCTTGATTACATTATCACCTTGGAAATAACAGCACAGAATGTAATGAAATCAGATGAGGTTTTAGTTTTATATTTTTAAAAGGAAATTATTTAATATTATGACTCATCAAGCAAGCTAATTTCTTGTGTGTGCAACACTGATATACCTTTCTGCAGTAACTATGAAATATCTATAACAATACATCTGGATTGTATTTTGCAAATGATTTTGATCTGAAAATATAACCTGAGACATTCTAAAGAAAAAGACCTTGCTTTTTTCGGTTCAGAATGTGGTTGCCTTCAGGGCATCACTTTGGCTAACAAGAAAATATGCAGCTTAGAAATTGTCTGAAGTGGGGCTTGCCGAGAATAGTGTGTACTGACCACAAGATTCAGTTTAGACTCCAGTTTGCCACTTCTTAAAACAGTCTGATTTGGCTCCGATCAAGTTGGAGCAGCGGGAGTCTTAAGTCTGCTTTGTTCCCCACACCCTTATTAACTATTGGGACATTTTAAAAATATAGCTATGTTGTTGCTTTTGACAAAAGGGAATGGAATTTTTGAACATAGCAGTCCCTCCTGAGTGGATCTAGGGACTTTTGTGCTGGACACCCATAAAATATGACTCCGACCCTGAACAACATATAGCCTTTTAAAAGTTATTATTATTTGAAAAAATCAGATGAAATTTGCAGGAACGGTTCCTCCTTCTGAAGGCATGAATCCTAGAATCATAGAATCATAGAATCATAGAGTTGGAAGAGACCACAGTATGGTGAGAGCCAGTATGGTGTAGTGGTTAAGAGCGGTAGTCTCGTAATCTGGGGATCCGGGTTCGTGTCTCCGCTCCTCCACATGCAGCTGCTGGGTGACCTTGGGCCAGTCACACTTCTTTGAAGTCTCTCAGCCCCACTCACCCCACAGTGTTTGTTGTGGGGGAGGAAGGGAAAGGAGAATGTTAGCCGCTTTGAGACTCCTTAAAGGGAGTGAAAGGCGGGATATCAAATCCAAACTCTTCTTCTTCTTCTTCTACCACAAGGGCCATCGAGTCCAACCCCCTGCCAAGCAGGAAACACCATCAGAGCACTACTGACATATGGTTGTCAAGCCTCTGCTTAAAGACCTCCAAAGAAGGAGACTCCACCACACTCCTTGGGAGCAAATTCCACTGTCGAACAGCTCTTACTGTCAGGAAGTTCTTCCTAATGTTTAGGTGGTATCTTTTTTCCTGTCAAATTTCAGAAGAATGTTTGCAGTGGTTTTCTTATACAGGCAGCTATTACAGTTTGCGGGTGCATAAAAAGGAATTACTTGTTATCCCTTGTGGGTTTGGAGGGCAATTGATTTGGAAATTGCAAAAATGGAAGAGATGTCCCTGGGTAAGAAACCTGCCAAATTATGGTCAAATAGGTCCATGGACCAGGAACTTTAGAAGTTGGTTTTGGTGTGGGAAGAACAAAAGGGCTTTGGTCTCCAAGGTAAACTTATTCTCTCTGGTTACAAGTTAGAATAGTCTACTGTGAAGGATTTCTACATCCCATCATTTCCTTCCTGACACCTACCTTAAGCTTCAAGACATAAGTTTCACTCTAGGAAAGCTACTCCTCCCATCCCCTAGCACTAGGATTGGACAGTGCTTGTAAAATCACCCCCTTTGATTACCAGGTAATCCTGTCAGTCACAAAAGAGAATTTTCTCCATACGCTCTATCCACTATAGTGCTTGCTCTCCCTTCACCCTTCATTCCATCAAGGAAGATGAGATATATTCTTTTTGCTTTTTGCTTTCGGCAGAAGCTTTTATGTCTGGATCACTGAGATCCCATGAAGTGCTTCAGGGGTTCCTGCTTCGACTTGTGTCCACCTCATAAACATCCCACTTTAACTTTTGCAAACCTCAGATACCACTGAGGCATCTCGCTCAGGATTCATTTGAATCCAATGCATACCTAACAGAGAGGAACTATTCGGAGTTACTATTTTTTTCTACATTACAAATCAAAAAACAGAAACAGAAACGTATCTCAGGGCATTTTTATTTGGGAGAACTTTTAATTCTCAAGAGTAATGCAGGGATAAATTTTTGAAGCAGTATTGGCAGTTTGGTGGGGGTTTTCCCCATTTACTTATAGGTTTTATGGATTTTTACATTATCCTCCTCCTCAAGGAAGGCTAGGAAAAGGAAGGGAGAAGTTCCTGTTCAATACATTTCCCTCTGTTTCCACCCTGCTTCTTACAAATAAGGTAGCTTACTTTTCCCAACAAATCCATACCTATAACCAAACAAATTGTTTGTCTGGTTTTTGTTTTTTTAATCCACTTCATCCAATGAATCCAAAGACATTGAGCTGAGGTAATTCAGACAAGCATTTTATTTTAGCTAACTAATTATAAATGTTTGCTTTAAATAATAATAACCCATTTCTAATTATTCTACATTTTCATGATACTAGTTCTTGTCCAGAAGATCAGCTGGGAAGCATACAGTACCCAGATATGAAAGAGAGATTCCTGCTATCATTGATATGTTGGGATGGGACAGTTCCAGCCCTCTAGTCACCTCACAACATTAGAAGGTCCCTTCTCCCCTCATTGCTTTCCTATTAAGTGGCTGCACTAAATGAGGTCCCTCCCAAATTAATGAGCCTAAGCAACACCAATGGTCCCCAATTAGAAGGCATATGGCTAGCAGAGCTGGCAAATTCCTCTGCCTGGGATCTTGGCTAACAGCCAGCATCTGGTGTATTCTGCACTGGTCTAGATGCCCCAGAATTGCACTCATGTCGAGTCTGCAGGCTTCCCATAGGCCTTAACTGGCCAGTGTGGGGGACAGGAAACTAGATTAGATAGACCTTTGGTCTGATACAGCTGGGCTCTTCTTGTGTTCTCTATTAACACACAAGGGAAATTCTTCTGTGTGCCACCATTTTTTTTAGACTTGTTCTTGGCACAGCAAAGCTTTAGAACAACTGCTCTGAATGATGCTGCCCCTTGCTCCTAACCCGCCCTCTACAAGATGCTGAAAGGAATATTAAATATGGCATTAGTGCCCTTAATACATTACAAACTTGCAGGGTGCGTCTCCACTTCCAGTTAATTGGCCTCGTTTCACAAGCACTTTCATTCATCCTGAAGGACAAGCACTTTAGGCAACATTTGTCAGCCTAGCTGCCAGCTCCCTAAAGCAAGCCCAGCTCAGGGTGACCTCATGCACCAACCATGCAGGGGTCTGACCATGAGCAGAACCCTTGAACAAATATAGACACGAAGGCCAAGCACCATATCAGTTGCAATGATAGGCAGAGTTTGCGATAAACTTTATCACATTTGGAAAGGGAGAAAGGAAAAAGAATCTTGGTCCGATTCCAGCTCCAGAGATTGAGACTCCTTATTATTATTATTTTTACCCTCCGCTCTCCAACTCTTGCCATATCAAATTAAGCCAAATAAGGCTGACCACTCGCCCCACTTATTTATAACTTCACAGGAAACTTGGAATGACTTATTAAAAGATGGAAATAGCTTTCTTCATGTTGGAGGCAGGCTTGTCTCTGCCAAGGAACACAGCAGCTGGCTGTGCACACAAACACAACCCCACAAAAAAGTGCCCCCAACACCGAAGGTTACAAAAACATACCTGGCCTTGCTTAGCAAGATGAACAAGACATTGGTGTTCCTGCTTTGATACAACAAGCGACTTTCTCTGAGGGATTGTATCGTCCTTGACTCTCTGGCACTGCCTGATAAATATGAATGACAAAGTGGAACAGAAAATGACTAATTGATGCATTTATCGCAGTCTTGGCAGCAGGACTGAGATCACCATGACTTTGCCTTGGGATGTACTTCAGAACTCATCCCAACCCTATCTTCTCCTACCTACAGCATGGCATAAAAACCATGGCTGTAATAACATAGCAATGTGGTAGTTCCTCTGCCAGTGGGGTGGCAGCCTGGGAAAGGGGACCCCTAAGTTGTGGAATTCCCTCCCCACAGAATTGTGATTGGCACCTTCATTATACAGCTTCTGGAGAACACTGATGAAACTGATGAAACTAGTGGGTCATGGCTTGATCCAAGGTCAGGAGCCCTACCACCATGCAAATACTTGGTTATCTAAGTTTATTTTAAAATTAGATGTTGTGTTTCCCCTACCCCCTTGATAATTATCTTATGTATAACTTTTTTAAAAAACAAACAAACACAGTTTTGTGGGTTATAGCTGTGTTTTATTGAATAGAGAGAGATGAGGTGAGTGGAAGAGCTGCAGGCCTCAAGTGAGGTCATGCTTTTCACAAGACCTGAACATGGCTGTGTCATCAGAAAAGGCCTTGAGACAATGGTTTCTCTCTGATCCTGTTTTAATATGATGGCTATGTGTTCCCTCCACTGTCAGAAGCAGCATGTCTCTGAATACCAATTTCAGGGAACTACAAGAGGGGACGGGACATGGGTGGTGCTGTGGGTTAAACCACAGAGCGTAGGACTTGCCGATCAGAAGGTCGGCGGTTCGAATCCCCACGACGGGGTGAGCTCCCATTGCTCGATCCCTGCTCCTGCCAACCTAGCAGTTCAAAAGCATGCCAAAGTACAAGTAGATAAATAGGTACCGCCCTGGCGGGAAGGTAAACAGCGTTTCCGTGCACTGCTCTGGTTCACCAGAAGCCGCTTAGTCATGCTGGCCACATGACCTGGAAGCTGTTTGCCGGCTCCCTTGGCTAGTAAAGCGAGATGAGCGCTGCAACCCCAGAGTTGGTCATGACTGGACCTAATGGTCAGGGGTCCCCTTTACCCTTTACCTTACAAGTGGTAAGTTGCTGTTGCACACAGGCCATGCTTGTGGGCTTCCTATAGGTCCCATAGACCTCCCAATAGGACCTAACCCAGCAGGGCACTTCTGACGTTCTTCACATGTGTAGCAACATATCAACATTTCTCGTAATATGTTTCATTTCATTCTCTCTCACCCCGCCCTCTGCCAATTCCTTAATTAAAAGGGACTGATTTTTAAAGGTGATATATATGCTGAGGGTACTCTTGAGATTTAGTGTTGAAATAATGGCAGCAGAATAGCATACAAAATAATATAAAGGCATATCCCAGCTGCCTTACTGGGATATAGCATGTTGCATATGATGAATTTATTGGCAGGGAATGTAAGCTTAAAAAAGTAAATCCATCAACACTATCAAGATGGATGTGTGGGTAGTAAAATATACACACACCTGCAAGCTGTTCTCAGAAAAGAGAAATGACCAATTCCTTCTTGATCTCCTCTTCACCCCCAATTTCCTTAGAGGTAATTGTTTCCTTAGAGAGAAAATTCGGTCTCTAACATTCCAACTGTTGGAGTCTGGTGGCTTCCTTTCTTTGGCTTTTTCTGATGCTTAACTGTAGTAGGAACCCAAAATTAAATAATTCTATTTGTGTGATAAGAAAATAAGAGCCTGTTAGATCAGGACAGTGAGCCATCTAGCACAGCATCCTGTTCTCACAGTGGCCAAACAGATGCCTATGGAAAGTCAGCAAACGGGACCTGAGAACAACAGCCACTTTCCTCTCCTCTAGTTTCCAGCAACTGATTTTCAGAGGCGTTACTGCCTTTGACCATGGAGGCAGAATATGGCCGTCAGGCCGTTAGTAACCATTGATAGCCTTATCCTCTATGAATTTGTCTAATCCTCTTTTAAAGACATTCACATTGGTGGCCATCACTGCCTTTTGTGGGAGCAAATTGCATAGTTTAATTACAGAAGATTGTGATCTGGTTTTGACAGTCCTGGACATCTGTGAAGACCTGTAGTACTGAGATTGTCTCAGCAACTATGGGCCAGTTGATGTGGCAGAACATGTGGAGACTAGGAGTGGTGATAGTACATATGACCCCCTTCCTCCACCATGTGTTCATCATAACCAGTCAATAGCATACAGTCCAATGTTTTCTGACTCAAAACCAGGATGCCTGCCTTCTGGGCATGCTCCCAGGAGAGGCACATGATCTGTGCCTCACTCTCACCCCCCAAATGTGTTTTTCTGGGTGAGATCTCTTGCCTCGCCCCAAAATGCGTGTGAGATAGTGGCTGTCAAGATAAAAAAACGGAATGTCCCTTTTTTTCCAGGACACTTGGAAGATATGCAACAGGGCTTGTGTGAATGTCTACAAGAAATGGGGATTTTTGGAACCTGATGTTCAGATGAAGAGGATGCTTCACACTGAAGGCTGTCTGCGTGGTGGAGGGAAGTCGCTTATGTGACCCCATGGCTATGCTATTTCAGCACTGTTCACCCCCCAAAAAATGTATGAACCAGGACTCTACCCTTCCTACTATTTCTTTCCCTTTCATCTGTGCTGGTATTCCAGTTCATTTCAGAAGTTTGGGCTTCTAGCCCTTCTAGGCAACGTTGCCCATGATGGTTGAGCTGGAGGCAATGGTGGGCAGAGCAAACAAATGTTGCCTCTGCACAGTTCTCTGGTTTCTGCATATACTCATATACTCTGCCCTTCATCCAGGCAAACAGAGGCATTATCAAAGCTCAACAACACATTCCAGCTAGGCAAGGAGAGGTATGAAGCAAGGTTAGTGAGTGGTCTGGCCTGGAGAGAGAGAATGTTGACTGATGGAGGTTGTGTGGCCCTGTGAGGGTCCTAAGCACCACACAGTGAATCCTGCAGAGTTGTATTTGACTCCCAAGCCTGAAGTTTTCCACCCCTGCCCTAAAACATCATTCCCAGCACATGGCAGGCCCAAACTTTTCTTGGAAGCTCGAAGGGAAGATATTTTGCAGCTTCTGCGCTGCCAAACTTTCCTTGCAGTTAGGATATGTCTTCATCGTTTAAAAAAGCCCCAGTTTGTTTTCATTGCATACCACTGACATCGGTCCCAGAGAGGTGACCTCTGTGGCGAGGCAAACGGTTTAAATAAATAAAAAACAGGAAGAGCTGTGTTTTGTTT
The DNA here is from genome assembly GCF_964270895.1 of Podarcis filfolensis. Taxonomy (NCBI): domain Eukaryota; kingdom Metazoa; phylum Chordata; class Lepidosauria; order Squamata; family Lacertidae; genus Podarcis; species Podarcis filfolensis. The sequence goes on from NC_139604.1 coordinate 110,218,425, forward strand.
CTCCCCTTCCATCTGTGCACCAAATGGATTTTTAACAGGAAAACTGGATGTTAATGGAGCCCATCCAGGAAAGTTACTCCAGCAAAATCTCCACTGGAAACCGCTGTCTCTCCTAGAAAGCCTGGATGTTTGCTGCATAGCAGAACTTCTTTTTCATCATCAGGCTCAGTTGGTCCAGCCCTGGCGTGCTGTGGATGTGATCGTGGAATGGATAAGGGAAGAGGATGGCCCAAAAGGTATCGAGGGAGTCGGCTGCCGAGCAGGGGTGTGAAAACTTTACTTACAAGTTGGTTTTACCCACTGTGCCTTCCCTTGCAGTTGATGGAGTAATGGCATTGTAATGCTTTGCTTGCAGGCAGTCAATTAAGCACCTACAGTTACTCTGCAGGGTGTAGATTTTACATGTCTGGCAGGTTCATAAATAAAGAGAGCGACTGCATACTTTAATGCCTGGTCTCTCCCCTACCGCCCCCCCCCCCCCCGCAAACATCATTCCAGTATTGATTTCAGATCTTTTTGCACTTATACCGAGTTCACTGCTCACCCTCTCCCGCTTTGTCAGGCATTGATTTGTGGCATCCAGTTCGGCAACTCTGGGAGACTAAGCACCTGTAGACACACCACATTGGTTTGCGATTATGTTCAGGGCCAGGTGTTTGGCAGATTGGTTCTGAGCTATTTTGGAATGGGCAAGCCCCAAGGAAAATTCCAAGGCTGCAGTGCAATTCAATGGCAGGTGCAAATTCCCACAGCAGCTTGTGCCTCTAGATGGCGCTAGAGCAGGTGTGTCACCAGAGATGCTCATACAGGGGTGGTTCAGACATTGCAACAGGGATGAGGAAGCCCATCAGGTTCTGCCAGTGCAACCAAAGGTCAGGGATGATGGGAATTGGAGTTAATTCCATATGTGTTTTATTGATTATTTCAGCAAGCCCATCTAACATAGAATTAAGTTTTGTGTACTTTTTTTGTAAAAATAAAAAATGCACATTTTATATGTTTCAGGTATTGTTGAAATATATTGATTAATTTTTATCTGAGTCATGTGACTCAAATTGGGTCTACTAGACCCAAAAAAATTAAACAATGTGGACTAAAGTTGCTTCTGGGACCCCTCTGGAATTAGGGGCCCTCAAGCTTAAATAATAATATTATTAAATTATATTATTTATAATATTTATTATTATTTATACCCTGCCCATCTAGCTGGTTTCCCCAGCCACTCTGGGCAGCTCCCAACAGAATTAAAAGCACAATAAACCATCAAACATTAAAAGCTTCCCTAAACAGGGCTGCCTTCAGATGTCTTCTAAAAGTCAGATAGTTGTTTATTTCCTTGACATCTGATGGGAGGGCATTCCACAGGGTGGGCGCCACTACCGAGAAGGCCCTCTGCCTGGTTCCTTGTAGCTTCGCTTCTCACAGTGAGGGAAGTAGCAGAAGACCCTTGGCACTGGACCTCAGTGTCCGGGCAGAATGATGGGGGTGGAGACGCTCCTTCAAGTATACTGGGCCGAGGCTGAGGCCGTTTAGGCTTAAGCTTCACTAGTTTTATAACTAGTGGACTTCACCAGTGCTGACTTCCTCACACTGTCTACAATGAACTCACTGTGACATGGACTTGTCTCCAGCACACAGCCCTACATCAAAACACACAAGATGCCACAGTGCTACCCAAACTCCTCCAGCTCCAAGAAAACAAACAGAAATGGCCCCATTACTTCTAGGTATCAATTCAGACAGGGATTTGAATCTCCTCGTGCTGTTCACAAGAAAGTCTATCACACATGAAGCTCCTGGGTAGGGATCCTGCAGACAGCAAGCATTCCACTCCCAGGCCAAGGGTTCAAGAGCTACACAGGGAAGAAAATATTCTTATTACAAACAGCCAGGGGAGGAAGGGCCAGGAAATTCAAGAAGGGTGCACACACAACAACAGCAGCAATTTCCACAGGCTCACTGCAGTAAATGGGGTTGGGAATTAGGAGATAAATTTTGAGCCCCGTTTGCAGAGAAGGGACAACATGGCTCCATTTACCTTGTTTATGCCTGGCAAAAACCAGCTATGTCTGGGCCAAAAGCTCCCAGGATTCAAGACCTAACCACTTAGCCACAACAGGAGACGGGAAATGTACTTATTACAGACACTTGGCTTCCCCCAGGTCCTTAACCTCAACACCCTGTCATAGACTCCAGGAGATTACTTATCAGAAGCAGGGAGGTTTATCTACTAATTACGGTAAGACTAAAGTGATGGTGTTTGCCAAAAGGCATAAGCATCATAAATGACTTGTTCATTTGAGTACTTAGGGTTTCATTTTTTGTGAAGGTGCTCTATGGCACACCCATTGTGAGGCAATTAAAATTTCATCTGCATGTTCATTGGGGGACTATAAAGGCAGCTTATTATACTAAGGGTCATTGACGGTAAAAGTTCCTCCTAGCTGAAACTCTACCTTGCTTGTTATATGGTACAGCAATTTCGGGTTGCTTTAGAAGAAATGATTTGAATATAATGCAAAATAAATTTCTACATGGGCTACTTGGAGACACACACAATAGAACTGGCACATTACTTAAAAGTGAAGTTAAAGTAGATCCCCATTCTTTAAAAGCATCCATTCATAAACCCATGATTCTATAGGGGGGTGAGAGGAAATTTTGCTAAGGTCAGACTAACATTTAGGAAAACAGTAGGTTTAGAAGCCTGGACACAATGTTGTAACCAGGGGTGTTCTGCTGCCATATATTTAATGGCAGAAGTGTATTTAGAGTTCTGAGTAGACACAGTTAGGACTGCACTGCAAACTGGGAGAAAGAATGATTTCATGATCCTGCCGGGATATATTTGATTTTGAGAATAAAGGTACAAAGAACCCAAATTTTATTTATTTGGGACCAAGATGGAAGCTACTTAGAAATTTACAGAAAATAGATGTATCATCTTGGCTAGGAAACTGTACAGATAAAAGCCACAAGTCACAAATATTTCCATGGTTACAATACATGATGACTGCAGGAGGAGGAAGAAAGAGGGGAAAATTTAATCACTGCTTAAACTCTGATGAAAAAATAGCAGCATGCATATAAAGACACAATCAGGCCACTATCTTCACTTCACCCAGGTTTTTCCCCTCCCCTCCTTCCAGGACTCCTGCCTGCAATTTCAAACAGTCTGTGGGTGGGATCAAGGATATGAAGGGAGGTAGACAGACAGCAGGAAAAGCCTGTTTATACAAATCTGTCCCATGTGCAATGACCTACCCTTGCCCTTCTGACGGTCACACTCCCCAGTTGACAGGATGACAGAGTTCAGCCCACAAAAAGACAATGATTTCACTGCCACAGTCAGACCACAGGCTGCCTGGAAGGAAAGAAAACAATAGCAAGCATTTTTAAAAAAACACACACACACAAATAAATAAAAAAACAAATAAGTAGTTATTTTTATATAAAGGGATTACTTTCTCCCAGTGTACAGAATGTGGGTTCTTTGACTCATCTCTGTCTTCAATATTCTCTTCATGTTTAAAAGTCCTTTTTAACTCATTAGTGGGGACGAGCAAATAAGTCAGTTTGGGTTTCTCTCAGTTTCTCATTTTTTTCCACTCTTTAAGTTCACTTCTCCTCATTCCCACATCAGTTTGCATTGTTGCTAATGTCCTCATGAAAATACACCAGCATTTTAGTTCAAGAATCTCCTATTATGCACATGGTTTGTATGGAATTTTGCCTACCAAGCATATTTTTGCAAAGTAATTGTCTCTATCCTAATGCATTTTGTAGGGACCAGGTGGTGCTGTGGTCTAAACCAAAGAACCTAGGGCTTGCCGATCAGAAGGTTGGCGGTTCAAATCCCCGCGACAGGGTGAGCTCCTGTTGTTCGGTCCCAGCTCCTGCCCACCTAGCAGCTCAAAAGCACATCAAGTGAAGTAGATAGTTTCCAGCAGCCTCTGTGCCTCTAAGTCTCGTTTTGGAGAGGTACAGAGAATGTTCTGCTTGAAAATTTAGCTCTGCCCACTTGAGTCAAAAGTGAAGTACCCATCTGTATAAGTCTGGTTTATACAGTTTCTTGTAGTTTCTGCTCCCTCCCCTCCACATTGTCCTGCCGTCTGTTGTGTGTGTTCTGAGATAGGGAATCAAAGCAGATATCCTCTCTGGACAAATGCCAACACAGGCAACTCGTCTGACATCACTTATTTATTTATTTATTTATTAACTATTCTGCCCCATATCCAAGAGGTCTCAGGGCGATTCATCCATGGGGATGAAACTCTACACTCACCTTTGGTGCAGACCACAAGCTCTTCCAATGGCAGCTTGGCCTGTGTTCAGAAGTGGCATCATTGCTACAGAGATAGAAAATTACGAGTGGGGTGGGGGATCTTACAGGACTCTGTCTGTCGCAAATCCTCAGCCTGTGAGCTCAGCAAAGAGACCCAAGAATTTCCTTCTATTGTCCGAGCACACTCTAAAGGGATGTCACCTTTGCCTTTATATAGATGCCGAGGCATTGCCTTATTTATTTATTTATTTATTTATTTTAAAACAATTTTCCTTTTGAGATGTATTTATATATCATCACTCAGTGTTGGAAAGTGTTTCTCAATCTTTTGGAGTTTGCCCCCCTCCACCTTTCCTAACCTTATTGCATATTCTGCCTCCCCAACAGTGCAGCATCCGTTCCACAGCAGTGTGCATGAAGTCGCATGCATACAAACTGCAACTATTGTGTAAAGGAGCAGAGTCCAAATTCAGTGCTAGTATTGGAAGAAGACACCTCTCCTAAAACCACACACACGGGGACACCATTAGAACACATCAGGAGCTCTTCCCAAATTATGTTGGGCCAATGGGGGCTGCAAACCCAAAAGAGCAACCCAGGTGTTAATCTAGTCTACTATCCTGCTGCCCAGCAAGGTCAAGTAGATGTCTCCTGGAAGCGCACAAGCAGCATGGGAAGACGATAACTCTTCAGCAACTAAAATTATGCAGCATTTAGACCAAAGACTGCTCCCGTATAGCCAGCATGACTAACATCCATTGGCAGACCTAATTTCCACAAGTCTGCCCCCTGTCATTGAATCCTCATTTATTTATCATGGCTAAATTAACCTACATATGCATATATTTCAACTCTGCTGATATACCAGAGACAGACACTGTTTTTGTCATTTGGGGTGCCTTGTTCACATGTTGTTATTTTGAATTGCTAGGGGTCATACACACAGGCATACACATCTTATTTGAATGCACAGGCATGTAAATGCATGCAAATTAACAGAAAGGCACCATGTATCTATCATCCAGTTTGCCATTATACACGCTGGATGCTGAGGCCTATACAGTGGTATCTCGGGTTAAGAACTTAATTCGTTCCGGAGGTCCATTCTTAACCTGTAACTGTTCTTAACCTGAGGTACCACTTTAGCTAATGGAGCCTCTCGCTGCCGCCACACCACCACTGCTGGATTTCTGTTCTCATCCTGAAGCAAAGTTCTTAACCCGAGGTACTATTTCTGGGTTAGCAGAGTCTGTAACCTGAAGTGTCTGTAACCCGAGGTACCACTGTACTGAACCACAGTAGCATATGCCAGACAAATAGTGTCTGCCCCAAAGTGCAAATGTAATTGTGACTTTATATCAGTGGAAAACAGGCTGCAGCAGACTTAACAAATACAGCATGACACAGATAGAGCCCTCAACAGTGTGTTCTTAGCAGGGGGGTTCAGAGTATGCTTTCAGGGATGAAGATAGGGGTTTAAAAAGTGTGACATGTTGGAGAGTATGTTCATGACTTCACGGATGAAGGGAGGAAGGCTCAACTTGTCTCAGGATCCTGTCCCTTCCTGGAACTTGAAGCACTTTCAAATATTCTGCACATGCCCATAAAGAGGGCCTGCCCCACAGTTTGAAAACACCAGGACTCACACTATGGAAGCTAAAACTACTGAGATTTTTTTGAAGGAATTGGATTTTGGGGGTGTTGTCCCTGATTACCTACGAACCACATAATAAATGACTAGATGCAGAATTCAGGTCATTCTCATGTGATTCCATTTGAGGAGGGCAAGCCAGTGCGCACACTTGGCCCCGCTCCTTTCACTGCATTCCCAATAGCCTATCCATGTGTTCAAGTGGAAGGTCTTTTTATCTAGAAAAGCCAGCTCCACTTACATTACAGGATCCTATTTATGCAAGATTCTACTCTGCACAGGGAGTTGACAAGAGAAGAACTTCAGCTCAAATGCACAGACAGCTGCAGGGATGAGCCATGGGGAATGCAATAGGGTGTGTGTGCAAAGCAGGGCACACACCCTCCATATCACTGAAATTGCATCTGGAGGAACAACTGAATCTCATAACTATATCCAGTATGTGTGCCCCCCCCCTTTATGGGTACTTACAAGGCTATCCTTGAAGGTTTGTGGGCCTAGTAGAATCTCAAAAGCCACAGTGATAATTGGATAAGATTTCCTGGGATGGATGTGCAGGGCTCAACTGAGCGCCACACTCCACTCCAAGGAAATGAAACTGGTTAACAGCATACACAAATATCTCAGTGAGCACAAGTCAGTGCTGACATTCTAAGCATTCAAGAGTCCAGATCCTGTGATTTAAGTGGACATTTGAGTCCCGTCTTGAAGTGGACAGCTCAGTCAGTTGAGCATGAGACTCTTAACCTCAGGGTTGTGGGTTAGAGCCCCACATGGGCACTACAGGGGGTTGGACTAGATGATCCTCATGGTACCTTCCAACTCTACAATTCTACAATTCCTGGGTCCATTTACCATGGCCTTCTCTCAAGGTTGGAGTGAAGACAGCAGACCATAATTGGGTGGAAGGGTCATAACTAATAAAGATCTGCCACGGATCTGCAACTATCACTGTATTATCTAACATTCTTCATATCCATGCGAGCATCCTATATTTTAAGGATGTAACTGGAAAAAAACAGTCACTGTCTCACAATATGGATGACACCATTCTGGATCTACAGGAAATCCTGTCTGTACCACACTACCTGGGAAGCATTTGATGGGCTAAAGCCTCCAGGACACAAAGAAAGCATTCCTCCCACATCCCCTTGAGCTATCTGGTCTTGAAAAGTAGGTTAGAAAATTGAACCCCTCCCCGGTTTCTCAAAGTGTTCATAACTCCTGCCCTTGCTCACACTCCCTGCTAGTTGTGACTAGTCTCAATTGACTAGTGTCAATTCAAATATCAGTCAACTCTTGACACATCACTCCCTAACAGTGTGGAGTAGACCAGTGGTGAGGAATCTGTACCCCTCAGCTGATTGAACTACAAGTTCCAATATCCCTGAGTATAGGCTAAGCTGACTGGGGCTGATGGGAGTTGGAGTCCAGCAACATCAGGAGGGCCATCGTACCAACTGAAGGAATCACATCCAGAAATGTGACTGACTAACCCCACACTACTGGCCTGGGAAAGTTGGGTGGGTTGCCCCAGTGGATCTGAAAACCCAGGCATTTGGTAGAACCACATTATGTAGGCATTCTTCTCCCTCATGTCCCCATTCTGACTTCTTCTGGCAGAGATTCAGAAATTCAACATTCTGCCCATTAGTCCACACTAATTTTATATAATGTACCCTCCCCAGCCCTGTACCAAATCCAGCAGCAATCCAAACACTGCCAATTTTTTACCAACACTATGAAGTCTGAGAATATCCTTAACCGGTGACTGCAATGCCAGAACATGTTAGCAGTCACAGATCATTACTCTATCACTCTGCTCATTAGACTGATGAAGACGGGGGGGGGTGAATATTCAGATTCAGCTATCACAATGGCACCATCTGTCTCCTTTGCACTACTTTCAAAGACCTCAGCTATTTTTGTTTCAATAATGACATTTATGAAGCAAGGCACACTTTCTCATTTTTTAAAAAAATCTGTTCTTTTTAAACAGAGCTCTCACCTGTTTTATATATTATTTAAACCAGGATTTCTCATCTCTTTTTTTCTGTCCCCCCCCCCCACTTTTCCAGAACAAGAAATAACTGCAGGGTTGATAAGTCCTTGAGATAAAGCTGGTGAGTTACGATAACAAGAGTCACCCTAAAATGTTTGAATTTTGGCTCCTTTGGGAGAAGGGAAGATAGGATGTGGAACCCCCTTGTGGGTGTTTCAGCTGTTTAACCAATGGGCTGCAAAGCATTGTTACTGATATTATTTGGAATGTTGGCCAAATTATTTAAACAATCGAGATTTTTAAGCAATCCATCATCTTATAAATTGGAAAAAAATTGTTCTGGGAAGACAAATTATTATTACTATTTTTAACGATTCGCCTCTCCCTAGAAAGTCAGGATGACACAATTCTTTTCCCTGGTAAAATTGCATTCAGAGGTTTCGTATGGCAAGCTCCTTCCACTTCCACCTCCAGGAAGCTTGAGCTGTTGATAAGCTGTGATTTGCAGTATTTTATGCTAAAATAAATAAATGTCAGTGCCTTTAGCCTCATTGGAGGAGATGACCAAGTGGACAAGAAAAGCATCACTTCTGCATAGGTCCAATAATAATAATAATAATACATATACCACATTCATTTTAGACCAGTTTTCCTTTTTAAGCTATCCATTCTGTATCTGTAAGATAATCTTTGGAATACCAGGGATGGGGAATTTGTAGCCTTCCAGAAATTGCTGGATTATGACTTCCATCACCCTTGACCATTGGTCACTCTGGCTGTCCAAAACACCAGACATGCATAGGATAGCAGTGTTCCTTTCCATTTGTTTTTATACTCAATACAAGCAGGGGTGGTGCAGCCATTAGGTGGCACCCCTGCAGGTGCCCTGCCTGGCCCTTTACCTCTGCTGGTGGCAGCATCATGGGCAGTGCAGGCAGTGGCAGAGTGGCACCTCCTGTTTCGCCACAAGTGGTGACTCAGGATGTGCCACCCCTAAATACAGCCTTCCAACCAATAACGGCTGACCTTTGGCCTTCCAACTGCTGCTGGACTACAAACCCCATCGGCCTTGACCTGAGGGTGATGGGAGTTGGGAGAGCTGCAGCAACTAGAGGTGAACAGGTTCACCACCTTTGCCACGGGACCTGTACGTATCTTGACTAAACCCCTCCTGAAACACGGGTAAAGATGGTACCCTTGAGTGGAAGGAATGATAGAAAACCCAAGTTGAAAAGATGAATTGCTACTACTCTGAGAACTACTGAAGAACATTGGAGTGAAGTGTGTGCCAGTGTGGTGTAGTGGTTAGGAGTGGTAGACTCGTAATCTGGTGAACCGGGTTTGCGTCTCCACTCCTCCACATGCAGCTGCTGGGTGACCTTGGGCTAGTCACACTTCTTTGAAGTCTCTCAGCCCCACTCACCTCACAGAGTGTTTGTTGTGGGATAGGAAGGGAAAGGAGAATGTTAGCCACTTTGGGACTCCTTCGGGTAGTGATAAAGCAGGATATCAAATCCAAACTACTCTTCTTCTTCTCCTCCTCCTCCTCTGTGTGTGGAGGGTGTCTACTGGCCTGGAACTGAAAGGACAGGCCCCATCTGACAGAGAGGAAGGATTCACATACACAGAGAAAGCAAAATGAATCAAGCTTTTTAATGCACTCTAAACATGACAGCAATTGGCCCCTGTGGAATCTTGGACAAGCTTGACGGCCGAGAGCTATTTAAACCAGCAATAGTCTCAGCAGTGTAGCATCTTCATACTTATGAAGGGAGGGGGGAATTACTCTGCATAGCGAAATACAAAACAGCAGGCAGCCGCAAAAAGAACTTGCAATGGGCAATGGAAACCATTACCCACATTATGCATCCTTATTATTTTGCTTTGATAGCCTTGCTCATCTCCCATAGGCTCAGCCAAACCTTTCACAATCTTAATATAATCGTATTAAAATGGACGTGGAATCAAATATAAGTAAACAGCAAAAACAAAAACCCATAAATATTCCTCAGGTTAAACATCCCACTTGTATCATGCATCCTTCCTGCTGTGAGACTCTCCTGTATCTCCTGCTTGTCGGGATGGAAGTATGAGAGGGATATGTGAATGGAGAAACGAGGCAGCTATACAATGACAAAGTGTGCAACTGTTGCTTAACCCATCTGTGCCTCTGAGCCATAAAACTTTCCTCTCACCTCTGCTCTATGCCACATGGCATGTGGGTTGGATGGGGAAAAGGCCTTTGTGGGACAGATCCAGATCCACAGACCTTCTATTGATTGCCCTGTGGAGAACATAGCCTTGAGAGTGGCTGGGGAATCCCAGCCAGATGGGCAGGGTATAAATAATAAATTATGATGATGATGATCGAGAGATTCTTTTGGCATAGCTTCTCTTCTAATCTCCTTATTTTTCTGCGTTTTTTAGAAGTGCGGTTAGATAATTTTAGACCCCGGATTTAACTCCCTTCCCATTATAAACAATCGGTGAGTCTCACTTCTCTCAGGTCACATTCAAGCCAGCGCTATTATGCTACTTTAAGCAGCCACAAGTTTCCGCCCAAGAATTCTGGGAACTGTAGTTTGTTAAGGTGGTGAGAGTTGTTAGGAGGCCCCTTTCCCTGCCCAGAGAGCCCAAGTCCTGTCCTGTCCTGGTGGTACCAGAAACAGTGTGCAGAAAGTACCTGAACAAAGCAGCCAAACCATAGAATGCTCATCTCAGTCTGCATCCTTCCTTCTGATGGGTTCCCTTGTCCCCTATCACCCCGTATTTAGATTTTGTTTCTTTGATATGAAGCCTGCATGTTGTATTGCTGGGAGCACTTCCACTTTCACTCAGAAAACTGATATGAAAAATAAAAGCAAACAGAAATTAGGAAATAAAAGAACTTTTTACTGCAGAGGGAAAGAGACCAGCGGGCTCTTATTTCCCCCTGTTCCCTCATAGAGCTATTTTCCCTCACTGGTACAAGATGCTGCACTTTCTATTCATTTCCTGGCATTACTGCAGAGGCACGACCATAGCCTTTGGCTTACACTAAAATCAGGCACTGGATAAAATAACAGTGGCATTACCTGCAGCGCTGGTGTTAAAATAGCTTTCATTTAAGGAGGGGGAAAATACAAAATAAAGTGTTTGCACTTATGGGAGGGAATGGAAGGCTTGTAGCCTGGCTGTAGCAATTATTAGCCTGGTTTATTTTACCCCGGAGAAAAAAATATGCAACCGAGGAGAGCAGAGTAATGGCTTGGAAATTACTCAGATCAAAATGCTGTTGTACACCGGATATTCTTTGCAGGCTTGAATCACCTTTTCCATTCATTCTCACAGCACTGCTGCCTTCGAAGAAAACTACCATTTCAATTTTCCATGCTATATGCAAGGTCCATATTGAAAACAAATGTCAGCCTGCTTTAGAATAACAACCTGGTGTTATTTTTTCCATAAGCAATCCCTCCCCCACTTCTTTCTTTGCCTTTTAAGTCTGAAGTTCCCTCTGTCTGGTTTTATTAAGTGTGTGAAAAGGTAGGCAGTTTGCCCAAACTCTGAAAATGAAAGTTTGTTAAGCAACCCAGGTGGGGTGCACGAAACCCAGAGGTTTAACAACAAAGGAAGGAACACAATATGTGTGAAGGCAACCAGAGGCCTTTCAGACCTGCGACCTCAAGAACAGCATTCCTCTTCAAGTTCACACACCTCTTTGTGGTGGGAAAAGTTTAAGATGGTATGAGGGATCTGGAAGGTTGGTGCTTTCTGCCCACGAGCTCACCATGGGGCTGATGGGACATAGTGCAATCTTTGTTGTTGTTGTTGTTTAGTCGTTTAGTCATGTCTGACTCTTCGTGACCTCATGGACCAGAGCATGCCAGGCACTCTTGTCTTCCACTGCCTCCCGCAGTTTGGTCAAACTCATGTTGGTAGCTTCAAGAACACTGTCCAACCAATAGTGCAATCTACCAATGGCCAAATGGGGTCCATTGGGAGCGGTTCAAACCATAACACAATGGCGCATGGTCAGTTTGAGCTTTGTACATGGTTATTCCAAAGATCATGCCATCAGCACCACTGGTATCACTTGATATAATATATATACCTAAATGAACTTTCTTGACCCTAGTCTAGTTCTTATCTCAAACTTGTTGGCAGGCACTGATGAAACTTCCTGTGCTCCTAATATGTTATGTAAAGATCAGCACAGTAATCTAGTGTTACCAGCAAACTTTAATTAACACTGCCTTCAATGTATAGCAAGCAACTATGAGGCTCTGGGCAGGAAGCCGAAGGGCCTTGGGCACTGCGTCCTGTCAGGGGCGCCATCCATGCAGGGCCATGGCGGCTGAGCCCCCTCAATACTCCACAGCCCACACCATGGGAGGAGGCCTGACGGGGCCCGTCACACCTTCCGAAAGGCCTGAGGGGGCCTGCCTCAGCTGCAATGGACTCCAGTGGGTGTTTGCACTGCAGCGAGGGGCTCTAGTCCTCAAGCTTAACATGAATCAATGGTGTGATGCAGCAGCAAAAAAAGTGAATCCTCTTCTAGGCTGCATCAACAGAAGTATAGTGTTCAGATCAAGTAACAGGACTGCTCTGTTCTACCTGGGTCAGACCACACCTGGAATACTGTGTCTAGTTCTGGGCCCTGCAATTTAAGAAGGATATGGATAAGCTGGAACATGTGCAGAGGAGGATGACCAAGATGATCAAAGGTCTGGAAACCAAGCCTGATGAAGAACGGTCAAGGGAGTTGAGTATGTTTAGCCCAGAAAAGAGGACTGTCACATGTAACATGGAGCAAGCTTGCTTTCTCCTGCTCCCAAGGCTAGGATCCAAACCAATGGATTCAAGTTACAAGAAAGGAAATTCCTTTCTTGTACTAAACATCAGGAATAACTTTCTGACAACTTTCTGAGTGTTATGACAAATCACTCATCTCCAAGACACCCTCCATTCTGCATGGGCTCAAAATAGAACTTAAACCCGAGTTTTTCAATGGTTGTGTAGCTTTCACAGCTCCCACACAGACCCCCTTTTCACCCTACGCTCTCAAGAGCCAGCCTGACATTATGATTCACTTCAGGTCAGACATTCCCTACTCTACATTTTCTTGCTTTGCTGTATTGTGGCTACTGTGACAAATGTCACACTTATTTTCTTTTTAGGCTTTCAAAACATATATCCATCAAGGTATATATGTACTTTATGCAACATACCAGGTCCAAAATGCCTTATAATATGTTTTAGAAAACAACTTTTAAAAGATCTGTGTGATGCTGGCGGTTTACCCTATTTGGTATCCCTGTTCAGGTGTCTGAGATATTTACAGCTCTGTCCCCAGTTTATTTCATTAATCCAAAAAGCTAATGCAGGCTTTCATGCTACTGACTTTTTTCTTTTTTTTTTTTAGCTTTTCAGGATAAAAGTGCAATGTGTTATAGGTTCCATCACTGAGTTATGGATCCATCCTGTGTTTTTATTGCCCTTTCTTTCCATGGATTCAATTAATGAAACTGATGAATGGCATTCAGGATTAAGGTAATGGGAGCATAAAGTAGCAATGGAACTATTTCGTATGCCATTGTTCATCATGAGCCCCAAATAAAACTTCCACTTTTGAGCAATTTGTTTTTCAAAGGTCCTAAAGTGAGTAAGTGAGTGAAAGGAATTTTAATTGTTTTTGTTGACTTTCTTTTTTCTTTCTAAAGCTGCTTGGTGGCATGCGGGTGAGGAAAGCTGTCATGTCCTCTCTGCTAGATATTTTCCCTCTTTCATCAAGCGGCATAGCCTGAAAAGACTAGTCAATCACTACTTACGGCCACTTTGTAAGAATCAGAACTGGAGGATGCCTTGTGATACAAGGTGACAAATGTTTGATTATCGTTGTAGCAAGCCTGGAATTCCTGAGGGCCATTGGAAATCTGTAAGCAATGCCAAGGCATTATTGTGCTTTAGCATCAAATTTGAAACTGCAAATAATGTATTCCCCAGATACCCTGGTGCGTTTTTTGGGAGGTGGGGGGGTGCAGTTACACCTACAAGTTTGTATGTTAGAAGAGTTGACACAAGGAGTTTTCAAATCACTTTCTTGCCATCAAAAAAAGTTGTAAGGGAGTCACAAGGTTGTGTGGCCTGCCACCATTGTGTAGAAGAGAAGATGAAGAGTTTGGATTTGATATCCCACCTTTCACTCCCCTTCAGGAGTCTCAAAGCGGCTAACATTCTCCTTTCCCTTCCTCCCCCACAACAAACACTCTGTGAGGTAAGTGGGGCTGAGAGACTTCAAAGAAGTGTGACTAGCCCAAGGTCACCCAGCAGCTGCATGTGGAGGAGCGGAGACTCGAACCCAGTTCCCCAGATTACAAGACTACCGCTCTTAACCACTACACCACACTGGCTCTGTACTGTGTACTGGTGTACTGTGGTTGTGCCTGTTTTTGTTGTTGTTACCCACTGGTGAGGTACTGTAGGTTCGGCTAAGAGACGGTGACCCTGAGAGCTTCATGGCTGAGTGGAGATTCAAACCCTGCACTCCCAGGTCCTAGTCCAACACTAACCATTACACCACACTGACATGTGCCACATGCATAGATCAGAACATGTGTTTAGTGTGGTATAGCAGTTAGAATGCTGGACAAGGACATGGGAGACCAGGATTCAAATCTCCACTCAGCTGTGAAATTCAGTGGGTGACTTTGGGCCAGTCACCCAGTGTCTCAGCCTAATCTATTTCACATGGTTGTTGCACAGATAAAAATGGAGAGAAGAACCATGTGCACCATCTCCTCAGTGAACTTCAGCATCAACTTCATTGGACTGGTCATGTTGTTCAGATGCCTGATTACCTACCATCTTCCAAAGCAACTACTCCATTCCAAACTTAAAAATGGAAAGTGTAATGCTGGTGGCCTACAAAAGAGGTTTAAAGACTCTCTCAAGGCAAATCTTTAAAAATGTAGTATAAACACTGACCATTGGGAAACATTGGCCTGTGAGCACTCCAATTGGAGAACAGCCTTTTCCAATTGGAGAACAGCCTTTACCAAATGTGTCATGGACTCTAAAGATGCTTGAACTCAGGATGAAAGGGAGAAGCATGCTAAGAGGAAGGTATGTTTGGCAAACCCTCACCATGATCAACTCCCACCCGGAAACCTATGTCCCCACTGTGGAAGGATGTGTGGAACCAGAATCGACCTCCACAGTTACTTACAGACTCACTGTTAAGACCATGTTCATGGAAGACAATCTTACTCGGCTACGAGTGATCACCAAAAAAGAAGAAAGAAGAAGATATCAATGAACCATTAAATAAACAATAGAGGTCCTCCACACCGTAGACAAATCAGCATCCCCTTCCCACGCTGTTTGAACATGCAAAAGGGTGTGATGATTTGCCATGACCACGGGTGGGTGGGAGGGCTAACCCAGAAAACCTCACAGCCCTCCTCTGCTATATGAGGGGCATAGTGGTCTCCTAACAACTCTCAGGGCTTTTATCAAACTACAGTTTATCAAACCTCACAGGATTCTTTGGGGAAAGTTGTGACTGCTTAAAGTGTTTCAAATGTGTAGTGCAGATGGGGCCACAGCCTTAAGACAGTGAAAAAGTCCATAATTCTGTCTAGCATTCCAAAACAAATTCTAAATATAGCTGTGCGCCTCTTGCCTCCACTATATTTCAGTGTTTCTGTGGAATAAATCTGGCTTGAATTAATGGCTCAAAACAGGGGCATGACAAATGATGCAAGATGGTGAGAACTGAGTGGTTCTAAGCCCTGATTTTAATTTAGAGAGTTCCTCTTTGGTTGACGATATCTAGTAATGGAAGAGGGGGCTAGTTTTGGGGTTGGTGTTTTGTGTGTGGGGTGTGTGTTTTACAGTAGTTTATGAGTTGCTCAGTTCATGTGAATGAAATTTACACAAAAGCCCCCAAATGTAATCAGCCAGGCACTGTTTATTTGGCTTTCAGGACTGAAGCTTTTGGTTACATTTCCTGTCACAACGCAGAAGCTTCAAACCATATTTCTAAACATTACAAGCTGGCTTTTGAAGAAAAAGTAGAGCTAATGCACGTTTGCTCAAGGCCACTCATTAGGGAGAAATGCAAAGCAAATGATAACTTTTTTTCCCTGTTTTCTCCTCCATTTGAAAATGAAACTATTGATCTTGTATCCGGCAAAGCTTTTAAAGTGTACTGTAAATGAATGCAGGGCTCTATCACTATGTACTGCTCGCTTTTACATTTCAGGGGAATTGACATATCTTACAAAATGTCATAATTGTGCTAGCAGGCAGTTGGGAATAATGACTTTGGGCTGCTTTTTTTATTTATTTCCCCTTTCTTTCTGAGGAAGGAGAGATGTCACGGAGAGTAGCAGGAAAGTGGTCAGCACATGGACTCAAGCATGCCGTCGATGAGATGACGTATTTCCTTTCCTATGACTTCTGTTATCTAAGAACAGTCACAGGTCATATTACTCACATGTTTTCCCCAGTCAAACAGTATTTTCATTGGAAGCTGAGTTTCACAGGGTCCTACGCTTCCAAGCAATGAACACTTTATGTTCCATTGTTTGATAATGTGTGCACAAATGTTTTAAAGCATTTCCTAAACTATTATATTCACTTATTATTTATGTATCCGCAATGACATAAGGATTGTCTTGTCAGACCATGGCCCGGCTGGTCTGTTTTGAGACAGCTTTGCCTTAGTTATCCATATCCTGGTAACCTCCAGGTTGAACTACTGCAATGTATGATACATGGTGCTGCCATTGAAGATGGTTCTGAAACTGTCCTGCAACATACTGTTGCAGGAGTATGTTAAATTGGACGGGTTGCCAGGGACCCATCTCACCTGTGTGAAAACATCTGCACTGGATCTGGGTCCATTTTTGGTGATTCTCTTTTAAAGACCTTCATGGCTTGGGACCAAGAGTTGGACCACCTTTCTCCGTATGAGCCAGTGTTTTAAGATCAACCACAGAGGCCCTTCTTGGAGTATGCTCATTGTCACAGGTAGATCAGGTGACTAGTTAGCAAACAAGCCTTTTCGTTTCCGCTTTCCTGATTATGGAATACTCTCACTAAAGAGGGTTACTTACCAGCTACTTGTAATTTCAGTACCAGGCAAAAGACCTTTCTTTAATCTCACAGATATTTTAACAGTACAGTGGTACCTCGGGTTAAGAATTTAATTCATTCCGGAGGTCTGTTCTTAACCTGAAACTGTTCTTAACCTGAAGCACTACTTTAGCTAATGGGGCCTCCCACTGCCACTGCACCACCAGAGCACGATTTGTGTTCTCATCCTGAAGCAAAGTTCTTAACCCAAGGTACTATTTCTGGGTTAGCGGAGTCTGTAACCTGAAGCGTATGTAACCCGAGGTACCACTGTATGGCATTGTTGGTGTTATCTCCCCTGCCTGGTTTTTAATTATGTTCATATTTTATCTGCTGCAGATTTTATCATTTCTGATGGCGTTTTAATTATTGTTGTATGAAGGTAAAGGGACCCCTGACCATTAGGTCCAGTCGTGGCCGATTCTGGGGTTGCAGTGCTCATCTCGCTTTATTGGCCGAGGGAGCTGCCGTACAGCTTCCGGGTCATGTGGCCAGCATGACTAAGCTGCTTCTGGTGAACCAGAGCAGTGCACGGAAACGCCGTTTACCTTCCCACCGGAGCGGTACCTATTTATCTACTTTCACTTTGACATGCTTTAGAACTGCTAGGTTGGCAGGATAGTTTTTGAATATTTGAAGGGTGGGGCGTACATATTTGAATCAAATAAACCAGCATTCCTTCTCTGATACACCACTGAAAGCTCATGTTCTGAGTACAGTATAGTACTTTGTATCTTCTTTCACCCTTCATATCAAGCAATCAGAGTACAGTGCTGTTCACCATGGAAGTTAAGTTTTACTTGGTGTGGATGATGTTCATTAATAGACCTTTAGTGGTTGCAATTACTGGAGGAATAAGAATAAGAAAAGCTTGTAAGTCAGCTAGATTCTAATCAAAACTAGTGAACTGGAAAATCTTCTCTAAAGGATTGACAAACAACCATTGGGAATTTCCCAATAAACCAGTGAATCAAAGTGGGTAGATAGTAGATAACGCCAAGTAGAATTTACTGAATATATATATATATATATATATATATATATATATATATATGAGAATATAGAATATAGGTGAAGAAATCACCCCAAACGTCAGGGCTGGTGATACATGAAAAGTATGGGGACAATCTTATGATTTCATCACACACTCAGCTCCACTATAATAGTAGGGATGGCAATAGGCATAGGGAGTGTATAGAGTTAATGACAGTTGCTAAACCCACCACTTGACTTCTGCACTGGGCTTCCCAGAAAACTTCTGAATGGCACAGCTGTGCTTAGTTGTGTTTTTAGATATGGAAAAGTGGCAAAAAGAGACATAAGACTTCCAACCAAGGGTTAAGGTTTATTAAATTTATACATTGCTTCCCACTCAGAAATCATATACATACAATTAAAAATGCCATTTCAGTTCTAATGAATGAGTAGTTCTTGGGCCGTGCTCCCAGAAATATCAGTGGTCCCGAGCATATGATGAAGAGCGAGAGAAAGAGTATAAAATTTCTTTGAGGTTTTTTTTATGTTCTGAAAAGTTTAACCTCCGATGACCATCACCCTGGCTCTTCGGCAGTGGAAAGTGGCTGCATGAAAACCTAGAGTCATAGTATCTTAGAATTGATGCTTTTGAATTATGGTGCTGGAGGAGACTCTTGAGAGTCCCATGGACTGCAAGGAGATCAAACGTATCCATTCTTAAGGAAATCAGCCCTGAGTGCTCACTGGAAGGACAGATCATGAAGCTGAGGCTCCAGTACTTTGGCCACCTCATGAGAAGAGAAGACTCCCTGGAAAAGACCCTGATGTTGGGAAAGATGGAGGGCACAAGAAGAAGGGGACAACAGAGGACAAGATGGTTGGATAGTGTTCTCGAAGCTACTAGCATGAGTTTGACCAAACTGCGGGAGGCAGTGGAAGACAGGAGTGCCTGGCATGCTCTGGTCCATGGGGTCACGAAGAGTCGGACACAACTAAATGACTAAAGAACAACAACAAAGTGGCCTGGAGGGTCCTCTATTCCAACTCTCTGTAATGCAGGAATCCTGCCCACAGCCATCCCAGAGTGGGCTTGAACCACTAATGTTCTGGTTAACTGCTAGATGCACTGACCCATTGTGCATGAAGGACAGAAGTGTGTGTGCAAATTTTGTGCATTTGCGTGCCTCAGCTTATACTGTATTTACTTGAATATAATGCACACATTTTGCCAAATTACATTGAGAAAATTAGGGTGCACATTCGATTTGATGGCGCCTTTACATTTACCAGCAAATACTTTTTTGGTTTCAAGGTTTTGAAAATTGAGGCGAAATAGATTTGATGGCACATTAGATTCACATCAATATGGAAGTAGTTCTACCCATTCAAAAGGTGGGCTAGAAGCGACATTATAGTTATAAAGTTATGTGTGGAGTAGAGAAAGCGGGTAGAGAAAAGTATCTCTCTCACACAAACGCAGAACATTAGAAGTCATGGACATCCAATGAAGCCAAATGCTGGAAAATTCAGGGCAGATTTTTAAAAGGACTTATTCACACAGCACATAGTTAAACTATGGAGCTCACTCCCACAGGAGACAGTGATAGCTAACAACTTGTTGTTGTTGTTGTTTAATCGTTTAGTCGTGTTCGACTCTTCATGACCCCCTGGACCAGAGCACACCAGGCACTCCTGTCTTCCACGTCAAACTCATGCTGGTAGCTTCAAGAACACTGTCCAACCATCTCGTTCTCTGTCGTCCCCTTCTCCTTGTGCCCTCAATCTTTCCCAACATCAGGGTCTTTTCCAGGGAGTCTTCTCTTCTCACGAGGTGGCCAAAGTATTGGAGTCTCAGCTTCAGGATCTGTCCTTCCAGTGAGCACTCAGGGCTGGTTTCCTTAAGAATGGATAGGTTTGATCTTCTTGCAGTCCATGGGACTCTTAAGAGTCTCCTCCAACACCATAATTCAAAAGCATCAATTCTTCGGCGATCAGCTTTCTTTTTGGTCCAGCTCTCACTTCCATACATCAACTTAGACAAAAACTTAGCTAACAACTTAGACAGCTTTAAAGAGTGGAGAAATTCTCAGAACAGAAGGCTATCAATGGTTAGTAGCCATAGTGGATATGTTCTGCTTCCACAGCTAGAGTCAATAATGTTTCTGAGTACCAGTTGCAGGAAACTACAGGAGGAGAGAGTGCTCTTGTGCTCTGATCCTGCTTGCAGGTTTCCCACAGGCATCTGTTTGGCCACTGTGAGAACTGGATGC
This sequence comes from Podarcis filfolensis, assembly GCF_964270895.1. NCBI lineage: Eukaryota > Metazoa > Chordata > Lepidosauria > Squamata > Lacertidae > Podarcis > Podarcis filfolensis. The sequence continues at coordinate 110,238,728 of NC_139604.1, forward strand.
TCGGCTTGATGAACAATTGGCCTGATCCAATGTTCTTGCATTCTTAACTCAGATGTATGTTCTTATTTATTTTTTTCTGCAGTTACTAGCTTGATGATGGCAATAAATATAGTTTTCTAGGTTAAGCCCCTTGGTAGTTGGAACCTGTGCCAATATGCTGTATAACAAAAAGGCAAGCCTTACTATTTCATTTTTTTTAATAAAACAGATGGAACTTGATGATTTCCAATGAATTTAATGGTAACCTATATAGCATAACGGGGTTTGTTTAAGACAGATGATTTAAATTCCCCATTTCTAAATGCAGACCACATGAATCAATACTGAAGAAAACATTCTTCCATGGAAACAAAATATATGTTGAGTATAAATACAACACCAACTAAAATACATCAGAATATTTTCTTAGTCGTGGGGTTCACGTTAGCTATATGACAGTTAGATGGACAGCAGGCATTCAGTTCCTATGTGTTTCTATGCATGAATAAGTCCCTTTAGGTTTAATGCAGTTTCTTACTTCAAAGTTTGCAGCCTTTGATTCACTCCAAAGAACTTGCCAGTGGAACTTTGCTGAAAATTCATTCAAATAATAACCTTCTATAAAGAATATGCAGAGAGCACTTTGGGCAACATTTCCACAAAGTGGTACTAAATAATAAGGCAATTCTGTAATTGCAGTGCATTCATCACTGCAGTAAATCATTTGACTCCAACCCAGTGCAGGTAAAAGGGATCATAGTTTATTTTAGATCATATGTCACACTAAAGGTATTGTGTCTCCTCCCTTCCCAGTTGCGGCCGATGACAAATGCAAAGGCACTTGGATAACATCTTCAAATGAAAGAGATAACTCAGTATTTTGGCTATCAAGTAAGGATCAAAGCCGAAGCAAAGCTTCCCATTCCTTGATTGCTGGATTTGACATCCAGTATCCAAATGCTGAGAGTATCTTCATCAGGAGAAGAGAATTCTGGAATGCCAGAAAAGGCTTCTCTTGAAACCAGACAAGAATCGGTCAACACAGCCTTCTCAGCAAGGCAAGAAAATAGTCACCAGCTGAGTAAAGCCTTGGGATGACATGATGATGGATGGCCAGATGGTTTCAATCACACAGAAAAAGAACAAACTATCCTAAAACAGTAGGGCACAGTTCTTGGGATGCAATACAATGACCTAGTCAAAAATAAGCTGATGAGGTGAGCCAAGAAATCCAAGGTTTTGGGTGTGATTTTGCTGACTTTCTCAATGCTGTCTCCTTTTTTGCCTTGAAAGAGAAGTGAAAGCAAGAAATGCCACAAATAAAGGAGATGTAACTTTCAATAGAGTCTGCACAGACACCAGGCCTAGCTATTATTGTCACCAAGCAGAACCACAAACAGTTACCACAGCTGTAAACACCTCAATTGGGAAGCCTGATGCAAAGTTTAGCTTAGCGTAGTTTCTCAAACAAATGGAAAAGCCACAATCTTTTTCAAGATAACACAGGCATACCTGTGTTCTATACCAGCTTCCACCAACCTGCTGCTCTCCAGATGTTCTCAACATCAACTCCCAACAGCCCAAGCCAGCACAAAGCTGCCTTTTTATACCAAGACAGAGCATTGCTCCGTCTAACTCAATACTGACTACACTGACTGACAGCAGCTCTCTAGGACAAGAGTATCTCCCAACTCTATCTGCAGGTGCCAGGGACTGATCTTAGAACCATCTGCATGCAAAACAGATGCTCTGCCAGTGCGCTAAGGCTGTTCTCTTATAGGCAGAGTCACATCAGGTACCCTGGCCCTAAGCTGATGGTGACTTTATTTTTAAGGTCACAACCAGCTGCTATGCAAGCTGAAGATGAAATTTATACTCCCAGATTCAAACTTGGCTCACAACAGTTGGGTCTAAAGAGCATCTCTTTTTGCACACAGGATCTTTAATGGGTTCCTCGCGTGCTGGAAACAAACTCACAAGAAGATACATAATTCACACTAACTACCCAGCTGCACTTAATGCATTGGCAGCTATAACCTTTAAGAAACAAGAAGTCGCATACTTTGCACATAAGTTATGGATGCTTCCATTAATCAAGTATAATCTAATAGATAGGTGTTTCAGTGTGTCATGTCCAGTGTGCATTTTTCACCACAAGGTAGCCAATTAGACTGAAAACACCAAAGTGGCAGAGATATAGTTGTGCTCTCTACCGGGATTGGTTGGTGCGCCTCCTAGTTTCTTAGGTGACCTTGTCCCGCTTTATTAGTCTTGAATTGCCTATTCCTATGTCTTTAATATCTATGCTGCAGGGAAAGGTTTCAAAGATATTACTTTTCTTCCTAGCAAAGGAGCATTATGATGATACAATGGCTAAACCTTTTGTTGAAACACAGCCAAGGATTCAAAGACTTCAGGGAGTAGCAGCTGGTATCCCCTACTCCAGTATTTCTCTCCCTGAACTTCAGTAGTTTACCACTTTCAACATAGTGCTAAAACAATTGTTCCAACAGCACAGAGATTTCTGCTTGCAAAATAGAACTTTCCATGCCTCCCTAAACCTCTTCTGGGGTTTCTTCAACCCCCGGAGCAGATTTGAGGAAGGCATGAGGGAAGAGGGAGGAGTCTTGTAATGCAATCAGAAATCCTAGGGCTGTTGGGACTCATTAGTAGAATACTGCACTGTGCTTCTATCTTCTTTATGGCATGTTGAAATTCAGCAGATACAGCTTCTCACACCACAGCCTCTGCTTACCGGGACGACCTGCACCTGTTGGCTTTCTGTTTGTCAGGCAATAGAGCACCGCTGTTAAGAAATTCAAAAGGGAATGGAATTTAATCTGGAGCAAACCAAGCTCTGGTTCTCTGGAGCAAGCTAATGCCTTTAGTTGATCCAGTCCCTTTTGGCAGAGGTTTAGGAGCCAGGGGCTAGCTATGTACGTCTTAAAGGCTTCTTTTTTTTAAGTCTCCTTCAATTATGAATTGAAAATGAGGCCAATACTGCCAAGCATGTCTGGGAAGAAGAATGGGTAGCCAGAAGGGAGAGTGGCGAGGCAGCAACATATTGCTCTTTTTATTTGTAAACAGAATCCCTCTGGGAGTCCTGGTTGAAAGGCACCGTCATTAATTACATTTGAGAGGGAAAATCAGGAGAATCTACACCACGGAGATTGGGTGCTGATTCCTCTCCCTGAAGCTGCAGCGGAAACTTCACGCTCATCTGTCAGGAACAGTGATGAAATGAAGCAAAGCCCGTGAGGGAAATGTGTGTTTTCAAGGATGTTACACAATTGTAAAACAGAGTGCTCTCCATGGCTCCCCTAACTCCATAGTGGAATTTTATATCAAATAGACATACACACACACCCCTGATCTCTCTTGTCCATGAATCCTGTGCCAGACACTGGATATATTGTTTCATTTCAGGACTCTTCACATGGTTGTAGAGAGAAGAATAAAGTGGCAAAACATGAAGATTTCCCAAAGAAAAATGAATATTGCCTGTCTGTCCTCTGCCTTAGGCTGTATCCACTCTCTCGTTTACTGTGCACCCACTGCGTTTTCAGTGCTGGGTTTTAAATCTGTGTTCACACAATGTTATCCAAAATGCATATGTATCCTGTGCTTTGCTATGAGATATTACTATCTGATGCATTGTTTATCAAACTAGCTTTGCACCTATTGAAATCCTTAAGTCATTCCTTTGTCATCTCTTGCCAAGGTGTGAACACATTTGCACAGTGTAAATAAAAGCAGAAACAAATTGAAGCCATGCCCATATGAACAGCTAGGGGGGAAAGAGCTGCGAAATGGAGGCACACACAAGCCCAACTTCATGGAACTCTAAGGTGGTACTATGAACACACCTCTAGATAAGTGTGGAGTGCCATTACCAAGACTTCCTTAGCTACCCCTAGCTTCAGTGGTGTTGCAAAAGTGTAGCTGTTAGAGAAACAGCATATGTACCATCACTGGAGAAGCTTCTTTGATGTCACAGAACATGCAATGAATCCTCTATGTTGGATAGTGGGCTGATTTCTTTTTGCATTGCCATCAGATGTTTCCAATTTTAAAAATAACGTTCTCTGCTTCCAGAACTCAGATGATAAATCCCCCAATAAATAAACAAAGGGCTGAGCCGAATGTTCACCAGTTTCAATATTTGAGTTAAACTAACAATATCAGTTTGGAGGTAATTTCTCCAGGAGACCACTTAAATTGTGCAAATATTCGCTCTTTTAAAACTCCTGTGCCATTATTTCATCAGTATGCTGCTGGTTTTGTACCATTTTGTGGGAAGAGCTGCAGCTCACTGGAAGAACTTCTGCTTTGCAAGCAGAAAGCTCCAGGTGAATGTCCCTGCGTCTTCAGATAGGGCTGGAATATAACCTTATCAGAAACCATGTAGAACTGCTGAATCCCTGGAGAGCTACTGGCCATCAGCACAGACAGCACTGACCTAGCTATACCAATAGTCTGAAGAAGAAGAAGAAGAGTTTGGATTTGATATCCCGCTTTATCACTACCCGAAGGAGTCTCAAAGCGGCTAACATTCTCCTTTCCCTTCCTCCCCCACAACAAACACTCTGTGAGGTGAGTGGGGCTGAGAGACTTCAAAGAAGTGTGACTGGCCCAAGGTCACCCAGCAGCTGCATGTGAAGGAGCGGAGACGTGAACCCGGTTCCCCGATTATGAGTCTACCGCTCTTAACCACTACACCACACTGGCTCTCTGATTTGGTCTGATTTGGTATAAGGTGACTTTCTATGTTCCTTAAAGTGTCAGTAATCAGAACCTGCAATAGAAAATACTATGAGCTGTTGGCAAATGAAGTGACGAGGCAACACCATGTTGAAGCCATACCAAAAGTGTAAAGGCAGGTTTTACATAACATGGCTGTGTGATTCATGATTGCCTCCTTTGTTTCCCCTCTCAAATTTCTCGAAGAATTAGCCTCATGGGTATAAAATATCGGTGTGTGGGAGAAACACACACACTCAGATATAATTTTCGGATTCAGAGCCCTTGTGGATTTTCATATGGCATCTGTGTTCTCAATAATATTTGTGTGGATGTTGGAATATTCCTCCTTCATGGTAGCTTTCATTGAATGCCCGCACAATTTAATGCCCATATATTTTGCTGCTGAAATAGTAAGTTGCTGAACTTTTCCTGAACTTGTTATTCTCAGAACACAGTGCATAGTTAATACAATCTATCGTCTTCAACCCTAACTTGCATTTTATTATTTCACAAACCTTGTCATCATTTAATATAAATCCACTAAGAACAATACTGCTGGACCTGTAATTGGAACTCCATAAATACACATTCCAGGCAGATTATTGGAGAATACATTCCCTTAACTCTTGACAGTCTGAAAAACAAGGAGGCAAGTAGGTTTCAAAAGATCATGTTTCAAGCATAATACATGTGGGGTAAAATATGTGTGTGTGTGTGTGTGTGTGTGTGTAGGCTGAAAAATTGTTTTGCTGAAATTCACAGAAATGAGATGTAGCAAAGTTTCAGCAGGTGGAGTTGTTTATGGTTTCTACTGAGTCTGAATCTATATGGACAGAATAAAATCACAGAGAATCTTGAGGTGGCTGAACAGGCAGAAGCAATTCAGACTGCAAATGGAGAAGTCCTTTTGCAAGTGTTCCCCAACACTTGTTTGTTTGTCTTAAGAAAACCCTGCAAGGAGGAGAACAGCAGGAAGTAGACTGAGCTGGGATCTTAACCGTAATGTGACTGTTTCCTACCTGCAGAGGTGTTTCTATGCAGCATTCAAAAAGTATGCTCCTCATCTACGTGGGAATGGTACATTTGAAAGAACAGCCTGGATCTGTGATAAAGAACATGTTTTGCATGAAAAACATCCCATGTTCAATACCCAGTATCCCCAGATAGAGCTGGGAATGTTCCCTCTCTGAACCCCTGGAGAACCCCTGGTGGATAGTGTAGATGGACTAATGGTGCATCTTCTGTGTAATGTGGTTTCCTATGTTGTAAAGCAACACAGTACACTTTACCCTCTCAGGGTTTTGCCAACTCATTGCTTGTGTCAAAACACCATTAATTCTCCCTTGCTGCTGTTTCTTTCTAATCTTCTTCATCAACTTTAGGGTCTGATCCAACACTCAATATTTTTTTCAGCCCCCACAACACCCCAATGGATTTTGGTGACAGAAAAGAATGGGGAGGGATTGAAGCAAGCACAGCACTGGGGTGGCAGAAAAGGAAAAAGAAAATTCTCCATGTAGCCCTAATGGGGATGTAAACTGCCTCCACTTTATTAATTTGATGCATAGATCAAATGGGATGGGTAGGCTGTGTGTACACCCTGTACATCTCTGTGTTTGTTTTTCTCTATTATGTGTCTTCTGACAGGTTAGCCAAGGGAGAATGTATCTCTTGGACCACAGCTCTATGCAGACAAAAATTGGATTCTGATTAAAGAAAAGGAAGTTGTGATGATGAAACTCTATTTTTGCTTGTTTGCTTGCTGTAGTGGTCTTTAAAAAATATTCTGACAATGGAAGCTGGCTCATTGAGGCAACTGAAGCAGTGCCCCATCAATTTCTATCTGCCTTCAATCACCAGCCATCTATCTAGCTGCTTCCTTACTTAGAGTCAGTTCAAGGGCTAACTCTGCCTGTCTGCTTCCTCATCATTAGTCTCAGTGTTGTCCTTAGCAGGGAGGATGGGCTCTGCCCATTATTGGCTCTGTCTCCTCTTGCTGTTGTTTCCCCGCCTTCTGCCCCACTGGTCCTGATGGTCCCCAGCCATCACCATTGCCCGATACTTCACTCACGTATAGTGATGTTGCAGCTCTCCACCTCCAAGCCCAACCAAGATCTAACTTGTATTCCATGAGATGGTTAATCCAATTGGTTCAGAACTGTGATGAACTGAACCTAAGGTGGAGCGGGAATGAGGGAAACCCAGAATGACATATCCATCCATCCCTAAGTACTAATAAAGCAGCCCAATGCATAAGGAGCATAAAGACTAAAGGAAGCTATAAAGGGCACAAATCAATCTTCTTGTTTTTCAGAACAAAAAGAGACAGAGACAGAGAGACCATAGATCAGTAGTAGACCAGATATATAAAGAAGGTCCCAGAGTCAACCTCTGGCAGTCTAAAAAGGTTCATTTATCAGGTGGTGGGAGAAATCCCTGCCTAAACTCCTGAAGATTTGCTGGTGGTCAGAAAAGACAGTGGCCAGATAGTCTGCCCACCTGATATAAGACAGATTGAGGACATCAGAAGAATCCTGTTGGATGAGACCAAAGGCCCATTTAGTCCAACACTATGTTCTTACAGTAGCCAACCAGGTGCCTATGGAAAGCCCACGAACTGGAAACTAGTATGATGTCCCTCTCCAAACTTTGCTTTCCAGCTACTGGTACTCAGAGGCCTATTTCCTGGTGGTAATATATAATCATAATGACAAGTAACTAATGATGGCCTTATCCTCTGTGAATTTCCCTAATCCCCTGGAAGTCATCCAAGTTGGGAACCACCATTCTATCTTGGGATAGCAAATCCCATAGTTTAATTATGTGGTGTTCCTAAAAGGCTAGATGATGGGGGAGTGGGACTATTATTTGAAGTTTGCTTTGGGCCCAGAGAAATGAAGATTGTGCTAGAATGCTGCCTTCTGGGGAATTCCTTCAATGTTTGCAGACTATAATTTATTGCCCCATTCGGAGGCAATGGCAAGAAGCCTGCCTATATTGCTGCTTTTAATCCAGACTTCTCACCAGGTCTTTTGAGAGAGAGGGAAAGTGAGGGAGGGAGTTTTCAACAGAAATTCAATGGTATTTCTAGAGAGAACTTCAGCAGCATCGAGCTCATCTCAGAGGCTCTCAATTCTGGCTGTTAAAATACAGTATGTGTCTCGAGGTAACACTTCATGCAATCCTCCCAGGCATCACAGAGCCATTTGTAATTGTTGATAAATTATAGTGCTTATCATTTTTAACAGGGTAAGCAGCAAGTGTTGGTGCTCCCACAGGGCTGACAGCTTTAGAAGGAAAGCAATTTGCAGATATGGTTCCTTCTGCTTCTCCTCTCTGTAGAATAGACTATCCAGAAAGAGGGTAATAATTCTGGCCTCCTCCGATGCAAATGAAAACTCAGAGGCTACAGGTTGTGTCAGGAAGCATTTAATAATTCAAGAATGTGTTTATATTTCTAAATTTGTGTACAAGGATCCTTGCCATCAGTTGATTGGCCCTTTGTACCCAATGAGTAGGGAGCTAATTATTTTATTTTGTTTAGCCTATTTCTTAACCATCCTTCATTTAGAAGATTCTAAGGAGGTATAGAAAAGTATTCACACAACTTAGAAATATAATATAGAATACAGAAATACAAAATGAACACAACAATGTAGAAAAATAAGATGCAGACTGAAAAAAGAACTAAATAATAAGTGACACAAAATTCCTACCAAAATGCCTGGACAAACAGGAAGACCTTATCCTTGCACAAAGTTGTAATGTTCACATCAGACATGCCTCCCAGAAGAGGGGGATTTCAGAACTGTGGCACCACCACAGAAAAGGTCTTCTCCTTTGTGAAAACATAACATATAACTGCTAAAGAGGGTATACATGGAGAAGAGTCCCTACAGAATATCTTAATAGAAAGGCAGGTGGATATGGGAAGTGGTACTTCCTCGAGTATCAAAGAGGCACTAGACCCAATGCTCCACAGTGTGCAAGGATAGCATACAAAGCTCCACAAATAAGGATTCCCATTTCAAATTTCTACACTTAGCCAAAGGGAAACGAGTGAAGGTTTAGAGGGCTCAATATGGCTCCAGACCTTGATGGAGCAAACGTTAATCCTGCTGCTCCATTTTTATAGCTATCCTGGCTCATTCATGATGACAGTTCTTTGGCCTTCTATGACTGGGTCGTTCCGCTCCCGTTCCAAGAACCTCATCTTGCCCTCTGGCCCCTTGTGGTCACCTTTGTCTTCTGATTTAGACTTAGTATGTGATGACATCTCAGAAAACTAGGATGTGACTGAAACAATTACCCCTCTCTCTTCCCCCATGACTACAAAATGTAGCACAATTTATTCCAAATGATTGCAACATTCACATTTAAGATGCCCTGCTTTCCCCCCCACCCCAAAAGTGCACTGGTCAAGGAATCCAATTTTGTTTAAATAAAAAGGTAAAGGGACCCCTGACCATTAGGGCCAGTCGTGACTGACTCTTGGGTTGCGGTGCTCATCTCGCTTTATTGGCTGAGGGAGCCGGCGTACAGTCATGTGGCCAGCAAGACTAAGCTGCTTCTGGCGAACCAGAGCAGCGCACAGAAACGCCATTTACCTTCCCGCTGGAGCGGTACCTATTTATCTACTTGCACTTTGACGTGCTTTCGAACTGCTAGGTTGGCAGGAGCAGGGACCGAGCAACAGGAGCTCACCCCGTCGCGGGGATTCGAACCACCTACCTTCTGATCGGCAAGTCCTAGGCTCTGTGGTTTAACCTACAGCGCAATAGAAGATAGGATATTCTGATGCAAACAGTTTGATTTATTTTTCCTTCCATGCTTAATATACACTGCTCTGCTATAGCTTATTTGCTGCTTGTAGTCCTAAGGCCACTTCATACTTGCTATGTTTCTAACTGAAGATAATCTAAACGTAGGGTGAATTGTTATGTGTGAAGCAGTTCTGTGGTTCCAGCAACATAGGACTGACCTGCTCTATTCTCATGACCAGAAATTGTGCTGAAGTTGCATCAGCATCCCTGTGACATCTAAGGGTACCAGGAAGAAAAGGATAACAGTGCATGGTTTTCATGCAGGAAGTCTCTAGTTCAGTCCCAAGCACCAACAACTCAGGTGGCATGGACTGGGTAAGATCTCCGAGACCTGGAGACCTGATGCTGATCAGAGTGGGAGTCACTGAACTAGCCATACCAATGATTAAGGCAGCTTCATGCATTCAAAGTGACGCTTGTGTGCCTGTTTCGAAAATGGCCACCCTGTCAAAGGTACAGAGATAACAAACACATTCTGGCCACTTGGTGACACTGTTCTTGCATTTTCATCTCACTTTGTGTGGAACAAACAAATTACATTGGGTTGGGCTTTTTTTTTTAGGTGTTTTTCTTTATTTTTTGGAAAGCAGCAGACAGTTTAAGTCAGAAAGCTAATCCATAAAAACAAATACAATCTGCCCATTGTCTACCCTTCATTTGCTCCCTCCTTGTGAAAACCAGGAGGCGCTAAATGATTTACAGTACACCCCAGACAGCCTTTTACCATTTATGATTAGCTCTCCAAGTACATGGGAAGCACGGAGTCTCCACGCTTCACATTTTGAAGGCAACCAAACCCTTCGCTCAAGCATCACCTCAGTATAATGTTAATTTGAAGTGAATTTACCCAGCACAGTTTAATGCTTTGTACGTATTATATTTTGCCACAGAGTATGTCCCATAAAGCTCCTTGACTGGCGCATACTTGTACTCATTATATGTAAGACCTAAATCTAATAAAAACCAATTCACTCAAACAGGGTTGGAGCCTTTTAAAAATCAGGATTTGCCTGAGGGGATAGGAAGGAGCTTGACACTGCGTCTGAAGTGCATATTGGGGAAAGTTGTTTTTTTTTTTAAAGCAATAACTATACCTCCTGCCAGATCATTACTTTCTTTTTTCTTTCTCTTTTAAAAAATCATTTTTTATTCTTCACACAGCAGAGACCCTTAGTCAATATGCAATATCTGGAGGTATATCACAAACCCAAGCAATAGGGTCTAAATCAGATGGAACCATGTGATTAGCTTTTTACTTTCACAGGTACACTTTTGCACATCATTGTTGCAGTCGTATGTCTCATCTAGGGATGGGGGATAAATCTTTTTCAGTTCACATTTAATGGTGAATTCACAATTTCTGAAGCACCATGTGGCCCGACAGACAGCGATCCTTTGAGATTCATACTCCTTTGAATATTGCAATGCAGTTCTCAAGCTAAGTAATGTGCCCCCAAAATGTGTACATTAAAATGTTCATAAAAGTGCATACAATATGAAGACGCACTGTGCATATTCTGGATATATTGTGAAGATGGCATATAAAAAAATATGTGTTTTACGCATCATTGCACAACAATGTACATGTCGGGCAAAATTTACAGCAAACTGCTGATGAATTTTCATACTTTTTTTTTAAATGTAAACTGATGTGGAAATGTGAAAAAAACTGAGTTTTAAGATAACAAAATGAGAAACGGAGAGAAATCATAACTGATTAATTCACCCATCCCTAGCTTGATCTAGGGATGAGCCAGTGTGGAGAGCCAGTGTGGTGTAGTGGTTAAGAGCGATAGACTTGTAATCTGGGGAACCGGGTTCGCGTCTCCGCTCCTCCACATGCAGCTGCTGGGTGACCTTGGGTCAGTCACACTTCTTTGAAGTCTCTCAGTCCCACTCACCTCACAGAGTGTTGTTGTGAGGGAGGAAGGGGAAGGAGAATGTTAGCCGCTTTGAGACTCCCTAGGGTAGTGATAAAGCGGGATATCAAATCCAAACTCTTCTTCAAACTCTTCATCTGTTGTGATGTCCCCCTTTTTCAAGCTAACCAAGGTTTGGACAGATTCACAGTCACATTTTTCATCTGAAAGTCACAACCACTTTCTGCCTACTTGCCTAGAAATTTCTGTAACATATCAGAGATCACAGACTGGGCATTTTCAGAATATGCACTGTAAGAAGTATCCACAGTTGGAGATTAGAGGTCACATGTGGTGGGCATTTTCACCTGAAGCTGCTGTGTGCTCAGTGCTAGATCTGTATCTCCTGATCACATTTAGATTTCCCCCTGCCCCATATAGATTGTTTTTAAAGAAATCTATTCCAGAGGTGTTTATTTCCTGAAATTAGTACTGGCACAATTAATAGTTGCCATATCACATTAGACTCATGCTCATCTAACTGAAAATAAGGTTGCTAAATTAAGGCTGTGATAGTCAAGATTTTGAAGAGCAACTGAATATGCAAGGATGTCCTATGGACTGCATGCACCTCATAGAGATGAAAGGGAAATTAGGTTCAGATCCCATTTTAATGTGGACTTAACTAATTCATACTTCAAAATGCAAACTGTAACATAGCTATCCTTCAGTTCTCCAATGAAATAATGTGTGCCCAAATGCTTATATTATGAGAAAGTGTGCGCAGAAATGCATATTAATGAACACAACATACAAAAATGGAAATTGGTTATATTAGGCAATATTTACATCCATTAGGCAAAATTGCATATGAAAATCCGTATGTTAGGGAAAATGTGAAATTAAATGCTAATGAATTTTTATAGGAACTGCTTTAAAAAAATACAAATGGATGCACAAGTGTGGAGGACTGAATTTAAGTTTGGAAAAATGAGAAACTGAGATAGGGTTGTGATACGTCCGGAATGTCCCAGACATAGCTGGAATATGGTAACCCTAAACTCATCCCAGATTTCTCCATCCCTAGTGTCTCATGGAACCTGTACTTCCTCATGCATAAGTTTCAACATATGCCATATATATGGTCTTCATCCATCAAAATTCTGCAGCCTATTTAGAGCCACTGTGCTTCTAAATTTGCTTGATAAAATAATCAACAGCAAAAAGAAAAGAAAAGCAAGTGTTGCCAGAATATTGGAGCTGCTCCCTTTCTCTGATCAAGCAATCACTTTCTGTTCTCTAATAAATAACATTTTTAGCCTGGATGCCTATCAAACTTCAAGTAGGTCAATATCAAATCATTGAAGTACTCTTGCTGTCAGCTGAGGAAAACTATTTTTTTAGGATGATATAATGTCTCTGGTTATAGGTTATCAGATGGAGGCAAACAATAAACCAATGATCTTGTCATCAGTCCATCAATTCTGCCCACTTGGCTGCTTGCTGAAGGGCAAAATGAAACAAGCAAAGAATGAAGGAGTATTTTGAGGACCTGGAAGAGACTCAGGAAAATAGAGTGAACATTTCTTCCAAGAATTGGCATTTTTTATTACTTCCATTTTACATTATATATCGCATTTATTATTGCTATTTTGTTTTCAAATACTAGTAGAAATTGTAGCTCTTGCTATTTACAGTGGTACCTCAGGTTACAGATGCTTTAGGTTACAGACTCCGCTAACCCAGAAGTAGTACCTCGGGTTAAGAACTTTGCTTCAGGATGAGAAGAGTAATCGCGCGGTGGCGGCGCGGCAGCAACAGTGGGAGGCCCCATTAGCTAAAGTGGTACCTCAGGTTAAGAACAGTTTCAGGTTAAGAGCGGACCTCCAGAACGAATTAAGTTCTTAACCCAAGGTACCACTGTATATTCCACCTTTTCTCCAATGTGCTTGGAGTTGTGTTAAATGGATGGGATTGCCCCACTTTATCATAACAGGACTATGAGATAGGTTAGCCAGAGGGAGGGAGAGAAGTTGAGATGTGGGGATTAGTACAAGCTTGCCAGGGTGTAATCCTATATACACCTACCTGGTAGTAAGTGCCACTGCACTGTAGGACTAATTCCTGAGTTTACCTGCGTAGGAGTGTGCTGTCAATGAACTTCATGACAGAGTGAGGATTCAACCCCTGATCCAAATGCCAACATTCAAACAACATGACACAATGTTCAATTAGCATTGTGAAGTATACATACAAGAGCTAAATTAACTGCAGAAGAAAGATCCATAACCCAGATCTGTGATTTCTTGAGACTACTAGTTTTGGAAACTCAAATAAATTAGGATGAGAAAAAGCATGATAGGGCAGTGCTTATGTGGATAAAATCAGTAAATTCCCCTCATTGATCACCTCCTATAACAAGCAAACTGGTGTGGTTAAGCTTTAGGCATGCAACAGCTTCTACGGCTTAACATATACCAGTGAGTGATGTGGCCATTTCACAACATTTGACATTCAGTTGGATATACCCTTAATTTTATGTGGGCTACTGTAAATATTCTTCTGTGTAAACACACACACCATTTAACTAGTCTTCTGGAACCAAGTTGGCTATCTTGGCTGCCCAGACTGGCAATTTGGATAAATGAGGTCGTACTTTATGTTCTCTGTTTTCTAGTGGATAAAATGATCTTACTAAATGTCACAAATGCAATTCAGGAATAGGGGTAAGCAGTTCAAGATGAATGAAAAATGAGCCCAGCAGCTGTTGGTCATATTTTAACCTAAAGGTGAACTTTTTCTGTGCTTCTTGACATTTCTGTAAAGTTCTTTCTTCTGTTCTTGAATTTCACTTTCACACTCTTCTTTCTTTCTTGTTCTGGGCTTGATCAGTAAGCAGATAGCTAGAGAGGGATTGAGTAGCTTAATTCTGTCTTGTTTTCACTTTCATTGATGTTCAATCATAGGTCCATACCTTCTCATTTTGCATGGATGTTTTAAAAGGATGCATGTAAAGTCCACATTTGAATTCTACACATTTTGTATGTATTTTATGCACTTTAAATGTAAAACACACATTCTCAGTGCTTTTTGATGCATTCCCCCCACAAAATGTATGTTTTGGTCCAGCTCCGCCCTCAAAGCCTATATGTTTCAGCTGGGCTAAAATGTCATCTCAGCACTAAACATTAAGCCCCCATATCTCAAAGCTGAATTGGCACAGTGTGCCAATAGATGCATGGAATTCCATTGTAAACTTAGTGTGGGTTCCATTGCCTATCTATAGCATGTTCCTTTCAAGAAGAAGGAGCCCTTTTCATTCAGTAGAGGGGCCCAGAGCAGTGACATATGCAGAGACGCAATAAGAGGCAGCTTGCTTGTCACTGGAAGAGACTGAATGACCACTTCAAATAACAAGCAGTGCTAGCCAAGCCCAGTGGCTACTGCTCAGAAGACAACAAGGCCTAAGGAGGAAATTGTGCAGAGACAAAACTGGAAAACTATGTGTCCTTTGAGGTCTTGGGAGAATTTGATTACTCAGGAAATTGATTCCATACAGCAGGCTTGCCATTCTCTTTTGGCACACCATTTGTGAATATTTGCACTAGGGATTCACTTTAGCCTGGAGTTGTTCTTTGTTTAAGTGCTCTGTCCCTTGGACAGCTCTAGTGATCATTACTACTACTAATGAAGAAGGAAAGTAGCTCTGATCAACTGCAAAATGTGTGTGTGTGTGTATATATATATATATATATATATATATATATATATATAACAATACCCAATTTGCTGGGAGCACAATTATCAGTTAAAGAGAAGTGGGTGGGTAAAGCCTTTATGTCTGGAGTCTAAAATTACTTAACTGCACCACTGTTGGAATCAAGGATTGGGTTGGAAGGCATGGGATCCAAACAGGATGATGACTTGACATTTAAAAAAAAGAATTTGACCACTGGGACTCTGTCTTTGTCCCAAGGTAATTGTACACCACACACATGCACACAGTCTCATGAGTCACACAGAAATCTATTTCATAGTTTCCAGAACTTTCATTATTATTGGAGAAGGATAAGAACTTAAGAAAAGTGTTACTGCTTTCCTTTTACCTCAAGCCTACTGGTAACACAGTGTGTATTTGTAGTATTAAAAACATCTCAGGTTACTTTTTTTAAAAAAATGGGTAGAGGTGAGACATGCAGTTAATGGTGTGGGAGGGAATCGTTGTACTAGCTTCAGCTGAGGAGAGGCAGTCACTAAGACATCCATCCAGTCATTCTTACTGCCTCTGTCACCATCATTTGTGGTGTACATGTTTGGTAACTTTAGTCTGCATGTCTTTAGCCTTGGCTAGGACATCAAGGGTTTGAAATATGAAATTCCTAAAAGGGGAAAAGTATTGGCTTACTAACGAAAATAAAATTTTGAAAAATAATGTTTTGCCATTCTTCTGCCAAGATCTGGTTTGAACTCAGAAGCCAAAACCCACTGTAAATTATATTTAATAGCTGAGACTTCTGAATCCCCAAAGGAAAGCAATGAGGTTTTCATGTCTATTAGACACCGCTAGAAGGATTTCCTGAATATGAAAAGTAATATAATATCTCACAAATATGCCACATTTATTGGCAGCCTCAAGAAGGTCAAGATATGATTGGGGGGAAGAGGCGGAATCTTAAAGACCTGAACATGAGAATTTTAGACTGCACCCAGACAGTAGTTTCCTCTTAAAATTGCAGTGGCAAACTAACTTGGATATGGCTCTTGTATCCTGAAAATTGCAGCCTTATAGGTCTTAGAAATGTTCCAGAACCAACTAGAGGGTTTTGATGGACCCTCATAGGCCCATAAGATTGCATGGCTACAGTGAGCAGTTGGCAAGTGCACAGTGATGGGAATATATGTGATGAAACATAAAAGCTGGCACATTTCTGGACTTCTACGCTATTGTAGATGTGAAATTGCAACTTGAATGGTGAGAGAACAGAGTTAAAATGAATATTTCAAATTCAAATGGGACACTGTTGAAACTGAAAACTGCAATGATTGGTGAAATCCAATTTCATAAATTAACACATAACACTGGGATCTCAAAAAGTTCATTCCAAAATGAAACATAGTGAAAATTCGTGGCTTTCTCTGCTACATTTCAAGCACAGCGGTCTGCATTTTCCCTTTCCAGCCTTCTCCCTCTGCAGCTTAATGGGAGTTTGACAATATCCCAGGGTATATTCTTTGAACCCATAACTGTATGCAAAAATATAACACTGGACCAATTTGAATGCTTGGCAGTGCTTTCAGCTTTTGTTCTGTACTGTATGTGCAATTTTGCAATAGATGCAACTGGATATATGATCATTTTATTACACAATCACATGCATATTGTAACGATTCAAGGCATTTCTACACTGTGGGCATAGCCCAATACACTGTGGGAAAAGCCAATTACATTAGCATGTAACTAAGGGACATTTCCTGTTCAGCAACCCCATGAACTCACAGAAAGTCTGTCACCAGTGCAGCAATATTGCACTAGATAGAAGGGGCCATTAAGGGAAAGAAAAACTGGCATTTTGCCAACCTGATGCCCTCCAGATATTTTGTACCAGAAGTCCCATAACCCTAAACCTGCACAGCCAAAACATTCATAGTCCAAAAAGCTGGAGGGTAACACATTGGTGAAAGTTGCCCTACATACACATGGAAACATGTTGTGTACTAGGGATGAGGGAGAATTTCAATTTAGTTCACATTTAAACCTGAATTTATCAACTGTGCACTTTCCTAAACCATATGAGAACCAAAACACAGCCATGCTATGAAATCCATCCAATATTTGTTATGGAATTTTCTGCCCAAACAATGTTAATAAACTACATATATTGGAGGAAAGTGTGCATAAAAATGAATATAATAGCAAAAAGAGCATACTAAAATATATTATGTTAGGATAAATCCCTTGCAAAAATGTATATATTAGTCAAAGTGTCATACAGAAATGTGTTCATTGTGAAATATTTGCACTAAAATGCTGAAGAATTTTTTTATGAAGATTTTCAAAAAGAAAAAAGAAAACCTGCAGATGGTTGCAGAAATCTAGTCAACCAAATTTAAGATTGAAAGAATAAGAAACTGAGAGAATTGAAATTGACAGATCCCTTCCATTCCCAATTCTGACTATCATTAGACATTCTGAAGCTCTTTGTTTTCATAACACAAATTGTGGTCTCTATGCAACAATTGGCTTGCTTCTTTTCTGGCTCAGTTATTGTATTAAACGGAATTAATGAACAGTAGATTGCAGAATGCCCTGAACATTCTGAAGTTTCTTCTGACTCTGTTCTCACAGAGAAAAAAATATGACAATTTACACCCAATCCTCATCAGTCTAAATATGTTAAAGAAACAGTAATATGGTTACAACTGTACAAAAAAGTTATTTATAAAAATCAGGCATCTGCAGCTGGGTTTTGCTCCAGGATAAATAAGATTAGGATTTAGCCTGAAAGCTAGTTAATTCCCAAGGATATGTACATATGCCCAATTAAAAGAGAGAGAAGGGGAGTGAGAGAGAAAGAAAGAGACTTAAGTTCAGCAGAGTTTTGTTCGGGTAATTAAGTGGACATTCATTAGTCTGTACCTTCTTATAGCATAAAAATATCAACAAGACACAGAGCACTGAATCACCTTTTTGTAACTGAAGATCAGATTCCTGTGAAACCTGCCACTCATCTGCTGTTGCCATTATGGGTGTATTCATCCCATCTTTCTTCATAATGATAGAAGTAGGCATCTAATGAAATACACTTGTTTTTCATACCACAGTACATTTGTTGGCCTTCAATGTGCTGTAGGGTTCAATGGCAGGGATGTTTATGTTATGTTAATTTCTCTTCAAGTTTAGAAATTTCACTGGAGGCTGCCATTTTGTGTGTATAGTGGCTTCCATTTCACCCACACCCAAGCAAATAACATAGAACAAATCTACACATAGGGCATTTAAAAAATAAAATAAATCCCAGAAGCCACTTCAAAGAACTCTGTCACTGCTGTATCCTTGAAGGTGGTAGTTTTTATTTCCACTACAACTGCTTCCACCACCCTCCCACAGAATTCTTCAGAAATCCTCCAACAAGATTGTCCCCAGATCTGCCAACTCCAAATCAGGGGGAAACTGTGGGGGATTTTGCAACAGCTCTGCAAAACAGATTTCAAATAGTGCTCAGATGGACTTCCATCATGAACTCCCCCCCCCCACCTCCATTCCAGGAAAACATCTGTCTCACTGCTCTGCTCCATCACAAATGAGGAGATGGAATGTTTGATATCCCGCAAGTGGGGAAAAGGGCCTACAAACTATTCTATGACTGTGTTGAAGGGTGTCTTGTTTGTGCCCAGTTGCTGCTCATGACTCCTTAACTAAAGAAATCAATGGGAAAATCAATGCATTGCGCCTGAAATATCTCCTCAAGGTTAAGACATAGAGCTAAACCTCAGAAATCCTTGTTTTGAGATCCAAGGGATATTTATAAAGGCTAGGTCTGTTGATTGCTACGTGGATCTCCTGCATTCATGAGGACTATATATCCAAATACTAGACTCTGAAAACAAGCAAAACAAGGCATTGCCTCCAGGTCCACATGCAAGATTCCTAGAGATATCTATGTGGTCAGTGGAATGCTGGATTAGAATGGATATTGATCTATTGCAACAAAACAATTCTCATGCTAGGCTTTTATTGGCTACATCAGAGCGTGCCTGCCTTTATTCTTTATTTGATTTCTGAAAAGGCCATCTCAGGAGAAAGCCCCCCAAAGTCCTCAGGGCAGCATTCCACACCCTATCTTAGCACCATTTCTTTATATTCAGGATGTCATTCTCTTACTGGGTCATGTCAAATGTTTTTCTGTCCAGATAAAAAGAAAACTGTGAGTGTGGGTGGGAGGGAGAATCTGACTGGGAAACATTAAAGATGCAACCACTGAGCTGAGACGTCCTTCGATCAATAAATTACACACAAGCCCATGAACGAGCAAAACAGAAAGCGAGAAAGAAACTGTTCCCAGTGTGATGCTGCCTTTATTAAAGAAGCAAAGTGAAAGACGATGAGTAATGCCTGTTATCAAGGAAAAGGATTAGATTCAGTGTCGAGGATATCTGAAATGTCACCCATTTTAGTCTAAGGAGGGAGGGGGAGAAATCTATTGCAGGGCTTCCCAGCTGCTCTTTGTTTTATGCACTCGTTCTGTCAAAATATCAAGGTTATTGCTTTCTTTCCCCGATATTTATGGAAAATTCATAAAGTCCTAGCTACAAAGCTGTAAAAAAAATTGAAAACATAATATAAAACAATCCCAAACATTGCCATGATATAAAACACCCACCCACAAATGTGTACTCTAGCCATGGTTGCAACCCTGTGCTCAGTAACAGCTGCTTAATTCTCATACAAATCAATGGGTCTCGTGTGTGAGCAGCAAGGACTTAAGGCTTTAGGACGGCTAGAAATAAAGGCCTTGCAAAACAGACCAGTCATGGCTATATGTGTTCATACTAAAGAGAGTACATGTATTGAAATCATTGGAATTCACTTTGGAAGGGCCATAGCTCAGTGGGAGAACATCTGCTCTGCATGTAGAAGGCCCCGGGTTCAATCCTCGGCATTTCCAGGTCCCCTGTCTAAAATCCCACAGAGCTTCTGCTGGCCCGTGTTTACAGTATTGGGCTAGAGGGACCGGTGGTCTGGCTCAGTATAAGGCAGTTTTCTATGTTCCTACTTCTGAGTAAATGTGCAAAAGAATGCAAAGTAGAGATTTTTCTTTAATACAGTGGTATCTAGGGTTACATACGCATCAGGTTACATACGTTTCAGGTAACAGACTCCGCAAACCCAGAAATAGTACCTCGGGTTAAGAACTTTGCTTCAGGGTGAGAACAGAAATCATGCGGTGGCGGCACGGCAGCAGCAGGAGGCCCCATTAGCTAAAGTGGTGCTTCAGGTTAAGAACAGTTTCAGGTTAAGTACAGACCTCCAGAACCAATTAAGTACTTAACCCAAGGTACCACTGTATTTAACAGATTGTAGATCTAAAACAAACCGGCATGCCAACAGTTCAAAACTCACAAACTGCACTGACAATCTTAAACAGGGGTAGTCAATCTGATGCCCTTCAGGTGTTTTGAATGACAACTTCTGTCAGCACCTTGGTTGTGCTGGCTGGGGCTGTTGGGAATTGAAATCCAACAACGTCTGGAGGGCAGTATGCCAGATATGCCTTTACTAGGATGCAAGACCACTGTTTTGAAGGATCCCTTAGCAAAATGCCATGTGGTGATCCCCTTCCTACCTAAAGGCAAAGGTAAAGGGACCCCTGACCATTAGGTCCAGTTGTGGACGACTCTGGGGTTGCGGCGCTCATCTCGCTTTATTGGCCGAGGGAGCCGGCGTACAGCTTCCGGGTCATGTGGCCAGCATGACTAAGCCGCTTCTGGTGAACCAGAAACGTTGTTTACCTTCCTGCTGGAGCAGTACCTATTTATCTACTTGCACTTTGACGTGCTTTCGAACCTAGGTGGATGCTAAAAGGAGGAGGAGGAGCACACTGAATGAGTGGCTGGCAGTTAAGAGGAGGAGGAGGAGTTTGGATTTGATATCCCGCTTTATCACTACCTGAAGGAGTCTCAAAGCGGCTAACATTTTCCTTTCCCTTCCTCCCCCACAACAAACACTCTGTGAGGTGAGTGGGGCTGAGAGACTTCAGAGAAGTGTGACTAGCCCAAGGTCACCCAGCAGCTGCATGTGGAGGAGTGGAGACATGAACCCGGTTCCCCAGATTATGAGACTACCGCTCTTAACTACTACACCACACTGGCTCTCTTAACAAGGGCATTGTGGGAAATTCATATGACATTTCCCAGCAAAGCCATTAGCTACACCCTATAGCAGCCTATCCTTATGCCATGTCTGTAGGTCACAGGCCCCATTGAACTAGGAATTTCCTCTGAGTAAACTTGATAAGGGTTGCATTGCTTCCCATTGGCATTTTGGGAATAACATTTCTCATCTACTTTACATGGCTGCTGAAAGTATTGTTGAGAGAATATCTGCTTTAAATATCTGAAACAAGAGTTGCCATGGAAATGCCACCCAAACTCAAAGTGAATGCAGAAGTTCCTCATCAGGTTGAACCATCTGAAGGAGATCAAAATATTTTCCATAAGGCTAGCTAGATTCCCTGCAATGTGCCATATAAATGCTAAACATTATTAGGACAAAATTGCTCTCACTTCCCTATTTCTCTTTTTTGTAATGAATAGCGATTCATACATTAACAGAGATTCTAAGTGCTGTGTGCCTTGAGGTTGTTTCTGCATTTGAATCTTCTATCAGAGTCATTATTTTCACTGAGTGTCAGCTTATCTAAGACAACTTAAAGTGCAATACTTGAATTTCAATTTATTTATGTGAGACTAAATATCAGCACCAGTTATGAGATGGGCACTTGGCTGCTCTCTGCAGAGCAACCTTTCTGTGAAATACGGTCACTAGGAAACATTTATGTCAAGTTTCAGTTGTGTGGTAAAAGTGGAGGATATGAAGAAAAAAAATGAAGCTGTCTTTTACTGAGTCAGATGTGGGGGATAAGTATGGATCCAGTTTTAAAATTATTTCATTTTTTTAAATGAAATAATTTAAAGAATTATAATTTAAAGAATTTCTCAGAAGATAATTTCAAGAGGAAAAACTTTTAGAAGACTTCACACACACAGCTTAAACAGCTTACCCATAAAGTCCCAAATTCATTGCCGCCTTATCACTCCCTTTCCTGGTAAGTGGAAGCAATAATGACCTCACTGTACTGGGTAAGCTACTTCGGCCCTCCCCAATATTCACCCACATCAACTTCCATTTTGCCACCCCAATGTTGCAGGGATAATTTTGGTTGGCCATTTTGGCTTTACTTAGCAGGGATGAGATGTGCCTCCCAGCAAAATGATACCAGCATTTGCTCCCCTGAGGGGAACTTCAAACCCACAACCTCACACACGAAAAGTCTCAACTGACAAGCAAAACCTTGTGGAAAGATCTACAGGACAAACACAGTCTGACACCAACTGCTCACCATGGAGAACGTCAAACTGTTTCTTTCTTGTCAACATTTCTGGGAAGGAGATGAAAAGTTAATTTGATTATGTCTTGGGCAGGAGAAATTCGCACAGGGCTCAGGACAACGGGGAGATCAGCATGATGGACTGAGGCTGAGGGACAATATATTTATTGGGAAGTAATGTTTAGACCACTTTTTGACCTCCTGTTTTGTAATATTGTTTTATATGAATACTTAAAGCTGCTTTATTGTGGGTTTCTTAATGATATTATATTACTTGGCAACATCAGTCCTTTCTATCCCAAGCATTATAATCGTGATGTGCTGTAACCGTGAGGTTCTATTATTATGTCCATTGCTGTTATTGTTTGTAAGTTGCTTTGGGATTCACTTGAGTGGAAAGCGGCATAGAAATGCAATAACTCAATATGCATAATATTCAATAGACAATGGGAACTGTGCCTATCTCAGCACTGTTCTGGACATTATCTGGGCAATGTGTTCAGCTTGAAAAACAACAACAATAAGGAATGTGCATACTCCAGCATAATCTGATCATAATCATTTACTTTGTCCATGCAGTAAGCATAGCCTCCAAGTGAACTCAGAAAATTTATAGAAAATCAGCAGCACAAGAAGAGAATTTTCTATATTGTTCATTTAAATTATACTTTGTCTGCAAGTTATGTTGGAGAACATTGTTAAATAAGTAGTAACTGAGCAAATTAATTGAGAACAATCTACACCACCTTGAGCTCATTGGAAGGAAAAGTTGGTATATAAATGTAATAAAATTAATGAATGAATGATGTAACAGCTACATAGTGTTGCACGTCAAGGCCCCGGTGCACCCCCTAAGAATAATAAAAACACATTGACACAGAATTTTAGTTTAAAGGTTAATAGGCAAAATTTAGGCCACAACTTTATTGATTACAGAACTGAATGGTATTGGCTTAGGCATTGGCAATAACTATATCTGACTCCTGCCTTCCTTGCAGGAAGTCTGGAAGGTTAAACCACCAAAAGAGGGAGCTCCGTTGATGGCGACCAACTGAAGCTCACCCCGGGGTTCCCGCTGGATCCTGGCATGGCCCTAACCCCCCAAGCAGACTTTGGATGAAATCCAGACGTGTGGATTCCTTCAACGGAATACCCTTGTACCTGGAGGGGCAGGTAATGGTCGCACCTCCCCACATCTCACTAAGCCAATGCCTAACCGCCAAACCTTACAAAGTTGTGACGATTGCTAAGAGGTAGGCGAAAACCAAATGGCCATTGCCAATCTGCCAAATGGAAAAAATTCCTACCCGGCCCCTGTTCCAAAACAGGCAACCAACCGAAGTACAGAGCAAGGCCAAAGCAGACACCTAAAACAGTAGGGCGGGTGGGCAGGTGTTTGGCGGTACGAAGCCAGGTAAAGTCCCTAGCAACGCACCACCGCCTTTTAAAGGCCCCACAATCACACCACTACTCTCTGATTTACCAATAGGCCATGGTACGATCATGGGGCCATCGCGTGGCCCGGGCTCATCCCCCAACTCTCTCCAAGGATGGGGGGGGGAGGCACCTCACAACATAGTGATACCATCAAGAAATCAGTTCGACTCTAAAAATTCACAGATTGCAAATAAAGTTGGCCTTGGACATTATAGAAAATATATCTGGCTCTCTTGATAGGTCTGACGGTCAGATGGTTTCATCCTCTTGTTGCTTGGCAATTATGCAACAGAAAGAGGTGATATAGTATAGAAGCAGCAGAATGGTCTGTGCCATTTCAGGCAGCAAGTGGTAGGTTTTTGAAAGGTCCCCAGTGTGAAAACAATGTGCAACGAGAAAGGTAGCATAGCAGGGAGAGGACTAGAGTGCAGCTTTCCTCCCTGATCTGCTATATTTCTACTTGAAGATGTTCATGTGTTCAGAAGGTTATGACTCTTACGTACAGAAAGTATTAAATGCTGTGATGGCATTTATTTACTCCAGTGCTTATTGGAGATTATGCATATTGCCTTCCACAATCCAGTGCATGTTTAATAATATTTTTTTTAAAAAAGGCCAGAAAGGTCAGCTATGCCTATATGTAACATGGTGAGGGCACTTAGGCAGTTAGGTACACATGTGAATCTATTCTTAACAGCATAAAGTTACACACTGACCACCAGGCGGTAAGAAATGTTGGCATCTCTGTACTCCAATTCAACCTTGGTGCATGCCAATTCACCCCGGTGTCTCCTGTGGAAGAATTCAAATATGTGCTGGGCTAGGACTTCATTAAGAGAGTATAATAAGGGTTGTCTTCCATTAATATGACATAGCAGACACTGTACTGCAGTGCAAAATAATGAACAATATTTATTCGTGTGACAGTCATATTGATCTTACAATAAAGCAGTCACATTTAATGTACACCACAGCTGTAATTAAGTCCATTTAAGAAATAGTGGAGCTGATATCTAGCCAACAACAGTATAATTGGGTTGTCGAGAGTGCTAGAATGCTGAACTGTATGTTAGGGTCTTTTCATCTTTTTCTATCTCTATCCTTTGTATACCAATCTGGTAGCAGGTAT
This sequence comes from Podarcis filfolensis, assembly GCF_964270895.1. Lineage (NCBI taxonomy): Eukaryota > Metazoa > Chordata > Lepidosauria > Squamata > Lacertidae > Podarcis > Podarcis filfolensis. Next base: position 110,263,806 of record NC_139604.1, read on the forward strand.
AATGACATGCTCAGTGCAAAGAAACAATTGTTTGACCAATCATGTCACAGTTCAGATATTCCAAAACAGAACATGAAAATCTTTTCCAGAGCAACTTTTGAGGGTGTGTTCTTTATTGATTAGGTTTCTGTGACAAGATGGTGAACATTTCCTGGGTGACACTGTGCAGTTGAAGGGGTGATGAAATACTGAAAGCTAACCAGTGAATGGAGATAATTTAAAATTACTGAATAATTCTTGAATTATGACCATTATTTCACCTTAAGTCTTTGTAACTTTGAAAATGCACCTTCTTAATACAACTACTAGTCATCTCTGTATAATGTGTTTCTTATTTTTAAAGTAAATGTTTCAAAGGATAACATGCATTTAAAGATTTTTAAAAAAACAAACAAACGCAAGATTAGCAGTTGAAAATTTCACGAGTCTGATTAGTATTGCCTTCCTGACAGTTTGAAAACTTTGCTTCTGCTTGGCGATTTCAATCAAAGATGTCACAACATTCACACTTCAAGTAAAAACCTTTGCAGCCAGACCAATAGATTCCCACACCTGAAGTCCAACACCTTGTTATTCAGGTAGAGTTTACTTCTTTCTGGAATGGCCTCCTTAACTGCATAGGAGTCAGTTTGCCATATTAAGCCCTAAGCAGGCATTTTGGAATCAAGAAGTTCCACTGGAAGCCAGGACATGTGTGGCAGTTGCATTCAATCCCCATATCACACTGCAAGTTGAAGAGCAACTCTCTGAAGCGGGGAGCCTGTTTCTACTCATGCAATATATACAAGACTGGGGTTCTACACTGTGTGGGGAACCTCCATAAGTACAGGAAGCTCCTTGCTCATTCAGCTTGTGGAGGGCAATGGGGGTTTGGAATGGAACCAGCATAATTTCTATAACACATGAAGATGACTTTAGCTACAGGAAAGTTCAGTGGTTCCCCAAGTTCCAGTTTGGTGGTGCTCTAGCATATAACTTCAGAAAGCAGACAGTAACATGTAAAAAGAAAAGAAAAAAATCTTCAGCAGTAGTTAGTGGAGCCATTTGTTAGGATGATCTGCTGGCCACCACTGTGGGGTGACCCAAAAGGGAGCAAGTCTTCCCAGCTAGTGTTGAGAAGTGGTGCTGGGGACAAATAGCTGGCGTGGACTCTGGGAATCAGCAAGGGATAGCAAATCAGCATGCATGCACTACCAGCTATCGTTGGTAAAGACAGGAATTTTCCTCCCCACATAATTGCCCTGTAGTGGAGTAAAAGTAATCCTGCCAACATTATCAGCATTATCAATATTGCTTACCTTCTAATTCCTTCAATCTGCTAGGCAGGGATGAATTTAGGATGCGCACAGCTGCTATGTAGCTTGAGGTGCATTGTGATTTATGAGAGCACTCGGAGAAGACTGGTCTAGAGTAATAAAAATGATGATAATAATGACAACAGCCACTACAAGAAAAAATTATTACCGGTATTTATACCCCACCCATCCAGCTGGGTTTTCCCCGCTGCTCTGGACGGCTCCCAAAAGATTAAAAACAGAATAAAACATCAAATATTAAAATCTTCCGTAAACAGGGCTGCCTTCAGATGCCTTCTAAAAGTCAGATAGTTTTTTATTTCCTTGACATCTGATGGGAGGGCGTTCCACAGGGCGGGTGCCACCACTGAGAAGGCCCGCTGCCTGGTTCCCTGTAGCACATTAATCTGAGGGCACAGAAGGAATAGTGCTGTATCAGCTCCCAGACCACCACAGTAAGAACTTAGTCTCTGAATTCTAGTGACCCACAGTCAAGATGTATAATTTTTGTCATTGTTGTCTGTTAGAAGCTATTGCATTGTGCTATGCAAGATTAAAACACTCCCTAATTATTGACTTGGTAACCATATTTTAAATTCCTTGAAGCTTGTGTGCCATTGTTGAGTAATAACAGTATCAGAATCACATATTGCAGATATTTATTGTAACTCTGTTGTTAAATGACCCATGTTTTAAAAGAAGGAAATAATAAATGATAGGAATAAACAATGTGTGCATCCGTGGACCATTTCTGAATGTCTTTACCAATACCATATAACAGTAGTCCCAACGTGCATCAGGCAGAGGAATAATGAGCATATTTCTACTGCTATATTTCCAAATGCTGTCCAGGAAAGCTAAGTCATCTTCAGGGCTATGTTTATGCTCTGCTCTCTATAAATGGTGATATTGTATTTAGTGTAAAAAAAAAATTCTTCATAAAGTTTAAAATATATATTTTCCTTGTCTATTTTTATTTTAACTCACCCTTCTAAAGTGTTATTAAGAGGCTGTACTGTGCACCACTTTTTAGCAGCATAAATGGTTAGTAAAGCAATTACTTGACCTGTAAATTCCTGAGACGTTTGGAAAAGTAAATAAGGAAGGGAATCCAATAGTGATAAAATAGTCATCTTTCATATTTGATGGCACCCATTTATTCTCCAACTTTTTCTTCTGTATTGCACTATGAAGTGCTTCGGTTTCTTCATAGGAGCAATAGCTCTACAGTTCATCTTTAATATACTAAATATAATATATATGGTGCTGTGGGCTCTTAAAAAAACTTGAAGAAAACTATCATTTTTTCCAATATAAATGTAGAAAACATTGCATTTGGAAAGGTCATAGAAAAAGCCCATGCCATGTAATTTGCAATGGGTGGCACACTCTTCTGGGTTTTGATCCTCTTTTCCTATTATTTAATGTTCCCTTTACATGCCCTGGAAGAGATACACATATTTCCCACACTGGTGCCTTCACAATTATTTCAGTACTCTTCTGAATTGTTTCTTCCTCATTCCTGCCTGGAGAAGAACTATGTTGAGGACAAAGAACCAAAATGATACAAACTACATGGAGAACTAGCCAATACCATGGATAAAAGGTGGCTCAGGGAGTTCATATCCCATTAGCCATATATACGATATCCCATAAGGCAAACTGAAATTTGTTCGTGGTTGGATTTAGAGAGGTGGTGAGTGAGAAAGGAAGGCAGCAACATGTTGCAGGCTTCAGCACCATTAATTAGAAAGCCATCTAAAGTAACATAATGGGTATGAGAACATTTTGCCTTGTTAGGTAGAATGACTCCCCCCCCCCCCCGCACACTATTCTCTTGGTTTTCTCAACTTCCCCAAGTCACTCTTGGGTGACACAGGAGGAGAAAGAGGTGGAAGCCCCTTTGCACAAGAAGAAGGGTTTCTGCTGTGGTGATTTATTAGGTGAATCCTATCCAATATCCTGAAAGACCTACATTGGTTCCCAATATGTTTCAGGGCACAATTCAAAGTGTTGGGGCTGACCTTTAAAGTCCTAAATGGCCTTGGCCTGGTATACATGAAGGAGCATCTCCATCCCCATTGTTCAGCTCGGACACTGAGGTCCAGCGTCGCGGGTCTTCTGGCGGTTCCCTCACTGCAAGAAGTGAAGTTACAGGGAACCAGGCAAAGGGCCTTCTTGGTGGTGGCGCCCACCCTGTGGAATGCCCTCCCATCAGATGTCAAGGAAATAAACAATTATCGGACTTTTAGAGGGCAGCCCTGTTTAGGGAAGCTTCTAATATTTGATGAATCATTGTATTTTACTGTTCTGCTGGAAGCCGTCCAGAGTGGCTGGGGAAACCCAGCCAGATGGGCGGGGTATAAATAATAAATTATATTATTATTATTATTAGTGCAGCAGAACTAAATCTACTCACTTTGATCAGATCATTTCTTCATGCATGATACCGGTCATTCATCAGGATGTCCCACAGTGGGTTACAACAATTTAAGTTTTAGTGTTAAAAATATTTGAAACAAATTAAGGTCAAAGGAATAGAGTGAGTCCTGGAAGCACACATGTCAGTTGTCAAAAGCCAGAGTAAAGAGGGGCATCTTTGGCATTCATCTAAAGCTAGATAGTGAAGCTTCCAGCCACACCTCTCTGGGGAGGCAATTCTACAACTTGGAGGCTGCCCCAGACAATGCCCTCTCCCAGGTCGCCGCCACTCCAAACTTCTAAGGGTGTTGGAAGTACTTAAGTGGGCTCCCTCCACTGATCCCAAGAGGGTCCATAGGGAAGAAGGAAATCTCTTGGATATGCCATTGTCTCAAAACCAACTCTGTGGAGCTCATCCAATTCTATTTTTTGCCAGTCTTTCAAAGTTATTATCAGGGTTTCCCCTTCTTTCTTTTTAAAGCAGCAGACTGGAAACATTGGCTAGGTTCCAGCATCAGGAGCCTATGTCATATCTGATCAAGGGGGATTGTTTTAAGCCTGGGAAGTGTTTGCTATATTAAAGTAGATTTAACAGTTTAAAAAGTGACACTTCTACATGGTGTTCTTCAATGAGGGGGAAAATATGAGAACTATGGAAAAGAACGGAAATAGCTTTATATACTGTAGCCAATTGCTCACCAACATTTTTTAAAAGTCTGTGGATTATACTTTTAGTTTAAGATAAATCATTGCTATGAGTGTTTATATGATTTAATTGCAAAATAATTCCCAAATGAATGTCATTCCTTGATTTCCAAGTCAAATAAGCCTATTCATCAATGTAGAGGTGCAAAGACAAATTTTATCAATTATTCCTCATGAAACAGACCATTTCAACATTCCAGAGTATTAACAATTAAATGCATTCTTCATTGCTTGTTAACTCTGTGACAGGCAGATGATCAGATCATCATCTCGGAGACCCTTAGCCAATCTTGGAAGGCAGGAGAAACAGCCAATCAGGAGAGCTTGAGAATGCTAAAGAGAAATTTGACAGTTTAACTAGCAGATAGGGCCTGGCTATGGAATTAGCTAGGTGTGCTTAGGGGTTCATCAGGCATTATGACCCTGTATAATTACTTTAGGTGGAGGGAAAGGACCAAGAAAGGGCCTAGAGGTGTTTTTACACAGGAAGAGTAAAAGTGGACAGTCATTTTTTAATCGAAATAATTCTGTTGTGCATAATTATAAGTAAAGTTCCTGTTTAAACCTGAAATGGAATTTCTGAAAGAAAATGAGTACTGCATCTTTAATAGTGAAACAAAAAAAGCTTCATCCCTCTTTGAGTGCTTGTTAATAAAAATAGGGCTTTCGTTTACATTGTGCTTCAGCATTAATGTATACATAGTTCAGGGAATAAGTTGTCATATTAACTCCAATATCAAAAGGCCTTGCTGCAGGTTTGTATTATATTCTACCATATAAAGAATCCCTAAATTCCCTGTTGCTCCCTGAGGCTGTGTGTCAAAAACTCTCCAGCACAATTTCCAGGAGACTTATGTTTTTGTTCAAGTGGACCTTGCAGCAGTCTTTCCATGCCCTCAGGGTAATGTGAATAGCTCTAGGCAAGCTTTGCCCAGCCCTGATACTGTTGGACTAGGAGAAGTGAGCACAATAGGTCATGAGTAGAGACACTAATCCTGTGGAACAGGATGTCATATAGGAAGGAGAACTGTGGCACCGGGTTTACCTTTTCCTGGAAGATGTGGCCCAAGATAGGTCTTGGACTTTTCCCACCATTTTCCCACCTTGCCTGCCTCTCCTTCCTGCCTGATGCACTCCCCCTTGATGGCCATGGATTACTCTGGGTCAATCCAACTGGACTCACAGCAATCTGTGGCTCTATGTGTCCAATTTATGCACAGCCCTACTGAACACCAGTTGCCAGGAACCACCAGTGCAGAGAGTGCTGTTGCATTGATGTTTTGTTTGTGGGCTACCAATGGGCAGTTGCTTGGTCACCATGAGAACATGATGCTGGACTAGATAACACTTTGGGGCTTATCCAGCAGGGTTCTTCTAATGCTCTTTTGCTCCATGATTCTCAGGGGGAAAAAACATGGTTTAAGAAGAATAAAGTATCTGAAAGGCAGCCCTGAGGCCACCTTATAAGATTGGACAGGGGTGTGGATTCCAGAGTGGACCATGTTCCTATCTGCAAACCATTTTAGTGGCTGCAGACCAAGTGAGAGCATTCTGGAATGTGGACCTCCTAAGTTCATCCAACATGTCTTAGACAGGTTTATGGGGTTGTGGGAACTAGTGCTGAGCTGCTTTTGAAATCAAGGGACTCAAAAGTGGGTGTTGAGGATTCTTTCTATGTTGGAAACTATTATTGGCCATCAGCCATGGATGCTCCCTCACAGACAGAGAAAAAAGATCTGCCACATGTGGCAATGCTTTCTCCTTTCTGAAGATGTATTTTTAGATATTTAATTTGATGTTACTGGAAACAACAGGAGCAGTCCCTGCCTTCCATATTCTATTACAGGCACTGAAACATCTAATAGTTTGAAATATGAAAGGCCACAACAGTCCACACCCCTTCCTTTCAGTTATTTATTTGTGCCTTCCCTATTGTTTCTTTAATATCAGCTCTTTACCTCTCTGAAAAGGGTTTTCCGGTTAAGAAGCAATTTCCTTTTTTTATTATTCACTACTATATTATATTGTTTGTTTTACTTCTAAATCTCAAAGCAAGAGGGAGAGAAAGTGAGAGGGTCAGAGACTACTAATTGAATGGAATAGTTATGTTTTCCTGTCATATTCTAATTCTAATTGCTTTATGGAAGCATATTCTGCAAATGATATGACTAAAGTGTTAGCAATAGACTACTGGCAAACAGAGCAGCTTCTCTGAGAGAAGAAAAAGATCTGTTTGGCTAGGAGAAAATCCTAAAATCAAAAGACAGGGGAAAGGGTGTGCAGCGAGCAAGAAAAGCACAGAGTAGGTAAGCAAGGCAAAGGAAGTACAGTGGTACCTCAGGTTACATACGCTTCAGGTTACAGACTCCGTTAACCCAGAAATAGTGCTTCAGGATAAGAACTTTGCTTCAGGATGAGAACAGAAATTGTGCTCCAGCGACGCGGCCGCAGCAGGAGGCCCCATTAGCTAAAGTGGTGCTTCAGGTTAAGAACAGTTTGAGGTTAAGTACAGACCTCCGGGACGAATTAAGTACTTAACCCAAGGTACCACTGTATGTATATGCATTGCTAAGATACCCCTTGATCTAACACATCAAAATTCTACTTCTTTGTAGACAAATTCTTGGAGACTATGTTGCATTCTACATTGTATAGGGTTGCTGACCGAATAATCAGGTCCATGAGGGATTGAAGGTCCAATCCTGTTAATATTTGAAAATAAGAGGTTGGTTTTTGCTGCACACATTTATCAGGGAGTACTGTAGGTCCCACTGAACTCCATGGGAGTGGTTCAGCCTGAAGTCTTGAAAAACCTCCTCAGATATGAAGGCTAGTAAAGTTTCATATCTCTCATGGACAATTTCCTCCTAGTTCTTGTCTCTTCCAAAGATGCATTTCGAAAGAGCATTAGCCCCTGAAGGCAGAAATTGCTGAAAAGAAAAGAAAAGAAAAGAAGCACTGTTAAAAGCCGAAAACAAAACTGAAGGAATTTTATTGGGAATCATCTATATGCACTTCTTTCTACCAGCTCTGCCTTCTTGATTCTGCTTGGCCTAAAAACAGATTTTTTGAAAAAATTCCCAAAGTGTCAACTGAGTATAAGTCACCCATCATTAGGTTTTACTGTAGAGCATGGTCTGTATTCCAAGCACCCGTAACAAGTTTCTGCATGGTGTGGTTAGACAGAAGAGCTGTAATATTTCCCAGTTTCTCACTTTGCTAATCCCCTTTTGCCAAAGTCTAGAAGCTGCTTATGGGCAAAATACATTGAGAATTTCTACCTATTTCACAGCACCTATTCATATGTGTTGTACAAGAAGCTGCTTTTTTTGGATCGTGTTCTTCAATTTCCTTTCTCCTGCTAGAAAACTACGCTACAACTGCTCTTGTCGTAACAATTCCATATCCTCTAATGTTTCACACATGAAAACAGGATCACCTATTAAATAATATATATATATATATATATATGAATAAATGCAAGTAAGTAAGTAAATGTTGCGTTCTCAATCCATCCATTTCCAATGTAACATCAGGTTACTTGGATTAAGAAGCTGACAAAAGGAGACATTTTATGAAGGTTGGTTTTTTGGGTGTTTCTAACTGCTTTCTTTGAGAAGCAGCAAAGCCTTCTTCTGAGAAAACAGACTTCTATTCATCCAGACAGCAGCGCTAATACGGAAACAGGGTTGGCAGGATTGGGTATTTATTTAGTTTTTTATATAGTTCAAATCATTACTGATCCCAGGGAATGAGAGAACTGAAATGAAGAGACCTGGTTCAGTTCATGGATAATAGTGGCACCCCTGCAGAAAAAAAGTTTCTGCTGGCTCCAAGGAAATTGTCCCAACCATGTGCTTCCCTGCTTGGCACAAACAACTTCGCTCATGACACATACAAACATGCATACCAGTGCTTTCTAGGAATACCTTGGGAGCAGAAATGGAAATTGCTCATTCTAATGTCAAAACAATCCAGTGTCACAAGACACATATCAACAGTAACATACAATCCAAGGCCTTTTGACACAGTCTCTAGATGCTGTGGAGCGATGGAGCTGCTCAAGGTCTCCAGAGATAAGCAAGCTCTGAAGTTTTTCAAGAAAAGCTCCCATCAGCCCCAGCCAGGATGGTCTGAAAGGTGGACAATAGGAACATCTGGTAGATCCCGTGTTTGCTACCCTGTATTAACAGGCTGCTTGCTCATATAAATGGGCCATAACATACAAAGCCACAGCCCATCTCTTCAGGCCACACCCCTCATTGCCTTCACCCTTCATTGGCCTTGCTCCCCATACAGAACATTTTTTGCATGACTGGAATGTGTCCTTGAAGTGTAATAATGGCTTTTTGCTTGTCTGGATGGAGGACAGGGGCATGTGAGTGTTTGTAGAAACCAGCCTATTATACAAAGGGGAATCACCTGTTATGCAGTGCTCTTGACCTTCTCATGAGATGATAGAATTCTGGATTGTTCAATTTCTGACAGCAAGTGGGGGGGGGATCTGCATTTTGTAATGCCTCTCCCTCCCCCATATTAAACAATCAAAGCATTCATGAAGAAAACAAGGACATAGAAAGGAAATGTTTAGTTAACAATTTCCCTCATTATCTTCATACAGGGAGCTTTTGTCATGAGGAAGAATTGAAAAAAACATACAGCCCCTCACCTGCAGTCTGAAGTGGTACAGTCCAGAGTGCTAGTCTTCCTCCCCATTCTACATAATATGTCAATAGGGCCTTTCAAAGGAGCCACCCTCTGTTCAGAGATGAGTGTACATGACGAGGCAAACAATTGCTTCAGCTAAGGATAAAAAGAAACTATGACATTCTGCCTTGAGTGCTGCCATTTACTGACATCGTAAATCTGGAAAACAATGAAATAAATAACCATATTTCTCTCTCTTCTCTCTTTTAGTAGGATATTTATTTAGAAGAATAGCTTTGCTTCATAAAACATGAATCAGTGGTGATTTATTAGAAAGCTACTAATGCACACACAAAGACACACTCTCCGTTTTCTGATATGAAGACAATGTTTTGTTTACCACATAAAATGCTTGCATAGTCGCTGACACCATTGCTGTATTGTAAGAAAGGATTGCTGTCTGCTTTTATTTTTGCTATAAAAGCTTTTTTCATTTCTTTCCTGGTGTGCTCTAGGTTTTTGTGAATATGACATTGTGAATAGATGCATCTTCGGCTGGTTAACATTGAGCTGAGAAGGTATTTTCAAAGACTTCCATACTCCATCAGTGCAAATAAAAAGTAGGGGTGTGTGGTTGAATATGTGTGAATTTTAACACAAGTGAAATCTAGAAATGTGGAAACAGAAAAAGTCATATTTTTAGTCCTCCAATATTTTTTAACATGTATATTTAAAATAATTGGGACATTTTCACAGGTGACCATGTTTTAACATGACAATGCATTATTGGTATTTGGGAAAAGTTGCAGAGTTTTTTATTATAAATGTCTAAACTGCTGTTTTCGTTTGCCCCAAGCTTTTGCATACAATATCTGTGCCGAATAATATATAGGGTAGCTGTGGACAAAAAGGAACAAAAGAGGCAATTTGTACTGACCACAGTCCTATTATGTGGAAGCAGTCCCCAGTTATAGAAACCATAATAGTGGAGACTATTTCATTAGGGTATGTCCAACCAACATCTGTTTGTGTTAGCCAGCCCACAGCAGCCTGTCTCCTTACTTACAACCAGTGTAGTGGTGACACTGGTTGGCAGCTGCCGCCTCCTCCCTTTCAGTATAGCCTTTGTAGAACTCAACAATGGGGACAAAAGCAGAATTAGTTGGTTCCACCCATAATTGGCTCTGGCTCCACCTACTGTAAGGGACGCGGGTGGCGCTGTGGGTAAAACCACAGTGCCTAGGGCTTGCCGATCGTATGGTCAGCAGTTCGAATCCCCGCGGCGTGGTGAGCTCCCGTCGTTCGGTCCCAGCTCCTGCCCACCTAGCAGTTCGAAAGCACCCCTAAGTGCAAGTAGATAAATAGGTACAGCTTTATAGCGGGAAGGTAAACGGCCTTTCCGTGTGCTGCGCTGGTGCCGGCTCGCCAGAGCAGCTTCGTCACGCTGGCCACGTGACCCGGAAGTGTCTCAGGACAGCGCTGGCCCCCGGCCTCTTAAGTGAGATGGGCGCACAACCCTAGAGTCGGACACGACTGGCCCGTACGGGCAGGGGTACCTTTACCTTTACCTTACCACCTACTGTTGGCCCTGCCTTCCAACTTATGAGTTCTAATGAGCACAAGCCTCCATTGGATTTAATGTAATGCACAATAGAGTTCCCTATCCTTAGAAGGGGGGAAAAAGGACCTGGATTGATCTCAAAGGCTTAGGCTTGACTACACAATGAGTGATGTGGAACATATCCACAAAGGTTTTAATATTAGGTGGTCTAAAGAATGATAATTTCTAGTTACTCTATGGAACAGTCGTGAAAATTGTAGAGGTTTTATTCAGACTCTCCTTTATTATCTTCTTTTTTTTCAATATTTCCTTTTGCTGTTGCTGCTTCTGTTACTGCTGCTCCTGAAAATGCATTTGCTGCCCAGGATGTGCTGAGTTCTTTCTATCAAACATATAGAAGGGAAGCAGGTAACTGTATGGTCAACATTAAGATAGTGAGCTGTCTTAAGTGTAACTAGCAATCGCAATGCAGAGAACAGGCTTTCAGTTTTTGCATGCACATCCTTTCCAGGAGTTGGCAACATTAAAGAAATGAACTGTGTGCAAATAAAATATATAAAACAGCAGTTATCCTAAGCTGAACCCTGTTCTTTTTTTGTGCTGGGCATTGACTTAATTATAAGTCTGCAAAGAGCTTATAATAATCTTATGACATATTGTATATGAAATTTCCAGCATCTTTGGGTCAATTCCCTCCACGTTTCCACTTGGTATATTTTAAAAAGTTTTGCTTTGCTTTATTTATAAATAGGAACCCTGAATAAGAGCCTTGTACAACAGCTATTTCATTGAAATTTAGTAAGTTCTAATAAAAGTGCTATAGCCTAAGAAGTTAGCTCTGATCATCTTAGACTCCCTTCTGCAAACTAAATACAGTATTAAATCAATAAGACTCAGAGCCTCAGTGTATTTTATAATTGGAATGTGCAGGATTAGTTTGTCTGTTTATACTATCCCTCCTGATGACAGCCCATTATTTCTGATTAATTTAAATTAAACCTGCAATTGGCCTTTTATACCTAAGCTTTCACTCTATGCTATCTTACACTTGTTTGAATTTAGATTTTATAAATAACTCCAGCTTAACCCCTGCATCCGAGGCTTGAATCAGTGTGCTAATAATAAAGACTCATGGAGATAAAAGGCAGTGGGAAGAATATTAAAGTAAAATGGATTAAACTTGCAATGCCAATGAGTTGGCACACCTCATCCTGTGAACAATTTGATCTCTGTAAAGAGCAAAAGCAGGCACCCTTTACCAAGGAAGGAGGGGTGCAAAGATACCCTTTGCTCCAAAACCTATTGATAAACCTTTTGAATTCCTAATAATCCCTCAGATATTCCGAAACAGGAAGTTTACATTTTGCCTCAAAGCTTGTTTATGCATTTTCAGTATTTATAGGCTACCTTGAGTTCTCAGGGTGGCTAATAACAAGGGGGGAAAAACCATTGGAAATAAAAAGCCATAAAAGCATAAACACACAAGTCACAGGGAGTGAACAAACCTTAAATGAAGACAGATCAGGCAGTCTCTTCCCAGCAAATCAGCAGAGCAGCCTCAGATCAAATCATGGCAGAGTAAAGACCACGGATAGTCCCAGTGGCCGACTATGGGAGAATCATACATATTTTTTTTTCTCCATTTCTCACAGCATCTCTTTGAGATAGGTTCAGACGAGAGATAGTGACTAGACCAAGGTAATCCAGTGAAAGTCATGGCTGAGTGGGGAATGGACCCAGATCTCCCCAGTCCTAGTCTGGCGCTCTAATCACAAATATTTTCATCCCAAGCAGAAACTTGCTTATTGGAAATTTGGTGGTAACTCTAAATGGGAGAGGGACGTGGGTGGCGCTGTGGGTTAAACCACAGAGCCTAGGACTTGCTGATCAGAAGGTCGGCAGTTAGAATCCCCGCGACGGGGTGAGCTCCCATTGCTTGGTCCCTGCTCCTGCCCACCTAGCAGTTCGAAAGCACGTCAAAGTGCAAGTAGATAAATAGGTACCGCTCCGGCGGGAAGGTAAACGGCGTTTCCGTGCGCTGCTCTGGTTCGCCAGAAGCGACTTAGTCATGCTGGCCACGTGACCCGGAAGTTGTACGCTGGCTCCCTCGGCCAATAAAGCAAGATGAGCGCCGCAACCCCAGAGTTGGTCATGAGTGGACCTAAGGTCAGGGGCCCCTTTACCTTTACCTAAATGGGAGAACGGCGATGTCTAGTTGCTCCTAATTGCAGAATGCTAAATTAGTCGTGCAATTATGAAATTTGTTCCCACAAGAAGTGCTGGTGAGCACTATGGCTTTCAAAAATGACTAAGAACATAAGAATAGCTGGCTGGATCAGGCCAATGGCCCATCTAGTCCAGCATCCTGTTCCCAGTGGCCAACCAGATGCCTGTGGGAAACCAGCAAGCAAAACATGAGCATGTGAGCACTCTTCCCTCTATGTGTTTTAGTGGGAGGGAGGGATTAAATAAATTTATGGGATACCGGTATATACTACCTATGACTATTACTACAGCTACACCACATTCCACCAGTGGAAGAAGATCAATATGTGGTGACATGGGCTAGAGCCTTCTCTGTGGTGGTGCCTCAAATTTGGAACGCTCTCCACTTTAAAATATAACTAGCGCCAATGTTTTTATAATTTCATTGCCTGGCATTTTAAGCTTTGTGGGCTGGTGATTATTTAAACTGCTCACTTGTTCAGTGTCATATTTTCTTGCTTAACAACTTCTTCTTCTTCTTCTTCTTCTTCTTCTTCTTCTTCTTCTTCTTCTTCTTCTTCTTCTTCTTCTTCTTCTTTTCTGAACCCTGACTGGTATGTCTCCTGATGCCAGGCAGATTACAAACTGTGTAACTAACTAAGTAAATATTTTTCAAATGGGAGTTGTAGAGGTTCTGCACACATGTGTTACACTTAGTATTACGAGCTGCAGACTTACCACAAATGGTCCTTAATCCTAGCTTGCTTGATGCCTTGGAATTTCCCTTAATGTCCCCCCCCACAAGCCCCCCCCCTCTGTATTTCCCATACCTTCACTATATTCTTATCTCATGCATTCCGCACTCATCATTATCCAGCATGAACAATTTATTGTGTCAGGGGACTTTTAGAGGAGCTCTGTACTCCTGATCTTCAAGCAGACAACTGTGGGACAATGTGTTTTATGGCTGTTGTCCGTGATATAATGGCTACACTTGGCATCTTGCTTGGACCTTTGATTGCAGGTTTTTTTGTGTTCTGTGATTTTCCTCCCCTATATGAGTGCAGTAAAGAAGGGGATTCCCTCCCCTGTACTTAGTCATAATGCATATAAAAGGAAATGCATTTTGTGTGTGTGCTGAAGAGATCTAAGACACTTGGCGGCATTTTGCTGGCACTATTCCAAAACCATGACTGGCACAGTGAAAACATTACACATCTGGCTGTAACCCTGCTTGCATCTCTTGCTTCTAGATAAAGCAAAGATGAGAACTTGTGTAAAAGGGGGAACGGGATCCCATTACAGAAAAGAGATGAAACACAACTGAATAAGGGGCCTTTTGAAATTAGCAATTAATGCATTCTGTGGTAGTAGTAGTAGTAGTAATAATAATAATAATAATAATAATAATAATAATAATAATAATAATAATAATAATAATTTATTTATACCCCACCCATCTGGCTGGGTCCCCCCAGCTACTCTGGGCGGCTTCCAACAAGACATTAAAATACAATAACCTATTAAACATTAAAAGCTTCTCTAAACAGGGCTGCCTTTAGATGTCTTCTAAAAGTTTGGTAGTTAGATGTCTTTGACATCTGGTGGGAGGGCGTTCCACAGGGCGGGTGCCACTACCGAGAAGGCCCTCTGCCTGGTTCCCTGTAACTTGGCTTCTTGCAGCAAGGGAACCGCCAGAAGACCCTCGGCACTGGACCTCCATGTCCGGGCAGAACGATGGAGGTGGAGATGCTCCTTACACTGCACTTGTCACCCACAGCCAAGCATCTAAAGATATCTCAACAGTCATTAACCCAACTATTTATAATAAGCATAAAAAGTGGATGTTACCTGTGGCAAGTCATCAGCATACGTTATAACTGCTTGGAGTCACAATGGAATGTTAACCAACAGTGGAACATCCATGAGTGCTGGGAAGGTGAAAGGTAAGTTTAAATTGAAGGAAAATGACAAAGCTTAGAAATATAACCAATGGGAAATATAGGAAGACAATGCAGCAATTGCTGTATTGAGAAATGGCATTTATTTGTCATGTACTGATGCAATAAAGCACACAACAATATTTAACCATATACCTTTAACTACAATAAGTAAAACAGATGAAAACAGTTTTCCAAAAGAAATCTGATGCTAACTGAGAGTCAATTCATGCTTTCAATATATATATATATATATATAGAGAGAGAGAGAGAGAGAGAGAGAAATAGAAAATGTGTATGATGCCAGAGCCTTTCTAACTCCAATGGGCTGCAAGTTTCACAAAACAGAGTGCACAGTACCTAAAACACTGTAGGTAGTGGGTTCAGAAACTGGCCTAAGGTTTGAACAGGCGATGTGATAAGAAAATAAGAAGAATCTGCTGGATCAGGCCAAAGAGGACAAAGGTTTCTTAACAATTCCCAGCATTCTTAACAAGCTACACAATTAGCAAACTCCATGCTTAACAAACTCTCAGCATTCAGGTAGGTAGCCGTGTTGGTCTGATGCAGTCAAAATAAATAAAATAACATAAAATAAAATAATAGTCCAGTAGCACCTTAGAGAGCAATGAAGTTTGTTCTGGGTATAAGCTTTCGTGTGCATGAAGAAGTGTGTATGCACACGAAAGCTTATAACCAGAACAAACTTCGTTGCTCTCTAAGGTGCTACTGGACAATTTTTTAATTTTTTAATTTATTTAAACTCTCAGCATGCTTAACAAACTATAGTTCCCACAGAGGTGGATTTAGAGGGGTGAAACCCGGTCGCCCACACTGAGTGTCAAGCTGAGAGGGCGCTGCCAGGTACACCAAAACAATGACTTGGAATGGAAGGTGAGGGACTAGAGGGGCACCAAATTTTGGCATCACACAGAGCGCCCCTGAAATTTAAAAATCCAAAGTCTGCCACTAGTTCCCAGGAGACGTTGGGGGAAACCATGACTGTTTAAAGTGCTTTACTAATGCATTGTATGGGGGGGGGAGGCTACCACACAATTCTAGAACACTGCTGTGATACCCACAAGGCAAATGAATTTAATTTTGAATTAAATAACTTTTGGCATTAAGCTGAAATTAGATGGGGAAAGAAAAAAGATTTTGCAAGCATGGCAGGGGGTTCCTTAACAGCATTCGCTTCACTCTAAAACAAACAGTGCATGTGCCAGTTGCATCAAACAGATTTCCATCTTGAGTCTGGTGCCAGTTACAATCAGTAACAAGCATAGGTTGCCATCCAAATGTCTGGAACGTTTTCAATCCTCGTATAATAGAAATTCATAAAGAATATAGAAACCCCCATGTTTCTTTGGAGCCAGAATGCCCGTCTGGTCCAAGACTCGCCTCGCTGGGTGGCCAGTGCCAGAGAGTTCATCCAAATTTACTGATCACTCTAATGCAAATGACTGCAGACGTCTGTGCTCTTGTGAGTGCATGTAACCCCACCGCTGATAAAATGCCTTTGCCCTCAAGCACCAGTGTTTTATAATTCTTACAGTAATCTGGCAAGCGTGGCGTACTGTAACAGATGCATGCCCCTTTTTGTCCTCAGAAACGTATAGTGCTTATAGGAAACTTCAGTTCTCTGCGTTAATGGCTCTGTGAAAATATACAGAAGAAAAACCTAAGGCAGGACTGCAGAATTTGTCGTCTATAGAGCCAAATGCAGCCTAGCCAGGTGAATGAAAACCCTCTGGGGTTTTTTTCTTCTTCTTCTTCTCAGTCTAAACATAAATAGAAGACTGGACAATTCCACAATAGTCTGCTTTGTATGGCTAGATAGGTGGTGGGAACAAGGTAGCATGAGGCAGCCATCAATGAGCAGTTGTGGGGATTGGACACACTTATGGACAGCACTGTGTGAATGAATCACAGGGAGAAGGAGATAGGCTCATATCTCATGCTCATCTGTTGGGAAAGGTGATATGAAGAATGGGGTTTAGGTTCTTGGGATAGCTCAGTCGGTACAACATGAGACCCTTAATCTCTGGGTCAGAGGTTCAAGCCCCATGTTGTGCAAAAGATTCCTGCATTGCAGGAGGTAGGATTAGTTGGTCCTCGTGGTCCCTTCCAACTCTATGATTCTTTGCTAAAAGAGGATATACCACAGATTAGATGTGAGGAACCTTTGGCCCGCCAGAAGTTGCTGAACTCCCATCAGCTCCAGCAAGCATGGCCAGTGGCAAGGGTTGATGGGATGTGCAGTTCTACAACATCTGGAGGACCAAAGGTTTTTCACACTGGCTACAGATCAAAAGAAACTGAAATATGTATGCAGAGATGGTGAAGCAAAAATAAGAGATTTAAAAGATGAGAACTTTGGAGGTTCTTTTTGGACTATTTGCAGGTGGGAAACTATAGTCAAATGAAACCGTGAGCAGGATTTGAATAAGAGGCAAGGGAAGGAGAATAAAATAATGATTGTAATACGTTATAATATAATAGAAAACAAATGGCAGTTGTGGCAGCAGGTAAAGGAATACAACAGGAACATCATGGGTGGAAAGATATGTAAGATATCTCAAAATGTAATATATTGAAAGTGAATCGAATAATGTCAAATTTTATGTAAAAAACTAATACAAATTATATATATATTTAAAAAAATGCAATGTGTAAAGCAAAGATTTAACAAAATGGATTAAAATATGAAATGAAATGGTTAGGAGGATTATACTGTAAAATGGCAACTTCCTGGTTTTTTTAATAAAGATTTTCTAAATGTAGTGGCACAAATAAGAGGGTAGCAACTAGACAAAGACCATGGTGCTTGATCTACCAGACACTGTCCACTGATTTAATCAAAGACACTCACAAAGCAGAGCATTCCAGGGCAAACTCAGCAACATTGTCCCAAAGGTATTGGCACGCGACGCTGGGTTTTGCCTCCTATGCTAACTAATCCCACATGTAAAACAGAGTTAGGTCATTGCGATTAACACTATCACTATACAACAAATACCAGTGGAATTAGTAATGATCAGCCATTTGTTCCCAAGTGTTACTGATACACCCTTTTGATGCTCACACAGTGAAAGATGAGGCTGGAATGCAAAGGAAGCTTGCTTTGATTGACTGCACCTGGAGGTTTCATCACATTTCTAGAAGTAGAATTTTGCTGCTTCTACTTGCTGTAAGGGGAAGGATTATTCAGAATCCAAAAAGGGAAGGAACACTAGAATTATGTCTAATTTCCCCCCCAAATTGCACATGGGGAATTTTATTTGTGCTCCCACATGTTCAAAGGCTGCAACACAGCAGGGTTTTCCAGACGTTTGGAATCCATCGCATGGTGGCCTGATGGCTTTGTAATCCAAATACTCCCGCCACACAATAACATTTCAGGTGAAAAACCAGCATACAGAAGATGCACAGAGAGTACACGGTGGTTACAAGTTTGCACTACAAATCAGAAAATATTCTGTCTGTATTTTCCCTCTGCAAGGTTTTTGGTAAGCTGTGGTTTGACTTAGCATTATGTGTGAACAAGGATATTTTATGCAATGTGTAGATAGGCTTTTATAGTCTATTCCATGGAATAGACTACAATGTTGTGAATAATTGTCAGAAACCTAAGGATTTTCTGCTGGCTTTAGAAAGGGAGAGTTGCATCATCTAGATGGCTCCACCTAAAACCACATATAATGCTTTTCATTCCAGGAAGAATAGTCACAATATGTTGTATCCTTCTTTCAAAGGAAGTATAAAGTCTAACTTCCCATTTCTATAGGAACAGAAATAGAAAACAGTCGCTTTCTGAGAAAAATGCACTTACTGATGACATTCATGCTTTTGATCATTTTTTCCACATAAAACACATTTATCCTTTTCAACTTCAGGTAACAGGACCACTTATTAGAATCTCCCTGTTACATCACACACCAGTGGTTTGTCTCTCTGTAAATACAGCTTTGGTATTCTATGTATAGAAATGGGACCTACAATCAGTTTTGCAGTGGATCCTTACCATCTAACCAGAGTGCTCCTGTTCAGCTTCTAGAAGAAATTATTTTAAGTTCCCCCTCTCAGTCTATTTACCGTTGTCTATCTGTGCAGTTGTTTTATTCCCATTATATTCCTATGGTGTAGTAAAATGGACAGCACTTTAGATTACCACCATCTCATTTGTCAGGGCACCCTTTTGGTGGAAAGAAGCCATTTTTGACTGTCAAAATAGCTCTTGGCCCATGTTGTGCTGGTCAGACCCCAAAACATTTAGCAAGCAACTTCTGAAAATGGGTTTATGTTATAGAATCACAACCCCTCTGTTGTCACTAGGTGTTGATAAATGAATTATTGAAAGAAATACCAAAATCATAAAGGGAATAAGAAAAACCAAAGGCAGGTAATCGGATAAAGTTCAGAAGATGAAATAAAGCAGGACCTCTTTCTGGCACTTTATGTAATCTCATATTCAGCTAAACCTCCTTAACATGGCTGCACATTGTTTATTTATTGGATTTATGCATTGTAAATATGTACAAGAATAATGGCAAATGACATTCAGAATCCTGTGCAGAGGGGTTGGGATGGAGGCCTGACTTTATGAGTGTTGCTTTTGTTGTTAATTTAATTTATATGCCACCCCATATCCAGAGGTCTCAGGGCGGTAGGAGAAAATTATCATGTAAAAAGAGGAAATTATCTTGAAAAGGCTAATTACCACAAACCTGATGAAGAAAGAAAATGCTGTGGGAAATATATAAATCCTGCTGATCAACATTCAGGCATCACTGATGTACCAATCAGCATCCAAAATGCAATGTCATTCCCATATTTATCCTACAAAGAATAAGGGCAAGGGGGTGAAGTTCCACTGTTCAAATTGAAGCCATTTTGTTCGCACAAGGATTTTGTTAGATACAACCCCAAACGTTGAGTATGCTGATCAAAACACAACTATCTAAATTCCTTTTTGTTTCTTCATGAACTCAAAGCAAAGTACTCAGGCTAACTTGAATATGTTTCCCCCCCTCAAAATACCTTCTGATACCATTACAAGTGTTTTCATATGGTTTGAGTAACATTTGTTTTTTTTAGTGTTTCCAATGACTACTTATAGAACATTTGTACCATTTCCTGTGGGGAATGTTCTGAGCTTCAATCAGGGCCTTAAAGTGCTTATCCTGGCATTTTAGATGGAAGGTCAGTCCAAGCAAATATCACGTTAAGAATCATGTCAAACATCATCAATGCTCTTTTCTTCCGCTCTCACTTATTTTGAAAATCTGTTTATCAGCTTTTATGCAAGGGAGTTACATGCAAAGACATTGTGACATTGTTATTTCTAGTCTTTGCCATTGCACTTTGCAGAGTGGAAGACAGAGATTAGATAGCACGAAGAAAAACAGAGGCCGGGGGCTTTAGCCAGTTTAGATTGGCATCGTTCCATTGACTTTACATGAGTTGTGTTGAGTTACACCAGATGAGAAGGGGGCTTCATATTGCATTCAGTCAGCCTGGAACATAAAACATTATTTATACCCATGCAAGCACCCTTGAGGTGAATGGATCTTTCAACAGACTGGAAGGTCACAGTGTCTATGTGCAAGAATCATATTAAAATAATGCCATACCTAGAAAGTTCCCCACTGCTACTCTATCTGTGTAGATAAGAGTGAACTGTTGGGGTTACGACCTGGTCAGGTCTGTCAATGCCTATGAGAGTGCATATGAAATAGCTATCTCCATTAAAAAATAATAATATTGAATTTATCCATATTACCCAAATAACAACAACAACCAAAAAAAAAAAAACTTCATGGAGTTCTCTCCATTTTGAGGAGTGAATGCTATTGTGCACACAAGGCAAGAACAATCAGTCCAAAAACTGTATTTAAATAATACTTTGCTTATCAGTTCAAAAGATACATATATTTTAACCTAAAATACACCTTTAAAACACGTTCTGGTGCTGTATCACAGAATTCAAAGAAGTGCAAAATCAAAAGGATAATAAATCCATTTATTAGGTGTGAATTAGATAAGTTTGCTGGAAAATGTGTACCATAGAGCACTATACAGCAAACTAAATTCCCACTGTTTGTGCCCAGTAATACATGATTAAATTGAATGTTGAATCTCATGCTCAAAGCAGAACTGTTTGCTTTGGACTGAATCACTGTTCCACACTTGCATGAATAAGGCTGACTTGTCTTTTTTTGTCTTTTTTTCTCATTGGGACCTGGTATTTATTGACATTGGAGAAGCTACTTCCTGTATTCAGTTCTGTCTCTTCCCTTTCTCAGCTGGGAGCTTGAAACGTTAATTTTAGCTTTGCTTAACAATATCAGAAGCATGTAGGACTCTGAAGAAAGCCCTGGTGCTGCTGTTGTTGTTTTTTACAAATAAAATATTAAATTGCCACTTACCATTATTATCTTGGGGCCCCATCATTGTGGTTATTTTTAAAGTAGCTCTATTTGGAATTCTTCCACCTAGGGCACAATAAATCTCCTAGTCAAGCAGATACTACAGTAACAAGCGTAAGGCATTTAGCTTGGATTTATTAGGACAGGCGGAAAGTGAAAGCCATCTTAAAATACTTAAAAATGACAAACTTGTATGAATGAGGAGTGGAGGGAAGGGTGTGGGGAGATAGAAAAGGAGGGGAAATGGCCCTAGGTTTAGGCAGAGAAATGGAATCATAAATCATACAAGACAGTTGTGTGCTTTTTATCCAAGGATCCAGATGTTCTCTCCTAAATGTGTAACAACTTTAGAATTATTTTACACAGAGTTGAAAAGGGCGGAGAAGAACTGAAAGCCTCCTAAATAATGTGGGCAAGGAACATTCAGATACCATCCGGGATCCTTTTTTTTTTTTTTTTTTTTGCTATCAACATCTTCCGTGGAACAATTCCCAAAATAAATTCCAAACTAAACTGGCAGAAGAAGAAGAAGAAGAAGAAGAAGAAGAAGAAGAAGAAGAAGAAGAAGAAGAAGAAGAAGAAGGAGAAGAAGAAGAAGAAGAAGAAGAAGAAGAAGAAGAAGAAGAAGGGGGGGATCAGTTTGGAGAAGCACAGCCATAATTTTGAGCTTTATATAGATTTCATTTCCTAAAGACATTTATCTAACAAAGGGCCAGATGATTTCATACACAGCTTTGTTGCAGAAAGGAAATATAATGCAATGGTTAAGATGCTGTCCTTCAATTTGGCTGGCATGGGCTCAGTCTATTTCTCTCCTGCTAGTTTCCTCTGTGACATAAATCCACATTCATCTGAATCGATTTTTCCATACACGGCCTTAATTTGGAAATATGCCTGTTCACATCTAGAAATTTGTCAACAGCATGGGCCAAATTTTTAAAGTTCTTTACATCTGAGCTCTTATGTTCTCACTTGTTTAATTCTGTCCCTTTCTTTGAGAAGTCATTTGCTACACAAATTTGCTTTCAAACAAATGTGTTGGCAACTTTCTTTAACACACACGTGTATATGCACGCACACAGACACACAGACACAGACACACAAACGCATGCACACACGCACACACACACACACACACTGAATGAGCCTAGGCTAGCCTGGTGTGCCAGTCAGGGGTGCCAACTTGAATAAAACATTGGGTGGGGGCAGGAAAGCCCCACCCCACATAATTGATCACATGACACAGCACACACACATCATTTGAATGGCAATGCTCATAAACTCTGGGGGCCCCAGCCCCCTCCAGTGTTTCATGGGGTGGGGCTAAGGGAACTTGGGCCCTAGGTGCGGCTCCTATGGTCCCAGTAGATCAGGTTCAAAGGAAGATTAAGCCACCAGTAGGGATGCCATACTTCAAAAAGAGCCTAGGACTTGCCGATCAGAAGGTCGGCGGTTCGAATTCCTGCGATGGGGTGAGCTTCCGTTGCTCGGTCCCTGCTCCTGCCAACCTAGCAGTTCGAAAGCACATCAAAGTGCAAGTAGATAAATAGGTACCGCTCCGGCGGGAAGGTAAACGGCGTTTCCGTGCGCTGCTCTGGTTTGCCAGAAGTGGCTTAGTCATGCTGGCCACATGACCCGGAAGCTGTACGCCGGCTCCCTCGGCCAATAAAGCGAGATGAGCGCCGCAACCCCAGAGTTGGCCATGACTGGACCTAATGGTCGGGGGTCCCTTTACCTTTACCTTTAACACAAATAATAGTGATTTTAAGCTTCTGGAGCTGTTTTTGCTGCTTTTTCCATTGTGTTGCCATACATCTGGGTTTTCCCTGACATTTTACTAATTCAGCAACATTTCCCCCTGATGCCATTTTTACACCCCAAAACCAGGACATGTCAGGAATTTTCCTGACATATGGCAAGCCTAGCCACCAGCCTGATCACCTTCTGCACATGGAATAGATGTGAGGATAACTTTGCCTCAGGCAACAAAATGTATTGTGCTGGTCTTGAAGTCACAAGTTGTATTGTTTCCATGTTGCATGTCCTACCACAGGAAGTCTATACCTCACCCTCCTTCTTGCATCACTCTCCTAATGCATTGGAGAGTACAATCAGCTCTCCTACCATAGCTGTCAACTTTTCCCTTTTCTTGCGAGGAATCCTATTCGGAATAAGGGAATTTCCCTTTAAAAAAGGGAAATGTTGACAGCTATGTCTCCTACCCACTGTGGGAGCAGACCTATTAAACCCAGGCAGAGCAATCCTACAGTGGTTGGGTTGGAGAGAGTCTGTGGCACAGGAACTACCATTTCCAAAGGCCTTCTAGCAACACGTCAGCCAGGGTAGAAAGAAGAGGTTGGCTTTTTGTCTGTTTCCCCTCCCCTTGCTTGTTGGTTTCTAAGAACATAAGCAGAGCCTGCTAGATCAAGCCAATGACCCATCTAGGCCAGCATCCTGTTCTCACAGTGGCCAACCTTGGGGAAACAGAGAATCATAGAATCCGGCAAGCAGGACTCAAGCACAAGAGCATTTGCTCCTCCTGTGGTTTCCAGCAACTAGTATTCCTCTTTTATGATCCCCCCCCCCCTGGACTGGCTTGTTAGGTAAATGAGGGAGCTTTAGATTCACAGTCTCCCCAATCCATCCCAACACACTCCTGGAATGCTTTGTTTGGGGCCTGGGAGCCTCTGAGGGGTTCACAAAAGGGTCCTCCAGTTATGAAACTCCCACCCTTCAAGAGTGGATTTTCATCTCCAACCATAGCATCTAGGTCCACAGCATCTAGCATGGTCCCATCTACCCTTCCAGGGAGGTTGGGTTTGCTCCCATAGTCAGCATTCAATAATTTAATGCTTTTCACATGCCAGCAACTCTCCCGTTACATTTTGTGGTAGAGTGACAGACTAATAATACCTTTATTGTCAATGTACAACCTGTGTACAATGAAATTAACCAAGCCTAACCGAGCCTCCCCCCCCCAAACACTCAATCTCATTGCACTCTGTGTGCTTATCGCACAACACACCACCTCGCAAGTCAGTTGCGCTATGTTATTTTCCGTTCAACAGTCTAACAGCCCACGGATAGAAGCTATTTTTTAGCCTGTTGGTATGACTGATTATACTTCTATATCTTTTGCCCGAGGGTGGAAGATTAAAGAGGTGCTGGCCGGGGTGTGAGTCATCCTTGAAATTTTTTCTTGCTCTCCTAAGGCAACGATCCCTTGCAATGTCATCTAGCAGACTCAAGGGACAGCCCATGATATCATGTGCTGTATTTACCACCCTCTGTAGAGACTTTCTGTCTGTGATTGTCAGGCCAGCATACGACACTGTGATACAATATGAAAAGACACTTTCTATTGTGGACCAGTAAAAGGAGTTCATCAATTGTTGTTTAACATTGTTCTTTCGCAAGACCCTGAGGAAATGGAGTCTCTGTTGGGCCTTTCTGACCACCTGAGTTGTGTTGATTTTCCAATTGAGGTCCTCACTAAGGTAAACTCCCAGGAATTTAAAGGAGGAGACTCTCTCCACACAGCTCCCCCCCCCCCGATATACAACGGGGCAGGTTCCCCTCTCTTCCTCCAGAAGTCCAACACCATCTCAGTTGTCTTACTAATATTTAGGTGCAAGTTATTCTCTAAGTACCATGTAGATACTTTTTGAACCTCCCCCCTGTATCCCCACTTGGGCCAGGCACTGCCTCTAGGCCTAACCTGCCTCACACGGTTGTTAAGAGGACTGAATGAGGAGCTGAGGGAGAATAATGTGCACCAGCTTGAGCACCTTGGAGAAAAAGTTGGGTGATAAATGCGATGGATAAAACAAGTGATAAAATAAATTTGAACAAGCCCTTCGATTCTGCTGCCAACAGGCCTCCTACTCCTGCTGGTGCCAATACAACATAATACACCCCTTCCACATATACCCAGCTAATATTCTGCCTGCCTCCTACTTTTTGGCCAGTGGATTTTATTAATAAATTATCATTTCTGCACATGAACAGGTGAGTGAGCCCATTTTACTAGATAATTTGTGGAGACAGAATGGGACCTACCAGCCTGCCACCACTTAATTGGCAAGCTAAGTAATTACAGGTTGTGTAATGATACATTCTCTTCCTTGGAAGTGGCCCCGGGCAATTGCTTAAAAATGAGGGGGAAAGGAAGGAGAAAAGTACATTCTACTCTTGTACAGGCTAATGCTTTGCTTTTTGTTTGTACTCACTACACCAGTATTTTTTTTTATTTGCTCATCTTTTTCTTTACTTTTTTTTCTTTTGTAACAATGGAGAGTAAGGATTTAGAAGAAAGGCTGGGAGGAAGCCACGGATTGCACTGCTGTTGTCATTAAACTAATTTCTACGGGCACCTTTTTTGTCAAATTGCATGTTTTTACTCTAACCCCCCCACAGATCCTAATTTGTATACTTTATAATAGCCTTCTAAGAAGACGTCTAGGCATTAACATTAAGAAAAATAACAAAAAACAAACATACAGGCTAGTTAAAAGAAAGGAAAAGGGAGGAAAAACCCCCTGCACAGTACAGCCCAAATAAACAAACTAACAGACTAGATTATAAAGTTGCATGCTCAAGGTCACCAAGAGCAAATTATTTGCTCCTTTAAACCTCTTTAACCATTCCATCAGAATCAGAGTTGGGGTTCTTGTAGGGTCAGCTATGATATTAATTGTGTGAATGCAATTAACATGCATGTTTTTTTAAATATGTGTATGGAGGCAGCAGCATCAGGGCTGAGAGTATGGGAAAGGGGAGTTTAAACTTTCTTCCCTCTCTCCTGATATTAAGAACTCGAGGCTATCCAAAGATGATGACTTTTGGAATATTTAGGTCAGGTGTAAGTACTTTTCTGTACAGGGCAGTTAAACTGTGGCAGTTGCTCCCATGAGATGCAGTGATGACCACCAACTTGAATGTTGCAGTGATATGTTTTCTTATGTACTGTTATTGTATCATTGTATTTATACTTTATTGTGGGGGTACCACTTTGAGCACTTACTTACTTGTGGAAAACATGGTATATTGACATGGCTGTGATTACTGTGTTCTGCTTCCACTGTTGGAGGAACTATGGCTCTGAATTTCAGTGCTTGGGAAACACAAGTGCAGAGAGTGCTGCTCTACACAGATCCTGCTTTCAGGCTTCACATAGGCACCTGGTGGCAACTTTTGGGAACAGGATTTGGGACTACATAGACTTTGGCCTGATTCAGCAGGGCTTTTCATATGTTCTTATGCTGCAATCTGAGCCAGGGCTGAGCACTGCATGTGGGTCACTATCAGTGAATCATCTTCTGCATTCTGTCACTTCTCTGTGTTTGTGCTATACAATACTATTCTCTAACCTGCCACCTCTGCAGAACACTTTTATCTGAAAGAGTAAATTTGCCGTTTTCACATTGGAAGTGGAAAATGTCTATGGCAAACCAGCAATTGTTCCATTAGCAAAAGGTTTACAAAATGCATTTAACTGAATGGAAGAAATGTAACAGATAAACAGATGCAAACGTTCCAAAGTGAAAAGCAGCAGCAGATGTTACCATAGTCTCAACCGTAAAAAGAAGTGTTAGCTGTGTGAAATGATGTGTACAATGATATTATGTTAGAAATAAACATAACACTATTTTTAGTATGTTTGCAAGGTAATAGTCAACAGTTATCTGAATTCGACAGTTTAATAGCTGCTTGCCTGCTATTTTAGTGTCACATCTAATGGTTTGAAACTAGCCATTTTAGTAGTTTTATTAAATGAGTAGTGTATGAGATAATTAGACACCATTACAACACCGGTGAAATGTCCACCAAATGGTGAAGAAATGTATTGGATTTGTATATTTCGTTGACCCATTCTTCCAGACTGATTAATTGGGACATCCATTGTCCCATTCCTTATTGTGTGTAGATTGCTATTCATGCAAATAGGTCTGACATGACAATGGGGATTGGCTGATGCCATTTAGGCGCTGCTGAGTCCCTTGTTTTATTTACTCTAAAAGTTTTATATGCCACCTGGAATGGAATTGACACTCAGGTATGAAGCTTACTGTGTGGGCCAAGCCTGTCACCTTGTAGGGATTAATTTCAGTAACAGGGAATCATATAGGTAAGGATCATACTTCTATGGCAGAGCACGTTCGTTGTATGTGAAAGGTCTGAGTTTGAGTCCTGGCTTCTCCAAGCTGGACTGGGAAAGACTCCTATCTGACACCTGGAGAAGTACAGTGGTACCTTGGTTTTCAAAAGCCTTGGTACCCAAACAACTTGGAACTCAAACACTGTAAACCCAGAAGTAAGTGTTCCAGTTTTTTGGAAGCCAAACATGTTCCGTTTTGAGTGTTACTCTTCCAATTTGAGTGCCACACTTCTGTTTTGAGTGTTACGCTGAGGTCTGTCTGTTTTTGTTATTTATTTTGCATTTTTGTTTTATTTTTGTGTCTGTGTGGAACCAAGTTCAGCTACTGATTGGTTGATTGTGTGACCGCAGTACATTGTTTATTGCTTTCATTTTATGGATCAATGGTCTTGTTCGATAGTAAAATTCATGTTAAATTGCTGTTTTAGGGGTTGTTTTTTAAAAGTCTGGAATAGATTAATCCCTTTACGGTACTTTCTATGGGAAAGCGTGCCTTAGTTTTGGAATGCTTTGGTTTTGGAACGGACTTCTGGAACAGATTAAGTTTGAGAAGCAAGGTAGCACTGTACTGTCAATCATTACAGATAATAGTAAGCCAGGTGTCCCAATGGTCTGACTCAGTATAACTCAGCTTCCTATGTCACTGAGCTGTTTTTGAGGGATAATGAATAAGTTACAGGCAGATTGCGAGCTGTGTGACGTTTTCTAATGCAGAGTGTGGGCTTATGGGTGGAATAGATGGATTGGATAATTTCTCGCATATCCCTAGTGCAAGCCATTGTCTTGGATAGCAATAAATACTGTGAGCAACCTCTCTATTCTGATAATTCCTGCCCACCCTCCTCCGCCCACATGCACATTTCCTTTGCTAAATTGCTTCTTCTTTCTCGCCTGCATATACATCATTTCGGCGCATTGCATTGTGAGACCTTTCACAAAGCTGGAACAAAATCATTTGTGTACCTCTGATCCACCCACCTCATCAAAAGGCCGTTTAAGCATGCGTGGGGCATGATTAGTTAAAATTGCAAAAGATTTTGTCATTAATTGCAGTAGGTCAGCAAAGAAGAGAAAACTGAGTTTCCTTAAACTGCTACAGTAGTGATTCATTTCGGTATATCGGGATGTTATTTTTAAGCATGTTCCCCTCCCTTCCCAAGGGCGGCAGGGAGTGGGGGAATGCATTGCGACTGCGAGAAGTGATATCTATTAATGGTTGCAGCAATGCAAGCTGATAAACTGGTAATGACTTCCTGAAGCTATAAACTGGAACTCACAGTAATTTGGGCTAATTAACCATCATGTTTCTTTAATCATTTGGTGCTGTATACTTTTGGAGGTGGCAAATCCTTTACGAAATGAGTTAGTGACTGCACACAATGTGTAAGAAAGTAACCCTCACTTTGCTATTTCTGGAACAAAAGGGTGGCAGTGCTGTCAAGCTAGTTGTGTGCTAGAAAGAAAGGTGGCGTTTCTTTCCAAAGGTCTAAGATGGATACATTGTTTGCCTCTGTTTTTTCTACAACTCAGTCCTATGGACACTTTCACTCAGACATAGGTCGTGGAGGGGGGGAAATTCAATGATCTTTGCATTTTAATGAGACGCTTCCTAATTCACACTTCTCAGACCAACACCCAAACTGAAAAACAATTACAGTTTGAAATTTGCAGTTCTCCAAATTGTGTGTAGTAGTTTTCTGACCAAATGATGTGTATAAAATATTCTGCCTTGGCCAAACCATACCTGGAATACTGTGTCCAGTTCCGGGTGCTACAATTTATAAAGGATATTGACAAGCTGGAACATGTGCAGAAGAGGGCAACCAAGATGAACCAAGAGCCAGTGTGGTGTAGTGGTTAAGAGCGGTAGTCTTGTAATCTGGGGAACCGGGTTCGCGTCTCCGCTCTTCCACATGCAGCTGCTGGGTGACCTTGGGCTAGTCACACTTCTTTGAAGTCTCTCAGCCCCACTCACCTCAGAGTGTTTGTTGTGGGGGAGGAAGGGAAAGGAGAATGTTAGCCGCTTTGAGACTCCTTAAAGGGAGTGAAAGGCGGGATATCAAATCCAAACTCTTCTTCTCTTCTTCTTCTTCAACGACCTGGAAACCAGGCTTTATGAGGCATGGGTGAAGGAGCTGGGTATATTTGGCCTGGAAAAGAGGAGACCAAAAGGGCATATGACCCCTGGCCATTAGGTCCAGTCGTGGCCAACTCTGGTGTTGCAGTGCTCATCTCACTTTATTGGCTGAGGGAGCCGGCGTACAGCTGGTCAGGTGGCCAGCATGACTAAGCCACTTCTGGTGAACTAGTGCAGTGCATGGAAATGCCGTTTACGTTCCCGCCAGAACGGTACCTATTTATCTACTTTCACTTTGACGTGCTTTTGAACTGCTAGGTTGGCAGGAGCAGGGACCGAGCAACGGGAGCTCACTCTGTCACGGGGATTTGAACTGCCGACCTTCTGATTGGCAAGTCCTAGGCTCTGTGGTTTAACCCACAGCGCCACCCGTGTCCCCGGACATATGATAGCCCTCTTCAAATATTTAAAGGGCTGTCACATGAAGATGCAGCGAGCTTGTTTTCTTCTGCTCTGGAGGGTAGGACCCAAACCAATGGCTTCAAGTTACAAGAAAGGAGAATCAGACTAAATATCAGTAAGCACTTTCTAGCAGTAAGAGATGTCCAGCCATTGAACGTTTCCCCTTGGGAAGTGGTGGACTCTCCTTCCTTGGAGATATTTAAGCAGACATTGGAGGGCTATCTGCCAGGAATGCTTTAGCTGAGATTCCTACATTGCAAGAGTTTGGATGAGATGACCCTCAGGCTCCCTTCCAACCATTCTATGATTCTATGAGTCTATGATTCTATGAAATGCATACGTTAGTGAAAATATCATACAGAAAGAATTGTGCCATTGTCAAAACTATGTACAAAAATTGGGAGATATTAGCACTAAAATTCGGAATAATTCTCATAAGGATTTATTTACTTGTTTGTTTAAATTCACAAATCACTGCAGAAGTGCAGGAAAAATGAATTTAAGGATGGGAAAATGAAAAACCAAGATTAACCTTTTTGTGCATCCCTACCTAGACAGCTGTTCACATGCAAGGCTTATGATGCTGTCTCAAGCAATAGTTTTGGTTGTAAGACAAGAATAACACGCACATTTTCACATGCATATAGTTACGTAGCTAAACAACCATTTTCTGATTAATTACAGGGGAAGTGAAGGAGATTCAAGATTAAGAAGACATAGAACCATGAGATTAACGCAGCAAAAAAGCAGTTAGGAATTTACATCATAAGCAGAAGTAAAGCAAGGGAACTGGGAAAATCTTGGGCAAAAGTTTTACAAAGAAAGTAGATGTACACAGGGTGTTTGTGCTTGTTGTTTTTTTGTAAGGACAATGACAAATGTCTACATGAGGAATCTAGGATTAGGACATGGAGAAGAAATTGACCAACAAATTGGTCAAAAAGATGACTATGGAAAAGCTACAAATGGAACCTGTCTGCAATAGCACTTTCTCCACCTAGAGTCCATCAACTCGCATTCTGAGGTATATTGCCTGCATAATTAAAAAGAAAATAAATTGCATTTGCAAATTATCGAAAGGAGGAGGAAATTTTGTGAAATGAAGTATCCAGCAGATGATTGTGAGAGTATTTCTACAAATCACATAATCTTTAAGTCCAGGCTTCCTGGGTGCCTGTGCTGAAGGAAAAACATTAAGAGAGAACTACTCCCATGGGCTTTTTCACACCAGGAACTGGGCATGCAGGGAGGCTGCAGAGTGTTAGAAACATTGACTGGAAAGGAAAAAACACATATCACCTTTGGCCCCCTTGCAACAATAAGGCAAGCTAAATACCCATACTTACTGAAGTTCTAAATAAAGTCTTAAGTGACCTGAGAATGAGGGAGAATTGAAGCCTCTATCACAGAGGAAGAAAACTTCTTTAGAAATTATGGTACATATTTCAGAACAGTACTAATACATCATATGGTAAAGAAACTCACTCAGCGTTGCAGTGTGGGTAGAGTAGGATTCATCGCAACTTGTAATTATAGCTCAATATGGAACACTTATAAAATCCATTTCAAGTTTTCTTCTTGTTGAACAGAGTGCACCAGAGTAAATTTTAGGAAAATGAAATAAAAGCAAAGCAAATTCTACCTTTGTGGCAATAACAATCTGCTATGCTTCAGAAATCTCTCAACCCATTTTTCCCCTTAAAAAAGAACTTAGAAGTATAGTAATGCATCCTTTACTGTGAACAAGCAGAACATATCACCACAGGAAATCATAAAATGCAGAGGACGGGTGTTTTCTGCTTTTATGTAGGAAGAAATGCAGAGAGTAGGGGGAAGGCTCTTTCATGAAAATAAACGAAGAAGTGACCACTTCCCCATTCTTGTTGGCGATAGCAAGATAGCTTTCTACTCTGACCCTAAGTGGGGCTAGGTTCAGCCATTTTCCATTGCAAAAAGTGCATCAATATTTCATTCATACATATTCACAGATATTTCCAGGTCAGTCCTCAGATCCTACTGTTTTTCAGCACACACATCATTGCAGCTTTAATATGGGAGAGTAAAAAACATGGGCATGGGTTGGGGGAAATTCTGAGCCTCCCTTTCAAAACCAAGTCTAGTATTTTGGGCTGGATCCAGACTAAGATTGTGATCCTATTCCCACTTACCTGAATTCAATAGGGCTTACTCCTGGTTAGACATGGTTAAAAGTGTGTTGTAAGTTAGTGGCTTTTTGGTCCCCCTGAAATTGTTGCCACCTTTTTTATAAAGCCTTCTAAAGGCACACAAGCTTTTGCTTCAGAAAAAGGTGGCATTTTGACTGTCAATTGTTGCTAATAATTTTATTTCACTGCATAATATTTGTTTGTTTGTTTGTCTGCCACCCATCTGACAGGTTTACTCTGGCCACTTTGGGCAGCTTTCAACAAATCAAAACACAGTAAGACATCAAACTAAAAACCTCCGCAGAAGCCCTGTATTGGCTAAGTACAAATGAATGATCAAATGTAGTTATTTCTCCCTTCTGCCTCTCCTAAATGACGTTCCTATTGTTTAGTCTCAGGCTGTTTAAAGATCCTCCTGCCTTTCCCCTACAATATGTGGAACTCTGGCATACCTGCTGAAATATAAACTTATTCACACTTAACATAATTCATTTATGGAATTCCAATGCCATAAGATTTCATGATTGCAACTGGCTTACATAGCTTTTAAAAAAAGATTCATCCAGCTCAGGGTGAATAGGGCTATCAACAGCCATTACCCATGATACCTAATGAAACATCCCTGTGCGGAGAAAGCAAATCACTGCATGTCAACTGCTGGGCTGGGCTGAGGGCAATATTGGGACAGAGCTATTGTCTTCATGATCTGCTTGTAGGTTTTCTGGATGATGAAAGAATGAAACCGGATGGTTTTTATACCTATTGGTGGCCATTAATTACATATGTTAATAGGTGTAAAATGGAGAACACCATGTTGGCTGCCTCATTGCAGAGCTGGACTTCCTGATTATTTTCCCTTCGTTAGAACTATGCTCGTGTATGTTCTGTCTCCTTTGGTGGATGGAGACTATGATGAAATGATAAACAAGATCTCTGTTGAAAGAATGACAAAAAATAGACAGCAAGCAAATATTGCTGAAGATCATAGAATAAGATTAAGAATACTTATTTGGCTTCTGGCAAGGGGAGAGAGGAGGGGGATGACTACATTTCTTTTTCTATGGAATTTATTATATTCATTTTATGTACATTATTAACAAATTTTAAAAGGAAATGAAAAAGAAAGAAATGGGGTGGATCTTTGGTCTGATCCACTTTTGACTATTTTACTGTACATATGATTATATCATGAATTTACTTCAAAACGCTTCAGAGGAAATGATTCACAAATAAGTTAATAATAATAAATATAATGAATAATAATGCATTTGAATGCTGCCCCAGAAGATATGTAACTGGTGTTTTTTTGATTATCTTCCAGGTTGTGCCTTGCAATCAGAATAAGCATAAACTCCATTATTTGGAGATAGTTTTCTCTTGCCTCAGTTATTTGCATTCCATGTTGATATTCAAGCTGTATAAATTTATGTAACAGTATTAAATATTTTAAAAAATGGAATTGAAATATTTTTGAAAGGAGGGTTGAATTATGAATCATGCTTTGTCTCATTGGTTTCAATGGGTTTCAGTATTTATGCAAAGGCATTTATTAACCAATTTATCTGTAACGGATGCTCAGCATAGAAACATTAAACAATATTAGAACACAAAGGCAACATAAAACCAGTAAAGAAAAACATAAAAGCAGGGAAAGAAATCAAAACAAAAATGGTTAAAGTGTATGTCTCAGTGAAAACCTGAGGAAAAAGATACGTGTTTACAAGACATCTGAAGCAACCAGTGGTCTATATTCTTAATTCTCTGATGGTTTGGGGAAGCGCATCTTATTTGTATGCAGAAGTTTCTAGGTCCAATCCCTGGCAACTCCTGGTAGGGCTGGGAGAGACTGCCTAACCCATGCCTGTGTAGACAGTACTGAGCTATATAGACTAGTGGGTCTCACTTGGCATAAGGCAGCTTCTTCTGTTCTGCCCAGCGTGTAAAGGATCCTTCAGTTTCAGCCCATAGATTCTTCCAGGTGTTTCCCACTCAGCTCAGCTTAATGGAGCCCAGTCATGAGCACCACTTATTGAGATCTAGAATTGCAAAAGGAAGTGGAGAAAGAGCCCCAAACAGTGTGAACTTTTCATAAAGCAGTCAAGATGATGTCTTAATTTGTTAAAATTACATTTCCACAGCCCAGAGCAATTTCAAGAACGGTTTACTTTGGAGGCTGGCAAGTGAAAAGGGAAACTTACATAGCTATATACATTTCTCAAGTGACATCCGCCTAGCGAAAAATAATAATAAAAAACACACTTTCTGCATGTGCATCTATAGGCCCGTGTTGATTTCCGTGGTGGTCCTTATCCTTCGTCAAAATATTTTTACAAGCAAATATAATCTGAAACAGATTATGGGGGAATCTGTCAGAAAAATAAACAGTATGTCTGGTCTGACTTGTTGGTGTCTGTGAGCTGGGCAGCTGGGCAGGAGAGGCTATAGATTTGTGTGTGTGTGTGTGTGTGTGTGTGTGTGTGTGTGTGTGTGGTTTCATACAGTTGTGTTTTTGTCTGGTTTGATCAATGCTGGTCTTGTTCCTTATGCTCCCGTTGGTTTCTCTCACACACTTGCAGAGTCATAGGCGCCAATCACCAGCTATGTGGCAGCCAGCCACAGCGAGGCGGGGTGGAAAAAAATTCTTGGGTTTGATAAACAAACCAGTGTTTAAAGCTGATAGGCTGCAGTGCTGCTACACAAAGCAAATCTATGCAGAGAATGAAGAAGCAGATGTAAATGTCTCTCTGCCTGTTAACTCAAAAAACCCACCGTTGTCTAGGTTAAAAATGCTATAACCTAAGATCTGTTCACATGACACGATGTGTTTGTTGCTCCAGAGGGTAGAACCCAAATCAAGGGATTCAAGTTGCAAGAAAGGAGATTCCAACTAAACATTAGGAAGGCCTTTCTGATGGTAAGAGCTGTTCGACAGTGGAAAGGACTCCCTTGGGAGGTTGTGGACTCCCCTTCATTGGAAGTTTTTAAACAGAAGCTTAAAATTCTTTAGCTGTGATTTCTGCATTGCAGGTGGTTGGACTTGATGACCCTATGGATCTCTTCCAGTTCTTTGATACTACTTTCTTTTGTGTCATCCTTTATTTATGACTCAGGACCAGATGCTGTGCTGCAAATGAATGGCATGTGCATAATGTTAAGTGAAGGATGACAAACCTTTGTCAGCCAGAGGGCCACATTCCATTCTGGGCAACCATCTAAGGGCCAGAGTTTTGACTGGAGACTACTCGAAAGACTGTGCACATCCTATATCTTAACCTCCTCCCTATAATTGATCAGTCATTTTGGTACAACTACTTTTCATGAGAGTATTCTGAGAAGTATTTTATTTTTATTTATTATTTAAGACATTTATACACTATCCTTCATCAAAAGGCCACAGGGTGGTTTATAGCATAGTAACATAAACAGCGTGACATATATATATATAACACAGTACCATAACAACTACAACAACAATAACAACAGCAAAAGCATGATACTGAATAATATATAAAGGTAAAAGGTAAAGGACCCCTGAATGGTTAAGTCCAGTCAAAGGCAACTATGAGGTTGCAGGGCTCATCTCGTTTTCAGGCCGAGGGAGCCAGTGTTTGTCCACAGACAGTTTTCCAGGTCATGTGGCCAGCATGACTAAACCACTACTGGCGCACGGAGGATTGTGACGAGTGCCAGAGTACACGGAAACGCCATTTACCTTCCCACCACAGTCGTACCTATTTATCTACTTGCACTGGCATGCTTCCAAACTACTAGGTTGGCAGGAGCTTACCCCATCACAGGGATTCGAACTGCCGACCTTCCGATCAGCAAGCCCTAATAATGAACAGTACAGTGGTACCTCGGTTTAAGAACTTAATTTGTTCTGAAAGTCCATTCTTAACCCAAAACTATTTTTAACCTGAGGTACCACTTTAGCTAAGGTGGCCTCCCTCTGACGCTGATGCCGCCATGGTACACAGAAAAAATCAAGGCTATACAGCATATACAGTACAGTGGTACCTCGGGTTACAGACATTTCAGGTTACAGATGCTTCAGGTTACAGATGCTTCAGGTTACAGACTTCACTAACCCAGAAATAGTACCTCGGGTTAAGAACTTTGCTTCAGGATGAGAACAGAAATCGTGCTCCGGCGGCACGGTGGCAGCAGGAGGCCCCATTAGCTAAAGTGGTGCTTCCGGTTAAGAACAGTTTCAGGTTAAGAACAGACCTCCGGAACGAATTAAGTACTTACCCCGAGGTACCACTGTACTTATTTCATGCAGTTTAGCTATATATATATATATACTTCAACTTTTCTCCAACAATTGGTGAGAAAAAAAGATTGCAATAAAAATTATCAAAGAGTAGATTTTTTGGGGGTGACTTTCTTGTGGATGAGGTGCATTTGTGATGCTAACCTTAGTTTTGAAGTAGTTAAGGATTTTTTTTGGTGGCTTTTCTTTAACTCTACAGATCATCTCAACAGAGGTCTATGATTGGCATACTTCCAGGATGCTCACACTTCAAACTGATGCCCAGGGGGAAATATCACAAGGCTAACTCCTCTCATAGGGATGCGGGTGGCGCTGTGGTCTAAACCACAGAGCCTAGGGCTTGCCAATTGGAAGGTCGGCGGTTCGAATCCCTGCAACGGGGTGAACTCCCGTTGCTCAGTCCCTGTTCCTGCCAACCTAGCAGTTTGAAAGCACATCAAAGTGCAAATAGATAAATAGGTACCGCTCCGGCGGGAAGGTAAACGGCGTTTCTGTGCACTGCTCTGGTTCGCCAGAAGCGGCTTAGTTATGCTGGCCACATGACCCGGAAGCTGTACGCCGGCTCCCTCGGCCAATAAAGCGAGATGAGTGCCACAACCCCAGAGTCGTCCACAACTGGACCTAATGGTCAGGGGTCCCTTTACCTTTACTTTTAACTCCTCTCATGGAACTTTTTCAGATCAGGAAGAGTAGACAGCCAGGGAGGCTGCAGAGTGCTCAAAAATGTTTAATGGAAGCAGAGGCACATACTCCAAACTTGGCCACCTCAGGACAATAAAGTAAGATCAAAATCCTGCACCCATCAATATTTTAAAGAAATTCTACGGTGCCATAAAAGGCAGAAGTATTCTCTTTTGCAGAGGAAAAATACCCTCCAGAAATCAGAATTGCACTCATTTCAACCAACAATGGCCACATTCCCACCATACATTTAAAGCACCATGATACTACTTTAACCAACACTAATCCCCCACAGAGCTACAAATCACAGAGTGGCTTAACAGTCAGTCCTGATTTACAGAGAACTCTGTGGAATTGCAGCTTTGTGGGGAGGTACAGGGATCTCCCAACAACTTCCAGCACCTTTAACAAACTACAGTTCCCAGAATTCTATGGGAGGGAAGCCACGGCGGTTTAAAGTGGCAGCACGGTGCTTTAAATGTATGGTGCGGATTTTGGCCAATGTATGCAATACATTATACTGCAAAGAATGGTAGGCTGTATACTGAGCCAAAAAAGGGTTAAAATCAAACTGTGTTTCTCAAGAAATCTTGAGCCAACGCTATGTCTTATCTGTTTTTATAAACAGTATGACCTCTTGACAACTACCTTACACTTGGTCCGTGGTATGATACAGTATATTTATATAGGAGATCATTAACAGCACAGCTGAAGTGTAATTGAATGCAGGATTCAATAACAACATCGAACTTAAAATACCATCTAAATATAAAATTCCATCTCAATCTTGTTCAGCTTAATTGAGGGCTTTTCCCTGCTTCCTGCCTCCCTCCCGCTCCAATCAGAACCAGTCTACTATTTCAGTTGGAGTGATGGTTGGGAATGGCAGAGGAGTGGAGTGGGGGACAAGAGGGGGCTGTTTGACAGGTTTATTTTGATAACGTTCATGTCCATTTGGATGAGGATAACATTACATGTGCCTGAGGTTCCATGGTCAAACATAAAGTAATGGATCCCAATTATAGCCAGCATTCCATCTTATTTTTTTTTTCTTCCTCCAAAAGGAATAAAAGAACCATGTGGCAGAATGGGGCAGGTTCCCCAGTGGAGAATGTGGTTTTGATCATTTAGCTTGTATTAAGGAATTGATCTGTAAGTAAGCTAAGTCTTCTGTAAATACGTGCAGAAAAGTGAAGGGGCGAATTTCTGCTTATGATCACCTCTGGGCCAAACTAGAAGTGATACAGTTTATCTCCTTAGCCTCATTGTACCTTAAAAGAAAAGAAAATAGCTGGTGTGAGTGTGTCAGTTCTGAGCTAGATCAGGGCTGTACTTTAAGCCTTTGCACCTGCCACCTTCCCCGTCAGAATTGCCCTCTCCATGTCTGCTATTTGTTTGGGGGAAGCCATGACTGTTGAAAAGATCATTGTGCTTTAAATGTATGGTGTGAATGTGGCATTAGAAAATTCTTCAAGCCTTCCCCTTCTAGGTTGGGGCTGGAGCAGATGGGGCCTATGTAGACCCATATAGAAGGAGAATTCCTGGATGCCAAGTTTGGGGCAAATACTCCTTGGTGAGAGAAACTCAGCAAAGATTTAAAATCACAAAACATGCAGCAAAGCAAAGCATGGAAAAAATAGGCTGCAAAAACTTTAAAATGTGCCCCTCCAAAATTTTCCAAAATGTCCCCTTATAAAGTTTCTTTCCAAAGTGTCTCTCTTCCCCCAGCAATGAAAAAACCATATCTAGTAAGTTAAAAAATGGTTTACTTACAAACTCTCCAAAGGTCAGATACGTGTGCTTCAGAAAGTTGCACAGGCAGTTAAACTTGGCTTAGCTACAAAGTTGGGCAAGTTCCCAGTTATTGGTATAGGAACTGAAGAGTGGTTTGTGAGAGCCATGTGACTGAGCTGGAGCAACCAGCTCAAACCTCTTCATCCGCTGAGCTTCTCAAGTAAAGGGGGGGGGGCAACAAAGACTTGATTATCCAGTTCACCCCAAGGTGAGGGGAAGTGGACATACCTAAGCCTGACAGGACAACTTACTGTATGGTATTATGCATTTACTGTACTCTATGCATTAAGGAAATCAGCCCTGAGTGCTCACTGGAAGGACAGATCCTGAAGCTGAGGCTCCAATACTTTGGCCACCTCATGAGAAGAGAAGACTCCCTGGAAAAGACCCTGATGTTGGGAAAGATGGAGGGCACAAGGAGAAGGGGACGACAGAGGACGAGATGGTTGGACAGTGTTCTCGAAGCTACCAGCATGAGTTTGACCAAACTGTGGGAGGCAGTGGAAGACAGGAGTGCCTGGCATGCTCTGGTCCATGGGGTCACGAAGAGTCGGACATGACTAAACGACTAAACAACAACAAAATGCATTAATTGTACTTAAGCATGTTAGTTATTTGAGGCTGTATAGATATGAAATATGGCTAACATCATGTGTATGCTGCTTCCCCTTTACAGACCAAAAACATAGGCAAATACATGTCTGGGTCACACATACACACATGTGCAGAGCAGGAATGCTTCAACCTCCTTGCTATTGGGAGTATTGAGTGTGAGCTAGCAAGGGACGTTGACATTCAGGAGATAATGCATGAATTCGTAGTGGGGAGGAACTCCAGAAAAATAAAACTTTAAAGTCCAGCCAGTGGTGGGAATGCACTTAGTGCACATTGAATGGAAGTGTTTACACAGCCTAAATCTCAATCTAGATCTTTGTGAAGTCAGCCTTTGTTCTCTGGGTCAAAATGCAAGGGTAAGCTGGAAATACACACACACACACACAAATATCCAACAGGCCTCCAAGTCCATCCAACTTATTTATTTATTTTTGGGCCCTTAGCCCTTCTTCTGGCTGATTTCCAGCCACCTAATTATATTGAAGCAGCAGTCAAAATGTTAAACTCTCATTCATCTCCTGCTTTTAAAGGGAGCTTAGCTGAAAATGTTATTGTTTGTACATCCACATCCTACATGCATTTGCTCAGGAAGTGATAAAGCTGACACAATTACCTGATGGCCTTCTTGGGGACTAATGCCAAGAGGTTTCCTGCCTGACTATAAACAATGGC
The DNA here is from genome assembly GCF_964270895.1 of Podarcis filfolensis. Taxonomy (NCBI): domain Eukaryota; kingdom Metazoa; phylum Chordata; class Lepidosauria; order Squamata; family Lacertidae; genus Podarcis; species Podarcis filfolensis. The sequence continues at coordinate 110,303,904 of NC_139604.1, forward strand.
TGAGGAAACCAGCCTCGTGACCAGGAAAACCTAATTACTTGCATAGCTTTATCTCCCTCAGCATTGATGGTGCTAAAACAATGGTGTAGCTTGGAGTCATGATGGCCTTTAAGCATAGCCACTCACTATTAAGTTATTATTACTAGGGTTGTTCTCCTTAGGTGCAGTATTTAGCCCAGTTTTCACTGAGATGGAACCTGTGTCTGGATTCTATCACTTCTTACTGCAGGGACAGATTTAAGTTCTGTAAAACTGAGAATACTCTTCTCATAGAAATTAGCATGTCAGGGTGTCTGTGGCATGTAGATTTCTGTGTGGAAGGATTTGGCTGCAGTGGGAGGAGAGATATTGAAAAACTCTATTAAGTGACACCCCCCTGGCACTATTCTCCCAGTCTCCCAAACAACTCAGCATTTTATTTTATTCTTTATTTTTGTTTAGCATAGCTCCTGGGGTGGATGTCCCTGATTAAAAAAACACTTGCCTCTCCCAACAGCTGCCCTTCCTTTCTGCCAAGGAAGTCTTGGATTAAGGTACAGTAAAATATCCTCCTGCACAATCTACAGTTTAGCCTCAATCTTGACCCCAGTGAAATGTAAACTCCCATCTCTAATTATTAGGCCCTGGTCAGAGGAAGGCCCACGAAGGTTTGTCTCTGAGCATGTGCAAAATCTTCCAAAACCAGAATGTGCTCCTGAGCACTTTATAGTCCCATCTGTCTGCGTATCTTACAATGGACAAGTGCATGGTTCCTGTCCCAAGGAGCTTACAATTTGAAATTCAACGAAAGGGAAAATAATCAGTACTTTTTGTTATGAAGAGAACACTTCCTCATCTGTGTGAATTGAGACTTCCTGATTATGCTGTTAAATCAGGCATCTGGGGCCTTACTGTTTTCTTCTTTCTAGAAATCCTATTTGGTATTCTGGATTCGTGGTTACATTTCCAATTTTTTTAGTATCGTATTCAGGCTTTTCTGCTGTGAATCATCCATTATCATTTTCCGAAAGCTGAACAACTGATGACAACGCAGAGTGCTGTCAGAGTTCATCCATGTTTTTTCAAGCATCCCTCTTACGGTTGTCAACACCTACTTGTCTGTGACCACTTCCCAGCACCAGAAATGGTTCCAGCTTGACATTTTGCAGCTTCATGTCCGCAGAACACTGGAGCTTTGTTGTGATCACGTTTCAGAGTTTTGTTCTATCAGAGTTCTTAGGTTTGGTTTGTCCCCCCAAAAGTAAGTGCTGAACTGTTGTTGTCGTCATTTCATTCTTTATAATGTGGGGTGGGTGTGTACATGCGCACGCACACACACACTAGGTAGTATAGAAATGCAGTGGTACCTTGGTTTGCGAACAGTCTGGTTTGCATACGTTTTGGATTACAAACACGTCAAACCCGGAAGTGTGTGTTTGCGAACTTTTTTTGGATTACAACCCCCCCTTTTTTTATTACGAACATTTTTGGGGGGGAGCCCTATTGGCGAAAGCGCGTCTTGGGTTACAACCTGTTTTGGTTTACGAATGGACCTCCAGAACAGATTATGGTTGTAAACCAAGGTACCACCGCATATTAAATATACAACTAAATGCAGGAATCTTTAAGGTGGCTTCTCATTTAGCACTGTTCGTGGTTCCAGCGTGGTGGAGCGAAACAACACTGTGAGCAGCACTGCCTTTTGCACACCACACACCACTTTGAGGCACATCTCCCAGATAACTCCCTGCCACAAGAAGTCAGGATATCCCAGAGGCCTCTGTGACATTGCACAGAACTTGGGGCATCTATGTCCTACATTGTACAGCAGGGGGAGCCCAAGAATAGCGCTGGCCAGGTAAAAGACTGTGGCAGGAATCCAGCATTGCACTCTTCTGATCGTTCCATCACCGCAAGCATTTTGTCTTGCCAAACAGGATGATTACACCTCTACTCCTTCTGTGTGCTGTTTGTGGGGTGGGTGGGTTCCCCAGAGCCAATTTGGAGTGTTCGTTTAATCCACACAATAACCCTGGGAGGTAGCTTAGGCTAAGAGGCAATGACTGCCCCAAGAGCACCCAGTGAGCTCCATGGCCAAGTGGGGATTTGAACCCTGCTCTCCCAGGTCCTGGTACAACACTCTGACCACTGCACCACACTGTCTCTCTCTGTCCTGTGTGAGCATCTAGTGATTCTCTCCTTTCTTCTTCCTGAGCTGCCTTTGCCTTTTTCGTGGCAGCTGAAGTTTGCCAAAAGCCACCGTTGAGTGGGGTGTTTCATTCACTCCCTCTGCCCTTACCCCCAGTTTGTCCAGAAGGATTGCTATGGCATTAGTAGGAGCAGATAAGGAAATTCTGGCCAATGCCCTCAGCTTGCAGTTTGCATCCGTTGTTAACAAAAGTGGCCTGAGAGGGGTTAGAAAGCTGTGTGTGAAAAGCTCTCAGGCTCTTTTCCCAAAGGAAGAAATGCCAGCATTTTTAGCACTAAGAACTGGTAACAAGAGGCGCTGTGATCTGCGTGTGCTTTTATCTCATCTTTCTTCCTCACACTGTGCTTGTAAAAAAAAAAAAAATCCCTGTAGAACACAGAAATGTAATAAATAGAGAAGAGGCTTGAATGATGATGAAGGAGCTAGCCAATTTTTTACGTTTTTGAAACAGTCATTTCCTTACCCCCCCCAACCCCACCCCACCACCATTTATTGAACTGAACATTCTGGAACAAAATATGCCATGTAGTCCCTTGTTTAAGAGAACACTGTTAATACAAAGTATTCTTTGTAATATTCCAATACTGACATTCTGGAAATGTGAGCTGTGTGTTCCTGCATCACAAACACACCCTTCGTTTATTTATTCATATATTCATATCCTACCTTTTCTCCAGGCAACTCAAGGTGGCATACACACTTTCCCCCCTCTCTCCTTTTTATCCTCACAACAACCCTGTGAGGTAAGTTAGGCTGAGAGATAGTGATTGGCCCAAGGTCACCAGTGGACTTCATAGCTGCATTGGGATTGGAGCCCTGGTCTCCCAGCATTCTAGCCATGATGCCAAGCTGGGTCTTTTCCTGCACGCCTCATCAGTGAACTCCCAATTCAACAAAGTCCCAATCCATAATTATCTGGTCAAACTAATGCATTGGATTTATGACCAAACATGAAATGATACCAGGAGATCCATGACGGGATCCTGTCCTGCTTTGAAACAAGTTTGATCGCAGCTGTGAAAGGGTGTGTTCAGAACACAGCACTGGCAGAGGGATAAACACTTTCTCATGCACTAATGGAAACTGACATACTAGATCAGACTTCAGGTTCGGTGAGAAATTAAGTTTTAATTGGGTACAATATTTTAGCCCTGGCTTTGAAAAAGATGGATTAGGTTTTACTAATGCAATTCTCTTCATTCTGCATACGTGTGTATACTATGGGAAAGTGTGCATGAAAATGCATATAATTGTGAAACAAACATAAAAATGCATCCTTTTAGGGGGAAATTGCTTGGAAAAATCTGTATATTAGGAGCAATGCACGCCAAAATGCTGATGCGTTTTTTTGTGTTGTTGTTGTTATTTAAAGAAACTCAAAAACTGATGGAGAACTGTGGAAAATTGAAGATTGGAAAAATAAGTAATTGAGAATAACTGAAATTGACAGATTAATCCATTCCTCATCTGACTCTTTATTCATCTTGCACAGTATTGTTTATTCTGACTGTTAGCAGAGTTTTTAAGGCCTCATTCCCATTTCCTGCTACCTGATGATAACTGAATCTGGGCCCTTTTGCATGCAATACATATGCCTGTCAGGAGCTCATCCTACACTCAGATAGGACCCTGGCAGACACACATACCTGACTGGCATGTTCTCTCCCTCCTGGTCGATCATTCAGGAGCTTCAAAAGCTTTCTTCAGCCCAAACATCACAGCAACCAATGCCAACAGACATTGGCACACTTAGGGATCCGCAGAGTCTTCGCAGCTTGTATAACAGACCTCAGCAACAGCATTTTGGCTAATCTACATTTATTTACATATTATACACCCGGAGCATTCTGACTTAGCTCCTTCCTCTTTCTCATCAGACAGCAAAGGGAGTGAACAAAGGACAATAGTTCCACTTCACGGAACACAGTAACACAAACATCCTGTCTCTATCACTTCCCACTCTGTGGAGTCAAAACGTACACCATCATGTGATAGACAACAATTCCATGACTGCAATCACGGAGCAGGAATCTTAACAATGCCATGGAACAACCAGAACTTTTTTTCAGCTGGAACTCACCAGAACTCAGTCCCAGGCATCTCTCAGTTGAGTTCCGGCACCTCTCAAGTGGACACCATTGCCATTCTAAGAGAATGAGGGAGGTGTTCATGGTGAGTTCTGACACCTCTTTTTCTAGAAAAATAGCACTGGGAACAACCATCCCTGTAGCTACTGTTTTTGAAAGGCCGGCGGGGGGGGGGGGGGGCGGTTGAGTGACAGTTTAACTATCATTGTTTATAATCTGTCAAACCAGGGATAGTTATGTGTGTGAGATTTCTGTCTGTGCAGGAGCTATGGAATCATAAACCGATAGTTCTAACTGGTCAGTTTGTGGACATTCTGCTTTACCCTATTGGGCCATAGTTATAGGCCAGCAGGGGCATCAACTATGGGGGTGGGAGGGTCATTGGTTCCCTCAATATTTGGAGGCAGGGAGCTGAGCCCTCCCAATATTGAGGGGGCTGTCATCCCCAGCTGCCATCAGGAAGATGGCCCTCCACACTCCCCATCCCCTGCCACTGATGGGAGACTGCTGGCGTGCCAGGTGGGGGCAGGTCACAGCACATGACGCCAGGCCCCCTCAATTGTGTGCGTGTGGGGGGGGGGGAGTTGGCGAGCCTATAGGCCAATGGGGGAAAAGAATAAAGGTCAGACTCTGTCCAAGGAAAGGTAAACTAGACTCTTCTGCTCCACTGGAAAACACAGGAATTTTATGTGTTCTGTAGTGCCACACCTTGAAAAGTGTCCAAATGCCACTCCTTCTCCATATAGCTAGAGGACCACAAAAGTATACAGATACTTTAAAGAAGTTGCATTATCTCATAGTAGAAAGCAAATCAAAGCACCGCAAATATAGGTAAAAATAACACAGGAATTTCCCAAAGGTCCTGAGGATAATTTATAGATTTCTGAAAAAAAGAAGTCCCAATTTGTATGTGCAGGTGCATTGCTGGGAAGAGCATGCATATATGACGGATTCCCCATTCATGCACTTTTTGCGAGCTGGGCTCCACAATGTCTGAGCTTGCATTGGATGTCCTGCACCCACAATGCGGTGCTGGTTCAGGGAGATTACCTGCAAACTCAGAAGGTTAGTTTAATCCAAACCTTGCTGTCCACGTTCACTTAGAGTCCAAGGTAGATTTTACCTTTTGACAATGAACTAGTTTCCACCCATGCCCCTCTCTGTCCTCCCCCGAGACAAGCCAGAGACATTAGCAGAGTCCAGGAACCCATCCCATCCAGGCAAAAGCACTTGAGGTGTGAAGCATGGCCTGGCAAAAATTTCTGAGGGTCAGTCAGAAAGGACAGGAGGAATGTTTTTGGCTCCAGGGTCTGAGGTTCTGCAGCCCTGTTTTAAGTAGGTCTTCAATATTATCTTCTTTTTTTAATGCAGCCTATTGATTTATTTGGACATTCACAACAGATTCATGAAGTTTTGTTTTGTACCAGTGGAGACGTTGCTAATATTACTCAGACACAATGGGAAGGTTTCCTAAACAATAGTTCCCAGAAATAGTCACAGAGGTTGTCTTTTCAAGATCCTGGGCCACGACATTTGAGCGCAACGTATCAGTTTTGCATTCCAGCTTATGTGACCGTGGCATTTATTTTCTTCACACACCTTATCTTTATCAGACTCCTTTTGAAATAACTTCTGATAAGCTTGGCATCGGTTTCCTTTTGAAAAGAAAAGGGGAAGAAAACATTTATTAAGTTAGTTGTGTATATAGGAGCTGAAGTCTACTGAAGAGCATAGGATTTAATAAGAGCGGGGGTTGCTTCCAATCCAAATGGAAGCCATGAGTTTGCTAAATTTGCAATGGGCCTCACATTTTAATGCTCAATATGCCTCATTGCCGTGATCAAAGAACCCCCTCATGTCCATTCAGGCGCAGTGGGAATGCTTCATGAGGATGTACTCATTTCCACTGTGGTGGTGATGAAGGTTGCTTAAATGCCATTATGTCTTAGATCATAGAATCATAGAGTTGGAAGGGACCCTGAGGATCATCCAGTCCACCCCCTTCAATGCAGGAATATGCAGCTATCCAGGACCAAACCTTCAACCATGGTATTATAAGCACCAGTCTCTAACCAACTGAGCTATCCAGCTGATCATATAGGGTCTCAGACTATACGCATGTTGGATGTCACTAAGTCTCAAGTAACGATTTTGTTCTTGTACAATGTCATGGGAGCAGAAATACTGGTGGATGGGTTTTAATTTATTTTATAAATTTAAAAATATAATACTAATGAAGTCCTATTTAAATTGGCTTGATGTGCCTTTTGAGGAGTACAGTGTCCATTCTTCAATCAGAAACACCAGTTGATTTTCATGACTAGTTGTCTCGATTGGGTCTGACTGGAGGCTAATCCTCTGCTCTGGAGAAAGTTAAATATGATTGCATATGGTGATAGGACACTTTGATATACCATAAACCATGCTTGCTTAATTGGGCCAGATGGCTCGAACGATATTTTTTTGCAAATTGGAGCATGGATCTGTTCAATGAAACTGTGTCATATGTGAATTTAGGTGGGGATTTTTTTTTTTATAGGTGTTTGCAATCCCGTTAATCACAAGCAGTGCTTTTATGCTTTATATGGTACACATTTCCATTATGCTGCATCTCCCATGGGAATCTGTTGATAGAAGATGTGGTAAAACTGGAGAGGGCGGCAAAAGAAACCAAACCAAAGGGTCTGTTAAAGCATCATAAATAAGGCTCATTTTAGATAAGGTACCACCATTTGCTCCCTGTAAGATGCATTGCGTCTTTTCTTTCTGCCAAAAGAACAGGTGCTCTAAGGTTTCTTTACAGCTGTTAAAAGATTTACAGCTCTTTTCCTGTAAAACTGAGGCAATTAGATACTTCAGATCTGCTCCATACTTCCTCCTGAATTGTCGTTGTGTTGAAGCAGATGTCACTGTTAGCATTGCATCTGCAAAAGCTGAACTGCATGTTCCACTTATCAGGCCAGGGATGAGGAACTTGTGGTCCTCCAGATGTTGTTGTACTCCAACTTCCACTGCATCCCTGACCCCTGGCCATGCTGGCTAAAGTCGATAGGAGTCCAGCAACAGCTGGAGGACCACAGGTTCCCCATCTTCATATGAGGCATTGTTTTGTCTTCTCTTCGTCTTCAAAATGTAGGTTACCACCTGCAACTCTTTCCCATTTTGCTACTGGATCCTTTAGAAATTCTAAGCCTATAGTATTATAAGCTCTGCTATGATTAGATGAGATGAAGTGAGGAAGCTGCTTTTGGTAGTATTCTCTTATTTAACGGTGTTACATTTATATATCTCATCTTTCCTTCAAACAGCTCAAGATGGCATGAACGTAATTCTGTCCCCCATCCATCTGAACCTCACAGCAACCTTACGATGTAAGTTAGGCTAAAGCACAGGTCAATCAGGAAGTATCTTGTGTAGCCCCTATGCATTCAAGACTGCCATTGCGTCCCCATTTTAATTAGGAGAAAGGGGTCAATATGCCATTTCATTCATCTCAAGCACTTACTGGTTTTGTGCTGTATGTTCCTAATGACTATGTGTTCTTGTTCAATCCATGTATTCTGTATGTTGACGATATGTATAGGTTTAATACAGAGATGTACACAAATGTCCTCTTGCAATTTTCCATCTTTTAATGTGGGCAGAATTATAGGGGAAGCCATGTCACAGAATTTCTCCAGCAGGAGAAAGACTCCAACAGTTTCTTATGGGTGGGGCTCATCAGGAGCAGTGGTAGAAGTGCCTTTCTGTTTTCCTAAGGATTATTTATTCATTTATTTTGGTATGGCTGCTAAAAAAAGGCAGTGCTTTTTATCCTCTACATCTGGTGTGGGAAATCTTCAGCCACTGTCATGCTTGCTAGAGCTGATGGCAGTTGTAGTTTGTTAGTGTGGGGAGCCAGTGTGGTGTAGTGGTTAAAAGTGGTAGACTCGTAGTCTGGTGAACCAGGTTCGATTCCCCATTGCTCCACATGCAGCTGCTGGCTGACTTTGGGCTAGTAACACTTCTTTGAAGTCTCTCAGCCCCACTCATCTCAAAGAGTGTTTGTTGTGGGGGAGGAAGGGAAAGGAGAATGTTAGCCGCTTTGAGACTCCTTAGGGTAGTGATAAAGCGGGATATCAATTCCAAACTCTTCTTCCTCTCTTCTTAGTCTTTTAGAGAAAATTCTGCAACATGGCCTTTTTTCCCTAAGTGGAGGAGGTGAAAGAAAAAGAAGAACCTCACAAATGTTCCCAAGGAAATACTTTCTGGGAAAGTTTGGTTCAGCTATACCTTAATTTACAACGTGACTTCTGAATGGCACAAGTTGGAATTCATTGCTAGGAGTTTGGTCTGGGATGCAATTTTTTTACAGAGTTTGAGGCTTTTGTTTTTACTTTTTTTATTGAATTTGCAGATGGATAGTCTAACCACCACATAAGCATCCTGGACACAATATTTTCATGCAAATGCAACTATTAACTACCTGGAATGTTCCATTAATAAAAGCTCTAGGCAAATCCTTAATCAGGGGTAGCAATTCCACCCAGGTCTATTATTTCTGTAACATCAGTTGGCAACTCAATCTGTATAGAATGACTCAGTGACTTGTAGCTCCAGGCAACCCTAAAGTGTGTGAATTATCATGCACCCTATTAACTAGTCCTGGACAGAGACCACCTAGTCACAATAATAACCTCCCATTTAGATTAATGTACAGCACTACATAGGGCTGCCCTTGAAGATGGTGTGAAAACTTCACCTAGTATTTGGACACACTTACAGGAAATGTTGCCTCATAAGGATTTATTGGTTCTGCCTTTTTGTAAATTGCCTTACTCTGTTCCACAGACTATTTGTAACCCTTTTACCTAATACATTTAAAATTGGGGAAATCTGGCAATGTCCTTCCTCGGTCTGCTCACCACTATTCCCATTTGGTCATCATCCCCAGGTGATTGATTTATCTCTGCATATGGTTATTCTGCCACAGGAACAGAAAAATATGTTCTGATTGTGTGACTATTGTTAACGGCAATCCTACTTCGATGGAACCAATCAAAATGGTTACAGGGGTATCAACTTCACCATATATCAGCTGATCGGTCTCTTAAAGTGCAAGCTACTAGATCACTGACAAATTTTTAATATATTGTACACAGAGGCAAAGGACTGGTCTTCTTTATTTACACAGAGCTTTTAGGGTTTACCACTGGTCCCTTGTTGGGTCTTAAATGTTCTTGGAAGAAGGGTTTAAATGTTCAAATAGATGAATCTGAATGGAAATCTGTGTGGTCAGCTAAGTCTTCTAAATCTGTTTCATCATATGTGAAGGAGTCTTCTCTCAAAGTTCTGCCCAGATGGCATCCTACAGCTGTGCAGATGTCTCATGTCACATCACACTCAACACAGGATTGCTGGCAGGACTGTGGGGGACATTCTTCCATCTTTGGTGGGAATGCCCCTGGGTTTCATTAGTCAGGTCTCAAGTACACAAAGGGATACCTAAAATAATAAAATCACCTTTTTAGGCCTCCACACAACTGTCATTAAGGAATATGTGGACGGATAATATGAAAGCTTATCACCCTCAAGAACCTTTGACATGGATGTTAACTGCATCTCAGATTTCAGTAGCCCAGGAATGGAAAATCTTGAAAAACAATCTACGTTTGTCTTTGTGATATAAGAACTTATGAACTTTGGCAATTGCAGAAGAAATAACACATCAGTTGGATATCTCAAGAGGTATGGAGGAACCAGAAAGCTTTTATATCATCTGGTGGGATTTTATTTCTTATGTTTTGACCTTAAATGCCCAACATTCACCATCCATGCCAGCTTGGGAAATATGGTTGACTTGATTTATATTTGTGTGTTACCATTTCTTCTGCTTATTATTTTATTTTGCTTGCTCGCTTTGTATATGGTATGATATAATCCCCTGCTACTGCCCCTTTGGGTTGTTAGTAATGTTCATTTTGTTACAATAAAAGAAAGAAAGGAAAGCTCTAGGCAAATCCTTAATCATTGGCAGCAATTCCGCCCAGGTCTATTATTTCTGTAATGTCAGCTGGCAATTCAGTCCCTATTGAATGACTCAGTGGCTTGTAGCTCTAGGCAATCCTAGAATTAAAGTGAGCAAATTATGATTCATCCTAGTAACTAGTCCTGGATAGAGGCAGCTTGGCCACAATAATTCACACTGCAATAACACCCCATTCAGATCAATGTAATGTGCTCTGTGTGGGGCTGCCCTTGAAGATGGCATGAAACTTCACCTAGTGCTCTAATATAGAGTTTCGTGGCTGGCAGGAGCTATTTGATACTAGTTCTTGAGGAATTACACTGCCTGCCAAGACGTTTCTGGATCGAAATCCATTGTATTGTTTGTGATTTATGAAGCCCTGAACAAATTAGCACCCCACTACTTGAAGGAGCATCTCCTGGATGTGAATGTCCACTGGGGAGGTCTTTCTTAGCATCCAACCACTGGGAGAGAGAATGTAAGAACAGCCTTGCTGCAGCAATTCAAAGGTCCAGCAGTGTGAGCTCATTGCAGCCAACTAGATGACTTTGAGAAGACCACAAGCAAGACCTAAGCAAAACAGGGCTTATTATCTGTCTGTCTGTCTGTTTGTTTGTTTAATTTGTACGCTGCCCTTCATCCGTAGACTTAGGGCGGTTCACAACATAAAATTACATTATAATGGTTCTTTGCACAAGTCTTTTTTTTAAAAAAAACCAACTTTAAATGTTGCTGTAACTTTGTTCTGCCTTGCCATGTCGGCTGGGGGTTTTAAATTATATTTATTTATATTTATTGCATGTTGACTTTGTTTTTGTATATTTTTAAAAACTGTTTCCGTCCTTGAAATCTGTTCAGGATGAGCAACATGGATTTTAACTAACCAAATAAACAATTCTGATGCGAGGAGCTCACAACTGCATATGTGATTTTGCCCCCTGCCCTTCCTTTCATCCTCACAACAACCCCCTGTGGTAGGATAGACAGAAAACTGGCAACTGGCCCAAGGAGCTTGCGAGATGAGCAGAGAATTGAACCCAGATTTTGCAAGACTAGCACACAATCTATTGCACCACACTCACAGCTGGCTCCAGGTTTGAGGAAGGCTCAGCAAATAGCCCTTGTGAGCTTCCCACTACACCAGTGGACTCCTGATCACAGCCTTAGAATCATAACATCACAGAATCATAGAACTGTAGAAAGGATCCCAAAGGTCATCTAGTCTAAATACCTGCAATGCAGGAATCTCAACCTGCAACACTCCAAATTTGGCTCCAGTATGGTGGGTATCTTACTTAAGACAGGGATGGGGAACCTTTCAGCCCAAAGGCTGCTTTTCTTTCACGACAACCTTCTGAGAGCCATATTTCAGTGCTGGCTGAAGCCAGAGACAAATGTGGGTGGAGTAATGAAAGTAAATATACCCTTTGTACAGTTCCTGTACACAGAGCCACACACCTTCCCCTATGCTCCATCCAGACAAAAAAGAGGTATTGCTAGACCTCAAAGGCACATTCAAACCAAGGAAAACCTATTAAGGTGTGAAGCAAGGGCCAATGAGGAATGTGGCCTGCAGAGAAGGAGTGTGGTCTGGGGACAGTTATTAAACAGGCCTGTGTGGCCACCTCTGATTGAACATAATGCTCAAACCAAACACTAGCTCCTTGTTCTTCTTACAAGAAATAGAAATTCAAATATTCATTGCCTCAGACTAATGTCTGAATTTCTAACAGGGGCTAACCCTCGTTCATTTGCAAAGTTTATTTGTAATCAAATTCTAAGGTGCAGCGATGACGGCTTGTTTCCTTGGCAAGCTTTTCTGCCTTTAACTGATACAAATTAGGCAGAAATTAACATATCTTTCCCCGGTATTGAGCTTCAGTGATTCAACATTTTCACTGGAAATTAACATGGCTCTAAATATACACTGCACCTTAAACTGCTTGGTGAAATCACACCAGTTACTTTTTCTTTTTAAATTTTGTTAAACATTTTCCACCCCTAAATCTCCTTGTCAGGAGATAACACTAAAGAGGCTCAATAATACAAATGAAAATGAAAATGCGCTTATTTCCCCTGTCAAATGCCTCCATTTACCACTCTAGACTTTATTAGTAAACATTTCTTTATCTTTACTAGAACACCTTGATATGTTGCAACTTGATGAGGCATTTTAATGCAGCAAAACAGTTCAGATTTCTGTCTTGTGAAGTCCCAATAATAGAATTACGCACCTTGGATTTAAACCTCCTATTCCGAATTCTACCATGGGTGCTAATCTAGTCAAATTGCATACCAAGATCAAGCTGACATTGTCTAGGTTTGTGGCCTATGGACTAATAAGAAGGAAAACATTGCCTGCCAAATGCCCTACCACAATTATTTTACCGAATACCACTGCAAAACCTGCCACCTGAGAGTAAGCTATGTCCTTGTGTCATGAATGCTAGCTCATAGACACACACGTTTTTAATCTTATAAAGATATCCAATAGCTTTCCTTCAAGGACAAAAGCACGAACACTGTTTTTTTTTCCTTGAGGAAAGGGCTATGCATCCTTGAAGAAGCTGCAAATAGATTTCAATTACAGCAGTTCATTCTACTGAAGTTGTTCCATTCTACTCTTTGCCATGATCCGCCACTATATTAAAACTCTTCTTATTTTTAGCTGGTTTCCATTTTACAACCCAGTGGGGAGAAAATCATTTCCTCTGTCCATCAAAAATATACATGTTGAAAAGTGCAAACATTTTATGGACTTGGCTTCTATTGCAAGAACCATCCATGACCTTAGATGGTGATAACCATTAGATGATGTCTTCTACCTAGGGAAGGTACGCCACATTAGGAAATATTCCAGATGATTTGCTCACAACCATCCAAACTGGGTTAGCCTACCTGATGGCCTCTAGATGCTGTTCAGCTCCCATAATCCCTGATCATTGACACTAGGGCTGATGGGAGCCGGAGTCCGACAACACTTGGAAGGCAACAAGTTGGCTACTCGTCTTGTCTAAACACTGGATTCTGGCATACCGAAAACAGAAACAGTACTGACATAGACAGGATTTCACTGGTCCTGCATAGGATATCTGCTTAAGCAATGTATGTTGGTATCCATCCAAGTATTTGAATGAACTCCACGGCCAGCATTTTCTGAACCCTCTAGAATGTTGTCAGTTGGATTATTTCTGGGTGGAATTCCCACTCTTCCTGGGGTAGGAAAATGCTGGTGGCCTTCAAAGATGGCCACATCATGTCTTTCAGCTGTGAGTAGATTGACTATTCTACAGCATCACTCCCATGGGCAGGGATGGGAAAACTTTTCATCCCTAGGATCACATTCTCTTTTGGGGTCACCTTCTTAGGTTCACAGGTCAATGAAGGGCAGAATTGGAGACTAGGCAGAGCCAAAGATGAAAGTTTTGCCTTTGTATAGCAGGCCATTTTCTACACCACCTGACACATCTCTGTCTTCCTTCCAAGCAAGCAAGAAGTATTAGCAGAGTTCAAGGTCAAATGCCAGCCAGGTAAAACACTTGGGGCACCAATCAGGGCCTGTGAAGGGTGTGTCCTGGAGAGAGTTACAAGGGAGGGCCACATTTATACACACACCTGAGATTCCCCACCTATGTTGCAGGCCATTTTGGTCTACATTTTCAAGGGAAACAGAAGCTGTCTGCTGAGCATATCCAAGCCACCACTTGGGGTGGTTGCTGCTGTTGAAGTAGGAGGGAGAGGATAATAGGGGAAAACCTTCAGCCACATGCTGAAATGTAAGGAGCACCTGAAAGGGCTGGAACTTTCACACACCCTCAACAAAATCAATGCAGTTATTCAATAAGGATTTCTCTCTCACCTTTCTCCAGAAAATGCCAAAAAAGCGGGGGGAGCTGTGTCGAGTTCTTCTAGCTTACTGGGAAATGAACACCTACAGAAGGATGAGACAGCAGATGAAAGACCACATTTTCAATTTATTGCCCAGTGTTGTTTCGAAGGCTCCTTGCAAGGAGAAAATTAGCACAGGAAGGAGATATTTAAAATATTACTTTCTGCTTTCTTGTTTTGTACTCTAGTGAGGAACATGAAGATAATGAACTTCTTGGGGAAATTGTGCTCAAGTCATAAATATATCTGAGGGTTATGAGCCACATAGATTTCTATTTCAGACCTGATAATTACACATTTGGGTGCCATCAATTGTTCTTTTTTTGAGGGAGGGGTGTTTACACATAGCAGCTTTGTTCGTGATTCCTTCGTGCCGTAGATGGACTAGGCAGCCTCCCTCCCTCTCCACTTGGCATAGCTATTTGAATATGTGCATTAGAGAGGCTGCCGTTGATGATTCGACTCATGAGCTGGTTGCAAATCAGCTTGAATGACACACTTCAAACATGATGTCTTGAATTTTTAGGTGATTTTTGTTCCATATAATAGGATGCTCAAGGATTTATTTTAATCCGCCCTTTTGAGCAAACCAGCTTGATTTGCACTTCTCAGAGAATTGTGCGGATTGGAATGCAGCTGCTATTCTTCAGGTTTTTTCTTTTTCTTTTTCACATCCACAAGCTTTACAATGCAATTCTACTCAGAAAAAAAGTACCAAAATGCATGTAAGATGCACATTTTAGGTTAAAATGTGTAGAAAAATGTACGTGTGTGTGTGTACATGTGCATATGCCTTTCATGGAAAAAATACAATATCTACTTACTTACTTACTTATTTACTTACTTACTTACGTATTTATTTAAATAATGGACCACTGGTACCGAATTGTATGCAAAACAGCTGTACTAGAAAAGTTAACCAATAGACTGAAACTGACACAGGGACAAATAGAAGAGGATGCCTTCACCCCAGTATGGCTCCCCTTTATTACATACACAGCCCAACAAGACAACAACAAGAACCCACTGACAGCTTACAAATCAATATGGCTACCTTGTAACCCCAGAAAATCTTTCAGAAAAAATTACAAAAATAATGCAATGTATTACAGAAATGGGACAGGATGCATAAAGCCACACTATAAAGGTCTAAGGACATTCCTACCCATCCTTACTTGGGATCGAGTCCCATTGAACTCAGTAAGCTCTACTTTCTAATAAACATAAATAAAATCAAACTGCACATCTCTCTGTCATGCTGTCCCCATTCTACCATGTACAGTCCAGCTGGCACGAAGTATTTTGAGTTAAGCTTATTTAGTACTGATTTGGATGTAACTTTAAATGTGAAATATGGTCTATAGTTTGCTGATGAATCGGTTGCACGCTGTCACATATATATACAAGGGGAAGATTTAAGTTAAACACAGGGCAAGCCAAACAGGCTTAGCGAAAGCTGAAAACATCAGTGATTGATTAAGCTGTTAAAGGGACCAGTCCGGATGCTGCGTTTTAAAGCTAACAGAGAACTAGATCTATTATATAAGGGTAAATCTGTTAAAGGAAGATGAATCAATGCATTCATTAGGGTTTGCAGTCTATTTGTTAAGGTGAAATAGGATGATGTCTACAAAGCAGACAAGATGCTGACCTCCCACACGGTGGCATCGCAGGGTGTAAAACATGAAATCTGTCGCAGATGGGGCTTTGATTGCATCTGGGTGGTGGAGGGACAGAATGACAAATTTCCCTCCAATGACCTTGCCATGTGGAGAGCAACTATACATGCATATATAAAAAGCCCATCATTTTTAAAGCAAAATATGAGCCTGCTAATATGCAGGCTCAGAGGAAATACTAAAATGATGATATCTCTGGCACTAGATCCCGGAGCTCTTAGGCCAGGCCTTTACACTGATTCTACAGGCTTTTGCACTTTGCTTCATTCCTTCAAGTATACCCACTTCTTGCACCCAGATAACTGCTGTTTACATATAGTTTTTTGGTAGTCTCGCATTCAGCACTGCCCAGGACCAAACCTTTTCAAGTTTCGGCAGTTGATCATTCACACCGAGAAAGAGAAATGCTAGGAAGCCCCCCTCCCCTGTCAGTTAAAAATAAGCAGCTTATTAAGTAAACTGGCCAAGGGTGGTTGTTGATTTCTTCCCCTGCTATTTGCAACATGAGCAAATGACTGCATTTAAAATTCGAAACCAGCACAAAAGTGATGGTAGTAATCAAAAAGTATTGATTCCTTAACAGGTCAGCATGTTTTGAACTGGACATTTAAAATCACAGGCCACCAATTTATTACCAAGGCATAAACAAATCAATGTTTTTTATTTGTATCCATCAATAATAGCTACAGGTGTTTATGTGCGTGCGTGCACATGCACACACATGCACATGTATGCACACACAGTTAATAAGAGAGAAATTTAATGCTGGAAAAAATACACTAATTAATTTTGAACTTTAGCTGGCAGAACATCTGAAATATACTTCTTCAACTTTCTATCTGCTTCTGTATATTAAGCCCACATCTGCATAAATTTCAGGATCACTGTACTTCAATCAAACTCAAGTTGAATTGAAAACATGCTCTTGACTCCCTGGTAATGCAGCAGGGGATAATAATAATGATAATGATAATAATTTTATTATTTATACCCCACCTGCCCATCTGGCTGGGTTGCACTCTCTGTTCTTCCCAAAATAACTTAACAGTGGAAGAAGCTGAATGAAAGCTTGCTGTGCAGAACCATCTCAGACCACTTCCAGATAATGCAATGGTTTTGCCTAGAATCTAAAATTCAAGGAGGCCTAGAAAAAGGCTACAGGTGTCAGATTGTTTAACCAACTCTTCCTTCCTTCCTTCCTTCCTTCCTTCCTTCCTTCCTTCCTTCTTAGAAGTAATAACCCTTTTTCAGTGGTGGAGCTTCATGCTCCGGCGCCGGGGGGGTGGAGAGCAGGCAGGGGCTGGCCTGGCGCGCATCCCAGGGGCGTGGCACGCTGCCTGCAGGGGCATGTTGTGTGTACTGGGGGCATGGTGTGCATCCCCTGTGGGGGCGTGGCACCAAGCGGGGGCGGGGGGCAGGGACAATGGTACCCCACCAGGATCGTGCTGCTGGGGGCGGTACGCTCCCCCCACACCCCTCTTCCTCCGCCAGTGCCTTTTTTCTCCCTGCTAGTGTCCAGTATTGCTTCTGAATACCAGCTGCTGGAAAAATGCACTCCTAACACAGTACACTACATTTTCCTTTATTAGCATCTCATAACATAAAACATCACCATTTGCATGTTCTTATTGCTATACTGTATATGATTAAACAACACAGAGAATAAAAAGGCAATCTTCTCCATGAGTTCTCTTTAGACCTGTTTCCCAACCAGCTGTTTCTTTTAAATTAGCTTAAGTTTTGGGGATTCCTAAAGTGTATGATTTGTTGTTCAACTCTTGCACATCAGACTCTTCTTCAAACTTTGGCCATGTCAGCTTGAGCTGAAGAAGTAAGTTGCTGCAGCACCAACAGCTCCAGCCACATATAATCCTCCTTTCCTGATGATGAGCTCAACCTTGACAGCTGTGGTTGGGACTTCTCTCCAATGACATGTCATCTAATAAATATATCAGACTTCAGAGGCTACCTTTTCCTCCTTGGCACCAGCCAACCATTTAAAAAAAAAAAGAGCATTAACCTTTATTTAATTTCCCCCCTATGATCCTGCATGCTGCGTTCACGAGTCTACGGACATGAGCTGGAGTCGATGTAACATGACTGTGAGCTGGAGAGGGAATAGTAATGGCTTGAAAGCTGTGATGAGTGTGTATTAAGCAGTGTTAATAGACAGCAGAGCAGAAAGGCGTGCCTTGGGTGTGAAATCTGTTTCTACCAGTAATGTTAATGATCACGGGGGAACCGACAATGCAGCTCCTTTCCATCCCAGTATTGCATCTTTTCTCTGGAGAGATAATGATGAGCACAGGGGAGCCTTTAAAACAGTGTTTTATAGCGAGTTGCCAGGTCATGTGATGAAGCTGAACAGGCATGGGATCCAGCTCAAATCCATTCCCCTCCCCCTTCTCTGCCGCTTTGGGCAGGAGGACATTATGCCAGGAAATCTTAGGCTGCGCTGGGTTTGGGGACTTAACTTTGGCTGAACTGGGAATCAGAAGGTTGAGCTGGAGATCCACTGCATACTAATATTCCTCATCCCAACAGATCTTGCCATGTGATAGCCCTCCACAGTTTGTTGCATATGAGATACTGTCAAAGGAGTCAACTAAGGTGATCGGTCTGGAAACCAAGCCTTATGAGGAATGGCTGAGGGAATTGGGCATGTTTAGAAAAGAAGAGGAGACAGAAGAGATATGATACTCATCTTCAAATATCTTAAGGGCATCACATGGAAGATGGAGCAAGCTTGTTTTCTCCTTCTCTGGGGGGTACGACTCAAACCAATGGCTTCAAGTTACAAGAAAGGAGATTCTGACTAAACACCAGGAAGAACTTTCTGACAGTAAAGTATTACAGATGATTCTCCATCACATTCTTTTAAGTAAACTAGAAATGTGCAATATAAATAGTTTTCTATTATATTTATTAAATCAATATTAATCCAAACTAAACTAAAGACTGTACATCAAGCAATAAGGGTGGTCCTACAAAAAGCCAGCTTGCTTTACCTATCACTTTAGTGACAAAAATAGATAAGCCTTGGTTGGAACATCTATGATGGTCAAAAAACAACAGTGGTTTTAAATGATGTTTGATCTCTTCCAAAATGATGTCACTGTAGATTTAGTCCACTCTTTCCCCAAACTGCCAAGCAATTCACAACCCAATCTTCTAACAGTTAAGCTGTGACAATGTTATGGCCCAAAGTCCTTTGAATGAGCCTGACAGAAACCACCTTGAATCCAACCGCCTGTTCACACTGGGATTTTGTGGTCTCTGGGTAGATGGCCTGTTTGCTGTCTGGCAACATGACAGAATGAATATTCCCCACCCCCTGGCATTTTTCAAATGTAGCCACTCAGCCAGCAATCAGAGCGATTAAGCAGCAAGATAAAAGAAGCACAGGATTCAGCCAGGACAGATGAAACTATCCAAATGTAATGGGTTTTCAAAAAGCATTTCCAAAGAGGTGTAAATCCCATCATATCCAATTGCTCTGAACCTTTTCTGTGAAATCTCTCCATCTTTTGAGAACCCAACCCTCCTGGATTTACTGAGATTGTCCGGAACAAAAGAAAATGAAAACGGACACTTAATCCTTTATTTTCAGGGTAAAAGGAAAGGAAGAAGAAGAAGAAGAAGAAGAAGAAGAAGAAGAAGAAGAAGAAGCAGCAGCAGCAGCAGCAGCAGCAGCAGCTGCTGCTCAAGTCCCTTCATTTTCTCATCTGTCCAGTTCTGTACAGCATATCTCCTGCTGGAAATGAGTAAATGACATCGGAATGGGAAATTATTGCATTAATAAGGAATATTTTGTGTGTGGGGATTTCTCTCCTGTGGTTGAAAAATCTTCATGTAATTTTGGTTAAAGGCCAATTTGGACAGAAATTGCTCTTCTAAGAGCTTCCTAGAATTAAAACTATTTTCATCCTCTTTGGCTGTCTTAGAGCTAATGTAAATGTTGAGAGGGAAATTGCCGAGCAAACTCTCCTACCTCAAATTTGCCTGCAAAATGCTCACAGTTATGCTCTCCTAAACTGGATTTACTTCAAATTATAGATTATGCTGGATTTAAGCCTCAATCCTATACTCACTCACTTGTGAGAAAAATGAGATATTCAAAGTAAAAAAAGAAGAAAGAAGAACCAACAAAATTGAAATGACCGAGTATTGGTTGATTAGCAGTCATCTGTCTCAAGAGACAATCGAGTGCAGCTCCAGAGGTGAAGTCAAACTGATGCATAAGTAGTACCACACTGACCTCCCTGGGGAACAAGCCTGGGTGGTGTGTATGAAGGTACTGGGCTGCCCAGATGACAAGACCCCTTCCTGGCCTCGCTGATGTGGTCCAAAGGAAAACAGAGCAATATGTTTGGCACCAGCTTTACTGCAAGAGCTGCTGGAAAGAGGTGTACAAGGCACCATCCAACTGCCTTAGGGACTCCACTCTGGATTTGTGTAGGGTTTACTCATTAGCAGTGGCGTAGCGTGGGGGGTGCAGGGGGGCCGGCCACACCGGGCGCAACATCTGGGGGTTAGGGTTAGGGGGCGCAAATCCACGGGTTAGGGGGCGCAAATTACTTGCCTTGCCCCGGGTGCTGACAACCCACGCTACGCCACTGCTCATTAGCCTTTTCTTCTCCTGAAGGTGTCTCACAAGTCAGCAGAGCTTTGGGACCAGAGTTTTCCTTCTCCTAGATGAGCTACTTTCCCAGGTTGATGAGCCCCATCTGCCACTCAGTTCCCTCTACAGCATGTGCAGAAACTGCCTTCTTGACCATTGGACCCACTATTGGTCTTGTCCACTCAATCCGACAGAGCCTGTCTTTGCATGCAGAAGTCCCTGACTCATTGGCTACCCTCACCTGGTTTAGCTGGCCAGTTGAAGCCTTTTCCAGGGTGTGACCTGTTGGGATACTGCCAGGGAGATAGAGTCCATCTGAGCCCCCAAGCTCGGTGCCGGACGATCCATCGACCTCCCGTAGTCACGCAGTATCAGCAATTTAGCGACACTAAGCCTCTGGCTTAGTGCACACTCTAACAGCAGAAATTCACACAGCAAGAAGTTGCACAGCATGAGAGCAGAACATGCATATTTACAGTTTATTTGGCATTGGTCAGAACAAAGAAAACATGACCGTCTGCTCCGACTGCTTAGGCAAAACAGACAAAAACGAAAGGAACATATAGCATAAACATCCTGTGAGACAGGAACTTACGCAGGCTGTGACACAAACATCCTGCTGCCTTTTAAGGTGGAACGGAAATATCCTAACATCCTCCCCCTTTCCGTGTAACCTGTAGTACCTGTGGTTCAACCCAATTGCAACCTTTGTGCGTAAACCTTCAGTTGTTCTCTGTTAACAACCTTAGACAACAGATCAGCAGGAATTTTATTTCCTGGCATGTAGGACACTTGAATGAGTCCTTTCTGAATACACTCTCTTGCACGATGTAGCTTAATCTGCAAGTACTTGGTCCTTTGCTTGCAACTCTCCGAGTTCAGCAAAGCCAAACAAGATCTATTGTCTTGATACACTTGTATAGGACATTTCACAGAAACCCCAATGTCCTTAAACAGTTGCATCAACCATTCACAATCCATGAGTGAAAATGACAGAGCATTGAGTTCTGCTTCACAGGAACTTAGGCTAACTGTCGTCTGCTTTTTGCACAACCAGTCAAACAGGCAGTGGTTGTACATGTAGCATACTCCAGAAGTGCTTGTACCATCCGTGGTGTCACTTCCAAAACTTGCATCTGCAAAGATTTCAAGACCTCCAGTCTTCTGACTGGTGAACCTCAGCTTGTAGTGCATAGTCCCTTTCAAATACCGGGCTATGCGCTTCAGAGCTTTCCAATCCTGAACAGTAGGATTGTTAGCATGTCTGCTCAGCAGGTTAGTGCTTACAGCAATGTCAGGTCTTGAACATCTAGCAATGAAATTCAACTTGCCTAGAATGCATCTGTACAGCGTTGTGTCAGAAAACGCTTCAGCAGTACTGTCTACCTGGTAACCTGTCACCATCGGTGTGTCTGCTGGGTTTGCATCAACCAAATTCAACCTGGTTAATACATCAGCAATTTTCTGTGTTTGGTGTACCAGAAAATTACCTGTTTGGTCCCTCTCCACCTGCAGAGAAAGATAGTTGGATACCTCACCAAGATCCTTCATGTCAAGGTGCTCCTTCAGCTGAGCTAGGGTGCTTTGGTAGAAAGCCTGATTCTTCCAAAACATCAGAAGATCATCAACAAAACATAAACAATACAGTTTGTTTTGCCCCTCCTCCTTGACAAACACACACGGATCAGCTTTGCCCTGGTGAAAACCTAGAGAAAGCAACGTTTCAGTGAGTTTTGTGTTCCAACACCTGGCACTCTGCTTGAGACCATATAAGGATTTCCGCAGTTTACAGACCATTCCCTTCTGTATCTGCATCCCGTCAGGTGGAAGCATGTACAGCTCCTCCCCCAAAATCCCGTACAAAAAAGCTGTATTTATGTCATGATGGGAAACATGCAGTTTCTCCTCCGCAGCGATCTTGAGCATCAGCCGAATGCTCTCATATTTGACCGTGGGTGAGTAGGTCTCGTGGTAATCCTGCCCTGGTACCTGTGAAAAACCTCTGGCAACCAATCTGGCTTTGTGTCTGACAACCTTGCCATTCTGGTCTGTCTTGGCCTTGAAGACCCATTTGCTGCCAACCAGTCTCATTCCTGGGACTACCGGTACCAGCTCCCAAGTCTGGTTCCTGTTCAAGGAATCAACTTCAGCCTTCATGGCATTAAGCCAAGGCTCAGCATCTTTAGAGGTTAACCCCTGGACCTCTTTGAAGCTTGAAGGTTCCCACACCTTCTCTGAGCTACTAAGAACAGCAGTTGCTGTCTTAGCAAACTCATCAGCAAATCTCTTTGGAGGTTTGCCTTTGGTCGCCCTTTCAGACCTGCGAACCAGACGCAAGTCTTCTGGACTCATCTCCTCCTTCTTAGGAGAAAAGTGACCAATGGTGAACAGTGGTTCTTCCAGTTCATTGTCAGACGCATCAGATGGTCTGACTGAGGCCTTTGCGCTCTTGTAGTCTGCTGTGTCATCACTGTCACTGACAGCAGCAGCAGCGCCGCCCACTGAACTGGAATCCGAACTCTGATCATCATCATCATCATCATCATCATCATCATCCTCAGTTTCCTCAGCTTTCTCAGCATGATCTGCTTTCTTCACATCACCTTCATCCTCCTCTGGGTAACTCTGGAAAATTCCCACATTTTCCCCCCACTTAGGATTGTACTCAACACTCCTTGTGAACTTTATGGATTTAGAGTTAGTCATCCATACTCTGTATGCACCTTTATCGTACCCCATGAACAAACCATGTGCCCCACGCTTCCCAAGCTTGTTGCTTTGTGGGGTGTGTACCCACATGTCAGAACCAAAGATTCTCAAGTGCTTGGTGTTAGGTTTCTTACCAAACATTTTCTCATAGGGAGTGCAGCCAATAGGTGATGACAGTCTGCGATTAAAACTGTAAACAAAATTCGAGAGAGCCTCCCCCCAAAACTTCTCAGGGAGGTTGGCATCATGCAACAAGGTTTTTATCCCTTGCAGCAACGTTTGATTTGCTCTCTCCGCAAGCCCATTCATCCATGGCGATCTAGGCGTTGACAAGTCATGCTGGATTCCCTTCTCAGTCAGGAAAGCTTCAAACTGCTGAGAAGTGAACTCCCCGCCCCGATCAGTAAACAGACAGCCAATACGTTTACCATGAGCATTCTCCAACCAAGCACAGAATGCCTTGAACCTAGGAAATGCTTGCGATTTCTGCTCGAGCACAAACACATGAATGTACCTAGAAAAAGAATCAATTAGAACCATGAAGTACCTTGCTCCTCCCAAAGAGGGCGTCAGAGGACCTACCAGGTCTGCGTGAACTAGCTGGTAGGGTTTGGAAGCCTGCCTGCTAGACTCCTTGCCTTTTGGAGCAACCTTCACCTTGTTCTCTGCACAAGATACACATTTCATGTGAAACTTACAAGGTTTGATGTCCAAACCTTCAACCAACTCAGGCATCTTGGCTAGCGCTTGCCAAGAGAGGTGACAAAATCTTCGATGTGCATCATGAATGCATCCTGCATGAAGAACCTTGTTAGTTTGTGCAACACAACAAGTATCAGCATTAGACACAGCAACATCATCATAAGTTAGACAGAACAAACCATCCATCAACTTTGCATGCCATATGTCCTCTTTGCCTTTTCTGATGACACAGACAGTCCTCTTGAAGGAAACCTCAAAACCACGCCCAGTCAGCTGTGGTACACTAATCAAATTGTCCACAGCTCCTGGAACAAAAAGAACATTACTAATGGTAGTATGCAGACTTTCAAGTTTCACAGTCCCAACTCCTGTAGCTTGCAAAGTCCTTCCATCAGCCAGCTGGACCTCTCCATCTTGAGGTGTGAAGGAGACAAACAGATGGCGGTCTTTGGTGAGATGGCGCGTGGCCGCAGAGTCAACAATAAACCTGGCCTTCCCCTTCGAAGCAGATTTGCTGGCAAACAAAACCTTGTTTTCCACCAGCGTGGGCTTTTGCAGCTTGCCCCCCTGCTCCTGGCCATCAGACTTGCCTTTAGCCTTTGGTGAAGCTGTGCCAGCAAACAAAACCTTGTTTTCCACTGGCGTGGGCTTTTGCAGCTTGCCCCCCTGCTCCTGGCCATCAGACGTGCCTTTAGCCTTTGGTGAAGCTGTGCCAGCAAACAAAGCCTTGTTTTCCACTGGCGTGGGCCTTTCACCCCCCTTCTGCTTCGGGCCATCTGCAGGCATCCGTCTCTGTTTACTTCTGGCTTTCCGGCCTCTGCAAAGTTGACCTTGGCTCCCATGGGAAACAGAGCTCTCAGCTGCCGACTCCTTGGCTCCCCCTGGAGGCTGGAATGCTGCCTGGGATGACATCACAGTCAGCTCCCCCTGCAGCTTGCAACCGGTGCCCTCGGCATCCTTGCATTCACTCGCATTCTGGGAAACAGCCAGGACCTCCGATGCAGTCAAACTCTGGGCTGGGATGACTGGCAGATGGGCTATCTTCAAAGCATTCCACATCTGACGTGCAGTGGTGTTGCCAGCTAGCGTAGCAATTTCCTCCAGAGAGACGGACAAGACTATTACGTCTATGGCTCTCGAATTCTGAGCCTCCCATCTCCCTGTCAGAGGAACTGGAGGGGCTTCACATACAGTATGCCACAACCCAAACTGACGCAGCAAACTCTCACACCATTTTGCCCAGGTCTCATAATTGTCCCGATTTAACTTTGGGCACTCAGCAGCTTCAGAGGCTTGGAAAAACTCCATTCCACCTCTTAACGTCAGCCGTGAGTCTTCTTCACTTCAGAGACTCCTTATCTTGGCTCCTCATAAATCACGAAGCCTGCTTGGCTCGGCTCCCAGGCCAATTAGGCCAGCCGGACATCAAAGACGCTGCCGCGGCAACGAAAAGCCTTTACTTTCGCTTTTCCAACATACCTTTCAGCAGTCTGTCGCTGTCTTACTCTCCTGCAAGTGCCGTGAATCTGGGCCCGAAACCTGTTGTTGGGATACTGCCAGGGAGATAGAGTCCATCTGAGCCCCCAAGCTTGGTGCCGGACGATCCATCGACCTCCCGTAGTCACGCAGTATCAGCAATTTAGCGACACTAAGCCTCTGGCTTAGTGCACACTCTAACAGCAGAAATTCACACAGCAAGAAGTTGCACAGCATGAGAGCAGAACATGCATATTTACAGTTTATTTGGCGTTGGTCAGAACAAAGAAAACATGACCGTCTGCTCCGACTGCTTAGGCAAAACAGACAAAAACGAAAGGAACATATAGCATAAACATCCTGTGAGACAGGAACTTACGCAGGCTGTGACACAAACATCCTGCTGCCTTTTAAGGTGGAACGGAAATATCCTAACATGACCGCTGTCACATGTTGGCAGCCTCTAGAAGCCACAGGTGAGAGCTAAGTGCAGGGTGGGAGCAAAAGGTGGACAAACTACCCCATAAGGAGCATGACATGTCTCCTACCAGAGGACAGAATACTGTATAAGGAAAATGAAAAAATAAAATAAAAATGTTTTGTGTAGTATGTTGATGTGTCACCTTCTTTATCTAACAAAAGCATGTCCAATAGTCATGGATGATGGGAATTTTCATGCAGCAATATGGGAGGGGGGGGGGACGACAGTTTCCACATCACTGCCCTAATATTTGTGAAGAAGTTTCACACACACACACACTGTAGAAAAGGATTTCAAAAGGAAATAACAGCAACGGCACAAGATAGAGGAGGCAATGTCTCTCTTGTTGAGATCAGATCTTTTATGTGCTTTTTTGAAATGGCTGAAATTTTGCTAAGCTCTTCTGAAGCTAGGTCCCCCCCCCCCATTTTATGGCTCTTCCAAGTCTCACAAGATATTTACAGACGGTGCTGTTGTGAATGAAAAGTAAATGGAAAACCATTGTTAAGATGAATGGGAAGAGGCAGGAAGCCTCTCCCCATTCATTTTAGACCACACAAAGTGTCCATTCCTCTTTCAGTTGAACAAGTTCACTCACTTTGTAAAGGCTCGTCTTGTGGCTGGTCGTTACTCTTACTGTTCCTTAACTTATTACTGGAAAGGCTAAAGTCTGAAAGGTAATTAGTTAATCCAAGGTCAAGTCTGGGTAAGCCTGAAGTTTAATGTTTGCCTCTGGCTGGCTTTGTTCATTCCAAATATATTTTTGTCTTCTCTCATAACAGGCATTCTACTTCCTTAATGATTGTAAGTTTGCATGGATTAGATAATTATTTGCCCTTCAGAGAGGTGGACATATGCCAGATTTTATCTTGACTCTCCTGCTGATCTGTTAGCTGTCAGAGTTGTTCTGTAGGCTGGACACAGTCAAAGGATGGATTAGAGAACATCTAATAGTTCTAGCAATGAGTAGGCAGTAATGCTACGGAAATGAAAGGTGATCTATCACGGAACTATCCTAACATGAAGCAATGTTCCTATGATTTTCCCCACCCCTGAACATTATAGCAGTGAAAAGGTTATACATTCCATCACTTGGCATTAAGCATTTGAGTGAGAACTCCTTTTTGTTAATACCAAATAGTCTATAGTTGAAAGTAGAAATAAATGTATGTGGATCTAGCATTGCCACTGAAATTTGGCTTAAAACAAACTTCAAATATAATTTTCCTGGGGGAGAGTCTTGTTTGGGCAACAAAACTGAGAACTATAGGGGAAGCGAAAAAGGTGATTTGGGATGTGGGGACCTAGAATCTCAGAGGAATCACATTCCTAGATAATGTTCTCTGGGTCATTTTATCTCCTATAGCAGGGCTGGGGAAGCTTTAGCTCAATGGTTGAATTCGGCTCACTAGGTCTTATGGGCTGGCCTAGCCAGGCCATTTGGGGTACACTCGAATTTTAAAACCAATTCTTTTTAATCTAACACCTTTTCTTCTCACCCTTCACAATGACACAAAATGCATATTGTTTGGAGAGATGCATAGAAAACTATAGAAAATGTGTGCATTACATAAAAAGTGTGAAGACACAGACATGCAAAATACAAAAATAGACTTTTCATACATTCTTTTAAAACATCTGCACAAAATGGGGTGGGACTGAGCACTAATGGAACTGAAATTGGACAGAATTAGGCAGCTCAGTCCATCCCATGTCCCATGAGGAAAGCATAATAGGAGTCCATATTTTTGAGTGTGTGGTGGTGCATGCACACTACGTTAAGGTTAATTCAAAAAAAGGTTGCCTACGGAGCATTATTTCTCCAGCTTGCTATTTGCCAATATTAAGTGTATCTATAATTTATATTTGCTTCCATGTTTCTTCCAGATTTTCTCACTTTAGCAGAGTCTAGTTAACCGCCCCTCTACACTTACCAATATTAGCTGGGGAGGGAATCAAAGGATTCCTATGTCCTTGGAAAGTCTCTCTTATGTTGCACCTGCATTCTGTGTATTCTGGCTTCTAGGTCTCCTACATCCCCTGTAAGCATTGCTCTTTATTGCAAACACCTTCCTTGGCTCTTGTGAATGGTCCTCATAAAAAAGAGGAGGACAGTGCTTCAGTACAAGTAGCCAATTCACACTCTAATGTGCTTCTTCAACTTTTCCGAGAGCAGCTATCCTGCTGTTC
This sequence comes from Podarcis filfolensis, assembly GCF_964270895.1. Classification (NCBI taxonomy): domain Eukaryota; kingdom Metazoa; phylum Chordata; class Lepidosauria; order Squamata; family Lacertidae; genus Podarcis; species Podarcis filfolensis. The sequence goes on from NC_139604.1 coordinate 110,331,932, forward strand.
ATGTGAGAACCAAGAGCTCTGTGCTTGATCCTGGCTGACGTCAAGGTTTTCACATTTGATAAAACAAAAGCTGAAAATTGGCAAGATTATGGGCCTCGATCATTTGGAGGCATTTGTGCACCAATGTAAATGGACTATAATTGCACTCAGGGATCTCTTGAGACACAGCTGGTATAACAAGGGCCAGTTGGTACCTTACTTAATATTTTACTACTTGTGGGACCTGCGAGGTGTTACTTTCAAATGCATTTGCTGCATTCATTTATCCAGATACATGCAGTGTTTGCGCAACAGATTCAGCTGCCTCCAGGGTTATGTGACGCTGCATTCAAATTTTGCACGAGCTTGGGTGATACATCCATGCATCAGATGTATTTCTTTTTTTGTGTGTGTGGATGGATTTGCATTCCATCCTTCAATAAGTATTTCCAGGCTGGTTGGTTCACACAAATAAATAAACAGATCCATCCTTACATGTATCATCAGTAAGACAAAAAGGTCTTCAGAAAATGACATGTACACTAGTTATGTATGATAATTGCTTTTTGTATTCTGTATTTTATATTTCAAGCTGTGTCAACCTATATTTAGTCATGTGTGGTTAAGTTTCCATTTTTTTTAACCGTTTTACCCATGGTTAAAAGTGAGGGGGCAGTTGGAGAATAATAATAATAATAATAATAATAATAACAACAACAACAACAACAACAACAACAACAACAACAACAACAACAGCTGCATAACCATGTGGAAAAATAGTTGGGGATCACATACTGGGGGTGCAGCGGGGGGATCAAGCAGGGGTGAGGGTTGAGTCAAAGCTAAAAGTGACTGGGGCTAGCCCTTTTCTATCTGTTACATGCCTCTCTCCCCTACCTTTCCTTCCTCTTTGTTTGCCACACCTTTTCCTCTCTTCAATACATATCCATGGACACATGCACTCACACTGATCCATCCACTCCCATTCCCCCACTTTCCTTCCATTCACACACTTCCCTTTCCACCATTCACATGCTTTTTTTCCATGCCTAGAAGGGAAGTGAGCCGCTAGGGGCAAGGTGGGGTCTTTTCACTGCTGGTAACCTCATCTTTCTTCTAGAGGAGATTGGCTAGTAAGAGACAAGGGCTGGGGAGTAGCAATGATGGTAAATCTTCTCCCCATCCCCTGTCTTCACCTCCCAGGTATTCTGGTAGCAAGTGCTGGTCTTACTGCAGTTGTTCCGTTTATTGTAATCAGACATAAATGCAACAGGCTTTCTCTGGATTGGGGTACCGTATTTTTCGCTCTATAACACGCACCTGACCATAACACGCACGTAGTTTTTAGAGGAAGAAAACAAGAAAAAAATATTCTAAACAAAACAGTGGATGTATGATTTTTGTGGTTCATGCTGTGGCCACAGACGTGATCTGACGGTGAGTTTGGGGTAGCCCAATGCAAAAATCCTGAGGATCCATGTGGATCCATGCTTTGTAACCACGTTTTTGCGCCATTGCAGCCCCATGAAACAGTGGGTGCGTGTGTGTTTTTTGGTGCAGGCTGTAGCCATGGATATGCTATGTGATCTGATGGTGAACTTGGGGTGACCCAGTGCAAAAATCCTGAGGATCCATCTGGATCCGTGCTTTGTAACCACACTTTAAGTGGGGAGGGAAGGAAAAGCATTCAAGGGACAAGGAGCACGTGTGGGATGTGTGGAGAAGGATGCTGCTAATAATGCAGAAGAGGGGTTTAAGGGAAGAAGGAACACGCGTGGGGTGTGTGGAGAAGGATGCTGCTAATGATGCAGAAGAGGGGTTTAAGGGGAGAAGGAACACGCGTGGGGTGTGTGGAGAAGGATGCGGCTAATAATGCAGGCGAGGGGTCTAAGGGGAGAAGGAACACGAATGGGGTGTGTAGAGAACGATGCTGCTAATAATGCAGGAGAGGGGTTTAAGGGGAAAAGGAACACGCATGGGGTGTGTAGAGAAGGATGCTGCTAATGATGCAGGAGAGGGGTTTAAGGGGAGAAGGAACACGCGTGGGGTGGGTGGAGAAGGATGTTGCTAATGATGCAGGAGAGGGGTTTAAGGGGAGAAGGAACACGCGTGGGGTGGGTGGAGAAGGATGCTGCTAATGATGCAGGAGAGGGGTTTAAGGGGAGAAAGAGCTCGAGTGGGGTGGGTGGAGAAGGAGCTTTTCGGCGAGCTGAGCGGGGAGGGGGGAGGGAAAGAGCACTGTTGCTTTAAAGGAGCCAACCGGACAGCAGCCACTTACAGCAGTGTAAGCAGCTCCTTTCCTCTCCCGCTTTGCTCCTTCTCTCCCTCTTTGCTGCTTTACGCAGCTAATGGCGAATCCCCTGCAACCCAAGTCCTGCTCAGCAGATCAGCTGAGACGCTGGGAGAATCGTAATTTCCCCCTCTCCCTCATCCCGTGCCCTCCTGTCCCCAGCAGCCTTTTAAAAAAGTTTTTTACTGGTTTTCACTGCGCTCGTGGCTCAGAGCCCTCCTGTGCCCTGCCGTCCCTCTGCAGCCTCATTGCTCCGTTTAGAGAGCACACGGACCTTTGCTAGCTGAGGCTGCAGCAGCTGTTGCTGGCTACGGGGCGCTTTTTCCAGCTCGCTATGGCTCCCGTCTGTCCCTCCTCCCGTGTAAGCGGCTGCTGCCCGCTTTGCTGCCATGGCTCTCCTTCCCTCTCTCCTCCTTGGCTCCCCCCCTCCTCCTGGCTGTAAAGCAAGCAAAGCTAGAGCCGTGCAAAGCCCTGCAAGTGGCTCCCGCTTTGCTTGACTGACGGCAGCCATGGCTCCGGTCGAGTGCATTCACTCCGTAACACGCACAGGCATTTTCCCTTACTTTCTAGGAGCAAAAAAGTGCGTGTTTTGGAGCGAAAATTACGGTATATTCTATGCCTTTAAGCTTCCTTGAATCCTATCAGGGAAAAGGTGGGGTATAAATAAGTATATAATAATTATTATTAGCAGCCTCAGAGACAGTAATGCTTCTGAATACCAGTTGCTGGAAACCACAGGAGGGGTCAAAATATTGTTATATATGGGGAAGGGCCATAGCTCTGTGGCTGAGCATCCCAGGTCCCAGGTCCAATCCCTGGCATTTCCAGGGCTGAGAGAGACCACTTTCTGGAATCCTGGACAACTACTCATAGTCAATTTAGTCCAGGGTTTCCCAAACCTGGTTTGTATCTATTTGGGACTACAGTTCCCATCATCCCTGACCCGTGGTCCTGCTAGCTAGGGTTGATGGGAGTTGTAGTCCAAAAACAGCTGGAGGCCCAAGTTTGGGAAACCCAGATATTGACAATATAGACAATATTGAGCAGGATGAACCATTGGTCTGACAATCTATAAGACTCCTATTATTAAGGGCAGGGCTATTAGAAAATGAAGGCCAATTTAATAAATAAGTATTTTTGTTAAAAATTTCAACAGTTCACTTTTGATTTCATTAAGAACTCACAGATGATTGTCTTCCACTTTATTTTTTACTTTTATGTTTAACTCCCAAATACAGTACTTTTCCGTCTATAAGACACCCCCATGGATAAGATGCCCCCTAATTTTGGGGACTCAATATTAAGAAAATGGGGGGAGATTGTCCAGAATGGGAGAAATGCCGAAAGAAAGCTCACCCAAATTCCAAATGCTTGCAATCCAACGTAACACAGAAGCCTCCTATCCTATTTCCAATCGACACCAGCAGCCGCCAATCACACGCCCAATTGCCGCAGTAGGGCCCAATCACCAGCACCCATTGCCGCAGCAGCGACCAACCGCAAGCAGACATTGCCGCAGCAATGGCCAATCACAAGCGGACATCCTTGCAGCAGCATCCAATCGCAAGTGGACATTACCGCTGCAACCTGTCACCTGCAGTAATGCCAGTGACAATCTACTACTCAAGACAGAAATCATTTCCACCGTCCCCCCTCTGCACTACCCATGTATAAGACGAACCCATTTTTTAAGTGTTGTTTTAAGGTAAAAAAACATTGTCTTATACACGGAAAAGTACAGTATCTCCTACCATCACCGCTGATTAACACATTTTTTTAAAAAAAAGTTCAAATGTGAGCAGCTGTTATATTGAGATTATATACTCTCATTTCTAATTTCTCAACAACTTCACAGTCTTCTCTAAGTGCTTCATCTTATACCTTTTTAACTTAAATGTCCTGATGCCTCTCTAGTGGCCTATAGCTTCTGATATATCCCAAGGCAGTCTCCAGTTTCCTTTTTAATGCCTTTGGTAATTTCAGAAATACTTCCTAATTAAGATTTTGAGAATTGGACTAGATTCCCCTATTGTGAGCCACCACGAGAACGAAGCATTGCAGTTTCTTCATCTGTTATAATTGCAGGTTTAGCATGAGGTGATTGATTGCCTGTGGAACTAATGCTGGTATTTCCATGGAGTTTTGAGAAGAAGCAGTTAAGGCCTGGCTCACATTATTTACATATCATCTGGAAGGAGCAGGAAATCGGGGTGGTTCAAAGGGCACGGCTCACATTGCTTCCTCTGGGGCATTCCGTCAAAGAGGAACAATGTTAGACCCATGGAAAATTAAATGCCTGAATCATGCAAGAACAATGACACAACATGGAGCAGATCAGGGCACTGGAGACCATGAGGGGGATTTTAAAATGTGTTGTCTTGGCAGTCTTTCAGGTTCTTTCATAGACCTCCCGTACAGGTATGGTATACTGACTTACAAGAAGGAAAATCAGGTTCCTATTGATTGGGTGATGGAGACAAGAATTGTCAACCTGAAGGAGAAGGCGACAGAAGGCTAGTCTCAGAAATGCTGCTATCCGATGGCATTCCTTTCCCTTCATCATGTAGCAGCCCCCCACTCCACAGAAAAGCTCTCCTGGGGGATAGGGAACCCTCCTGAGGGGAGTAGGGCTGCCCAAGAAGGAAGCATCTTCTGTGAGCATCTTCTCTGCCCAATTTTTAGCAACCTCCCCTCTCAGCATTGTTCACCAGAGTCCAACCTCACCCACAGAAAAAGCTTTTCAGGAAGCATGGGATAGGGGCTTCTAACTTTCCACTAGCACTTCTGAGAGTCAGGACCTAAATGTGCAAGACAACATCTTTAAAGTAATATAGCTTGTTCTTCAAACAAACTACTTCCTACTGAAAATGAAAAATGTAAATAAAATCAATGTGTCTGTTGTCCCCAACAATAGGAAATATGGCTGCTTCAAGCAGTTAGATAAATGTAGATATTACTGCCTTCTTTCAATAAAGAGTTGTGCTCTCTGAATATGCTTTCAGTGTCTTTCAGACACAAGCCTGTTATTCAGTCTGCTTTAGCTGAGTATTAAAGGATCCCTTGTTATACACCATCATAATTTTCGCATTTTGTATATGTGTTAGAGGAAACCCACATAGGTATCCTTTGATTTGTATTTTTATTGGTAATTTCTCTTCCCTCCCTCGCTTTCTCTGGCTTGTTATGCCATCAATGCCAATGAAAATTCAACTGCTTAGAGGAACAGGAAAGTGGCTGTTAAAAATTCTGGGAAGCAGGCTTCAAACAATGTTTCAGTTTTGGCTGATATTTCCAGAGGCAATGTTCTTAGGACCATTCATTATTATACAAAAGACTCTTGAGACGTTTTGGCTATCAATGATATGTTTTGGCTATCGCTTCATTCTAAAATTAAAGTATGCCCTTTACCTGGAATGCAAGAGGCATCGAGTGGGATATTTGGTAAAACTTAGCATTTAACTTCTGCAATTTTTCAAGTGAAATGGATAATATCCCTCTAATCCTTTCCATTGTAGACATTTCAGAGAGATTGCTTTGCATTTCAGTACTGGAAAACAACAGGAATTGTGCCCAGCCACTGCCTCACTTGAGCTATTAGGCCCAGACAGCTTTCCCTTGAGTGGAGATTGCTCTTTACTTCTGGAAGGCTGCCAGCAGGCAGTGGGATTGGTGGTAGGAAACTACATATTGTTGCACATGTGAGTGTAGAAGATGCACTGATCTTCTGGACTGTGTCCTACTGATTACACTCAAATGTGCTCCTCCACTGATGGAAGGCTCTTTGATCCAGTAGAAGTTTTTGTGAGTGAAAAGTAGGGAGGTGGAAGAGACAATTTTTGCTGTTTCTCCCTTCCTTCTGTAGTCCTCTCTCACAAACATTGCATTCCAGATGGCTGGAAGGCCATTTGGAACAGCATGAGAGATAATGGAGGGGGATGCAGCTGCAAGGAGGAATTTTGCAAACATCACCTCCTCTCCCTTTCCGGTCAAAGAAGCATCCACTGGATCAAAGAGATTTCTTTCAGCGTAGGTACACATGCAGATACAACCCTGTATGTTTTACATCTCAGCCTTAAATGCATTTAATTAGAAGCCACTCAATTTGAAATCACTCCAACTTATATTTAAGAAATAAGTGTTTATTGAGCTAAGTATGTTGTTTCATAAATGGCAGTAGTGCTATTGATCACCACCATTTTTCAACATAATATGAGTGATTTAGTGCAATATTCACAAAACTTCAGCATCAGATTCACAATATCATAACTGGACCAATCAACTCAGAAAAAAACATATTCAACAAATTTCAAATGTTATTCATGCCAAAGGAACACAAAATGCAGGCTTCAACTGGCATCTAAATGCCAACAGGGGGTGTGGCTAAATAAGCCTCCAGACATAGGGATTTCCATAGGTTAGGTGCCACAACTAAGAGGACACTGTCTCTCTCTCACACAGTCTCACTTCTACTGGTGACAGAACACAGCAAATCTAAGGAGGTGCTGTTGTTGTTTAGTCATTTAGTCGTGTCCGACTCTTCGTGAACCCATGGATCAGAGCACGCCAGGCACTCCTGTCTTCCACCGCCTCCCGCAGTTTGGTCAGGCTCATGTTTGTAGCTTCGAGAACACTATCCAACCATCTCGTCCTCTGTCTTCCCCTTCTCCTTGTGCCCTCCATCTTTCCCAACATCAGGGTCTTTTCCAGGGAGTCTTCTCATGAGGTGGCCAAAGTATTGGAGCCTCAACTTCACGATCTGTCCTTCCAGTGAGCATTCAGGGCTGATTTCCTTAAGAATGGATACATTTGATCTTCTTGCTGTCCATGGGACTCTCAAGAGTCGCCTCCAGCACCATAATTCAAAAGCATCAATTCTTCGGCGATCAGCCTTCTTGATGGTCCAGCTCTCATTTCCATACATCACTACTGGGAAAACCATGGCTTTAACTATATGGACCTTTGTTGGCAAGGTGATGTCTCTGCTTTTTAAGATGCTGTCTAGGTTTGCCATCGCCTTTCTCCCAAGGAGCAGGTGTCTTTTAATTTCATGACTGCTGTCACCATCTGCAGTGATCAAGGAGGTAGGTAGGGTCATGGTACAGTTTTGTACCGTAACCCCTGAAAACAAGGCTATTTTTGTTCGGGTTCAGTTCCAAAACCCATGGAGACTGGCTGATTTTCATATATTAATTTGAACTAATTTGTCTGCAGTCTTCAAGTTATTAATAGCAAATGTTTAAGCCAGCAAGATCACTAAGAGATGCTTCTGAAACAGGTCAAACGCTCCTTTCCGAAATTTGGGTTCACTTTCATGTAACTTACTGCCATATGCAAAGCGATGAACTTCTGAATATTTTCAAAAGGCACAGAACTTGATCCAAAATAACATAAGGCTCTTATTCTTGCAGGTGGTTGTGTGCGCCAACCTTACAAAGAGCCTCTTAAGTATTATTAAAAGCAAGAAGTAGTTAGTATAAAATACCAAATATTAACAGGTGATAGAGCATTTATTTGACAGATTGAATCAGGTGCTCTACTTCCATGAGAGCAAGTCACAAAAAGTTTAACTTGTTTTTAACTTTTTATGATTTTATTGTCTAGTTTTATGTCTTTATATTCTCTCTTTCTCACACACAGAGTAGAAAGTATACATGTGCACTATACCTGATGTTTCTCAGTGCTAACTCAGTAACTGTGAGACCCAGTGGCAGCTCCTGCCCATTGGGGATGTTGGAGTGGTGGGCAGGGCACCAAATGCCAGGCCTGGAGCCAAAGGGTCACAGGAGGACAATTGTGGGCATACATACAGGAGATGGAACCAATTTGTTCTGGCTTTTCACCTGCTATCCTTGCTTGCACAGATACATATTTCAGGAATGTAATTACTCTTTGTATAGAGATCCTCCATCCTGCATATAGATCCTCGTCCATATGTGAGAGTTGTTGCTTTAAAAACAAAAACAACCCACCCCCTGCCCCCTATGGAAACAGGAATAGGAACTGCTCTTTATGCATTGTGATTGGCTATGATGCACAGACACTTCTGGAGACTGACAGAAACCACTCCAGAGAGTAACTCAGATTTCTCAGTACATTTGAAGGCTATGGGTAGAGTATGATGGACAGGAAGAAGGTTATGCTATGATTCGTGGGGGGAGATATTGATCATTTGGGGGGCATAGACATCTGGGCTGGGTGAGGTCAGACTGAGCTGGCAGGGGAGTGCTCCATTTGTCCTGATGGACAAGCTTCCACTCGTGCCATCACACCTCATTACTGCCATGTTTTTATACCAAATTAAAACAAAAGTACAGTGAATATCTTATAAGCCAGTCATTTCACCTGAGGTTTTCACCAAGAGATCCACACACTAAAAAGCCATCTGGATAGTTTTTATGTTTCCTCGTTATATAAAATAATGTCTCCTCGGGGGTGAAGGGAGTTGTTGCAAGCTAGAGTTATTAAGTTGGCTTGGCTTTAGGTTTGCTGGGACCTGCTGAGATACTCCTTAACCGCATTCCACATTGGTAAGAATAGTAGACGGAACCACATAGTTTGACATGTTTAACCTTTGCCCATCACTTAAACTAAATTTGAACTCCTTCTTGCAGCTTTGATATTTACCTCAGCTCTCTGCTCAGTAAACCTCAAATCCAGGTGCAGGTAGGACAATAGCACACTAAAATATTTGTTTTCTATCCAAAATGTGGTCCTGAAATGTAAGCATTAATTGTGAGTGGAGTCAGGCTGATATTTTCTCCTGGGATGTTTTTGGCCATCATTGAGGAGGAAGGATGAAAAGAAGACTGGAGAGGAATGAGAGATTTTTTTGTTTGTACATAACTTTATAGACAAGGTAGCTGAGGGTTTGTTCGTTTTTAATCTCATCCCTAAAAAGAATAGGGGGGAATCTCAAGAACCTCATCTATAAAGTAAGATAAACTAAACCCACTTTCCCTCAAAACCCAGAATTTCTTCCTAATTCACAAAAGCAGCCAAAATTCTCTCCCCACTTTCAGGTGGGATGGGATTGCTCCTCAAAAATAAGGAAGGGTGATTTTCACCCACCAGTAGATGTAAATCTCACCAGAAGAGTCTGCAGTATTATTTATTTATTGTATTTATTTATAAACTCTTATTATGCATTTTCATTCCAGGAACGCGCACTCAAGGTGGATGCTATGATTTCATTATATTGTGTAGGGAAAATTGTAAGGTGGTTGGTCACAAGGAGACAAGGCATTATGACTTTTTTTTAACCAAATGATTTAAAGTTTCTGCCTTGCCAGTGTTCAGACTTGTGTGATTTGCTTTATAAAGGTCACATTTACATGGTGCATGTCCTGCCCTTGGGGCCTACGTGAGGAGACCACACAGACACAAATGAGACACATAGGCCCATAATAGTCTTGATTGAAATTACAAGTGGAAGTCTATTTTCAGGAGAAAGGGAGCTCAACTCAAAAATACATGTGCTTATTGTGAAACAAATAAGAACAAGAACAAATGGATAAATCTGAATCGCAGCAACATGTGGAGGACCACAAGTTTCCCATCCTTCTTCTAAAGAAAGAACTGGGTGGGGGGGTCACAAAACTGCTGGAAATGGGAAAACCGACTCCTTCCCCACTTTTCTGGAACCAGGGAAAGCGGGGATAGATGTGGCCAAGTTGTCCATGGTGGTAGCTGTCTGTTTGGCAATGTTACTCCCATCCTGAAGCTGCCTGACTGTTCATAGCAACTCATCACAATTGACATTAATGAAAGGTGCCCTTACAATAAGCTAACTGCTGTGAATGTACCACTGCTAGATATTGTCTACTCTTTAAGCATAATATAAGCATCCACATTGTCTGTAAAAAAGAAAGAAAGAGGCAATTTCATCATAATTTGGTACTGTGGAGAACTCATTGCTACTGGCTAGCCATCTGCCATTAGCATAGTAAAAGGATGTGGGGTGCGGACCCTGAAACACAATAGCATTATGAACTTTTAATAACATTTATTGTTCTCGGCTCTGAACAAATTTGTCATGGCTTGCGGATAAGTGGTAGGTCATTGAAGGCATAGTGAGCTCTTTCTGCTGTTTGTTAGGCCTTAATGAGGGATTTTAAAAGCACTTTACGTGCTTGCGATATAAAATTTATGAGAAGCAGACAAAACACAGCTTGGCTCAAGAGAAATAATCAGATTTCTCACAAATCCAGCACAAGGTCACATCCTTTCCCTCCACACCCAATTTTGAGAGAGAGAGAGAGAGAGAGAGAGAGAGAGAGAGAGAGAGAGAGAGAGAGGCAGCAAGTAAACATAAATAAGAAAATGAATGAAAGAAAAACAACTGGACTCAGGAACACTTTTCTTCTTTTTTTTTAAAAAAAATAATTTTTATTAATTTATAACAAAAACATACAAAAATTCCACATCCAACTTTTCACAAATTGTCTCTTTCCTGGACTTCCTTCAGCTTCTCCATAAATCATCCATAGTCAATTTTAAATTACGCATTCCTTAAGTTTGTATTGTCATTAATTAAACCTTTCCCCTTCTGATCCCTTTTAACAATACTTCTCAAATTTCACAGTGCTTCTTGAAATCCCTCTAGCGTTATCTGCCCAGGAACACTTTTCTTCTTAACATAGATTCTTCTTTCAGTCTGCACACATTGGAGGGAAAGAAATAACATTTAGTCAAGAACAGTTGAGACCAGAGTTGGAGAATGTTTGGCCCTCCAGATGTTTTGGACTCAAACTCCCATCAGCCCCAACCAACATGGCCAGCAGTCAGAAATGATGGGTGTTGCAGTCTGACAACATCCGGAGGGCAAATAAGAATTGTTTTGCAAGGGGGGGCGGCAGCGGCGGCAGGTTTCAGCACAGCAGTATCCCAGATGATGGAAGTGCAGAGAAGATTTAAAAAAAAATTGGGGGGGGTGAAAAACAGTTCTGTACCACCCTTTGTCATAAATAACCTCAGGGCAGTTTATACATATAGAAATTATGATTAGAATTAAAAAACGCTGTATAACAAATAAAGTCCAGTACTAAAATTTGTAACAAGCCAAAGGCAGAAACCAGTCCTCCGTTACAAATTGTCAATGCTGATAACTCAGCTTTCCTTGGAAAGCTCAGGAGGATCCTGCTGAGAAAGAGTTCAAGCCTCAGAGAATTCGGCCTTAGAAGGCGGTAGAATGATCAGACCCAGGAAGACAGAGGGGAGGGTGAGATAGTGAGATAGCAGTGCCAATTTCTAAAGGGGAATTACTTACCTCCAGCTACTTCTTAGTAGGCTTGATAGTGGCTTTGAAATTCTCTTGCTAGCGATTCCTTGGCACACCAATACAATAAGGCACTCTCTCAGTGTGGATGCAATATATATCTCACCCAGCACCTTACCTCCTGCACCAAGAGTATTTGGTTCCTAAGCAAACCAGGTACCTGTCAGTCAAGGGTGCTCCATAGACTTTAGTACCAATTTGAGGATTATCAGCTGATCCCACAGCATGAGTACTGTGAGCTTTAAAATGTCAGCAGTGTCCTGTGTGACGCCAAAATTTGCTGCGCCCCCTTTGGACTTCCCATCTTCCGTTGTTCATCTTTGTTGCAGTGCCCTCTGCTGCACCCTCTCGGCTTGGCACCCAGTGTGGACGAACCGGTTTTGCTCCCCTAAATCTGCCTCTGCTGTCAGTTGACCCCAGAAGCTAATCAGGACCCACCAGGCCCTATGAAGCACTAAAACCGAGTCATTTCTTCAGTTTGCACAACTTGTCACTGGAAGCAGCTTCTGAACAGGCTCGTTTTGTTTCACCCTGTCTCCTCCTTTCTCTGCCTCCTCTAGAAACACCAGCTCATTTTAATCCATATTAATCACTTCTGAGCTTGGTAGGAACTTCACACACCACACAACACACATACATCTGTCATACATGTCTTCGTTTCAGCATTATTTGATGCTTTTCCAGTCTTCTTGCAACATCTTTACCATAAGTACTGGAAAGAAAACCTTTTCCATAAATGCTCTAGCTGCCTTTTTTTTTTAAGGCTATGTGAATAGGATGTTAACACAGGCAGCCTCTTCCAAAGAAGTCTACATTGAAAAATGACCTCCATTAAGCTGTTGCAGTTTGCTAGTGATGGTGAGTAATTTTATGTTGAGGTCGTGGCTAAGTTTTAAACACTCATTTACATCTATTGTATATGTAGATATATGCAGATACTGTGTATTCAATATGGTGGTGAGCAGTGGCGTAGCGTGGGTTGTCAGCACCCGGGGCAAGGCAAGTAATTTGCGCCCCCTAACCCATGGATTTGCGCCCCTTAACCCGTGGATTTGTGCCCCCTAACCCATGGATTTGCCCTAACCCCAGATGTTGCGCCCGGTGCGGCCCGCCCCCCCTGCACCCCCCACGCTACGCCACTGGTGGTGAGTCATTAAGGCAGCACTCCTTGCCCCCTCACATCCATCCAAAGCTAATTTGAAGCTTGAGCAAGTTAGATCTTTTTCAGGGAGAGAACAAGATGGTAAGAGGTTTGGAGGTGAGGAATGATTAAAATATGCTTAGCCTACAGAAGAGAAAGTTAAGTGAGTGATATGATAGCTGCCTTCAAGTATCTGGAAGGTTGGGTGTCAAGAGGAAGATGAAACAAACTTGTTCTCTGTTGCTTCAGAGGGAGGACAAACTAATGGGTAGAAATTTCAAAGAAGTTTTCAGGTAAATCTGGAATCCACCTTACCACTGGCAGTAGACTCAAGAGCCTCACTGTCTCCACCATGACCTACTGCCTTGAATGTTTCCGTGGAAGCTACCTGAGCAAACCCTGAGAAAGCCATACCCATTTCTAGACACGAGGCAGTAAAGCAAATGGTTGTGGGTGAACACTTCTGAAATGTCTGCAAATATTGTGTACAAGCCTGTGTTCAATAGTTGTTTTGACATGTCTAATACGGATATGTAGCTCAGTTGTGTTATATCAACAATGGACCAAATGGTGCTGTATGAAATGTAGCCAAAGGGGGGTAAGAATAACCTGCCTCCAAATGTTAAATTTGCATTTTACGCTTGTTTGAAAATACCTTGCCCAAATACTAGTTTTTTCCCCATGGAGAATGTAGATATGTGATTTTGAGATAACCAGTGTAACCCTTTGGCCTCATTAAGGTATTAGCCTCCTGAAACTGTTCTATGCCTGTGCTTTGTTTTGTTTTTCCAGACCTCAGAACATTATATCCTAAAGAAATAGCTAAAAAGAGAAAACACAAAGCATTTCCCTTTTCTCTCTCCTCCTCCCCTGCCCTCCACTGCCATTAATGCTCCCTTGGACCACAATACACTCTTGGTGAAATATCCTTGACATCCAGACAAGTGTGGAATATCCTTCCAGACAAAAGGATTCTTTCTTTGTTTTCCACCCTTCAGTGACTCATTGGTTATAATACAGCCTTTGGCTCAACTTTCCCAGTTTGTTTTGCCGCTCTTTTAGAGAGGCGAGGGAAGTCAACTAAAACAAAACAATGAACAGCAGTTGATGTGGAAAGCGCCTCCTTTCATGAGACTTAAATTGTCTAAAACAGAGGTAGCAAACCTCTTGCCTTCCAGATGTTTTGAACCACAACTTCCATCAGCTCCAGGCAGCATGGCAATGGCCAGGGATGTCAAGAACTGTGAGCCACAATCTGGAGGACATCATGTTGGCTCTCTCTGGTCTGAATGAATCACAGAGGTCTTTCTTATCCCCTGAGAATATTTCCTCCAAGAGGCTTTAACCTATGTATTACACAATGCATAGAGGAGGGTGGTGAGATGGTCAGGCCTCGTCCCCAATTTCCATGCAGTTACTGGCTCTCCTGTGTTGAGACTCTAAGCTGAATGCATCTTAGAGCTCTCATAATGCCTCTTGCCTAGACTAGAGGACGGTGTGTTGGGTCCCATCTACGCTGAACAATTATAGCAGCACTTACCACATTAAACAGGCATGGCTTCCCCCAAAGAATCATGGGAACTGTGGTTTGTTAAAGCTGCTAAAAGTTGTTAAGAGACCCCTATTCACCTCACAGAGATAATAGTAGTAGTAGTAGTAGTAGCAGTAGTAGTATTTGTACCCTACCTATCTGACTGGGTTGCCTCAGCCACTCTGGGTGGCTTCATAGAATCATAGAGTTGGAAGAGATCACAAGGGCCAACGAGTCCAACCCCCTGCCAAGCAGGAAACACCATCAGAGCACTCCTGACATATGGTTGTCAAGCCTCTGCTTCCAATAGATATAAGAACACAATAAAACAAAACATTAAAAACTATCCTACACAGGGCTGCTTTCAGATGCCTTTTAAAACTTGTATAGTTATTTATCTCCTTTACATCTGATGGGAGGGCATTCCACAAAGTGGGCACCACTTGCTGAGAAGGCCCTCTGCCTGGTTCCCTGTAGCTTCACTTCTCTCAGTGAGGGAGCCACCAGAAGGCCCTCGGAGCTGGACCTCTGTGTCCAGGCTGAACAATTAGTTCAGTCCATGTCTCTTCCCAGGTAACTCTGAGAACTGTAGCTCGCTGAGGGAAATAGAGGGTGAAAACAAACAAGCAAACAAACAAACAAAAAATGCAAAAATCTTAGGGGGAAACCACAATATCAGAGACATGGCCTACTGAGAGGAATCGGCAGAGAGGGAAGAAGAGGCAGAGGAAAACAGAAGACTGCCAGTCACTTCTCAAAGCAACACTGAGATGCAGGAGCAGGAGGCAGGTGGTAGTAGGGGATTGGATTCAACTCCAGAGGAGGAGGAATTGGCTGCACCTGAGTCTCCCAGAAGTAGGAGGTGGAGCAAGCGATTACAGCAGAGGAAGACCAGCTGAAAGCGGGGGTGGGCTCGGCATTTATCTGGCCTTGGAAGGGGCTGGAGGCTAGTCTAGTCAACTGACTCTGATAGTGAAGAATGAGCTGTAGGAGGCTCTGTTTGCTGTAAGCCTGTAATTGCCAAATAAAGCTAAAGGAGTTAAACTGCCAGCTTGTTGTGTCATGCGTGAGAGATGTGCTAAACCTAACACGCAACTATTTAAAGTGGTATGAAATTTAAAGCTTGAAATATTTAGCAAATGGAAACTAGACTACTGAACAAAGGTAAATTTTGCATTAATTGCTCTTCCCACTTTCGCCTCTGCCATCACTAGCATGTGGCTCCCAGGAGGTTGTCCAAAAGGGACAATGTCCCATGGTCTGATGAATGTTCCCTGCCTCTGTTCTACTGCTATCTGAAATGGAGGTCTTGGAAGGCTATCACACAATCTTAGCTTACTTTACCAGACTTTGCCTTATTATTAAAATCCTCTCATTTGTATGTCTAACATCTTAACACATAGGTGTTCCCTGTTTTTCAATTGCTGACAAGCAGTGACCAGGGGTTGTCACTGAAGCATCTGTGTTGACCTGCAGTTCTTTATGAATGGTCACAGTTAATTGAGGGATGTTCACTTAAAAAAAAAAATCAATATCTGCGAACCAGCTAATAAAATTCTATAAATGCATAATAGATGCTTGATTGAGTTGTGTCCAAGACCTCTGGGAGTTTGGAGTTAATAAGACACACTTTTAACTATCAGCTTTGCTGAGCACGTTCCCACTGCTTGGACACTCACAGCAGTCTCATTGCAGATTTCAGAATGCTACTCCACAGGCTATTGTGAACAATTAGAGAGTTGCCTGAACCATAAAGATAAAAAGCAGAACAGCTCAAACTGTGAAGAAGTAGTAAAATGAATAGGAACTTTGCAATTAATTATCTCCTCTTTCCTTTTTTGCTTTTGGCAGGCACAGTCCAGCAAGTCCAAGTGGGAACACGACATTCCTAAATTAGGGAAATCTGATCACCTGAACACCCAAATAGGATCCTGAGGTATGCAACTCTGCACCCTAGTTCAGACATTTGGGTGTATAATAAATAGGGAGCAGGACATCTGTGAACCAGGAAATCACATATAGGACTGTATGTACAATTCATGTGATCCTTACAGCAAGTTGGGATATGCTTACATGCACCCATGGGCTTGAGCATGGTGTCATTTTCATAGTATTTTCTCAGTCCTGATTCCCACCATGTGAAGGATATTGTCATGTCAGAATCAGGCTATTTTAACCTATCACCCCTAGACAGCATAGCCGATGGTCAGGAATGCTGGAAGTTGTAGTCAGATGCGTATCCTGCTCATCCAATAAACACTGATTTTTTTAAAAAAAAATGAAATTGAATTGAATTATGGGCTAAGGGAAAGAGCTGGATGCTCAACCATTGCCCAAAACTCAGTCAAAAATGCAGCCAAAGAGATGAATGAGAACTTGGGCTGGTCTGACATTTTGAATGCCATACAAATATCCAAGTGAAAAGTGTGAAGTGTGCAGACCTCAATAATGGAAAGAAAGATAGCAAGACTCTTAATTAATACAAGTCCCACTCACTGACTAACCAAATAATGCCCCCCCTGCAGCCTTTCAAAACAGTAGTTCAGGAACTGTCTTAAGAACCTTAAGTGGTTCCATTGTTCTTTCTCCCTTTCTTCTGAAACATATTGGGGACTACCTTTATATCTGAAACCTCCCTTCAAACTACTGTGACTAGTGCTTGTAATTTAGAGGACAGCAGTGGGATGGGGTGGAGGAATGATGCATGGACAGAAATGGGCTTGAGGAATGGGAATGATAGGAGTGTGGGAAGAAAGGGTTGGGGGTCACCATCATACCAGCACAGCCCTCAAGTTGCCCCCAAAATTCCAAACCCGTTTATCTAGTTATTAAACCATGCATGCAGTCTGGACCTAACTGAATACTCCATTTCAATACTTGACACATAATGCTTTGGTGTCTGAAGACACTACATGCAGTCTCTGTCTCCTTGGAATAATCTTTCCAAAGTAAGGAATGGAAACATCACCACTTGAATCACTTCTGACTAGGCTTGACAAATCCCCAGAGTTTTCAACAGTCTGGTTCAATCACCTTTTGCACTGGGGAAATCCCCAGGGGTATTGGCTTTCTATTAAAAAAGCAACAGAAAGCAACTGCTCAGGAGAACTATAGCAACTGAACAGGAAATATTCCTTGTCATCTCTGGAATATATATTTTTAAACTTGAATCATGCAAGAACTTCTGTCAAGAGGACACCACTCAACTTTATTTATTTGAATGGTGCAAAGGGATATAAAAGAAAAAATGTACATAAGGTTACACTGACATGGAGCATTTGGGGCAGGCAGGAGTGGTTGCTTAGATAATCACTATGGTTTGGAAATAAGGTTGGGATAGACAATAGGGGTTTTTTGTTTGTTTGTTTTTACAGAGCTGAAAGTGGATGTGATGAAAACTATTCCACTATTATTGGCAGTATTGTTTTCTGCTGTAGGGACGCATCTAACTAGGAAATTCAATAGTTCACAGGGGGACTGGGTGGGTCAAAAGCACCAGCTCGAGAAACTGAAGCTGAAATATATAATAAAGACTAAAGGATTCCTCCAACTTGTCATATTCAGAGGAAACCTATTGAAATTAGTAGACCACATTCACACCATACATTTAAAGCACTATGATACCACTTTAAGCAGTCATGGCTTGCTCCAAAGAGTGTTTGGAACTGTAGTTTAACAATCAATCACTCTTCACACTTTTAGCTCTGTGAGAGAAATGGGGGCCTCCTAAGAACTCTCAGCACCCTTAACAAACTAAAGCTCCCAAAAATTTTTAAGGGAAGCCATGGCTGTATGAAGTGGTATCATAGTGCTTTAAATGCATGGTTGGAGATGTGGCTTAACTTCTTTCATTTCAGTGGACCTACATTGAGTGTAGCATAGTCGGATTTAATCCTAAAGTTTATGGGGAAGAAACCAACTAAAAATAGAGGAACAAGAAACCCAAACATCACTGTACTAGGCTTCTGACTGGCTAGAAGGTTGGGAATGGAGGTGCAAACCTCATATATAAGTAAGGATAAACAGGGCAGCTTGAGAGAATGAGCTAAAACTGTGAAACTTGTTGAGAATGGTTGGAGCACTAAGGAAGGAAGGAAGGAAGGAAGGAAGGAAGGAAGGAAGGAAGGAATTGGCCCAGAAGCAGAACTAAGTGTTGGGAACTGATAAGTGGAGCTCAAGAAAATATGCCTGCCCCCACCCATTTTATCCTCACAATAATCCTGTGAAGATGACTCCAGTACAAATATGAGCTACTGGTGACTATGATAGAGGAAAAACTCCCATATAAATTAATGAAGAATGACATCTCTGTGGATTTCAACGTACAGTGGTACCTCGGGTTACATATGCTTCAGGTTACATATGCTTCAGGTTACAGGCTCCGCTAACCCCGAAATAGTACCTCAGCTTAAGAACTTTGCTTCAGGATGAGAACAGAAATCGTGCTCCAGCGGCATGGCAGCAGCGGGAGGCCCCATTAGCTAAAGTGGTGCTTCACGTTAAGAACAGTTTCAGGTTAAGAACGGACCTCCGGAACGAATTAAGTACTTAACCCGAGGTACCACTGTAGGAGAAATTGGAATGAAGGTGACATGGTGTCACTATGAAACATTTAGCCAGTGATGACAACTAGGAATGGAGAAATCAAAAGAGGCATGCCTGGAGGACACCATGAAGGCAAATAGATGTATCACACAGACATCCAGAGAATATCAAGCATCAAGGATCAAGGTCAGTGTAGGGAGCTCAGTCTTATATATCAGCAGAGCTGATCTGGTGCTCTAGTCAGTTTTTTTCACTGTACCAACCACCCGCTGCCTCACTGCTCCTGCCAGGAAAGTAGCATGGCAGCTCTATCCTACCTGGGAAACCACAACTGGGCACTGCAATGTTGTGGGTGTGACCATCAGGTGATGTCCAGCTCTCCCATGTGCGGAGGGGCACATGAAACAGGCTATGGTGTTCACAAAGTTTGGCTCTGGAAGTCTGTGGAAGTAAGCTAGTCTTGTGAAGTCCTTTTTTAGAAAAAAAGAAAAAATATCATGTTATTCTTGCCTGTAAAACAGTTTAATTTAATATTTGAGCAAAAGGTTTTCAGTTCAGAAGTGCAGGCGTCAGAGCTACAATTAGATACAAACTCATTTGCCCATCTCCACATACACCAAATCATTACCACTTGCCTAGCAGCTGTCCTATTTCATTAACACATGAATTTTCACGAAGGATGTCAGCCTCAGTAAATCGACAACAAACAAACAATTTCAAGACAAAAGTTGATTAGCATGAAATAAAAGAAACATCTGCAAAATTTAGCAGGGACATTCACCAACCCTTGCAAGCCTCCTCCTTTTGTAAGCATCCAACACAATTGCCTACACCCAGTGATTGCCTACTGTTTAGTAACAATGAGGGAAATATGATGATTACGTTTATTTTTTCCATGATAAAGTCTTACACTCAAGCTGCTTTGTATGAAAGGACAGAAACGCATCAGGGTATACATGTGGCTTCAAAGTCTATTATCATTGATTCTCCAGGTGCATTAGGAAACTGTGTTTGGGCTGTTGTTTTCTTTTCCATTTCAAAGATGCCTCCTTTCTTTCAAATCTGTGCAGTTTAATTTTATTTTCTTCATAAATTTAATATAAAAGTACAGTACCTTCCTGTTGAAATGTGCACAAATTGATGTAGGTTACAATTCAGGACAAGCTTTTAGGTTCTGGATCAAAAGAGAAAGAGATTAATTGCTACATAAAGTAAGCATGAGAGCTCTCTTGGTTCTGCACATAGAGAGCTGAATTAAATGTTCGTAGAGACCAGTGCTTTTTTTGGGGGGGGTACTCAAGAGTACATAGTTCCGGCACCTTTTTTTCTAGAAGAAAAACACTGGTAGAGACACATGGTATGACATTATGAAGGCTTGGAAGTACTTCCAGGATGTGAAAAGTTCATTGAAAAGTTGCACATCAAGTAGAAGGATAACAAAGAGACACCTTTGCTATAATAACTTAAGTTTCCATGGTCGATTTTGATGTGGGAAAATTGTAAAACAAGAGATCCAGAAGTTACCACCAAAATTTCACACAAGATAAAACACAAAGCACATTTCCCCCTGGAAGAATTCTGAGCACCATGGTTTGTTAAGAGTTGCTGGCAGCTATAACTGTGATGGGTAAACGACAGTGCCCAGAATTCATTTGAGGGGGGCACGTGCTTCAAGCGTGCTTTTAAGGTATAGTATGTATGCAACCTTAGACTATGCTTCATTAAGTAGCTTCATGCTGCTCATAGCATAAGATCTGCCAAAGAACAATTTGTGGAGTGAAATAAAAAGTAAACTGGATATACATGCTATAAGTTTATACATTCATATAGCAGAGAAAGAGTATGAAGTACTGTATTGGCAAAGGCTATTTTAACTTTGAACAAAGCTATACTTGTGCCATTCTTAAAAGGCTGGAGACATTTTCTATCAGTTGGTGCTGATGTTATCTGGGCATAAGCACCCTCTTTATCTGCCTGAAGGAGCTTCCCATCCTTTTGGAACTCAACTTTACACATATGCACCAAAGGCTATGTAACTGAGGCATACAGACAAACAACCTGAGAAGGCAAAATCTTTGCCTGCAGATTCTGCTGTTTAAGATTTGTGAATGATCAGCCCTTCTCACATTGAGTGCTGCAGCAGCAATATCCAATGTGTGGATGCAAGATGTGTCCAGGGTAGGATGGGTGAGGGCAATGTTGTAGTGTTCTGGGGTCACAGGGGGACAAAGGCACATTACTATCTCTACAGCAGGTTCCCTTGCCCAGTCTGTGTGAAAGGAGAGCTTTTTAGCCACAGTGCAAAGCTAAGCATTTAGGAGCACTGAAAACACTAGATGCTTCAGTTTCAGTGGTGTGCAAGTTCTGTTATGTACAATTAAACTTCATAGGAAACTAAACACAGTGTTGCTCAGAAGGAAGATATTGGAGCACTCTAAATCATTGCCCCATGTATGTGCATAGAACTAGCTGAAAAGCAACACATGGAAGTCTGCATTGATTGTTGTAATGAATCCCCAATTATTATTATCGAATAATCTTATAAAGTAGTATAATCTTAGAATACGTGTGGTTGTGACTATCATGAAGGGAGCCTTCTATTCTGAATTGGCCAGTATACTGCTGGGTGAGTGGAACTCAACTTCCTCACCAAGCACTCCTTAAAGTCAGTTTTGGTGATGGGCAAATAAGGGGTAGATAAATATGAAATGAGGGTGTTTTTTTGAGGGGGCGGGGGAATTAGACATAGAGGCCAGACCCATGGCAAACTTTGACATAACTTTGACTGAACAGAATAGCCATTTGTAATTCAAAGAACCTCTTTTTGCAGCATTCAACAAAGTCTTCCTTGAGCATGATGCAAATTTATGAAGTGTTCCTATGTTTCCTAACAGTCATCAATTACTAATCTGTTGGATTAAGACTGAGCTTGTTGTGGCCTGGAAGTTCCAAGAGTTCAGGCAGCCTCCAGTGGGACTGCTCCCCATCGAGAAAGTCAGATCAAAACATTCCGCATGCACTAAAAATGTTGAGATGGAAAGAAACTTGTCTGTCTCAGAAAGGTGTGAGATGACATCTTTCAAAATAGCCATGGCCCCCAAACAGAAGTCATTCCATTCCAGCATTCATAGCTGTAGAAACATGGTTAATACAGAAAACTAGCTGAATATGAATGAAGACGGGAATTTTTAGACACGGCGGCTGCAAGTTGGATAAATCAAAGGAGGAAAACCAGAAATTGGATTGTAGGAATGAGAAGGAGGTGAAAATAAATATTTTGAAAGTGGGGAAAAGATTTCCCTTGAAGCTTGGAAAGCAAGACCAATTTTAAGGTGTTTTTCCGCTATCCATTCAGGGTTTTCTTTCACTCCATTCAGTGTGTGTGTGCGCATGCATTTTCTGTGGGAGGAAAATAGATCTCACCCACGTGCAGGCAATTAATAAAATAATCAGCTGGGTGCATAGATTCAAAATGTGGGGCTTTGCACACTTTCCAGCAGGAGATAGATCCCAGTGGAGTTAAAAGCACTCTCAGAGTTAACCAGCAGTATAGCATGGAATATAGGTTAAACCCTTTTGTATATCCTGTTTATGCCTTAAAATGCATGCCCCCTTTCCCTACTCCTCTTGTAATTATTAGACCACACACTGTTAAGTAAGTTTAAAATACTTACTAAATCCAAAGGTCTTATTCATGTGTTGTTCCATGCAACTTGGTATTAACTCCTTCATGCACTCACTAACATTCATGCATAGTTGTGTTTCACTGCAATTTCCCACATTTCCTCCTTTTCTTCCTCCTATATCAATATAGATTATCTATATCTACACACACACACACACACATGCACATATACATATATACAGTCACATTATTGATTCTATGGATGAACAAAGAGGGAGAAAGAAAAGATACTTGTAACAACTGAGACCCATCAAGCCAAACACAAATGTATGCCCAAGATTTAAATGATATTCATACTGAATGCTTACATAATGAATTCTCTAGGAGGGGGAGGAAGCAGTAGTTTCAAGCAATTGTCATGGGGTATGTGATGGCATGTGATGGAGCATCCTTGCTGAAACTAGCAGCACATCCTTGCTACATATGTGTGCTTTAGGATGCTACATAACCTTCAAAATTAAAATTTGGAAGAGTACACACTGTGATGACAGAAACTGCAAGCTGCAGAGTAAGTACGAAAGGAGAGAAGGAAACCAACTTAAGGCAGCTCTACTACCTTCTTAATTTCACCACAACCACCAAGTGAGTGTCTTCTTTTTTTCTGGCTGTTTCCATTAAGTGCCTGGAACCACTAGAATCTAGCACGGCTCAGTGTATGCGTTGATGTGCAACGATATGTTTTTTCCAAACAACAACAAAAAACCTTATCAACAACAGGTGCTTTAGTAATACATTTTCATTTTTTAAAAACCTCTTTGTGATTTCTTCTTGACAGAATGAGCCTCTGAACTTTGCTGAGAATCTCCCCCAGCCCAGCTGAAATAGGGAATGGTGCCCCCAGCTGAGTTTCAGGAAAACTTTGCTCTGCTCTCAAAAAGTATTAAAATAAAATGCTGGTCAAGCACTCTGATGTTTGCTGATTTGTTGCAAACTGCTGCCACTTGTCTGTCTTGATAAATTGGTCCGTATAAAAGATAGTTCTCTTAATGCACAAAGCACTCTGGATTTTGCTTGGTCAGGGCAATCATTATTTACGTTGAAACACCTATGATCATTTCCTAGGTTTTGCAAGGGGAAAGGGAAGCTGGCAAATGTGTCACTTACTTTCCCGCTTCTTCATTTCTGCAGCCCCAGAAAAGTAGGTTAATCAGGTGCAGGTTGCATGTCTCAACGTCAAGTCAGAGGTGGAGCCTTTGAGAGCTCCATGTACCTCCAATACAGTTGAGTGTATTCATTAATTGGGTGAAGAGGCTTGGCCTGTGGGCAGAAGGGAATTAGTGACAGAAGGCTTTCCTGTTTTCCTGCCACCACGCAACAAGATGAAGATCATGATTGACCAGCCTATTTTGCAAAGCTGTCCGGGGTCAAGCCCCAAAAACATTTGAGGTTAAAGGAAGGGTTATTCCATTTTCCAAAATAAATAAGCAAGTTCTCAAATGCATCAAGGATGCATGTCCCTTCTCCTTTTTTACTAAGTGCATTTGGCATTCTCTTTCAGAGGGAAGTACAGAGAGTTCAGTGCAATGACCTTTGAGGCTGGTTTCCCCAGTGAGATGGATGAATGTGTATAAAGCAGCACCAAAGAGAGGGATTCATTCTAGAATATTGTTCCAGGGAAGACGCTAGAGAAAATCAAATGCAAAAGTCTGCAGGGAGATTCTATTCACATTTGCTTGAATGCAATTATTATTATTTTATTATTAATTACATTTCTGTACCACCCTTCATCCAAGGATCGCAGGGTAGTTTATAACAACACAAAAACACATAACATAGTAACAAACAAATGAAACCCCCCCCCTTTGGCTGGTTTAATTAGCCAAAGGCCTGGGAGAAGAAGAAGAAGAAGAGGAAGAGTTTGGATTTGATATCCCGCCTTTCACTCCCTTTAAGGAGTCTCAAAGCGGCTAACATTCTCCTTTCCCTTCCTCCCCCACAACAAACACTCTGTGAGGTGAGTGGGGCTGAGAGACTTCAGAGAAGTGTGACTGGCCCAAGGTCACCCAGCAGCTGCATATGGAGGAGCGGAGACACGAACCCGGTTCCCCAGATTGCAAGACTACCGCTCTTAACCACTACACCACACTGGTTTCTGCTTGGTGCCTAAAGATATGTAATGAAGGCACCAGGCAAGCCTTCCTGGGGAGAGCATTCCACATGATGATCACAGAGTTCAGATTGGTTCATATGGGGAGATGCAGTACTTGAGGTATTGCGGCCAGTACTGTATGCAAGTAGACTGAAGCCAAGGAGAACCCTGCTTTATCAATCACACAGTGGGTTCTGCTAGATTTTTTTTTTCTGGCCAGAGAGGCTGAACCCCTAAGAGTGACCTTGTCACAGGGCCTTTTCAATGTTAGCATGCACTTTTCATAACGTCTAGTCCCAAGATATATAAAGATATAGATATGGGAATGATGAGATTTTAATATAGTTTATGCCACAGTCAGTACTTTTTTGGATAAAAGTACCTTGCTCGGTAAATGCAGTAAATAAAAATAAGCAAGAGTGCTACTAGAATGGCTATTGAAATAACTTCATGCATATGGAAAACAGCCTCTGTGATTTTAATTGATTCCTCTAGGGATGTTGACTTCGTCATTATTAAGGACTGCTAACAAAGAATACTACTTTCTTTGCAAAATAGAGATAGGGCAAAAGTGAGAGGTTGTATGTGATTCCCCCCCCCCTTGCAAGCAATTCCACTTTTGCCAAAATAAATTTATTCACAGTTCAGAAATAAGACCTGACCAATTATTTTTAAACCATTCATCCATGGAAGCCCACACAGAGACTTGCTTTAGGTCCATTTTATTAGCAACTAGAATGATGGTGCATGCATTTCTGAGTGAGAGCTTTCCTTTAAAAACAAACAAATAGTTTGTCATCCCCTAGTCCAGGGGTAACCAAAGTGGTGTCTCCCAGATGTTATCATAGAAGGGACTTTGAGGGTCATCTAGTCCAGTCCATGCAATCCAGGAATCTCAGATAAAGCACCAAGGACTGATGGCCATCTCACCTCTGTTTAAAAACCTCCAATGAAGGAGAATGCACAACCCCCTGATGGAGCCCACTGCCAAACAACTCTAACTGACAGAAAGTTCTTCCTGATGTTTAGTTGGAATCTCTTTTGCTGTAACTTGAATCCATTTGTTTGAGTTTGTTGTCTCCTCTTATCCAGGCTAAAGGGGCACTCTAATACCCATCAGCCCCAATTAGCATGCCCTGTAGCCAGGGATTATGGAGACTGGAGTCCATAAGATCTGGAGGGCACCACACTGATTTCCTCTACCTTGATTCTCAAATGGGATATCTTTTTAATCAAATCACATTTAAAAGGCTGCACCATTCATGAAGACATTGGCCTGCTTTGAACATAATACTAAGATCTGATTTAGTGTTACAATCAACCTCTCTTCCCTCCCCTCCTCTGGCACAGTATAGTGTTCCATCTGAACCCTAAATTGTGACTAGCCTATGGATTGTTGGGGAAATGCAGCTTCATAAATAATGAAGTTGGAAGAGAGAACAAGTATTCCTTCCCTCCCTCTGCCATGGTGGCCAGGTAAGTAGATGGGAGCAAGGGGAAGGAAGACATTCCTCTCCAGCTTGGATGACAGTCCAAGCCAGAGAAGAACTATCTGGGGGATAGAGCCTAGTATGATGCACAAAATTTCTATTCTGAACAGGATAATTACAGTTCTCTGAGTCACTGCTAGCAAATGGGAACAGCTGAATGGCAAGGGGCAATGAGTTGCTTGGCCTGAGGTGACAAGCCAATGTCTGCAGCTTTACAAGGCCAAATCAGATCCTATTGCTTCTCTTTGTTACTTGGTCCTTGCTGGGCTGGAAGCCACAGAGCCACTCTCTGCCTTTGCAGTGGTGGCAGTAGAATGCAGCGATGATCAGGCCAGGCCAGGGGGTCAGTGGTGCTGTTGGGCAGTTTCAGACTTAACCATCATGGAGGCCCTGTCTCTTTAGAGGGTAAAGTCCTTTAGTTCAAAAAGTGGTGAGTTAGCTCTGCTGCAAAGGTACAGTCTGAATAAAACAGAGAAAAAGCAATCCATAAAGCCTCAAATAATTAACGTCTCGACTACATTTGTTTTAATGTAAGCAGATGCCATGGCTCATTTGTATGGCGAGCTATAGCTGCCCATGAAGCCTGGCTCAGTTGTCTTTAAGAAACATTTAAAAGACAATTTTCCACTTTAGATCAAACAGGGAATGCGAGGAAGGGATCTGAAAATAGTTATAATATTATTTTGCTACAGCTCCTGGTCCCCCTACCACCCCCTCGATTTTTTTTTCCATCTTAAATTGGTTAACGTTATTTTGAATAGCAAGCATAGTTTGCGCTTTCTGAACTTTCGAGTCCGTCTGTTTTAATCTGTGATCTGATATTTTATGAGGCATTGTTGGCTTCAATTGGGGAGGGGGCAAAGGAGAAAGGGTTTCCTGTCTGACTGCAGCGAACAGCTTTTCCTGAGCACTCTGAGCGGGGAGGTTACAAGAGGGCCAGCCACAGTCACACATATGTGCGCACACACAAATTATAATAATAATAAGGTAATAAGAAACAGGAATTTGGGATTCTGAAGGAGTATGAACTTTTAGCCCTTCAAACTGTGGCTTTGCCCTACTTCTTTCCTAAGATCTCCATCTGTTTTCGTATTAATCAGCCATCAAAATGTTTTCTTTCCTTTGTACTTTTGTGGGTGGCTGATGCTTTCTTCATATTCTGCAGTGTCATCTTCTGCCTACTTGCTTGAGGGAATGGATGGGGGAGAAATTTGGTTCCGTTTGCATTTCAACATGAGCCTGCCTAATTCTCATTTTTTGGAACGAATATGCAAGCCAAAACACAATTTCTCCTTTGAAATCCATGCTTCTCTGAACATTGTGGTGCAATTCTCTGACCAAGTAATGTGCGGGGGGGGGGATATTATCTTAGGGGCATGTATGCATAAATGTTCTGAAAATAGTTTTGAGTCTCCTGCAGTAGGTGTTTTTATATATATATATATATATATATATATATATATATATATATATATATAAAGCATGCATGTGAATATTCATTATCAGTAAATGTAGGTGGTTCTCATGCTGATCCATGTGGGCTATAATTCTATGGATATTTATAGTAAGAGTAATTGATTGTTTAAGCCAATAGGGCTGCTTGCGAGAAAATTATTTTAGAAATTCTGTGTTAGTCATTAAATAAAATTTGGTTCATAGCAGGGGAAACAAACTTCGTCAGAAAGCTTGAACAAATCCTAGACTTACATTTTTTATTTAAATAAAATATGAAATGAAACTTCAATCTTTAGTAATCAATTGCTCAAAGCTAGTGCAAGTTAATATAATCTTCCTGTTATCTGGTTATTTCTCCTCTCTATACCTATGGTGATTAGAAGCTATGTTTACAAACTGCATTTCATCCTCTCTCTCTCAATTATCAAAAATTCTGCCAATTTAAGATCAGAGTTAAGGCTGTTTTATGTTTGCTCAAGCACCACAAACCTGGGAAATTTGAAGCTAAGGCTGATGCCTCAGCAGCTGTGCCTCATGATCCACTATACTAATTTACAATTTAATTTAACTTTCATACATCTACATTTTGCCTTGGTTTTTCAGGCAGACAAGATATTTTTTACCTGTTAGTTGTGCAACACATCGGTAAAGTTTTTAAAAATCTAAATGCCTCTCCCAACGTGATGATTATTTGACAGTGGACTAGCACTGATCTCTTCCAGATCTATCATTTTATGTGGGTGATATTGGTTTCCTGGTAGGTGTTTATAACTTGGAATGATAACTTCAGTTGCATAGACTCTAACTGTCTATTGAAGTGAACAGACAAATCTAGGACTTCGGTTTACCACTCCATCACTGATAGCCATCTTGCTCCAAAGCTGTGGTGGAGGTTGAACTCTTCTTCTTCTTTGGCAATCACTCATAGCCAAGTAAGATTGTCTTCCATAAACATGGTTTTAACAATGAGTCCACAAGTGACTGTGGAGGCCAATTCTGGACCCACGTGTACTTCCACAGTGGGGACATTGGTTTCCAGGCAGGAGTTGATTGCGGTGTGGATTTGCCAAGCATGCCTTCCTCTTAGCACGTTTCTCCCTTGTGTCCTGAGTTTGAGTGTCTTCAAAGCCCATGACACCTTTGGTAAAGGCTGTTCTCCAATTGGAGCACTCGCAGGCAAGTGTTTCCCCATTGTTGGTGTTTATACTACATTTTTTTAAAAATTGCCTTGAGACAGTCTTTAAACCTCTTTTGTTGATCACCAGCATTATGCTTTCCATTTTTAAGTTCAGAATAGAGTAGTTGCTTTGGAAGATGATAATTAGGCATCCACACAACATGAACTAACCCTAGGATGGAATACCATACCATATCCATAGTGCCTAGATAACAAATCAGTTAAGGCTGTGAGCTGCAATTTCCCAGTAGCTGTAATTTTCTTAAGTTTGATTGAAATAGAAAGCCCTTAATACAACATGCTAAACCCAAAACGTTTTCTGTTAATTGAACATTTTGCTTGGGCCTTGACACAAGACATGATTTATTAGTGTTATGGAAGTCTTAGGCCACATTCACACCATATATTTAATGCACTATGATACCACTTTATGCAGTCAAGGCTTCTCCCAAAGAATTCTGGCAGCTGTGGTATGTTAAGGATACTAAGCCTTAGCAGTCATAACAAACTCCAGTTCCCATAATTCTTTGGAGGAAGCATTGGCTGTTTAAAGAGATTAAATGTATGGTATGAGTGTGGCCATTGTTTTATTGGTACTCTACCTTGTGGGGGTACCTGATATATAAAAATACAGTTGATAAAAGCTATTGATGATGATGATGATGATGATAGAAAAAACAAGGTAGGGAGGAAACAACATAGTGCTGTGCTCAGTTTTAGCCCAGTTCTTAGCGTAAAAACTTTAACTTTCAATAAACTTTAATATAGACTGTTGTTTATGGGTGTTCTGTCCTGTGAAATTCTCAGCTGTCGTGACACACACACTTCAGCAAAGCAGTATACTTCAAAAAAGTACAATTCCAACAGTGGGGAAACAACCTTTGAAACAACCTTCAGCAACAGTAAAACACAACCTGTAATAATGGTTAACTGTAACGTTCCTAAAGGGACTTATATACTGAAGCATTAAAATGGATGGGTCATGATGATTTGAAATTGTGCTTTAGCCAATGCTACATTTGACCCTGAGCAAGTTTTACACACAGGATGTTTCTAAAATTAAATATAAAGTACAGGTATATACATAATTTATATCTTGGCACTTCAGTGCAATTATTGCCTATGTCTTAAATCAGTTTTTGAGTAGTAACTGTTTCTAGAAGATGGACTTATTTATTCATTTTGCTTTGCAAAATCATGACTAAAACAAAGCATTATCCTGTTAGGATTCATCATAAACTAAAACTATTGAGGCACTTTTCAACTTGGTATCCATCAGCAGTCCAAAGTGAACCACATTGCCAAAGCAGTAAATTTATTTGTGCACTGATCCTCTCCTGTGTATGTCTTCAGATAGCTGATAGAGGAGGAGACTGGTGGTAGTAGAAAAGATCACAAGGGGAGGGTGCAAAAGAGATGGAGACTCTGTGCCTGCCCCACCTCACATTTTCAGGGAAAGTAGCCAGCAAGAGGCAGAAATTGATGCAATATTATCAGGCAGGATGGTGGGTTCTTTAGACCCAATACTGGATCTGGAAAATATTTCTCAACTTCCGCTTTGAAAAAGAGATACGAAAATGTCCATTTTTTCAGTTCAGTGTGTAGCACATTTTGAACTTTCCACCTTGTGGGACAGCCCCTTAACCACATGTGGGTGGGCTTCATAACCTCCATTTTAATTTAGTGGTCAGTGATGGCTAAGGCTGAACATACTGTAGAAATGTGAATGGCTGTTCTCCAGGCCCACTGCTGGATGTGGAAAGTAATCCACTACCAGCCTCCCTCAATAGGGCAGCTGTTAAATAAGTGAGGGGAGGCACCACCCTGTTGTTGGGGAAGAGCAAAGGAAGGGTAGGTACATATACTTCATGGTTGTGGCAAAATGCCACAGCTGGTGTGCTGAAAGCTCCTTACTACATCAGATCCTGGTCACTCCAACCCAGCCTATAACTTGTTGTCATGTAAGTAAATGGTAGAGGGCAAAATCACCACCCCACCTCTGACACCGAGAAGCCTGGCCTCTGGCTCTGGTGATAAGGATCCCATAGATGGGAGAACCTGCAATGTATGGTTCACCCTACAACTTGCTGTGAAAAGGGGAATTTAATGAGAATATGTTTACACATAGAATATTCACACAGAGATATCTCTTATTTTCTTCATCTAGCCTTTCTTTTCTCAGCTTCTTGGCCAAATGTAGACAACATGTGACCCTGGACTGTATCAGGGCCTTGGCCTGATGTCAACATCTCCTTGGAAGCATTCTGTTTAGATCCCCACCCTCTTCCACAGCCTGCTGTGAAGGAGAAAGACAGTGAGAGAGGGGGGAATTGCATGAGCACACACACAGAGAGAGAGAACACTGTCCAGTTTTTATTCTGACCCCGCCTACTGCTGATTTTGGCTCCACCCACAGGGAATGTGGTCCTCAATGGGGGGAGCTGTCCCCCCCTGCTGTCATCAGTATATTCATGAAGCACATCCTGGTGTCATATGCCAACTGAGGCATTAGGAAGATGTGCTTTCTTTTATATTGAGTGTGGGGGGGTTGAATTCATGAGCTTAGGTTCAAATATTGCAATGTCCCACTTTTCTCAAAAAGGTCAGAAAGGGAACAGAGGTGAAATGATATTGCTTATCAATTGTTCAACGCTGGTTGGCTTCTTCTCAGCAAAGGCGCCATTAACAAATGCTGCCTGATGTGCTTCTGAGTCCTGGAAAATAGGCAGAGTCTCTTTAGAGAGCTGACATGTAAATTGCCCCTAAGTAAGGAAGTGACTGTTGCATTTATTACCCACATTATTACCCAATTTGTCAGCTGTAGTTGACACCCATTGCTTGAAAGCTGGGGAACAGCCCAGAGTAGGAGCCAAGAGGCGATAAATCCAAAGAAATTGGTTTCTTGAGATCTCTCTCCAGCTCACCAGGTTATCCAATGACAAGGACATCCAATGAAGAAACTAAATGCACAACATATTACTTGTATTAATTACCTCTTTGTTTTAGGTTTTGTTTTCCTTTCTTCTACTCTCTGCAGCACATGTACCTTTAAGGGCAGGATGACAAATAGCAATGTTCCAGAATCTGTCTTCCAATTTCTCAAAGAGTTTTCTTCCCTGTAAAAAGGGGGCTTCCATTATTATGCCTCATTCTCAAGGCACTTTAGGTAGTTGTTGTTGTTGTTATGTTGGTGGGTGCAGGACTAAGCTTGCCTTATTGGTGCAAGGTGGCCAAAGGTGATTTGTGTACTTTTCTTTCCAGTAATCCCTTCCTCCTGGACTAAGAACCAATGGCAGTCATTGCCTTATATAGGATAAATAAAAGAGGGTTGGGAATAGGGCTCAGCCGAAATTCCTAAGAAAACAATTTTCTGACGTTTTGTCTTTTCTTTTTAATGTTCTTTCTGGAGAATTTCAGCCCTGCCCAGGAGTAGATTTAACTAAATGACCTCATGAGTTACAGATAGGTAGCCGTGTTGGTCTGCCATAGTCAAAACAAATTTTTTTTTCCCTTCCAGTAGCACCTTAAAGACCAACTAAGTTAGTTCTTGGTATGAGCTTTCGTGTGCATGCACACTTCTTCAGATACACATACAGATGTGTATCTGAAGAAGTGTGCATGCACACGAAAGCTCATACCAAGAACTAACTTAGTTGGTCTTTAAGGTGCTACTGGAAGGAAAAAAAATTTTGTTTTGACCTCATGAGGTTTACCATCCATGAATGGCGGAGGGGGCACAATTGTGGATTCACATTTTATATGGTTAATGTTAGTTTATTAATGTTTCATCATGTTTATTTTGATTTTTTAAAAAAAAAAATCCCATTTTTTGTAGCAAAAGAAACATGGGAAATAACAAGAAATGCTGTTAAAATATCAGAAGTGACTTGCCAGGTGGCAAAGAGCTACTCCAATAGCTTCCCAGCAGGTAAATGATGCTTGCTTACTAAGCAAGGGGAAGGATGGGTCGGTCGAGAAGTTGGTGTGGTGTAGATGCGCTAGCAGGAGCACCCCATTGGCTCTGCTAGTGTGTTTGCACCGCACCAACTTTTCCACTGCTTCACTAATCCCCCTGTTGGTAAGCAGCAGCCACTTAACTGTCGGGAGACTGGGTGAGTGGAGCTACCACACCACCTACTACTGCCTGGATTGCATCTCTTAGTCACACTAAATTGATCACACTAGAGTAAGCCAGGAACCAGCTTACAATGGGTGAGAGAGAAGGTACCGTATTTTTCGCCCTATAGGACGCACCGGCCCATAGAACACACCTAGATTTGGGGGGGGGGAATAAAAGAAAACAACTTTATTCCCTCCCCCCCGGCACGGGGCTGGGGCAGGGGAAGTCCGAGCTTCCCCCGTCCCCAGCCCCCAGAACGGGTCCCAGAGCGATCCCGAAGCTGCGTGCAGCTTCGGCATCACTCTGGGAGCTTGTGGAGCTGGGGGTGGGGGAAGCCCGCCGCCAGCCTCCAAACCACGTCGGGAGACAGCGGGATGGCGCGCTGTGCCTCCCCGCTGTCCCCCGAGCTTGCGGGGCTGGCGGCGGGAAGAAGCATGCTTCTCCCCACTGCCAGCCTCCAAACCACGTAGGGAGACAGCGGGATGGTGGCGTTCCGCCTCCCCGCTGTCCCCCGAGCTTGTGGGGCTGGCGGTGGGGCTCTCCTGAAGCCTGGAGAGCGAGAGGGGTTGGTGAGCACTGACCCCTCTCGCTCTCCAGGCTTCTGCAAAAGCCTGCATTCACCCCATAGGACGCACACACATTTCCCCTTCATTTTTGGAGGGGAAAAAGTGCATCCTATAGGGCAAAAAATACGGTAGTTACAAGGAAAACTCCTGTGAGTCTGAAATACTCTCCTACACACACACACACACACACACACACTTCAGTAGCACTGTAAGCCCCTATTAATGTTGCTCAGGTACTTTTCTCCCTTCTTATCATAACACTGCTCCCTTCTCCAAACAAGGCTGCTGGCCTGTCTTGCTGTTTTATCTGGCACCATTTCCTGAGCAAAATCAATCTCCGATTCCTTGTAATGTTCAGCACTAAATCCATGAAGCAAAACACATCACCGGGGTCTCACATTTAATATGGAGCCTCTTTTATCTGGTTGCAAAGCAGACTTCTAATCAGAAGCAATGAATAAACAGCCGCTTGCTTCCAGGGAACATGGGGCAGACAGCTCTATTGGCTTGGAGGCCCCACCCTCAAAGCAGGCCACCATTTCTTAATTCAAAACATTAGCTGCTTGTTAATTTTGCCTGGCAATTATTAAGATGTAAGAGAGGGTCTGTATTAATACGTTTACTGATGGAACTGGAGAGATAAGGGGGAAAGAGACTTCTATTTCTACTTCATTGGAACCAAGGAATGGTAAGAAACAATGAACTATTGAAAAGCAGACATTTTATATTTGGAGCAGTATGTTAATTTAGCCTCTGTCTTTCTGTTATGTTGGCATATGGAAAGAGCCTATAGAAAGGGTGTCAGTATTTTATGATTAAAAACCACATTTGACTCAATGAATGTATTAATATAGGCAGTTTGCATGAAGACTTTGCACAGAGATGGAGAGATCATGCACCTATGCCTGTCTGTCTGTCTGTGAAAACTACCTATGGGTCCAAACTACCTATGGAACCATGTTCTATGGGATCTCCCTCCATGAGAAAATCCAGTACATGGAGGAGTAGGGGTGAGTGAATCTGTGGATTTCAGTTTCTTTCAGTTTCTCCTTTTTTCCCCACTCTTAGGTTTCGTTCTTCACATTTCCAAAGCAAAACTGTTTCTAATAATTTGTTTTAATTTGTTATAACCTGCCCTGGAACCTTAGGGTGAAGGTTGTGCAAATAACAACAACTTTTAAAAAGTTGTCATGGAACTTCGATAGCATTTTAGTGTGAACTTCTTATACCTTTTAATATGCAATATTGCCCAATATTCACATTTTATTGAAGCAGTTTTCCCCAATACAATGCATTGTATGCTAATTTCACAAATATATGCATTTTAATTCTCACTTTTACTATTATCTGCTTATTTGTACACAGTACCTTTTCTACTTGTCTGGAGAACTGCATTGCAAAATTCAGAGAAGTGTAAATTATGAATCACAGAATCTTAGAGTTGGAAGGGACCCAAGGGTCATCTAGTCCAACCCCCTAAAGGAAGACTGTTTATTGGTTTGTGTATTGTTTTAGGAGATACAAATTATGTAGGTTTGCCTTAAGGTGTAAACTGGTTGCATTACTCCCCACACCCTGTGGAGAAGGCAGAATGACCACACCTCCCAACATTGCGTGCCTGGCTGGCCCTACGCCCAATACCCATGTATTCCACACACTGCTTGAAAGGAGAATGTATGTGGGTAAGCACTGCTTGCATATAGACTCCTGGAACAATCAGGAAACCTGGTTGCACCAGTTTCCTGAATATGGAGATCAGTGCTTTTTTCTGGGGGTATGTAGGGATATGCGTACCACTAAACATTTTGTGAATCTAATAGGAGAAGAAACTAAAAATTTAATTTTTTTTAGTTTCTTCTCTAGCACGGTGAATCGTCAGTTCCGTTGCTACCCCCAATGGCGGCCTCCTTTCCTAATGGCAGTGTTTCCTGAGTCTCAGACTGAAGCGAGCGTTTAATGTGTGAAATAGGAGTTGGAATCTACCATGGTGATTGGTCAGTTTTGTTGTTATGACCTCCAATGGTGGCTTCCTTTCCTTTCCCGGTGTTTCCTGAGTCTCAGATGGAAGCAAGTGTTTAATGTGTGAAGCAGTGTGGAATATGGAGGTAATGCATGTTCTTTGTACTTTTGTCCATTTACTGTATTTATTTTTCCCCAATTTGAACTATAAAATGGTGGTTTTCTTGAGTCAAAATGAGAGGACCCCTAAACATATTTTTTTAGGGGGGAAGCACTGATGGAGACCCTATCTGCTTCCAGCTGTACACACACAAGCTCCACAAAAGATATAGACACTTATGATGGGGCCAACTGAGCACATGACATTGAGGACAGGTCATGTTGAATATATGCCCGGAGAGTAAATAGCCATAGTATGAACAGAACCAAAACGAGTGAGAGGAATCATCCTTAACCCCTTCCTGATAAAAGAGGCAAAACAGAGATGCAAAGGAAGGTTAAACATGCTTTCACGCATTGAACTGATGGTTCTCATGTTGAAAATAAATGGATACAGGTCCCTCAAAATAAAAAGGCACTTATTAACCAAATATTTTAACATTTGCAGCTGCAAATCAATATGATTTTAGTAGAAAAGCTAGTCAGAAAAAGTGGAGCTATGTTTTAATCACACAATCCAGAAAGGGTGAAGTCACCAGCGGAATGTGGATTGCATCCTTGGATGTCCCATGGTAAAATGCTGTACTGGCAAACCTCTCTATCTTATTATTTCACCAGTCTGACCTTTAGAGAAAATAGAGCCATCTTTATAAACTGTGCTTTCTCAATTCATTCTTTGTCTTTGTCCAGATGTTGGACTCTTGTACTGCATTTTGGTAAGAACATAAGAAGCTGCCTTATACCGAGTTAGACTATTAGAATTGGCCATTCAAGTGTTCAACATTTGATTTTCCTTGATACTTTTGGTTTATTTAACAGGTTTTTTAAAACTCACCCTTAAAAAAAAAGGAATCAAAACAAGATAAGATGGAATACACCTGCTTAGCAGAATTTATAGTTTAAATCTCTTGGTTGTGCCGAACACTTAGAACATTAATTTGCCTTTCAAAGGATTAATGTGTTTAATTAAGTTTATGAAGTAATTCCTTAAAGGCTAAGTCCACATTTGACACAATAATGAATTCTCTTCTTGGCCTTCGTATAAATCTAAATCTGTATATATCTTGCTTACAGAATTTCCCCATACGAAACCTCTTCTGGATTAGTTCCAAAGTAAGGGCACGTATATTCATTCCTTATATATTTACTATGCGTTTTGTCCTTAAATGCATAGATGGGGGAAAAAATACCCACATGGCAGTATATACTTGGTTATGTAGGTAGAATAAAACAGTGGCTAGAGTGCTGGCACTGAACATGGGAAGTTCAATTCTCAAAATCTTAAGAGGATAACCTGCTCTCTTTAAGCTAAAGAGGTGCCAGCATTGCAGGCTCTTCTGATACTAGAACTTCTGAGGAGACAGGACCTTTGAGGCGGTCACATTCTTTCTTGGAGATGTCTACTGAATCTATGGCCTCTTCCTCCAAGCACAGGGATTCTGATCCAGCATCATGACAGAGCCACCCAGTGTGCCTGAGGAGGGGATAGGTGCTGATTATGATGTATATGATGATGATCTCACTGTAGTTATCCATGCTTTGGTCCTGACCGAATTGGATTGCTGTAATGCATTCTGCAAAGCACTTCTTCTAAACAGCATTTGAAGTCTGCAGTTGGTTCAGAAGCAAAATACGGTGTCCAATTTATTAACCAGGCCATGTTATCCATTAACTGGGTCAGGTGGAGCTCAGTGCTTAAGTGACTTCCAGCATGTATCTGTGAACAACTCAAAGTCTTGTTTGGGACCCATGAAGCCCCCAATGGCTTGGGATCAGAGCAAGGGATGGACCGCCTCCTCCCATCTCAGCTAGCCAGTTCCTTAAGATCTTTTTTGAGACTCTGCTATAGGTGTCCTCTTCATTGGAAGTCAAGAGATGGTTACTGGGGTTCGGTCCTTCTCTGTTGCAGTTGCCAGTTATGGAATTCCCTTCTCAAGGACATGCATGTGAAACCTACCCTTCTGTTTTAGGCACAATTCGCATCACTTTAGCCCAAAGCTTTAGGCGAGTGGCACCATGAGTGTGACATTTGTTTTCTGTCTATTATGCTGCTTCTGTTTCTGTTGCCATCTTGTATGCACTTTAGCTTGTTTTGAATTATGTGCATTTTATATGACATACTTTTATTTTGTATCGTAAACTAATGGGAGGACATTGTTGTGAGAAGGTGGGGGTACAAATGCTCTAAATAAAGCAATAACATTATGGAAGCAATCCTTATTTTGTGTACTTTATCCTGAAGGTAGGACCTGCTTCCAAGTACAAATGTGTAGGATTGTGCTATAAATCTGTATGGTTTGGTGATATATGGCAATGGGACTGTGGCTGGGAAGTATAATATTAAATTGGCCTCCTGGCTCCTACCTGTCTACCTTGGATTACTTTGAGTCACTGGGCTTTTTATTCAAGGTGTGTGTGCGTGTATAATTTAGTCTTGATGAGGTGTTTTATATCCTGTTCTGCATGTGAGAGATTCAGCACTATTCAGGAAAGTGGTGTGCATTCATAGATTGATATTTGTTTGCTGGTCAGTCTGGAAATGTACATAGATGTAAAGTTTGATAAGAACATAACAGCATGAGAACAGCCTGCTGGAACAGGCTAATGGCCCATCTAGTTCAGCATCCTGTTCTCACAGTGGCCAGCCTGATGCTTGTGGGAAACCCACAAGCAGGGTTTGAGCACAACAGCAGTCTCCCCTCTTCTTGTTTCCAACAACTGGCATTCAAAAGCATTCTTGCCTCTGACCATGAAGACAGTGCATAACCTCCATCATGGGTAGTAGCCATTGATAGCCTTCTCCTCAATGAATTGGTCTAACCTTCCTTTAAATCCATCCATGTTGGTGGTCATCACTACCTCCTGTGGGAGAAGACAAAAAAACATACAGTGGTACCTCAACCCGAGTACTTAATTCGTTAAGTACCGTAATTCGTTAAGTACTTAATTTGTTCCGGAGGTCCGTTCTTAACCTGAAACTGTTCTTAACCTGAAGCACCACTTGAGCTAATGGGGCCTCCTGCTGCTGCCCCGCCGCCAGAGCACAATTTCTGTTCTCATCCTGAAGCAAAGTTCTTAACCTGAAGCACAATTTCTGGGTTAGTAGAGTCTGTAACCTGAAGCGTATGTAACCTGAGGTACCACTGTAGTTCTGCTGAGCGCTGTTAAGATCCCTCTGTATCTAAGTGCTTCACCCTCATGTGACGGAAGATCATACTCAATGTATGCTGGTATATCTCCTCTTAAACAAGGAACTGGAAGCACTGAAAAATCCTGTGGAATCCATAACAGCAGTTTCAAAACTACTAAGTTCATAATATATTGTGTTTGAGTCCTTCTGGAATTATCAGATGGGGTTTCTTTTCCTTGATTCATAGAATAATAGAGTTGTTGAAAGACATCCTCAGGGTTATCTAGTCCAACCCTCTGCAATGCAGGCATCTCAACTAAAGCATCCATGACAGATGGCCATCCAAGCTCTGCTTAAAAACCTCCAAGGAAGGGGAGTCCACAACCTTCTGAGGGAGTCTGTTCCACTGTTGAACAGATCTTACCATCAGAAAGTTCTTCCTGATGTTTAGTTGGCATCTCCTTTCTTGTAACTTGAGTCCATTGGTTTGGGTCCTACCCTCCAGTGCAAGAGAAAGCAAGCTTGCTCCATCGTGCCCGGTAGTGTGGATAGGTGGGCCTCAAGTTGCTGTACCTTCAAGTTGTTGTGCCTTCTCTTCCAGCCAGGCAACCAGCATGCAACTGCTGCAGATGCAGTTTTGCACATTCTCAGGCGGGAAGACAAACATGGCACAAGATCTCTCTTGGTCCTACGTATCCTGTGAGACAGTAGTCCAGGCCTCTCCCTCAAAACACCCTTGCAAACACCCCCTTTACAAGTCTTGGCCATGAGCTCCCAAAGGCTGCAATCAGCTAAATAGAACTGCTGCTGCATCTTACTCTCTTTTGTTTCTGTTTTTTTTTTATTATTGCACAGTTTAGCCCTTGAAATAATTACATTAGAATTGCATTTCAGAGCAAATTATATTATTTTTCTATAAACCAGTGAATCTCACTTTTCAGAGTTTCTTAAGCAGCTGTGGTTAGATACCTGGGAAAAAAAATGTTTGCACCACCATTTTCCCTAACAGAGGTACATAATTTGTCATGCTAAAATGTTACTGCACTTTAAAGCCCTTTGCCATCTTAAGTGAAATCTGAGTTGTGTTTCCCTACCAATGTATGATATATGGCCATAAATGAACTTTTTATAGCGTACCAAACATTTCAACAGCGTGTCTGAAGCACTGCACACAAATGGGACTTGGGGAAAATTAATTGAATATGTGAAATTGCTAAATTGTTGGTGTGTGTGTGTGTGTATGCTCTCACATGCATGCAATCCCAGCTAGGCTATCTGGGAGTCTTTCATTTTTACATGCCGTTCTCCTATCAACCTCCAAAGACTTTATGGGAGGAATAAGTCAGGAACAAAACCAGCACCTTGAGATCCCATCTTTCCTCTATTCTCAAGACAAACTGAATGGTCACAGGACACACACCTATGGAATCTTTTCTCAAAAAGTGCCTAGTCCTAGTCAGTTTTCTTCATATTGTTTTTTTAAGGATCTGGTCCTGTCCTAAAGATATGACAACTGAATATGGTAGAAGACATGCCTCTGCCATGGCAGATAGTTACGAAACAGGTAAAGGTGTTCCTAACAGGGAGATGGTGCCAGGTGGAACACTGCGCCTTCTACCATGTTGCCTGTGGAGCAACTATCTAAGCATAGAAGCTCCACTGAAATGAGACTGGTGAACAACATCAGACAGGCTATCTTTCTTTCTTTGCTCATTTGCTTCAGGATACACACAATCCCTGATGCTGTCCAATAAAGGTTTTAACTTTGCCACATACAATGTGCTGTTTCCAATTAGTTGAGTTGCATTTCAGTGCAAGGAAACCTTATTGCCTATATACCAATTCAGAATATTATCCAGTGCGGGATGGCAGCCAGTTGGTGCACCTGAGATTTATTTTCACCAGCGAACTTAACATGCTTGCAAAGGTCATTGCTTTGCTTCTCATGCACTCCTGTGTGCTGGTATCACAGTGGCGAGAGGTGAGAGACCAAAGCACCCTTTAAGTGGTGTTTCCGGTAACAATTCTCCCTACCCAATTTAGCAATGAAATGAAAAAGAAGGCAAACAATCCCCTAATTGCAAATTTAAGCCCCTTTGACAGACCTCATTTTGCCCTTAGGCTCTTTGGCATGTCTACAGCACAACGGGTCACCGTCTGAAATGGTGCAACTGTCCTGGGGAGTTAGATCTATCTGACCAGACGTTTTCAGAAAAAAATTATACTCAAAGCAGCACTTCTGGAGGGATCGACAAACATTTGCCACCCCCCCCCCCATATTTCTCTTCTTTCATTTCACAGTTTCTTAACAATCTGCTGAAGATTACTGGAAATTTCTCTCCCCACCTCCCTGACCACCCTACTTCAGGGGCATCCAATCAACATGATCACCATTAACCCTATCATGGCTCCAACAGAGCTGTCATTGTGATGAAATGAAATCATCCCACATTCCTGGCAAATGGAGCTCATTAAAGAGTCTCCTAACAGAGGCTCCTTGAATTGGGATAGTCCAATACCTTGGCAAATATTTGTGTTTTAGATTTCTTACATTCTCAGTTCTTCAACCCCCCCATATACTAGCAACTCAAGAGGGTATGTTATTTTGGCCATACAATGGCTTGGGATTTTGCTGTGTTTCAAAGGACCATCTTGATGCACCTCATAGGACTAATTAGAGATCATGGCATAGTACCTTGACTTCTCCTCAGCCATGTGAAGCAGAGTGAAGGAAGCTATGTTGGGAGCTGAATGGAACTCCTTATGTAGGCCCAAACCATCCCTTTAAGATGTATATTGTGCATTGTTGCATTCCGTGCTCTTTTCTATGTCCCACTGATACATTTAGGCTTCTAAAAACAGGCCTCTATTGGGCAAAGGCCATTATATCAGATCAAAATATATTTTAAAAAAATATAAAATAATATTCCATCATCTCCAAGGATATGATCTACAGGGAGCTGAATTCAGGCACCAGACCCATTGGCAGACCAACTCTGCATTACAAAGATGTCTGCAAAAATGACACGAAGGCTGGCAACATCAGCTCCACCATGTGGGAATCCCTTGCAGATGACTGTAGTGCCTGGAGACAGTCAGTCAGATTGTGTATCCACAGCAGTCAACAGAGGAGGAATGGCTGCTGAAAGGAGCACAGAGAGAATAAATGTCACTGTGCATCTGCAGCAGCACAACCAGATGCCTTCATCTGCCCCACCTGCAGCAAAACATGTTTCTCCCACAGGCTCTACAGGCTCTCCAATTCTCCAACGGTTTGACTTCACCCCCAAAGGTGCACTCCTCCATTGTATTCCAGGACAGACAGAGGCCAAGAGACTAAGGGAGGTTGCACTTGTGAATGTTGGGGGGTGGATCTCTGCAGCAGTGGAAGAGCCAAAGCTCAATAGTGGAGTCCATTGCTTGGAAAGAGAAGTTTGCAAGGCTCAATCTCTGGCAGCCTCAGTTAAAAGGCTCAAGAAGAAGGCGATGTAAAAGACATCCAGTTGAGACCCTGCTGAGCCACAGTGACTCAAAGGAGATAGATGGCTAGATACACAAGTATAAGGGAGATTCCAATGAAATGCTGGTGATTTGCAACTGCTAGAACAGCAGCAGCAATCCATGCTGCAGTGAGACATAATTTCCAAAGCAATGCTAACTGGTCACGCTTACATGCTGGTGTAGCAGGCACTCTACTCTATCACGAACATTTATTTGCAGGATCGTGCCTTGAAGCCATTTCCCCCCTCATTCATCATTTTATCCTTTCACAACTCTGAGTTGACATTTCTTCATCATTTCTTTAAGCAAGGTCAGTTTCTTTGCTCAAAATCCCATCACTTATCCAGGAATAGATGTGCAGAGGAAAGCAGAGAATGCATGCGGGAAGATAGCAATTGCCTGCAGTATGCTTATTGCCAGGTTACTGCCATTAGTAATTGGAAATAACAAAATCCTAAAAGTTTGAAGTGTCAGCTCAGAAGTCAAAATCACTCCTTCCTTCTCAGCAGCCAAATCTGTTAAAATCAAAATCCTCTGATGAAGCTGAGGTTTGTTTAAAATAGCATGCAAGATTAGAGAGCATAAATCACCCGTTGTAACAAGCAGTTAACCACAAGTTCAATTGACTACCGCGACTGTAATTTCACTGCTATTGTTCA
Organism: Podarcis filfolensis; assembly: GCF_964270895.1. Lineage (NCBI taxonomy): Eukaryota > Metazoa > Chordata > Lepidosauria > Squamata > Lacertidae > Podarcis > Podarcis filfolensis. The sequence continues at coordinate 110,374,682 of NC_139604.1, forward strand.
GGAAATGATGGATCAGATTTGCCACTATCTTTTGCATAACAGCAAGATTTGTAATTTTTAAGTGGAGAAGTGAGAAGCAGTGCTTTCTCTAGCATCAGTACTTTATTGTAATCATTCGTGTTTCCATGGATATCCACAGACTCATGCAGATGCAGGGATGGTTGGATAGACAAAAAGGTAGAAAGATAGATTTGCATTATATTGTTACATGGAAGAAGAAGAAAATACCTTTCATGTCCAATTGGTGGGACCCCTGTTCTGAAAAGTATTGATTTGGCTGTGTGGTCCAATGGTTAAGAGCAATAGGACAGGGGTGAGGAAACTATGGCCCTCAAGATGTTGCAGGGCAATATATTCTGCCATCTCTAACTAGTGGCAATGGGTTCCACACCCCTGTGTTTTTTTTGGGGGGGGGTTCAACTAGGGACCCTTGGCTTAATTTCCTTTCTTGGACCATAGAACATCTTGTCTTCATTATCATTTAGCTGCTCATCAGTGGTGTTGTGGTTTGGCATTGCAGATGATCCAAGACCCATTACTATTTCTGCATTGGAGTCTCTGTTTCCGGTGTCCTAGTGCCTCAATCAGCATGAGAGAGAAGCTCTGTTGCCACTGTATTCTCCAAAGCTGAGCATTTAGGAACACGGAAAACAAAAGGTACTTCCATTTAATTATAAAGGTGTGCAAGTTCTCTTACAATAGACCTTTGCAGAAAACACAACTCAAGTCATTCTGAAAGAAGATATTGGAGTGCTCCAAATCATTTGTCCATGTGTATGCACAGAAAATAGTAGATCTAGCTGAAAGGCAACACATGGAGATCAGCATTGATCATTGCACTACATCCCTAATTGTTATTATTTTATAATTTTAAGACTGTTGTATAATCTTAGAAGAGATGTGGTTGTGACTATCATGAAGTGATCCTGCACTTCTGATTTTGCCACTACACTAGTGCTCATTATGTTGTTGTTGTATTATATTTATTAATATAATATTTTTTTTACCTGCCTTTCACCCTGCTGGCTTTCCTCATAGTAACTTGGGAATCACCTACCACAAATGCAATAAAGTAATAGATGCTAAAATATGGTAGGTGTTCAGAATTTGTGCTTTCCTGGTCAGATTTTCTTTTCTTTCTTCATTACACAGAAGCTGGTGGTCCCCTTCATTCTGTGCCCTCCCTACATCACTTCCCTGAACTTAGTGCTAGTGCTCAGTGAGGTGGTAAACCTGATTGTACAATTTCAGACTACAGGTAGGGCTTCCTAAGATGGAATCTTCCTTCCCTAGGAAGGAAAAAATATCCCATTGTACATCGAATATTATATGTGTGAGAAAAGGGAACTACTCGTGAAAAGAAATTAACTAAAACATCACAAGTAGACTCATACTTTGTTGTTGCACAATATGAAATTAAGAGCAAATGAGCAATTGATAAACATTCCCTTTTTTGCTGTTATAAAGATGTCTTAAGTCAAGGTTAACAGATACTGAGAGGATATTTGCTGGCACTTGCCTCAACACTGTATTATATCCATTCAGTATTCCGAAGGCATAAAGAATATCTTAGCTATCAGTCACCACCCCTAAACTTCAGAAAGATGGTTTGCTTTTCAAGTCTGGATGGCATTCTCACTAAGAGATGTGATCTCTAACCGGGACCTGGGCATTCTCTCTCTCACTGCCTCTTTTTATCTCACTCACCTTCAACCCATAAAATATGTTAATGGCAACCCTTGTCCTGGTTCTTAACATTAAAGGATGGACTCCTTCACTTACACATGCATATTTTTAAAAATCCCAGCCTGTTTCTCATTTAGCCTTGTGTAGCTATCAGTCTTCTTTACGTTGTTTTTGCTCCTTCTCACAACAGTTTCGACTTGATGCCTGCAATCATATTTTTTTTAATCATCTGGGAAGCATTTTGATTGTCCGACTGTCTTCAATTTCTCCTCTCACCTCCTCCTTTAGGTCTGGTCTTCAAAGGGTTTAAGAAAACCCTAAGCAGATTGCATTTGATCCAGTTCCCCATTTATCTCCTCCAGGTTGACCAAGTCAGAGAAGATGATATTCCACTGATATATTCCAAGGTTGTACAAAACAGAATGCCACATCCAAATGATATGAACATTGAATTATTTGCATCTTTAGATTTAAAATATTAGGATGCTTCAACTGACATCCTTAGAAGGGCTAAAGACTAAACCTACACAAATCCGGAGTGGTTGAATAGCAACTTGTATGCCTCCTTCAGGCAACACCTGCAGCTAAGCTAGTGTCAAATGTATTATTCTGCTTTCCTTTGGACCACATCAGTGAAGTTGTCTGGACAGCCCAGTACCTCCATCTACATAGTCAAGGTTTGTGCCCCAGAAAGGTCACTTCAGTGCTGCTAACACAGCAAAAATAATGCAGGAGTTATGAGTTACAGGTCTCTGCAGCCACAGCAGGTGCTGTGATTCCCCAGCAGTTTGACTTCACCTCCAGAGGTGCGCTCCACTGTCTCTTGAGACAGACAGATGCCAACATTGACAACAAATATTGTTTACTGTCTTGTTGTTAATCTAGTTTTATCCCATTGACTTCAATAGGATGCATCAGTTGACCCTCAGTTGCTTCCACCATATTCCTAAGTAACAATAGATCTCATTGTATGGTATTCAACTAACATACCCCCCTTGATTCCCCCCATGTGCCCCTGTCCAGAGGGTTGGGAGAACCCTAAAACGAGAGAGAGAGAGAGAGAGAGAGAGAGAGAGAGAGAGAGAGAGAGAACCTTCCATCATGCAAAGAGAAATGCTTGTGCTGATGGAGCATTCACCTTAATACTACTTTGAATACAACCCGTCAGTCACGTTGGCACGACTTTTCCTCCAGAAGCAGCTCACGCACTGGAAGAAATGTTCTTGTATAAACATATTCCACATCTAGCTTCTTCTAATGATATGCCAGTATTTGCTGAAAACGTGATTGGAGCTTAGTTCATCTAATTTGGTAATCTCCACTCTACTGTGGTAAACCATGCTCCGTTTCATAATGAAGAGAGAGTGAGGCATGTCATTATACCATGTGCTAACGGCCACATAAAACCAGAGTTCAGCTGTCACTGCTTTTACCCCTTTCAAAAACCTCTTGCTGGCAAGGGTCTAAACTCATCTGGATGCAATTGACAACATTAGACATTTTCCACGTAACCTTTTCCACCAGAATGCTATTGAGGTCCTCCAGCTTTCAGCTGGGTCAACAGACTCCCCACTCCCCTCCTGTGCAGGAGAAATTTCACATCAGTGGACTACAAATGGTGGCAGCAACACTGCTGAGGTTTCCAAATTCATTCCTCTCAGTAATTTAGTTCTTTCGATGAACGAACATGAATACATTCTAAAAGCAGTGATAAGGGGAGAGGCTCAATACCTTAAGATATATTTGCATATTAAAAAGGGGGAAATGTTAATAATAATGTTTAACATTCATACAGTGCCCCACTGAGTACTCAGAGCCCTTTACACACATTAGCTCAGTAATCCTTGCAGCAATTCTATACCATAAATCACTATCACCATCATTATTACACCAATATTACAGAGATGTGAGTGAGGCTGACAGTGGTGACATAAATAAGGCTACCTAAAGAGTACCTGGCAAAGATTAAGAACCACACTACACCAGATTTGGATTGGGACCATGCAGCTTCCTCAAACTATGCAACTACTCAAATTATGCATGTGCATATTTCCTTCCTGGGCTTTTTTTCAGCTGGAATTCACTGGAACTCAGTTCCGGCACATCTCAGGTGGACACGATTGCCATTATAAGATGCAGATGGTCCTGTGGTCTAAACCACTGAGCCTCTTGGGCTTGCCAATCAGAATGTCAGCGGTTCGAATCCCTGCGATGGGATGAGCGCCCAAGCAGCAGTGCAAGCAGATAAATAGGTACCACTGCGGTGGGAAGATAAACACAGCTTCCGTGTACTCTGGTTTCTGTCACAGTGTTGTGTTGCACCAGAAGCAGTTTAGTCATGCTGGCCACATGACCCAGAAAACTGTCTGTGGACAAACGCTGGCTCCCTTGGCTTAAAAGTGAAATGAGTGCCACAACCCCATAGTAGCCTTTGACTGGACTTAACCGTCCAGGGGTCCTTTGTTGTTGTTTAGTCGTTTAGTCGTGTCCGACTCTTCGTGACCCCATGGACCAGAGCACACCAGGCACTTCTGTCTTCCACTGCCTCCCACAGTTTGGTCAAACTCATGCTGGTAGCTTCGAGAACACTATCCAACCATCTCGTCCTCTGTCGTCCCCTTCTCCTTTACCCTTTACCCTTCCCTTTATAAGAGAATGAGGGAGGCAGTGGTATCACAAGGTGGGGGTGGGGTGGGACGGTTTGCCCCGGGTTCCATGTCTGGGAGGGTGACAAGAAGGCACCCTGTGGGGTGCTTGCCCTGCCGCCCCGGCCCCAGTGCGGTGGTGCAAGTAGCCATCGTGCTGCCGCACAGCGCCACAGCTGCAGCCGTGAGCAGAGGATCCCACCACCGTCCGTACAGCGTTCGAGCGGCGCCGGCAGCAAACCGCTACGTACAACGCATGCACAGTGTTGCATGCTGCCCCCCCTTCCCGGCTCGCTGTAAAGCGGCAAAGCGGGAGCCACTTACGGCAACCCCCCCCAGCCTACCTCCCTCCCTGGCTCACCCTAAGCGGCTCCTGCTTTGCCGCTTTACAGCGAGCTGGGGAGTGAGGGAGGAGGCCGGACAGGAACCGTGGCTCCCAAGAGGATGAGCTGCGCAGCTTTGCCAGCACCCTGGCAAAGCAGCATAGCTCCCCTCTTCCCCTGATGGCTTGGGGTACTTGGGAGTTGTGCGGGTGGAGGCGCAGAGGCGTAGGAAGGGGGGCTTACATTCAGCGCCTGCCTGCGACTCCCAAGCCTACCCTGAGCTGTCAATGTGGGGGGAGGGGGTGACAAAATAATTTCAACACCGGGTACCACCTGAGCTTGCTACGCCTCTGGAGGGAGGCATTCATAGTTATTTCCTGCACATCTTTTTCTAGAACAAATAGCACTGCTTTCCCCCTTGTCTACCATACCCCCCCCCCATTACCCACAGTCTGAGACAGTTTGCTTCTGATAACCAGTTGCCTGAAACTGCATTAAGGGAGCATTCTGTTTCCCTCAGATCCTGCTTGTGAACTTCCCATAGGCATCTGGTTGTCCAGTGTTAGAACAGGATGCTGGACTAGATGGGCCACTGGCATGATCCAGTCCACCTGTTCTTATGCTCTTATGCTCAGTTTTCCTGCAGATGTGTCAATTTTCTGCATACATTGAGAACATGTCACTGTGACCCCCCCCCTTACCTCCACTCTGGACTGTTGTCCTAATAAGGCTGTACTGTTTTGTTTCTGAAAACCCAGTTCCGATTACGGTACTTTGCTCCTTTTAAGTTATTTTGTAAGTACAGTGGTACCTCGGGTTAAGTACTTAATTTGTTCTGGAGGTCCATTCTTAACCTGAAACTGTTCTTAACCTGAAGCACCACTTTAGCTAATGGGGCCTCCCACTGCTGCCGTGCTGCTGCCGCACGATTTCTGTTCTCATCCTGAAGCAAAGTTCTTAACCCGAGGTATTATTTCTGGGTTAGCGGAATCTGTAACCTGAAGCATATGTAACCTAAAACATATGCAACCCGAGGTACCACTGTAACTTGTAATTCATTGGGTCATTTACAATGCATTGCAGTAACTCAATGGAACAGGAGAACAAAGAATGCTTTGCTTGAAGGTCGCTTCTCTTGGAGAACCAGCAAGTTAAAAGATGCTTTTGACAAGCACGGTGTCAATTACCATGGGGCAACATGTGTCTGAGTTCCAAAAAGGGAAGGAATCAAACCCAGCATTGCTTTTTGTACAGTAAGTAGTTCGTACTCTTTATTTTCTTGGCACACCACCATTTCTTTCTCCTTAGCAGCGTTAAATTTGTGTGTTTATGTAAAATATCCACATGTCTCCCACAATTTAGAAAGAGCTGCTTCATTTATTTATGTAAACTTATGCTATAAAATTGATATGCTCTATAGCACTCTTGAGTCTAGCCTGCATTTTCTCCCTAATATATGTCTATCACAATTTGGGTCTTGATTAATATACACTGCTTTTGTACTATCACTAGGATTTGGTTAGGGACCTCCCCCAACCTGCCCCTTTGCTCACCCAGGCTGGAGTTGAGCTTGCATATCACCATCAACAGAGCTCATAAAATGATGAAATGACAATGAGATTCATGCACATAAGGACTATTCTAAAGAATATTGTGGCATATTTTGTCAAAGGCTGCATTCACATGGCAGTTCATTCCTTTCCCAATGTTGCCCTGTTGATTTCTGCGTTATATCTGAACTTTGAACATGATACAAAAGCCACTTCCAGAAATATAGCAGAATATAGGGCAAGTTTAGCACTAATTTCTGTGTTATTTGCAAATGGATTTCTTTCTGGAAGCAAATAACATAAGCACTAAACTTGCTACTACGTTTCCAGATGTGGCTTTCATATCATGCAAAAACTCATATATATATTGCATAAATTAATTGATAGAGAAATGTCAGGAAAACAGAATAAAGTGCTGTGTGAATGTAGCTAGATTTCACCTTATTTTAACAAATAATCAGCCTCTCTTTTGATGGTGAAGGTTCCACTTAGCTATGAGTAGGGATGAGGGAGATTTTTATTTTGTTTAATGAAAACGAATACCCACTTAAATAACGCTTCCTGAAGCAATAAGTTGTCCTTAGAAAATCACATTTCTTCAGTTTTACAATGGCATTCTCCAAGTGAAAATGCATACAAAGAAGCATATATCAGGAAAATAGTACACACAAAAATGCTTCTGTTTGTGAAAGTAATGTACAAAAATGTGTTTCATTAGGGGGAACTGCTTGCAAAAGCACAAGTGGATGACTAAATCATGCAAAAAAAATGTGTGACAATTACCTGGAATGCATATAAAAATGTGTACAAACTTAAACTTGATTTTGAAAAGTGTAAAATTTATTCCTACAGTGAAGTCGCTATCTCTAATGGATGTTACATCTCTCTCTCCCTCCCTCTCTCTCTCTCTCTCTCTCTCTCAGCAAGTAAATATACCTGTCATATTGATGAGCACTTAGGCTGTAAATCAACCAATTCTTTATTTATTTTTAATTAATATATTTTAAAGGATGCTCCTGAAAGGCCTATACATGAAAAACCATCAAATAAAAGCAGCCAATAGCTTCTTGTCTTTTTAGTGCATGGTTTATTTTCAGTCACTGCCAGTGCCGGATTTATGTATAAACTAAACAAGCTATAGCTTAGGGCCCCATTCTCTTGGCCCCCCCCCCCCAAAAAAGGAAAAAACCCCCTGTATGTACATTTCCAAAATATAAGATAAAAAACAAATAAAATAAAACCTACATACAGTTAGAGCTTAATAATTATTTCAATATTAATATACTTCTTAATTGTATTTCGCTATTAATATACTTCTTAATTGTATTTCAGTTCAACAGTTACTTTGATAAAATACATATTTTGTTATGTGCAAATGGCTTTAGATATCTATTAGGACCATAAATTACCATATAGCATATATTCAACACAAAAAACAGCTATAATTTGTTGTTGACAAAGGACAGCTGGACATATAAAGGGCCCCATTACCTTCAATAGCTTAGTGTCTCATCAAACCTAAATCTGGCTCTGATCACTGCCTAAAATGAATTCTTACTGTAACATTATGTGAAATGATCCATGTGGAAGAACATTGGACTTGTCCTGTTGTGCAGGAACAACTGTGGGAATAAACCAGAGGTTGGTCAAATGACCCACAGTGACTGAAGACAAATGAGGGTAGGTTTTTTGTGCCTCCCGGTCTAGTTTCACATGCATCCAATGCACAACTGTTCTCATGGTCTCCTTCTTTTCAGGCTGAGAGTCAAATTTCTGAATCTATTTTGAGGAATTATTGATTTCCCTCATTCATCAAGGATGCCATTAGTAACACCACAGCTGAATCTCTGTACAGTGGTACCTCAGGTTACATATGCTTCAGGTTACATACGCTTCAGGTTACAGACTCTGCTAACCCAGAAATAGTGCTTCAGGTTAATAACTTTGCTTCAGGATGAGAACAGAAATCGTGCTCCGGCGGCGCAGTGACAGCAGGAGGCCCCATTAGCTAAAGTGGTGCTTCAGGTTAAGAACAGATTCAGGTTAAGAATGGACCTCCGGAATGAATTAAGTACTTAACCCGAGGTACCACTGTATTACTACGGGGTTGCCATACATCCGGAATTTCCCAGATACAGCTTGGATTTGGCCGTCAGAACCAGTGTCTGGCCAGGAAACACTGAAACACGAAAATCGACAAAATGTCCAGAAAAATCCAGATGTATAGCAACCCATGTCGGCAGTTTCAACTTTGGGCAAAACTAAAAATAAAGCTCAACAACTTTGCCCAAAAAAAGTGTCTGTATTTTCACTTTTTGAAATATAGCAACCCTACCTGTTATGTGTATGAATTACTACAGATTATTTATTGAATAACTATTCAGTATTCACAGAGAGTTTTCAACCCACAGGCTGAAACTTAATCATCCAAATTACTTCAAATTCTACAAATCTAGCTAAAAAAAAAGAAAGAAACTCGAAGCAAATTAGCATGATTTTGGCTACAATATTGCTTACACACACACACACACACAGAGAGAGAGAGAGAGAGAGAGAGAGAGAGAGAGAGAGAGAGTGAGTAAATGCCTTATTAAAATCATTAGCATTTATTCCCAAATAAGTTCATGTAGGATACTAGCTTTCTGAAATAATGACAGCAAAGGGGCTGTATTACAAATTGTGAATATAAATACAAAATGTGATACAATTCTGAAAGGCAAATGCTGAAACTCACTGACAGTTTTTTATTGATTGATTTATATACCACTTGAGGCCAAAGTAGAATTCTAAGCAGCTTACAAAAGTATAAAAACTAATTGCATAGACATTAGAATATCAGCATGGATAATTAATACACACAGAAAGAAAATCCTGTTAATGCAGGAGGATGAAAAATCAAGGGAATGTGTGTATAAATAGGTGCATCTTCAAAAGCCAGAGGAAGGTCAGTTCAGATGGGGTTTTTCATATATTTTCTGTGTACATTGTGCAAGACCAGTGCTGCTAGTGAAAAAGCCCACCTCCTTATTCCACAAGCTGATAATCATTAGGCCATGGCAAGAGTAACTGGGTTCCAATTGCGTTAGATATGTGTAGAGCGCCTTAGTGTCATCTACCTCAACCTGAACCATGTTTCTCCGATTGGTACACCCAGTCTTTCAAATCAAAATCTAACACTGAGTCTAGAAATATCACAGATCTGGTTCCAGCTATGCCCTCCTCCACCCTCCTGATTATTCTATGCATGTGTAAAGATAAAGGGACCCCTGACCATTAGGTCCAGTCGTAACCGACTCTGGGGTTGCGGCGCTCATCTTACTTTACTGGCCGAGGGAGCTGGCGTACAGCTTCCGGGTCATGTGTACAGATGCACAAATGAAAAGTATTAAAAAGGGGACATAGCTAGAAATGGATCCATCAAAGTCACTTGGAGATAGAAAAGAAATGGCAGTCAACAGAAAGGGCCACCTTTTGAGGAACAGTGACAGGCAGCATATCTAAAATTCAGAAATCAAGTCAGTGGTTGCCCATTATTTCAACCTTTCAATAAACAAATAAATAATAACAGTCATCGGATTGTCCAAATTCACTTCCTCTTTCCCCACCTAGGGCCATGTCAAAAAGATCTCTATATGAAAAACAGCAATGTGGCTTATCTGACCTTTCCCTTGGATGTTTGTCTCCTCAGCTCCTCGAATCTAAGAAGATGTATGTACCGGGTTTAAAATGAATCATTCTACCAGCTTGGACAAGTTTTTTCTCATCATGTGCAGAGCAGGCTGCTGGTTGAACAGAAATGATAAGACTGGTTATCATTTAATAGCAATATTTTCAAAGTTGCTGAGATTTTTGAGAGGACCATTAAAAAGTTTTGATTTCAAAGTATCGCCCAGCTAGATAGCTTAGCGAATGCTTATTTTCCAGTATTATTCCCCACCAGTAACTGTTGCAAGGAAACATGTGTGCCGTCAGCAGTGCTGAATATACAATGATGAACAGCCTTCGAAACCTCCTTAAGGACTCTGGCAGGTGCTGCTACACACACCAAACATAACACGTTCAACTTGGGCTTTTAATAATGCAGCAGAACAACACCATACAGTAGAAAATAAAACTCTCGTTTTAGAGCTTCACAAATCTCTGAAACCAGCAAAACACCATAAAAAGGAAGCAAAGAGAATCCACTGCTGTGGGGCTGGACTAAATCAATAGGAATGCTACTTATGGCTTGACAGATAAAATTAGGGATTTTAAACTTTTACACCTTCCATTACCACAAGCTGGTTTCTTTTGCTTGCAGTAAAAAATGGTAGAAACTAAACAACCCCTCACAAAAATAATAAACCCTGAATACTTCCCATATATACTTGGGAGAAGCCATTAAAAGCAGGTCACGTAGCTGGGTTTCTTGACTCTTACCCCCTCTGCACCATACATTTAAAGCAGTATCATACCACTTTAAATAATCCCCAAAGAATTAGGGAAACTTTAGGTTGTGAAGAGTGCTGAGAGTTATTGGGAAAGAGCTATTCCCTTTTCAGAGCTACAATTCCCAGAATTCTCTGGGAAGAGGGTTTGATGGTGAAACCACTCCAAGAACTGCCTTAGAAATGACAGAGGCCATTGGTCTATTGAAATCAGTTTTGTTTCTTTGTGTACCTCCTTCACATGAGGTCCAGAGGGTAACAACATGAAAATGGGCCTTTTCTGCAGTGGCTCCCTGTTTTCAGAATGCCTGGGGGCAGCAAGGATTCAGTCTGGAACCTTCTGCATGGATAGCAGATGCTTTGCCACTGAGCTTTCATCCTTCCTCAAGGGTAAATACATGCTCTGGAATCAGCTAAAAACAATGCCCTGGAATCAGTACAGATTAACATCATGAGAAATTGCTGTTCAATATGTGTTCCAGGGGATGCATCAAAAGTTGTCCTTATCTGAATTTCATCCTGAATTTTTTGATTGCCCAATTCCCCATAATGGTTGCACACAGTGCTGTATATGTACAGCTTGTGCAACTTTTGGTCCCTTCCGATGTTTCATCCACTCTATGTTAATGATGAGGAAATTGGAAACACTGCATGCAGACATGCACACACATGCAATCTTAATGTGATTGCACACATGGTTGCATCAGAAATCTAGGGTGTATTGTTGATGCAAGTGTGCACCAGTTTACATTGATAAAGAAGCAAGCTTGGTATGACTGTATGGCCTGCGGTAGTGTGTGTGCATACTGGTAAAGCACCACACCAAAAGAATCTTGATGTGTTAGATCAAGGGGTATCTTAGCAATGCATATACATACAGTGGTACCTCGGGTTAAGAACTTAATTCATTCTGGAGGTCCATTCTTAACCTAAGACTGTTCTTAACCTGAAGTACCACTTTAGCTAATGCGGCCTCCTGCTGCCTCCACCCTGCTGCTGCGCGACTTCTGTTGTCATCCTGAAGCAAAGTTCTTAACCCAAGGTACTATTTCTGGGTTAGCAGAGTCTGTAATCTGAAGCATCTGTAACCTGAAGCATCTGTAACCCGAGGTACCACTGTATTTGGGTAACAGAGAGTTGGGCTCAAACTCAGTTTATAATTAGACCAGACCCACGGAAATCAATAGAACTTAAGCTAGTCTTGATCAACATAAATTCCATTTATTCCAGTGAGTCTTATCATGCTCTAAGGAGACCCCTCTTCCCCTAACAGAGCTACAATTCACAGCGTTTCCTGTGCAGAGGGATTCTTTCTGCAAACCGCCACTCTGCAAACTGTAGTTGTGTGATGGGAACAGGAGCCTACTACTAAGAACTCTCAGCACCCTTGACAAACCACAGCTCTCATAATTCTTTGGGGAAACCATGAAGTGCTTTAAATGTACGGTGTGAATGTGACCTAGAATTCAACAGCCAGAAAAACTGGCTTCTCTTTATCCTTAATTGGTTACAATAGTCAATATGATTCTCCCTGGAGAGAATAAGAGCTATTCCACCCCACCCGTCAACAAATAGCGCTGCAGAAGCCGCATATCAGGTAAGCAATCAGAGTGAATAAGGTGGACATGCTCATAATTTGAAAAGGTTGAGGAAATTATGAGGAATACCGAAGAAATATTCTTCCCTCCAATCAATACTTTAGCCCTGAAAAATGAAACGCATGAACTTTTGGTACAGCTCTGTTCAGAGACTAAAGCACATTTGTTTTAGGAGCATTATGTGAGGTATTTTATACAACAGGAAAATACAGAGTGAAGTGCTTGGATTAGCAGAGCAATTTCCTACACTGAACTGAAACCTTGCTAATCAATTTTAAGTAGCCAGCTAATGTATTTATGTAATAAATGAATCAATCTCAAATGCATATTTTACCATGTGGATTTAATTTAATATCACAGCATGCAATTAAATGCCATTATTGACAGTGGCTTGAACATGTAATTGGTGATTTGATATTACAATTGGTGTTTGGTGCCCCAGAACCATTTTTCCAATAAGCTCAAGAGGAGCATGAATTCATCCCTTGCTACTTTCAGGCTGTTCTGCTGAGTGTCCAGGACAGAGTAATAGCCAGGTTCTAAAAGGAAACATTCCTGAGGTTTGGCCACTGAATTACTGAATGAATTCCTCTTTCCACAGCATTCAAAGGCAGCATTGCTACTGCATTAAATTTTCCACCATCACTCCACTCAGTTGACCGCAAACGTCTGTACTATGGGCAAAACAAGGTACTTTATATTGAAACAAAACTCCCCACATCCAGCCTGCAGAGATATGGGGAATCAACACAGTTCCGGACCTTTTGCCCATTCTCATGTTGCCACCCTCTCGAGGAGGAGGCCCACGAAGGAGGGCCTCAGAAGATGATCTCAGGGTCTGGGTAGGGTAGGGTAGGTCATGGCTTCCCCCAAAGAATTCTGGGAGCTGTAGCTTGTTAGGGGTGTTAGGAGACCCTTTCCCCCCTCCCAGAGCTACAATTCCCATAGTTCCCTGGGAAGAGGGATTGATTGTTAAAGCACTTTGGGAATTGCAGTTGTGAGGGAAATAATAAACTCTCAGCATCCTTAACAAAATCCAGTTCCCAGGCTTATTTGAGGGAAGTCACAACTGCTTAAAGTGGTATCATAGTGCTTTAAATGTTTAAATGATTCCAAAGCATGTATTTACCCCTGAGGTGCACACTTGCATCAACAATACACCCTAGATTTTTGATGCAACCATGTGTGCATGCAGTGTTTCCAATTTCCTCATCATTAACATTAACAATTTCCTTATCATTAACACCACACTGCCCCTCCCCCTCTACCTCTTGATAAACAGCAGTGATGAGACAGGCCTGAGGTCAGGTCAGTTGGCGTCCCACCATGCCTTCTGCTACTCGTTCAGAGGTAGCAAAGAACAGTAGGTGAACAGGTGTATAAAAGTAAGCTTTGGAGATCTTTCAAGGAAGAATTCATCCCCTTACTCATGCCCCCAAAGTGCGCATGATGTAGCCATAGTCACCATCAAGCATGATCATTGATCTGTCATCCACTAAGACAACACAACACAGAGATGTGCATGAGCTATGTATTCAACACTTAAAGTTGCACATGCCCGTATATGGATTAGTTTCAGTGAGTTGGGTGGTTTTTTTTTTTTTTTTTTTTTGCTGTTGTGCAAAGAACAAATGAGCTCAGTGAGTTTAAAATGAGCTAAATGAGCTGCTACAGAATAAATTGTTTAGCCTACATTCTTCACATGGGTATGATATTCTAGAATGTTAGGTTTTGCCTTTTGTATAAACTACTGGATCTATTATCTGATCACTGCTTCATGCCTGTTTGCAGCACTGGTAGAGAGGGGAAATGGCTCTGTAAAATGACATCATGGTATCTCAGATTTGTATTGTAAACTATCCGTCTTCTGCTTTCCTTTTCCCGGCAATGCTCTTCAGTTTACATCATATTCATTTTCCTCATTCATGCCAATATTTTGAAAATCAAATTATACTCAAATTATTATCACCACTCAGGAATGTCAGGACATGAATTTGTCCCCAATTATACCAGCATACATTGGGAATAATTTCATTGTAATCATTAAATTATCTAAGGTAAACAGAATGCATGCCATCATCTAGTAGAAATGCTAGGTTTACCTAAGATTAATGGTGTAGAAAAGAAAATTTTACAATGCTCTGGATATTATTTTTAAGCATGCATTACTTTCAGCCCTAATGATTCAGAATACAGATAATTAACTAATTTAAGGGGATCTTCTTTAAGCTGGCAGAGAAAGAACAGATTTCACATGTGAAGAAAACCAGGCATATAGCAGTATAAAATATTCTATATATAAAACACACACTTTTAAAGACCTGAATCCAGCTATATACAGGACACGTATTAGAAATCATTCACAGTGTACCAGGGACCATAGGAAGGTATAATAGTGCTTGAGTTGTGGAGTATTTTTGTTGCTGTTATTGTTCTGTCGCTTATGTGTCATCAAGATCTAGGAAAGAAGCAGTCAGGAAAATATTGTGTACGCCAGAGATCAACAAATGCAAACAAGACATGAGAGGAATGAAAGATGCTGTTTCGACTGCACTTAGAAAAGAATGGTTTTCCTTGGTTGGGATTTCAGGGATGTGTGTGTGTAGTTAGGGTTGCTATTTTGCAATAATATTTTTTTCCTTACCTAAAAAGAGAATGCAAGATGTTTTCAAAACACTCCCTTCTTGCATATCCAGCTCATTCGCTGGTCAGCGTGTTCTTATGTGACTTGTGAACTTTCCCTGCCAAATATAACAACACAGCTCAACCCTTAGATAGCATGATCATGGGATGAAGGTGGGAGTGGAGATCTTAGTATCTTCCTTTAAAGAGAATTGGACTCCCTTCAATCTCTGGATATGAAAGCCAAGTTTTAAATGAATTTTGGGATTGTTGTCCTAGAATGAATGATTCTTACAATTAGAAAATCTCTACTCCCAGCCCCACCCCAGCCCCAAATATTCATTTTGTTTCCTATCAGACAGTGTAAAGGAACTGAGCTTTAAAGTCAGGGATTGTTGCATTTTACTGGTATGGGAATGCATCTCTTTCTATTAACGCCCTCCCATCAGATGTCAAGGAAATAAACAACTATCCGACTTTTAGAAGACATCTGAAGGCAGTCCTGTTTAGGGAGGTTTTTAATGTTTGAAGTTTTATTCTGTTTTTAATGTTCTGTTGAAAGCCGCCCAGAGCTGCTGGAGAAACCCAGCCAGATGGGCGGGGTAGAAATAATAAATTATTATGATTATGATCATTTATTAAATTTGTATACTGCCCTTCACCCAAAGATCACAGGGTGGTTCACAATGTAAAAATACAGAATGAGAAAACAAAATGCGTAATAGTATACAAACATTATAAGGCACCTTTGTATGTTCTGGAAAAGCAAACTTCTATGATTCTGTAATGGTCATAGATTCATTCCTTTGTGTTTACTGCAAGTGGGGAGAACTCTGCTGTGCTCAGATCCAGCTTACAGACTTCCCATAGGCATCTGATTGGCCACAGTGAGAAGAGGATGCTGGACTCCAGTGGCCTTTGGTCTGATCCAGCAGGGCTCTTCTTAAATTCCTCTTAATGATTAGAGGATTTGGGGGAAAGCAGTTTGATGAGGTGCTGAGAATTCTCAGTTTGAGATCACCAGCCGCCATCATAAACAATTCCCTTGCTAAGAGCGAAGCACTGTTAAAGCAGCACAGATATGACCACAATCTCCATTTAAAGCTACTTAGAATACTCATTTGAAATGCAGAATACTTTAAAGAACAAACATTAGATTTGATGGCCCTGAAAAAAGTGTGTGTGTACAGATGGCTAATACATCAATAAATGAAATTAGTCCAGAATCTAACCCTCAGTAGTTCTTTCTTCAGCATATGGAACATATCTTACATCCTCTCTTGAAATACAACACTTGAGGTTTCAACTAATACCCTCTTGATGCACACAGGCATATTTACACCATATCCTTTTCAGAGAATAAAATCAAGTTTGCAATGAACAACCCTTCAAATGGGCACTTGGATTTTCCCCCTTATTGACCATTATTGTTTTTTAAACTGAACATAATCCTGGTAACTGAGTAATAGCTCCTAAATCTTCAATTTAAACCATTTTCTTTCCTGTTATATAAGGCAAGCAATTCACAAAGTCATTATTTTACATCTCATTTCAAGTTAAAGTTCCTAAGAAGCAGAGCAGGGCCTCTGATAGTGCAGAGCTTCCTTGCAAGAACAATGGAAGCCTTTCCGATGAATAGGGTTTGTGATGGAGTTAAAGGATGGGAATCGTGTTGGTCGCCCTTTAAAATGTGAGAACTTTACTCACGACATTCCCCTGAAGGGTGAAAGATTCTCCATGCCTGCTATGTGATACCTAAATATCACATATCTAAATATATTTGACTTCCTAATTAGGTGTGAGGAAAAGTTAGACAAGCCTAATGGATTTGGCAGGGCCTGGAAACTGTACACTTACCCAGCTAAAGAGTAAGATTTTGTATGTGAACGCTGTCTTTCCTTTCCAGCATCTCAAAACTCCTCAAATGTTTCTTTCCCCTTCCTAAACACATAACATTGCACATAGTGTATCCAGTGTCATATACAGCCACACCAGACATGTAATGCAAACTAATCATGGTTTCCAAGAAAGGTTCTTGGGAACTTTAGTATGTCAAGGGTGCTAAGCACTGTAGCTCCATGAAGAAATTCCTAACAGCACCCTTAATAAACTACAGTTCTCAGGGTTCTTTGGGGGAAGCCACAACTGCTGAAATGGTATAAAAGGTAAAGGTAAAGGGACCCCTGACCATTAGGTCCAGTCGTGGCCGACTCTGGGGTTGCGGCGCTCGTCTCGCTTTATTGGCCGAGGGAGCCGGCGTACAGCTTCCGGGTCATGTGGCCAGCATGATTAAGCTCCTTCTGGTGAACCAGAGCAGTGCACGGAAACGCCGTTTACCTTCCCACCTATTTATCTACTTGCACTTTGACGTGCTTTCGAACTGCTAGGTTGGCAGGAGCAGGGACCGAGCAACGGGAGCTCACCCCGTCGCGGGGATTCGAACCACCAAACTTCTGATTGGCAAGCCCTAGGCTCTGTGGTTTAACCCACAGTGCCACCCGCGTCCCTTGAAGTGGTATAAGAGTGGTTTAAATGTATCACCTAATCTTTAAATGTTTCAGGAACATCTGACCACTGTCCCACTGTCCCAGAACCAGTTCGCCCAAAGGGGTGGAGATGCAGGGTTGTCCAAGCTTCTGAAAGAGGCAGTGCTAGTGTGGAAGTAGCTGGATTATTGGGACTTTAGCCACCCCAGTGGCTTAATTGAGCTGGGAAGCCTAGTCTTTTGTAATACCCAGCTCCCAATAATCTTAGCTGTGTTCCTTCCTGACATTCTTTCACCCTTTCTGTGTTCCTTTGTGAGTGATCAGTCAGGACTGGCCTTTGTTTCACCCTATCCACATCTCGAAGCAGATTAGGCTGCTGCATTAATTTCACTGGGGAAGTTCAATAAAGTTCCATGCTGGGGTCTTTAGTCTCAGTTAGCTGGTAAGTGTGTGCTGTTCATCTACCAGGGAGGTGGAAAGAGAGATGGCTGATTCTAATCTAGACTTTAGTTTATTTCCCCACTTGACCCCTAGAGGGTGCCAAGGTAAGGACTCTCTGAAGGTTCCAAGGGGCCCTTGGATGACTGACTGAGGACCAAACTAGTTGTGATTCTATTCCTGTCTTTAGAGTTTGCATAGGTGAGTCAAAAGAAATAGTCAGAGTGCTGATGGGGAACAATGGATCAGGACCACGACAAAGAACTTTAACCTTTTGTCCTCACTATGGTCCCACTGTAAATTTGCATAAAAGTAAAACTCCCATTGGCACAGACAGGAAGGTAAATCTTTTGGAAAGTATTTTGCCTCCATTGTGGCATCATTGTTGATGCCCCGTTAATGATTGTTATCAGATGCCTCGCCTCCCTGAATTGATTGTTCCAGCTTTTTCCTTGTCCTTTCAGTGGTGAATGAGACATCTTGGATGAACAGATTAATGATTGCTTTAAAGACATGATTAAGCGGGATCAATAATGCAGCCTTTTCGAGGAGTTTGGTCTGTCTCCAATCCCAGCCCAGATAATAAAATTACAGCAAACTAACGATGGTTGTTGCTAGCAACAAGGACAACAAGGCACTGTAATAAATGTCAGAACCACCCCGAGATGTGTGTTTAAGAGGCATCAAAGATGCACAAACTAACTGAGAAGGGATAAACATTTACATTTTGGCACAGTAGCCGAAGCTGCTTTCCATCAGTAATTAGTTTCGGTTCAAAAGCCAAAGGATCTCAACTGTGTGTGCCTGTGCATACCGTGGTCTATTATTATACAGAGGAGGTGGCATTTTACATTGTACCATCCATCGGTTCAAGAGGGGGAAAATAAAAGCTATGATTTGCAAGATTCTAAAGGCCCATGCAATAATCTCCATGATGTGCACTGCCAGTGCATGAGAGAGATCTGAACAACAACAAGCAACACGTCGGCTAATAATATACGGACAAAATATTTATAACATTATATTGTTTCAAAATTCATAAACAAAAGGCATATAATATGTGCATGGAGTCCCAAATAATAGGAATTAAATAAATGTTTCAAGAACAGGAATGTAGGGGTAGTGAGTCACTATCAAAGATCACTGAGATGGAGGCAGAATATCCTACAATATCCTACAAATGTGATGATAGATGCTCCGAACATAGCAATACGGTATTCTGAGCACAGCAGCAGACAAACAGAACAGTTCTTCTGGGATAATGAACTATTTCAATGATAATTCTTCATCAGCAAATAGATTGTCCTTAAAAGGTACCTCAAATGGCCATGGATCAGCAATCACTTAAAAGTGTAGTAAGCTGACAGAGCATGAGAGAGGAGCAGAATCATGTCTGATAGACCTCTCTCTGCCTTGTCCCCAGTGACAGTATGAAAAGGGCCTTATAAACATGGATATGGCTCCTCCGTGTGAGAAGGAGCCCTGGTGGTCCAGGATTCATGCCTGTACACAGGGGACATGTTTCTCATGGACTAGCATAAGGACCAGCAGGTGTGTCAATGTCAGGGGCTCAGCCAAGCAGATGCAAATAAGCAGAGTGAGGCAGCTGCTTCAGAAATACCATGTGTCCCCTAGCTAGCCTGGTGCCCTCAGGTGTGATGGAGGACTCTGCCCCATCACCAGTGTTTAAGTCTGGTTGGCTTTTGTATAGGAAATGGGGAAGGGAGGGCACCATTTTGTCATTTTTGTCAGGCAGCATAATGCCTTGGGACAGGCCTGAATCCTCTTTTCCTTCACACGTTCATGTTAGTTCCTGGCTGTGATACTTCCAACTGTAGGTAAAGGCTACTATGACTGAATGCTCCCCTGGTTGCAGAAGTTCCCTGCAAACAGAAAACAAGCAACTCAGGGGGCAAGCTCGGCTAGCTAGAATCCATCTCTCCACTAGTTGTTGGTGCCTATTGGGACTGGGAGGGTGGAAGACAGGGAGACCAACAGTAGCTGGAGCCAGAACCAATGAGAGGCAGGACAACTAATTCTAGTTTTGTCCCCTTCCTTGCTGAACTGTGTAAGGGCAATGTGGAGACTAAGGAGGAGGGAACACACAGCAGTGCCACACCCTAGGAAGGTAGGGGTGGCTGAGGTCCAAATGAAATTGCTGGTGTGGTGCCCCATTCAACCTAATAGAAACGCCTCCAGTGCTGCTCACTGACATCTAGCTATCTATGGGCAGGCAGATTTCAAAACATGGTTTTATTTTAATCTGCAATACTCAACTGCAGATTGCTATGGCAGTCACTGAGGGATCAGTATTGTGTTTCTTTGTTTTGTGAATGTAAGTTATTCTAACCATATGACTTAATTCAGGCCTCAAAGACTTCTTGCCAATAAATACATTTTCCGCTTTGCATTTATTTATCTCTCCCCCCCTTTGGCCAGGGTGCCATCCCTTCATGATTTGGGCTGCACATCTGTACAACATCATCAGCTGAACCACAAACATCAGTCATTATATTTTAATTATACATTACATGCAGTCTTTTTTTTGCAGATGAATCAACAACACACCACCGTGTGGGATCAGCTATGGCTTGTGTGGGTCACACAGTAGCTCACAGACTCCCCAAGGATCGCTGGTTTTCATGGCTGAGAGTCCCTGGCACAAAACTGCATAAAGATACAGCCGTTGGGAAAATCCCACAATTTATTTTTACTTCTTTTAATTCATTGCAGGCTTTGTGGGTCACCATTTCAGTGCTTGCTACTCTCTGACTCCAACATGATTCCCATTGGCTTCTTCACACGTTTGGGTACAGTTCTTCTGTGTTCCTTGGCATATAGAGTCGAAGAGGAACAGATTAATTAATAATCAATGTTTGCTTGACCAATGTGTATGCAACAGTTCTTCCTTCATTCTTTTAGCCCCACATGTTTTCCAGATTGTTTCTTTACTAGCAAAGCTTCTAGCAAAAAAACCCTTCATGCAATAAACTGTTACAAATCAGATACACATTCCACATTTCTGGGAAGAAAATCAGCTTTGCAAAAACCTTGATAGAAGTTGTTCTAACTCAACAGCAACATAGATCAGGACTAGGAACCTGCACTCCTCCAGATGTTGAACTTCAACTCCCACCAACCTTGACCATTGGTTATGCTAGCCGGGGCTGAGAGGAGTTGGAGTCCTGCAACATCTGGAGGGCTGCAGCTTTCCCAGCCCTGACATAGATTCTCTATGCTCCCATATTTTATTAAAGCAAAAGTAGCAGCCTGTAGCTATCAGGGTGCTATTTTGAGAGTTGGGAAGGTCAGCCTCCCTTCTACCACAACACATAATTTTGTATTTGGATCACCTATACTCTGGCCAGATCACAGATTAGCCCCATGAAGGTGTTTTTCCATTGTTCATACATGCATTGCGGTGGTTACACACATAAAAGGTGTTCACATGTTGCATTTAACTATTGTACAACATGTGTTCCTATGCACTTATAATAGTTGCGTGGAAGAGGGAATTTCAGCAGGTATAACTCTTTTCAATCTAGCCACCAGAGCAGATTTGAGGATGACATGGGGCATGTGCAGATGGATGAGAGGAGGGGAAGTCCTATTGCACAAGGGGAAGTCATTCAGCTTGCACACTTATTTAGCTGAATGAAACCAAAGGTCTTTTTCATATAGGTGCATTTTCTATGGATTTTCTTTCCAAAGACAGAAAGGGGATTCGGTTAATTTAGAAGGATCTTTTAAGGGGGGGGGGGATTGCAATTTCTTGTTCCACCAGGCCTTTCAGGATGAAGAGAATAGTTTTAACTTGGCCTCAGGAATATGATCTAATGGCACATTGTGCATCAGTCTGGGTGAAGGAAAGTATGTTCTGGTATAGTAGTTGATGGCTGGATGGGAGACTACCTTGGCATTTTATGTATGCCTTCTCAACTTCTTTTAAACAACGGTGGGACAGAAATGTGATAAATAAATGCTCTTGGATCCCTGCCATTGACTTTATTTTTTAATATATTTTATGACTGTGTTTTCATTAGATTGTATTCTCTTTGTATGCATATTTTGTTTGGTTTTTATGACACTTCTTAGCATTTTATATGTTGAGCTCCCTTCAGGACCCTCATGAGCAGGCTAGAAATAAATAACTAGTGTGCAAACTTCATATAGAGAGAGAGGAAAAAAGAGACACACATGCGCGTGCACACACACACACACACACACAGAGAGAGAGAGTTAGTTTAGGACCGAGGCACAAAACAAACAAGCTAATATCTAAAATGCTTCACACCAAGTGTTCAGGCCAGGGGTATAGTGGTCTTGGGTCTTGGGGTGAGTGATTCATTACTATTTGTTCAGGAGGGTCCCTGTCTACAAAGCGTGTTCTCCCTAACAGAGAGCACATGTTGCGTTTGGGGGAACAAGCCACCCTGCAGTGACTAGGCAAATTTGGTAAGGAACCCAAGCCTTTAAGTGGTTAAATTTGGGTTGCTGGGGAGTTTTGATTGTTGCCAATTTGGAGGAGGGGTCAGAGTCTTTAAATACAGGGGCCAGACGTTGGATGTCCTCTTGGCCGTTTTGCACCGGATCACCCGCCCGCCCTCCCTTTTATAGGGTGGTTTTTCTTAATCGCTTGACCTTGCTATGCCTGTCATGGGGTCATTCGCCTTGGAGCGGGGGCCTGGTAGGAATTTGCCATTTGGCTGATTGGCTGGTGCCATTTGGTTTTTGCCTACTGCGTAGCAAATCGTCACAACTTGTAAGGTTGGCGGTTAGGCATTGGTTAAATTGGTTCTTGGAGGGGTAAGTGCCTATCCCTCCAAATGATGCGGAAAGGGAATTCCGTTAAAGGAATCCAGGGGCTTGCCATTCTTTTCGTCCTTGTCCCCGGAGTCGGACTTGGGCCGTGCAAGCCCCACAGGAACATGAGGGTGAGAAGTGAGGGTCTGTTGCCCAGCTTCATTTTCTCACCCAATACTTGTTTCCCACGCTGGCTTCCGTTGGTGTCCGGAAGGCCAGCTCTGTCCTTGAGGGCAAGGACAGATAGTCATAACCAATGCCTAAGCAACCACTCACATTTTTTGTATTTTGAATAAAGTTGTGGCCAAAATTATGCAAAAAACCTTAAACAAAAATTGATGTGTGAAGTGTGAATTTTTTGGGGGGTGGCATTGTGGGACTCAACACGCAAGCTACATGAAAGGTGGGATTTGTTAGCTGCTATGACCCATGGCTAAGCATTTAGGAAAAATAAAAACACAAGGTGCTTCAGTTTCAAGAGAATGGTGTGGAAGTTCTGTTTCACACAATGGAACTTCATGGAAAACACAACTCTCTGGAAGAAGACATTGGAACCCTCAAAATCATTTGTCTATGTTCGTGCACCAAAAATAATAGATTTAGCTGAAATATATCACATCAAAGTCATCACAAGATTAGTGTATAGTCTTAGAAAGTTGTATAGAATGGTGGGAACATGTGAGGGAGTATGGCTGTGGCTCTCATGAAGGTACCCTGCAGTTCTGAATTTGCCAGTGGTTATACACAAGAAAACTGGCAGGGGCAAAGGTCTGTTCAGGTTTAGCCTCAAGACTGGAGAATCTGAGTTTGTCCCCTAATTTCACAGCAACTGAGGATGGAAGAGGTGAGGATAGGCTTTCAAGAATTTCCACTTGGATTTTTAACTCCCCTTCAAGAACTCTCTCTCCCCCTCTCTCTGCCCCCCCTTTCCAATATGACAATCAACAAGAGTAGCCAACTAGGCACAAAAGAAAGTGATAAAGGAAATCCAGTTTCCTAAACTCAAAGAAAGCTCAGCATACCTGAACTAGGAGAAAAGTGGTCCTGCATTTCTGGACCAGACAAGGCAAGTCTGCTCATACACTTATTAGATACCAGTTAACCATGTGTATGTGCACACGTGTGTTGAAGGGAGTGTCGCACTTCAGATACATTTGTATAAGTTCCTTGACTGACACCAACCTGTCAGCATCATTTTGTCTCCTGTCTGAACACCTGAACAAGCATTCCTTGTAGTGGAACCAGATTCTGCATTCCATCCAAGCCAATGCACTCAGAATGGCACCAATGCACAAGCGACAGCAGATGACGATGACACAATGTCAAAAGTACTTGCTAAAATTCCAGCTGTGCTGTAGCAAGTTTGAAGGCAAAGGGGGGCTTATATTCCATTCTATGTTTATACAGGAGCTGACTGAATTTAAATTATATTTTTCCCCCCAGAAAGATTTTCAACTAACTCATTTGCAAAACCATATATACTGTGTATTTTGGAAGTATCCTTTTCCTGGTGGGACAGTAAGAGATCAGGAGTCTCTTAATGAGCAGTAAGAATTCCAGTTGTCTAGCCATACTGACGAGATGGAACATTCCCCCCCATGCACACAGCTTGTGTTACTTTTCTCTTATACCGCTCTAGGTTGCTATTTTAAAATTCAACTTTAGAGTCTCTAGCCCCTCTAGACAGGGTTGCATTCACACAACAGTTCCTCCAGTGTTTCGCTAACTGGCAATTTCTGCATTCTATTTCTATTCTGCATTCTCCAGTGTTCCTCCATTCCTCCAGTGTTTCGCTAACTCGCAATTTCTGCATTCTATTTGAGCTTTCACAGAACATAAAAGCCACTTCTGGGAAATGAATGAATATAGCATATGCTTAGCACTCATTTCCATGTTATTTGATTCTTGAAAACTAATCTATTTGCAGCCCCTTAGCCCAGAATATTGTGGAAGTGGTGAAATTTGGGTCAGCATGCTGGTATACAGCTAGTTCCTGATGTTTTTGTGGGGGTACAGAAGCATGCATGAGAGGAAAGGGTGAGGGAGTAGTGATGTTGTTCAGTGATGTCAGTTGTGTCACACCATGCCCACTGGTGTAAATGAAATTCAACACAACATGTGAATATATTGGTCAAAAAAACCCAGAGTTCCCTAACACAACAAACACTGCTCCCAAGGGATTCAAGGATGTGTGAGTGATGGGGAGCAGAATGATGCCCTCTCCACAGCTTCTTGCTAACCACAATTCCTGGGAAATGAAGGAGCAAAGAAAGTCAGATCATTAGTACATTTATTTTAGCACCAACTGGTGGCAGTCCTCCAGGGTTTCAAACAGGGGACATTCCCAGCCCTACCTGGAGATGCTGAGGTTTTAACCTGGAACCTTCTGCATGCAAAGCAGACGCTCTACCACTGAACTACAAGGTAAGTGGTAAGCCTTTCCTGAAAATTTCAGAGAAATTTCTTCCCCGCCCCCATAGAAGATTGATGCCCACTTTTGGAGAAAGAGAATGTTTTTGGAAAGCCTGAGGTGGGATTTCAATTCAACCTTACTACACACTAATGCTCCATTTCACTTGGACTCTGATTCATTCACTTTCTGAGGATTGATTCCAATGCACAGAGTGTACAGTGGTACCTCAGGTTAAGTACTTAATTCATTCCAGAGGTCCGTTCTTAACCTGAAACTGTTCTTAACCTGAAGCACCACTTTAGCTAATGGGGCCTCCTGCTGCTGCCACGCCGCCGGAGCACGATTTCTGTTCTCATCCTGAAGCAAAGTTCTTAACCTGAAGCACTATTTCTGGGTTAACGGAGACTGTAACCTGAAGCGTATGTAACCTGAGGTACCACTGTATGTGGTTTTGACACAGGAAAAATACATGGGATTTTCATGTTTATCAGTGTGTCCATATCAAAACATTGGCTGTTTTTGTCTTATTATTTATTTTGCATTCTCATTTTGTATTTTTCTGTTGTGAATTGCCCTGGGATTTTTTGGGGGGGATGAAGGGTGCTATGCAGATTTAATAAATATTATTGCTGCTCCCAACACCAAAAAAACTTTGTCTACCAAGATAGGTAAGATTCCAAGGTCAAGTAACATCAGGATCTCCCAATTTCAGCATTACCTTCCACATGAGGGGAGGGGAGAGAAATAAATTGTGGAATCCAAAGACATTCCTAATCTCACCTTGCATAGCAGCAGTGGAGGCTGGTATACTAGGACAAATGGGGCACTGCCCCATCAATCTCAATCTGTTCTCAGCCAGCCCCACCTGACTATCTTATTTCTTGCAACCTTGCAACTTAAAACCATGGAGAGACCTGGTCTGAACAAAGACATTGGATTCTTATCTCATTATACATGACAAAGCCATTTTTCACCTTCTCACCCCTTGCTTTTTCCTGTAAGACCTATTGCAGTCGTTAAGAGTCGTCAACAGGCTCATCACAGCTATCTGCCAATCACCCATTCCCACCACCCTTCTGAGTAATACCCCTCCCCACCTTCTCACTATATAGAAGGATCTGGCAACTTCTGTTTCAGTGTATCTGAAGAAGTGTGCATGCACACGAAAGCTCATACCAAGAACTAACTTAGTTGGTCTTTAAGGTGCTACTGGAAGGAAAAAAAAATTTTTGTTTTGACTATGGCAGACCAACACGGCTACCTATCTGTTCTTGCAACCTGTTAGCTTCCTCCACCTTAGTCTCAGTGCTGCCCATGCAGAGGTGAGCTGGGAGGAGGATGGGGACAAAACTAGAATTAGTTGGAGTTGCCCTTATTGGTTCTGGCTCCCTCCTTATCCAAATGCACTGTAGCCACCACTGCAGAGAGGTGGGGGGCCAGGGGAGTAAAACTTATGAGAGATCAGTGCCATCAAATTCTCCAAAATAAATATTTTAAAAATGAATTTTAAGCAATGTTATTTGATAGAGCTTGAGGTTGGCAGATGCATTGCTTTAAAAGAAAAATACAACACATGATTTGTGTAAAATATTGATATTTATGTGCACTTTGTTTTCAGCGAAATTGCATGGTAATGTCATATTTTAGAGGCTAAGTTCCAAAAAAAAGGGGGGGGGGACAAACTGGCACATGCTCTCCCCTGTTATTTAGCTTACATTATGTTTTGCTTTTGTAACAAAAGCTTTTTATTAATCATTAGAAGCTGTCCTGGTTTTAGGAAGACAGGCTGGATATAAATATTTCAGACAGACAAATAGCAATGAATGCAGAGCAAAAGGAAGACTTGAATGATGTCTCTGATCCAAAACCAACTTTCTAGATATAGAACTATCCTCCTAGCGAGTAATTCTGCTATGAGGGTTTTATGGTGCTCTGTAACAGTGTGCTACTCCAGAAGACAAAATAAATAAAACCAAAAATACATTTTAGCAGTGCCATTTTGCGCCCACCTTTTTTGAACCACTAACGCTTTTGACCTAGAGAACTTTGCAAGGTCACACCCCCATGCTGCCAGACTGGTTTATTCCAAGCACCTGTTCAACAGATGCACATGTTGATTTGTAGTAGAGTGCCCAGTCCTCAGCAACCAACATTTGCATGTTATTTAAATTATCCATCTCCGCAGAGTTTCCATCAATGTACTCAATAATATAGGAACACCAAGAGGCTTGGAGAATCGCTTTGTTTTGTTTTTATTCCTTCTTTATTGCCACCCTACATATTACCATAAGCTGCAGCTGCTCTCATGAAAATTATATAAAGTTACAAGCTGAGACTTTTATGTTTTCTTGTTCTCTAGCACATTTGCTTGGAGAAATTGTTTACTTTTACCCTGCAGCGATTGCCATGAGCACAGATCAGACATATCTGAGACCCAGATTTTTCCGCTACCACCCCGCCTACAGTCTGAGCACAGTATTAACAGGGGTAAAGAAAACACAGTATAATCCACACCCTCAACACACAGACCTCCCTAAAACATCTGGCCCATAGCGTTGTCAGTTTTTTCCTGTTTCCAGTTATTCCTTTTTATTGCTAATTTTATGACAATGCACTTTCTACTCTTTTATTAAAAGATTCCAGTTATGCAGCTTTTTCCAGGCTAAGTTTCCAAAAAAACTTAAACACAAATACAATGCTTAAGAATTGGTGGATTGATAAACAGAGCTGGGGTGGGGATAGAAATCCTCCATTTAAAAAACAGCCTAATAGCAGTCCTATGGAAGCTGTTTGGCATTAAGAACATAAGACGAGTCCTGGTGGATCGCACCAAAGGCACATCTACTCCAACACCCTATTCTTACAGTGGTCAGCATTTGATGGTACTCTGTACTGGTGAGTACCATTAGAAAAAAGCTAGTAGCCATTGCATTGCTTTTTGCTCACCTATATGTTGAGAAATGTGGGTGGGGGCATTAGCTCGCCATCTGGATTGGGATATTTTTCTAGGGATACTTGATGACTATGACCTTTGTGAGTTCTGATCCAGAAAGAATTAACCTAATGTGTGGTATAAAACTCAGTTATTCCTCCAGCTTTTGCACTGCCTAAATGTTCTAAATGTTCCAGTTTCGCATCTGTGTCACATTCATAAGACACCACTCGTAAAACGGGTCTGTCCCATACGTACATTAATCTGCACACACAAACGTTGTTTTTGAGTGTGTATTTAAATACATCCTTTAATGCATGTTAATACCTGATGCATCTATCTAGCCTTAGCACGTTTCGTGAACCCTACTTTTTCCAAGAGGGGAGACACTGTATGCAATGGGTGATATCCATCAGTGGAACAGGGAGAGGGACAACTTTCAGCTACCCTTCCTTCTCCTCCCCTCTAAATCTGCTCCAGAGGCTGCCCCAACTCACTACAGTGGTATCTCGGGTTACAGATGCTTCAGGTTACAGATTCTGCTAACCCAGAAATAGTACTTCAGGTTAAGAACTTTGCTTCAGGATGAGAACAGAAATTGTGTGGCAGTGCAGCGGCGGCAGCGGTAGGCCCCATTAGCTAAAGTGGTACCTCAGGTTAAGAACAGTCTCAGGTTAAGAAAGGACCTCCAGAACAATTTTTTTAATCCGAGGTACCACTGTAGAGGATGCGGGTGGTGCCTAGGACTTGCCAATCAGAAGGTCAGTGGTTCAAATCCCCGCGACGGGGCGAGCTCCCGTTGCTCGGTCCCTGCTCCTGCCAACCTAGCAGTTCAAAAGCACATCAAAGTGTAAGTAGATAAATAGGTACCGCTCCGGCGGGAAGGTAAACGGCATTTCTGTGCACTGCTCTGGTTTGCCAGAAGCGGCTTAGTCATGCTGGCCACATGACCCGGAAGCTGTACGCCGGCTTCCTCGGCCAATAAAGCGAGATGAGCGCCGCAACCCCAGAGTCGGCCACGACTGGACGTAATGGTCAGGGGTCCCTTTACCTTTACCACTGTAGAACAGATTTAGAGGGGATATGGGCTTTGTAGGGGGAATAGGAGATCAGTGAAAATTGCCTGCTTTCTTGTTATATTTACAGATTCCTTTCCATCAGCGGTCAGTTATCACTAGATGCCACCCATCATGCCTGATCTGCTTGTTGGGTGTTTACACATCTTCCCATTAAACATTTATTCATCCCATGCTTTTCAATGCATTTCCACATTACTGGTGTTTGCGGTTTGTTTGTTTTTAAGTGGATTATGAGAGACAGAGCATTTCAATCCCCTTTAATTGTGCAAACCTGAAGTTATGGTATGCAATTGAATCCCTCCCACAAAATGGTGACAGCCTGGAAGTTGTGAAAGTACATTAATTTTTAGATTATGAAACATCCCATACTGTCATCAACAGTTTCATTTAACATAATGTCATTTAAACTATTTATGACCCATCTTTTTTAGGGCAAGCCACCACAATAATAATGCTAACAAATTTTAAAAAAAATTAAAGGCAAAATAATAGGACAAACATAATAAAAACAATATTGGATTTCAAGCATATCTGAGGCCAGCAATGCTCACTAAGAGCTTCAAAAGTCTCTCTCATCCTGTAGTCAAAACCTGTATCCAGGTCTCTTTAACCTTCTCTCCCTTTAGAATTATGATCTCAGATGTGTCTGGTTTGAATTCAGTGTTGCTTGATTCAAAACTGCAGTAGATAATGCAGTCCTACATAAAAACTGTTTATCTTTCTCCCTATACTCTGTTGCCTCCCAGTTTTTATCACCAAGACTTTTACATTGCGACCTAGATCATTAATAATATGATTAATGGTGTTGGACCAATCGTGGATGCTTATGGGACTCTGTTAAAAACAGCTCCACTCATTGATGTCACCTCCATTAACCCCATTAGCAACTGTTCTTTAATATGTGTAAGTCAAATTTCAATTCACAGATGCAAAGCCTTGTTAATTCCATTTGAAGCAAAGCAAATGCCTTGAAGGAAACCAACTTGTAATATCAACAGAGGCCACATTCCTGAAAACTCAGTTACAAGTTCTATCTAATTATCTGTGATTGTAGGGAATGGAGGAGTTTATTGGACAATAATTATTTTGATAATACGGAGCTAAATTGGAGTAATTCTACAGTTACATTCAAGTTACGAGGTACCCAGGAAATTTAATCTTCTGTGTAACTTTCTTGTTACACATCTTCTTTGTATAAATACACTGATAGCAATCTGTATTTAATGAATTAAACCTCAACATTTTCTGCATCTTATAAGAAATAATGTCACAGTCCTACATACCTTTACTGTGGTCCAGTGACCATCTTCTGCAGGTATTTTTACATGGCATTCTGTGTGAGAGATTTCAGTCTTTCTACCTCTGGGAAATTATCCACATGACTGTATTGTGGTGTGGTGTGGTGTGGTGTGGTGTAGCCAGTGTGGTGCAGTGGTTAAGAGCGATAGACTCGTAATCTGGGAACCGGGTTCACGTCTCCGCTCCTCCACATGCAGCTGCTGGCTGAACTTGGGCCAGTCACACTTCTTTGAAGTCTCTCAGCCCCACTCACCTCACAGAGTGTTTGTTGTGGGGGAGGAAGGGAAAGGAGAATGTTAGCCACTTTGAGACTCCTTCGGGTAGTGATAAAGCGGGATATCAAATCCAAACTCTCTCTCTATTACCTCCAGTATCAGAGACAGCATACCATTGCAGACCAAGGGCTGGAGATTGCAAGCAGGAGGGTGCTGTTATGTTCACATCATACTGTAGGCTTCCCATAGACATCTGGTTGACCTCTCTGTTATGATGGACAAGATAACCTTAGATATGATTCTTATGTTCTTAAGATACTAGGCGATATCCAATGAAATAGATCCAATAGTGGAAGGATTTCAACTTGCACAATGGAACTTCTTCACTCTCTCCTCTCCCTAGATGACTCCTGGTCTAGATCATTGTTGTCTTTGGCTTGCAGTAGATCTCTGCTGCTTTTGAGTGGCATTTGTTCTGCTCTGTGCAGTTATTTTTCATCTGGAGATGTCAGATGGACCTACAGCCTTAAGGATGCTAAGTATGTGCTTTACCTATGGTGCCACACAGTTGGCTGGAAACAGCTGTTTGTCACCTCTGCAAGAAGGAACTTGCATAGGTATGCTGTCCCAGGTGTATTTCCATCTCCTTCCTGTGTAGCTCCCATACACAATTTAACTTTACAACATGATAAACAGCCGACTGCACTACTGCCTAGTGGCATTTAATGGTAATCTCAAAAGCTACTCAGTTCAAGAGCAGAATCTGTTTGAGACTTTCTCTCTCTCCATAATAGCATAAGGTGAGCCTGCTGGATCAGCCCAATCTTGTCCAGCATCCTGTTCTCACAGTAGCAAACCAGATTCCTTTGGGAAGACTGAAAACTGGACCTGAGCACAACAGCACTCTGCCCACCTGTGATTCCCAGCAAGTGGTATTCAGTATAGATTACTGTTTATTTGTGAGCATTAAATGCAACATATTAGTCTTTCATCCTAGTCTAAAGAATATTCCTTCCTCTGGCAGCAATCTTTGTGCTCAGTACACTCCAATCAGCATCATCAAATGTAATCATTTAACTTGATCCTACTGTCTGGATCATTTATATGGATAAAAGGCAGCAGAGATCTGGGTTTTAATCCATGTGGGACCCACTTAATACTTCCCCTATGCTAGACATAGTTTCCCTTACTAGCGGTATCTGTTTTTTGTTTCTTACACTAGCTCTTTATCTGTTTCAGTGTCTTATAAATGATCCTTGCAAGCTTCTATCTTAAGCAGGAACCAATTATGCAAAATTTAACCAGGGGCTTTGGAAAATGCAAACAGTCATAACATATGTACTGTCGTTTTCAACAGCACGGGTTCTGCTTCAAATTGCAAAGGATATAAAAGGGGGAATGTTTTCCCCACCCCCTTATGCATGTAGCTCTGGTTATTTTTATTGCTTAGGAAAGAAAAGAGCAGGGGAAGATTAGCTTCAGTTTGCAAAAGACGTGGCATCAGCAACGTGAGCCTTGCACAGAGATGCAAGTAATCTTGTCAAATGCAAGTCAAGATCAAATCCCATTCAACCAACCCACAGTGCAGAATGTCCTTATTAATTTTTGTAGAGCAGTTTTTTTTTTAGTGCTGGTGGGACATGGATATGACTAGTTTCCATCCATTGGAATGTGGCAGCTGGAGATGAGGCCTTTGGATATATCACTAGGAAGCAGTAAGTACCAGATCCTCTCCCAAGTCAAGGTGCATAATTTCCAAGGCAAGTTAATTTGGCATGCAGTGCAGAAAACCCCACAAGAGGATCTTCCCTTCTTGGGAGTACAATGGGTGAAGAGTAATAAAGCAACTCAATGATTTGCTTCTCTTTTATGACGCTTAAATCAGATACCTCACTCTGCCTTATGATTGGGTTGACCCTAAGAATGGGGGACCTGTTACTGCCTGTTAGTCTTTAATCACAATGATTAGCAGAAGAATCACATGAAGCTACTTTTAAACAGGATGTTGTTCCCTTCAGCATAGGTGTGGGATACTCAGGACCAGGAGTGGTGGTGAACACAGCCCTGTAGACCTCTGGATCTGCCCAGCATAGCTGTCAACATTTCCCTTTTTTAAAGGGAAATTCCCTTATTCCGAATAGGATTCCTTGAAAGAAAAGTGAAAAGTTGACAGCTATGCTCTCCAGGCTATGCCCCTCACCAGCCCTACTTCTCACCCACCTTTTGCCTGCCTGGAATATGTCCTTGAACTCTGATAATGTCTCTGATAATTGTCTGCAGGGAAGGTACAGCCTAAATAAGATGTTTCAAGGAGAAGCACATGCCTTCTGAGTGTGATCCCTTCTAAGGAAGGCAACCAGGAAATTATATACAGTGACGTGCTTTTGGTGGTCAATAGTCTTCTGTTCTGCAGATTGCCTTGTGTGTCATGATCCAATAAAGGTACATTGATTGTAATAGTCTGCTATTTATCAAATGGAACAGAGGCTGAAATCTTGTTTGGTTAAAGACCATCGGATATTTCACACACCTACAGAAATATATCTTCTGTTCCCAGGGCATGGGCTGAGGGTAGCTGAGGGTACCATTTTGCTGAAGCTGGGTCTGGTCACTGCCTGGATAGGAAATCTCCTGAGAACCACACATATGCCACCTTGGCAGATAAAGGTGTGTTAGAAAATAATAAGGAATCTTAGGGTCTTTGGGGGAAATGGCAGCCACCATACATACTGCAAAAAGGTGGAGAAGATGAGAGGGCAAATTCTGCACAGTAGTCTTCTTTTCTATGGGAATGAGGAAAAGACACATGTCAGGCATTATTTTATTAGATATTTCTCAGAAGAAAATCCAAGCCAAGAAGCTTTATACTTTCTGTGAGTTCTGTCAAACAGACAGCATATAACTGTTAGATCTGGATTATTTATTGCTATTTCCCTTTTCCTTTGTGCACAATTACCAACTTTTTGTGTGGAGTTTAAATGCCTATCAGATACAGTTAATGAGAAGTATTACTGCTTTCGCTAAATCGAGCTGAATTCCTCCACAGTTTAAATATATTCCAAATGGTTTGCATTTACAGTGCTGCTGTTTCTACTTCATTTTAAAATACCTACTTCTTAAGGCATCATGGATAGAATATAGTGATGCCAACCCAAGCAAACATTGTGTGTTTAGCTTTGAATCACATTTGCATTTGCATTAGATTGTTGTTATTAGCATTAAAATGTTGTTGTTGTTGTTTGTTGTTGTTAGCAATATCCTTACTTTCAGTATCCAGCAAACTCAGTCCATCAGCACAATAATTTATGCTTGCACAATGGAATCCCCCTTCTCTGTGTGCACTCTAAATCTTCCCAAATCTGCTCCAAATCATTGAAAGTCCAAAACAGATTGGGGGCAGGGCTAAGGGGAGGAGAGCAGGGTTTTCCATTGCACAAGTGGAAAACCTTGCACTGATGGAATGAATCAGTTGGATAGCAATTATATCATCATCATTATTTTATTTGGTTTCTTAAAAAATATTAAAATTAAAAGCCACAATTCTTTCAGTTCCAAAATGGTAACAATGACATTCCTTATCAGCTGAGATAAGGACTGAGAGTTGCAACCGATGGAGCTTCAGTTACCCTGCTAAAGGCACATGAGACAATTTACACTCAGCATAATAACACATAAATAATATCTGTATAAATCAACCACTTTTGTTTGCTCTTTTAAATAAATAATAGGCTGTAAAACCCCACTTACATTGGAGTAAACCCCACTGAATTTAGTGGCACTTACTTCTGCATAAACATGATGTAAAAATAACAGGAGCCTTCCTGGATCCTATCAAAGGCCAGCCCTCTCTAGTTGTAGCCAACCAGATGGCTATGGGAAGCTGGCAAGCAGGATTTGAAGGTTACTTCTGATTCCTAGTAACTGGTATCCAGAGGTATCCAGGCTCTGATAGTGAACATAGCCATCAGGACCAGTAGCCCTCGATAGACTTCTCCATGTATTTGTCTAATCCCAGCCATCCAAGTTGTTGGCCCTCATGAGGACTTGAGGGAGAAAAAACGTGTGTGAAAAAGTGCCTCTTTTTGTCTCTCCCATATCACCCAGCATTCAGCTTCATGGGGTGGGGTGGACAATCGTATGAGAAAGGCTTGAATGCAAGTTAAGCCCATTTACTCTTGATGAGATTTCAGGATGTGTTTATTCCATTAAATCTATTGGATTTCAGAGTTCTTGAGTTTGCAGCCCTTTGCATGCAAACCTGGGGGCAAGTCCTCTTGAAGTAATGGGGGCTTGTTCCTGAGTAAACATGCATAGTCACATCTGTGCCATACAGAGATGTTTACGGTTTCTTCACTATACAGTGGTACCTTGGGTTAAGAACTTAATTTGTTCTGGAGGTCCGTTCTTATCCTGAAAATGTTCTTAACCTGAGGTACCACTTTAGCTAATGGGGCCTCCCACTGCTGCCGCACCACCGCCACGTGATTTCTGTTCTCATCCTGAAGCAAAGTTCTTAACCCGAGGTACTATTTCTGGGTTAGTGGAGTCTGTAACCTGAAGCATCTGTAACCCAAGGTACCACTGTACAGCTTTCAGGGAATGCTGAAAATGTACCTCTTTACCTTGGGCTTTGACACTTGAGGTGTGTGTTCTCAGGGGCCCATCTTATTCCCATGATTGCAATCTGTTTTAACTTTCTAAAATGTTTACTTGTTCCAACGTGCCTTGGGGCTTGCTGGTGAAGGGTGGGTCATAACTAATAGTAATAGTAGCAATACATTTAAAGCACTATTGTGGTACTTTAACAGTCATAGAGACTCCTGGGGACTCTATAGATAACTCATTGCTATTATTTTTATTTTTAATTATAAGCTGCCCTTTGCCCTAAGGTCTAGTCCTGCCTTCCGATGCTGACATGTTGTATGTGCTTGCATGCAGAAGAACTGCTAAGTGTCAGCAGCTGCTGAACTTTTAACATGACTTTTGAGCTCTTTACCTACATTTTAAGGATGCTGGGACCGGCAGCTCTGCGAGGTCAGCACCCTTAATGAATTACAGCGCCCATGATTCCCCATGACTGTTAAAATGGTACAATAGTACTTTAGATGTGGATGAGGGCTAAGATCACACTGGGAATTTAACTCTGAAGAGGCTGGTGTTTCTTCCACATTTATTTCCTGCTTTACCAGACAGTAGCGCTGCTTATTCATTGGGGGCTGAGATGCTGTACACTAATCCGTCCTGCCAGGAGATCATATTAGAGTATAAAATTGTCATCTTGCGAGAAACATGACAGAGAAAATCTGAAATGTAGCTCTTGTGGCAGGCATGTCACAAAAAGCAGGTTATTCATAACATGTAAGAGTGATTCTGTCCCTGGAAGGCAGGCTGCGTCTACATAAGATAAATACGATACATTCATTTACTCATGTAAGAATTTCCCCCTGCAGTTACCTGTATCAGCATATTTTCTTTCTATTAGAAATGGAGCAAATTGACAAATGTGGATGCCATTCCACTGTAACCTCCCTTGGCAGGAGCAGGAGCTGCATTTGACGGATAATGCTCAGAGGATCTTGCTGAACATCAAGAATTGATGCACATCTACACACTGTTACTCATATGAAAGAGCGGCTGTGGAACAAAAAGAAATTGATAAAGGCCCACATATCAAAACATGGACTGCAATTCAATGACCAGAGCTGATTAAACACACCATGGCAAAGCAAAGTGGGGGTTCCAGAGCCTTATAACATTCCATGCTTTATAACTGATGCATGTTGTAGTTGCTACCAATGCCCACTATGGTAATGCTTCTCTGTCATCCCTCCCATTTGACTGGTATGAGAAACAGCTCTGCATATTTTCTGATGTATGTGCATAGAGGTGCTCCATACAAGGGAGAGATAGATGAACCAGGGGCTCCCCACACGTGTAGCGACTGCTGAACACATATAGCATTATGTACTTAGAGACCTTTCCCAATCCAGATGAATGCACAGACAGCATAAGATCATAAGGAGACCTTGCTGGTTCAGACCAATGGCTCATCTAGTCTATCATCCTGTTTTTACAGAGACCAACCAGATTTCTGTGGGGAGCCTGGAAGCAGGACTTGAGCTCAACAGCACTCAGCAGGGAAGCTGTTCTGCTGTGGCTGCCATCACAAGCGGCAGTGACCATGTTGGCACTGGGAGATAAGGCTAACTTTGCAGAGCAGAACCTGGGAGCATCCACATGTCTTCAAGAGGTGCCTAGAACATCAGCTGAAGTGGCAGGTGGTTCCACAGGAAAGGTGCCATCACAGAGAAGTGAATTTTTAAAGTGAAGAAGCTTTTGTCCTAAATGTTCTAAGAACAGTGTGTGTGTGTGTGTGTGTGTGTGTGTGTGTGTGTGTGTGTGTCAATGTGTAAATATATGGCTGAGATTTCTGGTCATTTAGGAAAGCCCAAGGTCTAAGTATGCAAAATAATATTTGGAGACCTCCTTGCCCCCCAGCACACACACAACCCCATACATACATTTGGCTACAGTGGGATGGTATAAGAATTCATGCTCATAAAACTCTTATCCAGAGCTTTCTTCAAAATGAAGCATTTGCAGAAGGTCAACATTGTCTGGAGGGTTGAACAAACAGTATCAGGAGAGAAGTGCCTGCTGACAGGTTGACAAAAGTACATGTAGCCATCCCTTTAACGGAGAAGAGGTTAGGCGTCACACCACCACAACAGACAAGACCTTGGGGTATTACACAGCTATTCATTCACAGCTATCACTGTGATGAATGAGGTCTTAGCAGATGCTTTGCAGAGCTAGAAAGAAGGAAGAGTAGGGGGAAAGACATTCCTGGTATGTTCTTTCTCCCTCTCTTCATCCCCCCAGACTGTGTGAAAGGGTTAGATCTGGGTTTTGGTGGGAGGAAGCAGCCCAGTAACCCAGAGCCAGCGAACACAACCCCTCTGTGCAAAGTGCCCCACCACTTGCCTCTGAGAATCTGAAGTTCAGGAGCTACAGCTGCAAGCCTTAGTCAATTAATTAAGCAAATGAAAATGTTAGCTGGCTAATTGTAGGGGCCATTTTTAGTCAGTGAGAACAATTTTTCATCAGTCAGCATTAGAGTAAATGGATGGGGTTCCCCCCCCCTTTAATCCTAACCAGGATTAAAATCACTGTGTCTGTTGTTTGATTCTAACATGGTTACCTGTCGTTAGGTGTTTCTTTTAAAATAATCATCTAGGTATGTGTTTGAAACATGCACAATCTGATGATCATGTAGGTTATGGAGATGGTGATTAATTTCTAGAAAAAGTTGCCCCCTGGAAAGTGGAACACTGGAAGAGCATGTGTTCACATTGTCCCCCATTGTTCACATATTACCAGTGGGTCCCATCCACACCATGCATTTAAACTACATGATTTCACCCAAAGAATCCTGGGTACTTTAATTTGTTAAGGGCGATGAAAATTGTCATTCTGCGAGGGCTGAACTAAAGTTCCCAGGATTCTTGGGTGCGAAGGATGTGCATTAAATGTATGCTGTGGATCTGACCACAGAAGCAAAAACCACTAAGACCTCAAAAGACCTCAAAACCAAGGAGATAGGATTCATCTGAACTCAAAATAAATATAGCAGCACCAATGGTTACATTGATTATCTCTAGAACTCAGTTGAAACTTCTCCTAAAATAATCTTCAGTCAAAGTTTTAATGATTTCCCCTAACACCACACACACATTTCTCCAAAACAATTGGAGGAGTATATTCTGCAGTATAGCCTATCCAGTTTTGCCAACTGAGAACAAGGTAGATAATCCGGAGCAGGCCAACTATGGATCCAGTTTTAATATCACATAATATCATTTTAATATTATTGAAGAAAGCAGTGGACTTGGCCCCCGCTCCTTCCAGTAGCATTCTCTTAACTGTTAACCCTTCTTTCACCTTTTACTTCCTTTATCCACCAATGTAAACTAAGAGTAGAGTTCTATTCAACATTTAGTGAGCCAGAGACGAGCAGCAAATTATTTCATGCATTTGAAGAAGTAGGCTGTTACCTATAGCAATCGCTACAATAATTCATTCAATTTTCACAACACTACATTTCTGTTTAGTTTAGGGGCATTCTGTTGTTTTGCTTTCTCACTGCGGTAAAGAAATATGGTTACTATTCTGGAACAATGTTGTTTTTCACGGATACATGAGACTGCACAAAAGAAATTCATTAGTTTTGGTTCCGTGTTTGAATGTGATTCCTTTATGATGAGTCTACACAGCATGAGAATTAATTTTAAGAAAATAAGGAAGCCCTGTTTCAAAAGGACATCGGAAACATTTTGGCACTAAAGCAAGAGGAGGGAGGAAAACAGAAGCACTGTATTCAGCATGGAATCTAGCTTAGAGTTTCACACCTTCACAGGGTCTTGATGCTGCTGCCCATTCAAAAGCATCTACGTGCTCCAAATTCATACCAAATGGCCAATGAAGTGAATATGTATTAATAGGTTGACAG
The DNA here is from genome assembly GCF_964270895.1 of Podarcis filfolensis. Lineage (NCBI taxonomy): Eukaryota > Metazoa > Chordata > Lepidosauria > Squamata > Lacertidae > Podarcis > Podarcis filfolensis. Next base: position 110,413,707 of record NC_139604.1, read on the forward strand.
TTGCACCCTGCACAAAATTGGAGCAGCACAGAACTTTTCTGGGTCTACTTCAGCTCTTTTTCCAGCTTGGTCTCATAATTTGGAGCCCCCAGAAGCAGACTACATAATTTGTTTTTATTTTTTTTAAAATCCTTTGAGGACCAAATGCAGTTGATCATATGCCAAAACACTGAAGAAAAGGCATTGCTTATTTTTTTTTCCCACTTCCTCATCTCCTTTCTCCCCTCCAGTACTTTCAGTAATCCTGTTTACTGAGCAAGCTGATGATATTTCATTTGTGACAACCATATAATTTGCTGTAACATTCACATATATTTTATTATTATTATTATTTTCTCTAGAGAATATGGGCTTGGTGTGGTTCAATTCCTTTTCCAAAAGCAAAGCTACAAGTCTATATTTTCAGGCCGCTGGGTGACCCATTAAGGAGTATCTACTGCTGATTAGCATGGTGGTTCAATTCTCCCTATACATTCTCGATGAATAAGGTACAAAATGTATTTGACCCCTAAAAGGAATGTGCATGTGAAATTTAGCACATGTCCCTCTAGACAACTCAGAAGCAACGCTCTAATCCTTTCCCACTTGCATCTTCCATTTGATCAAATTTTATACGAAGGCACCTTTCGAATGCTCTGAGAGGGAGTGTGCCAGATGGGCGGGGTATAAATATTATTATTATTATTATTATTATTATTGTTATTATTATTATTATTATTTGGTACAGAGGCATCTGAAGCTGAGCACAAAATATACAATGAGAAATCACCTTCAACATAGACTGAAATAGTTACCGGCTCACAAAAATAACGACGGTAATCTCTATCTGCAGTAGCAGCACATGTGGAGGATTTTTGTAAACATTTTGTGTGTACTTCTTACATAATGGCAGTGACGGCCACCAACTTGGATGGCTTGAAAAAAGGATTAGATGAATTCATGGAGGAAAAGGCTGTCAGTGGCTGCTAGCTAAGTTGGCTACGCTGTGCCTCCACTGCATGACTGGTACAGTTTCAGGGGGTGCCATAACAATGCTGTAGAATGGAGCATGAGAGGCGGCAAGTCACCGAGTTTTAATGTTGCACAGTGTGCTGCTGAAATTGAGAGCCAAAAGTTTGCCACTGGCTGGAAACCACAGAAGGGGAGAGTGCTCGTGTGCTTGGGTTCTGCTTTTGAGATATCCCACAAGCATCTGCTTGGCCACTGTGAGAACATGAAGCTGGACTAGATAGGTCATTGGCCTGATCCTACCATTTCTTAGCTTTTTATGTAAAATGCATAGCTTCCAGTATTTTCAGTGCAGTATTGGGGGGGGGGGGCATTTTTTGCGCACTTAAATTTCATTTCAAAAGCCAAAGAAATGTGTAGTCTGAGGGGGATCATTGGGTCAGGTCCATCTGTTGCAAAGAGCATACCAAACAAATTTGTTCTGCTTTCAATTTGTGGAAGAGTCTCTGACCTAGCAAAAAAGAAAAGAAAAGAAAAGAAAAGAAAGTCATAGAACTTTTGATCTCCCCACTCCCACAGCACCCTCATACCACCTTCCTTACCACCTTGACAGAGGCGTAGGAAGGGGGGGTTCACCCCAGGTGTCATCCCAGAGGCGGTGTGTGTGACAAAATCCCCCTTGGGCGGATCGCTGCCACACCGATCACCTCCCCCCTGGGCAGGTCGCCAATGCGCCGATTGGCCTCATGGGCAGATCACCCTACTCCCAGATTCATGGCATGTGTGTCGCTCTGGGTGCCAGAGCGGCTAGCTCTGCTGCTGCACCTTGAGAGTTCCTGGAACACCTTTTCAGAGGTGCAGGGGAAATTGATCCTCTTCAAATCTTCCTACCTGTACAGTCATACCTTTGTTCTTGGACAGAATGTGTTGCGGGAGTCCATTTGACGCCCGGAACCATTCAAAAACGAAGGCACTGCTTCTGATTGGCTGCAGGAGCGTCCTGAAGCCAATCGGAAGCCACGGAAGCCATGCCGGACATTCAGATTCCGAAAATCATTCAAAAACCAGAACACTCACTTCTGGGTTTTGATCCTTCAGGGACTGATTTGTTCGGTAGCCAAGGCATTTGAGATCTAATGTATGACTGTACATTGTTAGGGAACCAAGGCAGGACTGCAAGGCTGAACTGGCCCTATAATTTATATTGCAGGTTCTGAAACTAAAAGCTGCCCTACCACATCACTCTGGATCAGCCAGCAACATGATATGCTGCCTGACATATTATTTCACTTGGCCAGATTTATTTTTGTCAGAGGCTCTGCAGAGAATGACACAAGTTGCAGAATGGATCGGTGGAGTCAACAATTGGGAACATTGCCCATCTAGCCACATCCTTCATACTGATTTGTCATGATAAGTGAGTATTAATGTGTCCTTGACCCAGTGAGTGAACCACCATTCTCCTCATAGCGGTGGCTGTGAGGAGGCCACATTCCTCCTAGCAATTGTCTTTATAGAGGTGTCTAAGTGTGGTATTCCTTTCTGGGCAAGCTTCTGAAAGCCACATCCCAGCTGTGAATGGGGCAAGAGGCAAAAGCCAGCAACACAAGGAATGTAAATGATAGCGATGTATTGTTGTTGTTTAGTCGTTTAGTCATGTCCGACTCTTTGTGACCCCATGGACCAGAGCACGCCAGGCACTCCTGTCTTCCACTGCCTCCCGCAAGCGATGTATAGTAGGCTAATTTCTACACACAGCCCTTTCGATTCTCCATCCAGGCAGGAGAGAGGCATTACCAGAATCCAAGGACATGTACCAGCCAGGCAAAAACACCCAAGGGCAGTTGCCTGAAGAAAAGGGGTTTGGCCTGGGGTGAGTTCTCAGGCCTGGCCTGAAGTTCTCCATCTTCATGACAGAGGAACACATCACATCTTGAATATCAAGGCCTTAGAGTTTTCCTAAGAGATGGTGGAGGGGCAAGCAGTTGGCAAGAGAAATGAGAACTCAGGCACCCCACAGGCTTTGCAAGTAGCATGAGGCAGCTGGCCATTTGACTCAAGTCAAGAAAACCCGAGGGGTTGTCACACCTATCAGTCACATTCCTCTAACATGAAAGTTAAGGTTATCTGCAGTTTTACAGTGTCAGCTATTGGCAGAACATAGAGGGAATGGCGTAATCACGTTTTCCATGATTGCAACAGCTCACTGGCATTTCTTCTTTCAGGCCTGCCATCCAAAAAAACATGAACTATAAGTGGCATTTAACAGGCCTTGGTAAAAAACAAATTAAATGGGATTTATTGATGCACGTTTTATTCTGGGGTTAAGAGTCTCGTAAGAAGTATTTCTGAGAGAAACACATCCAAACTTTTATGAACCATAAGCTGGGGCAAAGGTCTTGTTTAACCCCTCCCCCCCAAAAAAAATCTACTACCCCCTCTCTCTCCCTCTCCCCTCACTTATTTTTGTTGTAATAGGGACATCCAAATTAAATTAAATTATTTGCTTAATAGAAAGAACATTAGTTCTGCTCATAATAGGTAAGTAATCACACACCTCATAGTTTCAGGGTCACTCCTCACATTACATTTGAAACACATGTATGAACTCCTCGGAGGCATTCTTGTGTCCAAAAAATCTGTGAAAGGTTAAGAACTACAGCACACAGGCAATTTTGAGGGCTTGAAATGTTTGAGTTATAAACAACCTTGGCTGTTTGTAAAGGCTGAGGCACAACCTTCACTTCATATGTGAAGGTTCCTTCTTTCCCAAGTGTCACTTTGAGAGTCACAACTCTTTCTATTTATTATCCAGCGCTTCTCAAAGGCAAACTTACTTACCCAGGAGTTAGCACCATTGTGGCATATTTACCTGCAAGTTGGCATCATTGAACTAAGTGGCAATACCTTCTGAGTAAATAGATCAGCATTGGGCTATACATATAGGATTGCAATGAACTACAGCGGTACCTCGGGTTACATACGCTTCAGGTTACATACGCTTCAGGTTACACACTCCACTAAGCCAGAAATAGTGCTTCAGGTTAAGAACTTTGCTTCAGGATAAGAACAGAAATCGGGCTCCGGCAGCGCGGCGGCAGCAGGAGGCCCCATTAGCTAAAGTGGTGCTTCAGGTTAAGAACAGTTTCAGGTTAAGTACGGACGTCTGGAACGAATTAAGTACTTAAGCCGAGGTACCATTGTGAATCTTATGCAGAGTAATCCCATAGAAATTAAGGAATCTAAATTAGTTATGTCCATTATCATCAATGGATCTATGGTGAGGACTACTGCCCATTATTTACAGGCACCTTTCCCCAAACCGTGATCTAATGCTTGGTTTATTTTTAGTTTTTTGCTGATTTTTTGATTCAGAGTAAGCCTACTCCGCCCCCTTTTTCAGCCACTTTCAGGTCATCTTGGATGCAAATGTATTGAATGTGTGAAAATCAGTCGTTGCCTGTAGTTAAACTACAGATCTTGCTCCCACAGGGAGCAGTGATGGTCACCAGTGTGGATGACTTAAAAAGAGGATCAGACAGGTTCATGGAGAATAAGGCTATCAATGGCTACTAGCCACAACGGCTATTCTCTACCTCCACTGTCAGAGGCAGTATGCATCTGGATATCAGTTGCTGGCAATCACAAGTAGAGGGCTGTTGCGCTCAGGTCCAGCTTGCAGGCTGCCCACAGGCCAGTGTTCAGCCACTGTGAGAACAGGATACAGGACTAGATAGGTTGCTGGGCTGATCCAGCAGGCTCATCTTATATTCCAGGTTCAATCCTTGGTCTCTCAGCACAGGGTTGGGAAAAATCACTATCTTAAATCCTGAATAGCCACTGCACCATACTGAACTGCATGGATCAATTGAGCGTCTTACTGCAGCTTCCTACAGATGGACCAAAGATCTGACTCAGTGCAACGGTATCTTTCTATGATCTGGGGGGCTGGGGTGGGGAATATTCTAGAACATATATGTGGGGGAGGGAAGGTGTGTTGTCTGTCAATAGCAGAGTGTTCAACAAAAAATATTTCACTTGAAGAAGAAAATCCTTGCCTAAACAGAATGAATGGGTCAATTTTATTTTGAATAACACATTGGCACACAGAATGCAGCCAGCCAGCTATACACCAACAGAAAGCCATTTTGCCAAAGTGGAAACAAAAATTAATTAGTAGCCAGGAGCGATGAGATCAGTTTGTTTGCAGCTTCCAACCCCCACTAGTGAAAATCCATATCTATACAGATTTTGCCCTTCAGCACTTGTTGACAAACCCCCACAAATTTCTCTCATTAGTAAATTGGTCTCTTAATTCTATAAATCTGTGTTAATGATGCCAACATAGATTGGATAAGGATACCTACTTTAAGAGAATAAATAGACTTTAGCATCTGTTTTAATATTCCAGAATTGTGCTTCTCATGAATTGCTGTTGGAAGAGTTGCTATTATTATATATGGATAAAACCAGAACAAGTAATCTACAATTTATGAAACAATGTGTGTGTGTGTGTACACAGGCAAACACAAACAGGCCCATTTCTATCTGGCTTCAAACCTGGGTATTATAGCGAAATAGCCTCAGTCGTACTGATCCGTGAGCTTTATCAGGAGAGAGACAGGGGAATCTTACCCTGTTGGTTCTCCCTTTATGTCTTCATGCCTTTTGATATCATTGACCTGGAATGACTGTGGGGTTGGAAGCACTATATTGCCATCATTGCACTCCTGCCAGCACAGTCACCACCAGATAATAGCACAATGGGGCAAGGAACCACCACCACTTGGTCCCATGACATTTATACTTGTTAGACTTGCCCCCCTGTGCTCTTGCTTAATAGCTCTATGCAGCACTGGGAGCTGTCATCTGGGATTCTGGAGCACAGTGTCATCAGTATGAGAATAACACACTTCCCTCCCCATTCCTTCTGAATCACCTTAGGAGGTTCAGGTGCTGAAACAGGTATGGAGGATCTATGGGCTGGATCAAGGCCAAGACACTGCAGCTAAATCCCACCAAAATGGAGGGTTAATGGTGCTCAGGTTTGGGAATTGGGATGTCAGCGTATTGCGTGCTGAGGTCCCCCAAAACACCCCTACCCCAATAACTCACACATCACTCATAAATTTTTGTTTAAGGTTTTTGGCATAGTTTTGGCCACAACTTTATTAAACATACAAATTGTGAGTGGTTGCTTAGGCATTGGTTATGACTATCTGTCCCCCCCGCCTTGGGGGACAGCACTGACTCCCGGATTCCAGCGAAAGCCAGTGTGGAGGAACAAGATCAGGGATAACTGGAGCTGCGGCACAGACCCTCAGCTTCTCCCCGCATGCTCCCAGGAGCTTACGCGGCCCGCACCCGATTCCAGGGGTTTGGACGAGAGGATGGTAAGCCCCTGAATTCCTTTAACAGAATTCCCATGCAGCAGCAGCATTGGAGGGGCAGGCACAGCCAATCCATACCCCTCCACCAACCAATTTAAACCAATGCCTAACCGCCAACCTTACAAGTTGTGACGATTTGCTACGCAGTAGGCAAAAAACAAATGGCACACACTAATCAGCCAAATGGAAAAATTCCTACCAGGCCCCCGCACCAAGGCGGACGACCCCATGATAGGCATAGCAAGGACAAAGCACAAGCCCAAAAGGGAGGGCGGGCGGGTGATCCGGTTCCCACATTGAAAGAGAAAGCAGCTTGCTGTGAACCTTGTTTAAATAACCTGTTCCCACCCCCAAATTGGCAACATCAATTTTATCCCAGCAACTCAAACAGCCAATCCTTGCCAGGCCCCTCTATCTTATACTGCCTGGCAACTATGGGGTGTCTTGCTAGGCCCCATCCGCAACACGTGCTCTCCTGTAGTGAGAACACGCTTTCTAGTCAGGGTAGCACTCCATCAGTGAGAGCAGGCATGTGGCTTGGAGGTAGACCAATGCAATGTACATGCTACTACCCTTGAAATCTGCAGCTAGTGCAGAATGCTGCTGCCAGTTATTGTACCATGTGACAAAAGGATGTCATCACACATCTCCTCAAGTCACTAGACTGGCTTCCTGTGAGCTATCAGTAAAGAAGGGAGAGAAAGTCAATTCAGCTTGCATTTAAAAGGCAATCTACCTAATTTGCAGTTCCTGAACCAAAATGAAGTCATCCTTCAGAATTCGAACCTCTCCAAATTTTGTAGTGCAGTTCTCCAACCAAACAGTATGTTCAAAATGGATATACTAAGTATAGTATACATTAAAACACATATATTTGTGAAAATAACATACAAAAATGAATTATATTGGGGAATTAAGGAATGCTGATAGCTGTCTCCCAGGTCGCAGATGCCTTAGTGACCACAATCAAAAGTTGGGCATTTAGTGTCACTGGTGCCATGAGTAGAACATCCTTCTAGCAGGGATTTGGTAGATATCCTCATTTCTGGCTTACAAGTGTGTCTTGAGCATCTTTTATCATTTACAAGCATTTGCAGCTGTTTAATTTTTATTCTAGATTTACTAGTCACTTTAAGGATGACCTGTATTTTTAATGATGTTTTCTATTTTAAGGTTGTATGCCACCCTGGTATTTTATGATATGGCAGTACAGAAATACCTTTATAAATAAAGAAAGGCAACAGCTTCCCCACCTTATTCCTTTTCTTTAATACATCTATTTAACTGTCTTTCTGCAATATATACACCCACACATACAACGACAATATTTATATAGGTGATTTGCAAAGTATAAAAAGTAACAGAGATGTTAAAATATAAACACCCATAATTAAAATACACAATAAAACAATCCCATTAAAACATTAAAATTGTGCCATCCATAATTTAAAAATGCAATAAAACAATCCCATTGAAACAACACAATGATTACAAGAGGAAAATCAGATCCAGAGATCAAGGGGATGTGTGTGTGTTTGTTATGTAATTACCTGTCTCCAGATCATCTCAACACTGTCATTTATTTTAGCAGCAACTTAACATATATTTTCACCCTAATGAGGATATAAGCCCCTTCTAATTTGAATGATCTGTTCATTTAAATACACTCTGCATTTAGCCATTTCCCCTCTCCCTAAACAACACTCAACTAAGGCAATAATTTGCTTTTTCCATGGAGTCACCATCTCCATAAATGAAAAATTTGGACACAACACTACAAAAACAAACTCACCATGAAATCAAACCTTATTTGTCTTTGTTGGAGGAAGGTGGATTGACACCTGGAGCATTCAACAATGGACAAATTGGAGGCTGTGCAGTGGCAATTTTTTGTGACTTGAAATTACATATTAAAATTAAGCTGGGGGGGGGATGACTGGAACTTTGATTTGCAAGCTTCATGGCTGAGTGATATTAAAACTCATCTATAAGCCAGCACAGCAACCAGTCAGAAAATGGAAAACTATTAAGTGGAGAGCTGAGGAAAATAATTACACAGGGCAAGATTCTTATTCCAAAAGTGATCCAATAGGCTGACATTGTTTAGTACAAAAAAATGGTCTCTCTCTGTGTGAAGTTTGGCTAATAGCAAAATAAAATAAGTCTGCAATGGTAAGCTATTGCATACTTATGGGAGGTGGGTGAGTAAGCCTCATTGAACACAGCTGAACTTCTGGATAAGGTTGACATGCATAGGATCAAACAATCCATACTCTCTATATTGTTTGTCCTATTAGAGCTGCATTCCAAAATGCCTTAATGATTCAATGTTTTATACCCTTGCAAATATTCACCATTATATTATTATTATTATTATTATTATTATTATTATTATTATTATTAAAAATCCTATTACATGAACTAAGGAATCAGATCTTTAAAAGTATCAACCATGGGACTGAACTGATGACATAAATCATAACATATGAATACTTGTGATGCATGTCATGTTCTCTTAGTTTTCTTCTGAGCCATGCTGGGCAACTGGATTTGCAATTCCTTGGGTAGATTAGAGCAATGGGGAAGAAGAGTTGGGGAACAAGTCAGGAGTCAGGAGCAAGCAAGACCATTGGGCAAACCAGAGAACAAGCAGGGACGCCATTTCAAAAACCAGAAATGCAGGACACATTGGAGCTCAGCTGAAAGATACCACAAATCCTTCCAGTCTAAACCTCTTTGGCCAACTTCCTATGCTCCTAGAATGACAGACACAGGTTTCCTGGGTGCCCACCCATCCAAGCACTGATCAGGCTCATGCCTCCTTCATTTTTGTAAATATCTACACCAGACCCTCCAAGTGTCTTTATTTTCCAGGGACATCTCAGATTTACAGAAACCATCCCGGTTCCTGATTTGATCCCGGAATGTCCCACTTTTTCTTAGTATGTCCCTATTTTCACTGGAGAAATGTTGGAGGGTATGGAGTTTTCCGACCCCCGAGCCATCTGAAGGTAATCCTGTACAGGGAAGGGTTTTTCTCAATGTTTAATGTTTATTATATTTTTATATATGTTGGAAGTTGCCCAGAGTGGCTGGGGCAATCCAGTCAAATGGACGGGGTAAAAATAGTAAGATTATCGTTATGGAGTGGGACATCCCTATTTTCATCAGAGAAATGTTGGAGGTTATGTCTACATCCTCTGCCATAAACCAAAGCTGTCAATTCAGGCCTCGGCTGGGCCTTGCCCACAGCCAGCTCCACAATTTGCTTGTCTCAATCTATAACTGGGTCCAAGCAAGACTACAGAATGTGAGTTGGTCCTCCACAGCTCTATGGTTCTAGGCCTGTCCTTTATTCATCCTGGGCTCTAAAGCCTCCAGATGCTGACAAACAGCCACCCCAGCAATTGGCAGCAGTTTACTAGCAGCTGCTACCTGCAAGAGATGAAGTTGGCAGGCAAGTCCTGATGGCTAGCCAGCTGTATTATTTTGCCCACCAGCTCTAGAATTTCTTACTAGCAACTTACTTGCTACAGAGACTTTCATTAAGTTTTCTGGCTCCAGTATTTGGATTTGAGCTGGCCTACCCCAAGGTATCCTTGCATAAGGGTTGCTGAGAAATCCAGCCAAATATTTTGCAAACAAAATATGTCAGTTGAATATCGCATTGAGAGGCATAGCTTGAGCATTCGGCAGAGCCTGGTAAATCGAAGCCCATTGTCTAGCTGGGTGATGGCTGGCGTGTTGCAACAGCCTGGTCCTAACTGCCTTGCGCGATCCCCAGGCCAGGCTCTGAAATGGAAGGGGAAGGAAAGTTCTTGCTGAATCTTAAGGATTCTGTTCTATAGGAAACACCTCCCATTTCCAGGATCCTGCAGCCATTTACAGTATGGTTTCATATAGACATACAATAGCATTCAACAACAGCAACAGCAACATACCCTAGCTAAGCCTGGCAGGACAGCTTACATTATGGTCTTAACCCCTTTGATGCATTAATTAGAGCTAAGCATGTTGATTATAAAAGGCTGGCTATATCCCACAATAACTGAAGTATTGAAAGGGACCCCAAGGATCATCTGGTCTAACCCTGTTTGATGCAGAAATCACAGCTAAAAAATCCTTGACAGATGGCCATCCAATCTCACATTAAAAACCTCCAATGGAGAGTCTATCACCTAAGGTTCATCTGACTGCAAGGACTACTATCCCACAAGATCTTTAAACAGGCTGCCTGCTACTGTTATAATGAACATTATGATGGTTGCTGTAGATGTAACTGAACACAGAATCTAATTCAATTCCTACTCCAAGCTTTATCCTATTAAGTTATTTAAATTTTAGGCTATATTTTATGTGTCAATCAAGCTACCCCATTCTGAGTTCAAAAAATAAATTGCCGCCTCACCTCCACACCTCCCTCCCAGAATTATGCACTTTTTAAAAGTCTGTTGCTTTTTTATCTTTCCAGAGAACAAATGAAGACTCTTTGATGCCTTTCATCTATTGTTTTCACCCATTATTTAATACTACTTTTAAAAGCCAGCTTTGAAAAGTATGTATGGTTTGAAGTAAACTCATTCCATAAAACAATATATCTTAGGGGCAGAAATAAAGTTAAAAATTGCAAAAGGCAGCTGCTCCTTCTGTGCGAATGCTTTCCATATTGAGTGGCATGGAAATTTAGGGTACTGCAAAATGGACAGGCTTCAAAAGACTGCTGTGATTCTGTTCCTTCCCTTTTAATATAAACATTTCCTAATCATACGGCTCATTCCTGCAGTTTTGAATACTCCCCCCCCCCTGCCTAATAGCACAGTCTTATCCCCCCCTCCTAAACTGTGTAATGACTTGGAAGTCACCACTACTGCCTTCAATGGGTCTTCTAATCCAACTCCCTGCAAGGCAGGAATCTCAGCTAAAGCATCCATGACAGATGGCCATCCAACCTCTACTTAAAAACCTCCAAGGAAGGAGAGTCCACAACCTCCCAAGGGAGACTGTTCTACAGCTCTTACCATCAGAAAGTTCTTCCTGATGTTTAGTCAGAATTCCCATTCTTGTAATTTGAAGCCATTGGTTTGGGTCCTTCCCTCCAGAGCAGGAGAAAACAAGCTTGCTCCATCTTCCACTTGGCAACCCTTTAGATATTTGAAGATGGCTATCATATTTCCTCTATCTCCTCTTTTCCAGGTTAAACATACTCAACTCCCTCAACCATTCCTCATAAGGCTTGGTTTCCAGACCCTTGATCCTCTTGGTTGCCCAGATTTCCTCTGTCGGATTTGGGAAAACAGCAGAACATACTATGGGACAAGCACGTGTGTGTGTGTGTGTGTGTGTGTGGATCCCATTGTGGAAGCAGAAAGGCAAGTAAGGAACCATTGGGCATCATTTTAAAGCATTTGGGGAAGAGAAGGGAAGAGAAATTCTGCTCTTAATTAGCAGTAACCAGGAAGTAAGGTATGCTTATATATCTCTTTCCTGTGATTATTGCAAGTCAACGTAGGTTCACAACAGATATAGACAGATACTATGATGTAACAACTGAGTTCATTATGACTATAAATCATCAAAATTAAATATCACAGATCGATGAAATGCTCAATTCCTAACATTTGTACTAGAACAATTGTTATAATGGCTGCATCAATTAGATAGTCACAGTTCATTTACTCGAACTAAGGAAAAATGCCAACAAAATGCAGCAGCAATGAAAGTCCAGAAAAACAGAGATGCCAAACCACTGCTTAATGAATGTAGCTTCATTAATTTCAATAGGTCTACCCTGTGTAGGGCTTAGTTGGAGCTGTCTCATTGCTTCTTCCTTCAGGTGGTATTCAGCTAAATAGTTACGCAAGTGGAATGCCTTCCACTTCCACAATGAGATCCCACAGAATGCCCTCTAAATTTGTTCTGCAGTTTTCCCAAATCCTGGAGAGCAAATCTGGGGGTGGCATGGAGAACAGGAAAGTCAGGTGTGTGGGAGTCCTCTTGCACAAGTGGAAGTGATCCTCCTCACACAATTTTTTTAATTTAATACCACCTGAAGGAAGAAGCAATGAATTGGATCCAACTAAGGCCACATCCCCAGAGTTTCCTGTGAATAGGGATTGACACTGAAGCTCTGGGAGAGAAAAGTGGGATCTTCTAACAAATCTCAACACCTCTAAAAAACTACAGCTCCCATCATTCTTTTGAGGGAAGCCACAGCTGTGTAAAGCATCCTCTTGGTGCTTTAAATGTGTGCTGTAAATGTGATGTAAGTCCTACTCCGAGTAGACACATTGAAATTAATGAATCTATATTGTCTGTTAATGTCAACAGGTGTATTCTGAGCATGACTAGCATTGGAATACCACCCAATGCTAAATTTCATTGCTATACTTTCTCCTACACTAGTGAAATGATCATCCACACCAGCAGAAAAACAAGCAAACAAATAAAACACCAGCCCAGAGATTGGGTGGAGAATATTGAGAGACCATATGTGCATGGCTGCAGTTGCAACTGCTTCTGTATTGGAAGCCTTGGGGAGCATGTGCTTGCAGTCTGGCTGGCTCCCCCATGTTCAGCCTGCTGACATCACTGAGAGGCGGCTAGTCAGTCGGTCAGAAGTCCCCTCGCCTCCACCAGGATGCTACTGGTAAAGGCGGGAATATCCCTCTCCCCTTGATCCTCCTATAACATCAGCCAACACTTCCCACTTTTGAAACACTTCACTGGCTGTTGTTTACAGAGATCACACTTGTGCTGATATCTGACTATCCCAATACCTCCCATTTCAATCAGATAAACAAAACCACATCTATGTGTGCAGCAGAACTCAAATCTCGCTTTCATCTGCCTCCTGCAAACCCAGCTTCAGCAACCTACCCCCCCCCAAAAAAAAAACACCAGAGGTGCACATGGCCTGCTATTCATTTATTTTTTATCGGGCTGCACTTTTGAAAAGCAGAGCTTTCCCCTAGCAATGGAATCAGATAAGATTATGGGGCATGTCAATAGATTACAAAAGCCCTGGCTTGTTATTGTAGTGTAATTATGATAAGATCTCTTTCTGTTAAGCTCACACCTCAAGATACAGCTATAACTATACAGGAGCTGGAACGTCTCCTTATTTAATAATAAAAGCAGCTGTCAAATTTACAAAGATGTCAGAGCAGATAAAGTCTCAGTAGCCACACTATGCTCTGACAAAGTGCTCATTTTCGAGAACGTGGCTGCCACTATTATCAAACAAGACAGGGGTGTGATGTGAGATTATATATAATTTTTGCAAATTTCAGAAGTGTTTTCAATTTTTCTACATCCACCTAATCCAATCCTTATTTTTTTGCAGCTAAGTGCTTTGAAATGAGACCAGGTTCTGCACACTATATCTGCACCAAGACACTGCCTTTCCAACAGGTATAAAATTAATTCAGGGATGTTCTTCTGCTTCATGCCAGAAGAGGAGATTCTTGTGCTATTTCATCCAGGAAACAAGGAATGGTAAAGTCTCTCTAGCTGCAGTCATGAAGCAAGCATGCAGGACCATGAGTTTCCTACCTGGAAGTGGTCATGCTGCAAATTATCAATCCCCCTTCTCTTTTGATCCTCTTGTCTTTTATTATCCAATCTAACCGTTTCATCACATAGGTGGGCTTTTTATGGTTGATGTGCATTCGTTTGCCCTGAGGCAGTCGAACCAGTAAACCAAATATGTAAGTGCAGTAGAGGCGGGAATGATATCTCCATTTGCAAAAGGATTTTCCTCCCCGGAAGCAATGAACAGAAAAATGGACATGGAACTTGCACTAGATTCCACTATGCTTCCAGAAATGTCTTCTATAGCACGTGATAGCTCAAATATTGTGTGAAAATTAACAGTTCAGGAAAGGGCAGGAGAACAGAATCAACTGCTGTGTCAATGCAGCCCAAGTTAGATCACAGAACCATAGAATCACACAATGATAAAATTAGAAGGAACCCAAAAGGTTATTAGTCAAAACCCACTGCAAGGCAGGAAGCAGAGCTAACAAATCCATCATTGGTTCATCTACTTCAGCACTGTTAACAGTGACTAGCTCTCCAGGATTTCAGGAATGAGTCCTTCCCAGCTGGAAGTACCTGGAGATGCGCCCTACAACAAAGATTTGACCCCTTTTAAATGCCACAAATTCCAACCCAATGCTTTTTTTAAAAAGAAAAAAAAGTTTAACCCTTTTTTTGCTTTTCCTTTTTGCTAGAATTGTCCCAGAGCAACTTACATATCAGGGACAAACAATCCCTTCCCTCTGGTTTTTAATCCAAAAGATATGGCACCAAAGGAAAAAGGGGAGCAGGAGGGAGGAGGACAAAAGCAGGTTCACACACTAGTTACAGAGTTCATATAATGACCAGCTGGGATGGAAACAGTTCAGATTGAGTATCTCTTTCTAATTTGAGTATCTCTTTCTAATTTTTATGATGGAGGACTGCTGTAGCCACCCCCAACGACACGTTCTCAAGATGGAGAGTGAGGGAACAGCTGCAGTCGCCTGCGGTTCCTGTGCAATGTTTGCCATCTTGCCAAAGGTTGCAGGCAGCTTTACCTGCAGCAATTGCATGTTGATTTCCCTCTTAGAAGACAAAGTCCAGCAACTGGAGGAACGTGTAGCTACGCTCCAAAGAATTAGAGAGCTGGAGCTCTTCTTGGAAGCAACAGAGCACACCGTCTCCACCAAGGAGGAGACAGGGGACTCCCCTGAGAAGGAGGCTAGTTCACCAACACAGGAGCCAGATATATGGAGAAACGTGACTCATAGAAGTAGGAGGCCCAGGGTTCGCTCTGATTGTTTAGAAATACACAATCGCTTTGAGGTCCTCTCCCCTAGCATGGAAGATGAAGAACAGACTCCATTTGAGGATCTCTCCCTCATTACAGTCAATCAGGTATATGAAGACGAGCAGCAAAGTCAGTCCTCAGGGAATGTGCAGGCGACCTTGGAACGGACAGCTCACGGAAGAACCCCGACCAAACCTAAGAGGAGGTGTGTAGTGGTGATAGGGGATTCCCTACTGAGGGGAACAGAAGCAGTGATCTGTGGGCCTGACAAGATGTCTCAGGAAGTGTGCTGTCTCCCTGGGGCTAAGATCCAAGATGTAACTGAACGACTGCAAGGAATCATAAAACCCACTGACAAATACCCCTTCCTCTTGGTTCATGTGGGAACCAATGACACTGCAAGCAATAGCCTCCAGAAGATCAAAAGAGACTACGAGGCTCTGGGCAGGAAATTGAAGCAATTAAATGCACAAATTGTCATCTCATCTGTCCTCCCAGTTGAACGACGTGGCCCAGGGAGAGAGGGAAAAATAGTGGAAATGAACAGCTGGCTTCGCAAATGGTGTAAACAGGAACAGTTTGGATTCTTAGATCACGGACTGCAGTTTCTTGAAGATGGACTTCTGGCAAGCGATGGGCTGCACCTCACAACGGTTGGGAGGAATGTTTTTGCAAAAAATCTCAGAAACCTCATCAGGAGGGCTTTAAACTGACTAATGTGGGGGAGGGAGACAGTGCTCCTGAAGGTAGGAGTCTATTAATTGATGAAGATGATCGTCCAAATGTCATAGACCAAATGGAGCAAACAGCACGCAGACCTAGTGGTGGGAGGAAAAAATCCTTAAATAAGAGACACGGGGGAATGATTAATGGACTTCAATGTCTGTACACTAATGCGCAAAGCATGGGAAATAAACAAGATGAGCTTGAACTCTTGGTACAGCAAACTAAATATGACATAATAGGCATCACTGAAACCTGGTGGGATAAGTCCCACGATTGGAATGTAATAATGGAGCGATACAATCTATTTCAGAGAAACAGACCAGACAAGAAAGGAGGAGGAGTGGCGTTATATGTCAGGGATGTGTATACCTGTGAAGAGATCCAAGGTTTAGAACCTCAAAGCCAAAGTGAGAGCATTTGGGTCAAAATTAAGGGAGAGAAGAATAACAGTGACCTCATTGTGGGAGTTTACTATAGATCCCCAAGCCAAACGGAGGACATAGATGATGCCTTCCTGGAACAGATGGCCAAGCATGCAAAAGGAAGGGAGATAGTAGTAATGGGGGACTTCAATTACCCAGATATTTGCTGGATGTCAAACTCAGCCAAGAGCATAAGGTCAAACAGATTCCTCACTGGCCTTGCAGACAACTTCATTGTCCAGAAAGTGGGAGAAGCAACAAGAGGAACAGCCATTTTAGATCGGGTCCTAACCAATGTTGATGACCTGGTTAGTGGGGAAGGCGCGAATGATCATGCTCTTCTGAAGTTTACTATACAGCGGAAAGGAGCAGCCAAGCATACTAGGACTCAATTTCTTGACTTTAAGAAAGCCGACTTCATAAAACTTAGGGAAGTGCTGGGTGAGATCCCATGGACAGTAATACTAAAAGGAAAGGGAGTTCATGATGGCTGGGAGTTTGTTAAGAGGGAGATAGTAAAAGCACAACTTCAGGCAATACCAATGAGACGGAAACATGGAAGGTGCCTAAAGAAGCCAGGGTGGCTATCTAAATAACTTTTAACTGAGTTAAGATTAAAAAAGGATGTGTACAAAAAATGGAAAAGGGGGGAAACCACCAAAGAGGAATTCAAACAAATAGCCAGCACGTGTAGACACAAAGTCAGAAAACCTAAAGCACAGAATGAACTCAGGCTTGCTAGAGAGGTTAAAAGCAACAAAAAAGGCTTTTATGGGTATGTTCGTAGCAAAAGGAAGAACAAAGAAACAGTGGGGTCACTCAGAGGAGAAGATGGTGAAATGCAAACAGGGGACACAGAAAGGGCTGAACTCCTCAATGCCTTCTTTGCCTCAGTCTTCTCCGATAAAGAAAACAATGCCCGACCTGAAGAATTTGGAGCAAATGATTCAGCAGAGGAAACACAGCCCAGAATAACTAAGGAGATAGTACAAGAATACTTGGCTAGTTTAGATGTATTCAAGTCTCCAGGGCCAGATGAACTGCATCCAAGAGTATTAAAAGAACTGGCAGAGGTGATCTCAGAACCACTGGCAGTCATCTTTGAGAATTCCTGGAGAACAGGCGAAGTCCCGGCAGACTGGAGGAGGGCAAATGTTGTCCCTATTTTCAAAAAGGGGAAAAGAGAGGACCCAAATAATTACCGCCCAGTCAGTCTGACATCAATACCAGGGAAGATTCTGGAGCAGATCATTAAGCAAACAGTCTGTGAGCACTTAGAAAGGAATGCTGTGATCACCAATAGTCAGCATGGATTTCTGAAAAATAAGTCATGTCAGACTAACCTGATCTCGTTTTTTGACAGAATTACAACCCTGGTAGATGAAGGGAACGCAGTGGATGTAGCCTACCTTGATCTCAGCAAGGCATTTGACAAGGTGCCCCATGATATTCTTGTAAAGAAGCTGGTAAAATGCGGTCTTGACTATGCTACCACTCAGTGGATTTGTAAGTGGCTGACTGACCGAACCCAAAGGGTGCTCATCAATGGTTCCTCTTCATCCTGGAGAAGAGTGACTAGTGGGGTGCCACAGGGTTCTGTCTTGGGCCCGGTCTTATTCAACATTTTTATCAATGACTTGGATGATGGACTCAAGGGCATCCTGATCAAATTTGCAGATGACACCAAACTGGGAGGGGTGGCTAACACCCCAGAGGACAGGATCACACTTCAAAACGACCTTGACAGATTAGAGAACTGGGCCAAAACAAACAAGATGAATTTTAACAGGGAGAAATGTAAAGTATTGCACTTGGGCAAAAAAAATGAGAGGCACAAGTACAAGATGGGTGACACCGGGCTTGAGAGCAGTACATGTGAAAAGGATCTAGGAGTCTTGGTTGACCACAAACTTGACATGAGCCAACAGTGTGACACGGCAGCTAAAAAAGCCAATGGAATTCTGGGCTGCATCAATAGGAGTATAGCATCTAGATCAAGGGAAGTAATAGTGCCACTGTATTCTGCTCTGGTCAGACCTCACCTGGACACCACAGTTCAAGAAGGACACTGACAAACTGGAACGTGTCCAGAGGAGGGCAACCAAAATGGTCAAAGGCCTGGAAACGATGCCTTATGAGGAACGGCTAAGGGAGCTGGGCATGTTTAGCCTGGAGAAGAGGAGGTTAAGGGGTGATATGATAGCCATGTTCAAATATATAAAAGGATGTCACATAGAGGAGGGAGAAAGGTTGTTTTCTGCTGCTCCAGAGAAGCGGACACGGAGCAATGGATCCAAACTACAAGAAAGAAGATTCCACCTAAACATTAGGAAGAACTTCCTGACAGTAAGAGCTGTTCGACAGTGGAATTTGCTGCCAAGGAGTGTGGTGGAGTCTCCTTCTTTGGAGGTCTTTAAGCAGAGGCTTGACAACCATATGTCAGGAGTGCTCTGATGGTGTTTCCTGCTTGGCAGGGGGTTGGACTCGATGGCGCTTGTGGTCTCTTCCAACTCTATGATTCTATGATTTTAGATGAAATGGCTATTTCTAGATGACAGAGAAGGGAAAAGATGAGCCAAGGCAGCTGGTCTCTTGCAGAAAAATAGATGGAAGCCCTGCTTCCCTTTTCTCCCTCCACTCTGAAGTTAGATGATATGGCTGTTGTTAGGTGACAGTTGAAAAAGCTATAATATACTATTAGTTTAGATGAAGTTTCCCTGGCCTCCACAACTGTCCCATTCATTTATGTGGAAGATGCATATCCACAGGTCCGTGTGTGTAGATATGGCTGAGTTTTCTGGTCTTCTGAGGCTCTGCATTAAGGCAATAACCATTTTCCATAGCCTAAGACATTCGTAGTCAAAATAGATTCATAATCCACATTGGCTGGGAGAATTCCTGCTTCTAAAATTAATTCTCTTCCTTAATTTTTATCAAACTGTTTCAGCAGTTATACCATAACTGGGGGGGGGGGGGAGAGAATGTTAGTATGGAACTGGAAAAGGGCAGCATTGCAAACAAAACCCATCATTAGAAAATGATTAGGAGTCACAGAAGCATGAAGAGTATTCTATAGAGGCAACTTCCAAAAGCACAGGCAATATCAAATAGGAAACACAATGACTACTGTCCTCTTTCCCTATGGACCATTAACTCAACTTCAAGAAAACAGGTTTATATTTTCAAGGGAGAGGCTTGTTCAAACAAGAAACTGTTTCTTTATTTCCAGGAATAGTGACAAATCCTGGCAGGAAGTAGGCATATGTTTTTTGCTCCCCATCAGTCAAACATCTACAGAATGAAATAATTTATAGGTACTGCACATATATGCCTAGCCAGATGACAAAAATCTGCATGAGGACAGAGGCGTTCCTTGATGGACATTTTGTAGGAAGGGTATATGCTGGTGCATGAACATTCAACCATGGTGTAGAAAGCAGGTGAATGCACACCCAAGAATGAGGGAATACAAAATAGTAATAATTAGCACCTTTAGTGCTTTGGCATAGTCAAAGTTTTGCCATGCATTATCTCAGTAATTCCCACAAGAGCCTTGCAAGTTACATAAATATTATTTCAGCCCTACTGCAGGTGGAGATGGGGCTGAGGCTCAGAGAACAAAGAACTGAGAACATACGGCCAAAAATAAATTTGATCCAGGTAAGCCTGGTGTGCAGATCAATTTCTCAACCGTTATACCATGTTAGCTCTCTGTAGGGCAGTTGTGAAAAACTTGTGGCCCTTCAAATGTTACTGGATGACAATTACAGATGTTGCAAAAATTCATGCTTCATTGGCTCAGAATATGAACTTTGGAAATATGATTGTTATGCTCCACAAGTTCTTCTCCAGATCCAAATGTCATAGGCAGATTTAGGGGAACACGACCCGTTTGGTCACACTGGGTGCAGAGCCTCAGGGGCACCACAACTGCGATTGCTTCATTCCTATCACAGTCGAAGCAGTGATTCTTCAACATCAACTTTGTTGGACTGGTCATGTTGTTCGGATGCCTGATTATTGTCTTCCAAAGCAACTACTCTACTCCCAATTTAAGAATGGCTAGCTTAATGCTGGTGGACAACAAATGAACTTTAAAGATGCTCTCAAGGCAAATCTTTAAAAATGTAGTATAAAAATTGACAATTGGGAAACACTAGAGCTCATTAGTTTTGAGGAATTTTTAAATGACACAATACAGGGAAAACTGAAGTGAGAGAATAAAAGGCTTTAAACTGCCTAATTTCAAGTTTCTGCAGCATCACTAATTATAACGTGTTTGGCATTTAGTATCACCCTGACCGAGGTTTGCAATAAATATTCTTTTTCCCCACTTTAATTTTCTAAAAGGCTTATCAAAAAGTAATTCAAAGCAACATTTGTATTGCAGTAGGCTAGTGAATAAGGACTGGGCAAACGTTTGAAGGGTTTGGCCCCTCAGGTCTCAGACATGCCCAATAAATATGCTCCACTTTTCTGGAGTACAGGACTTAAAGTTCTTTGGGAGAAAGAAACTTAATAGAACTTTGTCCTCTTTACCATTCATAAAGGAAGGCAATAAGCCTTCTGTAATTATACTCCAGGGAGCTGTAAAGAACTTCTTCGAGGCACAGAAGGTCTCTCATTACGTAGCAGGGCCAAAGCACTTCCGATCTTGTTTAAAGATTCAGTCAGTTTCCTCACC
Source organism: Podarcis filfolensis (assembly GCF_964270895.1). NCBI lineage: Eukaryota > Metazoa > Chordata > Lepidosauria > Squamata > Lacertidae > Podarcis > Podarcis filfolensis. Next base: position 110,434,686 of record NC_139604.1, read on the forward strand.
TCTTCATACTGAAAGGCAGACAGAGGGTTCACTCCTCCAAAGGAAAGTATACTCCCTCTATACATATTACACAGTTCTCTTATCCATGCATGCTTCAGAAGAAAACAGTCAATTTAAATTAGGGTAGAGCCTCCAAAAGGTTCTCTGCACTGTTTTGTAGAAGGTAAAACATTTGGGGAGGGAGGTGAAATTTTCCAAGTTTTTCTCAGAAAACTCACTGCTGAGTAATTTTGGTTTCCCTATTATTGATTGATACCTTGTTGTTGGTGTTGTTTGAGTGAATATAAGCAGTTAAAGCAGCGGTTCTCAACCTGTGGGTCCCCAGATGTTGTTGGACTACAACTCCCATAATCCCTGAGCTCTGGCCTTGCTAGCTAGGGGTGATGGGAGTTGTAGTTCAACAACATCTGGGGACCCACAGGTTGAGAAAGGCTGAGTTAAAGGATTCAATGGGCTAAGACAGGATGCAAAACGTTTTCCAGCAGTTCCCTTTTAGGCACATGCCAATGCTGGGCCAATGTGGACAAAGCAATGAATCTGAATCTCACCTTTGCACAATAGTTTCTACGCACTTACACACGCCTCTCTATCCTCTACCTAGGGAAACAAGAAGTGGCATCAGAATTCAAGGACACGAACACTCAAGGAAGGTGCAAAGCAGGGCTGGTGAAGGATGTGGCTCAGGAGGGTATGTGGAGTGTGTCCTGAGGGCTAGACAAAAACCTGCTCCTTGATCTCAGGAACCATTCTACAGTGTTTGCTTACAATACATTAAGAGATGTAAAAGTGCAATAGTGAACAGCCAAACAAAAACTTTCTAAAATATATAGGAAATAAATAAACTTATTTCTTTCTGGTCTCCCTTTTCCCCTTCAGACATTTCCAGATGCTAAGAGCAATTCATCTTATCTATAGATGTTCCTTCCTTCCTTCACTTATTTTTGACCAGGCAATTATTTCAACCCGCAAACTCTTTCTCCTATGCATCCAGACACATCTCTCTCTCCCCCCCCCCCACTTTTAAAGTTTTCCTCTTCTTTGAAAATGCCCTTGCCCTGTTCACAGGAAACTTACACACAGCCATTACTTGCCAGGGGGCTGCTGCTGCCTACCTGCAGCCAGGTAGTTTTCTGCTATGTTTTCCGTTTCAGCAAAATAGAAATAGAGAGAAGAGGGCGGGGGTGACACTTTCTGGACCAGAATTCCTTAGAGCTGAGAGCTGCAGACACAAAAGTTCCTCTTGCCAATGTTTATGTGCCTCAGAATGGCCCCAAACTGCCTGGACTTGGGGGCCTGGGGATTCTGCTTACCACACAGAAATCTGAGACCAGCAGCCATTTCACAAACAATGAGTCCCTAACCAGGAACATATGCTCAGCAGGCCACGATTTGAGGGATTATGTACAGCCGAGGTGAGAGACGATGACAGTGGGTGTTTTGTTTCCATAGAAGATTAGGCCAATTTTGCCTCTTCAGGGTGTCTGTGTGTTTTCTTCCCGCTACTCATGCCATTCACCTAGGATAAACTTTCCATTTACTGGCAGTTATCTGTCTGCAGATGCACAGTCATGAAAGGGCCCAGTGTAAACTGAGGCACAGATTATTATTTTTCCAGTAAAAAACAAACAAAAAACATCTGTTTGCCAGTCTGTTTGCCCCATTCCTGCAGGAAGTGTACCAAAAGCATTCCTTAAAATAACATGATAGCAACCAATAGGATAACTACCTTCCTCACTGCCATAATATGTGCATTACAGACATAAAACAACAGTTCACAATTGTTTTGGTGCCTCCTCTGGACCCCAATATAGGACCCCTTTCCACTTCTCAACTGTGCCATCCTGTGACTTGGTTGAAAAATAAGTTCAGAATGGTTCAACTCTCCCATTTCTCTTGGGAGACTCTTCTAAAATCTAATAGACTTTGCCATTAGGACATTCTCCTGTTATAATTCAGCACACATTTTTCTTTCGCCTGCCTCCCTGGGCTGGGATAATGTAGTAATTTGATTGGTCTCTCGCCTGTGGGCATATTGTGTCATCTGTTTTTAAATAGAACTCTCACTGACTCCCCCCCCCCCCCACTTTCCAAAAACCCTGTGGGATTGATGGCATAATATGCCCTATTTTTATTAGCAGATTATAATGGGATGGATGGAAAGTTGATGACCTCATCTGCCACTACTTGGCAGCCATTTGGGTTTGACCGAGTTCACTTACATTTGCTAATATTTTAGAGGGGAAATGCTGATGAGTTGTGTAATTAACTTGCTTAGTTATTAGGAGTGAAATTAGTAACTGGGGTTTTTTTCCTTCCTTTTTTCACTTGCACAATGTTGGTGTTTCCTGCCATATGAAAGAGTAAAATATTGGCATAATCAAGGCACAATTAAGTACTTTGAAAGTCATGTTGATTCCAATGGGAACAACATAAGCATGTGGGTAATTCGTCAACTGAAATCAATGGGACATGTTTTAAATGCTTGAAGTTCACTAGATCATGCCAATAATGTACTTTTTCCTCAATGGAGAGCTAGACATGACTTCAGTGAACCGTAACTTAAGTTTCAGGAGTTAGTTACACTTTGTTTCCATTGAAACCAATAGGTCTCAAGTCAAGGCATTGTTGATTTTTCCCATCGATTTCAAGTGGAGTACAGCTAACTGACTCAGGTTCCAAGCTTTTGTCTTTTCAAGACTGGTCATTTTGAACTGGGATTGTGGTTTCAAGTAGAAAAGCAGTAGTTGTAGTAGAAATGAGGTTCAGAAGTTACACAAGACATTCCCACAGCCACTTCCCTCCTTTCTGGGATCTGAGAAGATCAGAAGAATTGTAGAGTTGCCAGGGATCGCAAGGGTTATCTAGTCCAACCCCCTGCAATGCAGGAATCTTTTGCCCAACATGAGGCTCAAATCCATGACCCTGAGATGAAGAATATCATGCTCTACCAAATGAGCTCTCAGATGGCCATGATGATGATGATTTCATTTCTAACCTGCCATTCACTCTAAGTTCCCAGGCGAAATCACAATAATTGGAAAATACAAAAATGTAAAATACTCTCATTGATTAATCAAAGAGTATCCCAAAGCCATGCACTTGTTCTTTCAAGGGGAGTGTGACCCTGCCAAGACAGACAGACCTGACTGTCTACCCAATTCCTGGACTTAAGAACCACCAGCCAACTCCATCCTGCTGGGATTCAATCTAAAATATGTGGTCCTCTTCCAGCTCATCTCTGTGACATCACTCGGATACCAGACGTGGGGCAAGTAGATATGCAATTGGACTTGCTTTGTGGCCAGATTTCCTGTAGATAACTTAATCATGCAGTTGTTCCCTGGAGAAACTCTGCAGCTTATGAGCAGCAAATTCATGCCTGCTGCATCAGCTGTATGACCAGGTTTCCCATGGGAAGCTGTAGAACACAGCTTTGCCAGCCCAAAGCCCCTTGCACTCCACATCCTAAGCACCCAACAAACATCTAGTGCAGGCATGGCCAAACTTGGCCCTCCAGAAGTTTTGGGACTACAACTCCCATCATCCCTAGCTAACAGGACTAGTGGTCAGGGATGATGGGAATTGTAGTCCCAAAACATCTGGAGGGCCAAGTTTGGCATGCCTGATCTAGTGGTTGGGTGCTTGAGAAAAACTGTGCAAGGGACTTTGACAGGATGAGTGGAGCAACCCACCTGTCAGATATCTGACATCATAATGCTATCAGGTGATCAACAGGTGGGTTGTCCCATGTACCTTTCAGAGTTAGCCTGCAGTGTCTGGGAAGGGAAATGATCTGGCCCTGCTAAGCCAAAACATTTCTCAACCCTTAATTGCAGTGAGCAAAACTATCTCATTGGCATCACTGGGCTTAGACCCAGACTGAAATGGGTCTCGATCAGTGTTTTCCAAACTTGTGTCTCCAGCTGTTTTTGGACTACAATTCCCATCATCCCTGACCACTGGTCTTGCTAGCTAGGGATGATGGGAGTTGTAGTCCAAAGACAGCTGGAGACCCAAGTTTGGGAAACACTGGTCTAGATAATCATTTTCCTTGAAAAGTGCATAACACTTGAGCCCAATCACCTTCTTGAGTACACTGCCCCAAAGGGAGATATTTGCACCTGGCAGTTATCATAAATCTATGGGTCAAGGAGGGTTTTTTAAAGTTTGGATCTCACTATTGCATCCTTCAAGGTACAAGCACCTCTCCCTCATGCAATTTCATGTTCACCACTCCATGTACCCTCCCAGCCAATTTCAAAGGTTTGTCCATGTCATCAGGCCACAATGACTGAAGCTAAATCCACAAAACTGGACCAACTTATATCACTAAGTGGTATAAAGTTAAAAGCAAATGCCGGTAACTTGATCCTCAAAGTGCTTGGGAAATTTGTCACAAATTTGCATTTCCTGCATGGGGGAAATACCACCATCAAATCAAATAACACCAGGAAACTATCTGACCATGCCAACTCCAGATCTTCTAACTTCAAGTCAGAAAACATTATATCAAATTCTGTCATGCCAGTCATGGAAGGCTATTTGGGGGTGATTTTCCAAATCTACCTCTCCCTCCCCTGTCGCAACTCCTCTGGTTTTACTTCCCACACTGTTTGAAAGTCCTCCCAGTAGGGTATAAATGAAGACTGGCATCCATATTCAGTCAATCAATCAATCAGTCAATCAATCTGTTGGAAGCTTCTGCTGGATCAGAGTCAGGGGCAGAGGAAGGGGGTGCAGTGGGGGCAGGTCACCCCTGGTGTCACCACTGAGGGGGGTGACAAAATGCCAGGCAGCACTTGTGGCAGGGCCTGCAGCGTGCTCCAGCCATGCGTCTTTCCTGGGAGTGACACAGTGGCTTGGGCGCAAGCAGGCTTTGCGCTGCCCCAAACGGTCCGTCCGCCACCTCCCCCTCAGCTGTAGGGCGGCTGAGTGGGAGGAGGTAGGCAGACTCCTTGGAGGCCCTGGCTGGCCCTGCCCCTGGGCACAGGGCACAGGGCACACGTGGCACCCCAGGTGCCTGATCTGCTTGCTCCGCCGCTGATCAGAGATGCTTCCATGAGGAAGGGACACACCTGGATACCAGCCAACATTTTTGATAACCATTATAATCTCTCTCTCTCTCTCTCTCTCTCTCTCTCTCTCTCTCTCTGTGTGTGTGTGTGTGTGTGTGTATTTGATGAAGAAAATTGTGGTTTCAGTGGAAGGTTTCAGTTTTATTATGTTTGTACTTTAGAGATGAAATTCAATGAAAACCTTAGGCTTAAGTGATAGAAGAAGTTTGGAGAAGAAATCAGAGTCAGATAGGAAATAGGGGCCTATTTTTAGTGCCTTGGATCAAAACTCCAGATGCAAGTACCCTCAAAGATTGAAGAATTACAAAGGCAGAATTGGCTGTTCAAGGTCATTGCTAATAATAAAAATAATAATGAGTAATTGAACCATCTGCTTTCTTTGCCCATAATCTTTCAGGACAAATTGTTTACCATCTTACAGACATTTTATCTTCCGTTCAAAGGAAATGAGTCACGTTCTTCTAGAATTTCTTGTAGCATTGAGGAATTTTCATGGATCTGGGTGAATTGAAAGTGGGAAGGGTGGGGAAATACATGAATATTCATTTCAGTTGGAATGTGAATGTGGACTCAGCTGTGTTGCAGGCCATCGTATGCTTATTTTCAAGGAACGCCTTTTGCTTCCGTGAATACGGTTTAGACCTTTATAAAGATCACATTTTATGGCCCCCTTTGCACATGCGGTGCAATCTTATTTATGTGAACAGCATTCAGGTGGTCATTCAGAGCACTTGAAGAATTAGATATTCGGATACAATAAAATGTATTTTATGTGGGGCCACAGTGATATGGAACTCTCTTGGGGAGATGCAATGAATTTCAGCATTTTTGTCTTACAATGTATTTTTGTTCCAGAATCATAGAATTGTAGAGTTGGAAGGGACCCAAGGGTCATCTAGTCCAACCCCTTCTAATGCAGGAATTCAAATTTTCTAAAGTGTTTAAAGGCACCTATAGAAAAGCATCCAGAAAACAACAAAAACAAGGTAGTGCCCTGCATATTTTGCTGGACTCCAACCATAGCCAAGGTTGGGAAAACGTAGGTCTGCATGATTTTGACATCCCCCACCTTGGCTAAAGCCATATTTTACAACACTGCTGTGGACATCTTTAGATTTTAAGTTAAGGTTACCAGATTTTTTTTCCAATGAATCCAGGGACACTTTTCAACTTCCTACTAAACAAATGGATTTTGTCAGGGGACTGGTTTGTAAATCCAGGGACTGTCCCCAGGAAATGGCTACATCCGGTAACCTTATTTTAAAGTGGCTGATGATCACATCCAAAATCCCCATAAATTTTTATTTATTGCCATTTAGGGTGATACTTTTCATCTCTCTGTGTGAATAAGGAAGTGCACCATCAGAGGGAATCCCTGCTACAAAATAGCCACTAGCTTACAGAATTCAGGAAATGCAGCTAAGGGCAGCATTGTTGTTTCAAGCAATCACAATGCATTTTTTTTTAAAGGGGGGGTGGAAAGCCACCATTTCTAGCTTCTTCTTATTATCATTATTTATTAAATTTGTATACCACCCTTCTGCTGAAGATCTCAGGGCAGTTCGCAGCATAAAAATACAAAACAAGAACACACAATAAGAACAAGAACAAAACAAACCGATAACTGCCTACCTCCCACAAACACATTTAAAAGAACATAGAATGTTAATCAGCCCATTGCCCCAGTGAAGCATCTCAGACTGATAGCGCATTTGAGAACTGCGAATGCCATCCTCTTTATTATTATTATTATTTATTTTTTATTTTTGGCTTTTAGGGGAGATGCTTACATAATTTCCCCTTCCTTCCAAATAACTTCAGGCTCCTGCCTGGTTTGCAGTCTTCTCTGCTCTGCAGGTGATGAGGACAGATATGAAAATAAACCAGTAACCCAGACAACTGGTGTGAAGACTTCTGATCCTCGGGCAGGGATGTCTGGATCTGACATCTTTGAGGTCACTGATGTCACAGAAATCTATTGGGAAGGGGGTCCTGTTGCCTGTGCTCCTCCCCCCTCCCCAAAGATTCTGTAAAATCCACATGCCCCATCTTTTTCCAAATTGTTCACCTGATTCATATTTGCTCCAAGCAGTTCCGAAAGTTTAGATTGTCAATTGTGTCAACGGTTGCTGAGGAGCACAAATAGATAAGCACAGTTATGCTCTGTCTTTCTACATGCTGCATATTGACCAGAACCATCCGCAAACTTGCCCTGATTCCATCACTGGTTTCAGTCCAAAAATCTGTGTCATTCTCATCTGAGAATCTTCCACCAGAGCCTACTTGAGACTTGCCCATATAAGGGAAATCTGAAGCCGACCTATAATTATTCAGATCAGCTAAGTGCAAAGCAAGCTTTTAAAAGAGTAACCAGTCAGATAACATCTTCCTCTCACCCAGAAGGAAACAGTTCTTATTCACTCTGGCTGCCAAGAATATATTTGACACATACTGGGCAGATAAGCATTGATGAATTCTTAGGTGTAACTCAATTAAGCCCCATTACATTTGAGATCTTCACTTCTCTGTTTGGAAGAAAAAGCACCTATCTGTGCTATTTAACTGCTAAGTATTGGCGACATCCTCAGGTGGTTGGCAAAGAAGAACAGGCTGCTGTACCTGGGTGCTTTCTTCTATTCCTCTTGAGCCTCCTACCGCTGCATCGCTCCCAAGACTCACCCACTGTCTTTGCTGGGTAGGCCTCTCACTTGCCTGCTGAGCTGTGGGGCCTTCCTGTGTATTGTGCTGCATTGACTGAAAGGTTCTTTCAGGTAAAGCTTGCAGGAGTTCTAACAGCAGAGGCACTCTTAATAAACCCGAATCAAAGGGTCACTTCAAAGGCCTTGTAACATCCGTTTCACAGGGGAATAAAGCAGCTGAAAAGTAACTCGCAGAGAAAAATGGGGAAGCAAAAGTGGGTGGAAAAGGCTTAGTGAGACAGGGAAAGCTGTTCTCTTATCTTCTCCACAGTAGCCTCTTCAGTGAATACATCTGAACAAGGAAATGTACAGAAAATAATTCTGTCAGTCAGTGTACAAGGGAACCTGCTGTCTCACGGCAAACCTGTACTACACACAGGTCCCCCCCCCATTTTTCTGGTACCCCAGGGGCTTAACAACTTGTCATTTTACATTTCAGGCTAGGTGCAAACTCTGAACAGACAGATATGGTGATGCTGCCACATGTTTTTATTGAAGAAAGGCTATGAGCCCCATGCGCGTCACAACTGAATTCAGACTTTTGAGAGAGCCAGTTATGGTCACATAAGCTGAACTTGGATTCAAGTCATTCCTCTGCTGTGGGCATGCTGTATTTTCTAAAGCGGTGGTTCCCAAACCTCCCCCCCCCCCCACAGACCACTTGAATATTGCTGAGGACCTTGGCTGAGCACTTCATGACTTTCCTCCCTGTTGCAGCAGTTGTAGTGTACTGTGATAGATGCTGCATGCTTTTTAACTGCATGTTGATTGCTTGTTTTATTTCTTATACGTTGTATTTTCTTGTATTACCACATGGATTCAAATTGTAATTCAATACAGCACCATGAAAAAAGAAATAAAACTAAGGCCACACCATACATTTAAAGTGCAGCTCAGTCATGGCTTTTCCCAAAGAATTCTGTAGTTTCTTAGGGTTGCTGAGAGTTGTTAGGAACCCATGTTCCCCTCACAGAGCTGCAATTCTCAGAGTGGTTTAATATGGGGCAGAAAACAGCACAGAGTAATTTAGAAATCATGTACACGCTACTTAATGCATTTATCCTGCCATAGATTTTAAAAAGGTATCATTGCACAATATATATTTTGAGTCTTCCTACCAAAGCTGTGGCTTGGTGGCATGGGTTTGTAGTTTTTCTAGTCCTACTTAGAAGACAGGACAGTTGTTTATTCTCTTACTTGGGTTATGAGTTTCCATAGGGTTCCATATTACCCATTAATCTACATGAAAATTCTGGAAGAATTTATTCAGAGATTTGAAGTGTGGAGCCAGTAGTATGAAGATGACAACCAAACACTATCTCTTCTTTCCATCAGATACCATATTCCAGGAAGCAGTGGAGGTTGTCTATTGGTTCTGGAGTTGTGGCTGGACTGTATGCTGACTAACAAAATTAATTCATTCAAGACAGGTGGTTTTTGTCAGTGGGAAAGCTGATCTGGGATTGGTTATACAGCCTACCTTGGATGGCTTAGCCAGGTTCACAGTTTGGGAACTGCCTAGAATTTGAGACTAGTCCAAGTTCCAGTTTCATGCCTAGATGATAGGGAGGTAGTTTTTGCCAGAGGCACATTTGCACAGCTTTGGCAGCCTTTCCTGGAGAAGGCGGATTGGCCATTGTCACAGATTCCCTGGTCACATGCCATGGATATTATCCCAATGCACTGTTCATGGAGATGCCTTTGAAAAGTATAAGACAACCTATAAAATGCTGCAGCCAGCTTTTTGGGGGGAATGTCACCCTGAATATGTTTGATCTACATTTAATGATCAGATCAATTAACAAATAAATGAAGCCAGAATGTATTGCTTCAAGCCTGTCAGACTGCAGGACAGCAATGATTACACTTGCCCAGCTTTTGCCAACCAGGTTCCCTCCAGGTGCTATGAATTACTACTCCCATCAGAACCGGCCAACATGGCTGGGCCTGATGGGAATTGTGCTCCAACATACAGTGGTACCTTGGGTTAAGAACTTAATTCGTTCTGAAGGTCCATTCTTAACCTGAAACTGTTCTTAACCTGAGATACCACTTTAGCTAATGGGGCCTCCCGCTGCCACTGCGCCACAGCCACACAATTTCTGTTCTCATCCTGAAGCAAAGTTCTTAACCTGAGGTACTATTTCTGGGTTAGCAGAGTCTGTAACCTGAAGTGTCTGTAACCTGAAGCGTCTGTAACCTTAGGTACCACTGTATTTGGAGGCAACCGGGTTGGTGAATAAGTAAGTCAACAATCCTGTGCAGAATTTCAAGATGTAAATCACATTGAATTCAGAGGAACATGCAAACTTATATAGAATCAGGGTGCGCACTGCTTTCGATTCAAAACCTCCATTTTAATGGAATAATGAATGGACAGGACATGTTGTTGTGCATACAGTATGTACTGAACTGTGTAAAAGACATACAACTGAAACACAGGTTCATGAGCTCTGAGTTAACAACTTAAATTGTCCATCATGTTAACCACTCAATACATTGGCACTCCTTGAACAAACATGGGAAAATGTGCATTTTAAAACCTGAGTGAAAAGAAAGGGTACAAAGATAGTTGGACAGATTTTAAATTTCTAGGGACTACTGAAAAAGTACCCTGCAGAACTCAGACATAACTCGTGGAATCTGGAAAGAAGTGCAAATGGATTGTTGCAGGGCCTGTCCAAGCCAATTTGCTGCCTGGGCAAAATAGCTTTTATCACATTCACACACACACACCAGAAGGAGGAAATATTCTTGGATGGTAAGCATAAAATTCTGGAAAGAGCTTCAGAACTGACTTGCTAAATAACATTGAAAGGTCCAGCATGGCAGTCAATCCTCAGTGGACTACACAAGCAGGATAAGATAGGATACACATTTTTATTAGTTTTGTCATTTTTTAGGGGGGGTGGAGTTAGGTTGTATGCTGAGACCCTTCTAATGTCTGGGCCCCCAGAAGTTAGTTTCCTGGTGAGGTAATGGGCCATTAAGGAAACAAAGGGAGCCTGGATAGCAAATAGGTGGACCCCCTCTCTCAACTCGCTGATAGTTAGAAAGGCAGTGTGAGAGATGAGAGTTGAGCTATGTGAGCTAGAAGCTGTAAGCAACAGGTTGGAGAGTCAGAAAGTCAGAGTGATGCATTATTTCTGTTTGAATCCAAGGCTGCGGCTATGGGAGAAGCAAGGCCCTCTTGGGATGTTAATGCTCTGAACCCCTCCACTGTAAGCTCAGGTTGTGTATATATGCAAATAAGCAATATGTCATATAACACACCACAGTCTCTGCTGTAACTCATTCCAAAGGAACCCCAGACCCTGAGTAAGCTCCTGGAACCCCTGGAATCTCACACCACTTGGAGATTAGACTGGTGTGCAATGGTATCATAGAACTATAGAATTGTAGAGTTGGAAGGGACCCTTACAGTCATCTAGTCCAGTGTTTCTCAACCTTTATCTGACCGTGTCCCCCTTCCAACCTTGTTTCCTTCCTGTGGCCTCCTGTCCTACTGGTCTGAGAGGTAGCTATTTAAATGTTTTGTTTGTAAATAGAACATGATTTTTTTGCCCCCTAGAAATATCATGGGGGCCCCCAGATGGCCATATGGCCCCTCTTTAAGAAACACCTATCTAGCCTGCATGAAGTATCTTGAAGAACAGGAAACCACTTCTTAGTTGCAGTGTTTGAGCATAGCCAGTGTTTAGTTTCTCCACATTTAGGGAGCATGGAAGAGAGTGGAAAGCATGTGCACATGTGGCATGAAAGTCAAAGCAAATTTGGAAGCACAGAAGAATGTTGTGGAAAGCCAGGAAGAATACTGGGAATTCATTGAGGGTTGTTTGTTTCTGACTTGCCCAGTTTGTCATCAAATCTTCCTCTAAAACTGGAGTGGGGAATCTGCTGCACAACCAGCCAGGGGCTACAAACCTGTGATGGTTGGAATAAGAGGCCAAAGTGGGCAGAGCGGTACAAGTGAATTTTACCTTTTGCCACACTAGACATCCCTCTCTATTCTCCATGCAGGCAAGTAAGTTCAGAATTTTCAGAGTTCAAGGGCGCATTCAACCCAGGCAAAAACACACAAGGAAGGTGCAAAGCAGGATATGGCTCAGAAAGGTTTGTGACCTGGGGAGAGTCCTGAGACCAGATGAAGAAGCCTGGAGAACCACACCCACTCCCCAAACCCTAGGTTTCCCATCATTGCTCTAAAATAGTAATCAACAGATTAAGCTTACAGGGAACTTCAATGATTGCCCTTTGACTTCCCAGGAGATTTGTATGCAATCCCATAGCTGTCATAGAATCATAGAATCATAGGGCTGGAAGGGACTCCAAGGGTTATCAAGTCCAACTCCCTGAAATGCAGGAATCTCAACTAAAGCATCCAAGACAGATGGCCATTCAACCTCTGCTTAAAAACCTCAAATGTTTTTGTATTGTTTGCCGTGATTAATTATTAGCTTCTTGTGCAGTATTGAAGGGTTGGGCTGGGGAATTTGTCACACTCTAGATGTTGTTGGGCTACAACTCCTGTCAGCCCTGACCATTGGACCTGCTGGCTGGGTCTGAAGGGGGTTGGGAGCCTAAGGACATCTAGAGGCCCGTGGGTTCACCAACCCTCTCTAGAGGCAGCCAGTAATTTATTCACAGTGCCTTCTGCATCTCTTCCAAATTCCATTAACTGCTTTGCAATGGCTTAATGTATCTTTAGAACATGCGGAAACAGCACCAGGCTTTGTATGAACCAATCAAGAGATAAAAATCCTATTCTGAGTATTTTTGACATGCCAGACTAACTGTGAGAAAGAGGGACATGAAAGGAAGTAAGGAAGATCTTTGATTCTCCTTGACATAATGAAAGATTTACAATGTTTACTCTGTTATAAATCTATGGGAAAGGCCAAAGAGGAGCCAAAACTCTTGGCCGTTCCCATCTCAGGCTTCAAAACATGATCAACACCGGTTCACAGTTGTCACAGATGAACTTGTCAAGCCTATGCTTTGAAATCTGAAGGTCTTGGACTGGTGTCCCCTGAGAGGAAGGTCTCGGTTTTCCAAACAGAGACAATACACAATATTTGCTGACGTTGGCATTATTTGTAGCCAGGCTAAGTCCTATACTTTCTGTGACAAGGAATCTTGCTGTCTACCACCTATGAGTGATGATACATTTCACCACCGAACCTTTTAAAATGTCCCAGTTAATCTTTGCAGGTATATCTTGTCACAGCGTTCTTCAACCTAGGACCTTGGAGATGTTTCAGACTACATCTCCCATCAGCTCGAGGCAGTGTGCCTGGCAGTTTCCTTTATAGTTTCCAGTAAGGAACAGGGAGGCATTTAATGCAGAGAAAGAGAGCGTGTCACCATCTTCTTGTTGTTGTTGTTGCTGCACCACAACTTCCACCATCCCTGGACACTAGCAATGATGCCTGGAGCAGATGGAATCTGGAGGGCAACAGATTCCCCATCCCTATTTTAATTAGGGTTGAGCTGAAAATTTATCCTACATTTTTATTTATTTTACCATTCTCCATCAAGTAAAGATTTCATTAATAATTCAAAAAGATGTCTTCTCCTTATATCTCGGTTGCTTTTTGTTTTTGAAACTAGTTTTGTCGGTCTTTGGAGCATAATAAAGAATATGTGTAACAGTTCAAAAGATATCATGGAAAAGAGAAGAATCTGGGAGAAATTATTATGGGTGTTCTTGTGCTTAGCTTACTTCCAAGGGGCATTTGTGAGTATCCTTTTGTTCATTCCATAAACAATCTCTCTGCTGACCTGCACTCAGCAGCCTTTTACCCTTGGCTGGTATGTTTCCCTTCCATTAAAGTAATCCTTGTACACGTCTATGGGAAAATGGTCTCTCTGATCACTGGGCATGCAGCTTCTTCTTCTTTTCCTATCTCCATTGCACAACACCATTCAAAATTGCATGGTGTGGGTGGGGAGAACGGGGTTATGGCAAAACTCAGCAATTGTGAACCTTCTGTGTATGACTTGCTTCCCCCAATGTTCTGTCTAACTTTATCCCTTCTTTTGAGCTTTTCTAATTGGGTTCTGACGTCTGCATGCACAGCTAAACGTTTTCATGCACTCATTATTTCCAGGACTTCTGTTAATTTTGATAATCCTTCTGTGCAATTTCTTGTGTTTGATTATTTCCATCCATGAAAGGCCATGGGACTGGCGAAGAGAGTTTGTAGGATTCTGTACTTCCAAGCTGATGGGCTGAGGTCCCAGAATCAGAAATGTCAACCCATTAGAATGGCTTGTGAGAAAAGAGATGAAAATAGAAATAATTCAAGATGAAGAAGGTCATATGAAGTCAAAATAAATAGAGTGTATGGCAGCTCAGGCAGCCCAGCAAGGGCCATCATTGCAACTTAAATCAGTGTCTGGAATTTAGAAAATTGCCTTTCAGTTTTGCTCTTTTTCATAATTTTCAGAAGTCTAGGAGGGATTAGAAAGAGTGATAAAAATGCCACATTAAAGCTTCATTCTATGCGTTATCCAGCTTATTACCAGCAAACCAAAAAGTCTGCAGTGATCATGAAAAAATGAAGTGATTATCTTTCTACAAGATTTTATAGTTATGGATTAGAGATCCATAGCAGCTGCCCTGTTGGCTTTAATTGGTTTGGATCATGATTTTGGGGGCAACCTTTGCAGGTAAAATGATTTTTAAAGAAGAAGAAGAATTCATACCCAGTTAAATTTTAGTTGTGACAACCGCTCCTCATCCCCCCTTTACTTTTGTTCATTTATTTTGTCCCATCTATTTCCACCAGTGTATTGGTTGTAGGTTTGACTTTTCATTTTGGTTCACTCTTGCATTCTTGAGTCTCCCCAATCCTTTCAAACTATGCAATGCATATTAACTATACAGCAAATGATACACTTCCCACTGTTGGTGCTTAACCAAGAATGTATCCAGGGTACTGAGATATGTCCATATTCCTGTTCCCTTCCCCCCCCACCCGCATTGGTCATATTTCCTGCCTATAGCCACTGAGGACATAGACACAGCATTTCACAGCTACAACAGTTAAGTGGCAGTCAAAACAGACGAAAGACCCGCACAATTCCCAGATGCTCTCTCTGAGCACAGTGCCTAAAAAAAAAAAAGAGGTCAGTAGGGAGAGGTTATGGAGAACTGATCTGAAATTCTTGGCATACTGTACGTTGAAAGAAAATTATATGAAAATGATGTAGCATTGGTATCTAACTCCTATTAAGTTAGCAAAAATGTGTAAGACAAGTACAAATATATATTTTGGAAATGTAAAGAAAAAGAAGGCTCTTTTTATCATATGTGGTAGACGTGTAAAGTAATAAAAGCATTCTGGGAAATGATATATAATGAATTGGAAACAATGTTTAAAATAACTTTTATTAAAAAAAAAATAAAACCCACAGGCTTTTCTATTAGGAATTGTAGGTGCTGAAATTCCAAGGGAGCAGAAAAGACATTTTATGTATGCGACAACAGCTGGACGGATGTTGTTAGCCCAGATATGGAAAGAAGATAAAGTCCCTACCAGAGAAGAATGGTAAATTAAATTGTTGGATTATGCCAAAATAGTAAAGCTAACTGAAAAGCTCAGGAACTGGGAGGACCAAAACTTTAATAAGGAATGGGGAAAATTCAGAATTTGTCTTGAAGACAGCTGAAAACATTAGCAAGACAGCAATAACACTTGTAGTGTAATGAGAACGATGGATTTAATGGAATTATAAAAAAACTTGGATTATTGAAAAGAGATGCAGTAGAAAAGGTTTAACAACAGAACCCATGGAGGGGAAGGTGGGAAGTCCAGAGATTCAGAGGAATCTTATAACTGTGAATGTGTTGTTGTCGTATTATTATAATTTTAAATTTGTAAAACCAAATAAAAAATATTTTGAAAAAAAGAAAAAGGAAAGAAAGGTCAGTTTGCCATGGCACACAGTATATATTACATAGAGGAGGGAGAAAGGTTGTTTTCTGCTGCTCCAGAGAAGCGGACACGGAGCAATTGTTCCAAACTACAAGAAAGAAGATTCCACCTAAACATTAGGAAGAACTTCCTGACAGTAAGAGCTGTTTGACAGTGGAATTTGCTGCCAAGGAGTGTGGTGGAGTCTCCTTCTTTGGAGGTCTTTAAGCAGAGGCTTGACAACCATATGTCAGGAGTGCTCTGATGGTGTTTCCTGCTTGGCAGGGGGTTGGACCCGATGGCCCTTTTCGTCTCTTCCAACTCTATGATTCTATGATTCTATGATTCTATGATTCTATGATTCTATGATTCTATGATTCTATTTCAGGGTAAGGGAACTGCATAGATTCCTCATTTCCCACTTTCTGTGGGCAAGCTTTGACTGGTGGGCAAGACTGCTGCACTGTCAATTATTCAGTGTCATAATGACATCAAGTAATCTGATCTCTGCCAAAGTTCAAAGGAAATCTCTGTAACTGCTCTTCTGACCATGCCCACAATAGGCATGCAGTTTCTGGAAAGCTTCCCACATCTGGGCTAGCTGAGCGTTACCTGCCACTTACCTCCCTGAAATCTCTGCTCCCAAGCACTTTTGTCTTGGCAGGTTTCAGCTGAAGAGGAAAGCCCCTGTGGGAATGGAGGGCAGGGAAGTAAACTGTAGGGGCAAGTAGGATTGCCTACTTATGAGACCACCACTTTTTTTCTCCACATGAGAAGAAGACTTTCTATGGGATACATAGGTTAGTTCTTTCTGATGCCATGGGATGTCCAGAGTGGTTCTAAGCTTCTGAGGTATGTTTAGCAGGAGGGTGTAGGACAACTGATTTGCAGCTATGTAACACCTTGTATTGTGATTTAACAGCAACTAGGGTCTCATTCCACCTGATACTGGAACAAATAAGTTGGCCAGACATGAAGGAGGAAAGAAAACACAAGGCTTCTTTGTCTATTTTTCCCCCCTGAAGAAAATAGCATTTGAAGTTCTCACTGGTAACATCTGATCGTTTTCCCAGTCTTCGGCAAACCCGTCCAACAGAGATGTTGTAATAAAGGGACCCAGGGGCAATTAGTCTGAAGAATTTGGCAGGAGGAACTGAAAAAAGCTCAGGTCTAGAGCTAAGGCCATGGTGAATATGAAATATTGATCATGAATAAGATTTCACTGTGTGAACCTCAGTAACCATTACCAGTGGGGTTTTTTTATGGGGGATTTCATGTAATGTAAGCTTTTCGCTATTACTGTAGCAACAGGAAAGCAAGTCTAAAGCAAAGGCAGAACAGAAGGGGGTAGGAAACAGACAACATGCAATAGTTTGCTATCTGTGATGCAGTAAAGATCCACCCATTGGGTATTGCCCTGCGGTCGCTACCAGAATCTAGAAGGTTACTTGCAAGACTCGGTGATTTGGAAGAACTTGAGGACTTATGGGTTTCCTTTCCCCACTGTCCCCCAAGTTGTATCCATCTTTCTCTAGGTTTCTGGAAACCCTTAGGCCAAGATATCAGGAGGGCCCTTGTCCCCTCTCCTTTCTCAAACCACACTCCTCCCTCATGCCCCCACCCCATTAAAATAGAAGAAATATTGATTGATATGGCAACTCCCTCTCATCAAAGAAAAATATACATTTTGTTTTTTTCAAAAAACAAACATTGGAGTAAATTTACCACAGTGCCAACAGATTCTAAGAATTAAGAATGATTTCTCAGTCTTTGCTCTTTCTGTTTGTTCACTTCTCTAGTTTAATGCTTTTACACTCAGAGAAGCGTGCGTGTGGGGGGGGGGTAAGTGGGTGGATAAGAGTCTATCGTAGTCATTTGCAAAGATCTCGGTCCAAAAGGAGCCATAACTGGAGAAACAGCTAGAGCTGGAAAGAGGCATTCCTAGCCCCAAGGCCACCTGAGCCTCCAAGGACAGTGTATGAAATTACAAACTGTCTCTTTCCAGGGGAATGTAACCCCGTCCATAGCAGGCATTCTTCCCACCTCCTGGACTTGAGAACGTGGAACACACAACACCTCTGCTTACATAACAAACCATCTCACTGGCAGCTACTACTACCTATTCTTGCTATTGCTCCTTTGTTATCCCTCTGTTCCATTTTCCAGAGCTCTGTTTCCACACTCAGATGATTTCCTGCTTGTAAAAAAATAGGAGGTAAGTGCCCCAAATAAGAAGAAAACATACCTATCTTTCTAACGTGTGAATAGTGTGATACAAGTCTGTGACACCTCTGGACCAGGCTTCCTAGGGATTTGAAAAGCAGTGTCTCCCAATACTGAAACAGTAGCCATTGACAGAGGAGGGGCAGAAGGATCCATGCTTCTTGGAGGTGTGTGCAAGGCTCATTTAAACTTGCCAATCTCTGCAGCTCCATCCAAAATTAATTGCCATCTGTTCCTCACTCAGTTTCCTAGTTGGATGCAAACCAACTGCAAAACAAAGCAGCCATGGAACTCTCTACCTAGCAGCTGACTTATCCGAGCTCCTGCCAAACTGATGGGATCCCATCTGCTTTCTTGAGACATGTTGCATGTACTTCAGGTGCTGCCTTAATGACCTGACATATCTGTTTATAGGGATGATTATGAGTATAATATATTACAGTGTTAAGTACAATGGCAGGCAGAGGTCCATGTTAGTTTATTGCATTGCGCTCATCACTTTTCTTTGTCATGCCTCTCTCTCCTTGCCTAAGAGGAGTTGGGCTGGAAGCCAATGAGGAGACATAAGCAAGAGATCAGTCTATTCAGCACTAAACAGTTAATGACTGGATTTGGCAAACTGGTTATAGTTCCAAGAATATGAATATGTATTTATATACATATCTATATATCTTTGTTTGAGTACTACTCTCCAGAGCAGGCAAAAACAAGCTTGTTCCATCTTCCATGTGTCAGCCCTTTAGATATTTGAAGACAGCTATCATATCTCCTCTCAGTCTCCTCTTTTCCATGCTAAACATACCCTGCTCCCTCAACTGTTCTTCATAAGGCTTGGTTTCCAGACCCTTCATCATCTTTGTTGCCCTCCTCTGCACATGTTCCAGCTTGTCAACATCCTTCTTAAATTGTGGCATCCAGATCTGGACACAGTATTCCAAGTATTCCACAGTATTCCAAGGCAGAATAGAGTGGTACTGTTGCTTTCCTTGACCTGGACACTATACTTCTGTTGATGCAGCCTAGAAGAGCGTTAGGGTGTGGTTGTTTGTTTGTTTTTTGCTGCTGCATCACAATGTTGACTCATGTTAAGCTTGTGGTCTACTAAGATCCCAATATCCTTTTCCTTTGTTCTACTAGTAAGCCAAGTGTCCCTCATCTTATAATTGTACCGTAGGTTCTTCCTGCCTAAGTGCAGAACTTTGCTTTGTCCCTATTCAATTTCATTCTGTTACTTGGGCCCAAAACTATGTTAAGGTCATCTTGAATCCTGATTCTATCTTCTGCGGCATTAGCTACCTCTCCCAGTTTGGTGTCATCTGCATTCCCTCAATTCCTTCATCCAAGTATTTTATAAAAACATTGAACAACAACAGGCCCAGGGCTGGATGGATGGACAGACAGACAGACATAGAGGGAGGTATACTGAGAGAGGAGTTGTCAAAGGCCGGGTTAAAGCATTTTCAGCGTAAATATGCAGTTTACACTGACTAGTTGCAGCTTTCCAGAGTCTCAGAAAAGAGTCTTTCCCAGCCCTACGTGGAGATGCTTGGGACTGAACTGCAGACCTTCTTCATGCAGGTGTATCATACGTGGGGTGGCAGCTCATTTGAAGAGAATGAGTCCTTGCAAGATGGTATGTTCTAGTTCTGCATCAGATCTCCTGCCCACAAGCAATCGGTGAACTATGAGAGGCAATGTGAAAATGCCAATGGCATTTTCACAAGTTTTGTGTTAATGCTCTCAAAATAGTCTTTGCGGTTGGGTTTTTTTTTTATAAAAAAAAATCTCTTCTTACATAAAGAGCTATAATGAAGGATGTCAGTGCTCATGTTGGAGTGTTTCTTGCTAGTGTGACATTTTGAGGAAATGTCCTTGTCAAGGCCCGAAATATAAGGGTGCTTAAAGATGGATACATAACAATTTACATAATCACTGTCTTAAGGCAGGGGTGATTTTCCACCTACACTGTTCTTTGCTGCCATTGCATGTTCCTTTGGAAGTATATCTTAGATCTTTGTTCTTTACATGAGTTATTTCAGGTTTGTGGCCATTACTTCCCCATGTGAGTGTCTATTTGGATTGTGCACAGAGGAAGAATGTGCTTTGAAGCTCACCTCACTGGCTCAGATAGAGAGCTGCCTCAGCATGGTGGCTTAGATTAATAGCAAACATCACCTTGATTCCAAAGCAGAGGGTCCCTTTTGCATTATCTTACAAATCCTTAGATTCCTTGCCATTGCCTACAAGGCCAGGGAGACATGACAAATACCTATAATTTTACTTAGCCTTTTTACATGAGTAGAATGTGTACTTTTATTTAAAATGCATCTCTGGATTGTTTGTGGGGCCTGCCTGGTGTTTTTACATGAGTAGAATGTGTGCTTTTATTTAAAATTCATCTCTGGGTTATTTGTGGGGCATAGGAATACGTTCATTCCCCTCCCTCCCAAAAAAAGTCCGGCACCCCACAAGGTCTGAGGGACAGTGGACCGGCCCCCTTCTGAAAAGGTTTGCTGACCCCTGCTCTTATCTGTAGTCTTGTGGGCAGTTTGAATGAAGGTGACTGTAGAGGAGGATTTCATACAAGCTGGGGGGAGGACATCATTATTCTATGTGGCTTCTAATTTTTTAATTAGGCACTGAAGGTTTCTAAAATGTCATTAAATATTTTACCTCTGCTTGGTATTTTTGGTACAGAGATACACCCCAACGGGCAGTAGTAAGTAGCATAATACCCAGGACAAACTGACAAGTCATGAGTGAGCTGGCAAAGGATGATGTAATAGTTATCATGTTGAACTTTGGCTAGGGAGACCAGGGTTCACAACCTTGATAAATGTTCAGCTTTTAATTAAAAAAGTAAACAATATTTCAGTACAGTCTTGCCATTTAAATGACTAGCCTGAAGTAGGAATTCCAGCAAAGCAAAGTAAAAAGGTACCCAGCAGTTCCTTGACAAGTCAAAAAAACTTTTGTAATACCTTTTATTTTAGTCCATTGTTTTAATGGAAAATTAAGCCAATACAGATTTTTAAAAATAATAAAAATGATATAATGATTGCAATTCTACAAGGGCAATTTCGTCCCCGAGTCCATTGAAGTAAATGGAAGTTTTGAAAGAGCATTTTCTGGTGGATTTGTGCACAATAATAAGAAAGTGGCAAGACTACGCGTGACTTTCTTTTTAACTCATGAATTTTGATGTAAAATGTTTTGAGTCTAACAAGAGAATGTTTGGTACAAAAAAATAAATTTTTATGGTAGGAGAGAATAGCCAAACACTGCTGAGTCGTAGGAGGTATTCAGTGCACTTTCTATAAAAGAAGTACAAAAAGCCATAGGTAGCACCAGATTTTATTAGGAACTGTTAATAGGAAGTAATTCACAGAGTAGAGCATGGTGGGTTACTCATTGTAAATCATGAACTAGTCATAATGAAGTAAAAAGTAAAATTTAAAGAAATAAAAGCCTCATTCTGAAACAAAATTGGTAGCTGGTGCCCTAAATTGCTCTCTAAATTTCTTAAGGAAAATTCACTTCTGTTTAACTAGAAGAGAATGCAACATTGTTCAACTCCTCTGTTTGCTCATCATTTAAACAGAGAACATTACATAGTAACACAGGAGGTGGGGCAGTATGAAAAGTAAGGAGCAGCAAATGGAAATTTAAAAATGGAATGGCTCAAGGCACCCTGGGAGTTGAAACTCGGTGGCAATGCAGAATCCTGGAAAAGCTGTAAGCAATGCTTCACCACAGGGGTGCCAACTTAAATAAAATATTATGGGGGCCCAGGTAAGCCCTGCCCTGCATAATTGATCACATGATGCAATTCACACACACAATTTGAATGGGAATACGTATCAACTGTGCGGGGGCCTAGCCCCCTCAAATATTTTATTGTGGGGGTCAAAGCCCCCTCAGCCACTAGGAGTTGGCTCCTATGCTTCACCATCTACACACAAACTACAGGAATGGAGGAAAAAGAAGACCCTCCAAAGGTAGTCATATTTTCACACAGTGCTTTTTTTCTGGGGGGACGCAGGGGTATGCATATCCCTAAACATTTTGTGAATCTAACGGGAGAAGAAACTAAAAAAAAATAATTTTTTAGTTTCTTCTCTACCATGGTGAATCATCAGTTCCATTGCTACCCCTGATGGTGGCCTCATTTCCTGTCACAGTGTTTCCTGAGTCTCAGACGGAAGCGAGTGTTTAATGTGTGAAGTAGGAGTTGGAATCTAGCAAGGTGATTGGTCAGTTTCGTTGTTCCCACGTCCGATGGCAGCTTCCTTTCCTTTCCTGGTGATTTTCTTGAGTCAAAATGAGAGTATCCCAAAACATTTTTTAAGAAAAAAAGGACTGTTTCTACATATAGCGGAGCATGAGGGAGTAGACATTTTCCATGCGGTGCTATTAAGCCAGGAGGAACAGGCCAGTCCTTTAGTCATTCAAGAGAAATTTGAAGTATATTGCGCACCCCAAAACAATGAGACACACGAAAGATGCAATTTCCACTTCCAAGTACAACCAGAAGGGGAATTAGTAGAAGGATTCTTTACTTACCTTACACTGATGAGTCAGACATGCGACTTTCATTTCATTTCACTTTTAATTTGTATACCACCTTTCTCTATTTCTATATACAAGGCCATTTACAAACTGATGAACCAACATAATATACAGCAAAGATCACACATCTTACAACAATCCAACCCAATACAAATAAATCATAATGAAAGCTATGTCTTAAAATAAACAGCTTATATCAAATATAGTAATATTCAATAATCCATTAGAATATGATAGTACACTATAAAATTAACTCTCAAAACATCAGCAAATAATAATCAAACAGAAGTTCACTCTCAACAATTAGAACAAATTATTACTTAAGTTATCATCATTCTTTTGGTGTTCTTTGGGAATATGATAGATATAAAGATGTTGTTTTATTTTTCTTCATTTATCAAAATTAAATTATTTTACTTGAGAATAGGGAAACTTATATAAAGATAGAGAGAACCATTTCCAGTTATTTGCAGAGCAAAGATATTTCAAGCACATAGTTGAAAATACTGAGATAAACAGAATAACATAGTAGGTTATATATAAAACCTGTTACAAATGTAGGATGATAATAACATGCCTAAATTCTTAACCATCTAGGCAAGCTAAAAAAAACACCCTACAGCTTTTTAAAACCCAGAATTTTAAAACCTGCCCTTTTTCTTTATGCTTTGTTTTAAAAGTCTAATGGATTCTTCCTAAACTTCACAGACATGTTAGGGGTTCAACTGCAGTGGATGCGAAATGTGTGGGTATCAGCAGCCTAAACTTGCTGGAAGTGCTTTGAAAGGGATGTTCAGTTTTACACCACACTTTGCATGAGGTAAAGGGTGGGTATGACAGCATTTTTAGAATCGCTATTAAAAAGAAAACCTCAGATACAACTAAAACACACATCATTGCATTTCAGCTCAGTCTAGCAATCACCCCAAATACATGTATTTAATTAAGCAGCATATTTCCTTAGGTAACGTTTTTCTACCCGGCTACAGTGCACTAACTTCAGCTTAGGCATGGAGGGGAATTTTGTTCAGTCTGCATTTTGATAAAAACAACAACAAACCAATCTAATTCTCATCACCTGGACTAAGAGGCAGTTTAGAACATAAATATTATATTGATTTTGCAGTTCTCATATATATATATATATATATATATATATATATATATATATATATATACACACACACACACACACACACACACACACACACAGTTCTTGGCTCAAGAAGTGTACAAACAGGAGGTGTATTTTAGGGTAAAATGTATTGAGATATGCATAATTAAGATAAAATGCAGTGCATTGTTGTTAAAACATCTGTACTGGCTCCCCATCTAGTAGGAACCCAGGTTCAAAGTCCTTGTATTAATTTACAAATTCCTGAACAATTTAGGGCCAGGGTAACTTAGCCTTAAGGGACGTGAGTGGCGCTGTGGGTTAAACCACAGAGCCTAGGACTTGCCGATCAGAAGGCTGGCGGTTCTAATCCCCGTGATGGGGTGAGCTCCCGTTGCTCGGTCCCTGCTCCTGCCAACCTAGCAGTTTGAAAGCACACCAGAGTGCAAGTAGATAAATAGGTACCACTCTGGCGGGAAGGTAAACAGCGTTTCCGTGCGCTGCTCTGGTTTGCCAGAAGTGGCTTAGTCATGCTGGCCACATGACCCAGAAGCTGTATGCTGGCTCCCTTGGCCAATAAAGCGAGATGAGCCCTGCAACCCCAGAGTCAGTCACGACTGGACCTAATGGTCAAGGGTCCCTTTACCTTTAACTTAGCCTTATATTCCAGCTCAATCACTGAGATTATCTGTAGGAGTGTCAGTCGTTCCCACTTCAGGACATCCGATGTCAACAGGAACCTCAGCATTCAGCCCTCTGGAAAGCTCTTGCAATAAAGATTGGGGAGGTATCTTCTGTATTAGTTTTTCAACCATTTGCCGAAAGCATTTCTATGCTGCCAGGCTTATGCAGGCTATTAAGGGAAAATAATGTTTCTATAATAGTTAGCTGGTGATCTGTGATTTTAGTTTTTATAGGTTTTTTATTGTATATATTATGGTTGTAAGCAGCTCTGATATTTTTTAATGAAATTGTGGTGTATGAGTAGTTTTTTAAATTAATAAATAAAGTTTGCCAGAGGCGATATAAACTCACCTTCTTAGCCCTCCCTCCAATATGTACTGCTTACAGATATGAAACACCAAAAAGCTCTATGAAATTTGTTTGTGATTTGCGTTTATGTTCTTAAAGAAATCAAAACTAGTAATGGTAAAGACCTTGTAAGGTCATTTGATCTGTGTCAGTATTTGGAAAGAAAGATATAAAATGTGTTTCCAAGCTCTTTTAAATCGGCATCATTAGTGTCCAGCATTTCTACGGCATATTTATGGGTGTTGTGTTAAATCAATTGCTCCTCAGCAACATGAGCCAATTATTAATGTGGTGTGCCTGCAATGTCCAGTATGAAGGTGGTTCTTAGACAAACATCCTCTGATTTCTAGTATTATTGCTTTACAAATCCTCCTCAGAAGCCAGGCTGAATAGAACAGTCTATTTCTGGTCAATTAAATGTGTGTTAAGTCCCTCCGTTCATGTTTCTGCATCAATCTGTGATTTAAAAACCCTAAAACCATATGAATATTGTTATTTAAAAATATATTTATCACGATACTACCTAAATGTGTACACATTTTGAAATGTATTTCTGCCTAAAATATGATTTCTATATGTATCTTGGTACATTTTGCTTTGTTTCTTAACCAAGGTCTGTACTGAAAAATCTGAAGAAGCGTGAAATCTAAAGGGCAATTACACTGCCATCCACGTATTCCCATCAAGGAAGTGCAAATTAGGTTGGTTTGTTTAAAAATGCAAACCGAACAGAATTCGCCTCTTGTGCCTAACCACAAATAGGAATGGCTGGATCAGCCTGTTTCCATTCTGTGACAGGGTCAGATGTGAGAAATCATAGTCCATTCCATTCTGTTTCCTGTGGATTCTTGCTGCTGTTGTGGAGGGGTAAGATGAATCCACAAAAATCTTATTTAAATTATGTGTTTGTGTATGCTTAGTCCCTTTCCCTAGAATACACATGTTGGTACTTAGATTATACCCATTTACCCTTTTAAACTGGTGCTTGAGGAGACTCTTGAGAGTCCCATGGACTGCAAGATCAAACCTATCCATTCTGAAGGAAATCAGCCCTGAGTGCTCACTGGAAGGACACATCCTGAAGCTGAGACTCCAATACTTTGGCCACCTCATGAGGAGAGTAGACTCCCTGCAAAAAGATCCTGATGTTGGGAAAGATGGAGGGCACAAGGAGAAGGGGACGACAGAGGACAAGATGATTGGATAGTGTTCTTGAAGCTACAAGCATGAGTTTGACCAAACTGTGGGAGGCAGTGGAAGACAGGAGTGCCTGGCGTGCTCTAGTCCATGGGGTCACAAAAAGTCAGACACAACTAAATGACTAAACAACAACAACCCTTTTAAACATGAACATTATAAGTATTAAGTTCAAAGATGTGTGCAATCTGATGGTTATGATCATTCTGATCTATACATCAATTGGGGGACTGCAAGAACAGGTTGGCTACTTCAAAATTTGGACTGAACAAGAATCTCTGCTTTCTCTGCTTGTGGTTCAACTGACAACCTTTGTCTAGAGACTGATTGTCCCTTATCAAGTCTATTTTGATAAATGCATTTGCATTTTATTTATTTATTTTTGAAATTATCTATTGTTTATATACCCTCACTGTTGTAAAATGATCTATAGAAAGAGAAAGAGAGAGAGGTTTTGTGAGTAGGGGGATATGATAGGGTAAAGGAATCTGTCTTCTGTATCCTGGTGACCAGAGATAATTCTGTGATATTTTAGCATCTCCAGTTCCAGATGAGATTTCATGACTCTGCCAATAGACACCACAGTAGAGGTAAAGGGCTCCTTTCAAGTTTTGCATCATCTTTAGCCTTTTATGAACCAGCTGTGAAAATCAATCAGACTTGGTGGAAAGTGAGCTGCTGTGTGTTCTCAGTAATGAAAAGTACCAACGGCATGCGGGCAATTTTCTCTGTGTACAGAAAGATGGATGGTGCCATTGACTCACCTTTTTTTCCTCCCTTTCTACTTTTGCTTTGAAAGTTAGCAGATGTGCCACATACTGTAGTACAATGGATTCTTTAGAGAGACAGGAAAACTCCAGTGTAGAGCACTAGTGACCTTTGGGTCTCCCCTATGGCTTGTGTCAACCCAGCAGTTAAAACAAGCATCCTCTAAGTGGATGCTGGGACTGTCATACTATGTTAATGCCCAGTGATTCCTTGGCAGCCTATAATCCATACTATTCCCAGATAGTGGGCATTCAAGCCCTGCCTGTGGGCTTCTGGGGTGCTGGGATAGATCGACCCTGGCTTGACACAGGAGGGCTCTTCTTGTGTTCTTATGCTCTTAAACTGATTGATTCCTATAGGACTGAACTGCAAATATACACATCTTAAGTAAAACTGAGATAGGCGAGGGAAGAAATCTCCAGAGATAGAATTGCTACTGCCCAGAATTAGGAATTGACAAAGTGGAAGTACTGGGAAACTTGGAAAGAAGTGATTGCGTCCCCCTGGATTTCATGAAACAGAGGCAAGGGAAAGCTGATATGCACTCCGGACTGTAAGAAGGCTGATTTCAAAAAGATTAATATATTGCAGGTGAGATCCCATGGTCAGAAATACTCAAAGAGTATTTGTAAACAAGTCACAGCAACCTACTGTTGGTTCCACCACTTCCTTTCGGCTGAAGTGTAAGAGGCCTTGTACTACTCAGAAAAGCTGCCTTCACTGCCACTAGGCAGACTTGATGATGACCCCTCATAATTAATTATTATTATTATTAATAATAATAATAATAATAATACCCCACCCATCTGGGCGGCTACCAACAGAATATTAAAAACACAATAAAACATCAAATATTAAAATTTTTCCTAAATAGGGCTGCCTTCAGATGTCTTCTAAAAGTCAGATAGTTGTTCATTTCCTTGACATCTGATGGGAGGATGTTCCACAGGGTGGCCGCCACTACCAAGGAGGCCCTCTGCCTTGTTCCCTGTAGCTTCACTTCTCACATGAGGGAACCAGCAGAAGACCCTCGGAGGAGGACTTTAGTGTCAGGGCTGAACGATGGGGGTGGAGACACTCCTTCAAGTATACTGGGCCAAGGCTGTGTAGGACTTTAAAGGTCAGCACCAACACATTGAATTGTGCTCAGAAACCAATGTTCAGTTGTATTCAACTGGAGCTTTCTTCTACTCATATTTGTGCCATCTCCCATCTTCAAATCTCCATGTAGACTGACCCATTATTGCACTGCAAAGAGGTGTGCTGAACATGAAGGTTCAGTTTGGGATGGGCAAACCATTCTTTCATTTATAATCTGCATGCTCATTCAGTAAGGTGATTGTTTGCAATAAGAAGTTTCAAGATATCTCCAGCTGCATGTGCAATGTCTTCATTGCCCATGCACATAGTTAAATAGGGTAGTAGCTTAGGGTAATATTTTTGTGTTAGCTCATCCACTTTTAGCCATCCAGGGGTGCAAATCCTACTGCAAATTATATGCACAGAAAATATATAAACCAATGAAACTCCCACACTGGAATGTTGTTTTCCTTTTAATGCAAATCCAGTTTGCACTTCCTGAAATCATATGCGAACCAAAACACCACTATCCTTTGAAATTTGCACTAGCCTAAATTTTGTGATACAGTTCTTAAACTGAAACAAAGTGTACTAAAGCATGTATATTTGGGGAAAGTTTGTGTTAAATTGGAGATGTAAGTTAAAATAGTACACATGCCTTCTATTAGCAAAAAATAACTTGAAAAATAATGTACATTAGGAAAAATGCTTCATTAAATACTGATGAATTTTCATAAGGATTCAGCAACTGATGTAGAAATGTGGCAAATTGAATTGTAATTTCAGGTAAATACTGCCAAAAAAAGAACCATCCCATGGCGATAAATGGAAATTTTCAGATTCATCCATCCCTATATCTGCACCATCTGTGGAATAAAAACTATGAGTGAATAGGTCTAGTATTTAGAATAACTGACAAATGTTTAGCAAATACCAAGAGAGGTTTTATGCAAATTTTGCTGTTACTGAACAAGACCTATAATTCTACATGGCCAGATTTTGTTTAGTACCAAGCAGACTTCATTCTTCAGCATCACACTCGTGTTAAAGCTGACATGTGTAGACAATCAGGTGCTGCCTCTTTCATATGGAAATTTTATTTCTGACCCCAAATGGAAAAGTAAGGAAGTGTGAAAATGTGGTGCCTTGTTTATTATTATTAAATTCTTGCCTTCTTCCTCTTTTCCCCTCACACATTCCATGCCTGTAAATCTTGAGAAAATAAATCAAACATGAACAAGCCTCCCCTGTCTCTACAGAGCGGTGTGGTTCATTCAAAACAATCTCACTTATTTAAGTTGCCTTGAAAGGAAACAAAACTAAATATAGGCCATCTACAGAGGGAATCATAGAAATATTTTTCTACTATTTGTGGTCCTAAAAATAGCTTTAAGAACAAAGTTTCAAGGTTAACTAAGTGCCCACGCCACACTAGGAGGCAGTGTGAAGTGGAAGCAAATGACTGAGTACTCGGAACCTGCCTTATGCCATGTCAAAATATTTGTCTACCTAGTCTAGCCTTGTCTACACCAGGGTGGGGATACGTTTTTCATCCAGAGGGCTGCATCCCCATGCGAGTAGTCTTCCCAATGCAAAAGTGGCTGGAGCGATCAATAGCACTCTTGCCTTTGTAGGGTACATTACAAATAGGGTGAGCAGGTGGCGCTGTGGTCTAAACCACTGATCCTCTTGGGCTTTCCAGTCAGAAGGTCAGCGGTTCAAATCCGCGTGACGGGCTGAGCTCCCATTGCTCTGTTCCAGCTCCTGCCAACCTAGCAGTTCAAAAGCACACCAGTGCAAGTAGATAAATAGGTACAGTGGTCCGTTTCGGAAGTCCATTCGTAACCGGAAACCGCTCGTAACATGAGACGCACTTTCACTAATGGCGCCTCCTGCTGCTGCCGTGCCACAGAGCGCGACTTCTGCTCGCATCCCGGGGCAAAGTTCGCAACAAGGGGCATTTACTTCTGGGTTAGCGGAGCGCGTAACCTGAAGCATTTGTAAGAGGGACGGTACATAACACGAGGTACCACTGTACCGCTGTGGCAGGAAGGTAAACTGCGTTTCCGTGCACTCTGGCTTCCATCACGGTGTTCTGTTGCACCAGAAGCAATTTAGTCAGGCTGGCCACATGACCCGGAAAGCTGTCTGTGGATGAATGCCAGTTCCCTCAGCCTGAAGCGAGATGAGTGCCGCACCCCATAGTCAAATTCAACTAGACTTAAATGTCAGAGGTTTCTATTCACACAGCCAAGCAAGAGGTATCTTCACAGATCAATCAACATGTTCAAGGCAGGAAGCAGCACTCAACAGGGTGCAGCACTAGGCTGGTGAGAGATGTTGCCTGAGAGAGCCCTTAGGGTTGATAGATAGATAGATAGAGCCCTGAAGGGGCTCATTTCACCCCCATGCCTGACATTTCCTACCCCAGATCAATTCTGACTGGCAGCAGCTTTCAAGGGCCTCACAAAGAAGTCTTTCCACTTTCCTGCTACTGTCGCCTTTTAAAAAGGAGATTGAATGTGAGACCTTCTTCAGGTGCTCTACCACTGATCTATGGTCCCTTCTCCATGTGTTGAACTGTGAGAATGAAGTCCCTCATGAGCATAGGACCTGCTTTTATATCCACTTCCAGCAGAGTAGCTAGTGAATGCACTTACTGCTATGTGCAAAGGCATCATCTGAAGGCCTCCAGTCCCTACTAAGATTATTTCTATTGATATCAAATATGAACAGCTAGGGTGGGTGTCATGACAACAGCAATTAAGATTCAGAGTCAGGGGCTGCAGTGTACAGCTAAGGATGTGGACAAGGAGTCCTCAGAAGATTCTCCCATACTACCATGACTGGTAGGACTAAAGCCAAGGCCCTCGTGGACACCTTCACCTGAGACAAATGCCTCCAGCATTGGTCCAGCAGTATAGGGAGCACACCAGGCTGGAGGCTATGGAAGAGAGGAGTAGCTATCTTCAGGCCAGAGGGTTGGCCCTTGAAGCATGTGAAGTTCTCCACAAGGGGGGGTGGAGTCTTGGGGGGAAGAACAGGCATAAAAAAGTTCCACCTGCTCTCAGCCTTTCTTAGAGCAAGTTGTGGTGTTTGCCCGTTCGTTTGAAAATGTCTGTACAGGGGGAGAGAAAGGGTTAATATGTAGACCAATAGGAAAGCTGGAGGCGGAGCTTACCTCTTTATAAAAGGGCTTAGCCTGAGGTTTGGGTGTGGGTAGTTGGTTGGTTTTAGTGGGTTGGTTGGTTGGGAAAGGCAGTTGGAAAAGCAGTTGGCAGACAGTTGGGATTAGAGAAAAAGTGCAGTTGGTTCTTGTGTGAGGGGAGGTAGAAGAGTTAGAGACAGGATAAAAAGAAGACTAAGAAGGTAAAGAGTAACAACGATTTGAATGCAGTTAAAGTTTATTTGTGTCTGCAATAAACTACACTCTTCTTTGTTAACTTAAGAACCTGACTGATAGTAAGTGATTTACCAGGGAGGACCTGGTTGGTGGCAGCGGATTAGTGGTGTACGGGTCAATAGTCCATGAGATGACCGGGGGCTCTGTAGGAACACCACACAAGTTCTCACTTGAAGCTGCAACCCCCTGACTGCAAGTCCCTGACTGGGAGTCCCTAAGATGGTTGGATGGTGCCTTGTACGCCTCCTTCTGGCAACTCCTGCAGCCAAACTGGTGCCAAACATATTGCTCTGCTTTCCTTTGGACAACATCAATGAGGCTGAGAAAGGAGTCTTGTCGTCTTCCGGCCCAAGACCTCCATACATACTGCCCATGCATGTGTCCCAGGTGTGTGTGTGTCCCTTTGGTGTTTCAACTGTTTGACTTCACCTCCAAAGGTGCATTCCATTGTCTCCTGAGACAGACAGATGCTAACAAGTACCACAAGATATATTGGAATTCAGCTTAGACCCACAGGGGAAACAAACAGAAGACAAATGGTTTGCATTCTATTCTGAGTGTGCATTGGACCACATTCCTTATTAAAATACTGGTCCTCAAGTCCAAGGGTACCTTCCAAAGCAGCATACAATGTTCCATAAAGGACTGCAGGTGGAAGGAAAATTGGCTGCTGCCCCCCGCTTTCTCTTTTCTTTTTGCCTTAATTGAAGCTCCTTAGGTGGACACAAAGGCTTCTTTGGATCCTAGCCAAGATGATTAATCGATTGGCAGCTCCAGCACTGTATAATTTAGCAAAACCTGGCCATTTTTTCCTCCCCACCCCCCCAAAGGACTTTTACAGACACTTACTTTCAGGCCAACCGAGGAAGACCTGCCAGGGTGCCTTAGAAATCTAGTCTGACTACTTTTTCATGTACTGTGGGGAGTTTTCAGCAGATCTTAATACAACATAATAGTCACAGCAAGTAGGCCACTTACATTCTTGAGGCACACAGAGCACATGCTAAACAAATATTTTCGTTCCCATCCCTCCCACCAGTCTTGCTTATCCAGGTCCAAAGGGCTGTTGGAAAAGGGAGAAGAGAGGGTGGAGGGTTTTTTTTATTATAAAAAGTCATTTTCAGATTTGGACTGAGCTTGCAACGTATCCTCAAAACATTCTGTGTTATTCTTTGTCTCCAAATAGTGAGTAATGCAAAATACCTTTGTGTAACTTTTAGACTTGCCAGCACTGAACTGCAATCAGTAGGGATCTCTTTGTTGATGCTGGTGTATTTGGAACCAGACCATTTGTGCTTCACTTTAAAATGGCAAGCCATGGGGAGCCAAGCCCACAGAGATTTAGTTGAGCAATCTTCTTGGTGAAAGCTCCCTGAAGCTGTGGTTTCAATGGGAGTCTGCGTGAAAGCTGGTGTTTAACTCCACGTGATAAATTGTAGGATTAGGGCTTAAAGATGGAAGGGATGTATTAATTATAATTGCAGTGACTCTCTCGTTCCTTCCTGAAATTGCACATACAGAAAAGGCATCTCAGAAATCTAATTTTGAAATATGTGGCTCAAAGGAACCATCCAGCCTAATCTCCTTGCTCATGGGTAATACCAGAATAACTGCCGGACTGGCAAAACAGAATAATTTGCATCATGCTGATTTTATTACCAGGTCTTGCAATCATGCACTCGGCTAAAATGCATCTAGGAAGAGGCTTACCAAGCACTGACAATTGGGTTTAATGATCTTATTGTCGGTACAATGGTGCAACGTCAATTTCCATAGTCACTGGACACAGCTTATGTTCCTATGCATCAGCAGCCCTTGACAATGCTGCAGCGGTTCTCAAGGCTTGCCCTAATTCAGTATAGATACATCTTACAATGAGTCAAACTGTTCCACTCTACCAAATCTCTGGAGTAGGCAAGATTCCAGGTATGCACAGAGGGCATGGTAATATTGTTGCCCTAGCAATGTAACTGAAGACTCACAGAGACCTGGGATGACTGGTCGACAACACACCACTCATCTTTCTGCAGCCTTTCCAGCAGGGAAGAATTGATGCCCTCCAGATGTTGTTAGACTTCAGCTCCCACCACCCCTGACCATTAGGCCATGCTGCCTGGGACTGATGGGAGTTGGATTCAACAGCATCTGCAGGGTACCACACTGGCTACTCTGCTCTATGCTGTCCTGATGTCAAAACCCATGACTCATGTATTGGGTTCAGTTGCATGGGACTTTTAGGAACAAAAAGCTGGACTGAGGCTCTTGTCAGCAAATTAAGATGTTTATTTTAGGTGTTATTTCTTCCTGGGTGGACTAGTCTAGGTTTAGACCAAAGCATTCTGGAATCCTAGTTTGGATGAAGAAGTGGATCTGGCATAGATATTATACCCCCCTTCCCCTCCAACATTTCAAACCACTGCAACATTTTGAGTACAGCAAGGACAGTTGTGTTTCACTTTCCATATTGGTTTGGACAATGCCAAATTGTCTCGTAGATCCACATTAAAATGCAAATGTATTCCCCAGCCCTATTTATAGTAAGTATGGGGTTAAACTACTCCTAGTTCTATGACTATACATACACAGTCTTGACTAGCATATGGCAAGTATGAATCAGTGTGAAAACCTGCAAGGCCAAAAATACAGAAACTTTATACCTATAATAGTAGACCAGGGAGGGAAAGAGTAACACATTTTTATTCACCTTTCCATGCAGCATAGTTGCTCCTGACAGGTCTACAAAACTATATTTTTCTGTCACACAGCTGATAAATTTTAAACCTGGCTTTCTTTTTGGTCTTCTGGGAAGGAGTTATGGAGCAGCCAGTAGGCGAAGTTCTCCTCCGGCTGGACACAAGAGCATATTCCAGAAGTGACTTCATTTAAATGTGACCTGGAGAACCTGCAGGCTCAAAGTCTGACTCACTCTTTCTTGAGTCTCATGCTCCCTTCCTCCCATGCTCCTCCAGCCATTAGAGTAATAAAATTAGAGAACCACAGTGCTACCTGACATGTATCTATTGGGAACTAAGGTGAGTTCCATGTGACTTTAGCTGTGATTCCTGCATTGCAAGGGGTTGGACAAGATGAACCTTTGGATCCCTTCCAATTCTACAAGGTTATGATTCAAAGTGGGTGTAGGATCAGAGCACTTAGATGGTGAATTGATTCAAAACTTTGGTCTTCAAAAAAAATGTTGCCGGCAGACAAGACATCTATACTTCTTGCTGCCTTCTGTTGTGTTCCCACCTCTGTTTTTTGGAATGAACTTGCATTGTGGGCAAATAACCATGCATTTGACCTCCAGTAGAACTTCATCATGAGTCCATTTCCAAGGTAAGGATTAGGGAACTGTGGTACTCAAAATGTTGCTTGACTACAATTCCTATCATGTTTGAGCATTGGTCATCCTGGCTAGGGCTGATAGGTGTTGGAGTTCCAACAACATCTGGAGAACCAGTTTTCCCACCTCTATTCTAAAGACTTTTCTAACATCCAGACATTCTGAGAACAGATTTATAGGGGTCCATCATATCCTGATCCTTTTCAAAACCATCTTCCACATGACTTATAATTTGCATTGCAAGCCACTTATGTGTAGCTTGTGTGTGAGCTTTACAATACAATAAACAACAACACACACTTGAATTGGAATCCCATTCTGCACTCTTATCTGAATGCATTACAGTGGTACCTCAGGTTACATATGCTTCAGGTTACAGACTCCGCTAACCCAGAAATAGTACCTTGGATGAAGAACTTTGCTTCAGGATGAGAACAGAAATTGTGCTCCGGCAGCGTGGCAGCAGCAGGAGGCCCCATTAGCTAAAGTGGTGCTTCAGGTTAAGAACAGTTTCAGGTTAAGAACGGACCTCCGGAACAAATTAAGTACTTAACCCGAGGTACCACTGTATATGGAATTGAATCTGAGTTAAATCAACCGGACTTATTTCCCTATAATGCCAACCTGTATTAATGTACTAACCTGTTAAGAAAAAAAAAGCTAATTAAATTTAAAGGACATAATAAGCAGAACTGGAAAAGCATAAGACATTTTTTTTAAAAAAATGGAAAGGTATTTTTAATGGAACTCAGCAATCTCTTCAGGCTTTTTTTTTTTTTTTAAAGGTGACACGATATAATTCATAACTCTATCATAACTCTATCAAGCGTATTTATGGTAAAAAGATTCCACAGGAAAGGGTATATCTTTATGGACAAAATACATCATTTGAGAGGATTCTTCTGCATTATTCTCAGATGAAAATCCTATCTGTCAGAAAGATGAATCTTTGATAATAATCATTATTGTGTTGTTGTTTTTGTGTGTGTGTACAATGATCTCCTGGTGAGCTATGTTACATCGTGATTTATTACATTCACTTCTTTTTCCACACACAAGCACACACAAACAAATAAAGGAGAGATAAAAATCAGCCCATCGGTAGATATATTGTAAACTGATGGTAAGAATATAAAGCTTCATGTTTCAGTTAATAAAGTCTAGCTGAAACATGATTAGCTTGTTTGAAGATTAGTTTGTCTTGGTACCTATAAAATACAGCTTTCTTTGTGGTGTATGTTTTTGGCCCTGCAGAGAAATCCTGCTTATATCTCAACACCATAAGCAATTGCATAAATAATTGGATCAGCAGTGTGTACCTGGCATATTGTGGGTTCTTGTGATACACACACACACACACACACAC
This sequence comes from Podarcis filfolensis, assembly GCF_964270895.1. Classification (NCBI taxonomy): domain Eukaryota; kingdom Metazoa; phylum Chordata; class Lepidosauria; order Squamata; family Lacertidae; genus Podarcis; species Podarcis filfolensis. The sequence continues at coordinate 110,470,474 of NC_139604.1, forward strand.
ACACACACACACACTTCCTGTTTTGAGGACAAGACTATGCTTTACAATATTTGGGTTACTTCAACTTTTGAATCTCCTTGTATTCTACCTTTTCTATGGCACAAATTCGAGGGATTCTGCATAGGCGAGGGTGAGAAGATTGCAAGTAAAGTAGAGCAGAGTCTGCCCCACTTGACAGAATTTGAGCTAGTTAGTTAGCCAGTTATTAAATTTCTATACCAGGTCGATCGCAGTCTACCGGTTGATTGCAGGGTGCCCCTGGTCGGTCACGCCCCCCAAGCTCAACAACTTTGCCTTCCCAAGAAAAGCTCACCGCCACTATTATTATAGTGGGAGTAGATTGCAGTCTCTTGGGAGTTGGACATGTCTCTTCTATACTGACTTTCATCTGAGGAGCACAGGACAGTTCACAATATAAAAACACAAAAACGAACACCATGGGGGGGAAACACACACACATGCCAGAATGCAGTGAATTAACCCAGAAAAACAACAACTTTTGCCCGAACTGGTTGGAGCTCTTTTCAATATGATGGAAACATGACCGTCACTCTCATAGATTATTATTGCTGCCTTTTGCTTGGCCATTGACACTGAACATACATGGTTCAGAGAGCAGTGGCAACCCAAGTTTGAGAAACAACAAGGCAAATTCTGTTCATTGTCTGGTTTTGATTTCTTTGCTTCATTATGTAAATAGGTAACTTTGGCAACAGTGCAATGATAACTCTGAGCAAACAGATTTATAGGCCACCTTTGGGATTCATGTTTTATTAAGGCTTTCAGATAAGAGGAGCAGACTCACCAAATCTCCATTCAGTTTTGACAAAAAAAAATGGTTTTTCCCCCCTTTTGGGGCATTAGAGTTATTTTTAAACTAGTACGACTAGCAGACAATACAAAAATTAATGCAGCGTTGTACTTTGCACAACATTCGTAGATCCACATTCCGCTGGTGGACCAAGGTAAAAGTGGACAGAGCAACAATTTTTACATTTGTACAGGAAAGTTTGTTTCACACTCACACATCCTTCTCTGTCCTCCATCCAGACAAGCTAACACACAATAGCTCCTCCTCCTCCTATTCTTCTTCTTCTTCTTCTTCTTCTTCTTCTTCTTCTTCTTCTTCTTCTCCCCTCTCAAGCTTGTCCTGAAGGGAATGAGTGTCATAGACTGAAAAATGCACTTTTGGTCTACAGTATTATTTGGCTCCAGGTCAGTTCTGATTGGATTGCACAACAACTAGCAGTCATCATGGCGGCATCCACACAGCAGCTTATTCCATTTCCTCAGCCTTTCCTTAACTGTTAGTTTCTGCTTTCTATTTGAGATTTCACATGATTAAGAAGCCATGTCTGGAAATCTAGCAGAACATAGCACTCATTTCTGGATTAACTGCTTCCAGAAGAAAATCCATTTGGCATTCCCATTAACTCAGAAAATGGTGGTAGCAAAGTGATGAAATTTGGGGCACTATACAGTTCTTTCCTGCTGTTTTCATTGGGGAATAATGGGGGAACAGAAGCATGTGTGTGGAAAGAGAGTAGCAGCGTTGTCCACTGATATTTGCTGTTGTGTCACACCACAACCACTGAATGGAATAAAAGCTCAACAACTTTTCTGTCTGGATTTTCACTGTTTGGAATATGGCAACCCTTTATGAAAAGAACATTGGAAAACAGGACAGAAGCACTAGTGTTATAAATCAGGAAAACTAACATGGTATTTCCTATATCTGAATGCACCCTTAATGGGATGCAGAGCTGCATCGAAAGATACATCTAAACTTTTCAGTGAAGCTTCATTGAACAATGCAGTGTTTTACTGCTGCTTGTTTTATTTTCAGATATTTTGCCACCTTTCGTTGCTGGCGGTTTTCAAGCACTCCCCCCTCTGTGCTCCACAGCTCTCAGTCTGATGACCAGGTGATCTAAAGATAAAGACAATATCAATCCAGGGGTTCCAGCTCAGAGCTGTTTCAGGCTTTGAGAAAATGTTCCTGCTCCATCTTGAATCCCCCGTGAATTCAAAAGAGTGAATTCTTTGCCCCTGCAGAGTTCCTGCTGGTGCTTGTGTTTTGTGTGTTGCTTCATTTTCTCTCCTCCTCCCCATCCCCACATTCAATTTAAAAGATCGAGAGGATGTGTTCCAAAAAGGAGCATTGCTTCTGGAGATTGTGATGAAACGTAACTGATGAAGCAAATTGGCCAGTGCGATGTTACCTTTGTCACCGCATTTGAGGCTTCCTTTGAGATCACAGTTTCGCTTGAAATATTCATCTTGTCAGCTGTCACTAAATCAATAAAAGCCATCGTTCTCTCCCCTCCCTGGTATATTATCTATTATCACCAGTGCTCATTGTCAGGCACTTTTTAGTATGCAGAGCAGAATCAAAAGCACATTTTTGCTTTTGAGTGGGACACACACACACACACACACACACACACACACACAGAATTAGCTGAACTCTCGTATGTCGTATATCAATTTACTCATTTACTGATATCAATTATAAGTCAAGACAAGAAGTGGCTTTTCCTTATAAAATATGCTGAAAACCATATTGTGAAAACATTATAAATAGAGAAGCTGACTGGGGGTGATTTCAAAGTATTAACTTTAGGGTTCCCAAAAGATAACACATAACTATAGAGTAGTTTTTAAATTATCAATGGCGAGACAGAGTTGTCCCTTTCCTCCCCCATTCCCTGCAAAGTTGAAGGGAGGAGGGCAGAATGACAGATGTATGTAGAAACAATTTAGCCTTTTCTCACCTCTTATAGTTGCATTTTTGACAGAGATGATGACAGTGACAAATAACAGAATCCCTCTAACTCAGGACTTTCTGGTATCCATTTCATTTCCATATGAGTGCATCAGTTTCCAAATGACATTTAGGGAAAAGTATTAACCCGCAGGAGAGCCGATACTGTCCAGTGGGCAGAGTCGTAAAACCAAGCAGAGGAGACCTGGCTTCAAATCTTTCTCTCTCTCTCTCCCCCCCCCCCCAGGTTCCTTCTTGCTTTGCATTGGGAAAGAGTTCAGCATGTATGTAGGAGCTCTGCATGTAGAAGTTCCCGGGCATCTCCAGGTATGGCCGAGAAGGATGCCTGCGTGAAACTATTCTGCCAGTCTTAGCCAACAATACTAAGCTAGGTAGCCTGACTCTGTATACATCAGCTTCCCGTGTTCCTATTTTGTATTCAGTCACAGATATCCAAAGACAGATCATGCACATCTTGTGTCAGCGGGGAAAGATGTACTGTACTTTTCCGTCTATAAGACAACAGAGTTGTTGAGCTTTTTTTTGGGGGGGGGGAATGCCAAATTTTGTTCACCCGCGTGCATCACAAAATCCGACTCCCATCTGTCCCATTGCGGGCAGAAGCTGCCAATCGCCCGCCCAACTGCCGAGCATCAGCCAATCAACACCACCCATTGACGCAGCAACCAATAACACGCACAATAGCCGCTGACGGCCTTGGCAGCAACCAATCAAACGTCCACCCTATGCACTACCCATATACCTAACTACCCGACGACCCCCACTTTTTACCATGATTTTTATAGGAAAAAGTATAGTCTTATACACGGAAAAGTACGGTATGTTTGTGTAATTCACCACTTCTTATTTACCACTTTTCATGGCAAAACACACAGAAAGGGCAACTGGGGGCAGGTTAAGGCTTGTCTCATGTACGCACTTCTGGATATCTCTGCATACAGGCATTGAGGATACATTTTATCAGAGAGCTCTGCTGTTTCTGAGCACAATTCAAAGTGCTGGCCCTTACCTTTTAAGCCAAATGGTCAATGTGGTGCCTTCCAGATGCTTCAGACTGCATCACCTGTAATTTGTGTCACGAGCTGCTATGAATTGTAGCCTACAATATCTGGAGGGCACCAGGTTGGCTACCCTTGTTTTTAAGCCCTACGTGTGCATTGGAACCTAGATAATTGAGACAATGTCTTCCTCCACATCAGTTGGCCCATATGCTAAGATCTTCCTCAAAAGCCCTCTCTTCTCTGGCACCCCTAATATGGTCAGGCTGGTGGTAATGGGGAGAGGGCCTTTTTGGTGGTGGCACTCTGCCTGTAGAGCTCTCTCCCCAGGTAGTCTCACCTGGTGCCTACATTAAAGCATTTTATTTTCCTAGGTTGTTCACCTCTGTGTGTGTGTGTCTGTGTGTGTTAGTATCTGCTATCATTGTTTTTAGCACTGCCTTTAGCATTCTACAGTGGTACCTCGGATTGCAGACACCGCGGGTTACAGACTCTGCTAACCCAGAAGTAGTACCTCAGGTTGAGAACTTTACCTCAGGATGGGAATGGAAATCATGTGGCAGCAGCGTGAGGCCCCATTAGCTAAAGTGGTACTTCAGGTTAAGAACAGTTTCAAGTTAAGAACAGACCTCCAGAACAAATTAAGTTCTTAACCCGAGGTACCACTGTATTGTCCTTTTATCGTGTGATTTCCTTGCAATTAAAGAGTGGCATACAGCTGTGATTTAAACACACACGCACACATTTGCCAAAGCAAAGTGGCAAGACTGATCCAAGGTGAATGCAAAATTTGAATTCAGTTACTGAATACTGGAATATTCTTTCCAGCTTTTCCAGTCTCAACCTGCAAAAGCACATGTAGGTTTTTAAACTGGTTAATAATGGTGTTTCCCAGCTCCTCTAAATTGTAACGTTTAATAAATATAACCTGTTTGCCCACAATATTGGTCTCTCAAGTCTTCTTTCCAGTGTGTTGACAAAAACCTGTGTGCCCTGATAGAAGACAGCAGCAGGAGGAGGAACACATAGCCATCAGCTCCTGAACCTGACCAGGACGGACTTCTATATTTTGGACCATTTGTTTGTTTTAATATTTTAAATCATAAACTGCCTTGGCAGGAAGGTGGCGTATAAATGAGCTCACAAGATTGTTATTTTCAAGTGTTTTCCTATTCTTCCACAGCTTCGTTGTACCATTACTCAAACATCTATGCAGCTTCCTAATATTAAACCAAAATCTATTTCCTTGCTGCTAAAAATGTATTGCTTCCTGTCCTCCACTGAGTACACTGATAAATAGCTTCCCTTGACACATCTTCAGTAATATTCTTCTTCAGCACTGGACTTCTGCAGTCAAGTAATAAGGTGAAATAATGGGTAGCTTCTATTTGTGCTTCCATGAAACTACCACAGTGTTCCCTTTAAGACTGAGAGGCACATTTTGGGTGACATCAAATGGAAAGGTTCCTTCCTGTGCTTACATCCTGATTGAAGAGCAGGGTGCTTTATATAACTTCCCCTTAGTAGTAGTGGGTTGCATACATATTATAATGCAGGGATGTTGCCTTTTAAATGACTTTCAAAGGGACACAAAGCAAATTAGGGAGATGGATAGGCACAGAACTGATCCAGATTCTCCTCTTCTAGAAGTCATTCAAAAACATCCCTTTCCTATAGGAGGCTGCCACCAATTTCAGTTTTTATGAGTAAAGGGTAAGTGCTGAAATGACAGCAAGTGAACAATAATAAATTGGTATTTAGAGTTCTATAAAAAAAAACTATAGAAAAAGTATGTATATAGGGATGGAACTTTCTGAAAATTGGGCAGCTAGACTGGGCAGGTTTTTTCTAATTCCTGTCTTGCTCCATGATGTCAATGAGAAGCAAGAGTCCCTCCCCCCAGTTCCTTCTTTCCTTCCTTTATTTATTTATTTATTGCCCTAATATCATACACTGTACTACACTATCTTACTATATAATAAAATTGCAAGGCTGTCGTCAGGAGGCCATGGCAACTCCAGCACGATGACAGACCAGAAGGCAGGTGAGAAAGCAACCAGGGCTCCAGGTGGAAAAATCAAAATTGGAGATAGAACTGTTAGAACCCAGTACTAAGAATTTGTCCAAAATGTACAATTTGCTGTTGAAATGGAATACACAAGATGAAACGGTTAAATCGGTCATGATTAAATGGGCTCAGGACATTGGTCATAATATTTTGTTTGCTGATTGGGAAAAGTTGTGGACCACCGGGATAAAATTTACGGCATGTAATGCCTTAAGAGAAAACATTATGAAAATGATATATAGGTGGTACATAACCCCAGTCAAGCTTGCAAAGATTTACCATGTGCCTGACAACAAATGTTGGAAATGTAAAGAAACTGAAGGTACATTTTTTCATCTTTGGTGGACTTGCCCGAAGATTAAGGCATTCTGGGAAATGATCTATAATGAACTTAAAAAGGTATTTAAATATACTTTCCCCAAGAAACCAGAGGCCTTTCTCTTGGGTATTGTCGGCCAAGGGGTGTTAAAGACGGATATAACTTTCTTTATGTATGCTACAACAGCAGCTAGAATACTCATTGCGAAGTACTGGAAGACGCAAGAACTACCCACACTGGAAGAATGGCAGATGAAGGTGATAGACTACATGGGCTTAGCAGAAATGACGAGCAGAATCCGAAACCAGGGAAGAGAAGCAGCGCAAGAAGAATGGAAAAAATTCAAGGACTATTTAAAGAAATATTACAAAGTTAATGAAAGTTAGAATGATGTTGGACTGGAAAGTAAATGGTTGCTATTAGCAATGGTTAAGACAAGGAGAATAAGGAAGAATAGTCTAAATTTAAATTAAAATAAGGGAAGATTTGCTGAACAATCGATAAGAATTTGGAATACAGAAAGGGGAGGCATGAGGAAGTCGGGGAAGATAGGATATGAAATTAGTATATGAAATGATACATGTTTTTTGTTCTGTTTTTGTCTTTGTATGTTTGTTTGTTGTGTTGTGTTTATATGGAAAAAATAAAAATATTATAAAAAAAAAAGAGAAAGCAACCAGGGCAGGTGGCAGGCAGCATGGGCAAGCTGTTTAAGGGAAAGTGGGAGTTGCTTCAGAGAGCTGTTGGGCAAGCTGCTCTCTGAAACACTTTTGGGAGAGGTGCTTAATGGAGGGCAGGCACTTCAGAGAGTGCTTTTAAGGTTGCAGCTTCAGCCCTTTTGAACGAGTTAACAGCTGAAATTAGACAAGCACCTAATGCCTTGGTATTTAGGTGGTTGCTAAGACAGTTGTGCTTAAAATGGCTTTCCCTGAAGTGTGGCCCAGTCTTCTTATGGAATAATAATTATTCAGTCATAGACATAGTTTTAAGTTTACTGAGTTTGTAATATTTTGCATTTTAATCTTTGCATTTTATTTTATCATGCATAGCTTTGGTAATTTTCAGTTTTGCAGCATATTATAAATCTGCAAATAAATAAATAATTTTTTTCTGGTTACTCCATTGGTGTTAAAGCCAGGATATGTTAGAACAACTATGGCTACTACCCTATCAGAAAAGACTAGGTCCTTCACACCTAGAGAGTTGGGCTTGATTTGTGTGACTTTTCTACTTGGCTTCCAGGAATATTTCAGCAATCACATTTTGGGAGCCCTTAATTTAAGTAAGGTATGGGTATAACATAAAGCAAAGAGCGAACAGGTAGGAATAAAAGGAAAGGAAAAAATGAGCTAATAAAAATCTGCAGGAGTCTTTAGGGGCAAGGTTAGGGCCCCCCCCCATTTTCTTCGTGGGTAAAAGCAATCCAGTGCCAAGCTCCTTAAAATGCTTTCATCATTGTGTTTCTTGTAACTTTGTACATTTCCTGGTTCAGGTGGCTTCATTTCTCTTTCATGAGATCAATCCATTAGGCTCCCTTCCACTTGGCACGCACTTACAGCGCTCTGTAAGATAATCTGCTTAGGTGATCTGGGATTGTCAACCCAGTGTTGATGATCTCATTTCGTTGGGAGCGACTTCTTTGTTGGGCACAGTTGGCCTTTGTGTTCGTCTTTCTCTTATTTTCTCAGTTTGCCTTGAGGATTATGCAGAAAGAGAGATGTCAATATTCTGGGTTTCTTTTGCGTTTGGGTTTCAGGGGGCACAAGTTACAGCCCAACAGAGAAAATGAATAAATTCAAAGCTGAATGGATTATACTGGTGTAGGTTTGACCAGTATAATTGTTATTGTTGTTATATGGGCAAATGGGACTGGCTTTAGACAAAATAGTGTTTGCATGTTCAAACCCAGAAAACTCCCCCCTAAATAAATTCACACATGACTCAAATTTTGGTTTGGTTTTTGGCAGAATTTAGGCGATAATTTATTGATTACAGAAAGTAATTGGTTGCATAGGCTCTGGTTCGACTTGCTCCCTGCACCGTTGCAGGTAGCGCTGACCGAGGGCACCAGCATAGGTCAGCCAAGGGTGAACACCTGGATAAGCGGAAAGCCGGGAACGGGCTAACTCCGTCACCCAAATGTCCCCCTGGACTCAGGCACGGGCACAACCCCCTCTCAGGGGTTGACCAAACCATTGAGTCCCTGGATTCCTTTAATGGAATACCCTTCACATAGGGATGGCGAGAGTGTTCCCCCATCCCTATCACCTGAATCAGAGCCTATCCGCAACCTTACAAGTTGTGAGGATTTGCTACGAAACCCAAATTGGGATTTGCAGGTGAAACCCAAATGGCAATAGCCAATCAGCCAAGTGGGGAAAATTCCTGCCGTGCCCCTGCCCAATGACAGACGACACACAACGGCATAGCAAGGTCAAGCACAACAAGCCCTGAAGTAGAGAGAGGTGGGTGGGTGTTCCGATGCACAAACCAAAAGAGGAAGCTCTGGGTCAACATGAATGGGCATAAATAGGTCCCTCGAACTGTTTGGACTGCATCCTATTGGCCAGATTGCACCCAGTTTCGAGGGATCTACCAATCGGGTGTTGTGGCTGACCAATTGTACCCACCCACAACACAGGATGTCGGTTGTCCAGGTCTCACTGCAATACGTGCCCTCTTTAAGGGAGGACCCAATTAAGGGTGAGAAGCAGTCCTGGGAATTGCCAGTGTGGTGTTGTGGCTGCAGATTAAACAGCCTGTGTAGACAGAAGTGAGGAACCACTTCCTTATGGGCCGAATTAGGCTCCTGAAGCTGTGTCCTCCAAACCATGGTCACCTACCTACAAGAGCAGGTTAGGTGCTCTCTACAAGAGCAATCGGGAGCTTAAGGTAAACTCCCATTGTTTCGTTTTTAAGTGAGGTTTGCTGATGGTGTTGATGGGTGCTGTCAGTGAGCCCTGCTGTTTTTTTAGGTGTGGCATGGATCGAAACCACAGCTGAAAGCAGACCTCCAAGGGTTTTCTTGTGACCACCAATCAATGGTTACAGCAAATCCCTTTGAACATGGACATGTAAACAGCCTATTGTAGGATCCCCTACCCACCGTGAAGCTCACTCAGTGAGCTTAAGCCAGTAACCATCCCTCAGCTTTGCCTTCCACACAGAGCTGCTGTGATGAGACACTGATAAACTCCCTTGTGGTGCTTTGAGCTTCTTAGGAGGGATATAAATTAATACCTGGCAGGCCAGAGGCCTGTAAAGATGGACTTAAAGGGAAAGACAAATTTGACCAAAGTGGAAGCAGGAGTTTCTGGGACATTTGGACTTAAAAGAAGTAAAAAACAAGATTTGGATTACAATTTTAAATATGGTGGCCTGGCAGGAAGAAGTATGGACCTTATGGGGACAGAGCTTCTCCGAGATCTGGTGTTCAATACAAAGGACTATCAAAAAAACCGGCAGAGAGGAAAGGAGAGAGACTTAAGGGCCTCGGATGTGAGATCACCAGGCTGATACCAGATGGATTGATGGACAGTGGTTGGAGATTGAAACCGGGAAAAGCGGGGAGTGGGGTTTTGGCTATCCAAAGGCGGTATAAATATATTCTTTCTTTCTTTTTTTCTTTCTTGTAAATAATCTGTTTTGCTATTTTAGATTAAAATGGGGAAATCGTGAAATGGAATTGGGGTCGACTTTAGAAAAAGGTATTAAGAATAAGATTTGATGTATTAAGATTGAGATTTATGTTAAAATTGGTTAAACAAAAAGGATTTAAATATAATAAGGTAAAATTTGGGGATAGGAACTTGTTGAACTAAAAATTGAATTGGAATACAAGAAGAGGAGATGTGGGGAAGTCAAGGAAAAATGTTATTGAAAGGCATATGTTTGTTTTGGGTTGTTGTTTTTTTTTGTGTGTGTGTGTTTTGTTTTTCCTTAAACTTTTTGAAAACTTCAATAAATATTTTACAAATATAAATTAATAAAATGAACAATCTACTAGCGGGGGTGGTGTTTGGAATCAATGGCCTGCAAAGTGTGCAGGCCATCTGAGAGGCTATGCAGGCATCAGAGAGACTGGTGAGCTTTCATGAGATTTAATTGAAACCAAATTGCTCTCTGGGAACTTTCTGTCCAAAGTAGGAATGCCCATTTGCCTCCACTTTTGCTATTCTTGTGTATATATTAAGAAAGCAAATGTCTGCATTCCTAGGGATGAAAGGTGGAATATGAATGTAAAACTATAACATCTAAAGCCTGGTTTGGTTTCAAGAAATAACAGGAAAATCTCAGCCAACACAAAAGCTAAAGCCAGTTCTAGATTTAACAGCAAAGAATCTAATTGCTTTTTTAAAAAATCCATGATATGAAAGAGGTTTCCCTTGAAATAAAGGAGTACTTAAATTATATCATTTAAATATACTGACATGTAGTGCAGCCAGCTTCTACTCTGTGCTTGTGTGATTGTTCACTAAACCCCCCAGATTGTCAAGATGTTCATTCCTGTGCATTGCCAGGGCATTTATTCTACTCCGAGGATGTTACTCCTGAAGCACTGAATTCCATCACAAAATGTGTCCTACTGTATATATGACTGAACATAGCTCTGCACACCTGGAAGGTGGAGGTTCTTTTCAGAGGCATCTCCCTCAAAGAAAGCTTTGTTCTGTGGTGTGAAAAGTCTGCCAGCAATAAATGATGAGCAGGTAAAAATATAAATGGTCTATGCACATTTTTGAACTCATCAATCTAGTCCCATTGTTAGCAAGACAGGACATTCTGTGGAGAAATATTTCAACAGTCCAAACCACACACCATTGCTGGATGTAAACATTTACCTCTTTAAGCATGCTGACATCAGAATATTTAAATAAAAGCATTAAATATATATATATATTTAAATACTGATAGTAAAAACAGTGTTTTCCTCATTGAAATAGTGATGACATCCATTATTTTGCACAGTCTGGAATCGTGTGAGTGTGTGTGTGTGTGTGTGTGTGGAATCCTTTTAAAGAGGCACTGTATTTCTAATTTTAGTAGTTCTGATATTTGTTCAGGTAGATATCGAATACTCCAAGCCACTTTCTAGTGCAGGCACCCCCAAACTCGGCCCTCCAGCTGTTTTGGGACTACAGTTCCCATCATCCCTGACCACTGGTCCTGTTAGCTAGGGATGATGGGAGTTGTAGTCCCAAAACAGCTGGAGGGCCGAGTTTGGGGATGACTGATCTAGTGATAATTGTTTAGGAATTTCCAGGGTCACCTCCTGACTGTCAGTATTTTTGCAGGAGATATTCAATCTCATACTGGAAATTTAGGTTTATGAAATTAAAGTGGATTAAAGGACTCCAGTGTAATGAAACCTATTTTAAAAAAGAAAACCCAGACATTTTATGGTTAGGAATGTGGCATGGAAATGCATTTAAAAGTGTGGGATAAATGACTGATTGATGAGAAGATGTATAATCTTCCCACAAGCAAATCAGAAGGAACACTCAATAAACAGCTTATCTGGAGGTGCTCTTGGTTGTGCTACAAATCTATAAAACTGCACCTGCAAATTGTCTTAGATTTCATCAGAATTATGGCACATGCAGATTCTGAATAGTGCATTTATTAAGAACTTGCATATCCCATTGATCAAGGTGATGAATATCAATAGAAAAGAAATTCATCAAGATACAAGGTAAAATGGATTAAAAGCACACCTTTTTTAAAAGCACACATCTTCCAACATATATAAAACATTTAAAAAAACATCTAAAAGCTTCCCTATACAGGGCAGTCTTCAACTGTCTTCTAAAGGTTATATAGTTACTCATCTCCTTGACATCTGATGGGAAGGTGTTCCATTAAAAGCAACTGACAGACCAAAAACCAAATTAAAAAATGAAGGGATGAAGGGATGAATGCCTCTCCACCCCACTTCCTAGGAAAAGGGATTCCAAAGTCTTGATATTGCCTCTCCTGCTAAATCCACTTATTGCACTGCAAAAAAGGATGCTGGACCAGATCCAGCAGCTTCCTCTCATGCCATTAAGTGTATTTTAAGGCTGTTAACCCCCTAAGAGACACCCACAAGGAAAGGCCCTCAGGTGAGGGCGGGGAGGGAGAAACCTTCAGTGTTATACATCTTTCCTCCATCCTTAGTCCTTTGAAGACAGCCTGTTCTCCTTCCTTCTCCACCATCGATTGCTTCACTTTGTATCAGAATTGTTTTTATTATTATTTTATTTTTATTTTTATTATTATCTAGTAGCATTCTGGTTTCAAAACGCTCATGTATTCCAACATTTACGTCGTAGCAAATGCTTACAGCTCAATTGATCCTGCAATCGTTGAGCCTAGTTTCACTTACAGATAATTTGTTTTCAGGCTGGACCCGGTCGATAGACCCATAAAGGAAATGGGGAGTGCATTTAGTAAGACCTGCGTGCACGGTAGACAAATATGTGAATGCCTTTCCTTTTCATGTTGAGTGAGCAGCTTGATAATATCTCTCAAACCTCCACCCACCCCCCTTCCAGACAAACTTCACAGCAAAGAACCATATAAGGAATATTCTGTCTCTTGGCTTTCACCGTTTCATTCTCCCTCCACTTACAGGTGTTACACTGCTTTTGAAAATTCTTGTGGTCTGGGCATATTTTCAGGGCAGATGGATTTAAAGTCTTTTGTGCTCTTCAAGGAAGGAAAGAATAGCGTAACTTAACATTTGTGTGCTGCCAGAACCAGTGCAGTTTTAGGACTCTTTAAGCATGTTTAGATCTATTTTTAAGCCTCTTGACTCTGCTGAACTTTGCTGTGCCCAACTATGTATAGGACCGGGATGTCATTTGCTGAACCACAGGTGGTAAGGAATAACTTTTCCCCTTTAAGGTGTGACTATATAAATCTCAACAGATGTAAGAAGCAGGAGTCAACAGATGGGAGCAGTTGGCCTTCCTTAAAAAGGGATATCATTTAGCCATGCCAAAATAATCTCCAATGCTTTGTCTCCTCTGTATCCTCACCTTTCTCAAGGAGACTAAGACACCGTAAATGGGTTTTCCTTTCATGCTATCTGCATAGTGACCATGTGTACAGGAGAGTAGAATGAAAGGCAGCTTCTGACCCAAGATGCACTGAGTTTCCCAGGTCCAACACTCTGTTTACTATTCTGCATTGGCACACAGTTTTTTCAGAAGATCCCATCAATGTCAAATCACTCCTGTGGTTAGGTGTGAAGAGAAGCACACACACATATACACAGAGAGAGTAGGGCTAGGCCAATGTAAAATCATACCCAGAATTCTAGTACAGTCATACCTTGGATCCCGAACACCTTGCAAGTCGAATGTTTTGGCTCCTGAACGCCGCAAACCCAGAAGTGAGTGTTCCGGTTTGCAAACATTCTTTGGAACCCGAATGTCCAACGGGGCTCCCGTGGCTTTCGATTGGCTGCAGGAGCTTCCTGCAGTCAATCAGAAGCTGCGCTTTGGTTTCCGAATGTTTTGGAAGTCGAATGCACTTCTGGAATGGATTCCGTTCAACTTCCAAGGTACGACTGTATCAAAAGCCTGAAACAAGACTGTACAGCAACACTGATAGAGACACATTTCATGCATTAGCCTCAGTGGTGTAGCGTGGGTTGTCAGCACCCGGGGCAAGGCAAGTAATTTGCGCCCCCTAACCCGTGGATTTGCGCCCCCTAACCCATGGATTTGCCCTAACCCCAGATGTTGCGCCCGGTGTGGCCGGCCCCCCCTGCACCCCCCACGCTACGCCACTGATTAGCCTCCATTGATTATGTGCAGGGGAGAGCAGGAAAGTGCCAGCCAGCAATGCTCCCAGTGCTGGTTCATCTCTCTGGTTATGCACCTGAGAACTTAAGAAGAGACGGCTGGATCAGACTAGTGGCCCATTCTGTTGCCACAGTAGCTAACATTTGGGTGCATTTTGGAAGCCCACAAGCAGGAACTGTGCACAGCTTCCGCTCCCCCCAATTGTGATTCCCAGCAACTGGCATTCACTGATTCCATCAGTGGTATTACATTTACTGGATTTGACAAATTAATGCAAGAGAAAGCTATCAGTGATCACTAACCAGGATGGCTATGCTCTGCCTCCACTGCCAGAGGCAGTAATGCTTCTGAATCCTAGCTACTGGGAACCGGAGGAGGAGAGAGGGCTCTTATGCTTGTAGCTTTTCCCACAGGTGTCTGGTTGGCGACTGTGAGAACAGGATGCTGCAGTAGAACAGCCATTGGCCTGATCTAGCAGGCTCTTCTTATGCTCTTAAGAGCTATTTCTACTGTTTATGTTCAAGGATTTTTGGAATCAGCCGTGGAATCAATCTGTATACAGCTGTTTGCACTAGCACATCTTCAACAATCTTGTTTCAGCTTTGGCCAGTCAGATGCTCCTGGGGCTCCTGTAAACGGAGTGTAAAAGGCAACAGCCCTCTCTGGATATTTGTTCCCCAGTGACTGGTGTTCAGAGGCATCCTGGGAGGTTCTGTTTAGCTGTTATGACATCCACTTGGAAGTGGGGCACATGGAAATATATATATATATATATATATATATATATATATATATATATATATACAGAAATCCATTTACACAGCTGATAGAGGGTGTTGCTCCTCAGGCCTGTCTTTTTGGTCCTTTTAAAGCTAATATATTTGACATTAATCTGAAGGAGTCACAGCATGTAGTGCCTCACAATATAATACACTTACTTTTTCTATTTGTCAGCTTCTGAAAGGAGCTGGTAAATTGTATGCCAAAAAGAGAACCAGCGTTCATGTTATTTTTTTCCAGAAAAATGTTCCTAAAGGTTTTTTTAAGATTGACTGGGACAGCAGGATATCTGAAGCCATAAGCGGGTTGTATCTGCACTTTCAAAGAAACTCCATTTGACTTTGTCTTCAACTACAGGAGTTATAAATCCACCAGGCCTAAAAACTGGACAGTGTTTTGCACTATAAGACCCCCTTATGAAGGTTCCCTCCACTATGATCCCTCTTGAAGATTGCCTCTGACTAGATGACAGGGTGGCAGGGTTTGACTGGAACCATTGGATTTTAACCCCCCCCCCCGACCATGTGCAACTCTCTGCTTCACTGTCCTAGCGGTTGGTTAAAGAAAACAAAAACGAAATCCCAACCAGGCAGATGCAAAGCTATGTGACAAATTTCACATCGAGTTCGGCTCCCAGGAGAGGTGTGCTGCATGCAGGTCTGTCTCTGTCAACCGGTGAAGCTGTTTCTTCTCCACAACCAAAGGCCAACTCTGTGACGAGCCATAGCACATGATTCAGTTATCACATGGAGGTGGCAGGGTTATGTGACTAGTCATGTGACTCAAGAATCATGTGACTGGTTCTGGAGATGTCACATGAACACCCATGGTCTGGGAGCAGTGGTTTATTTATTTTTTATTTATTTAATTGGGGTGCAAGATGGCCCAGGTTCAAATCCCACATGAGGCTATGCCATGTGGCCACTGCTATAGGGCAATCAAAGTCAGTGTGGGGAGTTTGTAGGTTCACATCCTTATTAGGAACCAATGGAAGTCGGTGGCAAAGGTAGGAAGAACCTCCATACTGTGCAAGTGAGTGGTTGGTTGCTGACTGAGTAGCTACTTTTGATAATATCAGGAGGGTGCATCTATGGGAGGGGGCACCTAGCCAATTATGTGCTTTCTTGCATGCCTTGACACGTGACTTCCTTTAGGGATGGTCCTATCTGCATTGAGAGCCCTGAAATACAGATGTCCCTTCATCTTTTCACATGTTACAGGTCCGATCATACCTGCAGTAGTATACCCTGTATACCTGATGGAGCATCTCTACACCCATCATTCAGCCCAGACACTGAGGTCCAGCTCATTGAAAGTGAAGTTACAGGGAACCAGGCAGAAGGTCTTCCTGGTAGTTGCACCCTGTGGAATGACCTCCCTTCAGATGTCAAAGAGATAAACTGTGGGAATGTTAAGGACAGTAGGAAAAGATATATTGAATAAATATTATCCTTCCTTTACTCACGCTAGTAAGTGTCGTAGCAGAGCAGATTCCCCTCAATATAGCTGGAAGCTAGTTTGCAGATTTGTTTGAATCTCTTAGTTAAGATTATTTCCCAGGGTCCCCTTTGATCCCTCTTAAAAGAATAAAGACCCAAGAGTCTTTCTGAGTAAAGTAACAAGAAGTTTACTCATATTTCAGTTCACGATATGATTCCCGAAAGGCAGGCTTTACTTGATAGTTGCACAGCAAACTGTGAGTTCATCTCATAGGGAGACTGAACTCATGTGCTGCCGGCTGAGAGCAAGTAGACAGCAAAGTTTACTTTAAGACAAAATGGCTGCATAAGAGTAGCATGGCAGCAAAGGAACAGCAACAAGACAAGACAAAACAGACTAGACTCAAGGCAAACTGAGAAAATGGCGGCATGCTTGTGCCCACGCTATATAAATAAGGAATGTTGCATTTGACTGCACCAATGGATTACATCCCAAAGAAACAATCATATCACTTTTCGTAGACATCTGAAGACAGCCTTGCTTCATGAAGCTTTTAATCTTTTTATATTTTGTTGTGTTCCTTTATATTTTGTTGACAGCTGCCCAGAGTGGTTGGGGCAAACCAGTCAGATGGGTGGGGTACAAGAAATATTATTATTATTATTATTATTATTATTATTATTATTATTATTATTTCATTTATAAATTAAACATTGTGGTTAATGGTTAATGTGCCTCAGCAGGCGTTTAAGAGTTAAAACAGAATCTCTATTGGCAGAGAGTTCTGTAGGACTGGGCTGACAACACTAAAGTCTCAGTTTCTTGTTGCTGTCAAATAAGTCTCACCAACTTGGGGAACAACCAGTGATGTTCATACAGATTATTTTCATGATCGAGCTGGGACATAAAGGTTCAGATGATCCCTGCAGTACCTTGGACCTAAGTTGTTCAGGGCTTTGGAAATGCAAGGACCCTGAACTGGCTCAGTAGTAGATGATGCCACATATTCTCAACCAGATACCCACATCAGTAGTTTGGTCACCCTGTTCTATGACATCTAGAGCTTCTGATCCGGACCTAAGGGCAATACAGTGCATTACAGTAATCCAGCTTTCAGGTTACAAACTGATGGACTACAGAAGGATAGCAAAAGTCAGAATCATTTGTACCTTTGCTTTACTCACTTCTTGGAAATAAGTGTTCAAGTCTGATGTTCGATTGCTGCTTACTCTGGTTTACATGCTGCATTTTGTTATATCTAATGAAATCTGCAGCATTTTGCTATGTTAGTTATTCATTTAGTCTGGGACATTTGGCTGACTAAACAGCCTATGTTTAGATGCATATTTTGCAAGGTATATAAACCCCTGTTTTAATTTTTAATAACAACATGACAGCACGTAGATAACATATTAATAAAGTAATTTCTATCTGCTGCAGGCTGCTCAGGGCTGTGGCACATTATGCCATGATCTGTGAGATTATTAATAACGAAATGTTACTCAGGATTATTATATTTTTTCTTCTCTACACTTTTATTAACACCTTTTATCTTCAAAACTGTCATTATTCGTTCCATTTGTCAAAGCACTATTGATGTGTCTTGAAAAAATAAATAAATCACTGTATAAGGATCAAACAACAAGCATCAAACACCCTCAGCAATCTCATAATCACAGCAGATGCTCACCACAAAAATGTGATCAGGCTCTATTCAATATTTTGCAGCCCTGTGCAAAAGTGAGCCACACTATGTTCAGGTAAATGTGTTTGGGACTGCAGTCCTAAGAAACTGCTGGCTGCAAGCTTGATTTACTCTTTGTAATGTATGTGCAGATCCTCAGAGAACTCTTAACTTCATTAATATTCTTAGATAAATAAATTATTTTGTATTTATTTATTTTTTTACAAAAGGGGGAGAAAGTCTTTTTAAAAAAATGCAAACCAATGGTTGCCAAACATGAGATGGCAGCAGTCAACAAATAAAGACAGAGTTGGTCCTGTTTGTTTCACTGTCTCTAGTCTGTAAATTTGTATGGATGCATTTATGCACTGCCTTTCAGCATAAGCCCCCCGGGTGATGTGTAGTTAAAAGGATAGAACTATATGATTAAAAATAAATTATAAAAATCAACAATGAAAAAAACAAATGGAGGAGTAGCAGCATTAATCTAGAAACAACCAAGACACCAGAAAATCATACTATTGTAATTCAAATCATGCTGAATTGCCTGGGCTATTATTATTATTTTTATTAAAAGAAGTCTTTGCCTAGCACTAACAATACATAAAAATCAAAATAGGTTACAGGTGAGCTTCCCTGGAGAGATAAGTTTAACTGAGAGGCAGTACAACCAACAAAGCTCTGTTTCTTAGTACTACCTGCTTAGAAATAGCTTGGGTGTTAGCGGCGAGGTAGCACCTCTGATGCGCCTTCTATTTGTCCACCTTTGATCCCCACCCTGTACACAGCTGTGGCTCCTAGAAGCTGTCAGCATGCAACAGCCGCCACATCCTGGGAACAGCTTTGGCTGTCCAGTTAAATCAGTTGAGGGCAGCCAATGGGTCTTGAATCCTCAATGAGTTAGGGAACTTCCCTAAAGGCTCTGGAGGATTGAGTGGACAAGACCAATAGTGGGTCCAACAGTCAAGAAGGTGGTTTCTCCAAGCGCTGTAGAAGGAAGTGAGGGGCAGATGGGGCTCACCAGCCTCGGAAGGTAGCCCATTCAGGAGAAGGAAAACTCTGATTCTAAACCTCCCCTTCCTTGTGGGGTATCTTCAGGAGAAGCAGAGGTTAAGGAGTAAACCCTACACAAATCCAGAGTAGAGTCCACCTCCTTCTGGCAACTCCTACAGCCTAGCTGATGCCAGGCGTTTTGTTCCTTTTTCCTTTGGACAGCATCAGCATGGCTGAGAGGAGGATCTTATCATCTAGACACCCCAGAACCTCCAAACACACTGCAAAGGCTTGGGGTCAGCTGGCAGTGCAAATAAAGGGAGGAAGTTGCAGGCTGAAATTTCTGCATGAGGAAAACACACACACACACACACACACACACACACACACACACACACTATCAGCATGCACGCTGACAACAAGGTTGGAAGCAGTGACAGAGCTTCATGCCGGGGGGGGGAGAGCAGGCAGGGTGGGGCTGGCGCATGTCCTGGGGGCGTGGCGCCCAGCACATTGGGGGCAGGCGCGATGGCACACCACCAGGATCGTGCTGCTAGGAGCAGTGCGCTCCCCCCGCACCCCTCCGCCAGTGGTTGGAAGTAAGACAATGTGTGCTGCTGATACTGTGAGTTTTGCTGTGTCAGGATTGTTAATTACTGGACTGCGAGTATACCATGCTGGAGAGATAAAGAAGGCATGTAAATAGCTTGTATATAATCATAACAGAAATGCTTGTGCAACCAGTCAAGCAATAAAGAAGCTCTTGACTGAAGAATTTGAGTATGACTCCTGTTCTTGTCCTCTGCCTCCAGGGAAAACTCTGCTGTAAACAGTAAGAAGTGGTTTTACCAAGGTGCCAGCACACAAGCAGAAAAGCGCAGCGGAAGTGTGTGGGCAGTAACCTCTAATAAGAAAGGTCACTTTGGTGCTGCTCATGCAGCAGTTGGGCTTCAACCCTGGAGTTGCACTCCAGGGTCTCTTGGGATAGATGGATGGCAACAACAAAGAAAATTGTTAAATTTTAAAGGTGCGTGTAGAACAACTCAGAAGCATGAAGTATAGCTGTCAACCGTCCCTTATTTGGCAGGAAACTCCCTTATCCCAGCGCCATTTCCCGCTGCTGTCTCTTATTGATGATGTCCCTTAAATTTCCCGGGTTTCAAAGGAAACAGCTCCTCTCCCTCCCTCCCTGCCGGCCAGGGAGGAGGGAGGCTCCAACTGTGTTGCTTGGCTGCGTTGCTCACCCAATAAGGAGTATAAGAACGACTGGGGGGTGGAGCTTGCATGCCTTGTGCCGATCAAATCGGCCACATTGCCTGGGGCCTCGCTTTTGCTCAGCGCTTCCCAGCGGAGAGGTGATGGTGGTTTTCCTTGCTGCATCCCCTTTGCCAGGTTGCTGCGCTGTGGGAACCACTACTTGAGACTTTGTTTGGCTGCTGGCTGGGCTTTCTGCCGTTGGCTCGGAGGGGCTCAGAAGTTGAACATACCTGTGCTCGGAATCGGATGGATATGTCATCGACGGCCCACTCACCCTTGCCGGGGAAAAGGTCTGTCTGGAGTGGGGGCACATGGTGGGGGGAAAGGAAAGAAGCTGGTTGAGTACAATGGCGGGAGGCGATCTCATGGGAGGGGGGGCTTTTGGATTTGTTTTGGAGGCTCCTTTGATTGACTGTTACGGGGGAAAGGAAAGGAGCTGGTTGACTAAAATCCCTTATTTTGGCTGCTGATCCCTTATTTTCGAGGCTGCTGGTATCTTATTTTGAAATCTGTAAGTTGACAGCTATGAAGTAGATCAGGGTAGGAGGTACACTGTGTGGGACATGTTGCGACAAGGTGGATCAGTGAAAACACAGAGCATTACGCGGCACTTTGGGACTCAGACATTAAAGAAGACTACATTAAGTGCATATAACATCGCGTCTTATCAGAGCAAACTGTGTCTGCTTCTCTAGCCATAAGGTAAACACCAGCATAGGGGGAAGGAAAGGCAGAGCATTCCACCGGAAGCGAAATCTCCAATGCATAAGGGAATGCTGCAGGCAGGGAGAATGAGAGAGCGTGAGTGGCATGTCCCACTTTGATCCAATGGGATTTGCCAATCACAGTGGCTCAGAGGCGGGATAAATATATATAAACAAAAGGAAAGTAGATCCCTTTTACTTTGCTCCCAATCAAATTGAGAAGTTTCTAGTAGAAAAGCCCTTGGGCCTATTTGTCTGCAATGGCAGGTGTGTTACCAGGGACAGGTTTGTTACGCTGCCCCACACAGCCCCATATCATCCCATAACTGGAATAGTCTCCCCAGCAAGACAGTCAATGCACGTGTGAAGATGTCTTTCTCTGAGTTTCCAGGAATCAATTTTCCTCCAGCTCTAGCCACCGATCAATTTTCCTCCCCAGAAAAGTGATATAGGGAGTTGTCACACCGGAACCTTATGAAGATAAAATGCATTAAAAACACTGCACAGTGGTCAGAGATGTTAGATGTGTCCCAGACAAAATGTACTGCATTGATGCTTATTTTGCCAGGCTCTTAAAAGTGTTTTGCAAAGCACACTGGCCAAATTACAGACTTTAAATGGCACTTGTCATTTGTGTAGCACTTTGAATCCATTATCTCCACTCACCTATTATGTTTCTCTGAGGAGAAGAAGCTTATGCCATGGTCATATGGCAGATCAGCTGTCAGGTCCAATACAGACTCTCCATTTTTATGATTCATGATATCTTGCTCAACACTCCGCTAATGGCATTTTATACAAAGCATGATAGATCAAGTTAGAATTAAGATCAGGTTAGGCTTAGCACAGATGCATGGCAGTGACGTAAGGTCAGATCAAAAATAAACTTGGAGTGAGTGGGGAGAGATCTCTTAATGTAAGAACGGGAGCATAAGATAGGCATAAATTACAACCTGACCAAAAAAAGAAAAAAAGTCCAGAGAAGAGTGAAATAACAGGCGAAGAAGATGATCTATGGGGTGTTATTACAACCTTTATGCTGTAACTCAATTTATGTTATTCTTGTGGTTCCCTTCAATTGTCTTTTTTATTTTTTTGTGGTAATGTGAGACCAGATTCTTCTCAAATGCAGTTTCCCCTCATTTTGCAACGGGGAAAAGTGGCTGGGAAAAATGTCTGGTAGCTGAAGGTGCACAATTCAGTTGATATCTATGTGCAGGTGGGTGCAAACATCACATTTACTGTGTGAGCCTCCAGATAGGTTGCATGTTGCATGAGGTTATGCTATTCCTGGGTACATTTAATTCAATGAGAAGTGACTGTGAGCTGTATAGGAACCATCTCTGACCCTGTGATCATCCTCTGAGGCCCTTCTTCATGTGCCCCCTCCACGAGAGGGTGTCAGCTTTTGCTGCCAAGTCCCTCTCTGCTGTAAATATTTATGCTGCAATTCTTTTTATCATATTTGTAACAATTTATTTTATCTTTGGAGCCACCACTGGGATGACAATATATACACCAAGTATAAATAATAAGTTTTAGCAAAATCCTCAGGCCATAAATTATGTGATAATTACACATGTACACAGCATATTAGAATCCCTTCATTTTTAGATCCTTTTTTGACCAGGAATTTAGTTGCTCTGAATAACATTAAGGCAGCAGAGTTGGCTTCTAGAGATATAAAAATATATAAAAGAGATACAAGCGTGGATAAGTGCATTTTAATAAAATGTACCTTAGATGTTTTTCTGTTTGAAATTTATAAGGCCACACTTACAGAAAACAGATTTATTCTAAATGCCAAGCTAAGTAGCAGTCTCTGTGCCCCATTAAGTTACACACTGGTCCTCATGAACCAAAGAAATGATCTCACACAAAAATGAAAGTCCGCTGCTTTCCTCATGTGTATAAATATGCTTTGGCCTCAATGAATGAGTGTGAGGGACCTGATTCTTACTTTACCCTTGTGCTGCATGACCTGGTTTGGTGTGATCCTGTCACATGACACAGCACAAGTAATACCTGTAAACAAAAACATGGAACCAGCATAGGATGTCACCATAAGTGTATTTAGGTGTTCACCTGAACAAACAATTGCTGAAACCTTGGACAGGGTCAGAGTAAACCTTTTAAAATTAAGGGATTGTACTTTGTCACATTCATTAATTTCAGTCGTCTATCCTGAGTAAAACTTAGTTGAATACCCAGTGGCGTAGCGTGGGGGGTGCAGGGGGGGCCGGCCGCACCGGGCGCAACATCTGGGGGTTAGGGTTAGGGGGCGCAAATTACTTGCCTTGCCCCGGGTGCTGACAACCCACGCTACGCCACTGTGAATACCACCCTTATTTCATGCCAGAAGGCAACCTTCCGCTAGACAGTGCAGGTAAATAAAATCACTGGACAAGAAAAGTGCATAGATAAAATGTCCAAAGTTCATTCTCAAAAACTATACAGTGAATTCCCTCAACCTGTTTTGAGAAAGCTTAGGAAGCTGTGGTTGTGGGTTAACAGCAAGCTGTGGTCATGAGGTGATAGCTGTGGGTTAATAGCAATGCTATTTCAGAGAAGTGCATCTCACATTGCCAGATATGGCGACTTAAAATTTTAAGCTAAAGATAATGTCACTTCTTACATGCATGGATGCTATTGTATTGTAAAACTATGGGAATCGGGCAGTAATCCGCCAAATATATTTCCTTGAAATGACTTACAGAAGCTTTGACTAGAATTGCTGTTTTTGATGTGAAGATAAGCTTTTTTTTTTCATTTGCTAACTAATCCATCTTTCATTAAATTTTAAAGCACCTGTTATATTAATGTAATTGATTTTCTCCATGGTATCTGTGGGGAAATTGTTTTTCCCAGGATTGTTTGCGGCATTTTCTATTGAAAGGTTAAGAGGTAGAAAATGAAGCTCGCAATTTTAATGGTTGGATAAAATGTGGGGCATTCAATCTGCGCTTCTGATGTTTCTCAAGGGTCATGGGTGGTAATCCCATTGGCCTTACCCAGTTTCAATTTTGATGATTTTTCATGCTAAATCCCTCCTATTTTAAAGGTCACCTCAGCCACATACAGTGGATGGAAGAGCTCTGCATTAGTCCCGCTTTCCTGGACTCCTGAATGTATTGGGATTCGGCCAAAGGTTAGGAGAAGGCCAAAGGGTTAGGGGACGTATCCAATGCCTCTTGGCGCTTTCCTTTTTTTCTAGGGCAAGTGAGAAGAAAACAGAAAACAGTGGGGATAACCATGCAGGATCTGGAGCTCTAGTATTCTAGTTTGATTCTCCTAGTTAATTATTTTAAGATGCTCATTTCAACAAATGGATGCCTGGAGCCGTGAAAAGAGACAGACTCAAATTTCAGCTCGGGTCCCAAATATTAATGAGTGACAATCAAAGTGTAGCCCATGTGCAGTACTAAATGCAGAACTTCTGAAGAGATCCTGGACACAGGCATGAAAGCTAGGAAGGCAGAAGGCAGAGGTGGGGATGGTCTGGCCCTCTGCATGCTCTGGAGGATCATCAGTGTTTGGGTGTGATGGGAGTTGTAGTCCAACATCATCCAGAGGAACAAAGCTCCCCCATAGGTAACATAAAGTGCCTGAAAATATCTGATTGCAATTCTAAACATGCTTCCCAAGATGTGTACCTGAAGGGAAACTGTATACAAAATTGTGTGTATTAAAATAAATTAACAGCAACATGCTGATGAATTGTTAAGAGGACATTTTTTTAAAAAAAAGCTATCACAGACTGATGTGGAAATGTGGAGAACTCAACTTAAAAATGGAAAACTGAGAAACTGGGAAAAATTGAAATTGGCAGATTTGCTCATCCATAGCCAATAGTCAGAGACGTTGTGGGTTCAAAACATCGGGAGGGTACCAGGTTGGCTGTCCCTGCCCTAGAGCCACTGCCAGTCACTGTATACAATACTGTGTTTGTGTTTATTACACTCAGTGCTTTTTTCCTTAAAAAAAATGTTTAGGGGTACTCTCATTTTGACTCAAGAAAATCACCGGGAAGGGAAATGAAGCGACCATCAGAGGTGGTAACAATGAAACTGACCTATCACTGTACTAGATTCCAACTCCTACTTCACACATTAAACACTCGTTTCTGTTTGAGACTCAGGAAACACTGACAAGAAATGAAACCGCCATCGGAGGCTGACCAATCACTGTGCTAGAGAAGAAACTATTTTTTTATATATAAAAAATAGTTTCTTCTCCCATTAGATTCACGAAATGTTTGGGGGTATGTGTACCCCTGCATCCCCCCAGAAAAAAGAACTGATTACATTTATATACCAGCTTTTCTCCCAAGGAGCTCGATGTGGTGGACGTGGTTCTCCTCCTCCCCATCTCATTGTTGCAAAAACCTTGTGAGGTAGGTTAGGCTGAGAGATGGCCCAAGGTCACCCAGTGAGCTTCTAGGATGAGTAGAAATTCAAACCTTGGTCTCCCAAGTCCTAGGCTAGAATGACCAATGGACACAATATATAATAGCTTCTTGTGACTTCTGCTACTGTATTTCTGCTTGCATGATTTGTGTTATTGTTAAAAACAACAACAACAACAACAACAGTTACTTGACCTTCACCCAAAAGTCCCATGGTGGGTTCTGCTGTGTAGATGGAACAGATATACTATTCTTTTCCTCGCAGACTGAAACAAAGCTAGTTATGCCTCAAGGAAGTGCTGTAAAACAAGCCAGTTGTCCAGCAGCTCTCCAGTACGCTGCATGTCAGCATGAGTGAAACGCCTGACAAGTCAGTCTGGCTGCTTGCTGCTCCGTGTGAAAGTCCTTTCGATTAATTCTCTTTAGGCTGAGCTGCAGAAAGAGCAAGGGTGAGTGTGGCCTATTTTGTCACAGATTCAAAAACAGAAGCTTGGTGTGTTTAAACCTAACACCCACATGCCTTTCTGGGAATCAAGTACAATGGTGTTAAATGTTGCCACTGAGAGCTTTATTCTTGGCATGTTTTATGAGCAACTGTCTTCCAAAGCCACTAAAAATAATCCCATAAGTCTCTTGGTCTGGATTTCTCCTGATTAAAAATCGCCTTGGACAAAGATGTGAAGTAAGCTGAAGTCAGATCATAGCAGCAGATTTAGCTCCAATTCCCCCCACCCTCCAGGTTTTCTTTATCCATTCAACTTTTCCTAACTTCTTGGGCAGAGATGAGGATGGAAGGAAGGTTAGAAGGGGATTGATTGTGTTTTACACAGCAGTTACCGTCTCTCAGCAGAAGTAGTGATAGACAGTCCCACTTTCTCATTTTTCCAGCCTAAAATTCAGTTCTCCACATTTCTGCAGAAATTTGGATTATTATTATTTTAATCCTCACGAACATTTGTTAGCATTTTAGTGCAACTTTCGCCTATTAAGAATGTTGTTTGAGGAATATACATATACATATACAGAATATACATTTTTTTACAAGCAATGTTGCCTAATATAATGCAATTTTATGTGTTGTTTTCAGGACGGTATAGATTTTTAGTGAAAACTTTCCATTACTATGGGCATTTTTCTAGATGCTGGGTGGAGAACTGAATCCCAAAATGAAAAGTGCATATTTTAGAGTACAGTACAGCTGTGTTTCACTTCAAGTATTGCTCTGAAAAGTGTGAATTAGGCAGTTTCTCAGTAAAATCCACACAAAATTGAACATTGCTCCCAACTCTACTCAGAAATCAGAAGTAATCCCCATTGATTTCAATGGGTCTTTGTTCCCTGGTAAGTGAATGTAGAATTGGAGCTTGAGAGCTATAAAAAAAATTCATTGTTTTACTCAATTGATTTTAAAGTGATTGTTGAACTCTAACTTCTGTGAGCCCCAGCCAGCATGGCCAATGGTCAGGGATGATGAGAGTTGTGCTCTGACAACATCTGGAGGGCCATAGGTTTCCATTCCATGCAACACATGTTACTGTTCGTGTTGGTGTCAAAAATATAGAAATAATTCCTGGATGCAGAGATTCAAGTTTAGGGCAAGTACTCTTTGATGAGAGAACCATAGCAGAGATTTAAAGTCAGAAAGATGTAGAAAAGTAAAATGTGGAAATATAGGCTTAAACCTTTAAAATATGCCCTTCCAAGTTCCTTCCAAATTTCCCTCTTCCCCCAGCATAGAAAAAACCCCACAAGATTGGTTAGTTAAAAATGATATACTTACAAATTCTCCCAAAGTCAGGTTCATGTGCTTTTCCATACATCAGTCAGAGAAGTTGCACAGGCAGTAGAACTTAGCTTAGTTACAAAGCAGTAAAATTTCCTAGATTATTGGTATAAGAACTCAATAATGATTGAAGAGAGCCATGCGGCTGAGCTCATCAGGTAGACTGGGGAAAATAATAAGCTTGATTATCTATTTTCCCTGAAGGTAAGGGGAAGTGACATAGCTAAGCCTGGCAGGACAGCTTAGTCTATGGTATTATCCCTCTCATGTGTTTATGTTGGTTATATGAGGCTAGTTATCCCTCACATACCCTGCATGTCTTGTGGAGATGCATTTGCATTGGGGTTGTGATGTATCTCATTGGCCTTGGTTCTCAAGGCACCTGCTGCTTCTATACAGCAGCCCAAGAGGAGATTTCTCTCTCTCCAAATGTTCAGTTCTTTATGTGATCAATAGTTAGGCTTTTCATTTGTGCTTTGTAAAAAGAGAAAGTATCTACATTCTTCCTCCTTGGATGACATTAGAGTTATATTTACAATAGTTTGTGCTTGATATTATTCACAAATGGGACATATGAATGAGGAGAAAAACATATTGAGCAACCTATTCTTCCTTTGCCTTTTGCTGATGCATTGGTGCTTCTCAGGTCTTTGACAGTACTTTGCCAAAATGAGATATTTTTGTGCTGAAAGCCTCTGCTGTATATCTGTCCATAGATGATAAATCTGCGGATACCACCAAGACTTAGCTGAACGGCTGTTCACAGATTCCACTCCCCCCCCAAAAAGGTCTGCTTTTACTAATCATCATTATTCCATAAAAACATCAACCTCTCCCCTACCCCTGATCCCACATGTACTTGATCACAATCTTCTGCCTTTCATCATATGAGGCCCTGGCTCGATTTGTCCTTTTGCCCCAAAGCAGGTCACCCGAGTTCAGGGATAAGTTGTAATAGGGCAAGATAGAGAAGCCTGCATTGTATCTGCTTTGCTGGCTGTTCCAAACTGGCATCCAGCCTCCTAGATTAAAACCAGCACATGAGCTCTGTGCTTAAAGGAAAAACGAAACGAAATAACGAACGAAATAAGAACCCCTCATTTGGATTCAATTTTACACCATCATCTGTTTCTATCCTCAGATACAGTTCCAATTTTAATTTGTTAAGCAAGTGATCCTATGTCCTGGCTCTTACTTTGAAGAAAAAGGAGAAACTATTCAGTTCTAGAACGCAGCACAGCATTAAGAAATTGAGCTTGCAAAGAAACCCAACCAGCCTGAGAAGATCAGTAATTTGCCTGTGAAATAGTAAGAGACAACTTATGTGTGTTTCACACAAGAAGCCTGAAGCAGGCCAAAATGTACCCAGGCCAGAAATAAGATTCATAGCATTAAACTTCCTTTGAAATCTCAAGTGATCTCAACTGTGGCCCCAATCACCTTTAATCCGGCATTATTGACAATATCCTGCTCATGACTGCATGCAAATGTTTGTGTGAAAAGGGAAAGGAATGTGCTTCCCTTCAGAGAATTCAAAACCTTCCTTTCAGAGGTTATATTGCCCAGAGTGATTTACACTTTGGGTTCCTTTCTTCCCTTATTTTTTTTTCCACAGCGGCTTTTCAACCACCTTTTAATCTAATTGTCCGGCGCGCTGAAGGACAACCACAAGTGGTGTGGCAGACGTCAAAATAGTATGTGTTTGAGAGAGAATGTGCGCACAAGTTTCCTGTCGAAGGGGGATGCCAGCCCGAGCCATTGTTTTGACAATGCAGCCAGTTTGATCTCAGACAAACGAAATTCATTTTACATGGGCTAAATACAGACCTCCTGGAACAAAAGGAGAGCCAGCTGCTATAGACAGACTGTTTATCTTGAAATCATAACTGGGGAGATGGGACCAACGATATTTCATTCTTGACTTATATGTAGTACTCTGATGGGAAAGCTGTTCAATGTGAAATTCTGCCTGCTTTGCAGCTATTGCCCTTTGTGTAATTAATTACATTGCTTTACCAGGCAAACTACCCAGCGCAGATCAAAAATACAGTAAATCCAATAAATAATAATAATAATAATAATAATAATAATAATAATATTTAAGACTATTTGTAAAAGGCCCCCAAACTCTCAGTTTTTCTATATTTAAATGCAATTGTTGTTTCCAACTGCATATACTTGACAAAATGGACACATATGTATATTCATCAAATTAATGGTGCCATCTTTAAGGTGGCTAGTCTGAAAACAGACCCAGTTCTGTGGGAACTGCTTGTTCGGCTGAAACTCTACTTTCTGTAAATGAGCAATTACATGTCATTTAGGGACATAGGCATGGAATAGCTATTTTAGCTGTTGGGGGGTAGATACACCCTAATATTTTTTTGTCTCATATCCTTTGAAAAAGTCAACCCAAATTTTAGAAGTCAAGTTTATCCTTTCTCTACCTCGCTTCCAGCTGGTGCATTCCAGTCACCATTATTCTTCCAGAAGGCCAGTACCACTGGTAACCCTAGATGCCTTGCATCAAGATGTGGCACCAACACTGTCACCTTCTGGGAGACAAATAATGGTGTCTGTAAGCTAGCAGATCTCTCTCTCTCCCCCTCTCCCTCTTTGTCTCTCCAAGAAGGGGAATATGTAACAATTTGTTTCAGAAGGGCCACAGGGCAAAGGTAAGCATCTCCAGAAATGTTTCTAGATATCCTCCCACTTCTGACAGTTCCCCTCATTTCAGGGTCTTACCCCATGGTTTCCATCCTTTTTGGACATGGAAGGCACATGTGGAATATGAGAAACAGTTCTGGTCACCACTATAATATGGCTGTCAAGGATGTGTGTGTGTGTGTGTGTGTGTGTGTGTGTTGGGTGGGGTGGGGTCCTGCCTGGTCACAAAATGGCTATCAAGGGTTCCTGACATGGACAAATAACTTCCCAAGAAACCAAACAGAAGACAGGGCTGAGTTTAAGCTCCAGATGCAAAACCATATATTTGTGCCCACAAAGCACAAAAAATAACCCATTTCTTAGAAAGAAAACTTATGATACTTAGAGAAACACATCCACACTCCAAAGCCATTAAAAAGTAAAAGTCACCCAAAAAAAAGATACCCACATAAACATTACGGGCAAAGTATGGGAATAAGCCAATGCCTCTGATACATGTTCCAGCCAGCCCAGCACCTGGGAAGGTAAAACAGACTTAAAAACCCAAAAAACTGCTTTGAATGTTTTTCCTAAAGCACTTTGATTTTTTCTTCATACAATCAAGCGTGCGCTCTCTCTCTCTCTCTATATATATAATGAAATAAACATAAAAATACACGTATACACACACAATTTTATTTCTATGTCACCATACCACAGTTCAAACCATGCTCAAGGCGACTTGTAACATGAAAAAATGCATAACTACAACAAAACAAAAATAGTTTAAAAATACACAACCAAACTGAGCAATTTTCACATATATCATAACAAGATCTAAAATATAGATACAAGAACCCAACAGCAACAACCCTGCCCCTCCACCCAACAAAATCCCCTAAACAATACTCCAGACCAAGAGACTGTTCAGCAGTC
The DNA here is from genome assembly GCF_964270895.1 of Podarcis filfolensis. Classification (NCBI taxonomy): domain Eukaryota; kingdom Metazoa; phylum Chordata; class Lepidosauria; order Squamata; family Lacertidae; genus Podarcis; species Podarcis filfolensis. Next base: position 110,501,062 of record NC_139604.1, read on the forward strand.
TCAACTTTTGTAGCTGGAGTAGGGTTGACATATTTCAAGAAGTCAAAATCCAGACACAAAAGTTGTTGAGCTTTTTTTTTGGGGGGGGGGAGATTTTTTTTTTTTAGTTACTTTCTCAAATATTCACCAAAAAAATTCAACAATATGAAATCCCAAAGCTGGTGTCAGTCAGGCCAGGTAGAAAATGGCCTCCAAGACAGGGAGCAGGTCTTCCAGGGCTCACAGCCAAAATGGTGAGGTACAAGGGCCTCCATGGGTGCCAAGGTGGGTGTCTGAGGGCACCATGACCTAAGCAATTCTACCAAACATTTTCAGTCCAACCCTAGTGGTGAAATGAACCCCCACGATATGAACATTTGATGCTGCTTTATGCCAAGTCAGACCACTGCTCTGTCTAGCGCACAGTACTGTCTCTTCTGACCAAATATAGGTGGTCCATTCCAATTCTTCATGGAGATGGGGCTAAGTCCATCCTGCCCCATTTCAATGTGGCTTTTTAATTCAAAACCCTTAAAAATTGGCATAAAAACACTTTTTAGAAAGTAATTCTCAAGCAGTTCAAAGCCACTCGGGCAGCCAAATTTTATCCACACCGTACTGCCTGATAGTGACAGAATGTCAAATCCCATCACTTGCAGAGGGACTTGATGCATGCATTCAAAGCACGTGGTGGCAAGGAGTCTCACATGTTGCCTGCTCCAGGCTCTGTGTGGCTGGATTACCACTTTTTGAGAAGTTAAAAAGATGGAAACATATTTTACAGGAATGAAGGAGACAACGACACAGCCCTCCAGCCGCTTTGTAAAGGAAGCTACTGGACTGTGAATTCTGGAGTCTATTGATGGTCTGATCCAGGTTATGATCCACTTAGATCAGTGGTGTAGCATGGGGGGTGCAGGGGGGGCCGGCCGCACCAGGCGCAACATCTGGGGGTTAGGGTTAGGGGGCGCAAATCCACGGGTTAGGGGGCGCAAATTACTTGCCTTGCCCCGGGTGCTGACAACCCACGCTACGCCACTGACTTAGATTAAATTGGATGAGTCTGCTTAGGAATCCAAGTTTGTTGGATTCTTTACTCAATCCCTAACCCTGATAGGCAATGGCTTTCCAGGATCAAGACTTGATACTTGATCAGTGGAAGTAGACATTGTAATGATTGAACCTGGGTTTTTCTGCATTCAAAGCAAGCGCTCTGTCAACCTCTGAGTTACACTCCTTCTCATCTGGAGTCAACCAATGACTGTGTGATGAGTTGCTTATCACTAGAACTTAATAAATTTACTCATTGGTCGTTGTCTTTAAATAAATTGTAGAATACAAAAAAATCATATTATGGTTACATGTTGTGTTGGATGCTGAACTTTTCCCAGAGTTTCACTTTCTTGAATGGACATCAAAAAAATCCTGCTATTTTTTCAATTACAGAAGAGGTCGTCAAGGGTATGAGCTTGAGAAAATACAGAAAGAAATGGAGGAAAACCCTGAAACTCATACATGTTCCTGATTATATACCATGTCCTTCGTGTGCAAAGAATTACCTTCGGGTCATTCTCTTTCTTTTATCAGTACAAATCACGATCACCATTGACTCACTTGTGCACTTGGCACATGACATAATGGTGTCAGAGGTGGCACAGAATATATACACACACAGTCAAATTCCAACACCGTGACCCAAATTGTGTCTACAGCTGCCAAGCTGACTGGCATTGACATTTATCAGAAAGGGCTTAGTTCAGGGCTGTATTAGGTAGTACCGTAGGGAGGTTGGTGGAGCAGAGGCTTAGTGGAACGCTCCTTTCATCCTGAAATAGCGAAGTTCAAAGCCTGTCTGCATTATAATGGAAAACAAATTTGATGTTTTCATCTTCATGATGGGCCCACTTTGGAAAATTAATGTTGCCCAACTTCCTAATTGGCAAGCTCTGGTCCAAAGGAGCCTTAAGGGCTTAGAATGTGAGGGATAATTAATTGCAAAACTGAGGTTTGTTGCCAAAGAGGCTGGAAGACAAGCATGAGGCAAGGAGGGAGGTGAAGGTGATCTTGTCCAGTTCTCAGTGCTGACACAGGATCCCCAAAATCCCTGCATTCCTAATAGATTAGCTCAGATCAACCAGGTTATGGTGTGTCAAAATTAAAGAGGAACACATGTCAAAAGGCCCCATTTGCATTATATATTTGAAGCAGTATTATCCCACTCTAAATAGCCATGGCTTCCCCCAAAGAGTCCTGGGAACTGTAGTTTATAAGGGTGCTGAGATCTCTTAGGAGACCCTTATTCCCCTCCCAGAGCTATCATTTGCAGAATACTCTGGAAGAAAAATTTCACTGCTAAACTACTCCAGAAATTGTAGCTCTGTGAGGGAATAAGGGTCCCGTATGAACACTCAGTACTCTTAACAAAACTACAGTTCCCAGGATTCTTTGGGGGGAGGCACGGCTGTTCAAAGTGGTACAATACCGCTTTAAATGTATAGTGCAGACAGGGCCAAAAGACTCCATATCAGAACTGTCTGTGAGGCTGAAAAAGCGAGGTGCTTCCTTACTAAGAGTTAAGTGTGGGATTGCCATGATTTGTTCACCCACTTTAAAATGTGGGCATTCACACTGCGTCATCATCCAACCATTGTCATCCTGGTGTTTCTTGTCTTTCCTCATGCCACAGAAAGACTACCTGACCCCACCCACCCACCAAAGGATGGAATTAGAAATTTTGCCATGGGCACCATTTTATCAACCAGTTTATAGTGGTAAAGCATTTGTTTTGCATGCAAAAGGTTCCAGGTTTAATTTCTGGCATCTCCAGGTAGGGATGGGAGAGAACTCTGGTCTGAAATCCTGGAGAACCACTGTTAGTTTGCATAGACAGTACTGAACTGGATAGACCAATCGTCTGACTCTTTATGAGGTAGCTTCCTATATCCCTATGTGTTGTATTTTAATCATGTTGTATTTTGCCTAAGGGGAAAAAAAAGAGAAAGATTTTAAAATGGAAATAAATGAATAAATTGTAACACCCCCTCCCCCTTTTAAAAAAGCATGCTTTTGGACTACACCTTTTAGAGCTTCCTTGCTACTAATTAAAATGTAAAAGAGAGGCTAAACCCGATTAACAGTGTGTGATGGCACCTGACCTCTGCTTCAGAGTAAAAGCGCAGATTGATAATTAATTTTGTTTAAGTGTGTGGTAATGGAAACAGAAAGCCATTAATTTGGGAGAGAGAATAATAGCAATTTCTCCTAATTAGAGATAATTGACTTGGAATTACCTAATCAAAACTTTTAAGATGAGCAGTTTTTAACCTTATGTTAAATAAATAACAAAATAATATCAAGATAGGGTAGAAAATTAAATGTGGCTGCTTTGGATCACAGAAACTAATGGTGAACTCCGCATTTAATGTAGTGCTTGTTCAAACATTGCATTAAGGGATACAAATATTCTGTGGTTAGGCAAAACTTAGTAATATTGTATTGCACAGAACTCAGCTACAGAGCTGAATAGGTTGTGGAAAACTCTATACTATCCTAGTTCTATAATATTATTGTTTCAGTTCCTTGTTTCCTTGAGTAGCAGGAAATAGGCAGACTTCGTTACAATATCGGTTTCCCTGTGAGCAGTGAGGTGGCATATAGATTTGTTGTTGTGTTGTTGTTGTTGTTGTTACAGAAGGTTGGGCTAGATGACCCTCAAGGTCCAACTCTACAATCTATGATTCTGTGATTCCATGTCTTACTCATACGTTTATTAGAAGCATTGATATGGCTGATACTAGCTGGAGGCAGAATAGCATAAATAGATTGTTTGATCTGGAAAAGCAGTTCAAGATGTTATTAATATGGCTGTCTGTGCAGTGTTGATTTACTTAGTATTTAGGCAGGTGTTCAACATATCTTTCTATCTCACTTTCACTATACCACCCCTCTGACCTCTTTTGCCATCCCAGCAACATGGGATCTGCCAATTATAGCCATTGCTAATCTTTCAGAACAGGGATGGGAATCGGTGTGAACCTCCACATGATGTCCCATCTAGCAAGACATGAATACAAGATCCTTCCCTCCAGTTGTGTCTCCCAGAAACTGATATTCAGAAGCATACTGCCTTCATCAGTGGTGGTAGAACCTAGAACATAGCCATTGTGGGTAGTTGCCATTGATCACCTTATCCTCCATGAATTGGACTAATCCCCCTTTAAAGCCATCCAAAATGGTCGCCACTACATCTTATGGTCACCCCTGATCTTTAGCCATGCTGGTTCAATGACATCTCAAGGACTACTGGTTCCCCAACTCTGTTTTATAACCTGGTCAAATTCTGGTATGGGGATGAGCACCTGGGTCAAGCTTCTCACATTACCTGCGAGACCAGATGAAGAATCAACTCAGAAGCATCTCCCATGCTGCTGGAATAATGTTAAGCTTTAAAAGAAGGTATCCAAACCAAATGAGATGAGGACCATAGGTCATCTCTATGAACTACTGCAGTTGTCCATGATAAATAAATCTGAATGAAACCCACCCTGTGTGTGCACAGCTGAAGTGGGTTCTTCCTTAACTAATAATAACCATTGTATCTCAAAAAAACAAAACACGAAAGCAAGTAAGAGCAGGTACACAACAAAATCAAATTACTGCCATTTCTACAGGCAGTTAAGTCTACCCAGGCTTCCATTAATTTTATTGCAACATATGCCCTCTGAAAGACACACAGGATTCCTCCTTTGGCAGAGCATAAATTTGACCCTCAGTGAAAACAAAGAATAAAGGAAAAGAGATTAAAGCTGACCCCCACCCAAGAAAAATTGAAAGCTGCAATGATATCAAAATATCTAACAAGGATTGCGTTGGCAGCACCTTTGAAAAAATAGGGTCTATTGTATTATTCTTCTGTTCGTACTTAAATGCAGCTTAGCATGCTCCATATATAAGGTATTATGTCATAATTAAAGTAACTTGGGTCAGAGGGGGTCACATGCAAGTTATTGGATTCCTCATCCAATCACCGCTGCATTTAATAAAGTGAAATGGACGCAAAGCTAGAACTGAGAACAGGCTTGATCAAGACATTCGCATTTGAAGTTGGTTCCCCTCACTCAAACTTCAGCTAATTACTGTTGTTCAGCCATCTGAATGCTTAATTGTATACACAACTCATCCCCTCCCCGTTTCATGGCTAATTCGTCTTCAGGCCTTTCTGCTTAAAAAGTGGAAAGCAATAATGATAAAAATAGCAACATCAATAGCTGCAACGTGATAATAAGGATAGACATGCAGTTTTCCACTTCCGATTTTAGCTCATGAGAATCTAGCTGTCTGAGGTTTTTAAAGGTTGTTTGTTTGTTTGTTAGATCTGGTGAAAGAATGGATAGGTTCACACTTGACAATAACCCAGTGATGGCAGAGAACCTTCATCATACTGAGGACTATATTGCCTTTGGGGTAACATCCCAGGTGCCACATTCCACTAGTGAGTGGAGCCACAGGCAATAAAGAGCAGCAATGAATCATCAAATTATAGAGATGGAAGGGACCCTGAGGATCATCTAGTCCAACCCCCTGCACTGCAAGAATATGTGGCTGTCCCATACAGGGATTGAACCTGCAGCCTCGGTGCTAACAATTATACATTTCACCTTTTTATGGCTGACTAGCTTTACATATACGCATCACTTCCTAGCCTCCTTCCAAGCAAGTAAATAACATTATAAAAGTTCAAGGACACATTCAAGCCAGGCAAAAACACCCAAGGAGGGTGAAAAGTCAGCCTGGAGAGGTGGTGTGGAAGAGGGCCAGAAAAAGGAGCCTGGAGGAATGCATATTTTGCCCACACCAGAGATTCCCTTCCCCTGTGTAAACTATGGCTTAGTACTTGATGGATAGGTTGAAGTAAGGCTTTACCTTAACCTTAGTAAGCCTGAGTAAAATACCTGGGTTATTCTACTCCCTGCCACCTTTTATACTGTTGGAAGGGGGAGTTCTGCAAAGGCTAGTTTTAGTCTCAGGAAATGTCAGCTTGCTGTCTCTTATGAAACAGGACCCCAGCTTAAAAGAAAACAGTTCATTAAGCAAGGCACATTCGCAGCCTGTGGTTTGAAGTTAGCTTCTTTTGGAACATAACAAAGTCTGTTACAAAGAAGGATTCCTGGATCCTAGTACGTGACAAGCTGGCATTCGTTGAAATCTAAACTGATCTTCAGAGAGGTCATCCTCTCTTCACCATGTGGGAGAAGGGGAGGAGGTGCCTGGGTTTGTGGAAGTCCATCCACATAGAGCTAAACCACAATTTAATGTTACATGTGCATGCAGCCAATTATGTACAGCCATGGTCATAACATGTAATACTTGTAAACATATGGGGCAAAATGAAACCATGTAAACTGGAGGCAAAAGGATTTGTTGTGAAAAAAGAAAGAAAGAAAGAAAGAAAGAAAGAAAGAAAGAAAGAAAGAAAGAAAGGAACATGTGAGGATAGCATTCCAGAAAACCGTGGGCAATGCACTTGACCTTTCTGTCTCTCAATCAGCTAAGCTAGGAAATTGGTTTAAAGGGACAGCAAGTCCTCACTGCAAGCCAGATGTTGTGTGGAAGGATCACTTTTGTGAGTAAAAAAGCTGAAGCAAAAAAAATTAATAATAACTGTAAGTCAGTTGCTGAAAAAAAAGAAGAAAATCACATCTGGGCTGTCAACTTTGATGCCAAGTGTCAACCGGCGTAGACGGGAAAGTAACCAAACCATAACCCTTGCCCCATCCAAATCTATTTATAATGGCAGAGGTATGTGTGTAGAGTTAACCTTTAACTTACTTTAATTGGATATATATATATATATATATATATATATATATATATATATATATAAATAAACTTTTGGGACCCCTTCGGCACTTTCAGCCTAGCTGGATCTATAGACTTCAGGAAATGGTTTTTTGCAGCAATTTGAAAATGGAAATTTCAGTGGCTTGTTCTATTATGGTTGAAGTACTTAAAGAGCCATTACACTATAAAAGACATATTGATATCCTTGGGTTCATGGTAGAAAAAGCTAAGGCTACAAACCTGTACAAGTTTTCCAAATATTGAACTCTATTTGTATTCTACAGTGAATATAGAAATAGCCTATATAGCTTCTTCATCCCCTATGTCCAACCAGTCCTCTAATCTAGGGTTGCCATATTTCAAAAAGTAAAAAACCAGGACACTCCAAGAGTTGTTGTTTTTTAGACAAACCCCAAAGTTGCCCCCCCAATTGCTCTGATATCAGGAATAAGCCATTTTAAAGTGATGCACTTTGAGATAAAAAGATCTCTTACTTTGCATATGAACTAGCAGGGTCTGAAGTGGCAGTGACTGACCAGAAAATGAATTTTGGGGTTATGGTGAACAGCCTAATGAACACATATACCCAGTGAGCAGCAGCTGTGTCTCCATCGTTCAGCCCAGGCACTGAGGTCCTCCTCCGAGGGTCTTCTGCTGGTTCTCTCACTGTGAGAAGCGATGTTACAGGGAACCAGGCAGATGGCCTTCTCGGTAGCGGCACCCTCCCTGTGGAACACTTTCACTTCAGATGCCAAGGAGATAAAGAACTACACAACTTTTAGAAGACACCTGAAGGCAGGGAAAAATTTAATGTTTGATGTTTTAGTATGTTTTGATATATGTTGTGACCCTCCCAGAGTGGCTGGGGAAACCCAGCCAGGTGGGCGGGATATTATTGTTATAATTAATTAATTAATTAAGCAAGTTCCACATTGCGGATTATTAGAAAATGAATGAAAATAAAACTGCCAATATCATAATTCTGTTAAGCAAACCATTGGTTTTACCATTTGCAATACTGTGTGCAATTCTGTTCACTGCTCCCCAATAAGGACACCGAAGAGTGGGGAAAGTATCTTTGCAAGCAATCCTTAGTGTGCTCTACTAAGTTCCAGGTTTCTAAGGCCTAATTAGTGTGCCTAATATGCCTTAGAAGCTTCAAGATCTCCTTGGGCGCGACTGCTGGAGAAATTCAGACCTGTGAGCTGGATACTGCCCTCCATGCCTCTCCATCTGACCCTCTGGACTCTCCTCAGGCCACACACCCATGTTGGCTCTGTTTTGCACCCTTCTCAAATGTTTTACCTGGCTGGAATATGCCCTTGAACTATCATAATGCCTTTTGCTTGCCTGTGTGGAGGCCAGAGAGGAGTGTGTGAATGTGTATAGAAATATAGCCTACTGTACAAGGAGAAGGGGATGACAGAGGACGAGATGGTTGGACAGTGTTCTCGAAGCTACCAGCATGAGTTTGACCAAACTGCAGGAGGCAGTGGAAGACAGGAATGCCTGGCGCGCTCTGGTCCATGGGGTCACAAAGAGTCAGACACGACTAAATGACTAAACAACAACAGAGCTAAAATTTACATTCATTGCTCCTGGCACTTTTGCCTCTGAATTTGCTCTGCCAGTGTCTTGTGGCCCCCAGAAGGTTGCATTGAAGGGAATGTGGCCCTTGGGTTAAAATATGCTTCCTCCTCCGGTGGTGTAGCATGGGTTGCCAGTGCTTGGGGCTGCGCAGAAGGGGGGGGGAGGGAGGGACATGGATGGAATGCACATGCACATTTAACTGCCTAATTGCATCTGCAGCACCCAAGAGATTGCAGCCACAGAGATAAGAAAAGAAGAGCTGTTCTATTGTTTGGAAAGGTCATTTCCATTTTCAAGAGAGCCCAGTGACGGAAGTGACTGTGCTGTAGCTCAACAGGCCTGGGCCTTGTAAATGCTTGAATGGATGGTAACATGGAAATCCCTTGTATGCTATCCTGAAGTCGATAATGGGAAACGGTGGGATATGAATGCGGTAAATCCAGTAAATAAAATTAATTATATAGTATGTGCTTGTACTTCTGTTAAAGCGTGTTCTCCTTCATGGAGAGCACGTGTTGCGGTTGGGGCTGCCAGGACACTCCAAAGTTGTGGGGCGGGCTAATTGATGATTGGCCACTGATCCGATTGGGCTTCCCTTGTTGTTGGGAAGAAGTTAATATTGCCATTTGTTGATTGACAGCCAGAAATGCTAAAACTCTTTGCACGAGGCTAGGGCTTCCTCTTTTCGCCCGTGCATCAGATTGCCCGTCCCTCCCTCCCTAGAATTAGGGTTGTTCGCTTTGATCTTGCTATGCCTGTCATGGGGTCATCTGTTTTGGAGCAGGGGCCTGGTAGGAATTTTGTGCATCTGGCAGATTGGCTGGGGCCATTTGGTTTTTGCCTACTGTCTAGCAAATCATCACAACTTGTAAGGTTGCAGTTAGGCATTGGTTTATGGTTTGGTTGGTTGAGGGGCATGGATTGGCTGTGCCTGCCCCTCTAATGCTGCTGCTGCAAGGGATTCTGTTAAAGGAATCAGGGGCTAACTATTGCTTGTCCACTCTGTCAAGGGGGCTCAGGCCACTGCAAGAGCTCCTGGCTGCATTTGGGATGGGCTGAGGGCAGGTTCCCTGCTCCGTCGCTGCCCCCAAGTGTATTCCCCCTTTCTGACTTTCGCAGGCGTGCGGAATGTCAGACTGTCCTCCATGCTGGGGGCAGCTAGTCGCAACCAATGCCTAAGCAACCACTCACATGTTTGTATTTTAATAAAGTTGTGGCCAAAATTATGCCAAAACCTTAAACTAAAATTTTGGTGTGATGTGTGAGTTATTTGGGGTGGCCCTGGGGACCTCGACACGCAAAATGATCTAGGAAGGAGCGATGGAGAAATGCACACAGAAAGATAGATATAGTGTATATAATGTAAATGGGCAGACAGGGCATTATAGTACCAGATCTGAGATGCAGTACTTCTGTGCAGCCAGACTACATCTGTCAAACTGAGAGTAAGTTCATTGCGGAGCTCACAACTGGAAAGTGAAATCAACTGAAGCCTGAAGTCATTGGGAGATTAGGTTTAAATACCCAAGTGTGGGTAGATCCGGCATATGCACAGACACATTTTGCTGATTACACCTAAGCACTTCCTGATAAGATCTTCCTGAACATTTCGAGTCAATCCATCCCTAGCCCAAATCCCAGGGATGCTCCGGAACTTAAGTCCGGCATAAATTTGGCTCATTCGTGTTAGAAATCAATGTAGTACAACAGGAAAAAGACTCTCTGGAAGATAGCAATTTAATTTGTGTGCAGAAGGATGAATAATAGACATCTGGCTTAGCAGGAATGAACAGTAGCTGAAGCAGCATGGGAAGCATCTTCACTATTATTAGCAATTCAAATTCAGGTATCAAATCGGCACTTTATTTGAATCATTCATCAGAATTCGCTTGGAGGCTAAAACTTTCTCTTTTCAAAGTTCTGAGAGTCCTCCCCCTCCCCTCCCCACCATCGAAACAGCTTTTGCTCCCTCCTCTGCAGAGTGGGCAAAAATAAAAGCATAAACATGTTAGAACGACAAGGAAAAATATCAAAGCATATTGTCCAACTGTATTAAGTCCCCCCCACACATTTAAACCATAATTGTAGCATTATTTACAAACGACGGAGTCCCAAGTCTAATAGAAAATTCTGAAATGGCTTTCTCAGGGGCATTATTCTGACTTTAATGTGCTTAGAAGACTTTCACTGATGTGCAAACTTGGCTTTTAATCTTTGTTAATAGATATCAGCAGCCGTCCTGTTGGGGACTTTTAGCATGATCTCACACTGGAAGGGAAAAAAAGGCTTAAGCAATACCTGCTGCCAACTATACAGAGATTTTTCATTATTGAAAGATAAATCTTGGAAATTATGTTTGAGACTCGCCACAGAAAGCTTCCCCTATTATTTTATTCTTATTTATTTTATTTTATTTCTCTGTATATTTGCTCATAGTCCTATACAGACTTTCCGAATATGAATATTCTCAACATCAGGAGCATGGATGGGGACTGACTCAGGGGCTCTACCTGCAATCTCTACACGTTAATCATGCTGATTTGCTCAGCATGTACAGAGTTTATGCGTGTACATGCCGCATATGCACAAACTGCATGATCTGGGACCCTGCGGAGTGCCTTACATGAATATAACTGGTGCATGGATAGGTTATGTGCATGCATAGCTGATCAACACATGGAGTTCCGATGTGGGGTCTGCCCCATATAACTAGTTGCTCTCCACTGATTAATTTCCCCCTTATTTGAATGTGCCTGAAGTCTAACACACACACACAATCAAAGTAATTCATCATATATTCAGATGTTCAGTTCACTTCTTCAACCCAGCAGCACTTGTCACAGAGGTTGTGTGTCCTTTAAATCCTCCACACATTGGAAGGTGTGCATTCTTCAATATAATTTGGCTGCAGGAGACCCCACACTCTATCTCTATGTAACCATCCTACCATGTTAAGCTACTAAGAGGCTAATCAACTTCTTAAATGCCTACTAACCTAATCCTCTTGTATTGTAACTTTTACAGTGGTACCTCGGGTTACATACGCTTCAGGTTACATATGATTCAGGTTACAGACTCCGCTAACCCAGAAATATTACCTCGGGTTAAGAACTTTGCTTCAGGATGAGAACAGAAATTGCGCGGCAGCCGCACGGCAGCAGCAGGAAGCCCCATTAGCTAAAGTGATGCTTCAGGTTAAGAACAGTTTCAGGACCTCCAGAATGAATTAAATACTTAACCCGAGGTACCACTGTATTTTTTCTCTCTTGAGAAGCATATGGAGAAGATATCAAGCCCAGGGTGCAAGGAAAGCATAGCACAGCTATAGGAATAAGGTGAAAATATCACCATTGAGGCTCAACAAGATTCAGGGCTGTGGAACATTAAGGAAGGTGAGGTTTAGTATTGTTGCTGAGGTGGAGGGAAAGGGACACCCATTTCACACATCCTTAGGTAACTCAAAGTTTCAATGGCACCCCTCTCCCTGAAATGGTCCTCTCCCTCTTCCCTCTCTTTGCTTGTCTCTTCCTCTGGGTCCATTTAGTATCACCTCTCTAAGAGAGGCAGAGTGCAAGGTATGTGGAGGTTGACGTCTCTTCTCCTTCTTCCCACTACTTGCTTCCACAGAGAGAACATGTGACAAATAAGCAACAGGGAGCAGAAGCAACAGAGCCAGGGGGCTCCAGGGATCAGCAGTGGGGGGAGGGAGGACTACTGGAGTGTGGGTCTTGGAAAGTGTCCAGTGATGCTGGCCTCTGGTGCCAACCTTGCAGCTCTCTGCTAAGTGCAGGTGCTGCTGTTGTTACAGTTGCTGCTGCTAAATCAAAACTGTGAATTAGTAGTCAGATGATGTTGGTCATTTTGAAAAGAGGTGCTTTTATTTTCGTGTGTGTTTTCTTCTTCCAATAAAAAGCTTAAATGGAAGAAAACCACAGGATAATGCTGGCGTAAAAGACACAATTACAAGGCTCGAGTGATTTCTGTGCTTATCTGTGCTGCAGACTTGGTGCATTGTGTAGGAACCGATCAAATTTGCTTTTCAGGATACCTGCCAAATTACATGGCTTGATGAGCCTATGCGATGTCTGCCAGCGTACTTCATTCCTGACCCATGACACTCTTTGTTATTTCAGTCCTCCTGGACCTTTTTTGGGCATGGAATGCTAATCTCCTTGGAAATGTGCCAATTGACATGGCTGTTCTTTACAGCAAGTATATGGGGTCTGATCCAAGGCTCAGCGAAAGCTCGCTTAGCTGATGTCCTTTGTAGGACACTCAAGAAAGGATAACATCTAGGAGCCAATCTGCCAAAGCTATTCTCTGTCATCACCTAAGTTGGCTATCCAGCATGAATTTAGACTGGCTTCTTGTTTCCCCCTTGTCTGTTGGACTATAGACTTTACATGGAGTTTAGAGTTTAAAAAATAATAATTGAAGTTTAAAGGTTGGAGTTTAAAGGCATTCTTCTGGCCCAGATGGAAGACATTTGAATTTGTCTAATTTTTAGACACCCAAGGGACGCGGGTGGTGCTGTGGGTTGAACCACAGAGCCTAGGACTTGCCGATCAGAAGGTCAGTGGTTTGAATCCCCACGACGGAGTGAGCTCCTGTTGCTCAGTCCCTGCTCCTGCCAACCTAGCAGTTCGAAAGCATGTCGAAGTGCAAGTAGATAAATAGGTACCGCTCCAGCAGGAAGGTAAACGGCATTTCCGTGCGCTGCTCTGGTTCGCCAGAAGCGGCTTAGTCATGCTGGCCACATGACCTGGAAGCTGTATGCCGGCTCACTCGGCCAGTAAAGCGAGATGAGCACCGCAACCCCAGAGTTGGCCACGACTGGACCTAATGGTCAGGGGTCCCTTTACCTTTACCTTTAAGTCTTCTTCAGGACTGTGATCAAGTGAGGGGAAAATGAGGGCAAGCTGACGAACTCCACATACCCCATTACTGTTTTCGTATTTATTTAATAACTCAGACACATACTACTGAAATGAGAGAGAGAGTGGGGGGAGAGATTATTTTAAGTAGGAGATGTCTGAGTTATTAAATATATATTGTTTGTATGTTGAAGTTCCCAGTGGAATATACCTGAGCTAAAGCAGTAGTGAGGTACTCTTACAGTTTTTGTCTGTACACAGGTACAAAAGATTCTGTGTGTGTGTGTGTGTGTGTGTGTGTGTGTGTGCGTGTGTGTGTGCGTGCACGTTCAGCAGATGAATCCTTAAAAATGCCAATTTATGCTCTTCAGATAGGATCACCAAGCACAATAATGTAATTTAAGGATTACCCTGCTAAACTACCTGAGTGGATGCTTGAATTAAGTCAAGCAACTTCTTATATGGGGAACAGATGTATCTACTGATTTATAAATAACTCAGGTCCTACTTTATTTCTACATTAGGGTCAAGACCCTTTGTGGGCATGGAAATTGACTCACAATGGAATATTATTTTTAAACGATGGCACAATTGGACTCCAGGATTTCAGCATCTCTTCTAAATGGAGGATCCCTTTTCTCTTTTAGAGAACACTGACACACCAAGTCATTGAATCCTAACATGAGGACGGGGTGGGTAGAATTGACAACAGTCTATTCAAATATATCCAAGAAAGAAATAGTTTTCTATCATTGTTCAGGCTGTCACTTAATATGAGACTGGCACATTTACAAGGAAATTTTGCCATAGAAGAATGATGGAGAAAAATCATCCATTCATAATTTATTCCATATATTTCACCAGAATCTAGGTATTACAAACAAAATAGTATAAGAATGTTTGTCAGACTTACATGCCACTCTCCACTGCATGTAGAGATGGGAGAGTCATGAGGTGTTGGCTTGTATTCCTCATCTTCCCTGACCATTGGCTGTCCTAACTGAGGCTGATGGGAGTTGAAGTCATACATTACTTACCATGGGCTAATGAGTTCCATCAGTGCAAGGATTTCCACTTGCGCAATGAAACTTCAGCCCCTCTTCTCCTCCTACGCAGACCCTTGTCTTTCAATAATCTGTTCTAGGGTACTGTGGAACCCCCAGGACAGATTTAATGGACGTGCAACGAGAGAACATTCCATTGCACAATGAGAAATCCCTGCACTGACTGAATGTTCACCTCAGCAATATGCTGGATTCCACCACATGTTGTACATTCTCTGACCATTATGCATCATCCCCTCTCACTGATCAGTCAAGCAGCCCAGTCCCATTTTCACTATTCTCCATGGTTGCCCAGCATTAACGACATCCTTCTCTAATGGTCAGCAGGCACACCTGAATGTTTGGCATGCACTGTAATAAGAGGAAAACATTTTTGTCCTTTCCCTCTAACCGGCACCACTCCCTTTTGATTATTTATTCAAAATTGCTCCTTTTCTTCGTCTTTGCAGATGAAACTGAATTTCTGAATGGGTTTCACTTAATGAATTATTTTGTTTCAATCTCCATGCCACAGGCAACTATTGAGTTTTCTGGTTTGCCGGTTAGTTGGTAACAGGAAGTTTGGAAGAAGTTGCTTTGAGCTTCAAGAGCCTCCTAAATTCTCTTGTGTTCATAAATCTTTTACTGTAGCATTTGTTTTGCAATTGAAGTTCTCACATTCCCATTCAAATCAATGTTTGCACGCATGACAGGTGCTTTTAGACTTCAGAATTAGCATATGCAGCGAAGGTTGTTGCGCATAAGAGGAGTCAAAGCTGAAAAGCTTTGCTTTCTTTTAGGAAGGCAAAACCCTTATATCTAATGTTTTGGGGGTTCTTATCAAAGGTGTGTAGATCAGAGCACAAATATCTAAGGCAGGTGTGAGGAACCTTGGGCTCTCCAGATGCTGTTGAATTGCAGATCTCATCAGACCTGGCAAGCATGGCCAATAGCCAGGGATGATAGGAGCTGCAGTTCTGCAACACCTGGAGGCCCAAATGTTCCCCGCACCTGATCTAAGGCAATCTGTGCAGTCCTCAGCCTAATTTTTAAAACTCTATGCAGGCAATCAGTCCAGAGTTCTGGCATGAGTGATCTGTCTCTCAGCCCACAGTCTGCAGAGTGGGGAACAAGAGGGAGGGAGAGGAAGAGCAAGAAGGAGGTATCAGAAAAATACAGAAAAAGAAAAGGACATTGCAGAAAAAGTGAAGGGAGTGGTAGGAAATGAAATGAAATGTGTATGTATGAGGGACATGGGTGGCGCTGTGGCCTAACCACTGAGCCTCCTGGGCTTGCCGATTGGAAGGTTGATGGTTCAAATCTCTGCAACAGAGTTGCTCTTTCCCAGCTCCTGCCACCCTAACAGTTTGAAAGCATGCCAGTGCAAGTAGATAAATAGGTACCGCTGCAGCAGGAAGGTAAGTGGTGTTTCCGTACATTCTGGTTTCTGTCATGGTGTTCTGTTGCGCCAGAAGCGGCTTAGTCATGCTGGCCACATGACCTGAAGAGCTGTCTGTGGACAAATGCCGGCTCCTTTTTATTTTTTTATAATGATATTTTATTGGATTTTAACAAAACAGAAAAAAAGTTTACAAAATCTTAAACAATAAATTCAACACAAAAAACATAGAAAAAACATAGAGAAGAAAAACAAAAAAAGAAGAAAAAAGAAGAAAAAAAAAATCTCTCTTTTCAATTTCTCACCATTTCCCCCTTTTTAACTTATTTTCCTGACTCCCTCCCACCTCCCTCTTTGTATTCCAATTAACGATATGTTCAGCAAATTCATACCTCTTATCTTACCCTTGATTATATATCCCCATATAATATCCTCATATTTTCATTTTTAATCAAACCGTTTTTGCCAATTCTTATTTCACCTTATTTCTCAAACCACTTCTTTTTTACAATAATTTCATTAATTTCATTAATTTTATCTTGTCCTCAAATCATTAAACTTTCAAAATTTAGACTAAATTTTGCTAGAGCCGATTACATCCTTTCCAACATCTTTTAATATTTCATTAGTATTAAACTAATTCCATAGATATAGATTAATTACACAAGACATTTCTCATTCTAGATTAGTCCAGCGCCCCTTTTCCTGGTTCACGGCAATGTCAGTCCATATATCATTATATCCATATCAGTCAGGTGTCCTAATATCCGAGGCTCTCAAATCATATCTAAGCCCCTTCTGCGAGTTTTCTTGTTCCTGTTTGTAGTTACATACATCCTTGATCCCTGTTGAGTTCTTTCGCCTTTCCTTCTCTTTCTCCTTGGGAGTCCAATCACCGGGTGGTTCCGTACAGTAACATTCTTCCTTTCCTTTTCTCCAATTGTCCAATTCCCCGGTGTTGCACTCCCCAGTGTTTAGTTTGTAATCCAAGAAGTAATTGTTCCAAAAAAAATTCTTCCACTCGTTTCACAGTCCCACCAAAGATAAAAATTTTCTTAAATCCAAAGTTTGGCCAGTGTCCTCCAAAGTCCATCCTCTGTATCTCCATCTTTCTCTGACCTTGCAGTTGCCCTATTAAATCTGTCTCCTGCATAGATTGTTGTACAATTTCTGTGGCATCTTCCATTGGCACCTCTTTACTGACTTTAGCTGTATTGTCCCTCTTTTGATTCATCAAAATCATTTTCTCCTCCAGCTGTCGCAGCCCATCATATATTTTGTTCAGAGCAGATAAGACTTCCTCTCTATTCATTTCTGTCAAGGTCAGGGAGCTGGTCCCACGCTCTAGTTTTCCCTGATACAATGTTCTCTTTATAACTGAAAAACAGGCACACTGGCTGGCTTCCTCTAGGGGGTGTAGTTACTTTTTGGCATCCATCTTTAAATTGTATCCAACAAGGAAAAATTCCTTTCGATTTCCAGATACTTTATTTCCTTTCAATATAAAACAAACAGGCAGAAAGCGGCTTTGGAATTATTTTTCCCTTTTCCAATTCTGTATATCAATTTTTCTATTTTCAATTTATAAGTATCACCGACCGTTTCTTTCCTTCTTTCCTGCCATTCCGTCCCCAGGTTAGGGACAGTGGAAACTTATTTTCTTAAATTTCTCTCTGCAGGCTTAAAAAGTCAAATTTTCCCCCCTTTCCTCCTGCTGTCAAGGGGGGTTTTGATGGTTAAAAATGCAGGAACCTTCAGGCTATCTGTTTTCCCGGCTTTTAGCTTGTAAAATCTTTGCTTTGATCTTTATACAAAGGACGGGAGGTGGACTTCCTTTTTACACCTTCCCGTTTCAGGTCAAATTCCAGGCTGTATTTTCATGCAAAATTTTCAATTGTCCTATTCACGGGTTGTTGTTTAGAATCCGAATTGTCATAGGAAGAAGGACAGCGCTCTCCGACAACAGCTGTGCAGCATCGCTCCGCAGAGTTAGCGATTGACTCTCAGCACCACACCAACCCCCGTCTCCTCTGGAGCCCTTTATAGGGTTCCTTTGCCAAACGGGGGGGGGGGCGCAAACGGTGCCCGCCAAGTCCCAGGTCCGCAGGCTTCTTCCGCCTGCGGTTTTTAAAGGGTCCCCGCTTCGCTGCAGCGGTAGGACCCGATTTCCACGGAGCTGTCTCCCTCTGAGTTAGAGGGAATCCGCCATTGTCGGAGGCGCCGCCTCCAGGAAGCCAAATGCCGGCTCCTTTGGCCTGAAGCAAGATGAGTGCAGTACCCCATAGTCGCCTTTGACTGGACTTAACTGTCCAAGGTCATTTACCTTTACCTATGTATGAGAAAAGAGTTGAGGCCCAACCAAAATGTCACTCTACCAAAAACGAGAGACCTACCCCCTATTATTTGAGAGTAGCAGCAGCAGCAACAACAACAACAACAACAAACTGAGCCATGTTAAGCCTGGTGAAGTCTTGGGTAGAGAGATGAGGGGAGTATTCCATACAAAGTTGTACTGGACTGTGGGTCCAGATTCAGTTAATTCTGGATTCTGGCAGCACACTGATAAAGGAAGTCTGTTGCAGTTTGTGGAATCATTGGCAAAAGGGGGTAAAAACATTGTTATCCTCCTATAAAGAAAGTGATAACAGGACAAAAAAAAAGACACAAAAAGCTGCAGCAATAAAAAGGAACAACAGTCTATAAAATTTTATTCTCAAAGTTTTGCATCAATCAGCATTTCTCCTAAACGTTTCTAAGACTCTTGGCCATATAACGTATGCCAACTGGTCAAAAATGAAACAGTTTTCTACTCTCTCTTTTTGTTAAATGTATGTGTAGGGGATGCGGTCTCAACTTTGTAAGTGGTTATTTGGGGGGGGGGGAATCACCAAGAATAAAGTAAGGTCATAGCAGAATATTAAAATAATACATTCACAGCCCATTATTTTACTTATTGCAGTTAGCAGAAGTGCTTTCCTGTTAAATGGTTTTCTTAAATACAGTGCCTGATATTGGCTGGTTCCTCAAGTGACAAAAGCTGTCCATAAAGATAGGGACTTGGCCTTTTAGAGAAAGAGGAAATTAAAAGGGGATTTTGATGCCATTTCCTAGCTATTAGTTTGTCCGAACATGAAAAATAGCTTCAGGCCTGATGTTTCAGAGCAAAGGGTATCAATGGTAAGCATTATAGTCAAGTCAGTGTGGTGAAGTGTATTATTTTGTGAGTCCAGCAGATAATATGGTATCTGGCATGCAATTCAACATCCTAAGAATCTCAGCTTTCTTACTTTTTAAAGAGACATGCTTAGACCATAAAATGGTGAGAGGGTGGACTTAAGAAGTATTGCTCCTTGATTGATGGGATCTCAGGTCTGGCTATGAGTACAGAACACAGTCGCCACTGAGAACTTAATCTGACTCACAAGTCTTACCCAGCCTTACCAGCCAAATACTGGTGGCCAGTGCTTTTTTCTGGGGGGACGCATACCCCTAAACATTTTATGAATCTAAGTTTGGCCCCATTAAGGGGCAGTATTTCAATATGAGTAGGAAAATGAGAGTACCCCTAAACATTTTTTTTAAGAAAAAAAGCACTGCTGGTGGCCTTCACCACAGGTAAGTGGTTATTACATATACTTGCCCTCTCACCCATGTTACAGATGTTTGACTGGCTTCAATGAGAAGTTGGGCATTTAGTGTCACTAGTTTCATGCTGCAGACCAATCTTTCAGCAAAGATTTGGCAGGCATCCTCACTCCTGACCTTCAGGCTCCTCTTTTTATGCCATCAGGACCATGCAGCTGTTTAAACTTTGGTATTTTATATGAGTTGGTAGTGTATAAACATTTTGTATAAATAAAATGAAATGTGATGATAATAGATAGGGACTTTCCCCAGATAGCTCAGCAGAACAGAGTTCCTTTTCTCCAGTTGGTAGTGGTTGATTATGATTATGTTAAATAGCCCTTGTATTCCTTGGTTGTTCCTCAATTGCTTCTTTCTTTGACTATAACCTGTATTTGATTGCCTAATAAACTGGACTTGTTTGTTTGTTGTTCTTAAGATTTCTTACCCGCTTTTCACCACAAGGTCAACAAGACAATACAATTAGTCATCAGATTAATACGCAGCTTTAAGGAGGATCACAAAAAGTACTTTTCAGGTGTTAAAGTCCAGGGTAAAAACAGGTGCATCTTCCCTGTATGACGAAAGCTGAGTAATGCTGATGCTGAAAGCACCTCTGTATGAGTAGTGTTCAAGATTTTTTTGAGGGGAGGGCAGTAAAAGTGGGATGGTGGATTGCCAACCCCCTCAAGACATCAGTTATTGCAACATCCTCTAGCATAGTCAGTGCACCTGTGTAATAAATGATATGCACTTATTTTCCCCACCCTGCTCAAAAGAGAAGTTAATCAGGAGGGAAGCATTAGTGATTAGTCAGAGCATGGATTTCCTTTATGAAAGAGCTTGCCATACCTCTGAGAGGAAAATGCATTAGGAATTCAGCATTGATGTAATTATCTGCAAACATTAAAAGAACATTATAGTTCAGGGTGAAATGTGCCATATGTCTTTCACTACCTAGGCACAATGGGGTGTCCTGACAAGCCCATTAAGGTGGGTCCCCATTGTGCATAGGCTTTGAGGACATATGGTTCGTTTCCAAACTTTCCGAACATTTCCTTCTAGCCGTTGCTTTCTCTAGCGTCCTTAAACAATGTTTAAATGTAATGTTTTGGTTCTAGTGATAAATTGTCAGGATTTTGTCAAAGGTCTCTTGCCCCCCACCCACCTACCATCACACTGCCCTTACCAGAGGCCCAGAAGACTCTGTGTTATATTTGGCAATAGGTGTACAGATCTAGAATCTGCAGTAAAAGAAAGAATGATAAAGATACAGTGGTACCTTGGGTTAAGAACTTAATTCGTTCTGGAGGTCCATTCTTAACCTGAAACTGTTCTTAACCTGAGGTACCACTTTAGCTAATGAGGCCTCCTGCTGCCGCCGCCACATGATTTCTGTTCTCATCCTGAAGCAAAGTTCTTAACCCGAGGTACTATTTCTGAGTTAGCGGAATCTGTAACCTGAAGCATCTGTAACCTGAAGCATCTGTAACCCGAGGTACCACTGTGTATGTATTTGCTTCAGTACGTGGGTCATAAAAGGAAGAAGTCTTTACAAACACAGGAAGCTAGACACCAAATGCTTTTTTAAAAAAATAGAAAAACTGAGCCCATTTTCTTAAAAAATCAAACTTAACTGTCCCCATTTGCTTCCTGAAAGTTGTGTTTAGGCTGCTCAGTTACAATGTTGCTTAGGAAAGATTTTTTTTTCAAGAGATGAAGAAGTGAATATGAGCTGCACTGTGAAGCTGGAAACCGAAGACTCCTTCAAACCATGACTGATTACGGGAGCTATCTGCAATGAAATTAATAAAGTAGCTAAACAATGACACCCTCATAAAGAAACAAATACAGTGACATATGGCGACCCTTGAAATAATCACATTCCTGGAAGCAGATATCTCCTCCACCACTGCTGCAAATATGAAGCTAAATCTCTTAGAGAAAAAAGAACCTTCTCCCTTTCAGTCGTCTGCCATCTTATTTCCAAGTGGCCACAAGGCCTTCCCATCTCAGTTCACACACCTTCAGTTCTTGTCCTCTGGGAACACTTGGCATTTGATAAACACAGCTCTGTGAGGTAATCCACACCAATTTTCTAGGCCCCACAAAGAATGCAGATCAAGTCACTTCAGAGTACAGAATGAGGCAGAACAGGGTTGCCAATGTCCATCTTCTTAAAAAATAATAAAATGAGAGCATGTAGAGCTGGATTTGTTTGTTTTTGTTTTTGTTTTACTTAAGCTTTAGGACATAAGAGTGCCATTACAGTGGTACCTCGGGTTAAGTACTTAATTCGTTCCAGAGGTCCGTACTTAACCTGAAACTGTTCTTAACCTGAAGCACCACTTTAGGTAATGAGGCCTCCCGCTGCTGCCGCACCGCTGGAGCCCAATTTCTGTTCTTATCCTGAAGCAAAGTTCTTAACCTGAAGCACTATTTCTGGATTAACGGAGTCTGTAACCTGAAGCGTATGTAACCTGAGATACCACTGTATGAATAAAGATTAGTGCCTGAAGGCACATGAGGCGACCACCTGGCTAAAACTGAACAAGGGACAGCTAGCAAGTTCATCTGTAAGTGTGCACTTTGGAAACTGAGGCTGCTTCATGTGGCAGACATTGCTCAGAGAAAAACATGGCTGCCACCATATATTTATAAGGCATCATGTTTATCTATGACTTCAAACCAAGAGATGGTCTCCAAGTTCTTTCCAGGAGACCCCTTTGCCTATAATAAAACAATTTTGAAAAACAATTCCCCCTAATATTGTGCATTTTAAATGTTGATATTATGAATATACATGTTCTGATGCACACTTTACCCTAGTATATTAAATATTTTAAATTGTAACCCACATTGGGACCTTAGAGTGAAGGGGGGGTGAGAATGATGATGATGATCAGCATCATAATGAATAACAACAGTGAATTATTGTACACATTACTTGTCTGAAGAGCTGTATTGCAAGATACATTAGAAATGTGAATTTTGAAGGATGGCAGTGTTTTGGTTCATATATTGTTTCAGAAAGTGTGAATGCACTTCACATTCCTTTAAATGCAAAGGAAATAGAATTTTCCCCTCATTCCAAATTAGAAACTATCTTCTGGGGATGCATTGACTCTGGATTTCCTGCCTTGTGCTAGGCGGTTGGCTGAGGCGGGTTACAAGCCCCTTCCAATTCTAGAGTTAATTTAAAATTGGCTCTTTCGAATCTGTATTATTTATGTTTACTTAGGCCTTCATAATTACATTTAAAAACCCTCTCTGTGTGTGTATGTGTTTTAAAGAAGCAGACAGGACACTGTTCCCAGCTACACAAGGATCAGTTCACACAATCCCCACTTATATTTCATAATTGTTGGCTTGAATTTACATCTGTTCCGTGAAGGCAGAACATGGTCTGGGATGCTGAGATGAAGTGGAAAAATAACAAACAGCTAAAAGCAGGACACTCTGGAAGTTGTTGAGCTTGTTTCTTTTCTTTTTTTCAGTTGACTCGCCTAAGATCCAGGACAAATCCCCCTCCGGATGCCAATTCCCAGTGATGTCCGGGAAAATCTGGGTGAATGGCAGCCTTATTTAAAGAAATAAGATAAAAAGCATTTCCTCAAACATTAGTTGGTTGATTTCACTCCTGTGGGATTGCAGCAGCTTCCTGCCTTCATTTTGTTTTGTTTTGTTTTGAAGTCATTGCTATGTCGGAGGAAAATATATATCATCCTTTTCAAAAAACTCCACAGCCAGGCCTCTTGACATACAAATGATCCCCACAAAGAGCAGTAGAGTCCTTAAACTATGGCTTCACTTCAAAAAAGAAAGTCTCTTTAGAGGAGTCCATGAGCTCACACACTTCCAGGAAGATGACAATCCCTGGGAAACAATGAGGGAAAGTCATTGCCTTTCCTCATGCTGTGCGTTGGCAGGCGCCAGTTACCTCAAGCACAGACAATTAGATTTAAGTGATTCCCAGAGACGTCAGCTATGTCAAAAATGGCTGCATGCTTGAGCCGACAAAACTAATCTGATAATTAAACAGCAGTCAGAATAGCGCACACGTGCGCGCACACACACACAAACACATTGCACACACCGGAGCTATATGTTTAGTTAGTGTATCTGCTTTTTAGTCCTCCTTGGGCTTTGATTCACGTGGCTAAATCCATCGACGCTGTCATGTTATCAATGTCTTCTACCCAAAATATGGTAATGCCCACCATATAGATTAATTTAATTTGCCCTCTACTTGACAGCTGCAAACGGTAAGATGTTAGCATGCACAGATATGGCACTGGGAGCTGTAGCTCACCAGGAAAGTGAATATGTGCATGTATATGGGTTTTACTTAGATGTAGTCTAAATCTTCTGCTGAGAACAAAAGAAGAGGTCTGTTGGATCAGGCCCAAATCCCATGTAATCCAGCATCTTTTTCTCATAGTGACCAATCACTTGCCAATGGGAAGCCCACAAGATGGACCAGATTCAAACCGTGTTTTCTTCACTTGTGATTCACAGTAACTAATATGCAGAAATACCTTTCCTCATACAGTAGAGGTGGAGCACAGCCACCATGAATAGCATTCAGTACAAGGGATCTTGGTTTGTGTAGCAGGCCCACTCCAAATCAGAGTTCATAGTACTAGGCTGGAGGAGGCAATGGCCTGACTCAGTCAATATAAGGTGGCTCATTTTGTATAGATCTTTACTCGCTGATGTCAGTGATAAGGTTGTATCAGATGTGAAGCTGCCCACAACTTCAACAAGTCTGCATGGACATCAGATCCACATGCTTTCCCCCCCTCCTCTCTTCATCTTTTGCACATCATAGGAAGAGATAGAAATCTTACACTTTTGGTTATTTTTTAAATAGCTAGAACATCTCAATTCCTTTCATATATTCAGTTGAAAAATACTTGCCCTGATGCTGCTAATTCTTTGCCGATTCTAAGAGATGTGGAAAAGCACCCACAAGGGAGTAAGCAAGTTGAAATAAAATTAATGTAATGCTATAACATCAATGATTTTTCAGGACCACTGTTCCAAGTGCATAAAACCAACGCTGTAACTCGTCGTCTCATTAACTTTCTTGGAAGAAGAACTGTCGTAGCTTGTAGTATAATTTCAAATATAATCTATAAATATCAAAATTATACACTGTGGAAACTAAATGTACAAGCTCCCAGCCAGACCTTTACATCTCCTAAGTGTGTAGGATCGATACTCGTCTTTTATGAATGAGGGGCCTAGATGGAATAAAATCACGTGAAGCTCCCTCCCCACTCATATCATAAGGAATAACCAATTATCAGTATTCCTTTCTCCATGGGATCAAACTCAAACTCAAACTCTGCCAAGAATGTAATGGGTAACAAATTCCTCCATTTCCTCGCTGACAATTTCATTTGCCAGAGGTGAAAGAAGAAACAAGGAGATCATCTATCTTGGACCTGGTCCTCACCAACAGAGAGGAACTGATCAACGAAGTGGAAGTCCTCAGAAACTTGGGAGGAAGTGATCATATCCTCCTGGGTTTCATGATACAGAGGCAAGGGAAAGCGGAGACAGACACTCTGGATTTTAAGGAGGCCAAATTCGAAAAGCTTAAGGAGCTACTGGGTGAGATCTCATGGTCAGAAATACTCTAAGAGAGTCTGAGGTGGATGGGAGTTTCTGAAAGGCAAAATAATTGAAGGCACAAATGCAGACAATTCCAACAGGAAATAAAAACAGGCAGCATCTAAAGAACCTGGTAGAGCTACACAAGGAGCTTACAGATGAGCTGCGATTTAATGGTATGTGTAAGAAATGGAAGAAATGAGAAATTATAAAAGAGTAATATAAACGAGTAGCCAACTGCTACAGGGAGATCAGTCAAGCTGAAGCTCAGAATGAGCTCAGGCTTGCAAGAGAGGTTAAAAATAATAACAGAGGTTTCTTCGGCTATGTTCCAAGCAAGAGGAAGAACCAGCAAGCAGTAGGTCTTCTGGGTGGAGAAAACAGACAAATGCTATTGGGTGACAGAGAGAAGGTAGAACTACGCAACACCTACTTTGGCTCTGTCTTCACCAAAAGGAAAGCACTGCCCAAACTGGTGATAATAGAATACTGTAAATGATGCAAAGAGGGAGATGCAGCCCAAGACAGGAAAAGAGGTGGTAAGGAAAGACCTACCTTGTTCATTTTCTAAAAGGGGGTGAAGTAGATCCAATGACTGACGCTTAGAAAGAATGCTGTGATTACTAAGACCCAGCATGGTTCTCTCAAAAACAAGTCATGCCAGACAAATCTTTCTTCTTCTTTTTTGATAGAATTACAAGCTTGGTCGATAAGGGGAATGCTGTGGACATAGTGCATCTTGATTTCAGTAAGGCTTTTGATTGTGCCCCATGGTGTTCCTGCAGAGAATAGCAGGAATAGCTGTTAGATGGATTTGTAGTTCTTTGACCAAGCCCAAAGACCCTTAAAATTATTAATTATTTTTAAAAGAGAATTTTTTTAAACACTAACAATGCAAGATACATAAAATGCCAATCTAACAATACATTAAAAAATCTATCCACTCCACTAAAATATGAGTACCACGACCAGAGGCAAGATTAACTAAGCAAAGGGCAGAGTAAATGGAAAATCTTAGCCTGGTGCCTAAAAACTGCCAGAGGTGGCACCAGGTGTTTCTCCCTGGGGAAAGCATTTCATAGACAGGGAGCCACCACTGAAAGGACCTGTTCTTTAGCTGTCCCTTGGTAATCTAAACATTGATTTTAAGAGTGTCTGAACTTTCCATTTCCTGGTTTTGTAGACTTTCATTTCTTAAATACCTTTATCTTAGCAAAATGCTATTCACCAAGGGTGCCTTAAGCTAAATGAACTGATTGGTTCATTATGAGCATTAGGATTAATTCTGATGCTTCTGCGGTTATTTTTCAATTGCAGAATTAGGATAACACTGTTGCTGTGCATTACTTTGGGTGGACTTAGCCCAATTTGTCTTATTATGGCTGCCAAGTTAATCCAGATGGGCTTTCAAGTTGCATCTGGAATATAAATTCTGTGAAAGCTCACATTTTTTTTTTACAAAATTGGGGTGAAATGAAAATAAAGGATAAGCGTTTTTATGCTGTCCGTGCTTGGCTCTGCCAAGACTCATACTGCAATGTATGTACTGTAGGATGATCTCAGCTCTAGAAAAACAGAGGCAAGCTGGACCCTAATGTTGAAAATTATAGCTCTTGTTAAAAGGAATGACCACCCAATTAATTCAGGCTTAAAAGGGGGAATAAATTTGTAGATAAATGCAGAGAGAGAGAGAGAGAGAGAGAGAGAGAGAGAGAGAGAGAGAGAGATAGCCTAATTTGGTTCTGGTAGCAAGTAGTGGGGGGGGGATGCTGTCTTAAATTTCATTTGCTTAGTTTTTTATTTGTTTCCTCCAGACAGATTTGTAGCCCTTCTCTCTTCACTGAATTTTGTTATTTTAACTGCAGTGTTTTTTTGGTTTTTAAAAAAGACCTGTCTATATGTCTTTGGATGTTAAAAGTCTTTCCTCATCTTTTAGTGCACCCTCATTTGGTTATAGTATAAATACACATCAAGAATGAACAAATATATGCATCTGTTTCTCAACTCTGAGTGCAGACATCAAAGCCACACAACTGAAGGGTATGTCCGTAGGATTATGGGGGATGTGGAAACATCGGAAAGGCCCTCTACCTTATGCCATCCCCCAGAGACCTATATGTTTGCATCCCTCTCTATCAAGACAGGACACAAACCAATGGCTTCAAGTTACAAGAAAGGAGAAACTGACAAAACATCAGGAAAAACTTTCTGACAGTATGAGCTGTTCAACACTGGAACAGACTCCCTCAGGAGGTTGTGGACTCTCCTTCCTTGGAGGTTTTTAAGCAGAGGTTGGATGGCCACCTGTCATGGATGCTTTAGCTGAGATTCCTGCATTGCAGGGGGTTGGACAAGAGGACCCTTGGGTTCCCTTCCAACTCTACAGTTTTATGATTAATTTTACAGGTAGTAATGAAAAGTCTATCTTTTTGCTTCAGCAGCATTACCTTCCAGCATGGAACACCAGTACTTCCCAGTTGAGAGTTAGAGCTGAGAAAATTTAACCTGCCTGACCTTATTCAACTACTTGTGGGGCAGCTGCCTGACCTTATTCACATGCTTCTTGTAGAGCTGGATGAATTACACCAGAGGAGCATAATGTCTGTTCCTATAATATTATTGCCAGGGACCAGAGCACCAAAGGTAGAAATAGCGGATGAGTGAAATATGAGTTTCAGAGGGTTGTTGGACAGAGAACCTCTGCCATCAGTTAGATAAGAGGTCAATGTAA
The DNA here is from genome assembly GCF_964270895.1 of Podarcis filfolensis. Classification (NCBI taxonomy): domain Eukaryota; kingdom Metazoa; phylum Chordata; class Lepidosauria; order Squamata; family Lacertidae; genus Podarcis; species Podarcis filfolensis. Next base: position 110,528,761 of record NC_139604.1, read on the forward strand.
GTCCTGGCCCTAGAGGTTCCCATCCCCTCCACTTTTCAAGCTATTGGAGAGAGCTGCAAATACGTTCCTCACTGGTTGATGGCAATATCAATATATGCTTGAGCCTGGCCATCACAGATGCACCACCATAAGATTGAATGCATCTGTTACTTTTGGGTTCTCTTGTTGCCTGTTCTTCTAATCTTGAATTAAATTTGCAATATTTTCATATGAATTCGCATTAAAAAAACTGCTGTTGAAAATTCATCACTATTTTACTGCACATTTGTGTAAGTTCATTTCTCTTAGTGCACACATTTTTTAAAAAACAACAACATTTTGCCTATTATGCATATTTTTGCAAGCAGTTTTCCTTCACACAGTCCATTTTAATGTTTTATTCACTAAGCATTTTCATGCCAACTTTCTCCTAATACACACATTTTGGGGAGTTGAGGAGCTGGATCACAAAATTAAGAGAAGTATGAATTTGAAAGGTTAGCTGTGCTTTTGGTTGGCAAGTTGCTTCTAGAAGTGCAAATTAGATAGGTAGGTTCACATCAAAACAGGAATTGAACCAAATTTCTCCTCCCTCACCATTGACAGAACTTCGATGTATCTTCATATCTCCCCAAACAAAATGCTTTTCAGTTGAACTTATTTTACATTGTTGGCAATCGTATAGGGCTGTCATGTGAAGAACATATCCAACAGTGTTTTAGGAAAGGTTTTCCCCCTTTGCTTTCATTTCTACAGCAGACCAAAACATAGCTATCTTGGAGTAAACTGTGACCTAAGAACAATCCATTTTTGAACATCATCCAGCCAAGATTACCATGACCCCAATTTGGGACAGGAAGGAGCTGAAGTTCTATAAACCAGCTAATTCTACACTGGGAAAGCCAACTCTTACAAATGCATGCCAACACAAACTTTAGAATGCTTATAATGCACCTCTGTCAATAGCACCTTCACCGTTCATGGGTCTGGAGGACCTTCGTACTCAATCAATCAAGTTTACTGCTAATATTTGGTGTGAAGAATTTGATCTTTATCCAGGCAATCTCTTTCAACCTGTAATTAAAATGGTATGGGCATCTCTGAAGTCATGGAAAAGAGACTAAGGAAAGAGATCCCCCCCCACACACACCATGCATTGAGTTTGATTAAACTGTGGCACAGTGCTTTGTATAATGTGAGATCCAATGGAAGAATAATTCCCATTTAATGGAATTCTTAAAAGTGGCCAGCCTGTTGAGAGTCTTTACTGCGTTCATTTTCAGAATCACTAGGAGGACACTATCTGCATTTGCAACACTGAGAGAAGATCAAGTGTTTTCTTCTGTGTCTATCCCCCCCCCAGCTGTTATTTTGATCTGATCTGAGTTCATTTTAGAGCAATTTCTTTGCTGTATAATTAAGGGAAGGAAGTCAGAGACACAGCAGCACTTCTGGCCATCAAACAAATTTTGGGCAGTAGTTGTGTTCTTGCCATAAAAGAAGAAATGGAAAAGAAGCTTGAACAGAAAGCCTCAACAGCTCCTCCAAGACAACATGATGGACCAGAAGAAAATAAGTGCTTGATGCTGGTTTGCAAGTTTGGGTGGCTACAGCCAATCTCCTTCTTGACCTCAGCGGTTTCCCCTGTTTTTGACTTTTCATCTCTCATTGTCCTCACTTCAAATAACAGATGCGAGAAAGAGCACAAAATAGAAAAATAAAGGGGCTTTGGAATATAAAAAGAAATGTCTTCCCTCATTACCTATCACCCCTTTGATCCTTATTATACTCCACACAAGCAAGGTTAACAAGAGGAACTGCTAACCAGAATACTTCCATTTTATTTCTTTGTCTGGAGAGTTGCCATAGAAGCACAATCGGCTGATCTGCACAATTTATTATTCTTTTTAACAAATAATTTATTGCCCGCCCTTCCTAGGTGTTGACGGTGAGGGGGGGGGGTTACAGCAACATAAAACAAGTGATAACCAAATCAATGGAACAAACAACAAATTCATTAAAAATCCAAAGAGAGGCAGCTAAAAACAAGCTGCAGCTAAAAACAGTCTCCACATAAAGACACTATAGACAATTAAAATGCCTAAGCAAACAAATGTGTCTTAACTTGGTGGTGAAATGATAGCAGTGTTGATAGGGATAGATGGATCTGTCTGTTTGGGAAAATGAGAAATTGAGAGAAATCAATCTTAAGTTCAGTTCTCCACATTTCCACATTTTAAAAAAAGAAGCCCTAATGAAAATTCAGGAGCATTTTAGGGTGAATTTATTCTAATATACATATCTTTGAATGCAATTTTGCCTAGTATGGCACACACATTATTTGCAAAGCTTTTTTTTTTTTTTTTTGGCAAATCAATTTCCCCTAAAATAATGCTATTTTCATTAAAACATGCATTATATGCATATATATTATACTTTAGCATAATATATGAATTTATGAACACATTACTTGACTAGGTAATTGTATTGCAAAAATCAGAGAAGCGCAAATTTCAAAGGATATCTGTGCTTCAGTTCACATATTGGTTCAGAAAGTGTGAATTAACTAGGCTCACCTTTAAATATGAATCAAATTTCTTCCCCAATCATAAATATTGGTTTCTGTTAGACTTAGGAGGAGTGGTCATTCCACAAACCGAATACCACTACAGAGAATGCTGTATGCTGTACTGAACGAAGCTCTCATATGAATGGCACATAGCTAAGAGCTTCTTTTGCCAATCTTGAAGCATAGCAGGCCACTCTCAGGAGTGGCTCTTCTTTATGTTTTTTCGGATCCTAAAATGTTTATGGCAGTTAGCTAAGTACTGTACTATGGAACCCCTATTTTTTATTAGCAAAGGCACTGAGCCTCTACTTTCAAAAATTTTAATCTCACTATGGTGGATTTTATAACACATTTTCTCCACAAATACTTCAGATGTTCTTTCTTATTCCTCCTACAAGTTTTCTCTCCTTTGATACCCCTCTGTCCCATAATACATTTTTCTACTCAAACCCCAGTATGCATGTTTCTTATTATACAGACTGGGTTTTTGTATTGTCTCCAAGAGAAGGAGTTCTATTATTGTCAATTTATGTCCTTCACCAGCAGGTCCCAGAGAAGCTTACAACAAATTCAGAATTAAAAACAGTTAAAATAGATCACAATCACAAGAATAGGGTGGGTCCCGAAAACATCTAATATAGTTTTGTTAGTCAGCATAATTATTATTTTTGTCTCTCTCTCTATGTGTATGTGCTTCTTATTTATATATTTATATTTCCCTATTGATCCATATTGTTTAATATAAAAAAGAGGCTGTGGCTTCCTTTAGTTGGAAAAAAATTGGAAACTGTTGTATGGAGTTTTTTAGGGGATTTGGAGTTGATACTTCTGTGCCCTGAATCTATATTTATTGAATGATGGGCAAGTATCATGACAAATTATTATGCTAAAGGAGTACAATATTGCTGTCAGGCTTCAGATACTCTGAAGGCATTGTTCCGTTGGCTAATATTTGAAATGAGTACAACTGCTGATGACTCTGGCGGGCTAAGTACGAACAAATACTGGTCTGATTATGGACAAGGTTGCCAACATTAAACAGTCTCAACCACTGAGCTCCCTGGTTCAGTATTAGTCAGTTCCAGATAAGAAACTGAGCAGATGGCAGCTATCAAATACATGGGAGGTATAATAGAGAAAACTGTGGGATCTATTAAAGACATAGAGGATAGCAGCAAAACAGCTGCCACCACATTCCAGGCCCTTTGGGGAGATATCAGGCTCACCACAAAGCTGTGGATTTACACAACTAAGGTTACATGAAATCCATTTTGTTGCAATGAAATATGAGCCTTGTGGAAGGCTAAAGGCTGAAGTCTCTAATTCTTAGAGTCTTCATCTTCTGTTCTCCACTAAGCAGCCAGACAAGAGTGCCAGCAAGGAACTTCCCTCCCTCAGAGCAAAGAAAACCTTAAAATGGATTTCAATGCCATTAAGATCGCTGGTAGCGTAACAGTGTGGTCTGTGACTCTTCAAGGGACGTGTTAGAAGACACTGAACTAATGATTAGTTTGATATAACGAACACAGCAACTGGTGAGGAAGCAAAGAATCAGGTGGCCCAGAAATCCTAACAGTTTAACAAAGAGAGCTGCCTGCTTGCCTGAGAGCATTGATCCATCAAGCCATAATTCGCCCCGTCTGGTGCTCAAAATAGGAAACACTGAATTGAGCTACACATGTGAAGGAACAGCGGAAGTGGCAATGTGAACACAAGATTCATTCCCACTCTTCCAAACCATGGTTCATCTGAATGTGGCTTCTGACCGAGAGCCTAAACTGTTAATTTCAGCAAATAAATTTCAAGCAAACTCAAGTTAGTTCAAGTTAACAAAAGGATCCATATCAAGCCATGAAAATTCATGAAAAACAATTACAATCAAAGTTAGTCTTTCCCCTAAAAATGTGTTTATTCTAAGCATGTCTAAGGGCTTGTCCACATTTTAGTATTATTAACTGTTAATCCACTTTCCATGCATTTGAATTAGACCAGAGTAGTCCACACCTGCATGCCTCTTAATTTGTATAAGATGAGAAACTTTAGTCTTTCCCATCCCTACCAGGAGGATGGTCTTTCTCATCCAGCAATTTTCTGGTTATGTGGAAATCTGAGGCATGAAAGTTGTAGTTCGAAACATCTGGTGGGGTACCAAGTTGGGGAGGGCTGTGCTAAAGGCATATTTAAAATGACACTTCCCTAGTAACAATAGATGAATTCAGGGGCTATTTGTGCACATCTGATTATGGAATTGCAAAGAATTTTGATGAATAACCCATAGAGATTTTCAAAAGAGAAAGGTTGGCTATATATGTTTCGTACACTGTTTCCCTACAGTATTGCTTTTCAAAATCCTTTCACACAGCATTAATAGACTATGCTGTTGTTGCTTAAACAAAGTGGAATGTTCTCTAGGACACCTTCCACCAAGATAGCTCAGGGAGGCAGTTAGAATATGCATGTGTGCTCCTTTGACCCTGATGCAGTGTTGATTTAAGCCTTGGTGACGTCTACACCAAATACAACTCAGTTCACTCACTCAGCATCATGAGAGATGTGACATCATTCATACCACTAGAAATCAGGTTACTGTAGTTTTCCATGTATAAGACAAGTCCCCCCCCAAAAAAACCCCCCACAAATTTTTAAGTTTAAAAACGTGAGTCGTCTTATGCACGGAATATAGCAATTAAATATATAAATTAATATGTTACTTGCCGCCATACATGCTCTGGCAGTTGCAGCTCCTCGCAGTGGCGAGCCACGGGGCCTCCGTAGTCTGCTTGCCTCCTCCCACTCAGCCCACCCTACAGTTCGGAGGGAGGCTTAAGGCAGTCCATTTGTGCCCTGTGGAGTCTGTGGATCGGCTACGCGTGAGCGTCGCTGCAGCTCCAGTTGGCCATGGCGATCAAAGTAATACCACCCCTCCGCACCTTTCCCGTCATAGAAACCTTGCACCTTGTGCCCTTCCTGGGTAACGGTGCCTCCCCCCCCCCAGAAAAGCTCAACATCTCTGAGCCTCCCCCACAAAAAAAGCTCAGTGATTTTCTGATTCTGCCTGTGAGGGAACAGCTGATAGGCAGCTTATTAGATTGGCCCAGCGAGTGAGTGATTTTCGTCAACAATTCAGGTCAAACTCCCTCCATTTTCTTAATTTGGAGTCCCCAAAAATAGGGGTCATCCTATACATGGGGGCACCCAATACACGGAAAGATATGGTAATCCTTCTTTTTAGGTAAATAATAGGAGCCACAAACCATGTCCTGATCTGTAGTCAGGCCACAATGTCGGAAAATGGGTGTTTAACCATTTGGCCTCCCTGTGATTCCAGATTGGGGGGCCCAGGATTTCTATTTGCATCAAGAGGTAAACTCCTGTTAGGGACTGTATCAACTCACCTCCCAGGGCATATAGGATCCTTTCTCCCCATTGGGACTCTGGCAGGGCAAAGGGTTTTCTCCCCATCCAACCCACCATGCACCTGATCCCCACAGGAGGTACTTGGGAAAAAAAATAGCATCATGAAATTACTAATTGCATGAATAATACTTTTGGTTGGGCAAAAGGCACTGTTATGCAAGTCACAAGGGCTCAAAAACAATTCCGTTCAAATTATAAGAGTCCATCTAAGTCAGGGATGGGGAACCTTAGCTTTCCAGATGTTGCTACCCACTGGTCATGCTGGCTGGAGCTGTTGGAGCCCACCAACATGCCTACAACTTTTTATTACTTAGTTCTGGGACTGACAAGATGACCGTTAGCCAAGCAAGAAGCTGTGCTGTTACTCCATCCAGGTTAGCCAACCTATGCATTTAAGCAAACTTTTTTTATCATCACAATGTTTTGGATGTTCCCTGGACATTTAGACAAATGAGTTCTCGCTTGATTCATTCCACAGACAATAAAATTCTTGCCTATTTGAGGTCTAATAGCACCTGGAACAGTGGCTCCATCTTCTTTTATAAGGGAAAAGGAACACCAACAAACACCACTGGTCTAGGGTCAGATTCAGTTTAACCTTGATTAATTTCACTGGGGTTAAATAATGATCAGGGCAGCTTTAACTAGAGAAATCTTGTGTAATACCGGGAACAGTGCTGTATGCCTAGAGAAAAGGAAAATTACGTGATATGAACATTAATGAATGGAAGTTATTTCACCAGTGCCATTCATGAGGCGTTTTTAGGTTGTTGTTTTATTTATTTTGGCTTGCAGGCAAGGAGTAAGGCTAGAGCACAAACAGACTTATCACAGATGGCTGGAGAAAGCATCTGTTTTCAGAAATATCATTTCAGCCACATTACAGAGCCATATTATCTTCATGTATATGAGGGCCTCTAAATTGTAAGGTAATTACATAGCTGGATGTTAATGTGTACCTTTTTTATGACATTGATTATGCCTTTGTGGTTTCCATGATTCTGTGGGGCAAACCTCCTCTCGCATTTAAAAGAAAAGCAAGGCTGTGATATTTACATGTTCCACAAGCTGGGCTGGGTGCTATCTTGGAAAGTCAAAGATGGTGATTAACATAATAATTTGCTCAATAGAGATGAGCATTCAGAAAGAATAAACTGCATGATCGGAAGCTCTCAACCAGAAATTACAAATACTTATGCGGCAGAAAATCATGATGATAACAGAGGTGGATCTGAGGGCCGAATCACATTACAGGAATCAGAGAAGTTAAATGACTCCTTCCTGGGATTGAATTGATATTTTGGAAAAGGGTTATACAGTGGTACCTCGGGTTACAGATGCTTCAGGTTACAGACTCCGCCAACCCAGAAATAGTACCTCAGGTTAAGAACTTTGCTTCAAGATGAGAACAGAAATTGTGTGACGGCGGTGTGAGGCCCCATTAGCTAAAGTGGTACCTCAGGTTAAGAACAGTTTCAGGTTAAGAACGGACCTCCAGAACGAATTAAGTTCTTAACCCGAGGTACCACTGTATTATTGCACCAATTGAGCTCCATTCACACAACAAATCTGTGATGGTGGCTAGGCTGAGAGATGGCGATCTGAACTCGGGTATCACTAGTCTTACTCCAGCACTATGTCTACTATGTCATACTGGTTGTCATCTGGCCAAACAATATGAACTCCACTTCAGAGGAAAGCTTTAAGCTATGAATTTTCATACTTTGACAACACCAGTGACAGTGGTGTTCACTGGCTAAAGAAAGTTGTTTACCATCTGTCTACCTTATCATTGAGTCTACCATACATGGTGCAAGATTCACTTCCTGGTACTCCTCCCAAGTAATTACCTAATATGTACCGGAGGTAGTGTCATTAAATTTCTGTCATCATGAAACAAATGGGAGACATTTCCCATTCCGTTGCTCATAATACCGTAGCAGCCCGATTACCCAAAAAAGTATCATGACCAGGCACGTTTATTTCAGCCTCATACCAGTCCAGATACAATCGCATCATAATCCATTAAGTGCCACATTATTATGTATATGAATGCTACCTTGAAAGCTGCACAAAGATGAATTGCGTGGCGAGTTCCCGCCCCCCACCAGGATAAATAAAGACACAAGACACCATAATTTAAGGTTAATTGGGCGAATTAGGCCACAACTTTATTGAATTTCAGGAATGAGAGGCATTGGCTTAGGCATTGGTCCTAACGACTATCCGGCTCCAGCCCATTTGCTGGAGACACGGGGAAGGGTTAACCTTATATCGGGGGAGTCTCCTGCCAAGGCACGTCGACTAGGAGCTCCCCCGGGTCACCGCTCTGGGGCGTGCCTTTGGCCCTCACCTCCATAGGCTTCGGACAGGGCCACGCCCCCCGGAGTCCTTTAACGGACCACCCTTCGGTCGCTGGGGGGAGGTGATGGCGTTCCTCCCCCCCCACACATCCTCTTAACCCCTTCTTACCAATGCCTACCGCCAATGCCGAGAAGTTGTGACGAGTTGCTACGAGGTAGGCGAAAAACCAAAAGGCCAGAAATCGCCAATTGGGAAAAATTCCTACCATGCCCCTTGCGGCGACAGACCGAAGTCCATAGCAAAGTCAAATACCTACCTAAGCCTAGTTAAAGGGAGGGAGGGTGGGAAAACGTGGGGGCGAGCCGGCGAAAAGAGGGTGAGCCCCCTCCGTGCCGGCCCTAAATAGGGCAGGCCATGCCCCCCCCAGCCAGCCAGCTGATTGGCTGGCTGGGGGGGGGGGCAGACCCGACCAGGATTCCCCTGCTCTCGCGGGGGCTGCGACCAGCCCCCGCTCATGTGGGGTGGGCGTGAAGCCCGCAACCCCACCTCCTGGGCAGGCCGGAAGTGGCTTTGCTTTACAATGGAGGCAAGATAAAACACTTGAAAGGAATGAATGGATGACAGGGAGCTTAGAGTGGGTGTGATCGCTGATAATGACACAGCACAGAAAAAGAAGATAGCAGAAGCCAAGTGGAAACTCACACCGTCCTAATAAACTTGGAAGCCACTGAAAACAAGATTAGAAGATGCGCAAGGGACAGGGCAGATCTCGATTTAACCTTTATGGCTTTTCACAGTATTTCCACACATTTTGTGGAATTAGCTAATGCTACATAAACGACTGTGATATTAATATGTGTATTAGGCTACCCCCACCCCACAAAGGGATGTGCTTCTTACAAACTCTTTATCTTCAAAAGGCACTGTCCCTTTTCAGTATTTCTTTTTAGAATTGCTTAAAAGCGGGTGAAAATCATCAGTGTGGGAGGTGTTGCCCAAGATAGACTTTGTTGGCTCTCAGTGTCACTGTCACATTCATTTTGTGATCCCTGAGGGGCTGTGATCACCCATGTGATTAGTCCAGGAAGCACTGTTCTCTCTCTAAATCAGTTTAATTTGCTTTTAGTGATATTATCATATAGTCACAACTGATTGGCTGCTTAGTGTCTTGGCATTTTACGCTCATTTTGGGATAGCAGATCAGCTAGGAAGGGGAGAAATGCTTCCTAGAAAAGGGGAAGAGAAATGTGGTGAAGCAGCGGCAGGTTAAAACTTGGGCCTTTCTAAAAGATTCATCACAACACTAAATTTTACCTGGAAATAGAAATAGTGACCATTAGTTTCAGTCGTCTGCATGGATATATGACTAGACACACATCAGGTCATCTAAATAAAATGTCTGTGAGATCAAAGCCCTACTGAAACTGCAAACAGAAATGTAAACACCTGTATAGAAAAGGTAAAATGGAATGCTTTGCAACTGAGCATGGATACCTCTGTTGGTCCTCTGTAACAGGAGTGGCTCGCCTTTCATCATTGCCAGCCAGCATTCCCAATGTTTGGCATCTGCCAGCCTTTGAGGGCCAAGTTTAGCTACACCGGCTCTACAATAACTTTGTTTAGGCTATAATCCTATATTCATTTACCTGGAAGTAAATCCCATTGAACTCATTAGTGTTTACTTCTGAATAGACCTATCTAGGCTTGCAGTCTTGTTGTTTCATTACTGAAATGCAATTCTTTCTTTTTTTATGATGGAAGTCATGTCAACAACCACAGATGATAGTCATGGACATTTAAAAAATGTAGATGTTGGAATTCTCAAGCCAAAAATACAAAATTTATAGTCTGTTTGTATGTCCATTGATCATACATAACACCACATTTTTTTACACAAGTAGTGCCTCTATCCATGCATATTTGAATAATTATTTATGCCCACACATATCCCATGAGGCTGTTTTGCTGCTGTTGTTTTGCAAGGTGACATGGTACAAAGAGACATTCCATCGGACCTGAAATTTTCCTGGTATGTTTATGTGAAGTCTGTGAGTAAACACAATTCCAACCCTCAGAAGAGCATGCTCCATCTTGCACTTTGGAACCTGATGAAACATAACTTAAAACAGTGTTGACAGTCATACAGGATTGCACCTTTTTGCATCCCATGCCAAGAAAAGAACCAGAGGCTTCCAAAGAGGATTCTTGCTGGCCTCATGTGTGCCCTTCCTTGCCCTCCGAAAAGTACTTGACAGAGTTTCCTGATATCTTCCCCTGCCATTTTGCTGAGCTAAGAAACCCACTTTTGCACTTAGACTGGCCTCACAGCAGACATTGTGTTGATGTAATGAACTGATCCATATTCATTCAATGTGAGGAAACAGGGGATGATGCTCTAATTGAGCTCCCATTGATTAGGTGTGGAAAAGCCAGGTGGCTTAGGAGAGCAGCAATTAATCTTGGCTTTCAGACTGTGAATCTTATGTAGGTCAGAAAAATCAGGCACCCAGCAACATGTTTTCTGTGCTTTGGGTTTCATTTTTATAATGGTACATCTAAGTGGCAATGAGAACACTTAAGGCAAATCTATACAAGGCTTTTATTGGGGAGGATGCAATGTATATCTTATATGCCAATTAACTACAGGCTACAGAAAGGGTACAGGGAGGCAAAGCATTGAATTGATAGATATAAAATGGGGTCTTAAAAATTTAGCAAGTTTGGTCAAGGTGGAACAGAAGGCCTGCAAACATCATGCCATTTGGATGGAAAATATGGAAGCTGAAGGCATCAGAAGACTGGATTGGTCTCCCATTGAAATCAGTTAAAAAACTAAAACAAACGGGGAAGTGCCACAATTTAAGAAGGGTATTGACGACCTGGAACGCTTGCAGAGGAGAGTAACCAAGATTATCAAGGGTCCGGAAAACAAGCCTTATGAGGACTTTGCAAGCAACTGAACTTGAGTCTTGGCTGTGGACTTTAACACAGCAAGGACTCTGAAGCAAAGAACCCTCTCCGGGTTCAGAGAGAAAGACTACTTGTAACATCTGTACATAGTGCACGTTGGTGCTGATCTAGTAAAGACAATGCTGCTAACAGCTTTTTTCTGTGGTGAGCTAAACTGCTTGACTGAGCGGTTTAGTCATGCTGACCACAGGACCCGGAAAACTGTCTGTGGACAAATGCCAGCTCCCTCGGCCTGAAAGCGAGATGAGCGCCGTAACTCCATAATTGCCTTTGACTGGACTTAATTGTCCAGGGGTCCTTTAACTTTACCTTTTTTACACCCAACAGACTCCTAGGAGTTGTAGTTTGTAAAGGGTCCTGGGAGTTGTTAGGAGACCCTTATTCCCATCACAGAGCAATAATTCCCACAATTCCTTGTGAAGAGTGATTAATAATTAAACCACCCTAGCAAATACTGCTCTGGGAGGGGATAATATGGGTCTCCTAACAACTCTCAGCACCCTTTACAAACTACAACTCCCAGAATTCTTTGAGGGACGCCATGGTTTTTTAAAGTGGTATCAGACTCCTTTTTCGAATGTATGGTGTGAATGTCATCATAGAGTGACAGACTGGTAATTCGATTATCTTACCAAGCTGCAACAAAAATGTCTGTCTTTCTGTGTTCTTTCCTTTTCCTTTGTGGTGAACTCTCAGATTCCAGGTTGCCCTTTTTGCACGTAGACTTTTCATTCTGTTCATTTTGGCAATGCTTGCTGTTTGCCATTAACCCAGAAGTTCTTTAAGGTCAAAAAGTGCAGGTTAGTGTCTTAAGGTTAAATTCATGAATCTATACCCCTAAATAGAATGGATAATGCCATTAAAGTCTCCCATGTTAGGAGTTAATGATCCCAGGTTCATTAGCCAATGAAATCACCGCTGGGAATGTGCAGGTCCCTTGAATAAAAAAAAGAATAATAAAAAAGAAGATGTCTTGTTATCCTGCTGCTGTGCTGTTGGGAGGGTAAAAAACAGTAAGCTTTCTTTGACCAGTAAAAAATAAATGAGCTGATGTTTTGTAAGCATTAAGATGAAACAAAGCTTTGATGAGTCAGATTTTTTTTAGTTAGTATTAAGACATTGCCTTTGATCTTTCTCAATGTGTGATCATTTAGATTCTCTGCATCACAGACAGTCCATCCCTTTTTGGAGTTCTTTATAATGTAAAGATGCCTGTGCTCAGGGTGACTCTGCAGGACAGCCCAGTAATGAAAAGTGACCACAGACAGACGCAGCTTGCCCACTCTTCAATAAACTGGCCAAGTTTTCATGAAGAACTGACTGACAAAAGAAGGGAAATGGATCTACAGCCTTTAAAACACAGCTGTCATAATTAAAGCCCCTGGTAATTTTACATGTACGCATCAGAACGCATCAGCTCAAACAAGCTCAGGTATATTTGTTTTTAAAGCTAGAGATGGTTATTTCTCTTTGGGGAGTGGAGTCTGATTAAGTGACTCAAGGGAGAATTATCTCTTGAAAAGTATATTATCAGGTATTGTTTGGCTGTAGATGAAACAGCTATATAAAAAAGAGCATGCTCCCTTAAGGGACAACATGTTTTCAAAGTATTAAAGATTTTCCTTCAAAGTGTGAAGGATTTTCTTCGAAGGGAGCTAAGCAGAACCCCATTCAAGTCATTTGAAAGTGTGCTGATTTGAATTTTACTGCACACTTTTCCTTAATCTGCTGTCTAGGCTGAACTTTGAAGTGTTTATAGCAAACAACAAGAGGAAAGAGTGTCTGCCTGTGCTGGTGGATGGCAGAGCCCTCTGTCCATAACAGGATAGATGGGGGGGGGGGGAATGAGCATTCTCCCCCCTCTCTTGTGTATGTGTGTGACTGACTTATTAAAAAAAATTAACAGCCAATAACAATCAATAATGAAATCAAAATTAAAATATCATCAAGCGATTTCTTTCTTTTTTTTTATGAATCCAGCAGGAATCTCTTCAGTTGTTATGAGCGTTTGAGGAGATTGAAAGCAGACAACTGCTTTGCTCTCCCTCCCATTTAGGTTGTGGAATTCACCCAGCTGAAAAGCTTTCTGGACAACAACAACATCTAATTTTAGGCAGCTTGCTCTTTTCAGATCAGGAATTTTAGTGTGAATGTGTGTTTAAGCAATTTGACTTTACTTTCTGGTGTCAACTTTCTGCTGTGGTTATGTCTACGATATTTTTTTCTGCTATTCTTTAAAACTGTGTTTGTGTGTGCTCTCTTTCTCCCTCTCTCTCTCTCTCTCACACACACACACAGTATTCCAGTCAGTTTATTGTGATTGCTGCATTCACCACTTCATTTTTAAAAGGATGGTATGTAAGGTGTTGTTGTTTTTTAAAAATGCATAAAATAATAAAATGTAACAGCAACAACACAATAAGAAAAGTCAGGGCAGCTATTTATTCCTCTGAAACAGCAAGGTGGGTAGCATTTATTCATTTATTTTACTACTTTTATATCCCATATTTCTCCCAGGGTGCTCAAGGTGGCATTGCCCCCCTCTTCTATTTCATCCTGACAAACAACCCAGTGAGGTAGGTTAGGCTGAGAGTGGTCCCTAGTCATCCAGTCACCTTCATGACTGAATGGGGATTTGAACCCTGGTCTGCCAGGTCCTAGTTCAACACTTTATTCACTACATCGCACTGGTTTGATATATGATCAAGGTTGCTACTGCAAGAGCACATAAAATAGGGTGGGCATGTGCCAGTCAGACTCTGAACAGTGAATTCCTGTGTAAGTATCATGCCTGCTTTTCCCTGATCCATGACATTTACTCTCTTGGCATAAAGTGACCTTATTCTGCTGGGCCCTCAGAAGGAAATACAGTAGTATAAACTGTAGAACCTACCATTTAAAAGCAGTGGGCTGGAACAGAGATAATCCTGCACTTCTGAGACACTTGTCATAATTAGCTCCCCCAAAGCATTCGGCAGCGGCAGACTAATTGGGGTTTTATTCGCGTCTGCGTGCTTTTTCAAGAGTAATGTGTTAGAGCTTAGCACTTGCTACTGAATTTGGCTCAGCTGGCTCCCTGCCTGCTAGAGTCCTGCTTTCCAATCAGTTGTGATCCAAGGCATGTGGATGAGTTAAGTGGTTTGAGAGTGGAGAGAAATACCTGGAATCCGGCACTGGTTAGACTGTTCGGTTTTATGTCAAAATGTTATTCTACGTTGAAGACGGCAAAAATAACCAATGTAAACACACAGAATGAACGGACACACAAAAAGAACACACCACAACAGCTTAGCAGCAAAATCTGCATCAGCAGAAGAGGCATGAGCTATACAGAGACTCAGAAGGTCTCTAAAATGCATCTCCCTTGATTTGCTGTTCTTAAGACCAGCAAGGAATGGACAGAAGTGAGAAATGAAAAGTTTTAGTGCTTCTGCTGAAAGGACTGTTCCAGGTGACCTCTTCCTCCCACCACAGTTCAAATCATAAGGACACCCAAAGCATGGTAGGTGATGTGAAATATTGTTGACAGAAAGTGTATGGCAGCAAAATGAATATAGCGCCCCAATGACTCTAATTCTCACCAGCCTCAGCCAGCTAGCATAGCCCGTAGTCAGAGATGATGGGAACTGTAGTTTAGCACTATATTGGCCACCCTGGTGTATGACATGATTTCAGCAACATGGGCTCACAGTTAGCAACCCATAATCCTCCAAAGTTTACTAACAAGGCACCTTTCAAACTTTATTGTTCTGAGGTATTAAAATGCACACATAGGGTTGTACTGGTTGGCCAATAATAGCTGCAGCTGAAGCTATTAAGAAGCTGAGTTATGAAGTTTTTTCCCAGTCTTTAATAAGCTAGTGACGCCGAGAGCTCTTTATTCCCTTCCTGGTAACAGTAGACATTGGACATGTCTTTGGGGGAATGGTTCTCATGTTTGATTCATTGTTGTGACTCAAGATTGGAAGCACCTCCTTATTCTGGGATATCATATCTCCACATCAGTAGTGAAAATTTGGCTGTGCAGACCGCAAACCTTTTGTTTATGCTGCAATACCTCAGTGTCACCCATGTGAACAAGTTGAGAACTACCACAGTCTAAACCTGCAATGCTGTGTGTGCCTACTTGAGAGGAACATTCATTTCAATTGGACTTCCAAGTAAACAAGCACAGGATCACATGGTAAATTCCCACCCCTGTTGTATATTTGACACCGACTGAATACCTTCCTCTTCAACAAGCCTTTTAAGTTGAGATGCTGTTAGTCTCATTGATTTCAGATGATCTATTCTAAACATGACTAACAGAGAAATCCTGTTGAGAGACCAGGGAGACTTGAAGTTTTGGATCCAAAGTCTTGCTGGCTCTTATTATCCAGAGTACGGTAAACGGTTGCTTCACCAGATCAAGGCTGGCATAACAAAAAAGGGGTCAAAAATTGGACCTTTATGGGAATCCTTGGGGCTTAGAATCCAATGGACCCCAAGGCTACAGCACACCTTCCCCAAATGCCCCATTTGGAGGCATTTTTGCACCCTTTCTTATAATAGAGTCTAACCACCAACACCTCCTGCTTCTTTCCACCAACAAAGAAGACATTGCAAATCACCCTCAACCCACCCAGCCATTAACAACCACTTTTTTGACCAACATCTATGTGCAGGAAAGCATTTTGATTATCTATGATGGCAAAATTCCTCCTGTTTCACTCAGGATTCTCTTTATTTATTTATTAAAAATAAATAAATCCCAAAGCTATGCTTATGAGAATATTTTAAAAATGCAAAACATGTTCTCATTTACAAAGGCCCAATCAGTTTCCAGAGGAGAAATACCTAAAAAAAAAGTTTCCTTCATTTATGTGTGTGTTTGATTGTGTGTGCTGCTATATGTATACATTGCCAAACTGATCAGCATAAAAAACAACAACTATTCAGTCCCGGTATTTGTGCTTGACATCTAGGGTACTGGCCATTAACCTCTGAAATTCATTTCTGGTGATTCCCAGGGAATTCAAGGAATGAAATGATATCCTCTGAAAAGATGTGAGCCAACACTCTTTGGGGGTCTGTCTCAGAACTTGTTTGTGAGGGACTTGTTGAGTGAGACGTAAATTACTTGCCTGGGGGCATTAACTTCAGTGCTCCTCATATTTTATTATCAGACAAACATGAGCATGGGAAATTGAGACCTTTGGACATCAATCTTCTTTTCAACATCACAATGTGGTACATGTTTCTTGTAATCTAAGAGGATTTCCAAGGTCACAAAAACATCATTAGTTTCATTTCCCAGTGCCCAGTTTTCAGAGAGAAAGAGGAAACCAACAAGAAACAAGCCAGGAAACCCAGAGCTGACCCAACAAGATATCACCGCTGCTAGGAGAAAATCTAAGGCAGAGCTTAGGGCTTCTTCTGGTTACCTCAATTAAGCATTCCTCCATCGGTTGGAAATGTGAGAACTGAAGCAGATTGGAAAGGAAACACACTTGAAGACTTCAGGCAGCGGGACATGGTGTTATTGGGGCTGAATATGAAGAAAGGCCATTTCCCTGTCTTTTTATACAGCAGGGAAACAAATAATACCTACATGGGAATATAGTAAGAGCCAACACATACCAGTGTATATGAGTTGCCTTGTGTACCTTGCTTAAAATTGTTCCGACTTTACAGCTGTCTCTGTGTGGCTTGCTGTCTGTGTGGGGCACCCCACTGTGCAGAGTGAGTTACTGCATACATTCCAACGTTTCTGCAGTGAAAATAGGGTGAGCTCCCATTCCTCGGTCCCTGGTCCTGCCAACCTAGCAGTTCAAAAGCACGTCAAAGTGCAAGTAGATAAATAGGTACCGCTCCGGCGGGAAGCTAAACGGCATTTCCGTGTGCTGCTCTGGTTCCCCAGAAGTGGCTTAGTCATGCTGGCCACATGACCCAGAAGCTGTACGTCGGCTCCCTCGGCCAATAAAGCGAGATGAGCACCGCAACCCCAGAGTCAGCCACGACCGGACCTAATGGTCAGGGGTCCCTTTACCTTTACCTTTTATTCCATAATAACAATACGTTTGTTATTTCTATGCCAGTCCCTCTGGGCTTCCAACATATATAAAAACTTAATAAAACATTAAATATTTAAGAAACTTCCCTATGCAGGGCTGCCTTCAGTTGTCTTCTAAAGGTTGCATGGTTACTTATCCCCTTGGCGCAGGGGTCACGTAACTCCATACCCTCCAACATTTCTCTGATGAAAATAGGAATGTCCTAAGGAATCAAATCAGAAACCAGGACAGCCTTTGTAAATCTGGGACTGTCCCTGGAAAATAGGGACACTTGGAGGGTTTGTTATTGTTTTATTTTCTTCACAGTGCTGCAAATTGATTCTTTTCGAGAAGAAGAAGAAGAAGAAGAAGAAGAGTTTGGATTTGATATCCCGCCTTTCACTCCCTTTAAGGAGTCTCAAAGAGGCTAACATTCTCCTTTCCCTTCCTCCCCCACAACAAACACTCTGTGGGGTGAGTGAGGCTGAGAGACTTCAAAGAAGTGTGACTGGCCCAAGGTCACCCAGCAGCTGCAGGTGGAGGAGCGGAGACGCGAACACGGTTCCCCAGATTACTTGACTACCGCTCTTAACCACTACACCACACTGGCTCCCACTGGCTCAAGCTGGGCATGGGTAAAATTCCCATATCAGTATGATAAGCTCCTGCACACACAAAAACCTACTAACATGCCTTGGGCTGCACCTCAGTAGTAGAACACCTGATTTGCATGAAGAAGGTCCCAAGTTCAATCCCTGGCATCTCTCTCTCTAGGAGAGAGAGAGTCTTGTCTGAAACTCTGGAGAGTTGTTGCCAGTCATTTCGTAGACCATACTGAGCTAGAGGGACTCAAGGTCTGACACACTATAAAGCAGTTTCCTATGTCTCTATGCCTTCTAGCAATTATTTTGGAGCTGGGTTGGGCATGGGTAAAGTTGCCAGATCAGTAGGATAAGCTCCTTCGAGTGTGGGAATGGTTGAAAGGAATAGAGATGCTTGAAGGATTCAAACTTTGCAAATTCCCATTCAAACTGACCAGCTCCAGCCCTCTCTGAAAAATGTGTATATTGGGGCTTGTGCGGTTCAGTGAATTCTACTCCATTAGTGCAAGCGGGGCACTTCCCCACCAACTTCAGGCTGCACTTAGCCAGCTCCAACCTGCCTGCAGTCTTACTGGAATCCAGTTCGGAGGATGGCACTGCCTGCCAGCTTCCTTTCCCTCAGTTTTTGTGTTTTCCCACGTAAAACACAGGCGGGAGGAGGATGGGGGCAAAACAAGAATCGGTTGGTTCTGCCCATCACTGTCTCTGGCTCCACCTACTTGGTGGGCTCCACAAACCACTGCTGCAATCCTAATCCCCAGCTGGGTAGCACGGGGTGTAATACAATAGCAGGGCCATTGTGCCATCATTTGCTGCCCTGGAACTTGTACTGGCCAGGGTGGAAGTGAGGACAGGACACAAGCTTGAAGTTGATGCAATGGTCAAGAACATTTCAGGGCTTGCTTATTTATTTAAATGTTTAGATATTGGAAGTTGCAGAGAATCCATTCCAGAAGTCCGTTCGACTTCCAAAATGTTCAGAAACCAAGGTGCAGATTCCGATTGGCTGCAGGAAGCTCCTGCAGCCAGTCGGAAGCCACAGAACCTGCGTTGGATGTTTGGGTTCCAAAGAACATTCGCAAACCGGAACACTCACTTCTGGGTTGGCGGCATTCAGGAGCCAAAACGTTCGAGTCGTAAGGTGTTAAACTTCCGAGGTACGACTGTACAGATATACCCACCCACTTTAAGACACACACACACACACACACACACACACACCAAAAAAAACAAAAACCAGCACAGAGGCATACCTAAGAACTCAATAAGCTTTTCAAAGTCTTACACTTTCAGTACTCCACAGCTGCCCCCTAAGCACTCCCTAGGCCTAGGTAATCCCATTGCCCCTAGTGGGGACCACTGCTTTAGACCTTCCAGTTGTTAGGCAGTAGGAATGCAGGCCTAATCTAAATATCAGGAAGTAGCCCTGGTCATAGAAAGTTTGGCATATAATTTAGAATTGCCAGAACCACAAGGTTTGATTTCTTTCTTTCTTTTAGCAACTTGACTACCATTCATACTAAAAATGAAAGAAAAAATAAATTACCAATTGAAGCCTAAACTCAAGAGGAAAAATGTGTGAAGTGAAAATAGCTCTTGCAAAGGAGCTTGCCATATAGCCTAAATGAGAGATAGAATCTTGTCTATCTATTGATCCCTGAAGAAGAGAGAGAGAATAGTGACAAATAAATGGATAATAGACACAGACGTTTATCTGCTTGGCTTATCCTAGGATCTAGGTTGTCTTGTAGGCTCATGACAGCTGGGTGAGATTGGGTGACGTGCGAGATCAGCGTCACCCTTTCTTTGGCTGTATAATAGAATTCATATTCTGTAGCACTAATCTAGAGATCAGCTGCAAGGGGAGAGTTTACATAAAATAGCTTCATTTTCTTGAATAAAACCAATTGGAGGAAATTATAGATAGCCGAGCCAGCATAATAATTTGCAACTAAAATTCAGTCGTCTTTGCCAATCTGTCACTGACCAAAATGATTTTGGGCTTGAAGTAGCCATTCATTATACCATACATGAGCCTCAAAATTGATAGTCACAGTGGTTCTGCAAAAGAGAATGGAATTTCTTTGAACAATATTCCAAATTTAACGGTTTAATTATAGAATGTGGATATTTTAGTGCATTTCAGCATAGAAATTTCTTCTCTAGCCGAAAAATATATGACAATCTAGGATCCATTCACATGGACTGATGTTTCTCAGACTATATGTATACATTCCTCCATTGTAAAACACATACACACCCCAAAACAGACAAATAAAACATTTCATTGCATTCTTCTGCAATCTCATTGTCATAATATTTGTAAACTGCTCCTGTGCCCAGCTTTCTCATGCAATTTCAAGCTTAATTTAACACATCCCCACAAAACAGCATGAAGAAACAATATCATATCTGACAGACAAACTTAAGCATGGAGTCAAATGTACGTTTTGGGAACATGTGCTTACTGAGATAAATGCCCTGTGTCTCAGTGGGCAGGGATTTAAATGTAAACTCCCCTAAAGCAAAACATTCCTGACTTCTGGGAGGTGCATTTGTTAATGGCCCTGGTCTGAAAGAAGTGTGCATGTACATTTGTGCAGAATTCAGCAGCTACACTGAGTGGGCCCCCTAGGTATGCCTGCTTTCATCTGCCCTGAAAGAATCAAACTTTCAAGATATTGTTGCTGCTATATAAAGCCCTAAACAAACACCTTGAGACCAGAACACTTGGCAGACTGCCTTGCCTTGGTATAGACCCAGCTGAAACTGGATTTGGCCAGTGGGCTGGGTCCTTATCTCCCCCACTTCCTACAGGCATAGTATGAGAGGTGAGTGGAGCAATTTGAGAGGTCGATTTTCACCAATTCATTTTGAAATCAGACTGTGTGTGTGTGTGTGCAAATGCTGTCCCTGGGTGCTTTGGAGCCCGGGCAATCCCTTTATTGTCTGGGCTTTCAAAGAACTATGCAAAAGCGACCAAGGGACAATTGTAGTTGTTATAGCTGGCAAAGCAATCCAAATCCTGGCTGGGCAGTGGCAAAGCATGATGGAACAGAATAAGCTCCACTACTAGAAGCCCACTTCCACATGCCTGGACTTTTGGAGGATGCAAACAGAAGGTCTGCACCAGCGGAGTGATACTAGCATCACTCTATGAGTGGAACCCAGCAGAATTGTTCTGGGCTGAGCTGAGGGATACCTCTGCCCTAGCCAATTCCCCTTCCCCAGTGCTGAGAGGTTTGGACTGCACCCTAATCTGGTAAAAGGTACAGAA
This sequence comes from Podarcis filfolensis, assembly GCF_964270895.1. Lineage (NCBI taxonomy): Eukaryota > Metazoa > Chordata > Lepidosauria > Squamata > Lacertidae > Podarcis > Podarcis filfolensis. The sequence goes on from NC_139604.1 coordinate 110,549,911, forward strand.
GCCACAAATCCCCAGTCAGGTGGAGCAATGAGGGGGCGTGGCCACAAAGGAAAGAAGATGGACACTTGAACGCTAAGCTTCGTTCCAAGGCCCAGAAAAACAACTTGGAGCAAAAGCCCATGTTGTCTTTTGAAGAAAGGAAAAGGGCATGCGAAAGGATTAAGAAAAGCTGGAAATAAAACACCTCACTCAGTTCTTCCTGCCCTGCGAAAGAAGGCTCACTTCAACAAGGACACGAATGCAGGCCACAGCCAAGATGGCAACGCCCTGAAAAACGGCCTCTTCCTTATTGGAAAAAGAAAATGGTAACAATATCTTGAGAGAATAATTTGCAACACAACAGGAAGCCATACAGGAGCTTTTTAAAAATATCAGGAAAGAACAAAAATGCTTCCAATGGAAAGAAACTGACACTCCTACAAATCAGCTGATCTGTTCCCCTGCCTCACATGAGCTTCCCAAATGTGTGTGTTTGGGTATGTGTTTTCAGGACCCAACTTATTTCTGTGACTGTATATTGCTTTTAAACTTGCTTTTAATATTGTCTTGTTGCAACCTGCCTTGGGACCTTATAGGGTGAAGGGTGGGAGGATGATGATGATGATAATTATAGTAGTAATAATAATAATAATAACAAGAATGATAATAGTTGAGTTTCAATCCAGATCCCACTTGAAAATGCAGCCCAATATGATTAATTGCCTTATGCACGTGATCCAGCATCCTATATCAATGTGCTTGTACTTTGGAGCTTTGCTTTAAATAAAGTGCAATTTTCTAACTGCAAAGAAGAATTCTTAAGCCTGAATGTCTAGGAACCAGAGAGGGCTTGGATGGAGATATCAGTAGCCATGTTGGTGGCATATTCATCACTGCTGGATCTTAAGCTACAAGTGCCAGATTTCCTCTTGTGACTGCAAATGGTAAGGTGGAATTCAGTGAATATGTCACAAGAGAGAAAGATGCATTTGGTGTTATGTTATGGAACGCATCCCTCACAGGAACAGCTGGGTATTCTTTAATTGCTGCGAGCACATTTTAAAAATCTCGCTTCTGTCTCTACTGTTGGGATCTGACGCATTCAATTTGCTTGGGCTGATTAATTGATTTCTCAGATGGTTACTTGCTTCTTCATTCTTCCCCTTCTTCTTAAAAGATGCAAATCTGTGGAGTGGTCAGAGTATGAGAGCAAGGGCAGTCACTTTTTCATATCTTATTGATGAAAACAGAATGACACCTGGACCATACATTGATTTCCCTAGATATTCGCCTATTCCTAGATATCATGATAATGGAAAGAATGGTCATGACATTGTGTGTACATAAAAGGGAGCTGCATTTCTAAAAATTTAACAGTGCACCAGCTTTTCTGAATGAATCCTGCATGTTTTACTTTGTTTTATATATGCTGTAAGCTGCCTAGAGTGGCTGGGGAAACCCAGCCAGATGGGCAGATTATATTATTATTATTATTATTAATAATAATAATAATAATAATAATAATAATATTAGTAGTGTAGCCTTATTGGAGTTCACCGATTGGGTCTGCGTTGCTCCGGGACAGGAGGAAGGAAGTCAAATGACACCGAGATTGGTTCAAAGAAAGAGTTTATTCTGCTCTCCGGATAGCAGAAGATACTTGTGTGGTGAGTCCACAGCAAGTCCAAAGAAATGAGAAGTTTCATGCAATATATATATCCTCCAGGCACCCTCTTCCTCCTTCCCCAGGAATCCAACCATGTCAGCCTATGTACGCAGGTTGACATCACATATGTTCTTGCTTTGGTATTCTTAACCATAAAAGGGAATTCCTTCCTGTACTTCTGACCATAAAAGGATCTTCCTCTTCCTACTCTTATCTTGGAGGAAGAGGTCATCATCTCCGAGAACATGCTCTGGCGTTGTTCCCGGACTTAGGTCTGTGCGTCTTTTGTGGTCAGCACATAAGATAAGACATGGATGTGTCTTCTCTGTTCTACTGGTACAGTCAGGGTCATCCCTGCCATCACAAACTGATAAAGGAGAGGGCTCTGAGCACAGCCGGGGTTTTTTTTTATACATTGACACAGAGCTCAAGTTAATGGATTTTAGCTAAGGAAAAATAGGGATTTTGGTGCAGTTTCAAACTGTCTGCACAGTCAGTTTTGGGTTAGGGAAACCCATTCCTTCAGTAGTAGTATTTGTTCTGCATTGCACTGTTTTGAGTACTGTTATTTTACATTGTATTTTCTATGCTTTCTGGATTTTTTTTTATATATGAAGAAAAACACAATTTATTAACTACTTTCAACAAAACAGTACTACATAGTACATTCAGATAACCACAGGTGGTTGTACACAACAATGCTTAAAGGGAGTTTGGATTGCACAATGGGACTTCCTCTCCTCTCTGCTCATGCCTCCCAAAAATGGACAAGAGGAAGTCTGCTGCATTACTAACTGTTGGTTACGTTGAGCTTTTCAGGTCTTATACCATAAACAAGTAACCAAATGGTTAAACGTTTTACTACTGTTATAACAATAGTTTCATATAAATATTTCTCAGCATGTTGCTTTCAACATTAATTTTGACATACAAAATAAGCAAGACAAATAAAAGGTCTCTTGCTCAGGTCAGTGCTTTTCAACTTTAAACATTTCAAAATTGTCCTGAACTTTTGGGAGATGATAAATCCTTTGACAAAAGGCTCTAAACAGGGAACAAATTTCTCTAACTTGTCCATATTGTTTTTAGGTATATATATATATATATACATATACATATATATATATATATATATATATATATATATATATATATCTTAGATAGCATCTTACTTTTGATATCAATGACAGAGCCCATCATTTATAATCCGATCATTACTTTGAGGTAATATTTTGGGCTTTCCATTTCTAAGCAAACAGCATTCTTGCTGAAGCTAATTCTATATTTTGTATTAAATTTTAATTTAGTAACAATGTTGATAGCAGATTTATCGCTATTTTGCAGCCTAATATTTTAGACATTGGGTCTTAGCCCAATGCAGACTCATTGAACTAACTTAGGTCCATTAATTTCAGTATTTTTTTCTTGTTTTGTTAATTGCTTTGGGGCTTCAGATGGTCATGGGGAGCAATGAACAAATGTGATAAACTAAACCGAGCAGCAACAATATATTTCTAAATATAACAGAATGTGACACAGAGCAATTAGGCTGTGAAGCTGTGAGGGGACATTTAGCTCACTTTGGTAGGAGCAAAACTGTTTGTATCCTTATAGTCTTTGTTTCTCAGAGCCGCAATTCATCTGATTACAAATCCCTAGGGATGTGCGAGGAATTTGATCTTGGTGAATTCCAATATGAATTGAACTGATCCTCATGGACTAATGCATGTATGTGATTTGGCTGCTGGTGTTTACATTTTCCAAATGTTCCCATACAGTTCTCTGCTTAAAATTAAAAATGTGTATTTTGACAAGGTGAATGCTTCGGTATGCATATTTTGAGAGAAAATATAGTTTAACTATGTATATGAACGCAAATCTTTTGCAGAATTGAAAGAAAAAATCAGTGATGCAGAACAGCAAAAGTTCCAGAAATGGGTGCCCTTTTGACTAATATGCACCTTTTTTAAAAAAAAAGAAAGAAAAAAGCAGTCTTCCCTGATATAAATGCCTTTTCGTGGGCTGTTTTCATTAATATGTGTATTTATATGTACACATTACTCTGGTAAATGCATTTTGTACACATTACTGGACTGGAGAACTGCAGTGAAAATTTTGGAGAAATGTGAATTTCAACATCTTTCTTTCTTTCTTTCTTTCTTTCTTTCTTTCTTTCTTTATTTATTTATTTATTTCTTTGGTATATTGCCCTTCATCCTAGAATCCCAGGGCAGTTTACAATAACAAAAATACGTAACTTAGCAACAAACAAAAATAATACCCCTACCATTTAAAAAGATGGTTTAAAAAGATGGTTTAATTAATTTAAAAGATTGTTTAATTAGCCAAAGGTTAATTTTAAATATGAACTGAATGCAACATCCTGTACACCTAGCTACATCAATCGTTTCAGTGGTCAGCTCTTACAGCCCACAGCTTAACTCACACCACCTTCCCTGTATATTTTTTCCCTACATGAGATGACTCTGTGCAACAGTTTTATGATGCAAACATATGTGGATCTGAAGACCAAACTGCATACAATAGGTATTATTCACACAGAGCTCTGCTCCCAAGTATAGGGACAGGTAGATGCTGTTAAAGCAAACCATACACATTTAAATGTGTTTCACAAAACTGAGCATCTATTCCCGAAATGTTCATAGCTTTGAAGTTGCCCAATAATGTGAATAGAAAACCTCCGGCAGAAGCAGAGGTGGCTGATGAGGCGAAAGATGCTAATGCAAAAAGATTCCTCCTGTTCCTCAAAGTCAGCAGTATAATGAATACTGCGGAGAAATGTTGAGGTGTAGTCAAGTCTGGGGCTTTTAATAACCAGAAAGGCCACATTCACAGATCCAGAGAAATTATTGTGAAATATCCCAAAGCATTTCTAATGCGATGAAAGTGTATTTGGTCAAATTCTAATCTCGATAATTGCACGCCACCTCTCTAATGTAAATGGAGATGCCACGTCTGTCATAGAAACGAAAAGTGACAGCGCTAGATGCAAAGTGGACAAATTCCATAATATCCAAAGTGAATTGGAATATGTTGGGTCGGTTATAAGGGCTTTCATGAGTAATAGTAAGGAAATCATTTAGATGAAAGGACTCAGCCAGTGCCAATGCATCCATTAATGCATCTGCAAAGTTTAGACAAATGTTTCTACCATGGGAATATTGTCTTTGAAACTATTTTCCAAATATGAAGACAGTTTCATGATTTGGAAACAATGTAAAACTGAGGTTTATAAACATGATAGGCATCCATTTTACTTTTGGGAACTGTTGTCTGAAACATTATGGAGAATTGATGCAAAGTACTTAAATCTAGGAGAGCCAATGTGCTGTAGTGGTTAAGAGCAGAGGACTCGTAATCTGGTGAACCGGGTTTGATTTCCTGCTCCTCCACATGCAGCCGCTGGGTGACCTTGGGCTAGTCACACTTCTCTGAAGTCTCTCAGCCTCACTCACCTCACAGAGTGTTGAAGGACGTGGGTGGCGCTGTGGGTTAAACCACAGAGCCTAGGGCTTGCCGATCAGAAGGTTGGTGGTTCGAATCCCCATGACGGTGTGAGCTCCCGTTGCTCGGTTCCTGCTCCTGCCAACTTAGCAGTTCAAAAGCATGTCAAAGTGCAAGTAGATAAATAGGTACCGCTCAGGCGGGAAGGTAAACGGTGTTTCCATGCGCTGCTCTGGTTTGCCAGAAGCGGCTTAGTCATGCTGGCCACATGACCCAGAAGCTGTACGCTGGCTCCCTCGGCCAGTAAAGTGAGATGAGTGCCGCAACCCCAGAGTCGGTCACGACTGGACCTAATGGTCGGGGTGCCTTTACCTTTACTTAAATCTAGAAATGGCTTGCTGGACAGGACAGATCCACTATATCAGCTTCCTGGAAGAGGAAGGAAGAGAGGGAAGCTGCTGCAGTCCATATGCTCCAACCTCCTTGCTGTTTTGCTTTTTCTCTTCTCCCTCCTCATAAGCAACAGTGACCCACCTGGTGCTTAAATCATGGAAATATTTGGTGCTTTATTTCTGCAAAGCTCTTTTGTGGCTATGTCCTAATTGTCCCCTCTTCCACACAGAGTCACTTCCAATTTTTCACAGTCAGGTACCAAGCGCTCATATTTGGGCTGCATTCACACAGTGTTGCAAGTGTGTGCCTGGATTCCCATGTGCACAACCAGCACTCACGTATGTTCATATGATAAAGGTAAAGGGACATGGGTGGCACTGTAGTCTAACCACTGAGCCTCTTGGGCTTGCCGATTGGAAGGCTGGCGGTTCAAATTCCCATGATGGGCTGAGCTCCCGTTGCTCTGTCCCACCTCCTGCCAACCTAGCAGTTCAAAAGCACAGCAGTGCAAGTAGATAAATAGGTTCCGCTGTGGCAGGAAGGTAAATGGCGTTTCCGTGCACTCTGGTTTCCATGACCGTGTCCCATTGCGCCAGAAGCGGTTTAGTCATGCTGGCCACATGACCCGGAAAGCTGTCTGTGGACAAACACCAGCTCCTTTGGCCTGACAGCGAGATGAGCGCTGCAACCCCATAGTTGCCTTTGACTGGACTTAACCGTCCAGGCGTCCTTTACCTTTACCTTTACTTATGTTCATATATGCACTGCTGAGAGGTTTAGGTTTTGCTTGAGTTATGACATGCACTTGTTATGGATGTGTGTTAACACTTAACCTTGTGCCCACAAGAAGCTCTCACACCAAGAAATAAATGAAGCTTGGTTTATTATATAAAATAAATAAAAATGCTGGTTTGGATCGCAAAGTTACAGTCTATGCTGGTAACAAATTGCAATACACCTTGATTAAAGAGTAAAAGAAGGATCTGAAAAGGCCTACAGAAACGTGGGACAAGGCAGCCAGTGGAAAAGGATGGGGGCTGTGAACTCAGTGATTTCAAAAATTTTATCCCTTGCTTCCATTCCCAACTGACATAAAGTGGTTACATTCTGTTTCCAGGTATCTGATATATGCACCCACCCAATAAAAACAATTGAAATCAGAAATATTTTTGATGGACCTGGGAGACCAGGGTTTAAATCTCTATTCAGACACTGATCACTGGGTGATCTTCAGCCAGTTGTCTAACTTGTCTCACAGGATTGGGCAGGCATTGTAGTATATAAGTATAGTTTATATAAATAAATAAAATATGTACATAACATATTTCTTTATTAAAATATTTATACCCCGCTTTTCATACTGAAGCACTCAGAGGAGCCATATGACAAAACACGCACATACATATTCAAAGTATAAAAATATCTGACTGGAGATCCTGGAGAAAGTGAATGTTGGCTAGTTCACCAACACAGGAGCCAGATATATGGAGAAACGTGGCTCAAAGAAGTAGGAGGCCCAGGGTTCGCTCTGATTGTTTAGAAATACACAATCGCTTTGAGGTCCTCTCCCCTAGCATGGAAGACGAAGAGCAGACTCCATTTGAGGATCTCTCCCTCATTACAGTCGATCAGGTATATGAATACGAGCAGCAAAGTCAGTCCTCAGGGAATATGCAGGCGACCGTGGAACGGATAGCTCACGGAAGAACCCCAACCAAACCTAAGAGGAGGCGTGTAGTGGTGATAGGGGATTCCCTACTGAGGGGAACAGAAGCAGTGATCTGTGGGCCCGACAAGATGTCTCGGGAAGTGTGCTGTCTCCCCGGGGCTAAGATCCAAGATGTAACTGAACGACTGCAAGGAATCATAAAACCCACTGACAAATACCCCTTCCTCTTGGTTCATGTGGGAACCAATGACACTGCAAGCAATAGCCTCCAGAAGATCAAAAGAGACTACGAGGCTCTGGGCAGGAAATTGAAGCAATTAAATGCACAAATTGTTATCTCATCTGTCCTCCCAGTTGAACGACGTGGCCCAGGGAGAGAGGGAAAAATAGTGGAAATGAACAGCTGGCTTCGCAAATGGTGTAAACAGGAACGGTTTGGATTCTTAGATCACGGACAGCAGTTTCTTGAAGATGGACTTCTGGCAAGCGATGGGCTGCACCTCACAACGGTTGGGAGGAATGTTTTTGCCAAAAATCTCAGAAACCTCATCAGGAGGGCTTTAAACTGACTAATGTGGGGGAGGGAGACAGTGCTCCTGAAGGTAGGAGTCTATCAATTGATGAAGATGATCATCCAAATGTCATAGACCAAATGGAGCAAACAGCACGCAGACCTAGTGGTGGGAGGAAAAAATCCTTAAATAAGAGACACGGGGGAATGATTAATGGACTTCAATATCTGTACACTAATGCGCAAAGCATGGGAAATAAGCAAGATGAGCTTGAGCTCTTGGTACAGCAAACTAAATATGACATAATAGGCATCACTGAAACCTGGTGGGATAAGTCCCACGATTGGAATGTAATAATGGAGGGATACAATCTATTTCAGAGAAACAGACCAGACAAGAAAGGAGGAGGAATGGCGTTATATGTCAGGGATGTGTATACCTGTGAAGAGATCCAAGATTTAGAACCTCAAAGCCAAAGTGAGAGCATTTGGGTCAAAATTAAGGGAGAGAAGAATAACAGTGACCTCATTGTGGGAGTTTACTATAGATCCCCAAGCCAAACGGAGGACATAGATGATGCCTTCCTGGAACAGATGGCCAAGCATGCAAAAGGAAGGGAGATAGTAGTAATGGGGGACTTCAATTACCCGGATATTTGCTGGATGTCAAACTCAGCCAAGAGCATAAGGTCAAACAGATTCCTCACTGGCCTTGCAGACAACTTCATTGTCCAGAAAGTGGGAGAAGCAACAAGAGGAACAGCCATTTTAGATCTGGTCCTAACCAATGTTGATGACCTGGTTAGTGGGGTAGAAGTGGAAGGATCATTAGGCGCGAGTGATCATGCTCTTCTGAAGTTTACTATACAGCGGAAAGGAGCAGCCAAGCATACTAGGACTCAATTTCTTGACTTTAAGAAAGCTGACTTCATAAAACTTAGGGAAGTGCTGGGTGAGATCCCATGGACAGTAATACTAAAAGGAAAGGGAGTTCATGATGGCTGGGAGTTTGTTAAGAGGGAGATAGTAAAAGCACAACTTCAGGCAATACCAATGAGACGGAAACATGGAAGGTGCCTAAAGAAGCCAGGGTGGCTATCTAAAGAACTTTTAACTGAGTTAAGATTAAAAAAGGATGTGTACAAAAAATGGAAAAGGGGGGAAACCACCAAAGAGGAATTCAAACAAATAGCCAGCACATGTAGACACAAAGTCAGAAAAGCTAAAGCACAGAATGAACTCAGGCTTGCTAGAGAGGTTAAAAGCAACAAAAAAGGCTTTTATGGATATGTTCGTAGCAAAAGGAAGAACAAAGAAACAGTGGGGTCACTCAGAGGAGAAGATGGTGAAATGCGAACAGAATAACTAAGGAGATAGTACAAGAATACTTGGCTAGTTTAGATGTATTCAAGTCTCCAGGGCCAGATGAACTGCATCCAAGAGTATTAAAAGAACTGGCAGATGTGATCTCAGAACCACTGGCAGTCATCTTTGAGAATTCCTGGAGAACAGGCGAAGTCCCGGCAGACTGGAGGAGGGCAAATGGTGTCCCTATTTTCAAAAAGGGGAAAAGAGAGGACCCAAATAATTACCGCCCAGTCAGTCTGACATCAATACCAGGGAAGATTCTGGAGCAGATCATTAAGCAAACAGTCTGTGAGCACCTAGAAAGGAATGCTGTGATCACCAATAGTCAGCATGGATTTCTGAAAAATAAGTCATGTCAGACTAACCTGATCTTGTTTTTTGACAGAATTACAAGCCTGGTAGATGAAGGGAACGCAGTGGATGTAGCCTACCTTGATTTCAGCAAGGCATTTGACAAGGTGCCCCATGATATTCTTGTAAAGAAGCTGGTAAAATGCGGTCTTGACTATGCTACCACTCAGTGGATTTGTAACTGGCTGACTGACCGGACCCAAAGGGTGCTCATCAATGGTTCCTCTTCATCCTGGAGAAGAGTGACTAGTGGGGTGCCACAGGGTTCTGTCTTGGGCCCGGTCTTATTCAACATCTTTATCAACGACTTGGATGATGGACTCAAGGGCATCCTGATCAAATTTGCAGATGACACCAAACTGGGAGGGGTGGCTAACACCCCAGAGGACAGGATCACACTTCAAAACGACCTTGACAGATTAGAGAACTGGGCCAAAACAAACAAGATGAATTTTAACAGGGAGAAATGTAAAGTATTGCACTTGGGAAAAAAAATGAGAGGCACAAATACAAGATGAGTGACACCTGGCTTGAGAGCAGTACATGTGAAAAGGATCTAGGAGTCTTGGTTGACCACAAACTTGACATGAGCCAACAGTGTGACGCGGCAGCTAAAAAAGCCAATGCAATTCTGGGCTGCATCAATAGGAGTATAGCATCAAGGGAAGTAATAGTGCCACTGTATTCTGCTCTGGTCAGACCTCACCTGGAGTACTGTGTCCAGTTCTGGGCACCACAGTTCAAGAAGGACACTGACAAACTAGAACGTGTCCAGAGGAGGGCAACCAAAATGGTCAAAGGCCTGGAAACGATGCCTTATGAGGAACGGCTAAGGGAGCTGGGCATGTTTAGCCTGGAGAAGAGGAGGTTAAGGGGTGATATGATAGCCATGTTCAAATATATAAAAGGATGTCACATAGAGGAGGGAGAAAGGTTGTTTTCTGCTGCTCCAGAGAAGCGGACATGGAGCAATGGATCCAAACTACAAGAAAGAAGATTCCACCTAAACATTAGGAAGAACTTCCTGACAGTAAGAGCTGTTTGACAGTGGAATTTGCTGCCAAGGAGTGTGGTGGAGTCTCCTTCTTTGGAGGTCTTTAAGCAGAGGCTTGACAACCATATGTCAGGAGTGCTCTGATGATGTTTCCTGCTTGGCAGGGGGTTGGACTCGATGGCCCTTGTGGTCTCTTCCAACTCTATGATTCTATGATTCTATGAAATCCATATTTCTGTCCCACTTGTCAAATGGCTGTTGATATGCCCAAGGCTTCCAAGAATGCTGGAAAGGGGAGATTATTTTCACTGATTCCCACACCCCCTTTTCACATTGTTCTCGACTGCTCCTCAACCTTCTGAAGCATATTTCTTTTGTGGGGGTACAGGGAACGAGAAAATCAGCCAACAAAAAACACCTCTCTCCCTTTCTTACATCAACAAACAACTTTGCTGGTTCAAAAGCTGTGATTTCAAAAACATTAGATTTCACCCTAAACCTTAGGTTATTGCAAGCAGGTAATGTGCTCTACCATGAGATGTCTGCCAATGTGGCTAGACCTTTATAGGATCATATTTACCTTTGCATTAGCTCTGTCTTAGCAAACCACTTTGTTTTTGTCAGTGAGTCAGTACTGGGGGAGAGAATAAATGAACCATTGCAGTGTTGCATTTCTCACCCCCAGTCACTTTGTGTTGAATAAATAATGGAAATGGAATTGGTCACCAGAAAGGTGGGGAAGAGAGAGGGAATATGCAGAATAGAACATAATCATCTCTTTTATACTGACCCTTTGGCAAGCTTCTTTCTGGCAACGCTGTAGAAAAAAAGGTTCCTCTGATTTCTGCTGAAGCCAGACTTGTCAGCATATCTGAAAACCCATCTTTGCTGCAGGCTAAGCATTTGTTTACATCAGTATTGCTTATATGGGTGAATGTCAGCATAAAAAGCATGTGAAATAGAACAGGAAAGCACACAGTCCTGTGGGTTGCTGTGCCCAGAGGCTGGTGTTGTGCAGTATCTGTGTCTAGATAGACTGACAGATAGGGATAGATTTATATGTGTGTGTTTGCGTGTGTTATTTATATGTATTTTGAAATGTATATCGATCCATCTGTATATAAAACACAGGGTGATATTGAACTCAGTTTTACTCAGAGTAGACCTACTGAGATTAATAATCATGTGTGTTAATCTCAACGAGTTTACTCTGAGTACCATTTAGTTAGATGACACCCATCTATTCTATTCTATCTTTGCCCAATTCAGCTTGATGGGTCCAAGCTGCAGTGATTTGGACATGAGGACATTTCTGAAGATATCATGAGTTTTGCATGACAGTTCCAAATTGCACCAGTTTGAATATATCATCACCCAGCTGGCCATGGTTCTTCCCAGTTTGGGAGGCCTGGTTCAAAGTGTGCTGATTTGGATGTCTCTGACAAATTGATGTCACCTCAATTTGACATGGCATTGATTTCAGAGAAAATGGGCTGCTTCACCTCTGACTTGGGTTGCCACCTGAACCCTTTTTTGAATTACTGCAACATAGATGTATCCCTTCCATGAAGACAGGTTCCTGTGGAAGTACCATTGAGTTGTAAGCTTGGTGATGAGCTTGAGAGACTTGCAGAAGAATCACTGTGCTGTGGTAGCCAATTAGGTGGAGTGTGGCAAGAAAAATGGAGCATCACAGCACAGCACAAAAATGTTCTGGTAGACTAAATATCAAATTTAACCCTGTATATAGCCTATTCCCTTCCATTCAGCCACTTTGGCATTGTAGGAATGCACTTATTCCCTGAGAGTCAAGAACTTTTAGTACTGATGACACAACCACACCTTCTGTGGATCTAGAACTTAACGTCAAAGGCCAAAAAATGGGACTGACATTCCTCAAAAAACCACCTTTCCCCATAAGAATTCAACTTCTGTCTATGTTCTGTGGGGCAGTACATGCTTAAAAGTGGCACATAAGTTAGGAACAGCAACAAAAAGTCTCTAGACTAAATTCCATTTCAAGAGCTAGCCATCTCGTCGCACAAAACTTTAGGGGATCTATGAAATTCGCCTGGATACTTTACTAATTAAACCATAGCAATAACACAGTGCTCACAATTCAGAAAACAAACAACAGCGTATATTTGATATCAAATGACTTGCTGCTCATATATTTCCAACAGTACATAAGCGATCTCTTTTATTCTGCATGAATCCAGCTGTAACAAGAAACTCATAAGGTTTATAGTATAAAAGCACCACATTTGAAACTTCTTGATCATAAAAGAAATTATTCAGTTGATGTGTGAGCAATGCTAAAATGCTGGTGCCCAGTTAGAGCAAAACTCTTCATAACTGACACTTGATACTGAGCATGGCTTCACTAGATGTCAAATCTCACATATGCTGCAAGTTGTTTCTTAACAACAAATATATGGCATCCTGAGGGAAGCTGAATTGTACAAATTGTGCCTGTGGGGCTCTGACTCACATACCATGAGTCATAGCTGTGCCAGTGGTTTGTTAATTGTATTAATTTTATATTCATTTGGGGAGCAGAGGAAGAACTCTAGTGAAAAGTATCAGTTTGAGGTCTTGACATGTATTCCCTTTTCTCTAAACAGATGAAACATGGGAAGCTTTTCAACACACGCACAGTTAAAATCAAGAAGGTATGCATTGCCAGAGGCTTTTCTTACTATGTGTCTGGTTTATTTTGAGCGGACTACACTTTCCTAAATGAATCAGAAAGAGTAATGTGCACTGTTTCAACCTGAGGGAATAGGACATCTTTGAGGAATGTTGATGCAGTGTACAGGTGATGCTAAAGGACGAAGATGGCTATAATGTTAGTTGAATTACAGTCCCAATTTAGTCATGGCTAATTCAAGTCCTACAGATTGCATTAGGCACTAAAGTAGCAATCCTAACAATGTCTACTCAGAGTACTCCTTGGGTTCAGTCAGTCAACCAGCTACAAACAGTTACCTTGTCCAGCCCACATTTTACCAGCTTCCTCACAATAATGTCATGGGGGACTTACTGAAATCAAGATACACTATGTCCACAGCATTCTCCTGATCCACCAAGCTTGTAATTCCATTCAAAAAGGCTTACCAGTAGTACACGTAAAAAGAATCTACCAGAGTCTTAGTGTGCTTAACGTAAGTCACCATATGATGCAAAAGCAAAAAAAGAGCTCATGCTCTTCTAGGCTGCACCAACAGAAGTAACAGTACCACTCTATTCTGCCTTGGTCAAATCACATCTGGAATTCTGTGTCCAGTTCCAGGTGCCACAATTTAAGAAGGATGTTGACAAGCTGGAACGTGAGCAGAGGAGGGCGACCAATTTGATGAAGGGTCTGGAAACCAAGCCTTATGAGGCATGGTTGAGGGAGATGGGTATGTTTAGCCTGCAAAAGAGGACTGAGACTGAAATGAAGTATGCTAGCCATCTTCAAATATCTAAAGGACTGTCACATGGAAGATGAAGCAAGCTTGCCTTCTTCTCTGGAGCGTGGGACCCATACCAATGGTGTCAACTTACAAGACAGGAGAATCCAACTAAACTTTGAGAAGAACTTTCTGACAATAAGAGCTGTTAGATAGTGGAATGGACTCCCTTGGGAGGTGGTAGGCACTCCTTTCTTGGAGGTTTTAAAGCAGAGGTTGGATAACCATCTGCCATGAATGATTTAGTTGAGAGTCCTGCATTTCAGGAAGCAGGGCTAGATGATCCTTCCAACTCTAGAGTTATATGATTCCGTGACTCTAAGAGGTAGTCAAATGTCAGCAAACCTTGATTGTGTTGCCACCACAAAATTCTGTGTATAAATCCATTTAAAAGGGATTCTTCCTCCTCCCCTAGTTGTAGTCTAACAACAACATATGGGGAGGGGGTACCACATTCACTATCCCTGATAGCTTATGTACAACTGTTTTGCTGCATACTTAGGGAGTTAAGGAGACAAGATGAACATCAATCTCATTGTGTGGTCTCTGCTACAGCCTTGCATCCTCTGCCTAGGATAGTGCTGTGTGTCTGTGCAATTTATTTCTCCTACTTGGCTAAAGAACTTTACATTAATTAATACAGTCTTGCTCCTCATTGCCTGAAGCTAGAACTGCTCTCATCATTCAGGGTCCTTTGGAAGTTCAGTGCAGTCACTCTGTCATTTTGCTGTTTCCCTCTTTTCAGTTCCATCTACAGACTTGATGACCACTGCATTTGTACAGAATGTAAAAGAGAGAGAGAGAGAGAGAGAGAGAGAGAAAGAAAGAAAGAAAGAAAGAAAGAAAGAAAGAAAGAAAGAAAGAAAGGAAGAAAGGACAAAATGCATTTGTGCATTTTAGAAGCCTCCACCCATCATGACCTCCCCCCATTACGATCAAATCTTGGAGCTGAGTATAGCTGGTAGAAAATAGAATACTATTCTTTTCAAAACAAAAAGCAGCAGCAAACATTCATAATTAAAGAACTAGGATGGTATTCAGCTAAGTTATACTCAGAGTAGACCAACTGGGGTTAGTGGACCTAACTTAGTTGTGTTCATTAATTTCAAAGGGTCTACTCTCAGTAACCCTTATTCAAATACCACACCTTGAATATTTTTAAGGAACTATTTGTGCTAATAGTAAAACAGGAATGTCCTATTTCTTCAATTAATGCATCCATGCACTTTTCTTGACTTCAGTGCCTATAGGAAAGATGTTTAAATACTAGCCTGGCCAAGGACTTTGTAGGATTTGGTACCATTTCTCTTCGATTTGGTACCATTTCTCAGCCTCAGTCCCCATTTATAATACAATGGTACCTCGGGTTAAGAACTTAATTCATTCTGGAGGTCCGTTCTTAAGCTGAAACTGTTCTTAACCTGAAGCACCACTTTAGCTAATGGGGCCTCGCGCTGTTGCTGTGCCGCCGCTGTGCAATTTCTGTTCTCATCCTGAAACAAAGTTCTTAACCTGAGGTACTATTTCTGGGTTAGCGGAGTCTGTAACCTGAAGCATCTGTAACCTGAGGTATCACTGTAAACTGTGAATATAGATTGCTTCATTGCAGGAAGTTGGGCAATATGGCCAGTGTTGCCCCTTCCAACTCTACAATTCCATGATTCTACGAATCAGCTAAGGGTTGCAATTGGTTCAGTAATGATACTACCTTCTTCTTTTTTTTAAATGATATTTTATTCAAATTTCAAGAAAGAGTTTACAAAAATAATAAAATAATACAGAAAAAATACAAACAATAAAAAAATACAGAATAGGAAGAAAAAAAAGAAAACAGAAAATAGAAAAAACAGAAAAAAGTAAGTCCATCTTTCAATATCTTGTTTTTCATTCACTTGTTTCCCTGACCTCCTCACACCTCCCTTTTTTGTATTCCATTTCAAATGGTTAATTCAGCAAATCCTTTCCCTCTTTGTTTTTATCTTAGTTCTTTATCTTGACATATTATAACCTTATAATTTCATCTATTTAATAAATCATTTTTACATACTCCTTTTTAACATTGTTACTAAAACCACTTCGTTTCATTCCAGCATCATTTTAACGTTCGTTAATTTTGCAATATTTCTGTAAATAGTCCTTAAATTTCTTCCAATCTTCTTCCACCGACTCTTCTCCCTGGTCTCGGATTCTGCCAGTCATTTCCGCCAATTCCATATAGTCCATCACTTTCATCTGCCATTCTTCCAGAGTGGGTAAATCTTGTGCCTTCCAATACCTTGCAATAAGTATTCTTGCTGCTGTTGTGGCGTACATAAAAAAAGTTCTATCCTTCTTTAACACCAATTGTCCAACCATGCCCAGGAGAAAGGCCTCTGGTTTCTTCAAGAAGGTATATTTAAATTCCTTTTTCATTTCATTATATATCATCTCCCAGAAAGCAGTAATGATACTACCTTCAAGTAGACAATTGCATGCACATTTCAAGTTCACATGGGAAAAGCATTTTTTTAAAAAAAAAAATCATTTGACATATGTATAAACTTATTACAGGAGGCTGCCACCAACTGTGTCTTCCTGACCAATGTGATGAAATAGGTGAGTCTCAATACAGGAACATATACAGTACCTTATGAGTCAGACACTGGTCCATCTAGTTCAGTATTGCTTCCTCTGACTGACAGCAGCTCCAGGGGATTCAGGCAGGAGTTTTCCTATCCCTACCTGGAGTCAAACCTGAGACCCTTTCCGTGCAAGGCTGAGGCTCTGCTACTGAGCTCCCTCAAAGTCCTTCCTCAAACAACTTGTTTATTCTGGTGTGTATGTGATGTACACCAAATTGACAACGCAGAAGAAAACTGATGTAGGCAATTTTGTCTTGTGTGTGGAAATGTCAGGTATACGCAAGGACTAACATGATGGATGAAAGAGGCTTCTTGTAGCTGGGGTGGGATGAGGTAAACAATTGTCATAGGGACCTGTCTTAGGGACTAAAAAGCTAACTGTTTTGGAGAACTGAATGATCCAAAGAGCTGATTTTGGCACACCCAAATCCATTCGGATATTTTGCTTTGAATTGTGAATCCTCGTCGGATCATAAACCATTTTGTGGACATCTCCCCAGCTTCAAAGGTGATTTGCTATGTAGTGCAAGGTCCTTCTATTCAAGAAATGCAATCCTAGAGAGTCCTTAGGTGTATAGAACTACTTGTCCATTTCTTTAGATCCTGATCAAAACATTTCACGATGTCTTAGATGATTTGCAGATACATATCCTTCAGAATTCCATAGGCTCCCCATAGGCATCTGTGGCCACAATGAAAAGAAGGATGTTGGAGTAGATGGGCCACTGGTCTTGCGGTCTTAATTCACTCAGAATCTTTGTACCAGATCGGCAGACAGTGACATTTTCCTACTCACATTCATTTGCTGTAATAACACCTCTTAGGGCTCAATTTTCAGGTTGGATATTTATTTGATATTCACATACTACGCCCGTTGACCTCACTGGGCTTGGGGTACATTTCATAGAGGGTGGGGTCCAGTTTTACTTTTTAATGCTGTTTTTCATGGGTCATTTTATATGTGTTTTTCTCTTGGTGACATCTGGCTGTCATTTGTCTAAGGAAAGACTGAAAAAATGACATGGATTCCTGAAGAGTTAATACTTCTTGGGGGACATATGAGTCTCTGGTTGGAGAGCCATTTGGTTATGTCCACTGGGGCACGTTATAGCCTGTAAAACAACAACACTGATGCAGGAGACCATCTGTACACCAGTAAAAGTTGTCGTTTATAATATCAGACCATTATAGTACGTACTTATTTGCTTTGCTAAATTTGAAAGGGTTTATGATGAGAAAAGTTTCGCTTTAGTTCAGATTTCATTAAACCCTTTTAAAGCCCTCACTGGAACCAATATCATCTCTGTATGCATTTCAGCCAGTGACATTTCCAACACCAGAGGTACAAATAATGCCCATTAATTTGAAAACAATTGGAAGAGATCTGAGATAGGGGCACTTATCTTTATTATTTAAAAATGAAGGTCAGTGCTTCAACTGATAATTCTGTTTCTCTTCATAGATTCCTTAGTGTGTAGCATAGAGTTCCAAAGATATCAGTCACTGATCTCTGATGTGAAGTCATTTTTGCTGTTAGGAGTTCTATAAACTCACATTCCTTGCTGCTGTATTTGGGGCCTCTACTCTCTCATTTATGTACAGTGGTACCTCTGGTTACGTACTTAATTCGTTCCGGAGATCCGTTCTTAACCTGAAACTGTTCTTAATCTGAAGCACCACTTTAGCTAATGGGGCCTCCCGCTGCTGCCGCACGATTTCTGTTCTCATCCTGAAGCAAAGTTCTTAACCCGAGGTATTATTTCTGGGTTAGCGGAGTCTGTAACCTGAAGCGTATGTAACCTGAAGCGTATGTAACCCGAGGTACCACTGTACTTAGGTCACATTCATACCATATGCTTAAACCACATTTGACACATATTAAAATCACATAGTTTCCACCAAGGAATCCTGGGAACTGTGGTTCAGTAAGGGTGCTGGGAATTGAAGCTCTTTGAGGAGTAAACTACAGCTCCCAAAATACATTTTTGTTAAATGTGCTTTAAATATGTGATGTGAATGTGACCTTAATAAAATCAAACTTTGAACTGGACCCCGTAGTTCAGTGGCAGCCAGGGCAGCACTTTCAGAACCAGGGAAACTTGGTTCCATCAAACTGCATCACTCACCAACCTAGCAGCCACATTCTGCACTACCTGCACCCTCTAGACTGTCTCCAAGGGCAGTCCCACATCCAGCATGTTGCAGAAGTCCAAGTGGGAGCATAGATAACTGTGGCCAAGTTATCCTGCACCCCCAGAACAGGTTGTCCAACTAATTTGCAAACCATTCCCTCTTCCGAGGACTCAGAGGCACAGCTGCTAGTTTGGGTTTCATTGACACAAATGAAATGGAAGCATGACAATGGAACTGTGGCTACTTTCCTATTGAGTTAGCACATGGAAAACCTCTGTAATAAGTAGTCACAGTTCCGAAGGGGGCATTAAGCTTTACAGCATGAGTGCCCTCCCGTACGTTGTTGAACTACAGCTCCCATCAACCCTGACCATTGGACATGCTGTCTGAGACTGATGGGAGCTGGAGTCGAAGAACATCAGAAAGGCCACAGGTTACTCATCCGTGCTCGACATATTTCTTCTCAGTCTATGTAATAGTGACTACTGCTTATGAAAGGTGGAACAATCCCTGGCCCTATATGCTATAGTGGAACATTACAATGGCTACAAAACAAAAAAAAAAAATTCCTTCCAGTAGCACCTTAAAGACCAACTAAGTTAGTTCTTGGTATGAGCTTTCGTGTGCATGCACACTTCTTCAGATACACTGAAACAGAAGTTGCCAGATCCTTCTATATAGTGAGAAGGTGGGGAGGGGTATTACTCAGAAGGGTGGTGGGAATGGGTGATTGGCAGATAGCTGTGATGAGCCTGTTGACGACTCTTAACGACTGCAATAGGTCTTACAGGAAAAAGCAAGGGGTGAGAAGGTGAAAAATGGCTTTTCTTACTAAATGGCTACAAAGAAATCCTACTCTCAGTTCGAAATCGGGTTACCAGATGCCCCTCTTATAAAGGGGCATCTCCTCAAATAACACTTCAGAAGTCTGTAGAACATAATGGATATCCCTGCCTTCAGAAGCTACTATACGTACCAAGGAGTCCTTTATTTTTGAATTCTGTCTCAGTAGCCCAATGCATTCCACAGATGCACCTTGCTTGGACAATGGAGAATTGTAACTTTGGCCTGACCTCACTTAGCAATTGCCAGACCTGAGGGATTTCACTTACAATTGAGTTTGCCTTTTTCTTTTGTTTGAAAAATTCATTTTACCCTTTTTTTTTTTTGGCTGGAGTTCCAATGCTCGGGATGTGGCTGGATCAGGAAATGAAAATACCACAAAAGAAGAGATGTTCTTGAGCTACTTCCAGGGAAACCATATCCTGAAAAGCTGGGCATGTAATTGGAATGACTCTTCTCATAATATTTTAAGTCTAATTTGTAAGCTACAGCCGAGAAGTTCCAGTCTAGACTGAACTTTTGAACCTTATGACTTTAGAATGGCCCTGATGATATATAGGTGCTGTTTTCCGACACAGCTTCTTCTCTGGGGTTACGCTCAGTGTTACGACTTCAGCAAAAGGCTGAACACTAGGTGATTTCATAGGCAAGTTCCCTCTCAGATCTTCGTTAGGATATGAGCAATGGCTCATAAAGAAAGTGCTGGCCAAAAAAGGAAGGAACCATAACGTTAGTTATGTTTGAAGAGGAATCTTTGGGGTGGTTTGATAAGCACTTAGGAGATGATGCCTTGGCACGTTGAAAAAGGACTGCCTGATTTAATATAGAACAGGGCCCCTTACTCATGCATCGGTGGGAAAAGAAAGTCATTGTCTAACAGCCTCGTTTTTCCATTCATGATCCTGTAGCAGCTGCTCTGCCAAAAACACTCCTTTTTTATACAACGGCGAGTTCAGGGATTCTACTTCATTTCAAATGTGACAGCCACAGGTTTTTGTGAAGACATTATATAGACAGCCTTCCTATGACTTATGGTTTCCATGGGAATGGGATAGTTCCTCTGGGGTTTTAGTTCCTCTGGGGTCCCTATTGCACCTGTCTGAATTACTGGTGTGGTGGCTTTGGAGGCCCTTGCCACATTGGTTGTGCCCCTGCACTGCAGCTTTCAGCCAAGTTCCATCCCAATTGTGTGGACAAGCAGGACTGTGGCAGATGATGTATGTGGAAAATGTCTATGTGCCTCGTCTCTCCAGCAGCTTGATGGTATACTCTGCCCTTCTTAAAGGTAGGGAGGAGCTGGCTGGGTCAGAGAACAAGATCCTAGAACTGAAGATGGTAACAGTTCCATATAGGTTTGCCTCTTGTTCCTTATTTCAAGGAACTGTTCCCAGTTTGATAATAAGGAATGCAGTTTGTCCCATTTGTTTGTTTCTCTTTCTTACTTGCTTTATTTGCCCACTGACTACTGTACACATCTCACACCTGCCCTGTGGAACGCCCTCCCACCAGATGTCAAAGAGAACAATAACTACCAGACTTTTAGAAGACACCTGAAGACAGCCCTGTTTAGGGAAGCTTTTAATGTTTGGACTACTGTATTTTAATATTCTGTTGGAAGCCGCCCAGAGTGGCTGGGAAAATCCAGCCAGATGGGCAGGGTATAAATAAATAAATTATTATTATTATTATTATTATTATTATTATTATTACATTGTGACAGAGGGGGGCAGGTTTTTACAGAGCAGCCCTCAGCCCCATGGGTCAGGATAGATATTGGACTATTGTGGTGGAGATTACAACTCCCACCATGTGAAGTTGTTGTTGTTGTTGTTGTTGTTGTTGTTTTAAACCAAACCTTTTCTTTCACCCTTTCAAAGGGTGTGTGTGAGAGAGGCTAGGCCTTGAAAAGCTTCATATCTGTGAAGCCTCATTCTAAGAAAGACAGTCTCTCTCTAAAGGGTTTAGCAAACGAAACAAATACCCCAGAGTCTTCTAGCACCTTAAAGACTAACAAATATATTATGGCATAAGCCAGCCTCCCTCAGCTTGATACTCTTCTGATGGTTTTAATTACATCTCCCATCATTCCTGCTCATCAGGCATATGGGCTAGGGCTGGTGAGAGTTTATCATGGATGGGTTAGACACAGAGGAATGATGGAAGGAACTAGCTGGGGAATCAGCAAGGGAAGAAAGGTCAGAGCCTTGGGAGGGGTGGTGGTACAACAATGAGTGGTCACAGGGAGAAGAGGGGGAAGATGGGGAAGAGGAGGTGTCAGAAGCTGAATGGGTAACAAGGCTTAGTGAGCTGGGAGAGTTGGTGGTAGAGAGAAGTTCAGAAGCTGAAGCTGAAACAGGCAAGTGGGAGGAGGGAGGCCAATAGGCAGAGATGAGTCAAGTTGGTGAAGAGTCATGGGTGTCTCCCCCTTCTGCTGCAACAAGCTTCCATCCCCCCTTGTCTCCCAGAACCAGAAGAGGGCTGAAATGGGCAGAGCAGTGGCAGAATGCACACAGGCACAGTCTCCAATTGCTTGGGGAAAGCCCGAGAGGATGGAACTTAAAAAGCTGTGGGGAGGTGGGGACTTTCAGTCTCAGCAACTGATGCATGGGGAGATGAGTTGCTATGCTCATTAGGCCTGACACTCAGCCAAGTCTTTGAAGATTGTGTTTTTGCTAATGAACAGTTAATTCCAACTTCTAATGGTGCTCATTTATTTAAAGTGTCCACTCCGAGTAAAACTTTTGAAGAGGGTGGACAGGCTGCCTATCATGACATCTGTCAGCGAAAACAAGGGATGCACTATAACTCCCCCGCCACATTAATTTAATATATTACATGCACCATACATTCTAATAAAGCACCACTAACACTCTGACAAACACCATTTTCTTAAAGCCTCACAAATGTGCTCCTTATTTTGGAGCTTTGCAGAGGGCATGTCCAGTTCCATAACAATGGGAAACCAGGCTCTATCTGAATAATATATTCACCAATATATACTCTGTGTTTTAAAAAAGACTTTTCTGCTGCTCTAAATATATTCCATGGGGGAACATTGTGCGTGACAGTAGGTGACTAATGTTGCATTACTTTGAGCCAAGAATAGTTCG
This sequence comes from Podarcis filfolensis, assembly GCF_964270895.1. Lineage (NCBI taxonomy): Eukaryota > Metazoa > Chordata > Lepidosauria > Squamata > Lacertidae > Podarcis > Podarcis filfolensis. The sequence goes on from NC_139604.1 coordinate 110,572,469, forward strand.
GATTGATGCACTCCATGTTTCTCCCACACATCTGTATCAGTGCAACTCTATTGTTCCACTTCTAAACCCTGCACTTTCCTTGCAGGTCCCCCATGCCGCCCTAGCAATGGGCTCTCCGCTCCAGCTATGGAATTATCTTGCTTTTACACTGCTGAGCATCTTCTGAGTACATTTTGCCAAATATGCCAAATTATATGGTAGTTTAAGGTCATTGTCTATGGATTTTACTCTTAATCCGGGAATTGTTATAAATACATTACGAAAGTGCACAGTTTCAAGCAGAAAGTAGCACAACATCACGTTACAGCTGGAAACCCCCCACTCCTTCCTCATTGTAAGATAGTAATATAGGGAAAGGGGTAGAGACGTTAACAATAGAAACCATTTATGCATAGGGTGAGCTACTTACCATCTGAACTGTTCACTCTTTCGCAGTGTTTCATTCCAGAAATAAAGACCCAGCAAAGAGGCGAAAGCACTTGGCTTGCTGTCATTACAGAAATCTTAACCCCTACAAACAAGCAAACAACACTGTGGCTGTCTAACAGTAAACCATACAAAAAAGTCAGAGAACCAAATAGTGATTTGATTTCCAAGGTTCAATTCCTGGCATCTCCAGGTAGGGGGAGACCCCTATTTGAGACGCCTGATTGAAACCCTGAAAAGCCACTCCTGAGAGTGCAGATATTACTGAGTGACATGGACCAATGATCTGACTGGATACAAGGCCTTTGGTCCTATATACTGTCCTTCAGATGATGACACAGGAAGTGGGACCTCCTAGACAGATAATACAGAACTCGGTTTCTAGAGGTGACAGAGACTTACTGTAGCATTCCTCTTTGCAACCAGCCCATAGATACTCTTAACATTACTTTTTTTGGAAAGGAAGCAAGGAAGTTATGACTAACAAAGAAAGGTATGAGTCTTAAGCTCGTGAAAACATTAACAAGGGAGGTGAACTTGTTAGAAAGTACTGAGTGTTGAAATCCCTATTGAATTTCTGCTAGGATTCCCACCCCCCCCTTAAAAGTCCACCTGGACACTGGGATTGCACTATTGTTTAGCTGGCTGCTGATTAATATTTCGAATGATTAAGTAATCAGCATTTCAAACGATCAATTAATCATCAGGGCTCATGCAATAAACGGCACACTTACAAAGTCTTTTATCACAGACTGGAGACCGAGCTTATCCTCAGAGTTCCCACTGCAGAAATGAAGTGACTATTATCAATAAATCAACACCATCCATCATTTAACACTTGACCTTCAAAGCTACATAGGTTTCCTTGGAGAAAAATAATAAAGGCTCCCCGATATCCCATTTATTAATAAGCATGACTCCACATGGGTGACTTTTCAAGTGGCAATTATTATTGCAGTGGGAACCACTCTCACACAGAGACACACACATGCATTTCTTTAGTCTTCAAGCACTTGATGTTTGAGTTCTAACTCATCAAAGATCAACTCACTGGTTTCTTGACCCTGAAGCACTAATTTTCCAAATATTTACAAGGGCTGTGCACAGGGCCGGCTGTAGTGTGAGTTAGAGTGAGGCAGCTGCCTCAGGCATCAGGTGCTGGGACTGAGAGGCAGCAGCAGCCACCCTAAGAACAGTTCCTTCAACTCCCACTCCCAGCAATTCCCTTCTACTGCCACACAGCCTGCCCTAGCCCCCACTAATCCAGCCTCCTGGATCAGATGTGATGGAGGATGCTATCATTTCAGCAGTGTTGAAGTGACATTCAGCAGACAATCTAGTTGGCTTCTGTGTGCAGTATGGTGAAAGGGTGCCCCCTTGTCCTTTGCCTCACACAGCAAAAGCTCTTGGGTTAACTATGGTTACGTACTAGGTGTACATGCTGAATGCACATATTCCTCTTTCTTACAATGCATTTTGTCTTGATACACAGTGTAAGCCCACTGCAGAAGCACAACTGGAGCTCCATGCATGCATCTTGCAGGTGACAACATGGTGGCAATCGGCTTCACCCTCACCTAATGATACTCCAACACATCTCTCAATGGAAGCTTTGCTGAATTGTTTCTCCTTCCAAGTAGCATTATTGTTGTTAGCCTTCTTTTCCTGCTTTGCTCCCAAGGATGCACAGGATTGTGACTACATCCCATCAACATGGCACCAGTGGATCCAGGACAGTAGGGGAAGGGGGCATGGCTCCGTGGTAGAGCAAATGCTTTACATGCAGTAGGTAATGAATTCAGTCCCCAGCGTCTCCAGGCACGGCAGGGAGAGACCCCTGTCTGAAACCTGGTAGAGCCACTTCCAGACAGTGTAGACAGTATTAAACTAGCCATCCAGCTTAGTATAAAGCAGCTCCCCATCTTCCCATGGCATAGCATCTATGGGCACAGGAGAACGGTAAGACTGCTATGTAAACCATCATGAGCCCAGGCATTGAGGCAGTCACTGTATCTCTCTGCAAATCACGATGCTGATGTGGAACGGGATCAATAATACAGAAATAACAGCTGATAAACAGTGTGTGGCAGTGAAGACTTCCCAGCGAAATGCAGTAAGACATATTCAGACATGTTGTAACGATAAATGCTGATCTAAGTGCAATTTCCAAGTAGTGCTTCCCTCCATTCAAAGTGTAATTGAATCTGTGCAGATTGATCACTCTGATCTAGATTATCCCCAACATAAAAGATGAATTCTTCCACGATCCCTCGCAGATACCTCAGAAGCGGCTCTTTTCAACTGTATGCCTATGGCAAGCTTTGATTCTTCTAAGAGTGGCGGGAAGAGGGAGGAAATCTTTCACAACCGATCCTGTGATTTTTATTATTATTATTCCTCTTTGACAACATACAGGGATTGGTATTCATATAGTCTGCTTCTGAGGTTAGTCACTCAGGGATAGGGACACGTTGTCTCAACACAAGCCAGCTGGATTTTTTTCTTTAAATAATCCTTGCCTAGAGGGAATGGGTGGACCAAAGCATTTATATGTGTTCAACCTTTTTTATGCATAGGTCATTGCCTTGCTTCAAGTTGAGCCTTGCAATAATTAGTGATGTTGCACAGGGAAACTTTATTTGCTGTGGCTCGTGCATGCCACACCTGTTTGGTCCATCAACAGCCTGATTCATTCACCAGATCCAGCAATGCCTTGAATTCCATTTTCCAGGGAAGCGAAGGGATTCACTTTACATTCTGTTTGAAAGGTTAAACATGGTCATATAAAGTTCTAGTCACTTAAGAATCAATAGTATAATAATTCTTCTAAAATCAATGGTCGGTATCCAAAGAGCTACTTTAAGGATGCCCAAAGACCTTTAAAATAGAGGTTCTGCTGGGTGGTGGGGACTTTGAACCCTCACCCAGTTTTCCCCATAAGGTCCAAAGCTTGCAGAGACACACACCCCCCTAACTAGAAGACAACATTCTGGCTTTGCTTGACAATCCGCTGGAGATTGCATTCATTCAGCCTTCCACAACCTGGTGCCCTCCAGGCTGTGCTGGCTGGGGCTGATGGGAATTGTAGTCCCAAACATCTGTATCAGGTTGGAGGAGGAAGAACTAAATCTTGTATAGCAATTAACCCAATATTTTCTGGGTTCCAGTATAAGTATAACACTTACACAGGGTGCTAGTATGGGCGTAAGTATAACAAAATGGTTTTATATGTCGACTGGTATTGTATGAGGTGTCTCCAAACATTTCAAAATGAAACAAATAAAATCCAAGCTGAGGAGAGTCTAGTGATGGTGTTCCTATATCGAACAGGGCAGGTTTAGAAAACAGTGCAAAATCCATGTAACACACTGTTGTACTGTGTTTCTGCTCCTAACTAAAGAGTAGAGCCTCGTTGGGAAATTGTGTTTGGGCTCCATGGTCCTTGCACTATGGTGCATCATAGGGTACAATCTTGTCCCCAATGCTGTTTAACATCTACATGAAGCCACTGCGTGTGGTCATTTGAGGGCAAATTGTAATTAGTACGCTGCTGCTGAAGGAAACAATGAAGAGCTGACTAGTTTCAGTTTGTATGTAGTTTGGTAGTAGCACACTTCCAAGAAAAGTACAGTGGTACCTCGGTTTAAGAAAAGCCCTATTTACGAACTATTCGGTATATGAACTCCACAAAACCGGAAGAAATGTTCTGGTTAGCGAACTTTACCTTGGTCTGCGAACGGAAGCCAAATAGGGAAGGGCACCTGCGGCAGGAGGCCTCATTAGGGAAAGCGCACCTCAGTTTAAGAATGGCTTTGGTTTCAGAATGGACTTCCGGAATGGATTAAGTTCGTAAATCAAGGTACCACTGTATGTATCTCCTGACCCGGTCATTTCAAATATTGCAAACAGAACACAGCAAACAAGGCTAGAACTTTTCTTCCTGATATGTTAGTTTCTGTCTGTCTGTCTGTCTGTCTGTCTGTTTGTTTTTAGTTGAAAACATAATAGAGTTTTCCACACACACACAAAAGGCATTCTCTACCTCCAGTCTGAAGTGCTACAATCAATTCCAAGTGCAGGACTCTCCCACTTCATCCTGCTCTCAGCGTCAGAAATAGTAGACTGCAGCATTTTTAAACCTGACACTTTTGTTCTACTGATGGCACTCATTTAATGTCTGTCATGACATACTAACAGCTATACATGGACATTATTTCATTCCTTTTGGGTATCTGATTCTTTTGTGTTGTTGGATTTTGTTTTATTTTCTCTCTCTGCCATTGTCATTGTTCTCTGTGTACAAGACCATCTGTTCTCTCGGCAGATGCATTTGAGTTCTGTAATTGTTGTCATTCTTAGCATAGTGCAAACCATGCACAATTCAGGCGATGAGATGTAGGACATGCATGAGGTGGCCCAATGTGCATTGTTGTCGAAATTACTTGTCAAAACACCAGGAGGGAACAATATCTGATATTAAAAGCATTAAGCGCATCTATTGTGACAGACTCAAAACTGTGGCAGGTTTTATGATACCATTGAGCGTGATGTGTTCTGCTCTGCTCAGACTTTTGCCTTCCCTCCGTGAAAGTAAACAACATGTGCCTAGTGCAATTTCTGAGTGATTGTGTAATCTCAGAAGGGCAATTCAAATTAATTCAGTTCAGGAGCTCTAGTGAAAAATGACAGGTGAAAAGTATACATGGCTGAATTGTTCTAGTTCAAAGATGGACCACTTCTTTCTAAGAGAAAGCTACTTGTTCATGTCCAGTTGTTATGCTTCTTTTGATGTGGCAGTGCAATTGTGAGGTGGTTTTACAATGGGAATTTTGTGTGCTGAATATTTCATCTGAACGCTTTTGGGGCAAAAGGGGACAACTTCCAGAGAGATAGCTGTGTTTGCTGCAGAGAAGACAACACAGTCTTGTAAAAGACTAACATATTTGATAAGGAACAAGATTCAGGATTAGAGTCAGACATAGGTAAAGGTAAAGGCACCCCGGACCATTAGGTCCAGTCGTGACCAACTCTGGGGTTGCGGCGCTCATCTCGCTTTATTGGCCAAGGGAGCCAGCGTACAGCTTCCGGGTCATGTGGCCAGCATGACTAAGCCACTTCTGGCGAACCAGAGCAGCACACGGAAACGCCGTTTACCTTCCCACCAGAGCGGTACCTATTTATCTACTTGCACTTTGATGAACTTTCAAACTGCTAGGTTGGCAGGAGCAGGGACCGAGCAACGGGAGCTCACCCCGTTGCGGGGATTCGAACCGCCGACCTTCTGATCGGCAAGTCCTAGGCTCTGTGGTTTAACCCACAGCACCACCCACATCCAGTCAGACATATATAGGGTCAGACATATATAGGGAATAAATTGTATACAGGGGGATGAAATGGTAGTGATATCCAAACAGTACAATCTGTGATAATTCAATAAAGGCTTAAATGTGGTTCACCGTGAAGTTGCATGATGCCCCAATAGGTGGGCAGATTCAGATGAAATATTTGTCACATTAAAACATAAACAACTCTATGTGCTGACTTTACCACATCAAAATGAAATGTTAGAATCTAGTCTTTGAGTCCATATCTAAGTTACTGAAAGGAGCTTTACACTGAGTCAGACCATCAGTCTGTCTGAATCAGTATTGCCTACTACACAAGATCATCTTACCCCACATCTGCCCACTCAGCAGAATTGGCACTACTACAATTGCCACTTAATACCCACTCCACATTTGTAAGAACTGGTTCCTCTCACCATTTGTTTGTGTCCAACCAGTCCGTGATATGAGAGTAGCTTTCTGAAATATATAAGGTGGTTATCAATTTGTGACCACACCCAGAATAATAAAACAAGACATGTGTTACTGGATTAATTAGGATCGCAACTTTGATTAACAGAACAAGACCAGCAACATTCCTAACACTGTGCAGAACAATCCTACTAAAGCAGTAGGAATCTCTCCTCGAAAGACTCGAAAGATTCCATCAACGATGTCTCCGAAAATTCTAAATATCACTTGGGAAGATAAGTGCACTAATGTCAGTGTACTGGATAAAGCAAAGATTGACCAGTGTCAAAGCAATGATTCTTCAACATCAACTTGATTGGACTGGTCGTCTTGTTCAGATGCCTGATTATCACCTTCCAAAACAACTACTCTATTCCAATCTTGAAAATGGAAAGCTTAATGCTGGTGGTCAACAAAAGAGGTTTAAAGATTGTCTCAAGGCAAATCTTGAAAAATGTAGTATAAACACCAACAATTGGGAAGCACTGGCCTGTGAGCGCTCCAACTGGAGAACAGACTTTACCAAAGGTGTCATGGACTTCAAAGACTCAGGACAAGAGGGAGAAACATGCTAAGAGGAAGGCATGTTTGGCAAACCCTCACCATGAACAACTCCCTCCCAGAAACCTATGTCCCCACTGTGGAAGGACATGTGGATCCAGAATTGGCCTCCACAATCACTTACGGACTCACTGTGAAGACTGTGTTCATGGAAGACATTCTTACTCGGTTATGAGTGATCACCAAAGAAGAAAAGAACTACAGCAGAAACTTCTATATCAGCTTTGAGTCAGCCAAACTGTACATGGCTGTGAACTGGAGGCAATAAGATTAGTACCATGTCCCAATCTGACCATGTCTGTTCAAGTGTTAAGGGAGGCTTTCCTTATTAATCCACTTCCATGCCCACACCAACTTTAAAAGTGCTTCAGAGAGCTCATCTATAGCCCTAGAAATCTGTGTTACTTTCCTAACACAGCCCTGCTCTAATGACCAATTAACTTACTTTGCTGGACATCCAACTCTAATTGCTGGCAAATGAAAGGCAAATGAAAACCCTGTCACCCCCACATGCCAATCTGGTTACAGGTAAACAGATTTGGCTCATAATATACAAGACCAGCTACTAATCATACACTGAAACTTCAAGGTGGATGGCTAGGTTCTGAGATCAGTCTTGAGAGAGCTAACCAGGGATGGTGCAGGCTTAAATCACCCATCCAAGCCTCACATCCCCACCAAACCTATGTTAATCCACAGAACACCATTGAAAATGTTCCTCACTCTACACTGGGCTGAGTACAGTGTCACACTTGCTGAAATCCATCCAAGTTGCACAGGAGCAAATAACCTCTCTTTCGCTCTTCACTTTTGGGCCAGTATGTAACTCCTTGGTCTAAAGAGACAGGCACAGCTTGGTTCAGCCAAAGTGCTTGGATCTGAAGTTAGTGGGGCTGCTTTGATTTGGCTTCACTGGGTTGCAGATAAGGACTGTGATGCAGAAAGGCAACTAACTGTTTGACTATAAAATTCCTAGACGGATTAGGGTTATGTTTTGTGTGGGGAAGCTGAAATAAATCTTCAAAATTAATATTGACATGGAGCTCAGGTGAGTTCATAGAAAAGCCTTCAAAAGTAAAGTCAATATTTTTATTTTTCAAAAAAAATCTTATTTTGCAAAATGCACATTAAAAAGAAGGGGGATAGCTACTTAATGTTGGGGCATATCCATTCTGACCTGCTGAAGAATTTTCCTCAGGTGAAGAATTTTCCTTAACGTTGCTGAGAATTGTAGTCATTTGTTTGGCTAGATAGTCATGCAGTTTCCTTTACAAAGTTCACACTCAATTCTTTTTCTACTTCTGTTAGCCAGCAGCCATAAATCTGCTTCTTTTCACCAATTTTATAAGCAGGTGCTAGTTAATGAAGGTGAATTTTTGTTAAAAATAAACCCAACTTCAATTATCTGTGTCTGAAATTTTAGTAAAATGGTAACTGTAACTATGCTTTCTAATCAAGTGAAATTTATTTTACACTGTGCAGGACTGAATTAAGTTTAGTAGGGATACATTATGGGTCAAAATAAAATTGAAGGTGACCTTTGACCAAAACATGAACAGAATTTTAAGAGAGAGAAAGAAAGAAAGAAAGAAAGAAAGAAAGAAAGAAAGAAAGAAAGAAAGACGTTTTACAATATTATGAGATATGTTTGGGTAAATCCGTGATATAATTGCAATATCCTAATTCCTGCAGCTTTTCTTAAATGCAACCCTGTAGAGGAATAATGACTACTGGGAGGAGCACAGAGAGAAGAAACACCATGGTGCTTCTGCATTAGCACAACCAGGTGCATTCATCAGCTGCAGCTGCAACAAAACATGTCTCTCCCAAACTGATCTCTCCAGTGGTTTGACTTCATCCCGGAAGACACACTCTTCCATTGTCTTCCGAGACAGATGGATGCCAACGAACCCTATAGTCATTTGTATGCTGCTGACTATAAAGGCAAAGTATTTCCTTAGTATCTCCGGTGTCTTGATTTAACTTTTGTAGTGTAATAAGCTGTAGGCTTTCCAAGTGTACGAATAACAAGAATAGACTTTGTTATATGGTTACGTAAACCAGTAAAGTTCCATTAATAAATGTAGCAAACTGTCTTCATTCCATATGGAGTTTTACAGATCCGTAACTACTTAAGTTCCACCCAATGAGCAGTGAGCACCACCCGTCTTGTTAAAGTATACAGCCTCATCCAAGAAGTGCTGATGTTTTATATCATTCATACTTTCATGATACACAACTGACATTTTATTCTTAATACCTTCCGTGGTTCATTGCAGGTTACATACCTTCCGTTAATTTCCCCCATTTTTTGTGTCTCATTACCTCATGTAATGCCTGAGGATAAATTAAGGTTCAGAACATCTAGAAAAAAGTCATTATTATATAATTACATTTTCTGACACAATGACTAAAAAATCTTCACAAACAGTTTTCTGCTAAGGTTTGTGGGTTTTTTTCCTATCTCCTCTCTAGGATATATCTGAACTATTCATTGACAATCCTTCCTTAAACATGTGTTTGGATATAATACAGGCAACTGGTGACTGTGCTGTGTGCCAGCCCCTCCTCCAACCTGGGGAATTGTAGTTGTCCTATCAGCCATCCCTAGGGTCTGCTGCTGCTATTGTTGAATTCCAGGTCAGCTTGGAGTAAGACCTTCCTCATCCATGATCTGATTGTGAATGAGGAAGCTGACCTGGTCTGTTTCACTGAGACCTGGATGGGTTAGCAGTGTGGTGTTGGTCTCACTCAGCTATACCCACCTGGGTACTAGGTGCAGCACCAGGGCAGACTTGAAGGTTGGGGAGGAGGAGTTGCTGAGGTCCATAGAGATGCTATCTCTCTCGGTTCTCTGTCCAGTTGTGGGGAGATATAGAGTGTGTATTCCTGGCACTGGGTAATCAGGATACATTAGGGATTCTGCTGGTTTATTGCCTGCCTCACTGCCCAGCAGTCTCCCTGTCTGATCTGACAGAGCTGGTTTTGGAGGCAGTGTTGAATACTCCTAGACTGCCAGTTCTGGGGGACTTCATGGCTGCCATGACAATCATGGGGCTGTCTCAACATGTCACCAGCCCAACACATGTGGCAGCCACACTCTGGACCTTGTTTTCTCAATTAGGCAGGAAGAAAGTAATATGAAAGAAAGTTTGAGTACATTACACTGATCCTGGCCCAACAGCTCTGGCTGCAGATTAGTTTCCAGGCTCAATTCAAAGTGCTGTTTTTGACTTATAAAGCCTTAAGCGGCTCAGGACTGCAATACCTCAAGGACCACCTCTCCTCATCTGAACCTACTTGGACCATGAGATAATCAACTGAAGCCCTTCTTTGTGTGCCTCCTCAATGAGAGGTCCAGAGGGTGGCAACATGAGAACGGACCTTTTCTGCAGTGGCTCCCCATTTGTGGAATACTCTTCCCAGGAAGCTTCAGGTTGCACCTTCATTATACACCTTTAGGCTCCAGATAAAAATGTTTCTCTTCAACCAGGCCTTTGGTTGATTAACATTCGATACCCTTTAAGAAACAGTGGTGGTGGGGAAATGATCAGTTTCAGCACTGGGTTGGGTATAAAGAAGAAGAAAACACAGCTGTTTCTTTTAAAACACAGGGCAGAATTCATTTCTCCACTTGTGAGAAAATAGAGCTTCTGGGGTACAGATAGTTTTCTCACTCAAAATGTTGTTTCCTCAGCACTTTCCTATGAAGTCTTTTCAGGATTGTTTAATACACCCAGAGAGATTTCTCCCTGATGTTGTAATGGGCCACCTCCTTAAATCTGCAGATAAATAACAGGCATGTTTATAGTCATGCTTCTGCTACAAAAAAATACAGTCAAGACAAATAAAGAGTATTACAGATCATCTGTCAAGTGAACGCTGTGCTTCTGTTCTTGTCGTTTGCCTGATGATATGCAGCACACATTGGTCACGGCAACTGGTTTGAGAAAAGAGACGATCCGGCTACATCAGCTGGCAGATGGTGATAAGGAGCCCTGAAATATTGCAGAGATAGAGGTGCTGATACCCAAAAATGCTGAGGCCTCCCTGAAAGTACTTCATCTTTAATTGGCAATGACTTGAACAAACCATCTGGTTTTGAGTTGGGAAAGTGAGGGTGCTTTCATGGAATCATAGAATTGGAAAGAATGTTAATCTAGTCCATGGGTTTCCTAATTTTTGGACTAATGGGCCAATTCGGAATTTCGAGAAAGCTATGAGAGTGCCAGTTACAAAATGGCCACCATTTGAAGTGTATGATATAACACAAAGTGGCTGCTGTGGGAGTGTGCATAACACAAAATGGTTGCCATATCTAAAAGGGTAGATACAGGACCAAAAAATGTTGAGGGTATGACACCCTAAGCCACCTCCACCAATGCATACCCTCCAACATTTCACAGATGAAAATAGGAATGGCCTATTCAATAATAATAATAATAATAATAATAATAATAATAATAATATTATTATTTATATAACACCTATCTGACTGGGTTGCCCCAGCCACTCTGAACAGCTTCCAAAATATAGAAAACTATAATAGAACATTAAACATTAAAGAAAACTTCCCTATATAGGACTGCCTTCAGATGTCGTCTAAAAGATGTATAGTTATTTATCTCCTTGGCTCGGGGGTAGCATAACTGCATATAATAATAATAATAATAATAATAATAATAATAATAATAATAAATAATTATTAATTATTATTATTATTAATAATTTATTATTTGTACCCCGCCCATCTGGCTGGGTTTCCCCAGCCACTCTGGGCGGCTTCCATAGAAACCAAAAATACACTAAAATATCACACATTAAAAACTTCTCCAACATTTCTGCGATGAAAATGGGGACATCCTAAGGAAAAGCAGGATATTCTGGGATCAAATCAGAAACTAGAATGGTGTCAGGCAGCCCCCATGGCAGGTCACCAGGAACAGATAAGACAATGAAAAGTTCTTACCAGCTTCTTTTTATTCAATATTCACAGAGAGGGGCTTGGAAATGCCACCTCTTGGAATAATGGTGCTGCTCCAAGTGAGTCTCCACCCCCTCCCTCTCTCCCTTCATGCGTCATCACTATGGGTGCTGAGACGTGCCCTCTGCATCTGAGCTCTCTGCTCTCCTATTTTCGATGCTCGCCAGGTTCTGGGAGAGGGGGGATCTGGAATGCTTTCTAAAGACACTGTGTTCATCAACGGTCCCCCCTCTGGTGCTTCTACTTCCTCCTCTCCCATTATTTCCCAGCTTTCCCACCCATCTGCCTCTGACTTGTGACCTCCCTCAAACCCCTGTTGTAATTCTGAATGGTCTTCTTCTTCTCTGGAAGGGTCAGGCTAGGGAGGCAGTCTCCACCATTCCTCCTCTGCCCAGTCCCTAACAGATGGCTTCTGTAAATCTGGAACTGTCCCTGGAAAATAGGGACACAAAATGGGGTCTGTCAACTAGATGGGACTTTGGCTTGATCCAGCAGGGCATTGCTTATGTTCTTATGATTCACCAACAACATCAATGGTGTAGGAAACTACTCAGCCACCATTATGATTGTTCACAGAGCTGCTCTTTGCAGCTCTCATCTGGGTGTCCAACTGGGTGGGCATCAAATAAAAAGACCTACACCAGATTTTTTTTTAAAATGAATAGAATTGACTCTGGCTAAATATTACAATGGGAAAACTGTACTGTACTGTGCTGTATTTGCCAGTGATCCTGCACATTGGGTTGATGCAGTAAAGATTAATAGTAGCTACTACATGTATCTCACTGCATCCAGATTTGATCTACCTTGGTAGTTCTGGCAGATTTTCAACGAATGTTAAGAGCTGAAGTAAATTGAAAGAGTGGTGGGGAAATAAAGCATAATTCAGCCAGCTTGCACTGTTATTATCCTGAGTATGCAGATGAGTGGAACTCACAATACAGTGCAAATTCAATGCAAGGTAAAGTAAAGTAAAAAACTCTCCATCATTCCCTTCCCATGAAAACAAGATTTACTAGTCTAGGATAAACAAACCAGGTATCAGACCACAGTGTAAAAAAAAGGGGGGGGGGATGAATCTCAGCAAGTCATGATTTGTGCCGTTATCTGTAACTCCTAATAAATGCTGTATCACAAAACCTGCAGGATTCATTTAACACAGAGTTTTTAGTTATATGAGACTGGGATGAAACTGCTATAGATAAGATTTACAGAATATGAAGTCTCAGGTATCCAAAGAATTACCTTTTATGTCATGGTGTATACTTTTTTCCTTGTACAAAAGGTAGTCCATAAAAGCAAAGTTGCAGTTTTTACAGAGACAGAGCAAGATATAATGCACAACACCTGCTTTCACTTACACGTTCCTAAATACCATGGTGCCTATCCTAAAATAATGTACTAAAAAAGTGTAATGTTTATGGCTACCACTGCTATCTCAGCTAAAATCGCATTATCTACATTGCTAGAGGCACCCTTTGCAAACTGGAAAGTGTTCTACTGATCTGAACTATCAGGAATTGAGCCAGTGAAAAGGTCCAGATCTGTATTTTCTACTCAATATTCCAGATCAAGTTTGATACCAAAGGCAGCAGTACTACAGGCCAATGGGGATAGACAGGGTTTTTTTTTGGGGGGGGGCAGTGGTGCCATTTCTATTTGACCATACTCAGTGAGGAATGTTTCTGGGTTGGAGAAATAGTTGAGACTAACTGAAACCCCCTCTGTTACTTCCCATCCAAATTTAAGAAACTTCTCCCAAACTGCTGCAAGTCTCTGAAAATGCCACACACAGAGACACACATTATGATGATGATGATGATGATGATGATGCAGGTCCCAACAGATTAAAAACAGAATACAACATCAAACATTAAAAACTTCCCTAAACAGGGCTGCCTTCAGATGTCATCTAAAAGTCAGATAGTTGTTTATTTCCTTGATATCTGATGGGAGGGTGTTTGACAGGGCGGGTGCCACTATGGAGAAGACCCTCTCTCAGTGAGGGAACCACCAGAAGGCCCTCAGAGCTGGACCTCAGTGGAGACGCTCCTTCAGGTATACTGGGCCGAGGCCATTTAGGGCTTTAAAGGTCACCACCAACACTTTGAATTTAATGGGGGGATGAACGGCCCAGTAAATGGAGGGGGCATTTCCTGTTTGGCCTTAATTCCATAAACTGTAGCTGGTGCTAGAACTTTGACATAATTTTAAGAGGAAAAACACATAAGCATCAAATATAATGCAAGTCCTATCATGTGCAGTTCCTAAAATCCCTGAAATTAAAACTTTCCCTTCTGTTGACTCCAGCCACATTGGTTCATTTTCTATGTTGTTTCATTTGGATTAGTGTAATGCTTTTTTCAGTCAATCTTCCCTATTCCTATCTTAAGCCTCTTACTTCTATCTTTCATTCAACCACCTGTTTTAGTTTTTCTGCAAACAAATATGATATGATCATATTACTCTGTTTCTTGGTCTTCTTTGCACTGGTTCTTTTCCCCAGTTTGCATCCAAACTAAAATTACATTATTTACTTTTAAATGTATCCATTCAGCTCATGCTTATCTTTCATCTCTGATCTTTGTATATTCTGCTTCTTGGTCTTTTGCGCTTTGTTGGTTTTCTGTTAAGCCCAGTATCCCCACCCCCCTTCTTCTGGTTTGAATTTCCATGCTTTCCCTCTTATTATAGAATTTATTGCCAGCTGATATTCAGTTAATTGATTCTAATTGAGCCTAAAAGACCTCATAGCACATGATCCTTAAGGAGCTGCATTAGTTACCCATTAGATTCCAGGCTCAGTTCAGTATGCTGATTTTGAATTTTAAAAACTTAAGTGGCCCATATCTCAGATACCACAAGGAGCAACTCTTCCCAAATGTGCCCCCTGTGCCAAGACATTATAGGCAGGTTGGTTCACCAAGTGTTTTCTTTTTCTTTTCTTTTCTTTTTTCCCTGCCAGCAAATGGTTAATGAACGGTTCAAGGGGCCAAACCAATTTTGAGCCAGGAAACCTACCCCCACTTTCTGGTCAGTTGACTCTCCTAATCCAGCCTCCCTTCCCAGTTCTCTGCCTGGGGATGCTACTATCAGCCCTCAGCTTGTTAGACTCAGGGTTCCCTGCCATTTTTACACCAAAATGTACTTCAGGTTACTATTAAGAAAATTACAGCCTCTTTAGCCCAACTAGGTGTCTCCTTTTATCCTTTCTTTCTCCTCTTTGGCTTGTTCCCTGCTGTGGGTGCAAATCAATAACCTTTTAAATACTTCGTGTTCACAAGGTAAATGTTTTGTTGAAAGGTGTTAGCGCTGGCTTGTTCATCCATGCCTAGGTGTGCAATAGCCTGGCAGGAAGATGGCATGTGTTCTTTGGGGAGCAGATAATGCTTTGCTAAAACAATTGGAAGTCATTTGGGACAGGATAGCACCTTCCATTTCACAGTTCAACACAGGTGGCAGGGTAGCAGATAGTTAAGGAGCACCTTCCGGGTCATGTGACACACATGGTTCTGTCCACCAACAACTTACCACCACTTGTCACCCTCCTGGAATCTATTGCCTGGGGCAGCTGCCTCTGTCCAAAAGAACTGGCCCTGCCTTGCCTTCGCTGCCCACCCATTGGTCCTAGCATCTACATACAGAAGCAGACTGCATTCAAAAATAGAGGTTTAATCTGTTAGCCAATTATTTTTTAAAATAAATAGAAATAATAATGGCCACCCAAGCTCCAGGCTGTATCAAACGTTAATCTTCAGGAATTCCGAAAAAGCCTCACTCCAGAAGTGACTGGATTTTCAATGGAATCCCAAAATACACCTCTAAAGATGGAACAAGCCACATTTGCATGGGATATTTTGCTTTACATCTTTTACAAATACTCAGAGTGAGGAAGAGGCATGCAGCCAGGAGTGTTTTATGCTTGCAGAATTCAAGCTGCATTTATTGTTACGCATAAAATTCCTTTGGCATTGTTCATGCTCCTTGTATGGTACACATTTTGTTCCTATCACTGCACTTTGTTTGAATAAAACTTGATTGTTCAAAGCTGAATGGCCACTGTAGTGCAAGCAAGAATACCCCCATCCTAGGTGGATAACGTTGGTTATTGTATATGGGTAAATGCCGTTGGTTGTGTTTGTGTCTCTAATTATAGCCTCCACTATAATTAGAGTTATGCTTACAGAGTGCAGAATAGAATATTACACTGCACACATTTCTTTTCTAAATCCAGTTACATGAAGGTCATTACTGTCTTCCATATGTTTACATCTGAAATGCCATTTGTATAATATCTAATCTGTTTTTAGACTGAATTCAGACTTTTCACCCAAAGAATTGCTGAAAATGTGACATTTTCTTACTTACTGTAGCAAGCATGAGATAACAACTGCATTTATCTCGAGGCAGCGGAACATCTATGAAGTGGTAGAACACAATATTAGGGATGGATGGAACAGTCTAGTACTGATCTGTGTCAATGTGGCATGCATCCATTCATAAGGCTGTTCTAGTCCCTTTTCCACATTTGTGTGTGTGTGTGTGTGTTTAAAAAACATTGAGACATGAGCCAGCTCAGCCCAGTGGTTCCATCAACCAAAGCATTGCTTAGCTCCCCTAATCGCTTCCAGCAGTTTGAGACCTGTGGATGCTGCCTGGCTTTTTTAAAACAAAAACAACAACAACAAAATACAGACATTAATATTTAAATATGTAAATTACCACTAAATGCATATTTAAATATTTTTGCCTGGACTTAGTGGTGGGCTGGATGAGGGCCAATGAAATAACTCTGAGTCTGTGGGATAGCGATTCTTAAATCCAGATAATTAGTCAACT
The DNA here is from genome assembly GCF_964270895.1 of Podarcis filfolensis. NCBI lineage: Eukaryota > Metazoa > Chordata > Lepidosauria > Squamata > Lacertidae > Podarcis > Podarcis filfolensis. Next base: position 110,589,074 of record NC_139604.1, read on the forward strand.
GCCTGCTTCAAAGGGGCTTGACACCACCTGAAGGAGCAGGTTTGTCATTTGGGGGGATTTCTGAACCCATCTATGTTGCCAGTTGCCCAGGGGACCTTGATATTTAGGAGGTCCTTTTACCAGCTTCAGCTTGTAATACAGTTATAGCTGTTTCTGCATTGGAATCAGGTGGCAATATTAATTTTATTGATTATAGATTGGAAACTCTTTATTGTGGTTGAACTGTTTAATTAGTATTTGCTGATGTTTAATTTTACTGTTTACTATTAGATTCTGATGGATTATTGAATATTGCTTTGTTTGATATAAGTTGTTTATTTTAAAGTTATTGTGACTTTTATATTGGATCAGATTGCTACTATTAATATTTGATATTTTATTATGTTTTTATGTCTTGGAAGCTGTCCAGAGTGGCTTGGGCAACCCAACCAGATGGGCAGGGTATAATTGAAATATTATTATTATTATTATTATTATTATTATTATTATTATTATACCACTGAGCCTCTTGGGCTTGCCAGTCAGAAGGTCAGTGGTTAAAAACCATTCGGCGGTGGTGAGCTCCCATTGCTCTGTCCCAGCGTCTGCCAACCTAGCAGTTCAAAAGCATACCAGTGCAAGTACATAAATAGGTACTGCTGCAGCAGAAAGGTAAATGGCATTTCTGCTTAGTCATGCTGGCCACATGACTCAGAAAGCTGTCTGTAGACAAAAGCCGGCTCCCTCAACCTGAAGCGAGATGAGTGCCACACCCCATTGTCACCTTTTTGCATTGGAATAGACCAGGGTTTCCCAAACTTGGGTCTCCAGCTGTTTTTTGACTACAGCTCCCATAGCTAGCAGAACCAGTGGTCGGGGTTCATGAGAACTGTAGTCCAAAAGCAGCCAGAGACCCAAACAGCCGAAAGTTTGGGAAACCCTGGAATAGACTAACCTTTGTCATCCATTCTTTGTTAACCTCCAGATTGGAGGTTATGTGGTGGCTGAACTGCTCGCTGGGGCAGAATGTCATCATCATATTACGCTGCTGCTGAATGAATTGCTGCGAATCGGGCAAGTTTCAAGGTGCTAGTATTGATGTACAAAGCCCTATAAAACTTGGGACCAGGATTCCTAAAAAGGTCTCCTCACCCCCATACATAATCAACCAATTACTGCATTCTAACTCCAAATCCTACTTTGTTTTTGTTTTTTTGGTGGGAGGGGAGGAGGAATTATGCCTTCCAGTGGGCCCTCCTGCCAGTGACTCTTCCTCTCCTTACTATTCTTACAGATATAGACAGTAGGTGGAGATGGCCTCTGCTCACCACCAGCAATGATGGGCCTGTGGTAGCTACAACCAGTGGTGTAGCATGGGTTGCCAGTGCCTAGGGGTGGTGGGAGGGAGGGAAACAAGTGGAATACACATGTGCATTCACTTGCCTAATCGTGTCTGTGTCACCCAAAAGATTGCAGCCACAGAGATAAGAAAAGAAGAGTTGTTCTGTTGTCTGGAGAGGTCATTTCCTGGTTTGGATGGAGAAGCCATTTTCAGTGATGGAAGTGCACAGCTATATTGAGACAATAGCAGGTGTTGTATTTTTGCACCTCCTAACAATTTTATGCCCAGGGTGGCTGCCCCTGTGCTCTCCCCATGCTATACCACTGGCTACAACTGCTGTTCAAAAAGGGAGGCAGATGCCACCTTTGGGATATGTTTAAAAGAGAGGGGTTTGAGGATTTAGCTTCTATGTTTTATCAGCTTAAACGAGAGTTTATCTGTTTATTTTAGATTTGCCTTTGAATCTGCTGCTACTATCTCTTTGGAATGAGATACGCTACAAATTATAATAAAATTAAGCAGGGTAAAACACATTAACTGCAATTCCAGCAAGGGAGATGCTAAGGCATCTGGGTCACTGAGATATAAACCCCAGAATATAATTTGACACAGATTGTGCATGCCTTTAATTCAACACTTAACACATTGAGCTTGGGGCCGATTTTGGTTTTCCTGGCTTTTGTGTGAAAAGGAAGGCACACACTATCAATAAAGGCACAGTACTTTGTCATCTGAAACAGATTTTCAAATAATCCTTGGAATGATCAGCATTCTTTTTGGCAGCCCCCCCCCATCCTGTATTTACTTACTTGATATAAACACTAACTCAAACCCCCCACTCACCGTGATAAAAGACGGTAGGCATAAAAAATATCCAGTAAGCTATCATTAATTCGTTCCATTCTGTTTGGCAATCAGATCCAATGTTTTCCCTGGCTGTGGGTGGTCTCTACTGAGGTTTGGTATCAATTGTCAAAAAGCAGCTTCTCGGAGCTAAATTCCTCTACCTAAAGACAATAAATATATAGATATGTACACATATTCTAATTTCAGAAAATAAATATCTAATTGATAATGGTAAGTAGTTGGGGAAGGGTGGGGGCAGGGGAGGGATACATGGCTGCTTGCTTAATGGAAAAGGCCACCTAGCAAGACCAGACATTAGAAGGTCAGCAACTTCTAAATATTGCAATTTCTGTGTTGCAGGACCAAAGGGGGCTTGTTTTGGATCCACTCTGAATCCCTTTCAGCTGAGTTCAGTGATTTTTTTTAACCTGATCTTAATAACAATTCAGCTGCAAGTTTTGTTATTACATCTTTCAATGTGACAAAATATGCACCACAATTAGTAAACCTACCCCCGTTAAAAAAAAAAGGTGGGGAAGAATTTCAGGACCTGAAGCTAAACCTGCATTTCTAGCCATTTCTAATGACTAGTAACCAAATCAAAGCCAGAAGGGAATCGCTGGCATTTACATTCAAATGTTTTGGTTCCGTTGTGTTTTGAAACCAAAGGAATAAAAGCATTGGCTGATATTGATTAAGTAAGGTAAACGGCAACCCACCCCAAACATTTGGAGATATTTCTTCCTACCCCATTTCTTCAAGTGGGATTAAATTTGCCTCCACTCACTCAATAAATATATATATAAAAAAAATAATTTTAGCACAGCTCTCATATAACTGCATGGATGATCAGGATACTAGGAAGCAACAGGGAAGGAAGGGAGTGGGACCTGCCAGCTAGTTGACCTCTCCCAATTCATGGTCACAAAACACAGATTGATTGTGTGGGAAGGGTGTTAGTAAAAAAAAAAAGGTCTGTATAAAGGATGTTAAAACTAAGCTGCACAGTACAGGAAGGTCTAAACTGTAGTAGACCAAACCATTCCATGTTCAGTCTCAGCATCTGACTGAGAAAGACTCAGAGTCTGAACCCCCGGAAAGCCAGTGTGGCTCAATGTAGGCAATACAGTCGTACCTTGGAGGTTGAACAGAATCTGTTCTGGAAGTCTGTTTAACTCTGAAACGTTCGTAAACCAAAGCACGGCTTCTGATTGGCTGCAGGAAGCTCCTGCAGCCAATCTGAAGCCTCAGAAACCCCGTCAGATGTTTGGGTTCCAAAGAACGTTCGCAAACCAGAACACTCACTTCTGGGTTTGTGGCGTTAGGGAGCCAAAACATCCTATTACCAAGGCATTCGGGATCCAAGGTACGACTATACTGTTAGTTGGACCAGTGGTCTGACTCATTATAAAATAGCTTCCTATATTCTTTTGAAAGGTCAAACTTTTCTTGGCATGTTGGTTAATGTTACACAGATTGCAACTTATTTGCCTTGTTTTGAGAATAGAAAAATACGACTGTGATTGATAATCAGGAGTGGGGTTTGTGTGAAGAGTGTCAGAGATCGGTATTGTCAAGATTATTGTGATTGCAGGAATCAATAAGCTAACAACTAATGGGACAAATTGTCCATGTGTTTATAGTTTTATACATAATAATGATTACAAATGATACTCTAAAGTTGCCATAGCCGTGCACAATCACATAGAAGTCACAAGAGGAAGAGAAACGATTGAATCCACTTGGATTTCTTTTTAAGAATGGTTTTCCAGGGAACCACTATCAACAGAACTAACCTTCCACAGACTGCAGGAATTCTGCAGTTTTCATTTCTCAAACTTTTGCACTTTTCTTTTCCCCCCCTCCTTCCGAATGCAAGTGAAGTAGGTGGTCTGTGGTTTGCATTAAAAGCCTTTTTAATTCTTGGATAGATGACCTCTTATGCCTAAACAGTTCTGAGCTGATTAGGTCAATGTTAGTCAACCAGCGGTTTTGAAAGCATTTCTTTGTTACATTTATTATCTGGTATGAATAAGATCATTGCATTACATTGTGGCTCTAGGTGTTGATTGGTGTGCGCTTTCCAAGATTTCCATTTGCCTATTGAACTTTCCTGAGTTACAGCTTTATGGCTTTTAGCTTGCACTCAGCTCCCAACACCACAAAGCCAGCTGTTTTCATAGGACCGCATCAGGATTTGTTTCAGTAATTTGTGGCTCAATATAAGAAGTGGAAGCATGCTGGTTGCCAATGGGTGGTGGAGGAAATGGCCCTCTCAGGTGTCTTAAGAGTAGTAGGAAGGGAACTGTGAAGTTACCTATCCCTGCGAAAGGGCTTCTTTATCCGGTTACGGATTGTTTCCTTCCTCCCAAAGCCCTCCTCTAATTAGTTCTCCAGATACGGTATTCCAGATCTCAACCACTTTCAAAGTTGCACCTCTAAATTTTATCAGACGGTTCTCACAAATCTTCTCTTTCTCTAGCCACCACCATATCATTTGCACGAAATTAGATCCCCTTCACATTGTATCTTTACCCTGACCTTAAGCAATTGAATTGCTCTCAATGGGGGAGCATCTGTCTTATATGCAGAAGGTCCCAGTTTCAACTTCCAGCATCTCCTGGTAGAGCTGGGAATGTCCTTTCTGCAACATTGGAGAGATGCATCCAGTCAGCATAGACTATACTGAACTCAATGAACCAGTGGTCTGGCTCAGTGTAAGGTAGTTTTCTATGTTCCTAAATAGTGTACACAAATCCAGGCAGCATTGTGATTGATGAATAGCTATGGCAAAACTCTCTTCTCACATATATTCTTATGTGGCCTGTCTGTCTTTAGAAAGCAAGTTGTAATAAAGACCATAGGATTATATTTATATAATCAAAAGCAATTCCCACTGTGTTTAGTTAGACTTACTCCCAAGCAAATGTGTGTAGGATTGCAGCCTTAGAATATGAAGATCTCACCATAAATTTATATTTCAAGAAGGTTGGTTAAGAGTCATTTCAGGTTTTCAGCTCTGTAATTGATATTTATCCATTGCATGACTTCCTCTAAATTAGGGATGGGGAACTCGTGGCCTTCCACAGGTTCCTGGGCTTCAACTCCCATCATCCCTGACCACTGGCCATGCTGGTTGCAGCTTATGGGACTTGAAGTTCAACAACATCTGGAGGGCCACATGTTCCCCACCCCCACTCTAAAGGAATTGTGATGGAGCATAGCCTACACAAAGATGTAGCTCACAGTGATCAGGAAGCATTACCTTGGAGCAATTACAATTTCATGAAGCACAGAATCATAGAATTGTAAAGCTGGAAGGGACCTCAAGGGCCACCTAGTCCAACCCCCTGCGATGCAGGAAACTCAACCATATCAAACATGACAGATGGCCATCCAACCTTTGCTTAATTGCATACAGAAAAATGCATATTAGGATAAACATGCAAGGCAATGTGGATGAATTATCACGTGGACCTTTGTTTTTAATATTCACCGATGTTTGTGGAAATGGAGCAAACCTAGAATGGAAAAACCAGAAAAAAAAGAGAAAATGAAATTGACAGATTCATCCATCCTTACTTGTGTGCCCCATCTATTTTAGTCCAGTCACTTCCTAATCACAGAATCAGCTCCAAGTGATCAAAGCAGAGCAGAAAGCCAAGAGGATATGCATTCATCCAGCTCTCCTAATAGGGTTTTTATGTCTATTTGTCTTCAACAGCAGCTTAAATAAATAGAACCTCTCAAGGCCCCGGTGTGTAAGCAGACACAGTGGAGATGAATATATGTGTATGCTAAATATGGCGAAATCGCACATTTTCCCATCTGTAGCGCGTAAGCAGATGAATACCCTAATTATCACTCCACTTCTGTAAAAATAATTTTAAAGGCTTAATAGGGGAAGCTCTTAGGAAAATAAAAGTGAAAAATCCAGATGCAATTATTAGGCTTTATCTTCATCTATTCCAAATTGGAGACTGTTCCCTGTTGTGTTTCCTTTCATCAGTTCATTAAGTCATCTACATGTACATATTTCAAGGATTGTACATATGCAAACCAATCATCCCTGCATCTAATATGCATCACGAGGCACATCAAATGAACTAAATTGACTTGTCTTAATCTGTCTCCTTAATCCACAAATTTCAGGCAATGTCGAACATCTCCAGAACTGTGCTAAAATCAGAGAGAAATTTACATTTATCCTTTTCGTTACTCTCTTATAATCTATGCAAAGTAATTATCAGCAAATTTCTATAGATAATTTCCCCATAATTTTCTTCCTCCTACGTGGTGCATTATAATCGCTTTTCCATAGCATGCACATTTCTCCTCCATTCCTCCCTCCTCCCTCTTATCTTCACTGGGGAAAGAGAGATGGAGGGGGGGGGAGATCCTATATAAAATATATTAAAAGTAAGTGCAGGTCTGTATTGTGGCTCTGCCCTCTGCCCCATAGAAACACTTTGGCATTTCATGCATTTTTATTGCAAAGAAAAAATATATACTCCCCCCCCATGCATGAACTTCAGATTTAATCTGGCATAACATTTTAAGTTTTATTTTGTTCATTCATTCATTTGTTTGTTTGTTCATTTATTAAATTTGTATGCCACCCTATACCCGTAGATCTCAAGGCGGTTCACAACATAAAATCACAATATAAAAAACTCAGAAAATACATAATAAAAACAAAAACAAAACAACCCAGTACAGTCATACCTTGGGTTAAATTTGCTTCAAGTTGAGCACGTTCGAGTTGTGCTCCATGGCAACCTGGAAGTAACGGAGCACGTTACTTCCGGCTTTCACCGCTTGCGCATGCGCAGACACTCAAAATGAAGTCATGCGCATCTGCAGAAGCGGCAAAAAGCGATGTGCACGTGCGCAGACATGCCATCACTTGATACGTTTACCTCTAGATGCGAAGGGGGTTCCGGAATGGATCCCGTTTGTATCTAGAGGTACCACTGTAGTTCCCCTTTCCAAGATGCATTTCGAAAGGGCATTGGATGTCAATCAGCCAAAGGCCTGGTTAAAAAGGAATGTTTTTGCCTGGCGCTTAAAGGTTATAATGAAGGTGCCAGGTGAGCGACCATGGGGAGAACATTCCACAAATGGTGAACCACTGAAGAAAAGGGGCTCGTTCTCATGTTGCCACCCTTTGTATCTCTCCTGGAGGAGGCACATCAGATGATGATCTTAGGGTTCAGGTAGGCTCGTAATCACCGTACATAACATTTAGAAGACATCAGAAGGCAGTGCTGTATCAGGGAGTTTTTAATGTTTGATATTTTACTATGTCTTATATATGCTGTAAGCAGCTCAGAGTGGATGGGGAAAGAAACCAGAGGCCTTTCTTCTGGGCATAGTCGGCCAATTGGTGCCAAAGAAGGATAGAACTTTCTTTATGTATGCAACAACAGCAGCAAGAATACTTATTGCAAAGTATTGGAAGACACAAGAGCTACCCACCCTGGAAGAGTGGCAGATGAAGGTGACGGATTATATGGAATTGGCGGAAATGACTGGCAGAATCCGAGACCTGGGAGAAGAGTTGCTGGAAGAAGACTGGAAGAAATTTAAAGACTATCTTCAGAAATACTGTAAAATTAATGAATGTTAAAATGATGTTGGATTGAAAATAAGTGGCATTAGCAACAAAGTTAATAAGAATATGCAAAAATGAATTGATAATGGATGAAAATATAGAGTTATAATATGTTAAGATACAGAGTTAAGATAAACGAAAGAGGGTAAGGATTTGCTGATTTGATTATTTAAATGGGAATACAAAAAGGGGAGGTGTGAGGAAGCCAAGGAAATAAGCTAATGAGTCCAAAGTTATAAAGTTCAAAGTCTTTTGTATTTTGTATTTTTATTCTTCTTTTTTCTTTTTCATGTATTTTTCTATGTTCTTTTTTTTGTATCTTTTTCTTTTTGTATGACCTTTTTTCATTTTGTAAACTTACGTTTTTGTAAAACTTTAATAAATATCTTTTAAAAAAAACAGAGTGGATGGGGAAACCCAGCGAGATGGGTGGGGTATAAATAAGAAAATTATTATTATTATTATTATTATTATTATTATTATTATTATTATTATTATTAGCAACGTGGTCCTTGAGGTAGTGCAGCCCTGAGCCATTTAAGGCTTTATAAATCAAAACCAGCACTTTGAATTGAGCCCAGAAAATAACTAGTAGCCAGTGCAGTCGGATCAGGATCGGGGTAATATGCTGAAGCCACCTTGCTCCACTGAGCAACCTGACTGTTGAATTCTGCACTAGCTGAAGTTTCCAAATTATCTTCAGAGGCAGTAATATTTTTGGTTGAAATCAAAAGCCATCAGATTCATGCTGTGTTACAGAACTCTGGATCATGTGCCATAATTATGAGTCAAAGTCCTAGATATGTAGCATATATGAGAGCTGTGCATTGGATTTGGCTGAGTCCCACAGGAGGCAGTGATGAACACAAAACTTGGACAAATTTGTGGAGAATAGGGCTACTGATGGCTACTAGCATTACTAGTTGGAGGCAGTAATGCTTCTCAATACCAGTTGCTGGAGACCACAGGAGGGGAGAGACTTCCGGGTTGGCGCCTCTGGCAATGGCGGAACTCCTCCGATCGGGAGGAACTTGCTCCGTGAAAAGCAGGGTCTGACCGCCACGGCGAAGGCAGAGACCCATTGAAATCACAAGCGGGAGAAGCTTGTGAACTTGGGATTCGGCTGGCACCTTTTGCACCTCCCCTACCCACGGGGAAACCCTGTTTTGGGGATCCGGAGCGACGTGGGGTGAGTGGCGCGGTGCTTCGAATTGACTGCTTCTTTCACGGAGTGAAGCCGCATTGCTGTTGCCAGAGAGCGCTGACTTTTTCCTGTGGACAATTGGACTTTAAACAACTACCCGTGAGTAGAACGGAAAATTGGATCCTTAAATACCTTAATTTGGCACCGAAACGGGAAGGTTTTAAACAGGAAGTCCGCCTTCCTCTTTTGTAAATAGATTGAAGCAAAGACGTTACAAGCTAAAGTCTTGGAAAGCCTTTGGCAAAGGATTAAATTTCCATCGGTTAAAATTACAAAAACCACCTTGGAAGCAGGAGAAGAGGGGGGAAATTTTGGACCTAGCGAGCCTGCAGGAGAGAGTGAAAAATCAAATTACCACTGCTCTGAACCTGGAAAAGGGCTGCCAGAAAGAGTGACGTTTTGGGAGAGTTCATTGACTGCGAACAGAACGTATTTGACAGCTAGCTAAATAAGAGAAAGATACTGTTTCCATTGTCCTCTTCTGCGTTTAAAAAGGAGGAAAAGTAACTGAAAATTGAAACTATCTTTATGGCTTGAGTTGTGTTTGAAAGGATTGATACAAGTGGAGATTGTTTCCCTCTAGAGGGAGCTTTTGAAACTGTTACAGGAGTGTAACTGGGGAATCTCCAGCTGCAAGATAAGAAATTGTGAGAACCAGAGATTGACCTTGGACCATTTAAAAATGTTGACAGGAGAAGCCATAGTGACTGTATTATGCAAGATAAGCTATTCGCTGGAACAGCTTCATAAGAAGACGGATGACATGGCTTTTAAAATTGACAACTTGGGTCAAAAAGCAATTAATATGGGACAAAAAGTGAGCACCAACACAGAAATAATTCAGGACTTGGTACAGGAATCTACTTTGGCAGGACAAATTGTGGAGGAGAATGAGAAAGCTGATGTGGTTGAGCCTAAAGTAATACAAGCGGGATCTTCAGTCTTACAGAAGAAAATTGAGGACTATAAGTTGAGGCCTTTTATGATCGAATCTAGAAAAAGTCAGATTCTGAGGATCGGATCCCGGCCTGGACTGAAGAAGGAAAGTTGGAAAGATCCCTCTATGCAGGGATTAACTGACTTCTGGGACATGGACTTGGGTCTGGAGGAGATTGAAGTTCTGGGGGCCTTTGGATTTGGAGGAATATTGAAACATGTCCTGAAACACTTTATGGATCTTAGCTTCAACTATGGAAATTTGGCTGACCTGTCCAGAAGGAATAAAAGTATTGTTAGGTTGGAGTCTTCCAGAGATCTGCTCTTTAGAATTAAAGAATATGAAGAAGACCTGCAGAAGGGACCTGGAAAAGAGTTAAGAGCCTCGGACATAAGATCTCCAGGTTGATGGACTATATGGAATTGACGGAAAGAACTGGCAGAATCCGAAACCAGGGAGAGGAGATGGTGGAAGAAGATTGGAAAATTTAAAGTTTATATATAGAAATACTGTAAAATTAATGAGTGACAGAAAAATGGTGGAATGAAATTTTATGGCCTTAGCAGAAATGTTATAAGGAGTTAAGCATATATAAGTACTTTAGTCTTAATGGAAAATAAGGTTAAAAATATGTTGAGATATTTATAATATGATAGAAAATAGAGAAAGATGGAAAGGATTTGCTGAAACAATTAATAGAAGTGGAATACAAAAAGGGAGGTGAGAGGAGGTCGAGGAAACAAGGGAATGAAAGATAGAGTATGGGAAAGGTGTGATGTATGTTTTTAAATTGTTTTTGTTTTGTTTTATTTAGGGTTAGGGTTAGGGTTAGGATTTTGTTTAGTTTAGTTTAATGTGTTTAGTTTCATGTGTTTAGGTTGTGTTTTGTATTGTTTATATATTGTATTGTATTGCTTTTTTCTCTTTTGTTTCTTTTTTCTCTTGTCTTCTTTTCTTTTCTTCTCCTTTTCTGTAATCTTTAAAAGTAATAAATATTATTTTTTTAAAAAAAAAGCGAGCCCACAGTAGGGGAGAGAGCTCTTGTGCTCAAATCCCACTAGTGAGTTTCCCAAAAGCATCTGATTGACCATTGTGAGAACTGGATACTGGACCAAAATGGCCATTGGCTCTTCTTATGTTCTTATGAGTTCCAAGCTTATTTGGAGGGATTTGGGCATTGGTTGAATCTGGGTTGGATGGCCCAAAGTGATCCAGAGATGTAGGCATCAGGCAATAAAACCTGTGAAAAGGCCAAGACCTACCTGACCGTCAGCTATGTCTTCCCAGGAGAAGGTAGGAGCCTGGCATTGTCTGACTCTCCTTCCTGCCTGGTGCCCTGTCCCACAAGATGAATGTCTCCATTCAATAGAGATCCTGCAGATCCTGCAGACATAGAGGTACTGCTTTCTTTCCTGAAAGAAAGCCCCTTGCAGGGCAGCACTCTGTGGGAGTGATGCCTCTGCTCAGCAGCTGCTGCTTGGAGGCAGAAATCCTGAAGGGTGCAAGTTGGTCACCTACAAGGAGCTTCCCCAGAGAGTAGCCACTTGTGAAGGAGCATCCTGCTGAATTGAACCATCCTGCTTTTGATCACTGGGGGGAAGGGAGAGGAAACACAACACCCCCTTCCCAGCTGTAGGTTTTATTGGGGGGTTTAACCCCAGCATGGCTGGAACGTGTGGCTGTTGAATGGCCAACAGTGCCCAGCATAGGTCAAATAGATAATCAGCCTGACCTGGGGGCTCTTGGCTATTAAACAGCTATGTGACGGACACATGCATCCTCTGACTGCCTTTGCATCTATCACCACCAAGCAACTTTCAACACTAAAGATTTGTCCACTCTTTAGAACCTGTTCCCTCAGGTTACAACACACAAACATACACACATAATTGAACGGATGAACAAACCATCAGAGTGTATGGTTAGCTTATTACCATATATATTTCCACACCTCAGCAAGGAGTTTCCTCACATTTTTATAAGCATTAGCAGCTGCTAGCAAACTTAATTCCAAGAGAAATATTCTGGTTGCTATTAGTTAAATCTGATATACACCATTGCTCTTTATGTATGCCCATTTCACAATTAGAAACATCCCAGGAGTTGATTGCTCTCCATGTCTTTGCTCAAGCACCTGAAATACCCTCATGTGTCCCTTACTTTTACTACTCCTCTCTTGGAAAGGAAAATGAAATCAACCATGAGACAAACCAGTTGATAACCTAAAATACTGTGTGATTTTTTTAAAAGGCATAATTTAATTAGAATAATTTATTCTTGTCTCTGTGATCTTATTGTGCTTATGGCTCCTGGTTGATCAGTTCATCCCCATCAATTTATACCAGTGCCTTTCCACTTTGGGCCGTCAGATATTGTTGGACTACAACTCCTATTTTTCCTGACAATTGACTAAATTGCTTGTAGATGATGGGGGCCTTAGGCTAAAAAACATCTGGACCCCCAAAGTTGGTAAACACAGATTTAGACCTACTTGCATGTATACACAATGATGTCCACTTTCCATATACCCTTCTATAACTGGTACTTAAGTAGAATCCATGCAGACTTAAGCATGAGCAGAAACTTTGCTGATAACTTTTAAATAGCTGGAGGATCTAACCCAGAGGCAAAGAATCATAGAGCTGGACATAACCTTACAGATCAATGCAGGTTCTACAATGGGAGTAGAGAAATATAGCCTGGGGACCAACCTTGGTTCATCAATAATTCTAAATTGGCCTGCAAAGCTATTTTTTCTAAAGCTATGCCTACCTAATACTATGCCAATCAGGTTATGCCGCAAAATGGGCATGTGACACTAGCAGATGGGGATTCAATTCTGCTTAGTTTGGCTAAATGCACCAGATCTCCATGCAGAAAGCAGGCTCTAACTCCTCATGGATCAACTGATAGCCAGGGGTGGAGCAAGGTGGTGCGGTTTGCCCCGGGTGCCACGTCCAAGGGGGGTTACAAAATGCTGTCCACTGCTAAATGTCTGTGAGAGATGATGTTGGTTTGGCACGCGCAGGCTTCCCACTACCGATTCGGTCCGCCCAACATCTCCCCCTCAGCTGTAGGGCAGCAGTCAGACTCCTCGTTGCAAGGTACATGGTCTCTGCAAAAAAGCTCAACAACTCTGGTTCCCTCCCAAGATATGGATTAAAGTCAAACCATTTTTGCAGGCAAAAAGTAAAATAAAAATCAATTGGGGGGTGACAAGAATTTTTTCGCACTGGATACCACCTGACCTTGCTTTGCCACTGCTGATAGCTTGATTTGAGTGGCCAAATATTGTCTCCTTCTCTGAATTGTACTAAAAGGTTCAGATGATACCTAATTATACATGACTGCCCATGTCCTGCTTGCCACCTTGTGACAGGAGAGCTAAGGAAAAAGAGCACTGCCGTGCTGAAAATTTCAAAAATAGACCCTTTCCCCCAACCAGATATAACACAGCTGAGTGACGAGCTTGAAAGGCTTCCCTTCACTTTGGCTTTAAAACCGCAAGTTTATTATGCATGGAAATACTGTTTTAGCTCATTGAAAGGTTTCAAAAATGTCATGAGCTATAATTTTCTTCTCCCTCAGAGGTCTTTGCACGCACCTGACTTTGCAGGTGAGGGTTGCCACAGTAACATTCTTTCTTTTCTTTAAAAAATAATATTTTAATGTAAGTGTAAAATAGCTTTTATTTTCTCCTAAAACACATTTAGGAGAAGCAGGCCAGCGTCTGCTTACCAAATGCATTCTGTTGTAATCGGTGATTGTGGCATCTTAAGGAGTACAGTGGTACCTCAAGTTACATACACTTCAGGTTGCATACGCTTCAGGTTACAGACTCCGCTAACCCAGAAATAGTACCTCGGGTTAAGAAATTTGCTTCAGGATGAGAACAGAAATCGTGCTCCAGCGGCATGGCAGCAGCAGGAGGCCCCATTAGCTAAAGTGGTGCTTCAGGTTAAGAACAGTTTCAGGTTAAGTACGGACCTCCGGAATGAATTAAGTACTTAGCCAGAGGTACCACTGTAGTATATTTATAATCCCATAAGTGTTCATGGTCTAGAGGAGAGCTCATTTCATCAGATGCACTAGATGACTGGGGTGGAGAGCCCAGTTTTGCCTTGGCCCTGTCTATCACCCAATGGTAGCCCAGAAGGGAATGCAGCCTTCAATCTGAAAAAGGTTCCCCATTCCTGCTTTAGGGAGTAGAGTGCAAAGTTCACAAAGCTGAATCAACCAATGCTAAGGCAACCTCTCTTACATTCATTCCCTTTCACCAACAGGCCGTCATGGCTAGGTGGAACAAGAAGAAAGAGTACTAAAAAACATTCACAACTTTGCGTGTTCAGACCCAGAAACCTGCCCCCTAAATAAATTCACACTTGACTCAAATTTTGGTTTTGGTTTTTGGCAGAATTTAGAACAGGCTGTCTCTGCCACCCAAAGGTCCCCCTGGACTCAGGCACAGGCAAATCCCCCTCTCAGCGGTTGACCAAACCATCAAGTCTCTGGATTCCTTTAACGGAATACCCTTCACATAGGGATGGCGAGAGTGTTCTCCCAACCCTATCACCTGAACCAGAGCCTATCCGCAACCTTGCAAGTTGTGACGATTTGCTACGTGGCAGGCAATACCCAAATGGCAACAGCCAATCAGCCAAGTGGGGAAAATTCATGCCGTGCCCCTGTCCCAATGACAGACGACACATGACGGCATAGCAAGGTCAAGCACAAAACGCTAAAAGTAGGGAAAGGTGGGCAGGTGTTCCAAATGCACGCACCAAAAGAGGAAGCTCTGGGTCATGTTCATGGGTATAAATAGGTCCCTCGAACTGTTTGGACTGCGTCCCATTGGCCAGATTGCACCCAGCTTCGAGGGACCTACCAATTGGGTGTTGTGGCTGACCAATTGTACCCACCCACAACACAGGGTGTCAGTTTCCAGGTCTCACCGCAATACGTGCCCTTTAAGGGAGGACCCGATTTATGGATAGGGAACAAATAATGCAATTAAAGGAAAAATATGATATTTGTAGAAAATAGCAGAATATAATAATGATGATAATAAATCAGAAATGGAAGTTGAAGGAAGTCCAAAGGGAGGGAGGGGGAAATCTTATGTAAATTGTATGTTATAAGTATATTTGTAATGAGAAGAAAGAAAATTAATAATAATAAAAGAAGAAGAAGAAAGAGTACTCAGGTTTGGAGATGCACTGAACCTTTTGCGGCACCAAACCTACAACTTTTGGATTCTGTTCTGAATAATCTGGTGTTTCCTAGCATGGTGATTTCAGGCTTCACAACAGAATCAAGAATGGCTGCTGGGCTCCACTTCATATTCGCTGCTGCCTTGTGAATGCCACATGGTTAAAAAAAAAAAAAAAGCACAGGCCACTCAGGGTGCCTTCATGGAGGAGATCAGAGTGGACTGGAACACAACATCGTGTTATTGTGTAGCTTGACTTTGAGCAGCACACACCACTTTGGTGGTGGGCTCTCCTTCCATGGAGGTTTTTAAGGTTGGATGGCCATGTCATGACATAGATGCTTTAGTTGATATTACTGCATTGGGGGTTGACTAGATGACCCATGAGGTCCCTTTCTAATTCAATGATTCTATAAAGCCCTATCCAGGCATTCATCCTGCGTAAAATAAACACATGAGATGGATGAGTGGGGATGACCATGCTAGCTAGTGGCATTGGCATGATGCATTCTTGTCAACCTCCATGAATTGGACAATGGTTTTCTGCAATGGAGAGACTTTTCTACTCCTGCCTGATCCTTTAGGTCCCTTCTAACTCTAAAATTCTACGATTCCTCACAATGTAGAATCCTGATTTTTCAAGGATCCACATCACCCAGCGTGCTTAAACAAACTGAACAACTACTCACACAGAGGGCAATGGGGACAATGATGGGGAAGGGGGTAGGGCAAGAATGGTTGTCCCCACTTTCCTAACAAAGACATATTGCTATAACAGAGAAGAACACATGAAAAGAGCTTCAATGGAACATAGATTATAATATCGGGCACTGGAGAGTTTATTAAAGTATGCAAAATTAATTTCTTCTTTTCAAAAGCAAACAGTGTGAAGGCAAGAAGCAATGATCCACCTGAGGTGGAACACTGCCAATTTCCACAAAACAGAGAAAGAGGAGAAACTGAGAATTTGGAGCAATGTCTTTACCATGCCGAACGATTTTCTTCTCAAAATAAAGACTTAAAGCCAACATCATAAACCACTGCAATGCTGAATCTTCTTGAATTTTTGTCCATTCCTTAAAATACCATACCTTTGAAATAATAATAATAATTTCCATTTCCTTTAAGGCCTTCACTAAAATTTGAAGAAATGAAAATCTTTGGCTTAATGAAAATTCCTGCATTTAAATTATATATATATATATATATATATATATATATATATATATATCCATCTCTTCTGCATTATTGGGGCTAGTTTCACATGATAAATGGTAATACAAACAGGTTTGGACATGGATACGACTGCAGTGATTCCTATGATCACAACAGCTGACATACTGTTATCTAAGAAGCATTGCTAGTGGGTGCAGTTGTGGACAGTATGCTTCGTTAGCCTTTCCTCAAGCAATTTCAGTCCTGTGAACATAAAAAATAAGAAGACCTTTGCTGGAACAAACCAAAGACTTGGGTTGTGTACACACCAGGGCAATCATATGTTCACAGGGTGTTGTTTCCTTGTGCACATTTGTGCAGCTTAGTCCACACATGAATGCTCTAAATTTTATGCCTTAGAAATCTACCTTGATATTTCCCATCCACACTAGTGGGTGCTGCTTGAATGGGTATATGGCTTGAATGGATTATGTGTTGTTGCCCCTTCCCTCAATTAGTACTTTCTCACTTTGCAGCCATGTAAGCAGGTACTTGTTTAACTGTACATGGACACCTTTTTATTTTATTTTGGGAAATGCAAGTTTTCAAGTATATCAGGTTTGCTCCATAGTGCAGTAAATAATAATAATAGAAATATGTATTGCTCTAAGCCAGGAAGCCTAAGGTCTCTGGTGGTCAGGCATACAGGTACTTGTTTACCCTCACACCTTTACAAATATATATATATATATATATATATATATATATATATATATATACACACACACACATACACACACACATATATATGTGTGTATGTGTATGTATATGTATGTGTATATATAGAAGTATAAGTTTTCTGATAAACCAGTGGGATTGTCTTCTCATGCAACATGTTATATGTTGCAAAAGACCACCCACTTTGAAATTTGCTGCTTGTCTTCATGGCCAGCCCTGGTCCTCCCATCTCCTTACCAACAAGATGGGATCAGCAGTGGAGCTATCAAAGGATAAGCTTTTGTCCCCGCCACACACACTATTGCCCTGGTATGCGGGATGAAACCATGTCAGCGTGCAAAGCCTGGGAGCAGGAGCATCTCCTGGGCACTGTTGCAATTGCATTGTTTGGTGCTATAGGAGCTTTCAATGCCCCTAAGCAAGGAAATGTCCTGATGAGCAACTCCTAGCTTCAGTAGCTAGCATAGTCATTTTAATGCCATAGTGCACCATTCTGTAAAACACCTTGTCTGGTGGATGGCTGAGAAACCATCAGAAATAGGCACCAGGACCCCACCTCCTGTAGCCTGTAAAGGTAAAGGTAAAGGGACCCCTGACCATTAGGTCCAGTTGTGACCGACTCTGGACTTGCGGCGCTTATCTTGCTTTATTGGCCGAGGGAGCCGGCGTACAGCTTCCGGGTCATGTGCCCAGTATGACTAAGCAACTTCTGGCAAACCAGAGCAGCTCACGGAAACGCCGTTTACCTTCCCGCCAGAGCGGTACCTATTTATCTACTTGCACTTTGACATGCTTTTGAACTGCTAGGTTGGCAGGAGCAGGGACCGAGCAACGGGAGCTCACCCCGCCCATCATTAATATAAAAGTCTATATTAATGAGCGGGAGCCAGAATGCAACCTTGCTTCACCCTACACAAATCCAGATTCCCTAAGACAGTTGGATGGAACTTTGTATGCCTCCTTCCGGCAACTCCTGAAGCCAATCTGGTGCCAAAGTATTGTTCTGCTTTCATTTGGACCACATCAGTGAGGCCGAGAGGGGAGTCTTGTCATCTGGGCAGCCTAGGACCTCCATACGCACTGTCTAGGCATGTGACCCCGGGGATTCAAACTGCCGACCTTCTGATGAGCAAGTCCTAGGCTCTGTGGTTTAACCCACAGCACCACCTGCCACCTGTAGCCTATATTCAGTTTAATACATTAACTGTGCTCTTTACTCCAGTTCTGCTAGTTGAAATAGGGCTTTGCAGGTGATGAATACAACCTGAGTCTACAGCACCTGAAAATTTGCTATCATCTATATTCCTCACCTCGAGAATTTGCCTGGCATATTTCAGAGCACAGATGGCATGTTCTGCTTGGATGTATCACATTCTCGGATCACAGGAGCACTGTTATTGGGGCTAGGTGGATAATTGAGCAGCTGGCAAGGGATGCATCAGGTTTAGAATGGGAGCCTGTCTCATCCGTAGACCTTTGTCCATGTGGAAAGCTAGCACATTGTGCCAAACGTTAATTACAATCTCTGGAAGAGATAGCCTAGATCAAGCCAATCAGTGCTGGAAAAATAGCTGCAATTCAGTCAAATGCAAATCCAGGAGCCACCCCCCCCCAAGACCCAGAGACCCAAAAAAGGGCTGGCTTATGAAAACTGCAAAATGATGACTCCACAAAGACCCTTGCAATGCCACTCAAGGATTCAGCAAATTGTTGTGCCTTCATCTCATTTGAAAAGAGGGAAAGAGCAAATTTCAATGGAAGCTTTTATAGTTCCACTTAATTAAAACCTGACGGGTTTGCAAGACTGTCAGGAAGTAGAGTGTAACTGAGCGCATATATTATCAGGATAAATATGCAGTGAGTGACAATGCATTCCAGCTAACAGGAAGTTTGCTTAATGGGTTTATTATTCATATGTATATCTGACTGAGCCCAAGAAAACATTACATCAGATGTGCAGTGTCTTGGCATTATTTTTTCATTATTCCTTTTTGTTATTCTCTCTCTCTCTCTCTCTCTCTCTCTCTCTCTCTCCTCTCTCCCCAAATTGTGTGTATAAAAAAAAAATCAAAGTTTTCTTTTACTATAATTTTCCTTCTCTAAGGATCTGTGCATGATTGAATCTCCACATTCTGATGAGGGTGTGTGTTGAGGCATTTGGAAACAAGCAAATGCTTTTAGAAGTTTCAGCTTCTCGGCAGCATTGAATCATGTTCTAGAATAGAAGTAGCCAATCTTTTTGGACCTGCATGTCAAGATTAGGGTCCTGACGCTCCCAGGACTTTCCTGATATGCATGCCTGGTCTATCAGAGTTCAGCAGAGTAACTCAGCTGGGTGTTGGCAGCAAATTAATCACACAAACAGCTCACTCCACCAGCAAATACGCTTTACTGAAGCATTTCAATAAGCATAGCCGTTACAAGTCCTCAGCCAGATCCCTGACTGGATGCAAAGCTCAAGAAGCAATTGCAGAGAGACACCATTGAACTGCATAGCTTGAAAACAAAAGAAAGACTGACTGATTCTCACACCTGCATGCTGCTATATAAGGAGGGCACAGACAGCCTGGAACTTTCCAGTAAACAATGAATACTAATGAGAAAGGACTGCTATGTCACTACAGCACATTATGCATCTAAGAAACATTCTAGGCCATTTTTAGGCCATGACACTGCAGCCACAATTACAAACTGGAGGACCTGGTCAATGGGAAGATGGGATCCTGTGGGTGCTGGGGAAGGCCTCTGTGGGCACACGTTGCCCTCTCTGCTACTGCAAGCTCCATTAAAAGAAGTCAAAAGGTTGGAGCGGAATTCTCTTTCAGATCAGACAAACTGGCACTGATATGTGGATAGCTTCAATGGTATGATAGATTTAACTTTAAATTATTTGCAGACGTCTTGCTCAGTGAGCTTATGGATGCATAAACACCATACATTTAAAGTACTCTTGCATGACTTTAACTGTCACGCCTTCTCACAAAGAATCCCAAGAACTGTGGTATGTTAAAGGTGAAGAGTTATTTTTCTAGTGGGGAAAAAAGAGGTGTCAGAACTCACCATGAACATGTCCCTCATTCTCTTAGAATGGCAATGGCACCCACCTGAGAGGTGCCAGAACTGAGTTCTGGTGAGTTCCTGCTGAAAAAAAGCCCTGGTGCTGAGAGTCGTTAGGAGACCCCTCACAGAGCTTCAGTTCCCAGCACCCTTAAAGTTCTCAGGGTTCTCTGGGGAAAGCCATAACCGTTAAAAGTAGTACGAGTGCTAAAAAAATGTAGTGTGTGGATGTAACTTCTGTTCTACTTACAACCTTAAAAAAGGAAGAGGAAAGAGGAAAATCATTAGCTAGATGTCAGGGACTGGAGAAATTAACAACCTGAAAGGTCTTTCCGTATCACTCCTTGACTAGGCTGCCAAGCTCTTTGGGAATTCTCAAGCTCTTAATTATTTGGCAAAATAAAATGGTAATGAGACCATCCTGAATGTTGTAAGGGAGAAATTACAGGCATATTAAGAGTGTGAAAGATTTGCCCCTCAGTGCCCAAGGCCATTCTCTCATGCCAGTCTTGCAGTGGA
This sequence comes from Podarcis filfolensis, assembly GCF_964270895.1. Lineage (NCBI taxonomy): Eukaryota > Metazoa > Chordata > Lepidosauria > Squamata > Lacertidae > Podarcis > Podarcis filfolensis. The sequence goes on from NC_139604.1 coordinate 110,609,674, forward strand.
AGGTAGGGCCTGCCCTTTTCAGTGTGCCTGACAGAGAGTGACAGGGTTAAATCCTTGACTTACACATGTCATTGGCACTCAGCAGTTTGGAGAAGCCTAGAGGGATTCTTTCTTGTTGTTGAATGTCTATCAGCCAAGCTGCCAAAAATGTTCCCGTTTATGAAAAAAGGTCACCCACTCCCCCAAATTACAGAACCACCGGGTGCTCTTTCAAAGATAGAAACACGACAACATTGAAATCCCCATTTTTGAATCAAATGTCAAAACTGATGAATATTCGGATAATTCTTGAATTATTTAACACTGGATCATCTCAATTAACTGGTCATGTCAATCATCAACCTGTACCCTGTAGGTTTTTGTAATAGTGTTATTTTTTATGCATGTGGCTAGAGCTCTAATTATCATCATCATCATCATTATATTGTTTATTATTATTATTATTATTATTATTATTATTATTATTATTATTATTACTTTTATATATTTTGTAACAAAATATAACTACCTGCTGTCATATAGATAGAAATACACACACGTGTGTGCGCGCACACACAGATAGAGTTTATTTTTGGCTTGTTTTTTTAAGAAAAAAAATAAAACCATACTCAGCCATATTATAGGTTATTAATAATCTTGTTTCTGTTTCCAATTTTTCACAATGCTCTCTCCCAATTTTTACAATATTAAATTCCAGTACTGAGGACTAGAAAGTCGCTTTTTGGTTTTAAAAAGTTTGATTCTCAAAGCTCATATAAAAAGTTGTGCAGGAGGCACAACTATGTAGCACAAAACTATGTAGAAACAATGTGTCACCTTATTCTTGTCTACAACAATGGCCACGACCTCATTTGGAAGATTACAAATTTTTGTGAATTTCTGATTCACAGAGCTACAGTTCCCATGGTGGTTTAACAATCAACCTGTATTCACATGGAACTGCCCTCCTTTGCATCTAATCACCCTACAACAGGCAGAACGTTTGCTGCAGTATCATATTATGAACAGCAAATCATCACCGCCATGTTACACATAAATATACAAATACAGTGCTGAAAATGACATTTGGAATATGGTAATCAGCTCTATGGGGTGCGGGTGGTGCTGTGGTCTAAACCACAGAGCCTAGGGCTTGCCGATCGGAAGGTCGGCGGTTCAAATCCCCGTGACGGGGTGAGCTCCCGTTGCTTGGTCCCTGCTCCTGCCCACCTAGCAGTTCAAAAGCACATCAAAGTGCAAGTAGATAAATAGGTACTGCTCCGACGGGAAGGTAAATGGGGTTTCCGTGTGCTGCTCTGGTTTTTCCAGAAGTGGCTTAGTCACGCTGGCCACCTGACCCAGAAAAACTGTCTGCGGATAAACATCAGCTCCCTTGGCCAGTAAAGCGAGATGAGCACTGCAACCCCAGAGTCATTCACAACTGGATTTAACTGTCAGGGGTCCTTTAGTAAAGGGTAAAGGGACCCCTGACCATTAGGTCCAGTCGTGGCTGACTCTGGGGTTGCGGTGCTCACCTCGCTTTACTGGCTGAGGGAGCCGGTGTACAGCTTCCGGGTCATGTGGCCAGCATGACTAAGCCGCTTCTGGCGAACCAGAGCAGCACACGGAAACACCGTTTACCTTCCTGCTGGAGCGGTACCTAGTTATCTACTTGCACTTTGACGTGCTTTCGAACTGCTAGGTTGGCAGGAGCAGGGACCAAGCAACGGGAGCTCACCCCGTCGCGGGGATTCGAATCGCCGACCTTCTGATCGGCAAGTCCTAGGCTCTGTGGTTTAACCCACAGCACCACCCACGTCCCCAGGGGTCCTTTACCTTTACGTTAATCAGCTCTATGGTTTAGTCAGACTTGAAGAAGCAGACTCAGTGTTTAAATTCTCACTTAAACTCAGCTTTGGTTTAGAGGCTTTGGGGTGTGTGTGTATGTAAATATATGACAGTTTTGAATTCAGCATTCACTGGAGAACAGTAACTGATTGTCAGCCAGCAATGGAGGACTGTTTCTGCAACACACTGAATACTGAAGTACAAATTTAAACATGAATCTTGAACTATAGAATTAATAGCTTCTGTGCAGGAGTTTTATAAAAACTCATTGTAAGGGATACAATTGGCCACATTCAGACTTTGCCTCTTTCTAAACATTGTTTTTGTAGTTCATTTGTCTTGTAACACCTGTGGGTTTTGTCATGTGAACCAACCGTTAGGCCACATTACCTGACACTTATATGGCAGGGGCAAACAAATGCTCTATTGAATGTTATTTATTTAATAGTAATACAAGAGGCTTTTGTCTTTATTATTGTTCCAAATGTTTTTAGGTATGTAGGTTGGATTCAAGTCTCCTAATTGCACTTCTGTCTAACAACAATGGCAACACATCTATGAAACCATGAAGCTAGTCAAATGCTGGAAACACCCTTTTCTTGCCCAGAGTGTTACATTCTGCTTGTAACCCTTGTGTTTTCTCAGGGTTACTTGAAAAATGTTTCATTTGCATAAATAAAATTGTTTTGGCGCTTTTTCTTCTGGTGGATGTTTTAATCCATTTTTAAGTTGTATTTCAGTCGATTGCTGAATTTTATGTCTTAATGTATTATATATTTTGATGTGAGCCACCCTGAGCCCGGTAGGATATAACTAATTTATTATTATTATTATTATTATTATTATTATTATTATTATTATTATCCTCAGCCTTCCCACTCCTTCAAACTGCATAGGCCTCTCGTTCCTTGTCTGTAGTCTTGCTGTGTTGTAACTTGTCTGACCTCCCTGTTATAGTGACCTTGCTTTTAGATAACCATTGGACCTCGGTTGATTCTCTGTGTTGGACTTTAGTTTGTTTGGACTGTGCTGCATCTGCAGCCTCAGCGGGGTGTACTTTGAAGGAGAACTGTATCTTCTGTAACCAGAAAACCAGGACATCTCCTAGAGTATGATGGGCAGGTCCAAGGGGAGCTTCTCGTTGTGTTTTCATGCAGTGACAAAAATGCTAGAATCGTAAGCTGTGGTTCTCCCCGAACAGCTTTAATTATTTTTCCCCTGTGAATAAGTGCTCTCTGGCTTGAAGATTCCTCTAGTCAGGAACAGGGTTTTTATTTTTTTACCAGAGGAAACTGTCATAGGTAGTTTGTCCATATAAACATGAAAAAGGACTCACATTCACATCATAGCCTAGCTTTTCTGCTACAAATCATGCTCCTGGCATATCTGTCCCCCCTCCCCTGTGGAATGACCATTTTGCTCAAGCGCAAGCTGAATTGTGCCTCCCAGATGAGTGATCTGTGATCTGTAACATGCTGCCACATGGCTCCCCTCTGCCTTTCAGGGGTGAGTGCTGAAGCAATGTCCAAGCACAAACAACTTTGCACAGGTCAATGGAGGGAGTCAATGCAATCATGAAATTTTAACAGTGCTAGATGAAGCCTGAAAATGAGAGAGAAAGAATGAAAGAAAGAAAAAAAGGCTTTCTCATGTGTTGCTCTTTAACACTTGAGTCATCTTTTAGAAACCTAAGTATGGTAGATAAAAAGCAATGCGGTCATCTGAATTAGCAAGAGGAATGGATCATACTGTTCTTCCTTGATCCAAGCAAGATGCAGTGTTAATGGGTGAGAATTCACATGTAAACTACAGCTTAATCTCTTTCACACCCCAATAATGTGTTTGCAGTCTGGACTGGGACTCACCCTGGGCATGACGTTTGCCTCTTTGCTCCACCCTACTTGAAAATAACATTAAAAGAGCCCTACTGGATTGTGCCAACAGACAAGAATTCAACAATTTGTTCTCACAATGGGCACGCAGATGTCTATTAGCTGTCCAGAGTGGCTTGGGGCAACCCAGTCAGATGGGTGGCGTATAAATAATAAAATTCTTAATTAATTAATTACATTTATATAAGGCTCTTCGTCCGAGGATCGCAGGGAGGTTTACAGTATACCATGGAAAGCCCACTTGCAGAACCTAAGATTATTCCACATCTGACCAAGTGGGCTTGTCCCACCCCGCCAAGTCAATTCTACATTACAACCGTTAGCCACAAGAACCTTTGTTGCATTTGTTGCAGGCAATTTCCCAAAGAGACAGAAGGTTTGTGAATTATAGTCAGATCCATGAAAAAACAAACAGCTGTTCAGGTACTAAAGCATGCATACTCCCACGGCCAACTTAAACAAAAGGGTGGAAATCAGTGGGGTCTATGTGCAGGAAACGAGGTCTGCTTTCATAATGAGACTTTTCTACCCTCTCCTTCTTGCCTAAACCTTATGTGGTTTTTATAAGTATGGTTGCTATAAACTGATTTGCTGTCATTTTTTATGAATTGCAGCATACAAAGCAGTTTCCCTTAATATAATGCATTTGGGCATGTTATTTCTCCCAATATATGCTTTTATATGCACACTTTCCCTACTACATACATTTTGGTACACATTATGTGGCTGGAAAACTTCATTGCAAAATTCAGAGAAGTGCAAATTTCAAAGGAACTATGTGTTTTGATATGAGTATTGTCTCAGAAAGCACGAATTAGGTAAATTCACCTATAACTGTGAACTGAAAATATTTTTTTTCTGAATTTCTCTGCAATGCCTAGTGCAGAATGCAGTTGCATGGTCCCACATAGAAAATCTATGCATGATTGAGCATGTGTACATGGAATTCTCTACAAGCAACTCCATAAGCATGGAGCAGAACTTGCATGTGTGAATCTACTACCCCACACCAATGAGGTAAATACATTAGATCCTACCCATAATATTCACACCGAAAGTGCTAAAACTGAAGTAACAGTTTCTTCATTTCAGATCACCTGTTCCAAAGAGCTTTTCTTTTCTGAAAACCAGGTCAAGACATTGCTGTGTTTTCCTCTGGTAGCTGTTAACCTCTTTATGAAAAATATATTAGTGCAAATTTAGATTTTGTATCTGCCAGAGGTAGCAAGAACAGAAAAGCCAAACAGAGTACAAGGCACATTCTGTTTTTTGGTTACTTTTTGCAGAGATGAAACAATCTTTTCACACCTTTGAAATGTGCTGTGCTCCTGAGCTAGGAAAGAGATATCACTTTAAATGATTCAACAGCAAAAGCTTAAAAAAAAACCACTGGAGGTGCGAGAACAACTCGTGTGGAGTACAACTATGTAATATCCAGGGAATGTATCAGCTGGTGAACATACACTATGCACTGAAAAATAAATTTTCAGGAAATGGTTTTTATCCAGCGGTGGTTTAAATGCTTATGGAAGACACCGGAGCCATCTATCAGTGGAACAGGATAGCAGGCATGTTTTGTGGACTTTCCAACTCTATGATATCCTTTCTGAGGTGAGGCAGCCAGAACTATAAGCAGTACAGTGGTATCTCAGGTTACATACGCTTCAGGTTACATACGCTTCAGGTTACACACTCTGCTAACCCAGAAATAGTGCTTCAGGTTAAGAACTTTGCTTCAGGATGAGAACAGAAATCGTGCTCTGGCGGCGCGTCAGCAGCAGGAGGCCCCATTAGCTAAAGTGGTGCTTCAGGTTAAGAACAGTTTCAGGTTAAGTACGGACCTCTGGAACGAATTAAGTACTTAACCTGAGGTACCACTGTATTCCAAATACAGTCACACTGTATTATGACATAGGCAGTTTTGTTTTCACTTCCATTTTTAATTATCCCTAGCATGGAATTTGCCTTATTCACAGCTACCATACACTGGGTTGGCATCTTCACTGAGCTAGCCACTGCAACTCCTTGACTCTCTCAAGGAGGAAACCTCTGACACTTTTATGTGGCTCTAATGTAGACTATTGCTGAAAGCTTATAGCCACATATTTTGCCTCGCCCACTTTTGCCTGTGACCCCACCCACCACTTGCAGGTGGCCCCTGCAAGGCTGCCCACAAGGGCATGTGGCTCTCAGACAAAAAAAAAATCCCTGCCCTGTTCTGCAAGATACCCAACAGTTGAATTGAAACCACATTCAAGAAGGCATGAAATATTTAAACAGATATTCCACAAACTGGCTGATCTATGAAAAGCTGAGTCAAGCTAAAATGGGTCGGAAAGCAACACTCAGAAGATTAAGTCACATGCAAAAAAGTCAACCTCTGGGTGGAATGAGTGGTTGTAGAGATGGATTTTGGCAGGGATCACGAAGTTGGGCCTGTCATTTCCTTAGCAGTTCAGGGGGAGTAAGACATAAGAAAATACGATTCTGCTGGATTTGGCCAGTGGCCTAGGTGTTCATGGTAAAAAACCAGATGCCCGCAAGAAGCCTGGTAGCTGAACCTGAATGCACCCAAATGCTTGTCACCTGTGATTCCCAGCAATGGGTATTCAGAGGCAGTGGGAACTTCCTGAGGCATGAAATACCATGAGGCATTTCAAAAGTACATATATTTTAAAATCTGGTATTTATCATTGTTTGGAAGTTGTTCCAACACAACAAACATCAACAAGCCATTTAAAATGGGCTAGCAGAAGCTACTCATATTATTTTCCGTAAATGTACAGCTGTGAAAAATAGCTCCAAAACAAGCAGATTATTATTATTTTATTAAGATAGAGTGCGAAAAAGGAAAGGAAAGTGTGAATGAGAATTTAAAAAATAAACAATACTGTTACCTTACAATACATTTATATGTAGATATGTATTTCTTATTATCCTAATACACATATACTTTTTAATAACCTAATATATTATGTGCAAACTCATTCCAAATATCATTGTATTTATCCAAAAAAGCCTTTGTCTATAAGCTGTCTGTTCATATGTTGACAACGTTGACATGTCGTAAAGCCATTGATTAAGGGGGCCAAAACAAGCAGATTAAGCTGAAATCTCTGTGAAAAGGAACCTGGGGGGGGGGGGGAAATGAGTGAGTGAATGTTCAAACACTTCTGAATTTTTAAAACCAAACAGAATCCACTTTAAAATAGATACAGTCTGGTGGGAAATTGTTTTCAATAATCATTACAATTCTGGTTGAAGCCTACAAATGGTTTTAAAAAATGGCATAGTTTTTAAAAAAACAACTTCATTTTTGTTGGTGTTTTTAAATCTCTCTTCCACTCCTGCACATACTTTGGAGCCTTTATGTGTTTGGTGCCTGATGTATCTCAAATCCTTTCTCAGATTGCCTCCAGAATTATTCGCAAACTTTGGGAGACGGCTGTGATACTGAGAATGACAGTGTCAGAAATCCACCGTTACTGTCATGAATTGTTGTCAAGTCTTTTGGGAAAGCTCAAAGCTTTCCTCTAGCTTTAATATTGTGTTCTGCAGCTGGCCAAAAGGATACTGTGGCCACAATACACATTCTGAACAAAATGAAATATGTTAGATTTGATCTCAGGTGGCAGGAAGGCAGAGAGGACGGAATATCCCATTCATCATATACTTATGAGGGCATTAATCGTCATTCCGCTGTGCCTCGTACATTGAAAGATGAACGGCAGAGAACATACGGAAACAGTTTCAGGTAAGTACTTTTTTCAGGTGTTTCCCCCCCTTCTTTTTGGCAATAATCTATTTTGAGGATCAAAACACCCCTCTGTTCAGTTGCACCTCATATATTTCTAGCCCTACATCTCCATTTGTGCTTCCCAGCGCTGCCATTAAAATGAAATATAAGCTTGTGTTGGATTATGTTTAAGAAGTTCTTGTGAACAGCTCTGGCAGCAGCTTTAAGGATTGACTGGAAGAACCAGCCTCCACCCTGCCTTTGTGCAAGAAGGCAGAGTGGCATAATCCAAGGTCCCAGAGTTGGACCATGAAGTCACAGATGTTTCTGGACTCCAGCGTCCATCATCCCTAACCATTTGCCAAAGGGCCACAGGTTCCCCATTTGTGCACTAATACATGTGATGGAGAGTTGTATGGTTCTCACTGATCATGCCAAATGTTTTGAACTGCTCTTAAGACCTGCGGGTGTAGGGCGGTATATAAATTCAATTAAATAATTTAATTAAACATGTATAAAAGCATATAAAAAACATAATAAAGCATTAAACTTTTTTTTTAAAAAAAAAAAACCTTCCCTGCACAGGATTGCCTTTAGATGGCTCAGGGGTCAGATAATTCCATACCCTCCAATGAAAATAGGGACATCCCAAGGAAAAGTGGGACATTCTGGGATCAATTCAGAAACGGATACGGCTTCTCTAAATCAGGGATGTCCCTGGAAAATAGGGACACATGGAGGGTCTGGCATCCTTGTACCACACATTTCGTTCTGTTTTTAGATATTTGCGCATACTTTTTGGCACAAACATTTCATGTTTATTTTAAAGAGTGTCAACTCCCCAGTTCCAGTTTTTGTTTGCTTTTAACCATCCTACAGTGATTTGATCCTTCACAGTCAAATAAATTCTACGGAGAAATGCTCTCAGCTCCTGCGTAAATGAAAAACACAGAAGTATACTCATATAGGAAGAAATAGTTCCCGGGCTTGTATGCACTGAAACGATCAAGAACTACAAAAGACAGAAGCTACCATACTACATTTTGGCCGCTTTTTAAAATTTCCCTTTCAGAAACCAAAAGCTGTTTTTTTGCAACGAACCGTGTTCCATATGCCCTGAATTAAGACCCCCCTTTTCCTTTTAAAAAATAAATTTGATTTAGAGTTCCCAGGCCTTTGTAGCCTTCAGTGTTTACATATACACACTCCCAGATCTCGCCCGCCTCCGATAGATGGTTGGAGCCAAGCGTGGCAGCTGGTTAATCCAAGTTTTAAATGAAGCTCATTGCAAACATTTGCAGTCATAAACTCTTCAGGTTAGATCATAGAGAAACGTTTCCTCCATCATTTTAAGCATTCTGGACAAGTGCTGGGAATAAGATACAATTTCATGTAGGAATTTGAAAGGAGGAGGTAGGCTCCACTGGGTAGACCTGAGAATGAGGAAAGTTTCTGCAGAGATGGGTGTGCGGAATGAAAGTACACCATAAATTTAAGGTACAAAATATGCTTCAATCTTTTTCTTAAAAAAAAAAAAAAACAACCCTTGGGGGATCATAGAAAATGTTGCCTTCATTTGGAAACAGTAATTAAATTCCCTAGGCTTTGCATGCAGCAAACTCCTGCTCATGCAGATGGATTCAACTGCTTTGTTTGCTTTGAAACCCATAGAAGATAATAACAAATCCTGATCTTTATTAGTACTTGAAGTTTTCAGCAGCCGTAATTGACCAGCAGCTGTTGAAGATTTTGTTCAATGCTGCACAGAACAGCTGATTTTCTCTTGACTCAAGGGGCCATTTGATGCTTGTATATAACTTTGGTGTTTGTTTCACTCCCCTCCCTCCCTTTTTGAAAGAAATAACCAAGTTAATATGAAATCAACTACAATGAATCCTTTTAAATCCCTGGAAGCTCAAAAGGATATGTGCACTATATAGCTTTAGGTACCTTTGGAGCAAATATCTTTTATTTTATAAACAACCAACCAACCCTAAAACCCCTTGCTAACAGGAGTATTGGTGAAAGAGTTTTATTTTTAGTTAATTTCTCTGAGGGTGTGACCTTAAACTGTAACATCTAACTGTTGGTGATTCTTCAGTTATCACACAGTTTAGGGTGTCTGGGGTGTGGCAGCTATTCAGACAAGACCAGAAGACACCAGAAATGGATTACGAATATAGAACTGTATTTGTAAGATAGATTTTCCCCAACAGAGGCTAAAGTTTAAAAGCAGCAATAGCATCATCCTCTGTTTGATGCTGCAGCTTTAACCACAGAAGAGGTAGTTTTGGGACTGAAGACCAGTTCTGCATCCTACCTTTGTTTCTTTTATCTCATAAAATTCTGTCAATGCCACCTCTTTGGACCTATGTAAATCATGACACTACTGTCCAAGCTATCAATACTCCTGTATTAGCTTTTGGTATCTTCCCATCAATCCTGTCAGCCATGCCCCTTGACCCAGATCCCTGTGTGATCTTACTTCCTTTTCCCCAATTCCATACTTCAGCCATCTCAACGATTGGTACTCATAAGTATCTCCTGTTGTGAAATTTGGCTTTGTCTCTTCTTTTGTCGTTGGCAAGAAGTGCTCTTGAAATCAGGGTAACTAAACATCAATTATGGCTGCAAGCCGTGAGTAAGATTCTTACGGTCGTGCATCAGTTTCGAAATGTGAATGTGAAATTCTTTTCTTTTAAATTGTTTTCTTTTAAAATGTACAGAAGGAATGCTAAAACAGTGAAAGGGGTGGGGGAACAGGATAGGACTGCCAGATTTTGAAACAAGCCAGCTTGATGTGACTCTCTCAGTTTATATTGCTCATTCCAATGCCATGTGAAGCTTTGTCTGCTGATATCTACAGATTGACCTATCATTAAGGCACATGAAGAGGCATGGCCATTCATCCTGGTCAGTTGGCAACCCTGTCTGTCATCATTTGGAGCATTTCCTTCTGATTTTCAGGCAGAATGATCATGCATGGATCTCAATCTAGGTGACTGTTAAGCTGTTTACTTCAATATTGCCTCTAAATGGTACTTTCTCAAGCTGAACAGTTATCATGATAGGAAAGATATCCCCATCATTCTGGTCTTTAGTAGCCATTTTGTAGAACTACACAATCACTTTATAAGATTGGCTGTTGCTTTGATGTTAAGTGGCTATATACTGATTCTTGTAAAAATTGGGAGGAATTCAACATCATGTAAATTTGATGGTTCTGTCAGTACAAGCATTTCTGCTTGCTGGGCAGAAGATCTCTCCTCTCCTCCCTCTGCCCACTGTTCTGGGGATTATCTCCCCCCCCCCCAGCTCCCCCAGGACTGATTGTGGGGTGTGTGTATGGTTGGAAGGAAGAGGTGGAAGCCCTGTTGCCCAAGCACATCTTTAAATCTGGCCTGTTCTTCCCCACACTTGGGTAATAGGCTTCCACTTCATAAATCCAGGCATTCTAGTTGTGTGCAAAACCAAATGCAAGCACGGAGAGAAAGGATGAGACTGCAGAAGATTTACCCCAATCATGCTTCATGAGTTGGAGGGTTAACTTCCAAAGAGTTCAGTGAAGGCTGTTCAATTTGGGAAAATAAAGCACCACATCTTCAAGTTAACTGTCACCAATCCCCACCCTTCTATCTTCTTGCTTCCCCCTCCTTAGTCCAAGTGTTGTCTTTGCAGAAAGTGGATGAGGACAAAACTAGAATTAGTTGGCTCAGCCATCATTGACTTTGGCTCCACGTACAGTTGGCCTCCTTGCCTTCTCGCCTATCAGCGCCAACGAGTATCAGCAACTCCTTGACTCATGGAGGCTTCCTGCACGAATCAGAACACACATGGGGAGATCAGGGCTCTAACTCACACAGGGAGCCTCAGTAGAAAATATTTCCACCTTCAGAAACTGTCCATCCAACAAGAAGAGGAAGGTGGAACTTAACATGTTTGGCTCCACTAAGGTCACTCATATGTTGCTTTTATCTGTGATGAGTAGAATGCTTGAAGAGGGCTAGATTCTCTTATTTGTGTAGGAAAAAAATGTCATTGTAAGCAGCCCAAACATAAGGTGACAGAAAGTGTTCCCTGTAGGGAAAATGGTCTCTCTCCACTCATGTTCGCGAGTGCTGAATAATTTTCAAGAATTGGTTGTAGGCCTTTTATAAAAGCTTTAATTGAGATCTGCAAAAAGCAACCAAAGGCACTGAAAATTGATGTGTGTGCTAGATAGAGTAGGTGATGCTCAGGTTTATAGCAAGGTGAAATTTATTAAAATCCTGAGGGAAGATCTTCAGCAACTCTTCTCCTTGGGTCCAGATTAGGAAATGTCTTATATTATAGGTGGGGAACTGTATCTGACCAGATGTATCTGATCTTTATCCTTCCATCCTCCCATGGGCCAACTTTGAGAGGCAGGAGGCAGGCCTGCTCATTTGACAGCACAATAATGTCATGTGACCTGCTTTCCTTTGCCAATGCAAGTTGATATCAATCCACTGTGGACAAAGGCACTTGCAAAGCACAGGTTTGCAGACTCTGGCGATCTGCTGATGGCTGGCTTTTGCAAAGTATGGGACTTTTCTCAAGTCTGCCGTAAACAGGTTAAAATCATAGAATTGTAGAGTTGGAAGGGGTACTGTCCAACTCCCTGTAATGCAGGAATATGCAGCTGTCCCATATAGGGCTTGAACTTGCAACCTTGGCATTATCTGCACTATGCTCTAACCAAATGAGCTATTCAGGTTGGCATAATGTGGTACCCATGTGTTGTGATGGATTTATCATTGTAGCATGTCCATTAATTTAGTGTAATTGTGAGTCAGGAAGAAATGTGACAGCAGCAGCATGGGGGGGGATTAGAATTTTCCAAACAAATTCTAAATGAAAGAGGTTTTCCTTCATCTTTAAGTAAGACACTGAATATACCTGGTGCCCCCCCCATTTAGTCCTTAATTTAATTAATGCTTTACAAATTTTGATTGCTTCAATAATTCAGCGTTCAGTCCATTGCCTCATCAGCAGTACAACACTTTGGCTTTCCTTTTTCTTCATTATTCATTGCCTCACTTCATTTTACACTTGTTTATCTGTTTTCAGCCACTTAAAAGAGTTGTGTATTTTATTCATAGCCAATCAGAGGAATGCCTTGGATGGTTTGTAGGAACTTGCTAAAGTACAGGAAATGCCGCAGGCTGTTTTCTTCCAGTCCACTTGATGAAAGGGGATGCAACTCAGAGTGAAGGGTCATCTGTTTCATCACTAGAGGTTGTTTTGGATATTAGCAGCACAATTCTAGATATGTCTACCATTCTACCCACTTCTACTTAGAAGTAGGTACCAATGAATTCAATGGGACTCACTGCAAATTTAGTGCACATAGGATTGCAGACTGCTGGATTGCCAGAGCCTTCAGCAGAATATTATTTTGTTTCTTCATGGATGCCTTGTGACGAGGGGAACCATCCGACTGTGACAGAGAGGAAGACAGAGTTCATAGGTTTGAGATAACTACCGGGAGAGCAATGTGTGGGACTGAAGAGTTAGATGCCAAAAGCCAATCCAGAGTGAGGATGGAAACTAATTTGTTTTAACAGCTTCAAAGTTTTCGGTTTATCTGAACAGAAGGTGGAAACAGATAACCTAGGCATGGCTGTCACTTTAAAGTTTGTCCCACAGTGATTCGTGTCACACCTTTCTGCTCCCCAAAGAAACCAGGAGCTTTCGGGTGGGACAAGTAGGCACATGGTGGCAGGAGCCAAACATTGTTGAGAAGACTTGAAATGGTGCTCTCTGCCTGTAGCAGCTGTCAGAACTAGAAACTGCTTGAAGCAGATAATGTTGTAAGGAAAACTCAATCAGTAACTAGCAAGCTAGATACATGAAATGAAAACATAGGATGTTATGCAAACAGATTCTTTATTTTTTTATTATTTACTCAGCTCTGGCCATTCAAAGCTAATCAAAGAAGAAAGCTGCATGTGGAATGATTCTGGAAAACATTCAAGCTTCAGCATTGAAAATAGATTGGGTGACAAGCAGGGGCACCAGTTATAGGGGACTCTGGGTCCCCGAGCACCCACAAATATTTTGTTGTGGGTGCTCAACACCCACACCACAGGGCCCCCGACACAACTTCTGAGGTCTCACAAGGCCTCAGACAGCATCTCCGGTGGCCCCGGAAGTCAGGTTCTGAGGCCTGGGGGCATCCATGACATCATGACATCACTTTGCCAAGGTGACATCATGACATCACAAATACTGGGCACCCATAACCTGGGGCCCAAATTGGCTCCCCTGGTGACAAGGAATTTTACAGTCATTGGCGGCCAATGAGAATACTGCAACTCCCACTATGCCTTTATGGCTTGGATGCTGCATACCATAAGGAATGATTGTAAGAATATAAGAAGAGCCTTATCGGATCAGGCCAAAGTCCCATCTAGTTCAGCACCCTGTTCTCACAGTAGCCAACTAGATATTTATGGGAAACATACAGGCAGGATTTGAGCACACAACAATTCTCTCCTTCTGTGGTTTCCAGCAACTGGCATTGAGAGGCATAAAGTAAAAAGGTAAAGGGACCCCTGACCATTAGGTCCAGTCGTGGACGACTCTGGGGTTGTGGGGCTCATCTTGCTTTATTGGCCGAGGGAGCCGGCGTACAGCTTCCGGGTCATGTGGCCAGCATGACTAAGCTGCTTCTGGCGAACCAGAGCAGCGCACGGAAACGCCGTTTACCTTCCCAGCGGAGCAGTACCTATTTATCTACTTGCACTTTGACATGCTTTCGAACTGCTAGGTTGGCAGGAGCAGGGACCGAGCAGCAGGAGCTCACCCCGTCGTGGGGATTCAAACCATCAACCTTCTGATCGGCAAGTCCTAGGCTCTGTGGTTTAACCCACAGTGCCACCCGCATCCCATTGAGAGGCATACTGCTTCCTTTACCCATGTTAATTTCACTGAAATTTTCTCTCCCCTTTGATTTTTTTTTTTACTGCAATTTATTGCAAAAAATGCAGGACAAACTTTTGGCACAGCAATATAACATGCCACTGATGAAGACCTTTGTTTTGAAATGTGTTTGGTATTCATGGTAACAGACATGATAATTATTTTATTATAATGAGTAATTTTATGTTTTAAACATGGTTCTTACCCCCGCTCTAATCCTCATCATTTGCACCTCTGTTGTTTGCAAATATATTCTTTGTGTATCAAATGCTCCTCTTGCAAGTAGCATAAAGGAAAGGGGTTTTATACGTTTTCATAGTGATCAGTATTTTAAAATGTACTATCCAACATGCTGCATACTTTAATATCCAAAATGACGTGCTCTGTTCAAAAAAACAAAAACAAAATAGTATCAAAATGCTAAGAATTTTTTTCCTGGCATCAAACAGGATAAAAGTTCACTTTCCATCCACTGAAAGGCAAATCCAGGGCTGCAATTCACTTTCCCTCCTATCCCACCCTAAGCATGTAATCAATGCCAATTGAAATTGCTTTTGAGACACTGTTATGCAAATACATTCACTTAGCATATACCAGATGAAAAGTTGAAAATGCCTCCGGGTGGAGAGGTGGGTGGAAAGCAGAAATCTTAAGCAAATGGAGAACGTGTTTTTCTTTGGGGGTTTTGGGAGGGAGGGCTATAAACATGGTGGGTTGGAAGAGGCGAGGACATCCTTGTTTCATAGAATCATAGAATTGTAGAGTTGTATGGGACCCTGAGGATCATCTAGTCCAAATTCCTAATATGCAGCTGTCCCATACAGGGATCGAACTGGGAATCTTGGTATTATCAACACCACACTTTAATCAACAGATTCAAGCTGACCATTATACTGTGTTGGACCACTTGATGTCTCAGTCATTTCCCCCCAAATTCAAGTCTAGGATTTTGCCTATGACACACAGTTTGGGGCCACAGCTGGAACTATGGTGTTCATGAACCTCTGTACCAAGGATGCTGTGTGCCTGGAAGGCAGTGGGCAGGCAGTGCTGGTTCCAGGTTTCCTGGGCAAAGTTGAGACCTCTTGTGTTCGACCTCCTCTACTGGAAGCTCTTGGTCAGCTTACCTGGTAGTGACAGTAGAAGGCGGCAGCATTTTCACCAGTTGGGTCCAGCTGCCATTTTTATTTCCTGCCATGCCCCATATGTAGTAGTGTTGCTTTAGGGAAGGGGTGGGGATCAAATGGACCCAGTCCTGAGCTTCCTCATCTCCTGTGGGCTACTTTCACAAGTGGCTGGTGCCATCCACCTGCCTATCACCTGATGGCAGCATGGTGTCAGATGACCCAACTTCAAGAGAAAGAATTGGGAGAACGCATTAAGCAGGTGCCTTCCCTATTTGAGCTTTGGGTGGAATTCAGTGTGGCACTAAGTTGGAGGAATGAGGAATGGGAGGAATGAGGTGCAACAAGGCTTTTCACACTCCCCCCCCCATGCACCCTCTAAACCTGTTTTGGTGTTTCCCTCCCAATCCTCCAGAACAGATTTAGGGGGCATGGAAGGTGTAGAGGTAGGAGAGGGCAGAAATCAAATTCATTTAAAATGATGGTTTTATGTGTATTTGTTTCATTATTATTATTGGTTCATTTATTTTAGTAATGTTTAATATATACCGGTAATTGGACTTGTATACCACTTGGAGATATTTTTTTTTTTTAAAAGGAAGTGGTTTATACATTTTCTGAACAAATAAACAAGCAACTATCCTATGTCATATCGTCTTGCCTCTCCTCCCCATCTTAAGTCTCCGACTAGCCCTTTCAACCAATTCTCTGCCCCACCATTCTATCACACTCCCCAAATGTCAATCATTCTGCCATGCATTCTTCAGTTACAGGAACCTTTTCCCTGGGTAAGTGTATAACCTACATAAGCTAAAAAAAAATGGAAACCCTGTGGTAATTCTTCAGTTTATACATTAATTGAATATAGTGCAAGATGAATGTCTAAGCAGCTAGATATAATTGCCAATATTTGTGACTCTGGAGAATACATCTGCTTTGATCTTTGTGATAAACAAAGTATCAAGGCCCATAGATTAGCATGCTCAGCAGTTAAAGCTGAACATACAAAAAAAGAAGTCAGTACAGAAATAGCATCCAGGTAGATGGTATATTTTGGACTGGAAGGAACTATAATTTGAAATATTTACAGTGTGAAGTTGCCCATGTTATTGTGTGAAGCTGCCCATGTTATTGTAAATAAAAGGCACTGGGAATCTGAATTTGAGAGCTGTTCTAACCTAGCAATCTATTCCAGATAACGAAGCATAGATAAATGCATAGAGCATATCTAGTCATTTCAATGGAGGAGAACAGTTTGCATGTGCAAATTGACGTGAGAGAGCATAGGTCCCTCCCTTGAAATGAATTAGGCCCTTTTCACACATGATATTTCAGTGTATGGCTTTACATTCTTTTAAAGAAGAGGAATTTGTGAAATCTTGTAAGGTGACCCCTTCAAGTAAACCAGTTGGGACCTATAAATTCTCTAGGTATAATTTCCCCCTGTGAAATATACATTTGTCTTTATGGGGTAGAGTTAAAAATGCAAAGCTAGCTATTGCTGTTAATGAATCATTTAAGTTGATATATCTGCTGTTTTGATAGGATTAACTATAATGCAATGTTCTTCAATTAAAACGCACAAATAACAGTTGCATATCTGCATATTGACCGAAAGCTTGCTTTTCTCAGACACACACAGTCAGTTGAGACATCATCACTACAACCTAGTTCTCTTTCAGCAGAAAATGTAAAAGTACATCACTGATGAAACACAGGATTGTACCCAACAAAATGGAGTAAAGGAATCTTATGCTCTGCTGCTGCAAGATTCCTCCAACCGATTTCAGATGCTAAATATAGCGCCAAATGACTCAGCCCACAATGTTTGGTTGATCTCCCTCAGCCCCCTGGCCAGGGTTATTTGGGATACAGGGGTCTGGGGGAGGAAATAAGGGGAGGGAAAGTTTTATTGCATGAATTATCTTCTGCCCACATAACATCTGACGCAATCCATAATTTTCTGCAAGAGGTGTGTCCCCAAATGAGGACTGTGATCCAGACCCCAATCCATTCAAATGCATATAATTTGTTTTCAGTTGAATTATCTGAGAAGCACAGTGATGGGCATGCTTATAACTGCTCATAGCTTTTCTTTGCCTCACTAAGGAAAAAAAGATCAGAGAGGGGGAAAAAACACTGGAAAAAACTGAATCAAAGAAACCCCAACTGGAGTACTGAAAACAAAAACAAACCAACAATTATTAGCAGATAGCTGCTGCTCCTGAATACCAAAGAACTAAATAATTTCTACTTACTGTTAGCACATATCATTCCTTGCTAAGAAATCATAATGTCTGTGCAAACAGATAAGTCCTCCTAAAGATATTATTAGTTAACATCTTCAACTTATGTGTCCCACTTTACTGACAAGTGCTTGGAGCATTGTATGGTTAGCTACATTTATCTCCTGATCCTCGCAGCAACTCACAGCTGTTAGGCTGAAAGACAATTAGTTGCACAGCCCATCCCCATATGTTTGGTGGCTGAGCAGGGATTTGCAGCCAAGATTCCCACATCCAAACCCAATGCTCTTGCTAGCTATTGCACCACATTAGCTCTAGGAACATTAGAAGCTGTCTTCTAAGCCAACTCTGGCCCATCCAACTCTGTATTGTCTACAATGATGGGTGATGTCTTTCCAGGTTTTCAGAGAGGGGCCTCTCCCAACTCTACCTGGAAAAGCTGCAAACTGAACCGGAGACCTTTTGCATGTAAAGCATATTCTCTACCACTGACCGATGGTCTCTCAAACCAGCTAGCCAACAGGACACATCTTAGCAGGTGCAGGCACAATGTGTCGACTTAAACCATCTGACCAGTAGGTTGTAGATGTCATCATGGTAACCTCCAAATATTCTGCCAACCCATGAGTGCTATTCCTTTGCAGGTAACCTACAAACAGTAATGCAGTATGACATCTGATGTGGGATGCTTGGCCCTCTACTCACTGTCATCTGGGTGCAGTGTGGAAGTCTGAAGTTTAGCCAGAGTCTAAACCTGTGCTCAGGCATTCACCTGGACACACGACAGCTCAAAATGTGGACGAAGGACCACATTCCCCGTGTCTCTCATGCATACCAGCCCAAACTCCCAGTGTTGATTGGGCAAAGTCTGCAGGGGGCATGCACTTCATTTCCTTTGAACATGAGCAGAACCTTCTGCGCTGCACAATCTGGTAAAGAAGCATCCCTGATAATCATTGTCATCATCAGTGCTTTTCTTCTAGGAAAAAAAAGGTGCTGGTACTCTCAATGGATTTCTTACAGTAAGTGCCACATTTTTAATCAGTGTTTCTCTTCTAGGGAAAAAAGTGCCGGTACTGTGTAGCCTTGAGTAACCCCAGAAAAAAGTGTTGGTCACCATTATTATTTATGCAGGCGGTTCTCCTTGCATTCAAGCAAATGTCAGTAAAGCCCTTTTGTATGTTTCACACACTCAATATGGGAAGAGTAGGAACTAAGTAGGTGAGGCCTATGTGCACAGGGTGGGTCTTGCACATGTGCCCCTGCCCCAATCCACAAGTTTCATGAACACCTGACCACACCTATAGTTCCACTGCAATTGAGATGGAGATGACATTGGGGGGCTGGAGCTGAGCTTCAGCACTGTGTTATTAAAAAATCAACTGGGGGTGGTTATGGACTGGAGTGGAGAGGGTTGGTACGCTGTACAGTCATACCTCATGTTACGTCCACTTCATGTTACGTTTTTTCAGGTTACGTCCAGCGGCGAACCGGAAGTATCGGAAAGGTTTACTTCCGGGTTTCGTCACTCGGGCATGCGCAGAAGCACAAAATGACATCACGCGCATGCACAGAAGCGACAAATCACAACCCGTGCGTGCGCAGACGTGCCGCTGCGGGTTGCGCTCTTTTCATGTTGCGAACGGGCCTCCAGAATGGATCCTGTTCGCAACTAGAGGTACCACTGTACAGGATGTGGCAAGTGAGACCATAAAGGAGGCCTCCGATGTCAAGATGAGACGCAACCAGAGAAGGGAGAAGAGGCCCTTCTGGAAGTGGAATTGGTAAGGAAGTATGGTAGAGTATCTAGCTGTGACAGGACTGAGATTAAGAATTTCTCTTTTTTTCAGCCAAGATGTGCTCCCCACTCCCAGCCAAAACTTCAGTCTCAAGAACTCCAATCTCAAGAATAGTGTGGGAGCTACAGAATGATGGGAAAGCAGAAAGTGAGGGAACAATTGATCTATACTCACTTGCAGTATTCTCAAGTCAATATTTAAGCATACAACAGGCAGTCTTGCTTGAAGAACCCCCAACGCTTTGGGCATCTTTCTTCAGAGGGAAGATTACTCATCTCTACACTCCTTGCCACTCTTGGACAATTTAAGACACAACAAAAAGAAGTGGAGACCCCATTCCTTACCCTCCCCAAGTCTAAAGATCCACATCTGTGCTTTTAAATATCTCTCCTAATCTTTCATTGCTAGCTGGCAGAAAATAACTTGACAAGGTGAGATAAAGGGTGCTATTGTTTGAAGACAGTGTTTCTTTTATGTTATGTCATAGTTATTAAACCCCAAATATCTGTCTCCTAATGGCTATAAATGCATGCTCTTCGGAAGGCAGATAAGGGGGCTGCTTTTCTTTTCTTTCTTAATCAGAAAACTAAAGGACACCAGGAGATTAGCAGAGGCTTACGGATCCCTTTCACCTTCAGGTCAATGTTGTAAAATGACTGTTCAATACTCTGTATGAAATGACTGACTGTGATCTCTATTCAGCTGCCCAGTAATCAAGTGACCTTTAGTTTAACACTCCTTTGGACCAGGAAATTATACCAGGGAAGAACAGTATTCCTGAATTTTGACATTAGAAGCAGCATCCAGCTGGCCCTTGTAGTGCTATTACCAAGCTTTGAAGTCAGTATTAATCATTTCCCAACATCCTCCTCCTAAAAACAAGCCAAAGACCTATCTACATCAGCATTTTGTCCTCAAAGCAGCCAAACAGATGTCTCTCTTGCTGTGCTCTGAAGCTCTCCTAACATTTCACCATATTCTAGCATACATATGGGTAACCCACAAACTATGCATTGTATGGGGCCCTCAAAGTCCCTCAGAGTAGCTTCATGGGTGCCCAGGTCATCCTGCTTCTGCCAAATGCTCCTGCCAAGTTTGCATTTCCCCAAGTTTAGTGCAGAGTTCAACAATTGATATGTGCATATGCAAGCAATTAAGAAAATATATTCTGGCAGTAGTTGATGATCTCAGAAGCTTTGCGAGCACCACCCATCATGATTTCAATTGTTTACCAATATAATATGGAAGCAATGCAACTATTTTAACTAAATAAATAATACATACCATGGGTGGCCATTTAGGTACTTTGAAAGTACTTGTGAGGTGAGTGGAAAGAAATAGATCATTTCCTTTGTAGCATAACCAGCTCTACTATTAGGCAGATTGAGAAAGCTACTTTCAGGCAGCAGAGGCTAAGCGGTATGATCCGTGTGCCATGAAATCTGCCCCCCAGATATGGTGGAGGAAGATTGCCATTGTTGGTGAAGTGTCAGTATGGTTGACTTCTGTACACAGAATTGTGGTGTGTGTGTGTGTGCTATCTTGCCCTTTTGCCTCATGCAGCAAAATGCTTTGGCCTTGTATAAAAGATCACTCAGATGGCCTAACACGATGTGACCCCATATAATCCAATCTTGAAAATCAGTGAATTTTGGCCTCATCATTTGATACCATATAAAATGAAGCACACACCACACAGTAATAAGACCAAGGCAGTAAAATGTCATGACCGACCTTTACCAACAATCTGAGAGACCTCAGACCAGATTACTGCTGGCCATGCTTTTCTATATAGCAACATTTTCCTGAGATCAATAAGTATCAAAGGCAACAGTGCAGGACAACGAAAGCGAATATTATTTTATGAGAAATGGTTTCTGAAAAAATAACCATCTCCATTTTGAAGAAGCATAAACTTGTAAGAGAAGCTGGTCCTAAGGTAAACTGCAATTTAAACAACAACAAAAAATGTATTCTGCTTATGGAAAGCCTTTCCAGTGCAATACTAATAGCTAATACTAATAATCAACAATGTAGGTCCAGTTCTGTATGTAATATGCTGTATGTAAAACCTATAGATTCATTTCTTCTGCAATTCTATTGTTACAGAAGAAGAAGAGTTTGGATTTGATATCCGGCTTTATCACTACTCGAAGGAGTCTCAAAGCGGCTAACATTCTCCTTTCCCTTCCTCCTCCACAACAAACACTCTGTGAGGTGAGTGGGGCTGAGAGACTTCAGAGAAGTGTGACTGGCCCAAGGTCACCCAGCAGCTGCATGTGGAGGCGCGGGGACGCAAACCCGGTTCACCAGTCTACCGCTGTTAACCACTACACCATGCTGGTGTACAGTCTTCTCTAACCTGGTGTCTGCCCAATGTTTTCGACTACAGCTCCCATCAGCCCTGAAAACTCGCCACACAGGATGCGGCTGATGGGAGTTGTAGTCCAAAACATCTCCCAGTCCAACCTACCTCAGAGGGTTGTTGTGAAGATAAAATGGGTTGGGGAGCAGAAGTGTGCACACACTGTCTTGAGCTCATTGGAGCAAAGGCAGGATAGAAATAATGTGACCATTGGTGGCTGGCAAAAACATGTATTCTGGTTATGGCAGTCTAAGAGCATTGTCTTACACTTGTTTACTCAGAAGTAAATCTGTTATATTCAGTGTGCATGGGGCTGCAGCTCAAACCACATAAAGCAGGGAAAACTAAATGCAGTTGCTAATGTCTCTCTTGCACATGGAGATGTAATGATGGGCTTGCCACCAAAGTCCTAATCAGAGAAGCCAGAGCTTCCCCGCATCTCCTCCTTATCATAGCACAATGGATTCTGCTTTTTTATTCTTCCTCTGCATTAATGAAACAATATCTGAAACATGCATGCATGTCTCACTCCCCCTC
This sequence comes from Podarcis filfolensis, assembly GCF_964270895.1. NCBI lineage: Eukaryota > Metazoa > Chordata > Lepidosauria > Squamata > Lacertidae > Podarcis > Podarcis filfolensis. The sequence continues at coordinate 110,632,142 of NC_139604.1, forward strand.
ATCCATCACCCAACAATTTAAGGAGTTGTTATTTCTGTCACATTGTAAGCTGGAGATAGAAAGTGCACTACTGGAAAATATCAAAGTTGTTACCAGTTTGCAGCTCTGTAAAACAACTCGAGATTAGATTACACGCAGAAGGCCAAGGCTTGTGGAGCGAGTGCATTCTGATATTCTTTTAACCGAAAGAGCGCTCTTCCTTTTCTGCCTTGTTAGCACTGTTTAAAGAACAAAACCATATTGCTTCCCCTTCAAGCTAGCCAATTCAAATCAACTTCTTTTATGCCTGGAGTTCAATGATGAAAGAAAGGCAGGATACAAACATACCAATACAATGAAATGAAAATAGTAATTCCCTCCTGCATTTTTTGTTCTAACCATTGTCCAGATTTATTAGAGCCTGGCTCTGGATGACCAGAACTGGACAGAGGGCAGTATTCAACTAAAATGTCCTGTCACTGCAAGGATTTCTGCTTGTGCAGCAGGCTTACTGCCCCCCCCCCGCCCAATCATCCTCCCTGTGTATCTCCCTCCCTCCTTAAATCTGCTCTGGAGAGTTAGGGGGACAGATTCTCCCCCCCTTTTTTGAGGGGGGACATGGGGCAAGGAGAGAGAGGAAGTCCCATTCCTCAAGCTGAAATCCTTGCACTGATGGGAAATAATAATAATAATAATAATTAAAAAAAATATGTTGCCCATCTGACTGGGTTCCCCCAGCCACTCTAGGCGGCTTCCTACACAATATGATATCAAACATTAAAAACTTCCCTGAACAGAGCTGCCTTCAGATGCCTTCTAAAAGTCAGATAGTTGTTTATTTCCTTGACATCTGATGGGAGGGCATTCCACAGGGTGGGTGTGGCTACAGGGAAGGCCCTCTGTCTGGTTCCCTGTAAGCTCTCTGAGCTAAACCCTCAGAGCTAGATCTTAGGGTCTGGGCTGAATGATTGGGGTAGAGATGCTCCTTCAGGTGTACAGGGCTAAAGCCAATTAGGGCTTTAAAGATCAGCACCAACACTTTGAATTGTGCTTGGAAATGTACTGGGAACCAATGTAGATCCTTTAGGACTGGTGTTATATGGTCCCAGTTGCTCCAGCCACTAGTCTGGCAGCCACATTCTGGATTAGCGTCACATCCCTGCCCTTTGTATAATAAAATACTTCTCTCTATTCCTAGAGTTGCCATATTTCAAAAACTAAAAACCAGGACACGCCAAAGGTTGTCGAGTTTTTCTTAGTAAAAGCCACAAGAATTTTTGAGTTTTGGAGATTTTAAAGACATTTTCGGCACGATTTAACCCCCGTTGCCGGTTTTCCAGGACATTTGCCCAATTTTCGAAAAATAATCCAGGGTGCCATTTCCGTAAGTGAATTCCAGGACGTGTCCTGGAAAATCAGGAAGTATGGCAGCCCTATATATTCCCCAAATTAAAGCTACAGGGTGAGTCCTTTAAAAAGAGGCCCCATGGATACAGAGTACACATGTTTGGAGAACTTTATTGGCAGCTTCTGCAAACATGTTCCACGGGGCCTCTTTTAAAAGACTCACCCTGTATGAGTGCCATCACTTTTGTAGCTAACATGTTGGATTCATGCCCAAAGGGAAAAGTTGGGAAGCTTGTGGGGAACTCAAAGGTTTGAAGAAGTTTATTTTATTTTATTTTTTAAATAATATTTATTGAAATTTTCAAAAAATATAAAGAAAACAAAGACAAAAAGAAAAACAAAGAAAAACACACACGTATAATTACTATCCTTTCTTTCAGTAACATATTTCCTTGACTTCCCCACATCTCCCCTTCTTGTATTCCACTTCATTTTTTTTTAAATTCAGCAAGTTCCTATCCCCAAATTTTACCCTATTATATTTAAATCCTTTTGATTAACCAATTTTAACATAAACCTCAATCTTTATACATCAATACTTATTCTTAATATCTTTTTCTAAGGTCGACCCCAATTCCCTTTCACGAGTTCCCCATTTTAATATAAGTAGCAAAGCAAAATATATGAAAAAAAAGAAAAAAGACAAAGTATAATTGTACAGCCTTTGGATACCCAAAACCCCACTCCCCACCTTTCCCGGTTTCAGTCTCCATCAAATATCCATCAGTCTATCTAATGTCAGCCTGGTGACCTCACATCCGAGGCTCTTAAGTCTCTCTCATTTCCTCTCTGCCGGTTTTTTTGATAGTCCTTTATAGTAAACACCGAATCTCGGAGAAGCTCTGTCCCAATAAGGTCCATATTTCTTCCAGCCAGACCTCCATGTTTAAAATTGGAGTCCAAATCTTGTTTCTTACTTCTTTTAAGTCCAAGTATCACAGAGACTCCAGCTTCCACTTTAGTCAAGTTTGTAATCCATAAATCTTCAGATCTCCACATGAGGAGATCTCTCCATTCCTCATTCTTCCCTTCAAACCAGCTTTTCATAATCTTGTTCTTCTTTTCCTTTGTATCCATCTTTGCAGGCCTCTGGCTCTCCTTAGTCATCTGCGGCATTATAGCTCCTCCTTCCTTTCCCTCTGAATTGTCATATATCTCTTTTCCCACTTTCTCCAATTTCTCCAATTTCTTTTCTTGTTCAGTTGCAAGAGTTTTTAACTCCGGTACAAAGTGTTTTTGTTCTGATACAAAGGCTTGAGCCAAGTCCCTTCCAGTTTCAGCAAATTTGTTTACTGTTTCATTCAATATTGTAACATTTCTAGCCAAAACATTGCTTTGTTCTTGAAATTTTCCCAGACACAGAAACATCTTTTCCAGTTCCATCTGTATTTTTCCACTTACAGCCATTCTTGTAATGTCCCAGAGCCCCCTCTAGGGGAGTTCTGGTTACTTAGTTTCCAGTTCCAATCCAAAGGTCAAAATAGTTTTTTCTCTTTATTTTCAACAATTTGTTACCTGAATGTAACAAATATAACCAGCCGAGACAATAAAAACAAAGTTCTCTTTTTTTCCCAACTTTGACAGCTCGTTTGACAGCTGTCAAAATCTTCTTTGTCTTTTCCCCAGGCTCTCTCACAGATCGCTCCCGGGTCCTGGGGGGGGGGGTGACAATTCCACTCTCAAAATTAGCTCTTATCCTCCAGCAAAGTCACTTGTACTGCCAAAACGTGAAATTAATTACTTTTAACCTCTCACGAAGAAGATGTTCTTTCAGCCTTAGTTATCTAGTCCTTGCTTTACAATGTTTACAAAACGGGGAGACGGACTTCCTCTTTGCGCCTTCCCTGCTTGTGCCGAATCGAAAAGAAATTTTAAATCCAATTTCCGTATTACTCACGGGTTGTTACTTTTAGTCCAAATGTTCAAAGGAAGAAGTCAGCGCTCTCCGACCATGGCATGCGGCTTCACTCCGTAGGGGAAGCAGTCGACTCACAGCACCGCGCCGCTCCCTGTCCCCCGTTCCGGAGCCTTTAAAAGGGCTCCTTCGTGGGTCGGGGGGCGCAAATGGTGCCCGCCGAGTCACCAAGTCCACAGGCTTCAGCGCCTGTGGTTTCTGAGGGTCCCCGCGTCGCCGCCGCGGCAGGACCCGTCCCCTACTGAGCAGATTCCCTCCGGAGCTCAGAGGGAATCCGCCATTAATCGGTCGCGCTAACCCGGAAGTCCTGAAGAAGTTTTTTTAAAAAAGCCTCTCTTTGTGGAGGACTTATGGGGATGGAAACACTGCAAACCGCCCAGTGGGAACCAGTCATGCTCAGTGGCAAGAGAATGCTGACTGAGTGCTCAGGAGGATGCAAATAAAAAATGGAGAGAGGGAAAAGGATGGGATGGAATGGAGCATCATTTGGGAGGACATGGCTAAGTGACTGAAACAGAGATCCAGTTCCTGGGGTAGGGCAAAGCACAGTTGGGGGGCACACCCCACTGGTGGAGTTTGCCCCCCCCCAGTGCCCAGGGCACACATGCAACACCATGGGGGCAGGGGGCACCGCCAGAGTGACTACTTTCTTCTTGGGTGCCCTCCAGTTCGAGGGTGGCTGAGGGGGATGCGGTGGCAGGGGGCATGTGCCAGCCCCACACTGCTGTTACAGGCAGTGCTGGGTAGCAGGGCGCCCAGGCTGCTGCGTCCCTTCTGGGCACCCTTCCTGTGCTTGCCCAATGGTATCTCCTCCATGAGAGAGGGGATGTTTGCTCAAAGCCCAGTGCCTGGTGCTGCCCCCAAAGATAAATGCCACCTGGGGCACTCTGCCCCCTCCTCACCCCCTAGCTATGTTGCTGGCACACCCATATGCCCCAACCTGGATACTGAGGTATGCTCTTAGGCCACATCCTCCCCATACATTTAAAGCACTACAATACCACTTTAAACAGCCATGACTTCCGCCAATTAGAGAAGCAGTGTGGTGTAGTGGTTAAGAGCAGTAGATTCGTAATCTGGGGAACCAGGTTCACGTCTCTGCTCCTCCACATGCAGCTGCTGGGTGACCTTGGGCCAGTCACACTTCTTTGAAGTCTCTTAGCCTCACTCACTTCACAGAGTGTTTGTTGTGGGGAAGGGAAAGGAGAATGTTAGCCGCTTTGAGACTCCTTTGGGTAGTGATAAAGCGGGATATCAAATCCAAACGATTCTTCTTCTTCATCCAATTAATCCTGGCAAATGCAGTTTGTTAAGGTGGCTGAGAATTGTTAGGAGACTCCTGTTCCCCTCACCGAGCTCCAAGTCCCAGAGTTCACTGGGGAAAGGGAATTCTGGGAATTGTTGCTCTGTGAGGAGACCAGGGGTCTCCTTACATCCCCCTTAATAAACTTCTGATAGCAGGATTTTTTTGGGGGAAGTCATGACTGTTAAAGATGCTTTAAATGTAGGATGTGAATGTGGCCTTATATACATTGAATCATTGTTACTTACACTGTAAGTAATTCCCTCTCTGGCATTTATGGCTTAACTAACACAATGCTAGGTAACACTTACACTTTAATGTGTATTTGTATGTGTGCATAAAAAGCTTAGGGTTTTTGTTTGCCATGATATACTAATCTAAAAATTTAGCTGATTGCAAAGGCTAAATCAGCAGTCATGCAGTGAGGTTAACCTGAGACAAAAACCACATTTTTCAACCAGAAAAGCAAACACTTTTCGCATGTACAACTCAACTCTGCTCTATTTCTGTGCTGTGTTATTCATTCTGAGAGTAGATCCGGCATAGCAACTGTTGCACTCTCACAGTATTTATGCTGCACTTTAACGGGACTCATTAAAAATAAACAGTGCAGAGAAAGGCAATTACAGTTAACAAACATCAGCACAAAAAGCCACATATAAAAGGCCATTAAAAATGGAAAAATAATTACCCCAATTTTTCATTCTGCCTTACTGTCCATAACAAACATTGATACTGACTTCAATTTAGTTGGCAGCTTTTGTCAGTTCCTGTTTCTTCCATTAAAGGTTTAACCTCCCATATCTGCAATCATAAAGAGGGATTGACGTTTTCCAACTGTTTTCTACAATTCCTGACGAGAAAACGGAGCCTTGCTCCCCAAGATGGCAGCTCCATTCATCTTTCTTTGAGCTTTGCCATTATAAGAGTACACCTTAAAAAAGGTCTTGGAGATTACAAGCAGGTCTGCTCTTGGGGAGAAGGACCAAAGAATGTTAATTCCTCATTGCAAGATAGAGTTGACATTAAAAATGAGACGATCTTATTTGCCACCCTTTCCCACACCCACATGATCAAAATGAACTTTGCATCTCCAAACATGAAAATATGTATTGAGTAATAACCATGCAATTTAAAATGGCTTGTTTTCATTCAGTCTTAAATGTCAAAAGTCAAATGTTGTGTCTGCTTAACCTTAGTGAAAATCTGGATAGCTAAACTGGAGAGGAGGAACTCTTTTGGAACGTATTTGTAAGCTGACGTGCTCCTGACAGTCTGCGTATAAGGGAAGGGTTTGAAATGTACATATTCTGGCTTTGGATTTTTTAAAAACAAAGAAGTAATTATTAAAACAGTCAGATTCCCTCCTCTCAAAACACAGAAGCATACCAGAACATTAGTAGATTCACTAACAGACCCTATAAATTTAGTTAAACAGCACAAATTATTTCTATTTATTCCAGTATTTTTGTAAGGGACACAAGCCCTATTTAAGTCCAGGGGCACAGTGTGGAAAACAGGTCTACACATGCTCTGAGGTTTTCTACAGCAGTCAAACACATGGAGACTGAGGAGACTACCAGCTTTATCTTTCAAAACTAGGGTTTGGCGAAGCCCCCGAGAAAGTTCATTCTTCTTATCAAAACTCTTCTGTTTCCTTTTAGAACCCTATGCATGTTTTGTTTGAGGGAGATCCTATATGTTAATTTGGAATTGCACATTATGTGAAATCCAAGGAAATTGCGAGGAAGAAGAACCGTACGAGGGTACCTCCATATTGGCCCTCCCCATCCTCTAGTCCTACTTCTTTTTCACTGCTTGCCACATTCCTCAGATATTTCACCTGACAAAAAACATCGGAATTCACTTGAGTTACATTTTAGACATAACACTAGCATTAGTTCTATTCAAATATGTGTGAAACGCTATCCAAAACTCCAAATGGAAATGGCAAGAGCTGCAGCAAAAGCAAAACATCTTGGATGACTTGACATAATTATACTCTCCTTCCTTGGTGGTTTTAAAGCTGAGGTTGGATGGCCATCTGTTATGGATGCTTTAGCTGAGATTCCTGCATTGCAGGGGCATTGGACTAAATGACTCTTGAGGTCCCTTCCATCTCTACAATTCTATGATTCCCAATATCTGGTATTAAGAAGTATACTCCTCTGACACTGTAGGTAGAACATAACCATCATGAGCTACTGGACAGCAACTGCCTTATCCTCCATGTGCATGAGAGGTTTATGAATGAGCACACGAGGAAATTGTAAGGGTTGGAGATAGATTGATCAATCCACCAAGGGGTTGGTGCATAGAGGATCACAGGTTGGGCATTTCAAACTCAAGCACGTGGCAGGCATCTGGCTGAGACTGTAGCAATTGTGGCCAGAGGCAGGGAAAGACTTGGAGGCTCAACCTTTCAGGGAAAATTTCAAGAAACTTGTCTTCTGGGGGAGCGCAATTCAAGTCAGTGGATTAGTTCAACAACCAGAGGGGACACAACAATTCAGATACAAGTGCTCTGTCATTGTCAAAGCACGAATAATATGAAGGGGAGGCGGTGGAAATCCTGCTAGCCTTTTGGTGAAATGTAATTCAGTATTTAGCTCCTCTGAGTCCCTCTTTTGTGTTCCTTTGATAGGCTGGTGAAAAGGGAAGCAACGCCAAGGATTTGCAAATAGCTTTCACTCTTGGGTGAAATCCACTGAACTCCAACTGGGTTTAATGCACAATAAAGCCCCTCTATCTCTGTATACCCAGAAGGATACCTACATTTACAGGTAGGGATTTTTGGCATTATTTAAAAGACAAGAAGAGGTCCTGAGGTAAAACCTTTGCTTCTCTGTTGTTTGAACCCAAAGGAATGTGAATAATGAAATATTTTTTGATGCGCACACACAGCAGGATTATACATGCCAAAAGCAGTTCCAGATCTTCTTTCAGTGGGGACAGATGTATGGTTCTACACTTAGGCAGGAGTAACCAGCTGCAAAAATATAAGATGGGGGACACCTGACTTGACAGTAGTACATGTGAAAAGGATCCAGGGGTCTTAATAGATGACAAGTTTAACACGAGTCAGCAGTGTGATGCAATGTGATGCAGCTAACACTATTCTAGAGGCTGCATCAACAGAAGTATCCAGATCAGTGTATCAACAGTGTCCAGATCGAGGGAAGTCATTGACAGCCAGTGTGGTATAGTGGTTAAGAGCGGTAGTCTCGTAATCTGGGGAACCGGGTTCGCGTCTCCGCTCCTCCACATGCAGCTGCTGGGTGACCTTGGGCTAGTCACACTTCTTTGAAGTCTCTCAGCCCCACTCACCTCACAGAGTGTTTGTTGTGGGGGAGGAAGGGAAAGGAAAATGTTAGCCGCTTTGAGACTCCTTAAAGGGAGTGAAAGGCGGGATATCAAATCCAAACTCTTCTTCATAATATCATTCTATTCCGCCTTGGTCAGTTCTGGGTGCCACAACTGAAGAAGAATATTGACAAGCTGGAACATGTGTAAAGGAAGGCAACCAAAATGATCAAGTGAAACCAAGCCTTATGAGAAACAGTTGAGAGAGTATGTTTAGCCTGGAAAAGAGGAGATTGGGAGACAATATGATAGCTATTTTCAAATATCTAAAGGGCTGTCATATGGAAGGTGTAGCAAGCTTGTTTTCTCCTGATTCAGAGGGTAGGACCTGACCTGAACCAATGGCTTCACGTTACAAGTAAAGAGATTCCAAATACACATCAGGGGGAACTTTCTGGTGGTGGCCAGTGGAACAGACTGCCTCAGAAGATGGTGGACTCTTTCCTTGGAAGTTTTTAGGCAGAGGTTAGATGGTCATGGATCCTTTTGCTGAGATTCATGCATTGCAGTGGGTTGGACTACAGGGCTCTCAGGTTCTATGATAGGTGTGGGGAACATTTGGACTTCCAGGTGTTTCTGAACTACAACCCCCAGCGAGTAAGGCCAATGGCCAAGGATGATGGGAGCAGTTCAGCAACATCTGGATGACCAAAAGTTCCCCACATCTGGTGCAGTATATAATGGGGGGAGGGCCATGGTTAGATGCTGAGCTTGTTGGATGGGGAAAGATATTATTAAGAGAGCCTCAGGATGTACAAAAGGGAAGTAAGAGTCAAACTGCAAAAGTCCACTTCTGGAGGGAGGGAGAGAGTACACAACGAATCTGGTTTAAAAGAAAATCATAGCTCAAGAAGAAGATGTTTCTATTGAGCCTTAACGCTAATGTAGAAGCTTAAACTGGATATATCTTAATTTCTTGTGATCAGTAAGCCTTACATTCTTATCACACATCTGGCTATGCCAACATTAAAATGTCTCTTGATGCTTAAATAAATCATAAGACAGACCATTTAAAGAACTTGAAAGGCTTCTTAGAATGAATAGTATTTATTTAGTATTCTTAATAGAGGAATGTATTTAGTTTTATATTATGTAAACAAGCTGGGGTTTCTAATGTGTCCAGAGATTATTAAAGCATTTATTAATGTTATTCTTTTCAAGTCTTGGAAATTAAAAAAATGGGACTTCTTAGACTCCATAATACCAATTGAAATTCCCCAGTAGGTGATGCAAATGGATGATAATTATTGTAACAGATAAAAAAAATGCCATATTAGAATTCTAAGGAAATATTGACAAAACTGGAGGGCATCTAGATGATGGCATCAAAAATTATGATGGCACTGGAGGAATTGACTTGGAATATCAAATATGTGTGGAGTCATGAATTGCTAATTGCATAATGAGATGTGATACAGTCTACAAATATTCTAAGCATATAAGCACGTAAGGAAGAATGGCAACTATATATTGGTGCAGTGGATGAAGCAAAAGGATGAAATTAAGTGGGGGATGGGGGGAGATGTTGAGTTTAAATATGACAAATAAATTTGCAGACCCACAGGTGCTTTATAGGATAATTAAGGGTCTGTATTACAGTCTGCTACTAAAGTTCATTGAGGGGCAATGATGCAAACCCTAGTTAGTTTAAGGGTAATTCCAGTGTTACATTTTTCTGTACCAGGTCAATACTAAGGCTGCATACACACTATACATTTAAAATATATTTGAAGCACAGTTTCCCCTCAAAGTATTCTGGACACTGTAGTTATAATTCCCAACAACCCTGAAACTTCAGTGCCCAGAATTATTGGGATCGGCGGGGATATGCTTCATATGTGCTTTAATGGTATAGTCTGTATACAACCTAAGTATACACACTGTGATCAGATCTTTGAAGAAAAATGAAGGTGGGTGAAGAAATTCTGGAACATTCTGGGTTGTGGCAGTTATTGGGTGATTGGGTGACTGTGACTATCCATGACGTACTAGCTGTTTTTTATGATTATCATTATTAAATTTATAAACCACCCTTCACCAAGAGACCACAGGCTAGTTTACAACACACAACACAAAATAACTAATATAATAATAAGAAAAGCGGGGGGGGGGGGGACAGACCAATATCCTGCTCCTCTTTTCTTTACATTTAAAATGAAGTTGTGGCTTAATGTTAAAGGGCCCATACACTTGGGCAATGAGTCAATTAAAGTTCCTTGGAAGTGGTGTGTTGTTTTTTTTTAAAAAAATGCAAATATTAAAACAAAATAAAAATGCCCCAGTGGGAACAAGAGTACAGTGGGACCTCGGGTTAAGAACTTAATTAGTTCCTGAGGTCCGTTCTTAACCTGAAACTGTTCTTAACCTGAAGCACCACTTTAGCTAATTGGGCCTCCCTCTGCCACTGCACTGCTGCTGCGCGATTTCTGTTCTCATCCTGAAGCAAAGTTCTTAACCCAAGGTACTATTTCTGGGTTAGCAGAATCTGTAAACTGAAGCGTCTGTAACCTGAAGCATCTGTAATCCGAGGTACCACTGTACAGTGCTTTCTCCTGCCTTCAAACAAAAACAAAGGGAGTTATCCCTACTCAATTTATAAACATGCAAGGTCACAAAGTGAGATCACATCTTTGAGGACTTCTACCCATAATTTTTCAGAAACAGGCATCCATGAAATGATGGTGATGATGATGATAATACAGTGGCAGGAATACCCACAATGCATAACATATTGCATGATATTTCTCATGCTTGCTGCCAGAAGTAACATATCCCCTCTCCTCAATTAATACAGCAGCCTGGGGTATATTTGCATTTACTAGTGTGCTAATGGTCACACCAGTTCTCCTACTTGGGTCAGGAAACGGAACCTTGCATCCTCTTACTCATGCAGAAACAGGTTGAAAACTATGCTACTATAGGCCTTTCCTCTTCAGTGTGTTCCTGCTAAAGGTAAAGGTAAAGGGACCCCTGACCATTAGGTCCAGTCGTGACCGACTCTGGGGTTGCGGCGCTCATCTCGCTTTATTGGCCGAAGGTGCCGGTGTACCGGGTCATGTGGCCAGCATGACTAAGCCACATCTGGCAAACCAGAGGAGTGCACGGAAACGCCATTTACCTTCCCGCCGGAGCGGTACCTATTTATCTACTTGCACTTTGACATGCTTTCAAACTGCTAGGTTGGCAGGAGCAGGGACCGAGCAACGGGAGCTCACCCCGTTGCGGGGATTCAAACCACCAACCTTCTGATCGGCAAGTCCTAGGCTCTGTGGTTTAACCCACAGTGCCACCCATGTCCCTTTTTCCTGCTAAAGGTAGCTGACTTTTAAAACCCAGTATTAGTAGATGCAAATTAGCCTTCCTTCCACTATGGTGAGATGTTCTCACACCATTGCAGGAAGCGGGGGGAGCCCAAGAAGGTCAAGAGAACAGAGAGTATACCCTTATTAAAACCACCCTAGCATCCTTTATTTTGAAAATGGAAAGAGCAGCTTGCCACCTGGACAACATCACTTCATTTTCCTCAGGTGTTAGTTGGAGACTGGAATTTAGAGGGCAACCTGAGACAGCCAGTCTGCCCTTTTCAGCAGATGAGGTTAACATTAAGAGATTAATCTATTTAGCAGCTACTCCTACATTCTTTTAACTTGCCCTGGCATATATCACTTGGGTGTATCCAGAAAAATTAAAGGAACCTTTAAAAAAAACCAAAAAACCCTCCCACAACCTCTGATTTAACCGAATGCACCCTAAGGAGGTTCTTTAAAATGTGCCAAAATGTGGGCTGTCAAGCAGATTTCCATTTTAATGCTTAATTATATCTGAGCCTTTCATAGCAGGTTGCTATTACCATTTGGTATGGGAGTGTACTTCTTGCTCTTTTCACCTTTCCCTTGCTCACATTCCTCTCAAGTGAGGAAAGAAATATGGGCAACCCCACCTATGGAAATGCAAGTCCATCTGTTATATTTTTCTTGCATCTGTTGTTAACCCAGTTTGGTCCTAGACAACACCAGCTACTTTTCCTATTTTTACCCGACACAAGGAAAGGAATCCCCCCCCCCCATACGTATATCATGAGAACAGCAAGGTTTGCAAAATCTCATTCACCATGACATTAGGTGAAGCATTATCTTTTGATAATCTAAATTCAGCTGATTAGCAGCTGTTGCAATCCCTGTTTCTCTTGCCTGTGTGGTTTGATTTCAAAGTATGTGTTTCCCCTTGGGGCTTTCTGCAAGCACCAATCAGCTGATAGGCACTGAGAGCAACTTCTGATCTGGGCAGGGATTGGTTGCCTGCAGAGTTCCCTGATGATCTAATCCAGTGGGGTTTGTTGCAAGTACCAGTCAGCTAGCTGATGCTTATATCAAGCCTTGCTTTAAGGCTCCCGATCATTCCTTTGTTCCCATAACTTTACCTTCCTAGGTGGGCCAGATTTGGGAATATGGCTTCATGAGACAAATTAGGAAACCTGCTGGGCCTTATATGACCCATGGGCGAGAGATTTCCAACCACTGACCTACAGCTATTTAACCTTAGTAGGCTGAAAGCAAAGTTACCATAACTTACTTCATAGAGTTTCAATATACTGATGACAACGTAGTGTGTGCAGACTCAGAGGACGACCTCCAAACCATCTGAAATATATTCACAGACACTAACAGAAAGATTGGCCTATTACTCAATATCTAAAAAAACCAAAGTGCTGCACCAACAAGCACAAATCCACCCCTCAGCAGTGCCACAAATCCAACTTAATGGTGTAACATTTGAAAATGTCAATCACTTTTCCTACCTGGGCAGTTATCTTTCCACAAGGGCCGACATCAGTGCCAAAATCCAGCATCATCTGTGTTTTGCGAGTGCAGCTTTCTCCTGATTGAAGCACAGAGTGTCTGAGGACTAGGACATTCACAGAAAAACCCAAATGCTTGTTTACAAAGCTATTGTACTACCAACTTTACTGTATGCTTGTGAAACATGGACCACTTATAAATGCCATCTCCAACTCTATCATCAGCAGTGTCTCCCAAAAAAATTATATATCACTTGGGAAGACAGGCAAACTAATGTCAATGTACTGGAAGAAGCAAAGATCACCAGTGTCGAAGCAATGATTCAACAACAACTTTGTTGGACTGGTCATGTGGTTCGTATGCCTGATTATCATCTTCCAAAGCAACTACTCTATTCTGAATTTAAGAATGGAAAGCGAAATACTGGTGGACAACAAAAGAGATTTAAAGACACTCTCAAGGCAAATCATTAAAAATGCAGTATAAGCACGGAAAATTGGGAAACACTGGCCTGTGAGCGCTCCAATTGGAGAACAGCCTTTACCAAAGGTGTCATGGACTTTGAAGAAGCCTGAACCCAGGACGAAAGGAAGAAACATGCAAAGAGGAAAGCACATTTGGCAAATCCTCACCGCGATCAACTCTTGCCCAGAAATCTATGTCCCCACTGTGGAAGGACATGTGTATCCAGAATTGGCCTCCACAGTCATTTACGGACACTCCATTAAGACCGTGTTCAAGGAAGACAATCTTACTCGGCTACGAGTGATCGCCAAAGATACGTAAATGGAGAGGACTGAAATCTCTCCATTAATTTCAAACCCAGCTGTACCCTTTGTATATTTTTTTACTGTAGAAACTGAGTATTTATTACTAGTGCGTTCAGCATTTTCTGAATAAAGTTAACACAACTGATGGTTTATTTATGTATTTTATTGTTATCATTTAAACATCATTAGAATAAGCACTCACTGAAAGCACAATTTATAGTGGAATTTTACCACACATACAAAGATGGTGCAGAACAGGGGACTTCACAGGGCATATCATTTTGGGGGGCTGGTTTATATTTCTGATATTGAGCTAATTTTTTCTTCTGTAGGATAATCCAGATTCTTTTCTTTCATGTGTTGCATAACAGGACTATATTACATGCTGTGCCGTGCTACTGGAGACAGCTGTTCTTTTGTTGTATATGAGATACTTAATCTCAGAATTGTGGGTTCAAACCCCACAATGAGCAAAAGATTCCTGCGTTGCAGGGGGTGGGGTTGGACTAGATGACTCTTGTGGTCTCTTCCAACTTTACAGTTATTGATTCTATGTGTTGTTGCTTATTTTTTAAGAAGAAAACCAATAAAGGACTGGCTACCTCTGGAGCTTTCAAATTCTTCATTTGGAAAGTTCAAATTCATTTTGAAATGCTAACAGCACTATTATAGCCTTCTAACGAAACAAGGTCAGGCAGTTAAAACCAAAGACGCCCTTAAAATGTTTGTTCGTCAAGATCCAATCCCCTCCCCTTAGAAACTGAAGACATTTGTAAAAAGGATTGCTAATTTTCAAGCCTTTAACCATCATCTGTCTTCATCATATGCCAGTATCCTAATGGGTCATTTGAAGAATAGCAACAACAGCAATAATAATAGCAGCAACAAAACCCAGTAACTATTGTGAACACATCTCTTAATCTTATGAAAATGAAGGAGAACAATTACATTTTCATAACAAGGCAGACAACAATAATATAATGGATGGGAAAAGAAAATGTTTGCTGCTAATGACTAATGCTGACTAATGATGAGAATGGGATTGTTTAAAAACATAGAGAAGCCAGGCCAAATGAGACAATTACCTGACATAGCTGAAAGCAGTTCTCAAGGATGTACATAGAATTAGGAGAGATGCTTCTAATTAGCTGTGAATATTGCTTGCTTTAACAAAGGAATCCAGGACATGACAGCAGTTACAAAACAGGATCTTTGCAACAGATATGTTTACAGGCTCTTTTTTTACTGATCATGTTTATGTCTTCTCAACCAAAATGGGTACTGTAGAAGAAAATGGGAACTAAACATTTCTTTATTAGGAAACACTAGTTCAAAGTAAATCATTGAAGACAGTAAGAACTGTCTATTGATCAGAACTTCTAGAGCACAGGCCATTGTAAAAAGAGTAAAGGAAAATGTTGTTTCTGTCCTTCAGATGGGAGTGAATTTGCCCCACCCTCTAGAAAAGGAAGTATTTCCCTCCGGGGGGGGGGACAAATAGGGGGTTCTGTTGGCTTTTTAAATTGATGCTGCAGCTCTGAGCAACCTCATGTCTGCTTGGGGGGCTGAGGAGGAATTTTATAGGTGTTCCCCAGTTGGTCTTGTGCGCACCTTCCCCTCCACATACTCCACACTGCCCTATTGGTGCATTGGGGTTTGTTGATTTGACTGTTGGTTAAAATTTGGCATTTAGTATAGGCAAATTAATAGCTTGGAGCACTGCTGAGCACCCCAAGGTGTATTTGGATGAAGGACACATCTCCATTCTTTTTCTGTTGCTAACTGGCTTGGTGCTCTTGGGCCTGATGGAGGCCCCCTGCCAAACAGTAGTGGTGGGTAGCTAATCAGAGCCACATTCACACCATACAGTTTTGCGTGTCGAGGTCCCCAAGACCCCCGCCAAATAACGTACACATCACACAGAATTTTTGTTTAAGGTTTTTGGCATAATTTTGGCCACAACTTTGGCCACAACATACATGGATGTGAGTGGTTGCTTAGGCATTGGTTAGGACTATCTGTCCCCCCGCCTGGGGACAGAACTGACTTCTGGATTCCAGCGAAAGTGAGTGAAGGGGAAACAATATTGGGGAGAAACTGGAACTGCACCACAGGCCCTCACCTTCTCCCCTCATTCTCCCAGGGGCTTATGCAGCCCAAACCCGATGCCAGGGATTTGGACGAAAGGATGGCAAGCCCCTGAATTTCTTTAACGGAATTCCTTGCAGCAGCAGCATTGGAGGGGCAGGCACCCCTCCTCCAACCAATTTTTAACCAATGCCTAACCGCAACCTTACAAGTTGTGATGATTTGCTACGCAGTAGGCAAAAACCAAATGGCACCAGCCAATCAGCCAGATGGACAAAATTCCTACCAGGCCCCTGCCCCAATGGCAGACAACCCCATGACAGGCATAGCAAGGTCAACGCACAAGACCTAAAATAAGGGAGGGCGGGTGGGTGATTCAGTGCACACAGCGAAAGAGAAAGCTGAATGCTGCGTGCACTGCTTAAAAAACCTCTGTTCCCTCCCCCAAATTAGCAACATCAAACTACCAATCCCTGCCAGAGACCAACCATCTCAACCCGCCTGGCAACAGAGGGGTGGCTTGGCTGGCTTGGTTCTCTTTTAATGAGAACACGCTAAAGCAGTACCACACAACTTTAAACAGTTATTACTTGCCCCAGATATTTCTGGGAGCAGTAGGAGCAGTAAGGGTGCTGAGATTTGCTAGGAGGCCACTTCCCTCTCCCAGGGCTACAATTCCCAGAATGGTTTAGCAGTCACAGAAAGCAAGGGACCATAAGGATCATCTACTCCAACCCCCTGCAATGCAGGACTCTTTTGCCCAATGTCGGGCTCAAACCCACAATCCTGAGATAGAGAGTCTCACCCTCTACCAACTGAGCAATCAATCACTTCTTCACAGGAAACTCTTTGAGAAATGTAGCCCTGAGAGGGAAACGGGTTTCCTAACAACTCTGAGCACCTTTCCACAAACTACAGCTCCCATAATTCTTCAGGCAGAACCCATAGCTGTTTAAAGTGGTATGAAAGCACTTTAATTGGATGGTGTAATTGTCATGCAAAGCCACTGCTTCCCTTGAGGGGAGATGAAG
The DNA here is from genome assembly GCF_964270895.1 of Podarcis filfolensis. Lineage (NCBI taxonomy): Eukaryota > Metazoa > Chordata > Lepidosauria > Squamata > Lacertidae > Podarcis > Podarcis filfolensis. Next base: position 110,648,797 of record NC_139604.1, read on the forward strand.
AACTTTGTCTCTCATTGCAATATTTAGTGTTATGGAGCCCAATCCAGGGGGGTTTTTCCTACGTGGCAGACAGGAGGTCTTTCTTTCTGCACAAGCTTCCCAACTGCTTGCACTTGCTTAAGTTTTGTTTAGCTAATCCTCATTGTTTCACTAAATATAACCTTATACAACAGCAGTGAGGGGAAAACATGACACACTAAGAAGGCCTGTACCTGAGCATCTCCTTTTCATGAGAAGTTCCCAAGCCAATCCCTGGCATCTCCAGATAGAGCTGAGAATGTCCTCAGTCTGTAGCACAGGAGAGCTGCTGCCAGACAATGTAGACAATACTGGACAAAATGGATCAATGGCCGTGTTGTTTTCCTATACTTCCACATGAAGCACCCAGGCTCTCTTAATTTGGTCTGTTATATATTGCCCTATGCAATGGAATGTATTTCTGATGGGGCAACCTCTGTGGTTTGTCTGCACCCTGTTTTAATAATTCACTGAACTGTTTTGAAGGCTCCATCCATTCCACACTGGCCTTAGGAGATGAAATGAATATAGACCAGATCTTCAAGTTGGTCTCTTTTCAAAAACTCCTCTTGAGCTGACTACCCACACAAAGAGCCTGCACATTATGGTAATCAGCCCTATCTCCCCCAGGAGAAACTCTCTTTTTTGCTTTCTCCCTGTCTCATAGACACCGATTAGACCAAACCACTTGTAGCTTCCAAAAAACACAGACATTTGAAGGAGATAGGCATGTTTCCCTGGACAAAGGGGGGGAAAGCTTGCATGGTAATGCAAATGAAATAAGGAAATTCAGCATCTTAAATCCTGTTAACAAAGTCACCAGGCTTTATGTTCCACAAATGAGATATACTAATGATTTGAGATTTAGTGTCAAGTTTTTAAAGCAAATTTATGATATCTCGCTTTTTTAAAGGGGAAAAGTAAAATATAGCAAACTCTTATTAAGACTTGAAGAACATCATTTTCTTCCTTGAATATATTCCTCTCAAAAATTATAAAGGATTTTTTAGATAACCCAACAGGGACAAAATCCTGATTTAACCTGCCTGTAGACAATGTTTTAATTCAACTAATTCAGTTTAATTCAGTTGACCCTAGTTGAGAAAGCACTGATGATCAAAATCTTGTACTTGCTCATCCAACAGCGATGTAGAAGTCCATGGCACTCAATGCTTTTTTTCAGGGGGTACTCAGGGGTATGCTGTGCCAGCACCTTTGTTGTTGTTGTTGTTGTTAAAAAGTGTGGCACTTACTATAACAAGTTCATGGTGAGTACTGACACCTATTTATCTAGGAAAAAAGCACTATGGCACTGAACGTCCAGAATATTATTCCCTGTGGTGTTTGAGGGGCATTAACTTGTTTAAGATGCCTATTAAAAACTTACTTGTTTTGTTCAGGCATTTCCAGACAGTATTTCTTTTCAATTGCAGTGTTCATTATTTTGTTTTAGGAATGTATTTTGAGCCTCAATTTTTATTGACGGTATGCATTTGCATTTGATTTGCCTTATGATCACATGGATTTTACTTAGAAACTTGTTTCGAGTTTTTCTGTTTTCTTTTAATTATATTGCTATAACCCACCACAGAACCCAATGGCACATCTATCCCCAACTCTCCAGATGTTTAGGACTGCAACTCCCATCAGCCCCAGAGAGCATGGTGAATGGGCATTGCTGATGGGAGTTGTGGGGCAAAGCATCTGGCAAGCGCCCAGGGTGGGAAGGCTGACTTAGAGTCCCCTATTGTAACCTGCTGACATGCACTTTATTTAGATCAGCTTCTCCATCATGTTGCCTGCCTGTGTGCCAGAAAACACATTTCCAAAGCCTGAAGCTAAGTGAGCTAATTGACACACTTAGCTTAAGAACAGGCCATTGTGGAGGGTGTGTTTGCAGACATGATGCATGGCCAAGACAGCCTCTGGCAGGCTTAAATGGGATGACTTTCCAATGCTGACTTCCAAGGTGTTGAAAAGGTGCAGCTGTAATCATCCTGGAAAAGAGGCAATGCAAGAAAAATGCACGGAGCAGCATTTTCCTCAGCTTGGATCCCCTCCCTATCCCAGCACAGACTTTTAAATCACTAGTCACCTGTCCATAAGGAACCCTGTCTGTACCCAAATCACTCTCCCTTCTATTTCGTTCATTTAAATAAATGAAAGCCTACCTATCCAGATATAGAATTTACTTACCTGTATTTGTATAAAAACTTTTATTGAGTTCATTAAAAAATACATATGGTGGTTTTATGTTGATTTCTTTTTAATTTGTGTTGTGGATTTCAACTGTGTTTCGCTTACCATTTTATCGTTCATTGTTAGAAAAGTGTTTCGATCAATCTTTTTGTGCATTGTCAAAATTAAAAAAGGGTTATTTTAAAATGTTTGGCTTTTGCTGTGAGCCGCTTTGAGCTCATCTTGATGGTTGGAAAAGTGGCATACAAATATTTATTTATTGCATTTATATTCCAACTGTTTTCTCAAGGAGATCAAAGTGGCATACATATTTCTCCTCCTCATTTAATCCCCACAACCTACCCATAAGGTAAGTTAGGCTAAAAGACACTGACTGGCCCAAGATCGCCCAGCGAGGTTCATGGCTGAGCAGGGATTTGAACCCTGGCCTCCCAGGTCCTAATCTGACACTCTAACCACTGCACCACTCTGCCCCAATCAAGCCTGAGTGGCTGCTGCATCCAGTTGCCTAGAGCACACTCTTCTAATGCATTTTGAAATCAGGTGCTTTGAAAATGAAGCATTCTGAGTTAAATATGATATAGGAAATGATAAGAAAACCAAGGGTGACTTGTGTTTGAACTTTGCTATAGTGGTTTTTAAGATCATTTCTGTTTAGCAAGTCAGAGGGAATCCCCCCCCCCCTCTACATTAGTTCAGTTTTGCCGTAGCAATTTAACAGCAAAGGATTCTGGCATCAGCTTGTGTTCATGTTCAATTTGCATACAGGTGCTCTGACAATCGGCCTCCCAGAGGCAATATATGAATTCCACAAAGAACATGGGAGACCCTGAGAGATAGCAGAGAATTTACATTTTTAGAACCCAAACTGGCTCCTTGCCACCTCGTCCTTCTCTCTGGCATTCCCCCCACAGGCTTGGCACACACAAAGGCCTTTTTCCTCCGAAAGGTCAGGAATTACACTTTGGAACTTCCAATGCACAGCTATTCATTCGATGATGGCTGCATTCCTTATGGTGTTTGCTTCAGAGAAATGCTTACAAGTGCGGAGAATTGGCTTCAGTGGGATCCCGATTTGAGGACTGCCAGTTTACGCCCATGAAAACCCCGGAAGAATGTCGGGCAGACAAATTGGATGCAACAAAGATATAAACAGCAGAAGACTGAAATTAATTATCATGACCTTCAAATCCATCCCATGAGCCAACTGGAACGACTCCGGAGACTCAAGACGCAGAGTATTGAACGAGCTGGTGTTAGCCAGAACAAATAATAATGGCAAACTGGAAGCATCAAGCAGTACCCTGTTTGGGCATTTGACTTAGTTGGATAACCTGGAGAAGGGTGTACTAAGCTTGGAGGTGGGGTAGAGATTTGATTCAGTTTCCATTCAAAAGAGAACTGACCTAATTTGCACCTTCGGAAACAATATGCAAACTGAAACTCGGTTATTGTTTGAAATTTGCACGTCCCAGAATTATGCAATGCAGTTCTCCAGTCAAGCAATGTATACACCAATGCATATACTAGAATAAAGTTTGCATATATTAGTGAAAATAAATAGAAAAATGGTCTGCATTAGGGAAGAAAGAAAACAACACAACAACAACTTATTATTTTTATTTTTATTTATACCCCACCCATCAGGCTGGGTTTCCCTAGCCACTCTGGGCGGCTTCCAACAAAAGATTAAAAATACATTAAAACATCAGTCATTAAAAACTTCCCTAAACTTGCCCTAAACCTAAATAGGAGGAATCCACACAGAAATGCTGAAGAATTTTCATGGGGACTATAAATGCTGGGGAATTGAGAAAACCTTGAAAAACCAAAATTGTTATATTTACCCATCCCTAGCTAAGCACCCCAGGCCACTACCCCTATTGTCTTCTAACTTGTAGAAGTTGAAGATCTTAAGTGAGGAGCCACCAGTACTCGTGGAGATTCCATACACAGATTTGGGTTCTAGATTGTGTAGGAACCTTCACAAACAGAGGAGGAGGCTCTTCAGTTCAGAGATTTCCCTTCAGTGAGTTGGAAGGCGATGGTGGTGGTGGTGTGGGACAGAGCATGGAACACTCATCCCCACTCTGCCTGCTTAGTTCTGGGTTTTACATGTGAGCAGGGTGCCTGAATAGGGTCAATCAATGCCGGCATCTAAGAGGAACAAAGAATAATAGCTTGAGTGCAGAAGGTTCTGGCATCTCCAGCTAATAGGATCACAAGAACCTTGCTTGGGGTCCAGGACAGCAAACTCAGTCTGAGTAAATAATGGTGGGCCAGATGGACCAATCATTGGACATCATATGTTGGAACATCATATGTTCAAGATAAATGGAAAAAACTGTAGATCTGTAGGTAAACCAAAAGCTCTACACAGATCATTGAGCTCCACTGCTTTGCTGGGGACTACTTTGCCCTCCAACCTGCCTTCCGAAGTGAACATTCAAGAGGGCCAGTCATCATGACAGTAATGCCACCATGTTAAAGTGTGTACATTTATCTGGCTTTATTATCCAGCCCCGTCCCTCTTAGGCCTCTTTTACTATCTTGCTTGGCACCTCCACCCCTCTAGGGTGGATATATTTCGAACCGTAAAAATCCGGACACAAAAGTTGTTGAGCAGTATTCCGGCTATGTCCAGGAAATTCTGGGCGTATGACTATTGTATACAGCATGGGAGTTAGCAGGCCTCTTTGGGGGCTAAGCAGGGAATTTTGTGTTCTCTGATTGGCTGGGAGTGCACCTTTTTGCCAATTCCTTATGGCAGCTCTGTTGGGAATAGGCGAGGGTATTTATTTGTTTGTTTGTTGCATAAAATTTATACCCTGCTTGATTGTTGTTGCTGTTGTCTTAAAAAAACACACACCTCAAAGTGGTTTACAGAAAGATAAAACAAGAAAATCAAGCAAAAATCACAACCATACGTAAAAGTTAAAAGACTAAAACAGATTAAAATTACCTCAACTTTCTCAGCATCTGGCTAGGCTTGTTTAAACAAGAACATTTTTAGCAGGCACCCCCTGCAGATTGAAATGTAACACACTAAGCAGGAAGTTTCTAATCCCTCTTGATCCTAGTGGACTACATTTCTTGATGCACACGGCCTTTGATGTGGGAGGCAAACCAAAGGCAGAAGTGCTGTATTTCAAGAAAGCTGTAACATTTGAAAATCCTGAAGGTCTGAATCAACTCTTTGTTAGCCATCCCAGAGATACTGGAGGGGGGGCGGACTCTTCTTTTTCTTCATGATATTCAGATGTGGATGGGATTTGCCTCTGACAACATCGTTTTTGGAAATGAATCGGAAGATTTTGAACACCAACCACCAACTCAACGTCATTTATGAGACTCCAGAAGACAAAAATAAATTACTAATTAGCCAGTTACACCACATGTTGAGTTGGCTTGTCAAGTTTGGAAGGAATACTGTCTCTCACCAGAGCTGCTAATGAATTTCTATGTGTTAGCCGAAGAAAATAATTACAGACAGAGATGTCAGAAAAGGATTTTCCTCTTCATTTAGCTTCCCATTGTTTGCTGCTTGGTTTGGGGTGTTTATTTGCAGTTTATTTTCTGATGGATAATTGGCATGACAATGAATATGATGTATCAATACAGGACATAAAGCTAGTACAATCGAAACTGCTATTGCACTGGGCTAGAGGTGGGGAGGAAAGGTTGACTTGGGCAGGAGGTGCCTCTTCCCCGTCTTGCTGGCCTCTGCTGGCTTCCCACTGGCTGCCTGGAGATTGACACCACACCACTCTGTTGGCACAACTGTTCCCTCTCTTTCCTGCCAGACTTGTGACATTCATGAGGTAATGTTTAGTCAGTCTGGGGCCCATTGGCTCTCAACCATTCCCACTGTCATCAGATGATGTCTTTGGGCCCAATCCCAGCCTGACTGCTGCACTGGCTCAACTGCCTCATTGATCTGCCAGCCCCTAGCAATTCACCCTAGCCACTGTGAATGGCAGGGCTTTAGATGTAACAGTGACGCACCATGCGGAGAGGGCTACTGTGTCTTAAATAGTTGTGTAAAGGGAGATTTTTGTGTGGTCCTGATTGTCATGCAGGAGTCAGGAAAGCCGAAATTGCCCCTGCTACAATACCATTGGAAGATCTGGAATTCTCTCTTCTGGTTCATCTAGGCCAAAGCTAGATGACTGCAGCAAGGAAGAAATGCAACACTCCATTCCCTGGTTAGAGCATAAAGTGTTGAGCCAATACTAGGGATAGAAGATGAATTAGTTTAGTAGGCTTTTAGCAGACAACCAATCCGATTCAATGCTCCTGAACTTGCTCGTTTGTGGATCAAATCCAATTGCAAAATAGATTTTGTGCTACCTCTGGATTTTGCAGTGCACCAGAAATTCATTCTCTCCCCCCCTCTCATCTATATCTATCTATCTATCTATCTATCTATCTATCTATCTATCATCTATCTATCTATCTATCTATCTATCTATCATCTATCTAATCTATCTATCATCTATCTCTATCTATCATCTATCTACCTATCTATCATCATCTGTCTGTCTATTACACACACATACAGTGCTTTTTTTCTTTAAAAGAATGATTAGAATGGCAGTCTCATTTTCCTACTCATATTGAAATGCTACCCACAAAATGTTTAGGGGTATGTGTACCCCTGCGTACCCCCAGAAAAAGCACTATTTTAAAAAATGTGTGTGTGTGTGTTGGTATTGATATGGGAAATCAATATATATTACATTTTACTACTGAACTGCCATACTTCCTGCACTAGCTATAATCCAGTTTATCTGTGGATGGCAATTGCTAAGGATAAATGTTCTGGGGCCTAATTTAATTGAAGGGCTGCTAATTGTTGAGCTCTTCATTACTTGTTTATGTGTACGGACACAGTACCACATGCTTCTGAAATACATTGAGTGATAGCTTAACATATGAACACCTGACAAAGGATGAGTCTAGTATTAACAGAGAAACTGGCTATCAAGTTTTTAAAATTCTCTTTCCCTTATTCTTCCATTTTTATTTTCATCTTTCAGTGTATGATTAAAATGCTGTCAATGAAAATGTACAAAATGTGTTTTTTTGTGGGGAGGGAGATATACAATGAGCAGTACACATACTGCATAATTACTTGCTGCACACCTCCCATCATTTATAAGTATATCAATATGTAGATTTGTATCTGCATTTTCATGAAATAATTTTGCAAATATTGCCATCCATATCAACATTTTAACATGAAATATAAGTGGCTAGAGTTTTCATCGATGACGTTGTGGCAATTGGGGTTCATTCACCAGAAAGGTACAAATTGCAATCAATGTGCAGGAAATGAAGTTGGAGTTCAGTAGTGAAGCCACCATTTTGGAATTCTGTTTCCCAAGAAGCCAACCAACACTAGACTTAACTGTTCTTAGAAACACAGTGAAATGTTTATATAATTGTCTGTATTTTAGTGATTTTTTTTGTGAGTCTTTCTTTTCATTCCTGTTATGCTTAGGCAATGCCCAGCTTTGTAGATCAAAATTGGGACAAGCATTTGAAATAAATAAAACTATCATGCTGGATTGCAGCCAATAGGAGGTGGAAATTCGGTTGGCCTCCAGGCCTGCTGTAGAATGCATCAACCTATCTCCAGGTGTGGAGTGGTACAATACTACATATCCACCAAGTAGGCCCTTATGTAGACATAATTGAGCACTATGTTGCAATCTGGCACTGAACCAAAACATCCATTTTAAAGGGTGGTGGGAGGACTCAATTGTTTATCAAATCATGTTAATACCTGGGTCACCTTGACCTTATCTGAAGACATGTGTGAAGCACTGTCTGCTACTATTTTTCATTTGCTGTAGCTGATAGATCCTCTCACAGTGGAGTAATAGAGATTTAAGAGGGCAGTTCCATTAAACAATGGAAATTTTCCAAAAGTGAATGGAAAGATTTAGAACAATGCATAGTGGTAGCCTGTCAGCATGTCAATTTCTAGATCAAATTTGGGAAGGAAAAATATGTAGATTTCAGTTTCTTTCTTTTTTTCCAATCTTAGTGCATCCAATTTCTGCATCAGTCTGTGAATTTAAATATTATTATTATTATTATTATTAGCCTTCATTCAAGGATCACAGGGCAGTTTACAATATTGTACAAAATTGTACTTGAATTTCTTCTAATACATACACTATTGTACACATTTTTGCTCAATTTAGGCATTTTTCAAGCCACATACACATATGGGTGAGCACATTACCATATATATTTATATCTATTTATATCTATAGATATATGGATATAGATATAGATAGCTAGATATAACAGATGTTTGGTTAGTGGCGCATCACAAAATTCAGAGAAATGTGATTTCAGAAAGATAAGCTGCATTTCAGGCCCTGTTCAGTTTCTGGAAATGTAAAATAGGTATGTTCTCATTGAAATGTGAACTGGACTGAATTTCTCTCACATCCCTGTAGCCAATAGGTTTATTAACCAAACTACAGGGTTTGTCTGTTGAATGAAATATTTTCTATACTTTGATTATTTTAGAAAGAAAGAAGTAGACATGTCATGTACATTTTAATTTCTACACCCTTGCAGTCCTAACTATTTCTGCTCAGTCCTATCAAATTCAGATTACTCCCCTGTTAAGTGAGGTTAGAATTGCAGCTTAAAAAAACCCAGTTCCTTCTATAAACAGCACCTTAAGAGCATAAGAGCCTGCTGGATCAGGCCAATGACCCATCTAGTCCAGCCTCCTGAACAACCAGATGCCTGTGGGTAGCCCACAAGCAGGATCTGAGCACAAGAACACTCTCCCCTCTTCTGGTTTCCAGAAACTGGTATCCAGAAGCATTGCTTCTTCCAGCTGTTGAGGCAGAGCATAGCCATCATGGCTAGTAGCCACTGATATCCTGCGCCATTCGTTTTTCTAATTCTCCTTTAAAGCCATCTAAGTTGGTGGTCATCACTATTGCCTGTGAGAGTGAGTTCCATAGTTTAACCATGCACTGTATGAGGAAGTCCTTTCTTTCGTTTGTGCAGAACCTTAATATTATTAATATTCTGTTGGGAGCTGCCCAGAGTGGCTGGGGAAACCCAGCCAGATGGGCAGATTATAAATATATTACTACTACTACTACTACTACTACTACTACTACTACTTCAGTGTTCAGCTTCATTGATTGCCCATAGCTTCTAGAGTTGTGTGAGAGGAAGAAATACTTTTCTCTACCCGCTTTCTCCATGCCATGCATAATTTCATAAATTTCTATCATGCCACCTATTCCACCTTACAATTTATTCTTCTCCTTCTCTCTTTCTAGATCATGGGCGTGGGGTGTGCTGACATCATGCGGCCCTGGCCCCCCATAATTGCGGAGTCAAGGCACCACGCATGGCTCAGGGAAATACATTGTGAGGTGCCATGTGGCTCTTTCAGATTAGGAAGGGTGGGCAGCTAGAGAGGTTGAAGAAAAGTTTACTGGAAATTAAAATGCATACATTGGCCCACCTTCTCTGGGTTCTGGCTGTGAGACCAGCAGGGCTTAAGCAGTAAAGAAAATATTGGAGTGCCCAGCTTTCTCCCAATCACTTTTTCTAACAAGCAATTGAAATCATATTGTGTTCTCTCTTTTTTTAAAGGAGGGTGCTATCCATTCTGAAGGAAATCAGCCCTGAGTGCTCACTGGAAGGACAGATCCTGAAGCTGAGGCTCCAATACTTTGGCCACCTCATGAGAAGAGAAGACTCCAAGACCCTGATGTTATGAAAGATTGTGGGCACAAGAAGGGGACAACCGAGGGTGAGATGGTTGGACAGTGTTCTCGAAGCTACCAGCATGAGTTTGACCAAACTGCGGGAGGCAGTGGAAAACAGGAGTGCCTGGCGTGCTCTGGTCCATGGGGTCATGAAGAGTCGGACATGACTAAACAACTAAACAACAACAACAAACTTTTAAAATAGAAAGTGGCAATATATATCTTTATTTCTATTTTTCAGGCTTTTTAAAATAAAGAAAGTAAAATCGCCTAGCCCCTGGAAGTGTGATTTCTGCACATATACATCCCCAAAATGGTGATATCTCCCTCTGTGGGATAACTCCTTCATGACAGGTTTCAGCCCCTCAGAAGGGTCCACCTGGCCTGCAATTTGCAACCAGTTCTGACAGAAAATTTAAAAGTATTTTTTAAATAAAATTTAAAAGAGATTTTTTAAATCAAAAGTCCCCTGCAGAAAACACCCTAGATGCATCTGCTGAAAATCTGGAAGTCTTAATCTACTTGGGAAGGGGGGTCCTTTGCTTGCAGATTTCATTCACTCACGTGAGAAGGGGTGGGGAAGTAGTAACAGTTTTTAAAAATGATTTCTGTATTATTGTCAATGGGGCCAAAACAGAGTTTCAGATTGATAATGAATAACACAGAGCAGATCCAAAACAGACTCAGCTGCTACCAAATCCTTCAGAAATACATGCAAGGCAAATCTGGTGATTGCTGCACACCCCTACAAAATATTGTCCATCCAGGTAAATGTGGACAGCCGATGACCCATTTTGGGGGAAATATACTTGATGTTGAGGCAGGCCTTTTGACATCAGTAAAAGCAAGAATTTATTCTGGCTGATAAAGTACAAGCTTGTTCACCTCTAACTGTTCAAAAGAATAACACCAAGAAGTCAAAAGAGGACAGAGCTATCTCCCAGTTGACTAAATACTTGAGCCATTAAGACAGTCTGTGTTCATAAATACATTTATAGGAGTGGGAAACTAGCTTTATTGAGTTTGTAGTTGCAGTTAAGAGCCATTTTTAGCGCAGGAACAAAGCACCTGCTGACATCGAGGTGAGATGAACAAACTCTACAAGGGCCGAAAAAGTCCATGTGTTGACATTATAGAATGTTCTTCCATTCTGACTCAGGGTTTTAGCAAAGGAGAACAAAGAATCAATACACTTCAGTTGTCTGGAATTTTGCCTCCTAATTTCTGAAAATGGAATACAGGGGTGTGCGGGTTGTATAATACAAACTTTGTTCAAGTAAAGCACAGCATTAAATCTTGAGTCTAGAATTCCAGGGCAGATGTCACAATATTTCATGAGCATCATTCCATCTGTATCATCATCATTCCATCTGTATTACATGGCATTTTGAAAACAACAAGCAGAGAGCTCCCAGACTCAAGGGCCTTAGGGAAACAAGATCAGAAATGTGCAGTGAACAGAAATGTGCAATGAACAGAGTTGAGATGGGGGAAAGAATACATACATACATGGGGGGAAACATCTAATTACAAATATAACAAAAGTACCGTATTTTTCGCTCTATAGGATGCACTTTTTCCCCCTCCAAAAATTAAGGGGAAATGTGTGCGCATCCTATGGAGCGAATGCAGGCTCCTTGGTTTCAGCGATAGCAATGCGAAGCCTCCAAAGCGCAGAGGGAGTGCTCCCTCCGCGTTCCGGAGGCTACGCGTTGCTTTCACTGAAGCCTGGAGAGCGAGAGGGGTCAGTGCGCACTGACCCCTCTCGCTCTCCAGGCTTCAGGGATAGCCGCTGAAGCCTTTGGAGCACAGCGAGAACTCACGCTGCACTCCGAAGGCTTCGGGTTCCTTTTGCTGAAGCCGGGAGAGCAAGACTCTCCTGGCTTCAGCAGAGAGGGAGAGCTGCGCAGCGCCCCTTCAGCGAAGCGGGAGGAGAAATGGAAGGGGCTCCGTTTCTCCTGCCGCTTCGCTGAAGGGGGGCTGAGCAGAGAGGGGGAGATTTTTTTTCTCTTCTTCTCCCCCTCTAAAACAAGGTGCGTCCTATGGTTGGGTGCATCCTATAGAACGAAAAATACGGTGATCATAAACAATAAATTAAACATCCAAAAAGTACACATCCAAATGGAAACAATTTCCACATAAATCACAATAAGATCTTAAAGATACAAAAAATAAAATAAATAAAAATAAATAAGGACAACAACCCCTTCCACTGCACGCAATACCTGTCAGCATCGCCCTTGAGCCAGTACCACCAACTGGGCTCATCCACTTCAACCCCGACTGGGCTAGGCGAGCTGGGTAGCACTTCCAGAGATCACCTTCTGCACAGGAACAGGTCAAAGTGCTGTGGACTCACAGCTTAGTGTTGTGAGCACCGGATTCACTCCCACAAGAAGACAGTCATCGCACAGCAGAGTATAGCAGAGCATAAACAACTCGGAGAGCGGCTCTGTAGAATATCTTCTTTATTCTGTCTACAACTATAATACAACTATATACAGAGCTAAATGAGTTCTAAGCATAAATGAATGCTGCACTACACTGAGTGTCTGCAGCTGCTCTTAGCAGCAACCTTATCTCTACACACGATCTCTAACACTCAGTCTCTCTCTCTCCGACACACTGACTGACTGACTGACTGACTCTTTGATGTGGTGCTGGAGCAGAATAAGTAGAGAGCAGAACACGCCCCCTCCTCTCTGGAGAATCAGCAGACTCATCAGGAGATTCTTGGATATGGGAGGGGTGAAATCTCCTCAATACCCTAGCACAAGAGTCTGTTCAGCAGCCTCAGCTTTTGTAGCTGGAGTCAGTCAGGGCTCCACCCTCCCAATCCAGGCAGGGAAAAGCCTGCAAGGCAAGGAGCAGGTCTTCCAGGACCCACAGCCAAGAATATTCTGTTATTTCAGTGACATGTCCTTAAAATTCATTTTCCTAATGGGAGAAATTCAGGGTTGCAGTGGAATTTTGTTTAAGAAAATTGGCCCATGGGGAAATGGTTAAGCACCCCTTTCTGCAACACAGCCACAATCATATTGGGACACACACAACCCAATGGCTGCAGTAAAGTCAGAGAACAAAAAAGAGTTCATTTATTTATTATTACATGTATATAATATTTTTCTTCCAAGGAGCTCAAGATGGTGTACATGGTTCTTTCCCTCCCTATTTTATCCTTACAGCAGCCCTTTGAGGGAGGTTAGGCTGAGAAATGGTGACTGGCTCAAGCTCACCCAGTGAGCTTCATGGCTGAATTGGAATTTTAACCTGGTCTCCCAGGTCCTAATACAATGCTTTAATGGCAACACCACACTAGATCTCATCAGGAATTGTGAGTGGTTTTCTGCTTGTTGCTGTTTTAACTCTCATAATGTTATTTCAGAACTCTGCACTCAGGGATTTGTGAATGAAATGCGCAGTGAATGAAATGCTTTGCCCAAGCTTCATAAAGCTTTGCCAATATTCTCTGTCCGGTCTTCTTCCATGAGATATATCATCAAGAGAGAGTAGGGATCAACAAATCAGTCAATTATAATAATAATAATTTTAAAATATATATATACCCCGCCCATCTGACTGGGTTTTCCCAGCCACTCTGGATGGCTCCCAACAGAATATTAAAAACACAATAAAACATCAAACATTAAAAACTTCCCTAAACATTCAGTACTCCACATTTTTATGGCAAGTGGCATCATCAACATCATCATTAATCCATATGAAAATTCATCAGCATTTTAGTACAAATTCATCTGAATAAACACATTTTGGTATGCAGTTTTTACAAATATGTGTTTTCTATTGTATTTTCACTAATACATACATTTCTAAGTGCACTGTCCCCTAATATATGTATTTTTGAACACATTGTAGGGCTGGAGAACTGCATCACAAAATTTTGAGAAGTGTGAATTGTGAAGGATAGCTGTGTTTCAGCTCACATATTGCACTGGGAAGTGTGAAACAGGTAGTTTCTTGTTAAAATGCAAACAAAATGGAATTTCAACCCCATTCCTAAAATAGACTTCTTTTCAACTCTTAACTCCATTGCAATTTCTCACAGCTATCTTCTGAGTTGGGGGGCTGGGAAATTGGAACTATAACTTGTGATATTTCTTCCTTTTTGAAAAAATAAACCCTGTCAGCTAAACTCTTCCAAGCAGCTGTTGTAAGAATAACATATAACTGCTGAGGGAGCCATGCCAATGATGAGAGAATGAAGCACGACAACTGTGTGAAGTGCCTGGGCTCACGAAGCGAAAAATAGTGGCAACTGATAGACCCTGGTAAAAAACGAGACGGCTGGAAGCAGGGAGAAATCCTAGAATTTTTATTGGCATGGGAAGGGGAGAAGTGATAATGGTAAATGTAATCAGCTGGGATACTGTGACAACCGGGTTACAAAAACAGTAGCCGTCATAAAGTGGGATATCTGGTCACTCCTCGCTATAAATATTCACCAGTTGGAACTTGGGAGATAGCTTTGTTGATAGAACAGAATTTGGCACCCTCTTGCTCCGCATTATGTTGATAGAAATAACTCAACTCCTACTTGTTTGGGCAGGATGGAGAGGCACCGACGGAAGAGAATTTGGTGGCATGTTGCTGTCAAGGAGGATGGAGATGCGTGAAATCTCGTCAGGGTAGGGTTGGGCAAATCTGTCAATTTCAGTTTCTCAACTTTCCAGAATTAGTTCTCCACATTTCCACATCAGTTTGCAATTAAAACATGTCCCTCACAATAATTCATCAGCATTATATAGTGGTACCTCTGGTTACAAACTTAATTCGTTCCGGAGGTCTGTTCTTGACCTGAAACTGTTCTTAACCTGAGGTATCACTTTAGCAGATGGGGCCTCCCGCTGCCGCCGTGCCACCGCCGCACGACTTCTGTTCTCATCCTAAGGCAAAGTTCTTAACACAAGGTACTACTTCCGGGTTAGCGGAGTCTGTAACCCAAAGTGTTTGTAATCCGTGGTGTCTGTAACCTGAGGTACCACTGTAATACAATGTTCCATCACATTTGTATGCATTTTTGCCTAATGTAGACCTCTTTTTTTGCCAGCAGAAGTTGGCTCTGTGGTGGTCTCCACCTGCCTCATTCTCTCTTCTAGAATTCTTTCCATAAGGTCCTGTATCTGGGGAGTCCATAGGGAACTGGCCACTCCTTGGTGCTAAAGCTGGCTTCAGAAGGAAACTGGATCCCTATTCAGACATGCTGCTCATGTGCAGATCCAGCAGCTGAACAGGGTGAGGGCAGGGGGTGCAGACTAAGCTCTGCTCTTCCCACCCCACCCCATGTTTCTGTGCCTGGCACCTTCTATGAGTTAGAAGGCACATTCTGCATTGGAGAGTCTCCTTTAGATGTTCCCTGCCCACTGGGGACCTCGCTGTGCAGGGAAGGCTCCCCGACTCGGATTTCACCCTCCAAACAGGGGAGGTCAATGTGCATAGTGATGCAGAGGAATAGTGCTTAGCATGCTCATCCCTATTTGCTCAGCTTGTGGGTAGCATCTGCATGGGAGAAATGTACCCAAACAGGAATTGGGACTCTGAAACAGAGATTATTGTGACCAAGTACAGAGGAGGACAGGGCTTCAATACCTCCAGTGATCATGTAGAAGGGAGAATTCAGACAGATGCAGATTTCTGTCTGCCTTTTCACAATTTGTACCTGCTAGATCTCCTCTTTTACAAAACTGTTAAAGGCACAGTGACCTTCACCCCCGTGGCATCAAGTAACCCTCATTGAGACAACCCTTGAACATGCTCTAAACTTATTATTGAAAGCTGTTTCCCATGTGGCTCAATAAACACACCAAATGTGTTTCAAATATCTTCCTCCCCCCACAATAGTACCCCATGAAGGTAGGAAGTAATCACACTTGGGGCTTTCCTTAATCACTTCAGCAGTAACTTGCTATCAGAAGAAATTTTTAAAAGTCTCAATTTTGCAACCACGAGAATCCTGTTTGCTTTGGATGTAATTAACGAATCTAATTCTAAACCTCTCCTTGTGTAGTTTATTCTCTTTCTCCTCTCAGAAAATGAAGTACATTCTTTCTCACCACTTCTTGTTCTGGAGTTTCTGCAATTTCTGAGCAATGTTTAGGTGTGAACTGCCTCCTATTAGGAGGATATTTTGTTGCAAATGAGTTGTACGATCCAGTGTCTGGGCTTTAAAGATAAACAGAAGGTACTTAAGAGATTTGATCAAAGGTTAGTAAAGCTGTTAGAAAATAAAATGCCTTGCAATTCAAATCCATTTTCTCTTGATCAAAAAGGGAGCTCACATGACTCATGTGAACCCACCGGACAAAAGGCCATTTAGCAGGACTGCAAACCTCAGGAAAAGGTTTTGAAAATGAACCTCAGAAACAGACAATGAAACAATTGAGATTCACAGAAGGCTGGGAAAATCCCAAGAGCCTAGTCACTCTCCGAGACAACAACAATTGACCCAAATATCTAAGAATGTTGGCATCTTTCCACACCATTCTCTCTGCAGCCTCGAAAACATTTGACTGTGGCCACAAATGGGAGTAGAGTTGTTGCTGAGTGGATGAGCCCATGCTTTGCATGCAGAAGGTTCCAGGTTCAGTTTCCGGAAGCCTCTAAGCTGTCCTGCAAAACACTTCTGGAAGAAGGCTACTAATAGGTGGAGATAATATTGATTGAGATGGGCCAATGATCTGAATTCTTCTAAAGGTAGCCTCCTTTGATCAAAGATTGATTATTGGGTCCTGCAGCAGAAGTACAACTCCCATGGCCTGAGCCAAGATATTTTGCCACTTGGGTGACACATTGGGGTGACAGGTGATATGGCCTCAGAGAGCCCTGTACAGGGTCACTGGACTCTTGTCTACAGCAGGAAAAACAGTTTAAAGTTCAACTATTGAAACGAGAACTATTCTTCTCCACTGCGGTAAAGTGGCAGTGATACAAGCATGCTCTGGGGCCACCTTACAATGCCGCACTCTGAGGAAGGGCCAATGAATTGGGGAGCAAGATGACCATTGAGAAAGCTGGCCATAGGGGTGCTGCAGAGAACTTTTCTGGAGTGTTTACATGGAATCACTCTGTTAACATATTGACAGCTCATACCGTATTTTTTGCCCTATAGGACGCACTTTTCCCCCTCCAAAAATGAAGGGGAAATCTGTGTGAGTCCTATGAGGCAAATGCAGGCTTTCGCTGAAGACTGGAGAGCGAGAGGGGTCGGTGCACACCAACCCCTCTCGCTCTCCAGGCTTCAGGCAGATATCCGCAGCCTGCTTGCCTGGAGCGCGGGGCGTGCCGAAGCAGAGTGCCCTGTGCTTTGGGCAGATATCCACAGCCTGCTTGCCCGGAGCGCGGGGCGCACCGAAGCAGAGTGCCCCGCACTTTGGGCAGATAGCCACAGTCTGCTGCCTGGAGTGCGGGGCGCGCTGAAGCAGAGCGCTCCGCGCTTCGGGCAGATATCTGCGGCTGCGGGGGGGATAAAATTTTCCCCCTTTATTTCCCCCCCCCAAAAAAAATAGGTGCGTCCTATGGGCCGGTGCGTCCTATAGGGCGAAAAATACGGTATTTTCTGGGATCAGACTCTGGAGTTCCTAGGCAGTCTCCCATCCAGTCACTTTCCAAACCTAGGCCTATTTCGCTCCAACAAGATGGCTACTTCATCTAGTCTCAGAGCATGTCTTGCTCTGGTCTCTATACAACCCCAGTGAGTTTTCCCTCAGCACTTTGAGGGTCTGCCCTAGAATTTTTACACTAGCTGTGCCAAAGTAAAAACTAAAGGTTGGGAAAAGCACACACAAAAACAACATCTATATAGGATATGTAGAAATTTCAAAATACAGAACAGCTTTCATACTCAATAACATGGATTCTGGAAATTTAATTGGACTGTGTGACAGATATTCCAGTGCTTTTTATCTGATAGATTGGGAACATAATATTGTGTTTTACAAATTCTGCCATCTCAGAGCACATGGCAGTTTTTAGGAAAAGTAATTTTGGGGGTTTTGCCTACAGTATCTTATCTACCCACGTAAGCACATGCATGAATCATTAATGCGATCAAGTTTTCCCGTAAAAAGGACTTTGCCAGCATAGTTATTTTAAGCTCTTGCTTCTGTTAAAAAAAATGAAAAAAATAAAATAAATGTGGGTGTAGATGCAGATGAAGAAAGGTTATGTAAAAGAGAGTTTTTTTATTTTTGCAGGATGGAGTGTCAGCTGCTGAGTGACTTCACTAAAAAAATGCTTTCTCCCCCTTCCTCCCCCCCACCCCAAATGTTTGTACACATACACCCTTATTCCACCTGCTCCTAGATAGGACCAGCGAAGACATTCTTTATTCTGCCTGCCATCTATCTTTCTCTGTCTATACCTTTGGCTGATTCCAGCATTTCCCAAATACCAGCTAGGGCAGTGAATCTCAGTGAATCCTTTTGAAGACAGGATTTTGGCAGAAGACAGTAAAATAAATATTACCTTGAGTTCTGGATCCTTAACCCTTTCAAATTACCAATCAATACAGTAGCTAGAATTTGGTTCATAAGAGCCAAGAGCACCTGCAAAAACATCAAAATGAAATCAAAATAAGCTTTAACGTTGGGGCATAGTCAGCATTTCGGGAGGGTGAAGACTCTTATACTATAACCAGCATTTGCCATTCATTTCAAACTCACCAGTCTTGAACGACCCGTGACATTACTCATACTTAGCAAAGGTCTCCCCGAGTTACTCTATCAACATTGTCATGTCGGATGTCTCTTTGTTCTGATTGCTCTGTGGATTATGCTTCATAACTTATGACAGGCACCTAGTAGAAAACCAGTCACGCAGGAAGGGCATCACCCTTGGGGCAGGAGCATCCAGATTTCTTTGGCAGTTTTTTATTATCATTTCAATCTAATCCTACATAAGAGAGAGAACTTTGGTCCTTGCCCCACCCCCACTCCTTTCCTGTTAAAGACAATTCTTATTTCTGCTTGACATGCTAATTGCAATGTTAGCAAAGCTTCCAGATGTTTCTTGGGGGGGGGGAGTAAGTGAATTCTAGTCTTGTTCGACTGTAACATCACAAGGCTTTGTCCCCGGCTTAACGTTGTTAAAAGATGAAGGAAAAAAATTGATTAGTGCTGATCCGTGAGTGTTGTGTTGGTAACATCTCAATTTTCTCATTTTGGAAATATCATTTGAAGAGGAAGTTTTTGGAATTCCCAATATTACTGACTGCAGGTGATAATAGTTATATCCAATCTCTAAATCATAAGCCTGAAATTCCAGAGGGGTGTGTATATGTGTTTGTGTGTACACAGCACACACACTTATCTTCTTTGAAAGGAAAAAAGTGATAACGTCAGTTGAGAGGACCTCGGTTTGTCTCCCACTTGACGAGTAGATAAGACGGTGGCCTTTGAAGTGAGTTGAAGGAGTATGAGCGAAAGAGAGAGAAGGCCTTCAACCAGGGAAATATTCCATTCCAAATCTTATCAGCATTTGCCTCAAGGTTGAGGCATTAGGAGGGATTGCTATTATTACACGAGGAGAAATTATCTCAAGCAACTTGTGCAACTGCCCTTTTTATCTTCCAAAGCTAAAGCTTTTTGACCATGTTTCATATCCTGAAACTGTTCATCCATTGTTGTTATGACATTTTGTTATCTCCAAAGAGGGTTTAAAAGCTCATTAGTGAGATCATTGCTCCTCTGTTCACCCATCCTCTGATACTGGCCTGCTTTTTATTTTCCCCTTTTATGAGTCTTCAGGAATTTAGCGTTTGTTTGGCTGGTTGTTCTTCTTTTAAATAGATGGTGTCTTCTAAGGAACACACTTCAGAATATGGTGAAGGCTGACAAAAGAAACAGCTAAAATTCACATCGAGGATCAAAACACCAGGAACTTTTAATAGGGTACTGACTAAGAGAGAAATAATAGAATATAAATGTAGACAACATTCCTATATAGAGTCACAATACAGGAAACTGTGGAATGTACACAGCATTCTTGACAATTAATGAATTACCTTTTTTATATATAAATATGGAATTCACTTGACAGGGACAGAGTAAGTAAAAGTAAGAGTAAGAGTAAGAGTAAGAGTAGCTCTGTGAAGAGTAAACTACATTTCCCAGGATCCTTTTGGGTGAAATATATATACTGTGTATGCAGCCTCTGTGTGTGTGTGCACATGCATGCACATGCATCCAAGAATGTGTGTGTGTGTGTGTGTGTGAGAGAGAGAGAGAGAGAGAGAGAAGGAAGAGAAGGAGGAGAAGGGAGTGAGGGAGAAACACTATACCAACAAAGGCATTTCAAACTTTTCTATACAGTGGTACCTCGGGTTACATTCACTTCAGGTTACATACGCTTCAGGTTACAGACTCCGCTAACCCAGAAATAGTACCTTGGGTTAAGAACTTTGCTTCAGGATGAGAACTGAAATCACGCGGTGGCAGTGCAGTGGCAGCGGGAGGCCCCATTAGCTAAAGTGGTGCTTCAGGTTAAGAACAGTTTCAGGTTAAGAACGGACCTCACCTCCAGAACGAATTAAGTTCTTAACCCGAGGTGCCACTGTATTTGGTTTTTAAGAGTATTATTTGTTTGCTTTGACCAAGGTGCCTAAAGAGCATATTAAAGTCTATGTGATAGAGCAGACCTGCACAATCTGGGATGCTGCCTCCCCCTGCCCCCCACAAGCCAAATATGGCTTACCACCCATTGGTACTCAGTAGAACTCTAGTCCTTGCTGTCTGCCCAGATTAGCTAAAACCATGTGCTCTTAAGCATTCAGCAAGCCTTAATACACAGTTGCTGAGCAGTGCTGGTGGCCAGCAATGCTCTGGCATAAGCATTTCTTCTCTTATGTTTCTTTCTGAACTTTCAGATCAGTGGACTTTAGCTTCAGGATTTATTCAGCCACATCAGGTCTGAAGGACATGTCAAACAGGTTCATGAAGCCAGCACGTGTGGGCATCCTAGAACTCCAGAGCCAGTACTGAATTTGGACCAGGGTCCAGATTCTAAGCTCAGCTATGAAGCTCTTTAGGGAAGAGGTGTGACTCAGGAAGTCACAGCTCCTTCACTCCAGAAGGTTGTTGTTGTGAAGATGAAATGGGATAATTGTATGCAAATGCTTCTAAGGTTTTGGAGGAAAGGTGGAATACAAATATATTTAACAGAAGAGGGAGCGGAGAAGAAATTCCCCATAAATCATATACTGTTTC
Organism: Podarcis filfolensis; assembly: GCF_964270895.1. Classification (NCBI taxonomy): domain Eukaryota; kingdom Metazoa; phylum Chordata; class Lepidosauria; order Squamata; family Lacertidae; genus Podarcis; species Podarcis filfolensis. The sequence goes on from NC_139604.1 coordinate 110,669,990, forward strand.
CATATATATAAATATATGCCATGCTGTTGCTGAGTTACTTCGTTCATGCCACCAGCCTAGCGAGTTTAGCTTTAAATTATCATGTTTGAAAAGAAACAAGCTATTCTTAGATATGGAAACCATCAAGCTTCCTACAGGCGTGAATCAACAGATCATCTTTATATATTAGAAGAAATCAGCAAGGAGACTCTTAAAAGGATCCAATCTTTTTACATTTGTTGGTGTCTTCTTGCTTAAGGCCCTGTATTCACTCACAGTGCACTGCTTCCTTATTAAAGGACAATCGGGTTTTTCTTCCTTCAAGAGCAGCATATTAAAATGAACATCAATGTAGCCATTTTGCCTCTCTTCTAAATAGGATCTAAAACCCAGGTTGTTGTTGTTTTGGTGTGTTGTTTTTTGTTGGGGGGGCACAATGATTACAACTCCCACCATCCCTGAATGTTGGATTTGCTGGCTGAGGCTGATGGGAGTTTGAGTCCAAAAGATTTGGAAGAAGGGGAAACCTGGTCCAAAATTTCCTGACACAAAGCTTCCAAGTAGTACAAACCAGTACTGGTGCTTCTTGAGACATATGGTGGCATCAGCCTTCCCAACAGCTAGGAGACTATTAGCAAGAGCACAAGAGGGAGAAAAGAGAGAACAGGAATCAATGATAGAGAATGACAGTGAATGCAAACTAAGAAAAAAGGTGACCATTGCTATTAATGATCATTGCTTTTACTTTCAAATTGTTTATTATACAGTGGTGCCCCGCAAGACGAATGCCTCGCTAAACGAAAAACCCACATGACAAAAGGGTTTTCCGATTTTTAGCAGCTTCGCAAGACAAATTTCCCTATGGGATTGCTTTGCAAGACGAAAGCCCATAGGGAAATCTCTGGGGACAGCGGGGAAGCGCAGCGCGCCTTCTCCTCTGTTCCCGGACCTGTCCTGAAGGCTTGCGGTGGGAGGTCCGCGAACAGAGGAGAAGGCGCGCAGCGCTTCTCCTCTGTTCCCGGGGCTTGCGGTGGGAGGAGGGTTTTTCCTCCCCACCGCCAACATTCAGAACAGCATTCTGAATGTTGGCGGTGGGGAGGAAAGCCCTCCTCCCACCGCAAGCCTTCAGGACAGGTCCGGGAACAGAGGGGAAGGCGCGCAGCGCTTCTTGCGGATAGCAGCCTGCTACCCCTATCCGCAGCTTGGAGAGCCCTGCGGGGAAGTCCTGCAGGGCTCCCCAAGCTGCAGATGTCTGCCCCGCGCGAGGGGCACTCTGCTTAAGAGCGCCCCTCGTGTGGGGCAGCAGGCTGCTATCCACAGCTTGGAGAGCCCTGCGGGGAAGTCCTGCAGGGCTCCCCAAGCTGCGGATAGCAGCCCCGCGCGAGGGGCGCTCTGCTTAAGAGCGCCCCTTGTGTGGGGCAGCAGGCTGCTATCCGCAGCTTGGGGAGCCCTGCGGGGAACTCCTGCAGGGCTCCCCAAGCTGCAGATGTCTGCCCCGCGCGAGGGGCGCTCTGCTTCAGAGCGCCCCTCGCGCGGGGCAGCAGGCTGCTATCCGCAGCCTAGGCAGCCCTGCGGGAACTCTTCTGAAGGCTGGCGGCAGGAGAAGGGCTTTTCTTCCCACCGCCAGCCTTCAGAAGGCTGTTCTGAAGGCTGGCGGTGGGGAGAAAAGTCCTTCTCCCCCCACCAGCCTTCAGAAGAGGTCCGGGGACAGACTGTCCCCAGACGTGGTCTGAAGGCGGTCTCCATAGGAACGCATTAATTGATTTTCAATGCATTCCTATGGGAAACCGTGCTTCGCAAGACGAAAAACTCGCAAGAAGAAAAAACTTGCGGAACGAATTAATTTCGTCTTGCGAGGCACCACTGTACTTGCATATTTAGTGGCATTATTTTATTATATGGTCCTGTTATAGTGATGACGATGATGCATTCTGCCATTCTATTTACTCTTAGTAGACAAATTGGATATAACTAAATAAAAAAATTATTCTGAACACCAACATGCCTAACACCCTACAACTGCATTCCTGTTTATCACCTTTTCTCCTCTGGTCTCAAGTCATGCAACCCCTTTCTCAACATCCTTGGGACCATAGACAGCTATGTCCATGTCAAATACAAATGGGGCAAGATTGTATTTTATTCTTCATTAGATAAATTTCTACCCTGTTTAACATTTAAAAAAAACCCATCAAAGCAGTATACACCAAAGAATCAAAACACTATTAAACTTTGAGAAAAGAGGAGAACGTGCTCACCATGAGCGCTATACTCTACCTGGAGGAAGCATGGTTCTGAATGCTAGCTGCTGGGAATCCCAAGTGGGAAGCAGTGGCGTAGCGTGGGGGTGCAGGGGGGGCCGGCCGCACCGGGCGCAACATCTGGGGGGGGGGCGCTCGCACTCGCAGCTCTCTGCCCCTACCTGGCTCACTCACTCTCTCTCAGCGCTGTCACAGATTTCGCAAAAATTTTGCTATTGTCACACGGATCCTCCTCCTAGCCAATCAGGAAGTGGGATCCACTTCCTCATTGGCCGAAAGGCGAATGCATGCAATTGGCTGAGCTGCCGAGCAGGAGGCGGGAGGACTCGAGGAGACGCGGGTAACTGAGTAGAAGCCACCCCTGCAGGTAAGTCTCTCTGCATTGAAAGGGGGCACGCTGGTCATTCTGCATGTTGAGCTGACCAGATGGATTCTTTAACTAATCTAGTGGAAGAGACTCGAGTGCTAAAATCCACGGGTTGGGGGCGCAAATTACTTGCCTTGCCCCGGGTGCTGACAACCCACGCTACGCCACTGGTGGGAAGAGTTGCTCATGTACTGCTTGTGGACTTCTCATAGGCATCTGATTAGTCTCCATGAGAGAGCCAGCATGGTGTAGTGGTTAAGAGCGGTAGACTTATAATCTGGTGAACTGGGTTTGGGTCTCCGCTCCTCCACATGAAGCTGCTGGGTGACCTTGGGCTAGTCACACTTCTCTGAAGTCTCTCAGCCTCACTCATCTCACAGAGTGTTTGTTGTGGGGGAGGAAGGGAAAGGAGATTGTTAGCCACTTTGTTTTTTTTTTTTCATAAGATTTTTATTGAAGTTTTACAAAGAAGAAAAGTAGAAATTCACAGAATAAAAACCATAGATTACAGAAAAAAGAAACACACAAAAGAAAAAAAATACAGAAAGAAAAACACAACTAATTAAGAAAAATTAAATTTAAACAAAGAAAAAATAAAACCAATCCATTTTTCCAATAACCTCGATTTCATATGCTTATGTTCTTGACCTCCTCACACCTTCCCCTTTTTGTATTCCCATTCAAATATTTAATTCAGCAAATTCTTACCCTTTATCAAATGTTTAAACTTTATACCATAACATATACTATGTCCATATTTTCAACCAATTATCAATACCTTTTTTGCATAATCTTAATAACTTTTATCACTAATTACCACTTATTACCAATCCAAGCACAATTTTAACACTCATTAATTTTATAGTATTTCTGAAGATAGTCTTTGAATTTCTTCCAGTCTTCTTCCACCAACTCTTCTCCCAGGTCTCGGATTCTGCCAGTCATTTCCGCCAGTTCCATATAGTCTATCAGCTTCATCTGCCATTCTTCTAGGGTGGGTAGCTCTCGTGTCTTCCAATACTTTGCGATGAGAATTCTTGCTGCTGTTGTTGCGTACATAAAGAAATTTCTGTCTTTCTTTGGCACCAATTGGCCCACCATGCCCAAGAGAAAGGCCTCTGGCTTCTTAAGGAATGTATATTTAAATATTTTTTTCATTTCATTATATATCATCTCCCAGAAAGCCTTAATCTTTGGGCATGTCCACCAAAGGTGAAAGAATGTTCCTTCACTTTCTTTACACTTCCAACATTTATTGTCAGGCAAATGGTAGATTTTTGCAAGCTTGACTGGTGTCATGTACCACCTGTATATCATTTTCATAATATTCTCTCTTAGGGCATTACATGCCGTAAATTTCATACCTGTGGTCCACAACTGTTCCCAGTCAGCAAACATGATGTTATGACCAACATCTTGTGCCCATTTAATCATAGCAGATTTAACCGTTTCATCCTGCGTATTCCATTTTAGCAGCAAGTTATACATTCTAGAAAGTGTTTTAGTTTTGGATTCTAACAACTCAGTTTCCAATTTAGATTTTTCCACCTGGAAACCTATTTTTTTATCCAAGTTATAGGCTTCTCTTATTTGAAAATAGTGCAGCCAATCTCGCACCTTATCTTTTAATTTCTCAAAACTCTGCAGTTTCAATTTATCTCCTTCCTGTTCCAATATTTCCCAATATTTCGGCCATTTGGCCTCCATATTGGACTTTTTCAGTGCCTTTGCTTCCATTGGTGACAACCACCTTGGGGTTTTATTCTCCAATAAGTCTTTATATCTTAACCAGACATTAAACAATGCTTTCCTGACAATATGATTTTTAAATGCCTTATGAGCTTTAACCTTGTCATACCACAAATATGCATGCCACCCAAAAACATTGTTAAAACCTTCTAAATCCAAAATGTCTGTGTTTTCAAGAAGCAGCCATTCTTTCAGCAAACAAAATGCGGCCGATTCATAATAGAGTTTCAGGTCTGGCAGGGCGAAACCACCTCTTTCTTTAACATCAGTTAGTATTTTAAATTTTATTCTGGGCTTCTTGCCCTGCCAGACAAATCTAGAAATATCCTTCTGCCACTTCTTGAAACAGTCCATCTTGTCCACAATTTGCAAAGATTGGAACAGAAATAACATCCTTGGCAATACATTCATCTTTATAGCCGCAATTCTACCCAACAAGGAAAGCTTCAGGTTTGACCATATCTCTAGATCTTTCTTCACTTCTAGCCAACATTTCTCATAGTTATCTTTAAACAAGTTTAGATTCTTAGCCGTCATATTAACCCCCAAATATTTAACCTTCTTTACTATTGTTAGGCCTGTCTCCTTCTGAAACCTGTCTTTCTCAATCGGTGTTAGATTTTTCTCAAGAATTTTAGTTTTAGATTTATTCAGCTTAAAACCAGCCATCTGCCCAAATTCTTGGATCACTTCCAAAACTCTTTTCGAACTAGATTCTGGCTCCTGTAACGTTAAAACTAGGTCATCTGCAAAAGCTTTCAATTTATATTGCTTAGCTCCGACCTGAATGCCTTTTATCAGACGGTCCCTTCTAATCATATTCAATAATACCTCCAGGACTGTGATGAATAACAATGGGGAAATTGGGCAGCCTTGTCATGTGCCTTTCTCTATCTTAAATCCCTCTGTCACCATATTATTCACAATTAATTTAGCCTTTTGTTCTGAGTAAATTGCACTTATACCATTTTCAAACCCTTGACCCACCCCCATCCCCTGAAGATTTTTCTTCATAAAACTCCAAGAAATGTTGTCGAAGGCTTTCTCCGCATCTATAAAAATTAAAACTGCTTTGGTGTTTATATTCACTTGCAACTTCTCCAAAATGTTAATTATGTTCCTCGTATTGTCCGACAAGTGTCTACCCGGGAGAAAGCCGGCTTGGTCCTTATGAATCTCTTCCAATAGTACTTTCTTTAATCTATTTGCCAAAATGTCCGCAAATATTTTGTAATCCACATTAAGAAGGGATATGGGGCGGTAGTTCTTAAGTTGCGTCTTTTCAGACTCAGTTTTTGGTATAAGTGTGATATAAGCTTCCTGCCACGACTCCGGCGCCTTTTTCCCCTCTAGTATCTCATTGCACACCTCCATTAGTGGTCGAATTAACCAATCTTTCAAAACTCTATAGTATTTGGAGGTTAAGCCGTCTGGTCCTGGAGATTTACCCAGCTGCATGTTCCGAATGGCACCCTCCACTTCCTGTTCTGTAATTTTGTCACTCAACATTATCCTCTTTTCTTGAGAGATTTTTTGTAATCCATTTTTCCTCAGAAATTGGTCTAACTCGACCTCTTTCTGTGGCCCTTGTGTATAAAGTTGTTTGAAAAATCTCTGGAAGCAGTTTCTAATTTCCAATGGGTTCTGTATAATCTTTCCATTTACCTCCAAATTTGTTATGGTATTTAGTTTCTGTCTTTTCTTCATCTGCCATGCAAGCAATTTCCCACATTTGTTAGCCGATTCAAAAGACTTTTGTCTCATCTGTTTAATTTTCCATTCCACTTCCTGATTTATCATTCTCATATATTGTACTTGATATAGCTTAATTTCTCTCAGGATCTCTTGGGATTTTGGTTTCACTCTTAATCTCTTCTCTCCTTCTTTTATTTTTTCCAAAATTTTATCTTTTTTCTCATTTTGAGTTCTCTTCTTTATTGCATTCTGTTGAATCAAAAACCCTCTCATGACCGCTTTGCCTGCGTCCCAGATTGTTCTTTTTTCCACCGTAGTGTTTAAATTTATCTCGAAATAGTCTCTCAATGTTTTTTGGGCCTTCTTAATCACCTCCTGATTTCTAAACAGGGCGTCATTCATCCTCCATCTGAAGGAGCCGATTGGCATTAGTTTCATCTCCATCTTTATTGCATTGTGGTCGGAGCAAGTCTTGGGGCAGATTTCCACTTTTCGAATCTTAGGTGCCAGTCCTCTAGTTATCCATATTTGATCAATTCTTGTCCATGTCATATTGGCTTCAGAGAAGAATGTTCCCTCTCTTCCAAGGGGGTTCTTAGTTCTCCAAGTGTCAATCAAATCCATATTGTCAGTCAATTCAAAAAAAGTTTTTGGTAGTCTTCCATCTTTAGTTACCACCTGTCTTTGCGACTTATCCATGTTGGTAGATACCACTCCATTCATATCTCCCATCAAAATGATGTTATAGTCCATATAGTCCAACAATGTCTCGTGCAATTTCCTAAAAAATTCAGATTTCCCCTCATTTGGTGCATATACTCCTAAAATCAAATATTTTTCACCTTGTAGTTGAATCTCAATTGCGATAAACCTTCCTTGTTCATCTTTAAAAACAAATTTCGGTGATAGGCTCTCTTTAGCGTATATAACAACTCCTCTCTTTTTGACTTTGTCCGATGAAATAAATTCTTGACCCAATCTTTTATTAATGAGAACTTTCCTATGGAGCCTTACCACATGAGTTTCCTGCAAGCAAATTAGATCCAATTGGTCCTTTTTCAATATATGAAATACTTTCCTCCTCTTCTCTGGCGAGTTCAAACCGTGAATGTTCCAACTTAGTAATTGCAGAGACATGGTGTGATTATTTTAGTTTCCTCCAGCCGCTCCCAAGAGCTCGTCAAGTTCTTGCGGTGGTATCTTCTTTTTTGATTTGTCAAATTCCAAAGTTGGTGGTGCTGTGTCAGCTCCTGGTCTCAAGGCTTTTGGCAGATCTGTCGCTTCCTTTTGTAGATCTTCTTCAAAGTCTCTCAGAAATTTTTCCTTATCTTCCACTGATCTGATTCTGAACTTTTTCCCCTTAAATGTAAAGGACAGTGCCTGGGGGAACTCCCATCTGAAGACAATAGTATTCTTTCTCAACAAGGCCACCAAGTCTCCGTAGTTAGTTCTCAAATCCAAAAGGTGTTTCGGGATATCTTTAAAAATCTCCACTCTGGTCTCATTGATCTCTAGGGTCTTCTGGAAGTGAGCACTCAATATTTTGTCTCGTTCCTCTTTCGATCGGAGGGTCACCAAACAGTCTCTCACCCTGTTTTTCCTCCCTCCTCTTCCAAGTCTGAAGGCGCTCACTATCTTAAAATCTTTATCCAGCTCCAAGTTCCAAAATTTCTGAAATTCCTGTGAAAGATAGTCATTCAAATTATCTCTCTCAAGTTCTGGCACCGCCCTGATCCTCAGGTTTGTCTGCCTCTCTCTCAATTCAACCATAGACAATAAGGCCTGGTGGTCCCCAATCTGTTTACGTATTGGTTTGATTTCTTCCTCCACAGCCACAGCTTTTTCTTTTGCCTCCTCAGCTATTTTCCTAGTGGTCGCAGATTCCTCCAACAGTTTTTCAATAGCTTTGGTATTTGAATTAATACTGGCTGTGTTCCCTTTAATTTCAACTGACTGATCTGAGACCTGTTTACTTAGGCCTTCCAATTTTTCGTAAATTTTATTCAACACAGATGTAAATTCCCCTTCTGAGGCCATTCCTTTTGGCTCAATTTGCCCTGGGTCTTCCTCCTGAGTCACAGGGAGGCCAGGCACAGATGCCCTACGTTGCTGGGAGATTGAAGTAGATTGTTGGACTTTGACCTTGGATCTTGTTGCTCTTTGGTCAGTCATTCCCCTTTATCTTCAGTCATGGTCAATTCCCACAGACAAGCCTTGTAGTGTAAAGTCCCCAAAGTTAGCAGTGGAAAATTCCTCCAGTCAAGTACTAACTTCAATAGTCCTCTAGGGGGACACAGTAGCTACCATAAGATTCTCAATAACCAAACAAGCAAGTCTTTTTGTAACTTTCCGTGTCCCCTCTTTAATTGAAACTAAGTATTCAGCTCAATAAAACTCAGAATGTATCTTCTTGCAGAGTTAGATCAAATATTTACTGTATCCACAGTCAATGCGAGCTCAAATGTAGCAATCCTCGTTAATCTGACAGTCCGTTCCCATGAGAGTTCAAAACAAAGTCTTTTTAAATTCCCAGAAGATCCCCAGAAGAAATACAGTCACTTTCTTAACTTCCCCTGCAGGGGAGTTCTCTCTTTTAGTGCTTAGAGTTAAAGTTTCACGATCCGCATTAAAGTAATAGCACAAAAAGGTCTTTGCTTTGATCTTTTACAAAGCGGAAAGGCGGACTTCCTGTTTACACCTTTCCGCTTCGGAGCCCAAATTCACTTATTTTTTGTTCTCAAATCCAAGTTTCTTAAATCCCCCTACTCACGGGTGTTCTCTTTTAGAGCCGAATTTCAGAGGAAAAAGGTCAGCGCTCTCCGGCAACAGCTACGCGGCTTCGCTCTGTAGACGCAGCAATCGACCCGTAGCACCGCGCCGCTCCCGCTGCACACCGGAACCCCTTTCGGGGCTCCCTCACAAAAACGGGGGGCGCAAAAGGTGCCTGCTGGGTCCCACGCTCGCAGGCTCTTTCTGCCTGCGATTTCAAATCGGGTCCCCGCTTCGCCGTAGCGGAACAGACCCACTTTCTACAGGGCTTCTCCTCCTACTCAGAAGGAGACCGCCATTGCCGTTGGCGCCGCCTCCGGAAGTCCCGATTGTTAGCCACTTTGAGACTCCTTAAGGTAGTGATAAGGCGGGCTATCAAATCCAAACTCTTCTTCTCTTCTTCTTCTTCCGTGATCAAAGGATGCTGAACTAGATCAGGGTCTTCGGTCTGATCTGGTAGGTGATTCTCTTGTACTATTGAGTGAAAGCAAAATGTTGAACTTGTACCTCTTGATTCCCATTGCAACATTCATGCTTAACTGGCTATTAATATGAGACCTGTGCGGCAGTCACAGAAGGGAGGCCTTGGTTTGCAAGAAGGACAAGCTTTGATGGAGATGTAGGATTGTTGCTTTGTGACTGGTGATTTCCTTGTACAGCCGCTAAAGGAATGACAACACTGTGACTGTGAGAGCTGAGGAGCTGTTCTTGCTCTGTTTATTATCATTATCTCTATTTAAACATGGTTAATATTCTGCAGCAGCGGCCATACAGGGAACCACAGAGCAACAGCAGGAACAAAAACATCAGAGTTCTGCTCTGAACTATCGCGTCCACAATATAGACTGCAAAGCTGTTGATACAGTATGGTACATTAAGCTTCTTTAAACAGAGTTAAAACATTCCCATCATTTATTTTGGATCAGTTTTGATCCTGTTCAGCAGAGATTAATTGTGAAGGAATATCTAAAGCTGTTCTTTCTGCTGTTCGTAATTTGGATTGACAGTATGCTACTGGAACAAAAGCTAATCTTTCAAAGTGAAGGGGGAAGACAGCAGAATAGACTTATAAAGGAAATGATGTTATTATTAATTATTAAATTTCTACACCGCCCTTCATCCGAGGATCATAGGGTGGTTTACAATATAGAAAACTATTCTCAAATGCCAAGACTGGACCTAATGGTCAGGGGTCCCTTTACCTTTAAATCTCACAAGTTTCAAAGGTCCAAAACATGCCAACATGTAGATTAGAGCAGGAGTGGACTTTGGTCTTTCAGATTTCAGTGGCACCTGTGTGAGGCCAAAATTTGGCACTCCTGCCTCTCACCTTCCATTCTGCTGAATTCACTATGTCTTAGTTGCACATCTGATTAGGGCTCCATGCATCAGGACATTAATGGCCTTTCTGTTTGAGCATATAAGTGTATATAAGCCTGACTGCATGGAACCTGGAGCAGGGATAAAACTGTTCTGCTCCTCCATAAGCAAGGAGAAGCCAATGTAATGTTTTCTAAGACATTTAGAACCATGTCATAAAGACTAAATGCTGGATGTATACATGCATTGCAGCTAACTCCACCCCCCTCTTCATTTGTCTAATTAAACACTCACATCTGTGAGTAATTATGTATGGTGTCCCCCCCCTTTTCCACACATTTAATTGATTTTAAATATTGCAGGTACTAAAGGTTAGAGAATCTGATTATAGTTTAATAACAACTGATGGGATTTAAAACATGAAGCCTGCATTTCAATCACTACAAATTATTAAGCCACAAATTTCTCGGCACTACAGGTCAACAATATACAGCACACTTCTCCAGTAAAAATGTGACTGGTTGACCCCCACCAGCCCCGTTCATTCTGCTTTTAAAAGAAGAGCAAATACATTAGCTTGAATTATTTTCTCTTTTTTAAAGCATCAATTATTCCTGTCAGGATTTTTCCTTACATATTTTTTTTTTTAAAAAAAACCACAGGAACAACGTGCCAGTGACTGGTATGGATGGTGTAACTGACATTAAATAACATTTAGTGACAGCAAGCTAATGTTGCCAAGTTTCATCACGACTTAAGAGACAAAGGGGCATTCAGGGAATCTGAAAGGTGTCAACTTCAAAACGGAGAGAAAAGAGCCCCCTTTCCCCACAACATGTCAATTAAATGCAAAATTTGTTGATAGAGGATGGTGCTGAGCCCAGGATTTTGTTTTATTTTATTTAAATAGGACACTTTTGTGGGTAAAAAAAATAAAAATGATTTGGTGAACAAAATCCAATACACCCTTACCTTGGAGTAAGTGATAGAGCTTATTTCTGAGCAGGTAGGCATAATATTGCACTTTTTGAGCTTTTATTTATTCATTTAATTGACCGCTTCCTGTGAAATGTCTTATAAGAATGCTTTTTAATGTTACACATATGTTACACTGTTGTTGTTGTTGTTGTAGGAAACACAATGCTTACACTGAGGAACGCCTGACCTGCAGTACTACTGGGCACACTAAGTCTCCCCATTTGACCCACAAGACCAATTTGGCCAAGTCATGTCCATCTGGTTGGCATCTGCTTAGTCATTGTGAGAAGAGGATGTTGGACTAAACAGGTCACTGACCTGAACCGGCAAGGCTATTTTTATATCCTTACATGTCATGTCATAGTTCTTCCTGCCGTGCTGAGGTGTATTGTATTTCTATTTCAAATTAGAGTAATTATTTCTAAATGCGCATCTAGGCTGCATCAACAGAAGTATAATGTGCAGATCAAGGGAAGTAATAGAACCACTCTATTCTGCCTTGGTCAGATTATAACTGGAATACTGTGTCCAGTTCTGGGCACCGCAATTTAAGAAGGTTGAGGCAAGTTGGAACATGTGCAGAGAAGGGCAACCCAGATGATCAAGGATCTAGAAAAAAGAGGCTTAGAAGGAGCAGTTGAGGGAGCAGAGTATGTTTAGCCTGGAAAAGAGGAGAGTGAGAGGAGATATGATAGCCATCTTCAAATATCTCAAAGGCTGTCACATGGAGGATGGAGCAAACCCAATAATTTTAGACCTCAGTGGCATTTCTACCAGGGAAAAGGTCCCACTGAAACCAATATTCCCTGGTTGTATATAAGAGAGCCAGTGCAACCAGTCCTAAGAAAAGAAAAGAAAAGAAAATCACTCAACAACAACACAAAGGTGGTATTAGATTTCAAAGGATCTGGAGAGTCTTAATGGAATGCTGGAAGCAAAGGTGTAATGGGATTCACAGAGGAAAGTGTGAGCTGCATCTTTAAGCCATTATAAGAAGGCACATCTTCTTTGCTGGCAAGGCAGGGGTTCTTTCTCCCTCCCACCCCAACCACTTTATATTTGTGAAATGGGGAAGGGGAAGAAGTGGATGCAGAGGGGTGTTCCATTTATAAATGGGGAAAATCTGGCCTATGAAACACATCTTTAAAAAGCCACTTTCATTATATTCAGTGGAACAGAGCGGTAAACTGGTTTTAGTTGGGCACATTCCACTTTTGATGATAAATATTACTGCTGCTACTAATAATTATTATTATAAACATTTACCCTACAGATTTATGTATGCATTTGCTAATAAAGACATTAGCTGCATGATAATACTAGGTAATTGGCTTATAATGCAATCAAACCAGTATTTGAAATACTTTTAAAAAACCGCACTAATTTCAATTACTCTAATTTCAGTTCTCAGCTTCTATAAACATTTTCTGCATTATATGACCCATCCATATAATCCTTTGCAACCAGCCAGTAACCAGATTGACATTTAATTTTCTCCTCTAATATATTGAATATAAACTCTATTTTGCATTGAAATGAGGGTGCCTGATGAGTCATGGGAGCTGGCCAAACTCTATCACTCTGAATCCTGCAAGAAATTATAGTGACTGGTTATTAAAGAAACAAACCTCATTTAAATAAGTGCCAAACAGAAGATTACATGGACATTTTTTACGCGGATAGTGCTGTTAACACTGAATAATTATCAATGAAAGCAGCAACCTCCACTAATATCACATATTCTTCCTACTCTCATTTACATATGGTAATTTCCCTAGGTAACAGTCAATTATAATTCAGCGATCACTATACAAATAAAGTGTTAAGTGCTATGCACATTCATAGCAAAATGTCCAAGCTCTTAATCCTGTGGATATTCACATGGAAGACCATGGCCTGGTCCCAGAGGCTGGTATAGTAATGGAGATGAAGGGTCTATGACCTTGGGTCCCCAGAGGTGGTTGGACCAACTCCCATCATCCCTAATCATTAGCTATGTTGCCTGGGGGAGTGTTGGGAGTTGTTGTTCAGCACCACCTGGAGACCAAAGGTTGAAGAACACAGGCCTATGAGACTTGTCTATGGAAGCTAGACAGACCCTTCAAAGGAATGCATGATCTATACTTTCCCCTCTGCCTTAAAAGAACAGAAATGAAAACACAGCACTTTGAATTGTGCGCCTAGAATTCCTTTCAGTGCCACTTATGCTGTGATGAGTGCATGTAACTGCACTTGACCAAGAGTTGTGCCCCAGACATATCCTCTGGACATTTCAAGGAATTCTGGTGTGCCTCTATTTGACAAGGGATAGCCTAACTTCTGTTGTCTATGCTTTGGTAACCTCTAGGTTAGATTACTGCATTAAGTTATACATAGGGCTGCCTCTAAAGATGGTTTGGAAACTTCAGCAGGTGCAGAATTTGGTGGCAGGATGGTTTGAGCATATTATACTGATCCTGAACTGACTGCACTGGCTGCCGATTAATTTCCAGACCCAATTCAAAGTGCTGGTTTTTACCTCTAAAGCCATAAACAGTTCAGGACTGCAATGCCATATGAACCTACCCAGACGCTGAGATCCTCATCTGAGACCATTCCTTGTGTGCTTCCTCAACAAGAGATATGGAGGGTGGCAACACGAAAACAGGCCTTTTCTACAGGAAATGCTCTCCTCAGGGAAGTTTGGCTGCTACCTTCATTATACACCTTTAGGTACCAGGCAAAAAAATTTCCTCTTCAACCAGGCCTTTGGGTGATTAACATATTATACCCCTTTTAAATGTGTTTAGGCTGTGGAAGGCTGAGTGGGGAGGGAGGTTTATTAGATCATCATCACATTCTTCCACAGCAATCAGAATTGTTCACATCCATCAAAACCTAGCGTTTTCTTCCAGTGGGCAGTTAGTGCAATCCCCTCAGATGTAATCTAAGTAAGTGTGTGCAGGATTGCAGCCTAAACTTCGATGAAATAAGGCTAACTCTAAAATGTTAGAATTTCCGTTAAATACAGTCCTGATCATATGGATAATATAAGTGGATGAAAGCTAAAGTTAAAGAAATAAGTATAGATAATATGGACATTATTTGAATTCCTTTTTTAAAAAAGACAGCACACTTTCATGATGAGAAGGAGGATAATAACCTCCTTATGTCCGTATGTCTCAATCTATTCTTGGTTTTCTGGAATCCAGATGGCAGTCTAAAGCTATTTGACTTCTGAACTCTGAAGTTCAAGTGTCCTTAGAATCTCTTTGACCTGCAATTAAACCATGGCTCCTCCTGAATCTCTGCATTGTTGAAAAGAAAATAAGTATTGAGTTCCAACTGCAATTCAGATGTCCATTATTCATGATAATAATATGAAGAGAAAAGAAAAATAACTCCCATAAAATGCAAATAACTTGTACATATCTACCAGGGAGGTGTGGGAGTAATCTAATCTTACTTAGATTACTATGGTTTTCAAATGTAATCCGTTCCGGAAGACCTTTCGAGTTCTGAAACGTTCAAAAACAAAAAACTCAATACAGAAGCCACGTGGCATGTTCGACTTCTGAAAAATGTTTGAAAACTGAAGCATATACTTCTGGGTTAACTTTGTTCGAGTTCTGAAACGTTCATCAACGGAGGTGTTTGAAAACCAAGGTACCACTGTACAGCTTTTTCTCTCTGAGTGAAAGACACTTGAGAGGAGAAATAGCCTAGGGAAGATTGGGGTAGGAGAAATTTCACCCCACCAGCAAGGACTCTGTAACTCCAAGAGTCATTAGCAGGAGGTGGGCATCTGCCACCTTCCCCATGGATTTTTGGAGAGACAGTGGAGAGATGTCAGGAAAGACATAGATCTATGTGAAAGAACAAGCACACTTTTTAGTTCCTCCTCCAAATCACTGTGATTGGAGTACCCTAGGGAAACAATTCACTGTGATTAAAACATGTCCATCAAAATGAAAGATTCCCCCCACTCCATTACCTCTCATGATCTGAGCATTTGGCCAGTCAGCTTGGTTTCAATTTTTTTTTTGTAAGCATTTTTTTATGCGGGGGGGGGGGGGGGGAATGACACCCAAGCTTACAGAGCCACTTAGTTCAATCTAACTCAGATTGAGTTCAATCTAACTCAGATATATGAGAACCTTTCCCAAATAATCCCAATTAGCCTTGTGCACAATTAGCCTTTGTGCACAAAGAAAGCTACTGCACACTCATAGTATTTATGAAAAAACAATTTTTTGGTATGAATTTTGTACAGATTTGTTGTTGTTGTTGTTGCTGCTGTTGTAATATGTTGTAATATGATGTAATGGAGTTATGTACGAACACGTGTGAAATTGGCCTGGACTTAGAAGAAGACCGATTTATCCACATCTATAGCTTAGGAGAACTCCACAAATATGTATTTCCAGGGTTGGACCTTTTCGCCACTTTAGGATGCTCATTTTCCATGCTGGGAGAAAGAAATGTTGTTTTTTTCTGACTGAGATGGGGGCAAAAGTTTTCTTTTTTTCTTCTCCTCCTCCTCCTAACAGAATAATATTATGTACCTTGAAAAGTATTCACAATTCTCCAGAGCTCTGTCATAATTGTGCCGTGCTGGAACAGCCGCACGACTAGCATTACAATAGTTAAGGGTCTGTCTGTCATTCTTTCCATTATAAACCCCCTGCAGTATTTTCAAGGGGGTTATAATGTGGCCATAAAAGTTCACACACTGCTGAAACGTGGATCACTCCCAGCTGCACACTCCAGGTAGATGGGCTTAATGATTTTAACCGAGCTCAATTTTTAAATTGAGAATGGTCAAGTTATTCCATAAAATGTTAAGTCCATACAAAACAGAACTTTTGCTTGCAATAAATCCTCAGGCTATTTGATGGATATGCTAAGTACCTCTTCTTAGACATCAAAAAGACTTCTTCCTGTATCGGACCCCCAAATTAGCACTTGACTTTTTGTCCCTTTATGATGTGACTTTTTGAAGGTCACTATCTGATTATTCAGGTCTGGTTTCTAAGACCTAGGGCAGCTTGTTTGTCATCCATTTTGATGTACAGTCAGGGCTGGTGCTATCATTAGACTTACTAGGCATCTGCCTAGGGTACAGTGGGGGGGCACATGGGCAGTTGCCCTATTTCAACGCTCCATCTTCCTTCCAAGTGAGCAACAGGCATGGTCACAGCTTAAAACTACTTTCAAACTAGGCAAAAGGGTTTGAGCAGGCTTTGTAGCAGGGATGTGAAGAGATCTGCCCTATGGAGGGTTCATGACCTTGCAGAATCCCAAGGGCCACATAGAGAGGACTGGAGAGACATAGCCACCCCCTGGGCATGAGATTCCCCATCCCAGCTCTAAGGGACTCTATTCCACAAGCACTATCACTCAGGATGCCCTCCGGCAAATCTGTACTTAGCTACAGGGACGCGGGTGGCGCTGTGATCTAAACCACTGAGCCTCTTGGGCTTGCTGATCAGAAGGTTGGCAGTTCGAATCCCCATGACAGGATGAGCTCCTGTTGCTCTGTCCCAGATCCTGCCAACCTAGCAGTTTGAAAGCATGCCAGTACAAGTAGATAAATAGGTACTGCTGTGGTGGGAAGGTAAAAAATATTTCTGTGCGCTTCACAGTGTTCCGTGGCTCCAGAAGCAGTTTAGTCATTCTGGCCACATGACCCGGAAAGCTGTCTGTGGACAAACGCCGGCTCCTGTGGCCTGAAGCAAGATGAGCGCCGCAACCCTATAGTCACCTTTGACTGGACTTAACCATCCAGGGCTTCTTTACCTTTTACCTTTACTTAGCTACAGGTCTCCATGTGATATGTGGAATCACCCCCTGACTTAATATGGCTGTTTTGTTTTTCTTTTTAATTAATATCTTATTGAAATATTTTCAAATATAAAGCAATAAAGTGCTACAAAAAGAAAAAAAGAACACAAGAACAAAATACACAAGTGTGTAAAGTGGGGGGGGGGCGGACCATTATATGAATATATACAAAATTACCCTAACCCATACATTCTTTTATAAATTTGATATAATTGTTTTCTGTATCTGACTGCAACTATGCATTCCTTCTCTTGCTCTGATTTCGCCATTACTATTCACTAGATGCCCAGAACAGAAAACACACATAGCATTTATCCTCCTCTCTGCCCCCACCATCCCCACCACCCTCATGTGTATTTTGACACTGGGCTGCAGATTTATGATGATTATCTTAATGCATTTAAAGGAGTCCCCACACAGTAGAGTAATATTGCCATGCACATCACCTCCTGTCTCGTGAGATCTTATATATTCTTTCCATGTGTACCCGTTCATATTGTTTACTAGATTGTAAAGGATTCACTCACCCTCAGGGATCATCCTTTGTATTACGGCACCAGGCTGACTCAATGAATTCACACTTCTGCCAATGAATGCTGTAGGGAAAGTTATGGTTAGGGTGGAAGCACTAACTGCAAATTCCCCAGCTTACGGTGGGCTGTAGGTCATGCCCATAATGTTACTTTAACATAGCTCTTGGTGTGTTAATATGATATACTCCAGCTATTACATTTTAACATGCACAGCAGTAGTTTTATGGCCAAGGGTTACTGCGAAAAGGTATGACACGTTTTAAGACACCTGCTTTGGCATTTCAAGAAATATTCCCTGGAACGCAGTGAAATGCATTTGTGATGAGCTAGTTTAACTCTCCCGTCTTCTAACCTCAACTTACCAAGTCGGTGTTTTCACGGAGCGCTGTGCTCCCTCACATGGAAAGTTGAGTTGCATTCCTCTCTGTTTACTGAATATCATGGGGAAATCAAAAGAATGCAGAGGTATTCATTAAGTAGAGTGATTTTTTTTTTAAAAAAAGATTACCAAATAAATCTGTCATCATTTTGTGTCGTCTCTGGGTAGCTAGACACATTAAGTAAATTGTTTTGAATTAACTCATGTTAAGTGGTGAGATAAAGAGAGAGAGCAGTTCTGTTTGTGTTGGAATTGTACTTTTAACAGCCAGTGAGGAGACAGCTCAGTCTTAAGGTATGCAATATAATTGCACAACCAAGATCCAGTGCTGTCATAACTGGTGGCTGAGCTACATTAGTAAAGAAAAAGCGTTTTGAATGTGTTATAACACTGTGACACCAGATGGCGCTGTAGAATCCCATCTTTCGTCAATGTGTTTTCCCATTATGAGGTTTACAACGTGTTTTCCTAAAACATTTTTGTTTTAAAAAAATGTGTCAAGATCCAGTCTAGGGCTTTCTTAATTAAAGCCAGGGCTTTAGTATGGCTAACAATAGATATATCACTCTTGACATCAATTGGTTTACAGGTAAATAAAAGAAGACTACATCATCAGATCTGATATCTGGGTGTGATCAGAGCCCCAGCTTTATCTGAATGAATGCTATTCATGGCACACAGCACATTTCAACACTGGCAGAACCTCCCTCAAACCCAAGGTTGCATTCCCTCATGGACAACCTTCCATGGTCACATGCTGGTGGTGGCAAAAAGTGTGTGGAATAATAAATGTGAATCTGAGCTTTGTACAATAGACAATGTCATGCAAAAGTCACATGTTACTGCATTTATACTCCCACACATACTTCTCTCCTTCACCCCACATTTAGAAAAGGAAGAAGTATTACCATAGTTCAAGGAAACATTCCAGGAAAGCAAAAGCACTTGAGGAGGGAGCCAGGAGAGAGTCCTGAGGGGAAACAGAGAAGCCATCTGCACTGAGGATGTTGTTGTTTAGTCGTTTAGACGTGTCCGACTCTTCGTGACCCCATGGACCAGAGCACGCCAGGCACTCCTGTCTTCCACTGCCTCCCACAGTTTGGTGAAACTCATGTTTGTGGCTTCGAGAACACCATCCAACCATCTCGTCCTCTGTCGTCCCCTTCTCCTTCTGCCCTCAATCTTTCCCAACATCGCACTGAGGATACTCATCCCTAAACATTGCAACTCCTTGCACATATAAAACAAAATACACTCTTACTTAGCACGGTTTGTAATGTTACTGTTCCATTACCTCCCATCCTTCAATGTAAAGGTAGAGGGACCCCTGACCATTAGGTCCAGTCGTGACTAACTCTGGGGTTGCGGCGCTCATCTCGTTTTATTGGCCGAGGGAGCCGGCGTACAGCTTCCGGGTCATGTGGCCAGCATGACTAAGCCGCTTCTGGCGAACCAGAGCAGTGCACAGAAACATAATTTACCTTCCCACCGGAGCGGTACCTATTTATCTACTTGCACTTTGACATGCTTTCGAACTGCTAGGTTGGCAGGAGCAGGGACAGAGCAACGGGAGCTCACCCTGTCGCGGGGATTCGAACCGCCGACCTTCTGATCGGCAAGTCCTAGACTCTGTGGTTTAACCCACAGCGCCACCCACGTTCAATGTAGAAGAGGCATAAAAGCAATCTGTTTTCCTCCTCTGCAACAGCACGGTAAAATAGGCTGGATTAGGGTTGCCATATTCCTGATACCCACAAAGTTGTTGGGGGAAAACCTCCCCCAAGAATAACGATTTCAAGCTTTTGGAGCTGTTTCTGCTGGTTTTCCCATCGTGTTGCCATACATCCTGATGCCATTTTTACACCTGAAAACCAGAACACAACAGGAATTTTCCTTGTGTATGGCAGGCCTAGGCTGGATGGAACAAATGTATGGAGTTGGGAACAGGATCACAGTGGAAGGGCCTGAGGTAGATGCATAAACAACCGTGCATCTGAAGTGATGGATTCACTGATGTTGGAAGGGAGGAAAACTATGCTTTTGAAATCCCACTCCACTAGCAAGGCTTGTGGCATTGCTCCAGGCCCCAGGGAAGTTTCTAGATGGGCAACAATCTGAACTGAGGTCTAAGCCTAACTTCCTAACCTTCTCGCTGCAATGGCTGTTGCAATATATTATCCTGAGCACACCCAGCCAAGGAGGACAAACAGCCAGTAGTTTAATTATTTATTGACAAAAGCACACATTTACAGCAGTTCCTGCTGTGCACCAAATATAGACATACATGCTTCTAGAAATTACATAGCTGGCATTAACTTTCCAAGGCTTGTGCCCCACCTGAAGCGTTGAAGTAACAGTGGGACTACTCCCACTGTTATGTACCTTTGATGGACGGAGTTCATGAAAGCAACCGATAACTTCTCGTACCCAGAAGTTGCTGCTGCACTTGCCTCTTCAAGCCCCTCTTGGCTCTAGGAGACAGCGGGGCAGGAGGTGGCAGGGATTCGACTGGCCTGACCCTTGCCTGAGCTCTTCCTCGTTTACTTCCGACCCATCCTGCACCCTTCCCCCTCCTCTGACTGCTTGGATTCTTCCCCTTCCTCCCACCCTGGCTCCTGCTTCGTTGGCACAAAATCTCATAAATTGATGGCCACCTCTCCAGGATGGCCTCCAACCTGACTGCCTCCATCACATACACATCAGAGGCCAGCCAATTCCTGACATATATGCTGTAAAGACACACAGCCCTTACCTGTGGCTGCCACAGCTTTTCTGTGTTATTTCCCATATCATCATCAGAGGAGCATATACTGAGTCAGGCCAGTGGTCCATCTTGCTCGGCACTACCTACACTGACTGAAAGTAGCTGGCAAGGGTCTCTCCCAGTCCAATCTGGAGATGCCAGGGATCAAAACTGGGACCCCTCACATGCAAAGCATGTGCTTTACCACTGAGCCACAGCCCTTCCCTCTCAAAGAGCCTCAATAAAGTTAATGGATGCAAATGTCCACAACTGCTGGCTGCTGATTCCAATTCTAGACCATGTTTTTTCCATGTGCACAGAACTCTAGTTGCACACTTTGCAGCCAAACAGGGCCACTATTTAGACTGTGTATTCATGACATCTCCACCTGTGTTCACTGCTGGGGAAGCAGAAGCAACAATGGAAGAAATCAAGAATAATGGAGGTCTACTCTTGGCATTGTTCCATTTCCCTTTCATTTCCTCTAAATTCTTGCCAGGCTTTAAGACAGCAATGAAATGTGTCACTGAAACGTCCTCAGAGCCAATTTGTGCAGGAGACTTTAGGTCTGGGATTGCCAATAATATATTGAGCCAGCCAGCCAGTATTCCAGTTTCATATCTCAACATATCTTTTTGGTTTTTTTTAAATTAAATAAAAAAGTTCTTTGATTCACTAACAATCTAGCCCTGTCTGTTCAACCAGCACACAGAAGCATCATTCCAGCTGTGAGTGCTATAAATATGTTGGAAGTCCTAAGCTCATCTTTGCCACAATTAACTGTGGCCAAAACACTGTGGTCTTTCATCAAGAGGAATGCTTATCGGTTCCAGTGGAGATGTTCCTTAATGATGAATGACTTAAATAAATTAAAATAAACAAAGAGGCCATGTTACTGTCATCACAGCACAACCAGCCAGTAGGAACCTTTGTCAGCTTGCAGTGTACAACAAAGGCTGTGGCTGCTTTGAAATGAGCGACAGCCACAGCACCAAGGCATCATCTACTGTATGTTTTCTGAAATCAACATTAGCGTTTTGCTAATTAGAAAGGTGTATTTTTACACCATCTACTTCCATATGAGCCTGTGGCAGCACTGAAATCTTCAGCCATTCTCCAGCTGACCACACTTTTGGAGGTGAAGAGGTTATGGCACTCGCAGCCTCTTCCAACCTAGTTCCTTCCAGATGTTTTCGACTACAACTGTTGACCCTTCCGACTGAGATTGATGGAAGTTGGAATCCAAGAACATCTGAGGGGCCAGATTCCCAATCTCTCGGCTAAAGGCAAAGTTATTGAAAAAATGAGAAATTATGACAAGCCATGATTGAGGCCCGGCATTGTGTGAACTGAGGAAGGTGTTTTATTTAATAAAGGATATTAAATTCACACTTTAGACTAATGCCCTCTGAGGCTTGAAGCTGAATGATGTTTGCTCACCAATCTAGTGCAGGATGTTTCTAAAGGTCTTTTCTTTTGCCTTTTTTTCTTTCTTTTTTTCTTGAAGGCTGAGTGGAAGTGGTTGCTGGAAGGCAAATCCCAAAGTGAAAGCTGTCACTATGAGACTGACTCTTTTAGTGAGGGGAAATAGATCTCTCACCTTTGGTCATATATTTGAAATTTAGTGCTACAGGAAGACTAAAGCTGAAGATGTTAGAGCAAGGGAAACACGGCAGCAAGATTTTCTGAGTGCCCCAAGTGGCAAATTCTGAGTGGCCTGATCCCAAACAGATTTCCCCCTCTCCTTACTGTCACTAAGTACTTGAAAGAAGCAGTTAATTGGGAAAAGTTTGAGTTCCTCTTGCAAATGAGTAAGTAAATGAGTAGTATCTAAATTTACACAGTAAGATATTAATCTTATGTTAATCAACACAACAGACAATAACAAGAATATAAGAACAAAAACAAAGAAAATAAACTTGCTAGTTTCCAAGAGAGCAGCCACAATTGCTATGGCCTTGCTGCAGTTCAAATCATGCAAAGGAGAAAAACACTCCTGTTTATCATCCTCATACCCAAATGCAGCCAACAACTTCAAAAGTCACTTTGCTCCTGGTTGGCTGATTTCCCTACCAATTATTTTTTCAAGGTTGTATTACTTGGTAGTTTGTGCACTTAGTATCTAATGCCTCATCTCATCCTGACACTTTCTCTACTTCCAGAATCCTTTGGCGCAAGCAGAATCTGACATCAAATAAATAGGCAAATTAACAAACATGTTGAAAGGGGCACAGAAAAGGCACCCTCTCTGAAAACTGAAGTTTTGACATTTTTACATGATTGAAAAAGAAACAATGTTGTTTTCCAAATTTAATGTGTAGATGTGTGACATATGTCCACAGCTCTGGAAAATCCTTAATTATTGTCTCCCAAGATAACCAATACAAATGAAATGAAGTGCTCTTGAAGTGATTATCAGGCATTGTTTGATGTGACACGAAACAACACAAAACCCAATTTTTCTTAAGTAACAACCAGAGAGTGTCTGCAAAATGAAATCTGGGGTTTGTGGTCTGTGATGGGATGAGAGTATTTAATGGCTTCTAGCATGAGATCAGTCATTTTATAATGCCATGGGGAAATGAATCAGACAGGCATTACTTGATGCCATCCCACTGTATTACTCTGATATACATGTTGCTGCTATGAAAGCAAATAAAAACATGGTAGTTAAAGGCACATGGTGGGGGAATCTATCAATTGGGGTAGCATTCTAATATCATATTGCTTTTAAAGGCATTATGTAATTAACAGTGTAAACATTAGGAAGTGCAGCATTGCAATAAAGCAGTTCTAACATCTTTACGCTGCACCATAAAACTCATTATAAGTAGCTCTTTATTTTACTACAGACGATGCATTAGCATTTATTCTTTGGCTGGAAAAAGAAAGCGCATGATAGATATGGCTGTTGTGTTAAAGCTTCACTTTGATTTATAGAAGGAATAGGGATGCTGTCAGGGATGTTGCTGAGGTCAGGATGATAATCTACTCATTCATATTCTCTCCACGAGGGATCCATGCATGTGCAGAATAGGTGAACATAGGAAGCCACCTTAGACAGAATAGGATCACTGGTCCATGCAGCTCAGTATAGTCCAACCTCAGCAGGATTTTAGAATGGCATCTTTCCCAGCTGTTCCAGGAAATGCAGGAGATTGAACGGGGACCTTCTGTATGCAAGGCAGGTGCTCTATCTCTGAGTTTTGGAAAGGAAAGGATTTGTAGGCTCAGAAGAGCACTCTTTCACCTGGTCAGTGGATCACTTCCCTGAGCATTCATATGGCAATGGTGTATCTCTGGCTACACAAGCAAATTGATAGGAGTGATTTTGTCTGAGCAGGCTGCAGCACTATTGGAGAGAGATGCCCTCTACTGACTGTGACAGGGAAGGAGCCATAGCTCAAAGGTCTGCCTTGCATGCAAAATGTTGAGCAAGATACAATGTTGAGCAAGATGGACCAATGGCCTGACTCAATATGGGCAGCTTCCTATATTCCTATAATAACTATATTTGAGGTATGCTGAACCAGAGGCGTAATGTGGGCAGGGCTGGGGGCCCATTGCCTCGGGTGCAGGTTTTCGGGGGTGGCACATTCCTCAAGATGCCCTGCCAGCGCCACACCACTTTTGTGAGTCTCACAAAGCAACGCTGGGCTCACAGGGCACTGTGAATGCACCCCTCAAAGCAGGGCAGCGTTGGCCAGTCGGGCTCCCCACTGCGTGGCTGGGCTGGCAGTGCAGTGTACCCTCACTTAGCCCCAGTGGGTGTGTTCCAACCCCACAGCACCCTGCCTCCCAGGCGCCAGCGAGGAACACTCCGCCAGTGTGCTGAATAGTCAACTGCTTTAATTTGATTTTCATACCAATCCCTCAACTTGTTTCTATTCCACAAAATCATTCTTAGAGTAATGTTTCTGCCTGATGCAGAAGACAAGACAACGTCCTCGCTTTCCCATGCATAGAAGCTGACTGGACTGGTACTTCTACTTTATTTCAATACTGGGAACAGAGGAGTATCCTCAAGTGCACCTGAGGGCAGCAGACTAGTTATGGCAATGCAGGACAGACTACATAGCATGGACAACATTGTCCTCCAACAGAAGGGGGAAGCCAGGGGATTTGGTGAAAGCATCTGGGGAGCTGCTGCTGCTTGAGGCAGTGGTGTCAGTCTGCCTAATGGTAGGACTGGCACTGGTAGCACAATCCTATAATAATATAAATGTGGTCCTTTCCAATGCAGGGATGCAGTACTGACATATTATAGATTTGCTTTTTCTTAATTGCCACTGTCCACAATACACTTAGTCAATTCATTAGTTGCTTGAAGCACAGTTAGACTTTGGACACAAGAAGCTACAAGGCTGCCATCATATAAAAGTTCTCTTCAGATTGTGCTTTGCAGGTTGCTTTATTCATGCTTCCCCCATTGCATGGTTCTTCTGCCTTGGATTGATGTGTTTCTGGCAGCTGAATTGAAACTGGCATAAAAACTCTCACACCAAGTAGCAACCTCCAGTCATCATTGCGACATATTACAGTGCAGGGTTAGGGAATAATTTGGATGAATTACCATCTCCCTGGTAAAATTCACTTTTCAAAGCCTGGGCACACAGAGACATGTTCTTCTTTCAACATGCTAAAATCAGCTTTCCTTGTATTGCTCCCTTTTACAATGCTCCTAATCATGTCAAATCAGACTCATGTTACAGGGTGGGTTTTTCGGTTCTGTGGAGTATAAGCAGAATGCATTCTTAAATTAGCAGTGTGCAGTGTATTCCTGAATTTACCAAGCATCCTCTTTTCTGCTGGAAATGTTGAAAAAGACACAGCTCGCGACTATTTTGCAGAGCAAAGGGGGATTAAGGAGCAAAATGACATAGGAGGGAAGGAGAGCTGATGAGGGGGAGCCAAAGCGAAGAGGAGAAAGGCTATGGATTTAGGAATCTCATGACACATCAAATTGCTGCCATATTAACTTCAATCCTGAGTATGCATATAATTCAGCTGCCAAAACCAAGTATATTCCTTTTCCAAACGGCATTAAATGCATTTCTACAAGCTGTCCAAATGATTCAATTTTGTTATGAACTGATGAAAATGCATCATTGGCCAGCATCAGACCTAGCATTGCCTTCAGTCCCATTTAAGCTTCAAGTACAGGCAGCTCCAGTAATCCTGTTAAGAATGAGGCACAGCAGTTCTGGGCCTCCCTCTATTAAGGTCGATGCTAGGCCACCAACCAGATAACAAGAGCACTAAGCAAAAATTAATAACTCCTACTTGATCGGATGGCTTGCGTTGGGAGGGTACTGAACTTGGTGCAAGGATCAAACGTTCATATGTGAGGGTCATATGGGCATCTAACAATCCTTCTTATTGTCTTGAACTACGCATTCCTAGGAAGTTCAACGTGGATAAGCTTGTTGATCTGTGTGGTCATAATATTCCTTGGTTGTAGGTAGGT
Organism: Podarcis filfolensis; assembly: GCF_964270895.1. NCBI lineage: Eukaryota > Metazoa > Chordata > Lepidosauria > Squamata > Lacertidae > Podarcis > Podarcis filfolensis. The sequence goes on from NC_139604.1 coordinate 110,696,053, forward strand.
CATATGCGTAATTAACTCAATAGAAAACACTGAGCAATTAATAAGTATGCCTATGAATTACCCGCAGTGATTATTATGACAGCGCAGATCAATGAGTTGAGTTTATAGCAGCTAAACTTGCTAGGAATGCACAGTCAAAAAGTGTAGACAACAAGATAGTAAAGGTTGTCTGGTTGTGTAAATGTGCACCAATTTAAATGTCGTGTGCTTAAATAATTTTTCTGTAGAAAGCAAGAAACATACCCATGGCCTGCAGTCATTTAATATGGGTTTTAAATATGTTTTCTTATTTATAAGGTCATGTTCATTGTAGGCAGTAATGGAGAAGAAATGATAAGCAAACAGAAAAGCAGCCATTCTTCAAAATTTGTACTCTGAATTTTGCAATGCACTTCTCCAGCCAAGCAATAGATTAAAAAAAAATGAATATATTAGGGGGGTTATGGATCAAGATGTGTATATTAATGAAAACAGTGTGCAAAAATATATTATGGGAAATTGCTTGCAAAATATTTTGTGAGGACTTAAAAAAATCAATGAAGAAATGTTGAGAATGAAACTTGAGACTAGGAAAAACTGAAAAACTGAGAGAAATGACATTAGATTCACTAGTTGTAACAGGTCTACTCTAAGTAGGACCAGCATTTGAGACAGGAGTATTATTGTGGACATGTAATGCTAACATAGAATACACTGATCTCTCTACCCCTAAACTGGGCATGTCAGAAATGTAGAGTTTTTGGTGGGGAGAAGCAGCTGCAGCCTACAACCTATAATGAATTTTTAAAACTTTTTTTCTTGTTCGAAAAGGAAAACGTTGAATGGAATTCTTTAATTGGAAATGTCATAAATTAAAAACAAGGCCTGGGATTTTTTTTGTGGGGGTGGTGGACTTTAGGTGAGACAAATCTGTGCTCCAGCTGGGGTATGAGCCCAGCCCACCCCACTGGCTCTACATCCCTGGGTGACCAGACTGTGTCTCACCTGAAAGTAAGCAGACGATTCCATGTTTCCAGAGCTGTCAATCTAATACATTTTACCAGCACCAAATCATTAAAGGGAACATAAAATGCACAGAACCTGTTCTAATGAGCCATTAACTAGCAGCTCTCCGTTGTTTTGAATCTGTGTAAGTGTAGGGAAGTTTCATTGGTCTCTGTGTTAAGCATTAGCTCATGGAAAACCTGAGCTATGTTGAGATTGTACTAGGGTAGTGCTGAATCCAGTCCTCAGATTTCTAGATTAGCTGTGCTTCATGTAAAATAGGCTGTTTGGGTTTTCTCCCCCTTCCTCTTTTGAGACACTTAAATTCTTCTATATTTTAATATTAGCAAAATTTGCAGGCCTCACCTTGGTTAGCATGGAACTGGTACCGCCACTCACTGCTGCTCTTACCTCCTGGATTGGGCCCCTCCTCCTGCTTCACACAGTGAAACAGTGGCTCTCTGAGGAAGAGCAGGAAGGTAATGGTGTCACCTGGGCCCTCATGTGTGCCAGGAGTGACTCATAGGGACTCTGGGGTGGCAGAAGTGACAAGAAGCCAACAAGTTCTAAGTAGGCCACAGAAAGCTAATGGACCAAACCCTATGGTCAACAACCTCTGACTGATTTACAGCAACTTTCAGGAAGGTCAAGTTGCCAGATTACCGTATTTCTCAAGGGTCTAATGGCTTTTCTGAACCAGGAGTAGTCTATATACATCCAAGTAGGTATTATTATTATATATATATAAACCTTCATAACAGCAATAATTCAGAGTTTGCTTGTTTTATTCTTCCCTCCTCATTGCCTTTTCTTTTTCTATTTAGGTTGCAAGCCTAAGGGCCGGGACGGTGTTATTTTTTATTGATATTTAAGCTGCTCTCAGAGCTTTTCCAGCAAAAGAGTGGGATATAATTGCTTCAAATAAATACATACAGTAAATGAATGAACATATGACTGCACCATCATAACCATTCAACATAATGTGCCGGAACAATTGTGTTCTACTGAGCTGGACCATTGGTTCTTCTAGCATAGTACTGTCCACCCCAGGGGTAGCCAACTTGGCAGCTGTTGGAAAAGATGTCCCCTCACCACTCACCATTGGCCATGCTGGTAGGGATTGGTGGGAGACTTAACCAACAACACCCAGAGGGCACCACCATACCCTCCAATATTCCTCAGATAAAAATTGGAACATTTCTCATTCCTCCCACCCCGCAACTGACCCTTCTCGACCCCCCATTTTTGTCCCCCCCCGAACATTTCCATCAACAGGACATAGCACACAACACCCTCCACCGTTCTGAGAAACCTCCTTATTCACAATTTTATTTGATATTTTGTTAGATTTACAAAAAGAAACACACATCAATAAATAAATTTTAGAAAGAGGCAAGTTTGGATGCTGATGAACAAAGCGTTCCTTTAAAAAATCAAGACTCCTTCAACTCCACTCCACTCCTCCATTCTTCCCGTCCAGGGTGGCCCTAATCCTCAGAGCTGTTGTGTCATGTGGGGTTGGTGGTTGGTGGCAGCAGCCTCTCTTCCTCCTTTCCCCTCTCCAGCACCCACTTTGAGCTGCCCAAGGAAGGAGGCTGCAGAGGCAACAGGATGCTTCTTCGCAGCCACCACTGCTGCTCAGGACAAGTGTTGGCTCCTCCTCTTCCTTGGTAGTGGTGGCACTGGCAGAGAAATAGGGACATCCTGGGATTGAACTGGAAGCTGGGGTGGCTTTTGTAATTCCGGGACCGTCTCGGAAAATAGGGACACCTGGAGGGTATGCACCACATTGATTACCCCTAGTCTACACAGCCAGCAACAGTTCTTCAGGGTTTTAGAGAGGCTTCTGTCCCCAGCCCTATATAGACATACTGGGAATTGAACCTGGCATCTTTAAGAGGCAACATAAATAGCCTGCCACTGGGCTATGTCCTTCTGGAACGGCTCATACCATATTTATCAAGAAAGAGGTTTATAAAAATGCATAATATTAGTCATGCACAAAAGACTTGCTTTTAAAACAGTGGAAAAACGTGACCATGCTCAGAAAAACAACAACTCATCCTTTGTCTTCCTAACTGGATGCGTGTTGCTAAGAACTTGAACTGACCCAAGCTGATACTAACCGCTAATATTTCACCACATTTCCAGTCCTCCAGCAGGCTGTTATCTTTAATGAGAAGATTTTCAAAAGGTCGGTGGACTCTAGATGTTTTTCTGAATGCCTTGTAAAAAGAAGAGAAAAGTTGAGACCTGCCTCATTCCATCAGATCTTGGCACGTTCCACTCCAGTGTGCTGCGTCTCTGCCTGGAGACCCTTTTTTTTTTGTTACACTTACTCCCAGCTCTATGACATGGAGCGCCCTGCTGAAACTGGGTCACTTTTTGTGCGATGGAACTACAATTCTCAGGGCTGAAAGGCCGCCATTCCACTTGAAATAACTTTCAAAGCACAAAGAAAGAGAATTTGGAGCAATACCTAGTGGGATTTAAAAAAATAAAAAAAACCCTCTCTATCTGACATTTGAACAGTCAGTGCCCCGTGCTGGTTTCGTTTTGCAGTCGTGGGTATTTTCCCCCTACTGCTTCCATTTGAAAGAGGGGAGAAAGAATTACTATTATACCAGAATTTTATACAGTGTAATATAGATGTTTTTTCCCCTTTTGACATTCACCACAGTCTTGCCCTTATTCCAGCTCAGTATATATATTTTTACATCCCTTAAGAGAACAAGTAGTAGATCATTGAGAGTTAGGGCACAGACCTCTAAAGAGTAGGAAAGTGGGTCACTAACCATTCATTATATGTTCCCGACCTGATCTGAGTCAAAGTTGAATCTTTGAGATTCCCCTTCTGCTGAGCTTTTGCACAGAGAGTGGTACTGAGTCGGTGTCACTTAAAAGCCTATTAGAACTGGCAACATCATCCTGTCATCCCCTCCTGTAGCTACTCCAGCAGGCAAGCAGGGGTTAGAATGCTGTAGGTGTACTGGCATCCTGGATGAGACCAGCTGGCCTGGGCTGTACATCTCTGCCCAGCACACCTCAAGTCCCTCTCAGATGTTTCCTTGCATCTGCAAGTGTGTTCTGGTGGCGAATGGGCAAGGATATCACCACAGGAGTAGCAATAATTAGAATCATATAACCACAGAGTTTGAAGGCACACAAAGAGACGCCTACTCACCCGCAATGGTGATGATGTAAATCGGGGGTGGAAAATTTCAGGGAGGGATAAAAGGCAACCCTCCAGTAATCTCTGTCTGGCCCTCATGACTCTCCAAGCTGTGTGCCTCAATGGAACTGCTCTGGAGCCTCCCCAAGTGCTTGTGCCGGGCGGAAATGTGTTCTCACATTGTGATAATGTCAAAAAGCGGCAGTACATTGTACCGTTCAAAGTTGGATTTAACTCTTTATTAGCAAGAACACAATCTACACAGCCTTGGCTCAGTGTCATCTAATTAGCACAACAGCTCATCCTTGGTAGGTCTTGCCCCAGGAATCAGCTGCCGAGACTAAAAGTCTCCACCTCCCCACAGCCATCTAAGTTCCTTCCTCTCCAGGACTTTCCCCAAGCAATTGGAGAGTGCCTACATCCAGCCTGCCACTGCTGTGCCCATTCCAGCCCTCTTCTGGTACTAGGAGATTGGGGAAGAGCTTATTGCATCTCTGCCTCTTAGTCTCCCTCCTCCCACTTTCCCGCTTTGGCTTCTGCCTCTGAGTCTGCACTTCCCACTGCCACAGACTCCCCCAGCTCACTATGCCCTGTTTCCCCTTCAGCTTCTGACACCTCCTCTTCCCAATCTTCTCCCTCTTCTCCCTGTGGCCACTCATCATTGTCCCACTACCACTTCCTGGGCTCTGAATCTTCTCCCCCTGGTGGTTCTCCAGCTCCAGACAGTCCATGACAGATAATGCCTCTTGCTTGCCTAGCTGGAGGAAAGAGACATGTGTGTCCAGAATCCTCTGACTTTTGCTCAGGTGGAATGTAACCTACTGTACAAAGGTAAATGTTGCATCTGCTGGTCCACCCACTTTTCACCTCTGGACCCATCAGCCACTTGCATGCATCCCCTCAAAAGTTGCTCATGGGGAAAACATGGCCCTTGGACTGGTGTAAAGAGCATTGTTTTGATCCTCCCATGCCCCACATTCTCATGACACTGTATCCACAGATTTCTAGAATATGGCTGAGCTTCCAAGTGTGGTTGCTTGGACTGGACACATCTAGGGTCCACAGCATCTGTTACATTCTACTGTTAGCTGTGCATAACTTGTGGTGTTGAAGCTTTTCCTACCCCTGGATGCTGAACAAGTTGTGCCTGCCAGAAAGCCATCCTCTGACCAACACAAAATAGTCGGGTTCTCCATCACTGTTTTAAGAGTACAGCTTTACATGTAAAATGTGAATGCAGCAAACTGGTGTTTGAAATGATGTGCATTATACAAGTAAACTGAGATTAGCTGCATCTCTCTGTTGAGTGCACACCTGCCTTAAAGCCACTTCATATTTGTGCAATACAAGCATGTGAAATGGTGCAAGTTCTCTGTCCTCTGATCTACAGGATCATGGCAGAAGGTGCCAGCCTGTTCTCACAGAGTCCAGCCACATACCTATGGGGAACCCCTAAGCAGGACAGGAGCACAACAGCACTTTTCCCACTTGTGCTCTGGGTCACACTGTCTCCTTTCTGACTTTGCCTAATGCCTTCTGCCAATCCAAAGCCATAAAACATCTCCTTGGGGTCATCACAGCAGCCATTTTCTATAGTGCTAATCTCAGAGTATTTGCTTAATTCCATTTGGATTTCATTATAATGTATTTAAGAATCAACTCTGTCTGTGCCTAGAGATTTTCAATGAGGGCTGCATTAATCTCTTAAGAAGGATTAACAGCTGTAGACAGATGTATTCATCGGAGCTAATTTTAAAATACTGTCTCTTATATTATTCACCATTAGCCGATAGAAACACTATCCATCAAATGAAAAAAAAGGTATGGTTACTATGGATTTGGGGTGGGAGGGATAAATGGTGGCAGAGTAAAGGAAATGATGTTTCTGAAAAATCAAACATAGGAGGAATATGTTGGGGCATGGGAGAAAGAAGTTAATTATAATCTTGATCTTAGGGATATGGTATAATTATACTTAACACTAATTGTAGGCATAGATTGGTTACTGTAAGAAGCAGAGTTCACCAAACAACCTACTACTTGTGCAGTGGTTAACATCATTAGTTTCAACCTGGAACATGTGGAGCTGTTATCAAACTAGAAAGTTGCAGGCAGTGCCAGCTTCAGAAGATTCAAAGCAGCAGTTTGCAACAAGCAGAATGTCAAACCCGGTGAATCAGATTTCACAGAGCCAGCAGGTAGAAGAGATTTGGCCCAGGCCTTTTCCAACTCATTGTGCAACGGAAGAAAAAGAGAGAGAGATCATCATAACCTTGCAATATCTCCCCAAAGAACCAAATTGGGAACTTATCACAACTTGCCATGTGATCAAGCTGGGTAGAGATTTTCAGAGAGTTCATTGTTGCGCTCTGACCAATTAATTGGTCAATTACTTAGCAGCAGAGAAGGATGAAAGAGAGCAGATGAAGCTGGAATGGGCAGTGAAAGAGCCCATTGGTGGGCAGCAGAAAGCCCAGGCAAGCTGCTCTATTTGTGTTCTGGGATGAAGCCCATAGTCAACGACCACATCAATGAATCAATTAATACTTTCATCAGGGTTATTTGTTTCCCTGGAATTTTAGCTCATGCTCACCTTCTCCCACGAATGGCTCTATGCTGGTAGCAATCCAAAAAATATCATGGACATAATGATATGTGATTATTATTTTGTTAAAGTGATGGGTGTGCAGGTGTTTCTCACCCCTCCCCTTTGCTTAAAAGGCTTCAATTCACAGCCCATTGCTCCACTCCCCAAGTATAACCGATTGCCCATTATGTCCACTGAAGCAACGTTTATGATTCCTTGAAGAACTTTCCCCATTTACTCAGCATAAGATCAGTTCCACTTATATTTGCATTGCATTGACTTTTACTTTTCACTGGTGCAATAAGATACATAAGATGCAGTTCCACCATATAAAGCAGATGGTTCCATGCACATTAATGCAGATACTCTGTAATAGAATATCAGTCCTTTGATAGGCAGATTGGTAGTTAATAGCCCCCCCAAAAAGCTGATGCAAGTTAAATAACAAGAGATAGATGTGAATCTCTCTGTGTTGGAAGAAAATACTCAGAGTGAGGAGGCCTCTCTAGCTGCAGGGAAAATTGGGACACTTGGAGGGTGTGTGGCCATCACTACCTCTAGGGGGAGTCGATCCTTCAGTTTAACTATGTGCTTTGTGAAGAAGTACTTTTGTCTATTCTGAATCTTCTAGCATTCAGCTTCATTGGATGGCCTTGAGTTGCAGTATTGTGCAAGGGAGAAACACAGAATATATAAACTACAAATATAAACTACAATGCATGTTATAAGAAGAAGGAGGGTAAGAGTTAGTTTGGGGCAGGGGTGTATTACCATACTTTAAAAAGTTTTTAGGATTACAGTGGTACTTTGGGTTACAGATGCTTCAGGTTACAGACGCTTCATGTTACAGACTCCGCTAACCCAGAAATAGTACCTCGGGTTAAGAACTTTGCTTCAGGATGAGAACAGAAATTGCACCGCGGTGGCACGGTGGCAGCGGGAGGCCCCAATAGCTAAAGTGGTACCTCAGGTTAAGAACAGTTTCTGGTTAAGAACAGACCTTCAAAATGAATTAAGTTCTTAGCCCGAGGTACCACTGTACTTTAGATCAGTAGTGAGGAACTTGCTTCCTGCAGGCTTAATAAGGTTCAGCATAGCTCCCAATTGGGCTTGCAAAGTCATTTTCCACAAAGTACTGACATCTGCCCTGCACCTGATGTTATATATGATTCCAGGAGAGATGCAACTATGGAGGTGGCCACAAAGGAATAATCAGGAGTTAAGTGAGCCCCTGATTGTTCCTCAGCAGGTGGCACCCCCATCAGCTGATTGGTGTTGACAAAATGCCCCACAGCAATAGGGAGCTCCCCACTGGGAATTCTCAAGTGCAGCCAAAAGGAGTTTGCTCTCTATTGAAGTAGTGTGCACTCAAAACACTTCCTAAAATGGAGCTTTTCTTCCTGCACAGAGTCTTAAGTTTAGACATTCCAGCCTAGGGAATATTAAAAATAAAGAAAGGATTATTAATTGGTCAAGAGCCAATTTCATTTTTTTAAAAAATTCTTCTTCTTCTTCCCTTTGCTATTTTATAAAAAGGCAGCACAAAGTTTCTATTCCAGAAATCTAGGTACTAAATGCTTTTCGTTCAGGTGCTCTGAATTCTCATACCTCCTTTTCTAATAAGCAATTAACCTTTGAGTGTGAAGAAATCCCCTCCAGTCCAGTCAGATGCCGGCTCATTCAAATAACTCATCCCACTTTCTGATTTGAAAAGGATGTGCAACCCATGTTGTGATCTCTTGTAATCAGTCTCCCTGGGGCAGGCACCCAGCCGACAGAAGTTAAACCACAGGAAACATGACTGGGATGGGTATGATCTGTGATGGAGCTGGCAGCGGGACAAAAATACAGAGAGATTGTTTGTCTTGCCACAATGCATGAAAAGAACCCTCCTTTCGGACGTTGCCAACATGTTTCTACAACTCTGGAGACAGCCAAGATGTAATAGCTTAACCACGAAATGTGCAACAATGAGATTATTCATTAAATAAGGAGGGTGGGGTGGGGGAATATAGAACCATCCCACAATGGCCAAATTGTAGTAGCTCTCAGATGGATAAGCAGAGAGATTCCATGGAGATGAGGCAGAAATTAGGTGCAATGGCACATACCTCTTTTACTTCTAATGGTCAGCCTCATCCCCTGTCTCTGGACCCAGTGATATGCAGCACGAGGCTGCCTTCAGAAGTCTTCTAAAAGTCAAATATTTCATTGACTTGTGATGGGAGGGCATTCCACAGGGTGAGCACAACTATCAAGAAGGCCCTCTGCCTGGTTCCCTGTAACCTTACTTCTCACAGTGAGGGAACTGCCAGAAGGCCCTTGGAGCTGGATCTCACTGTCTAGGCTGAATGATGGGGGTGGAGATGCTCCTTCAGGTATGCAGGGCCAAAGCTGTTTTAGGCTTTAAGGCCAGCACCAACACTCTGAATTGTGCTCAGAAACATATCATGGGTTCTCCAGATGCCCCCCTGCCAATTTGGGGAGGGGACATGCAGGGGGAGGAGAGGGAGAGAAGGTTCTACTGCAATCGTGGAAGGTCCTTGCATGGGACTTCCCCTTCTCTGCAAATCAATATGAAAGAATTTGTTGTTTAGAAGTGCAGTTCTTAGAAGCTTATGTATATATTTTTTGTATGAATGACTTCATTCTACAACACAGGGGTACACAATATGGTGCCCCATCAACCTCAGCCAGTGTGGCCATCATTCAGGGACAATGGGATCTGAAGTCCATGACATCCAGAGGGCACTATGTTGGCGATCACTGAACTAGCATCTTCAGTTAAAATACCCCAAATTAGAGAGCAAGGAAAGATGTAGGCAATGGATAACAGAGTTTGACTTTGAGCAGTAGCATGGTGCACCCTGAGTCATTACAAATAACCCCCTGTTGTAACAAAAACATAATTCCAACTACTGAATTGAAGCTATAAATGTCTCGCTCTATACTAAACCCTACACACTGTGAATGTGGTAGAGTGGAAGTTGAATCATTGCTGCAGGTCCTGTCCCTCAACATCATTATCCCTCACCTCCGGGTATAAGACAGTATATAAATTCAATTAATAATAATAATTCATCCACTAGATTGTGTCTACAGACTCTCTATGCCTTACAAAATTATGGCTTTTCTGCACAATTGGGGACCCTGGAGTTTACTCCCATAAGATATATTATTGGACACTGTAAGGTATGCTTGTCTTTGCCACCTAGTGGCCCAAAGGCAAAAGTGTTTCTTTGGAAAAGTTGAAACCGAGCATGCTCTATGCCTGTACTTTAAGGGGGAGTTTCCAAGATAGCTGCCAGATTGAGAACCTAGGGCTTTCTGATCAGAAGGTTGGCGGTTTGAATCCCCGTGACAGGGTGAGCACCCGTTACTTGGTCAAAGCTCCTGCCAACCTAGCAATTCGAAAGCACGTCAAAGTGCAAGTAGATAAATAGGTACCGCTCCAGTGGGAAGGTAAACGGCGTTTCTGTGTGCTCCTCTGGTTCGCCAGAAACAGCTTTGTCATGCTGGCCACATGACCCGGAAGCTGTCTGTGGACAAACGCCGGCTCCCTCAGCCAGTAAAGCGAGATGAGTGCCACAACCCCAGAGTCATCCGTGACTGGACTTAATGGTCAGGGGTCCCTTTACCTTTATCTTTCTTGCTTCATCTTACTGGTGTACCCTACATACATTATAACCATCAACTTAATTAGCTTTAATAGCTAATTAGACAAATTAATGAAGAATAAGACTATCAGTAGCTACTAGCCATGGTCATTATGGCTGGTTTCAGGGCTAGTTCTTAATACAAATGGCAGGCAATCACAGGTGGAGTGCTGTCAGATCCTGCTTTTGGGCTTCCCAGAGGCAACTGGTTAGCCACTGTGAGAGCAGAATGCTGCTCTAAATGGGCTTTTCACCTGATCCAGCTGGGCTCTTCTTATGTTGAGTTCTTGTAATTTATTTTGACGATCTACGCCCTTTCCTCTTCTCTTGTCTCTGCTATGAGCTACTTTAGCCTGAATTGCCGGACAATTAATTTTTGGGGGAGAGGGCTGGAGGCAGGAAGTCACACGCCCCTTGTTAGTTTCCTTTGTTTCCCCTCTTTATTTAATCACAGCCAGCCTTGCAGTTGGTCATTTCATCATCTCACAGTTGGTTATGTAATCCGAGCCAAACTTCCATTTGGTTCTCTTTCGAAAGGCTTGCCATATGCAAATGGTTAATGTCCTCTCTGTCTTCCTCCTCATGCCTGCAGAAGCAGGAACATTAGCAGGTAAAACAAAACAAAACCCTGGTGCCTTCAAATAACAGAAGCAGAGAAAATGCCTCCCTCCTCTCTCTCCATATATATTTACCCCTGTGATTTTATAACGCCAACTTCCAGCCAAAATGCCTTTGGGAATGGAGAAGGGGGGGGGGGGAATGAAATCCTCCACAAATCTTTATCCTTCTCATCACCACATTGAAGAGAAACTGCTGCCTTTTGAACTATGTCGTTTCAGAAATTCCTGGCCTAGTGTGTCATCCCTTTATCAATCACGCTGTGCAAATCATCCTGTCTGCAGTCTTGCTCAACCTCCTGACGTTGGGGGGGGGGGGGGAGCAGCTTTGTTATCTAAACTTTCCCCCTGCTCTCTAGTCAGGCTGCTTGCAGAGCATGAATGCCCAGCTTCATTCCTAAGGGGATGTTTCTGTCTCACTCCTGCAGAGTGCTGTTTTGCTCCCCTAATAGATCATCTGATCAGACACCGGCGCAATGCGCTGTCAAGCTGTTTTCGCTTGCTTGCCGTGGCACAGTTAGGGAGTAGGACCTGACAACCAGTGTTCCTTTTAAAAAACTATTCTTCAAAAGAGAAAGGGGGAAAGGGGGGGGAATGCTTTAGATGTATGAAAAGAACACAAGTGTCAGGAACAGAGCTTCATGTGGATAGAGAGGTTGGGCCACAACTTTGGATGGCCCACTTCTTTAGTAGCCCCCTACTAAGGCTACAGACAATGTTTGTGCATTCATATTTTCAGTTTCAGAGGAGGGGGGTGCACTCTTCTCGGAAGATGTCTTACCTCTCTTAATTTTCTTTTTCATGCCTGCTCACAGCCCAGTTTGCCACTGCTCTGCTGCCAGCCCCTACCCCGCAATTGCAAGCAACTTTATTCTCATTCACGAGATGGTCCTAGCCAATCAGGGAACATGCAGTCAGAATGATAATGTCACAACATTATGTAGCTCATCTAACTTGGTATCATTACGCCACTGAGTGCAAACTAAGGCGACTGTTACAGCTTGTGATTGTATGACTCTCTGTGGCTCATACCCATCATGATAAACCCATCATGGGACCCTAACTCTCCTAGTTTGGTACAGAAATTAGAATTTGACCCTGCTGACCTACAGAGCTCAACATGACTAACTTTCTATATGTCAACCTACCATACAAGGACAGCACAAAGCAAAAACAACAAATGTTGTCCTGAGCTTCTTGGAGGAAAAGAAGCCTACAAATGAAATCAATTAGAAGCTATACTATTTATGTGGCAGGTGTATAGATGATAGATAGATAGATGATAGATAGAAGATAGATAGATAGATAGATAGATAGATAGATAGATAGATAGATAGATAGATGATAGATGATAGATAGATAGATATAGATAGATACAACCGCTCTGGAGTCTGGAAATTAAGCATTAGTTCTTTGAATTAAATAAATGCACCCAATTTCCTACTTTCAGAGTTCTGCAGAATTCTGCCTCTTTTCTCTCTTCATCCTTATAGGTCTTCATATCACCTGTGTCCTCCTTCTGGATTACTTGCGTATCTAGAATGTTGTTTCTAAGGCCCGCTGGGCTTTTAGGATCATTGAGTTCTGGCACTGTTATCAAAGTGCCTTCTCTCCTATGCATGGTCTACTGAACTTCCTGAGCTCATCTATAAACCCGCTAATTCCCCTCCCCAAAGACCCCCTTCTGCTGTGCTGCACACAGCATATGGAGTTGACACAGAGCTCTTCCAATTTTATGAGCAAGCCTGACTGACACAGCTGTGTGCCTTGCACATAATACAGCCTGTTGCTGGAGCACTTCAAACAATATTTCAAAAAAGGGGGGGGGGAGTCTGAAGCTTCTACTCAAAGAGCATTGAGGTAATAGAGATCTAGGGAGACAAAGCAAAGATCTCTTGGAGGCTATGTCATTTGCTTCTCCAGTTCTCAAGAACTCTCTCAGTTCACAATGACAGAAATGTTCCTTACTCTGTGAGGGAGAGATAGGAGTACTTGGTGTTTGAATGTCAGTGTGGAGTAGAGGTTAGAATGTTGGGCTAGGACCTGGGAGACCAGGGTTCAAATCCCCACTTGGGCATGAAGCTCGCTGGGTGACCTGGGGCCAGTCACTGCCTCTCAGCCCAGCCTACCTCACAGGGTTGCTGGGGGGATTAATTGAGGAGGAGTGAGAAACATGTTTGACCCATTGAGCTCCCTGGAGAAAAAGGTGGGATATAATTGAAATAAATGAACTAAGATTGAAATAATGTGACTAGATCAGCCCTATCTATGGACCACCAGGACCATGGAGCTCACACATCATCTTCATTTATTTATTTATACCCTTCCTTTTTCCCTGACAGGAACTGAAGGCAGCTTCCAGATAAAATAAGAATAGCTAAAAATATAGATTAGAAAAACTATTAAACATTAATAGAATTAGGTGTGTGTGTGTGTGTGTGTGTGTGTGTGATGTTATGTTAAAAACATATAGATAGTGTAATTACAATAAAAACAGCATGGCACCAACCCTTTAATTAAAAGCAGTCAGTTCCCCAAAACCTGTTGGAATAAGGAGGTCTTCACTTGCCAGTGAAAGGACAACAGGCCAGTCTAACTACTGGGGGGGGGGGGCGTTCCAAAGTGTCTGTATAACTGTGTCTGTAATAACTGTGTGATTCCTAAGAGTGGTTCCATAGGGCTCCTCCAGTCATGGCAAAGAAGCTAAAACGCTGCCTCTATGTTGGCTCAATTGTTGGCCAAGTAGAAGAAAGGTATTCACAAGCACCCATTTCCTCTTCATCCTGCTCAGCTGTGCAGCGGGGCAAAATCTCCTCTCATCTGCCATACACCCTGCAGCAAGCAGCACAATATGGTGAGAGCTTTTAAAAAAAGAGTGAGAGAGTTCATTGGCTCTTCATGGCTCCTCCTTCCTTGGACTTCCTGTTGCATCTCTGTCACCATGGCAACTGGACTGTAGTTCGCCCTGCCAATCACCTGTTTTGTACAACCTGGAGGAGTGTGTGTTGGGTGATAGAGATGGGGGGGAGCAGAATCTGGATCCTTGCACATGCGCAATACAAGTGCAATCCCAGTTCACCCCATGGCAGCAGACAAGTGCTGTTGTCTTGTTTGAATACAATTCTGCACCCACTGACCTATTTCTGGAGACTCTGAAACCCTAAGGTGGTTATAAGAGCAAGCAAAGGAGAGGTCATGTTTCTCCCACCCAGCAACCTGTTTTATCTCACACGAGGACTGTAAGAATGATCCCATTGCCATGGAAAAGAGAGTTATGTCTTCATTCACGGTGCAACTGAACAAACATAGCTCAAATAAGACACTTTGTTTGAGCTCTCTTTATCCACTTGTATAAAGAGAGGTAAGCCCTCTTAGAGCAGAACCAGATGGCTTAAATTTGGTCAGCAAGTGTTTTGTTTCCACAAAATATCACACGACGACTTTGAAAACCCCATGGTCCAGATAGCCCACAGGCTATTCAGGCCACAGGCTTGGCTTCCCATGGTGGGCATTGGGGAGCTCCTGTGGAAAGGGAATCTGCCTTTACATAGGACACATGATGCACTCTCCATTATACACAAGAGTGACCAATGGAGTGTGGGGAATGGCTCTCTGGTTATCCTTTTTAGACTCAACATCCTACCAAGGTATACATTCAGAACAAGAGATCAAAACTAACCGCTTATTCCATGGAATACTGAACCTCTGCTTGTTTATTCTTCTTATCTGGTGATCACTTGTAGCCGAGTAATATTGTCTTCCATAAACATAGTTTTAACAGTGAGTCCATAAGTGACCATGGAGGCCAATTCTAGATCCACACATTCTTCCATAGTAGGGACATAGGTTTCCGGGTGGGAGTTGATCATGGTGAGGGTATGCCAAATGTGCCTTCCTCTTAGCTCGTTTCTCCCTTTCATCCTGAATTTGAGCATCTTCAAAGCCTATGACACCTTTGATAAAGGCTGTTCTCCAATTGGAGCACTCACAGGCCAGTGTTTCCCAGTTGTCAGTGTTTATACTACATTTTTTTTTAGATTTATCTTGAGAGAGTCTTTAAACCTCTTTTGTTGACCACCAGCATTACGCTTTCCATTTTTAAGTTCGGAATGCAGTAGTTGCTTTGGAAGATGATAATCAGGCATCCAAACAACATGACCAGTCCAACAAAGTTGATGTTGAAGAATCATTGCTTTGACACTGGTGATCTTTGCTTCTTCCAGTACATTGGCATTAGTTCGCCTGTGTTCCCAAGTGATG
This sequence comes from Podarcis filfolensis, assembly GCF_964270895.1. Classification (NCBI taxonomy): domain Eukaryota; kingdom Metazoa; phylum Chordata; class Lepidosauria; order Squamata; family Lacertidae; genus Podarcis; species Podarcis filfolensis. The sequence goes on from NC_139604.1 coordinate 110,711,329, forward strand.
TGTAATTTTTTTTTTTGGAGACACTGCTGATGGAATCTTTCAAGGAGGTGGAGATGGTGTTTATATAAGTTAATACGTATATATAAATGCTTGTTTATTAACAACTAAACAAACCTGTCTTACCTCTTTACCTTTAGTTCTGCATATGGCTTTGTTGTATTTCACATTGCAATGTATTCAAAGTGAACTATCAGGCCAGTAACGATTTTCAAAGTTGCCCTCAGGTAGAAAGTACAGTGGGCAACCATTCAGCTGAGGTGTGCTTGAGCCCATTGAGTTAAGAGAGTATATTTTTGGCCAGGATTGAGGCCCTTTTAAAAAGTATTTTCTGATTGGTGTTAGGCTAGGCTAGCTTTGAAAATGTTGACCTTTGCACGGTTCTGGAACAGAATTGTTAGCACATACATATTTCAGGCACAAAGTTAGCATATACATATTTCAGTTCAACATATACATATTTCAGTTTTACTTGGCATGTACATATTTAGACTATTTAAATTTTTAATTGTTTTTTTTAAGTATTTATGAAATAGTGTGGCTTTTAGCAGTATCTGTTTTTAAATTCATGTTGTGAGTGGGTCCTCTGCTAGGAGAAAGGCAGAATAAAAATAAAATGAATGAATGAATGAATAAACATAACATTTAATCTTGTCTCACTCCATCACACAACAATACTTGCAGAAACTTTCAAAAACAAAGAACACTAAGGAAGGAAAGTAGATGGTGCCTAGGACTTCAGGAATCTAAAAATCCTGGAGATCCAGGTTTTTCTAATTAACTTCCTGGTCCCTGGAGGAGGATGGTTTGAAATCATTTGGGGCTAGTTACACATGCTAACATGGATTCTCTGTTTCTCCTCCAAGTCTGTGTAACTGATCTCCTTTCCACTTCTCAAAGCACTCCCAGTTCTTCATGCATATATAAGGAAAGTGTCACTTGTAAAACGTAACACTCGCAAACAGTTAATAACACCCGCCATCCTGAGAAGTAACTATTTAATAGATCCTATTTGGGAAGCAAAAACAGAATGAATTTGGATATAATCCCGCTATTCATGGCTTGCTTGTGAATAGCCAATGAAGGCAATTGTAAAACGAAGCTGTAGGCTGATGGCTCATGGCTGGGATCATCATAAGTAAATAAATATACAGTGTGTGTCTCTCTCACACATTTGCCTTCATCCGCTTGCTAAACAGCACATTTCTCTCTCTCTCTTAATCCACAGTGACTTAAAAACAACAACCACATACAGCCATAAGAGCAATTCATTGTAACTGCTGGTGATGGGAATGTGTTGGAAGGTTGTATAATTTCCACTGACTTCAGGAAGGCAGTAAAATGCCATTCATGGGGGCTCTACAATGTAATTTTATTTTATTTTTAATGGACATCCACACTGCAGTTGAAGGGAAGGTTTATTAGGTTTATTAGGGATGGACAACTCAGCCTATTTTTGTGCCATGACAGTTTTACATGTGCTTAATAATAATATTATTGAGGTTGTACTCAATAATAGGTCAATTCCCATATTTTGTGGATTTAAGAAAATAAAAGAATTTGTATTTAAACTGGATGTGCTTCTCCCTGAACCACAATTTTTGAATGTATCATTTCCCTTAAATATATATATTTTTTGTATGCATTCCAATGCATTTCTCCCTAAAATATGCATTTTTGTATGCATGCACTTCTTTAAAACAAAACAAAGCTACATCTTGAAAAGTGTGCAATGCAACTGATCACATCATTTTGATCTATATATAAACCTGGGGATCACAGATTCAGTCAGTTCACTCTAAAATGTGGACCAAATGGATTTCTGCTCTATATTGCATGCAGAAGTGAAGTAGTCTACCACATTGATCTCCCAGCCTCAGATTCTTCAGTCTGTAAAGATGGGACTGAAATGGCAACTGATTTCAAATTGTAAATCAGCATTTACCCTCACTAGGTCATTTGGGTCCCATTTTCACAGCACTTTGTACATTAAAAAATGCTACCGGTGCAATTAGTAATAAACTTTTAAAGCATATGGCCAGTGACTCATCTTCATATCAAAAATCCATTACAGGAACTGACAAGGGATTCCCTCAAAGGCTCCCTTGAAGATGCCCCTTTGAAAATAGGCAGCCTGAGATAGTTAAGTTGCTGAGCTGGGAACAGGATGGGGGCAGGGAGTCAAAGGGCAAATGCCCATTGCTGTTACAGGAACTTGAAGTACAACAGAACTGAGGTTGGAAGCAGGTGCAGGAGAGTTGTCTCAACCCAGCCTCAGTTATATCCCTCTGTTCCATTCTTAGAGTCAACTCATAGGGTGCTGTCGTACAACAGAGCATGCCATTTCCCTATCTGGCACAGTAGCGGAGAAACTGTGCCCTTTCAAGTTGCTGAACTCCATCTCCCATCAGCTCCAGCCAGCATAGCCAGTAGTCAGGGGGGATGAGAGTTGCAGTCTAGCAACATTTGGAGAGCTGCAGATTCCCCATCCCCTAACCCAGCCCAATGTTGTCCTCTCTCACTTAGCTGTTGCTCTCCAGGGTCTGTTCTGCACCACCTCTTACTTGATCCTTCCAAGTGGGGTTGAACCTGAAACCTTCAACCAGACTTCCAAATGGAAGGTTGACTGGCCAGTAGTTAAACCAAAGGCCAACAATTCAGCCTGCATTTCCACACACATCCTAGGCTTACAATTGCTCAACAAAGAATATTGGGGAGGGCAGGGGGAAGCACAAAGTCTCAGTTTCTTGCTTTGAGCAAAAGAGTTGAGACAACTGTTCGGTGCCCGAGGATCCTCCCTTGGTATATGCTGCACGAATTCACACCATCTGTTTTTCCTAACATTTGGGGTTTGTACTAGTGTGTTTTCCAGAGTAATCGGATCTGCCACATGAAACGGAGAACTGTCATTGTCCATCTGCCCGTTTCTGTGTTGCACGGCGATTGGAAGAGAAACTAATAGGTGGCAGTCTTATGATTGCTACTCATTTGCAGGTAGAAACATGCCTTTTAGTGCAGAAGGAACTAATGTCAGAAAAGCAACCAGAAATAGATCAATTTCTAGGCAGCCCACAAAAGTGTTGTCAGCCAAATTGTCTGCTGGGGAAAAGAAAAGATCTCAGCCTTCAGGATATAAACACATCAGTTATGGAATCTTGAGAATTATACTCAGTAACATTCAAGTGCCACACTGATGCCATGTGTCCAACTTAAATAAGGGAGATTACTGTTCTGATCTGTTTCATGTAGTCACAGTGTGGAAAGTCATGCTCTTAGGCTGCAATCCTATGCACACTTACTTGAGAGTAAGCCCAACTGAACACAGTGGAAATCACTTCTTTTAATTTTAAATTTTAAAATGAAGACAATGAAGGAGCACACAGAAACATGAAAATATTAGAATACCATATAAGTTGGAGGTATATGACATAATAGGCGTTCTTTTTCTCCCTCCTTTTCAGGAAACATGCACAAGATTCCATTGCCAGTCCCAGTTCCACATCTGTGAAATGGTGATAATATAGGGCCATCTCACAAGATGGCTGCTGGGCCAAACACTTGAAAGCAATTTGCAGTCTGAAAGAACTCTGTTAGAGATGGTTCAGCCCACTGCTGAGGGCACAGAGTTCTACATCAGTCTCCCATTCAAACCATCTTCAGCATGAGGACCACATTTCCTTGTGGGCACTATTCTGAGGGTGACCTACCAATGGTGGGTGGGACCAGGGCAAAAAATGGAAGGAGTGACCTATCTGAGGTTTCCACAGACACATATACCAATCAGCATCCTCCATTTGGGTTATCAGTTCAAGGACACAACCTGGCTGGGTCAGAATGTAAATTGGGGAAAAGATTGTGATCTGGGAAGGAAGTGTGGTCTAGAGGAAAGTACCAAGGGGTTCATAGAAAAGCCTTGTGGGCCACATTTGACTCCTTGACCTGAGGTTCACAACCCCTGAGCTATGTCATGAAAGCAGTGCCTCATAAGACTGCACGGCGAGTTCTTTTCTGTTGTCACTTAAAACACACACACACACACACACACACACACACACACTTTTTCTATTTTCTCTGTGTTTGTGTGTGTGTTTTAAGGGGTAGGGGGAATAACTGGGGATGCAATGGTTAAAGAAAGAAGTTTGTTTTTGCATTTAATTTACCTCTCTTGACAGGCACTGTAAAATCGCTTGAGAAACCTTGGAAGGCCGCGCTTTGTGAAAGATATTAAATCTGTCTTGGGAAGTATGGATTCAAAAGGCTGAAAGTCATTTCAGAAGTAGGCATTTGGTTTGGAAAGCTTTGGATCCAATCATACGCCCTATCCTTTCTTGCTTGGTGTTTACTGGGGGGACAGCTAAGCTTTGATATCAGACTTTGCTCTTCAATACAATCATCCCTCTGTAGGGATGCGGCTGGATTAGAAGCCATCGCTTGGCCTGATCAGCTTATTTCATGTCCATACCTCGCAAAGGGCTGTGGAGCTAGAGAAAATGAATTTCATTTCATGTTAACGTGTACAGTTTGTCTTGGAGATTTAAAAACCCGCCGCTTTCCTCAACTTAGAAAAAGAGTCTTTCCTGGAAAACTATTGGACAACTCGGGTAAGATGGCTGTTTGGTGAAAATGAAATTAAAAGAAACTGACATATGTCACTTTTTAAAAAAAAAAAAGTGCAATTTACAGACACATGAAAGGTAATAAATGGGAATTATCCCAGTATTTGGAAACTAGCAGAAATAAATGCTGCAATTTGGAGATCAAGATGAAGCCTCCCCTCTCCAAGAAAAGGGGGGTGTACGTGTCTTAAATGCGAAATTTGCTGGTAAAATGAAGGAAATCCATTACAGAGGGAAAATGTCAGTGGTTAGAACAAGCTGGGCCTAATATGGTAGCCTATTAAGCTCCAATTTATGTGTCCTTATATTTTAGAAGGGCCCTTTCTTTCAAGCTTGCCAGGCAATGATAATATGACACATCAGACAAACAGATATTAGTCCCCTGCATAGCTAGCTCATTTCCTCCTTAGTAGTGAGTGATCATAAGGTTTCCTTAAAACATTGGAACATTTTGTTTCATAGATTGGCTCTGCAGGCAAAGTGAGGGAATGCAGATATATATTTTAAAGTGTTCTATTCCTTCACATCAACGGCAGGCTGAACCCTGGGGTTTCAAAGGGGGAACTCACAGGAACTCAGTTCCTGCATCTCTCAGGTGGCCGCCATTGCCATTCTAAGAGAACAAAGGAGGTGAGGAGCCTCTTTTTCTAGAACCCCTCCCCCCCACTGCTGAACCCCATAGAACAGGCAGGAGCCCATGTCTGTGGGGCAACAAAGAGGTGTAATAAGCAGCCAGGACAACTAAGTACCTGCAGAATGTTTGTACAAGATGTTAACATTGCAACCCCCCAAAATGCCAGCTTGAATCCTACTGAAATCAGAAAGACATTCTTCACCGTATGCATAGGTGTAAGAACAAAAGAAGAGGCCACTGGATCAGGCCAGTGGTCCATATAGTCCAGCATCTTGTTCTCACATTGGTCAGCCAGATGCCAGTGATAAGCACACAAACAGTGCCTTATGGTCCTCAGCATTTCAGAGGTGGGGAGTTTCAGAATTTCTCCACCACCTGGAGAAATTTCAGCAAAATGCTCTTCCTATTTTTCCCCCCTGCCTAAAAATAGAATGAATTCAGAAGTGAATGACGTTTGTCACACTATTGCAAAGCTACCAAACTCTGGATCAGGTTATTATTTAGGCTGTGCACTGGACTCAGCCAAGCCCCAAGCCAAATCAGTTCTATTTTGAGGGACTTGGGCATCAGCCGAGTCTGAGACAGCCATAGATCACTACAGGTTGGGTTGGACAGCCCAGAGTGACCTGGGGTTGTCAAGTGGTGGGGCATCAAGCAGGAAAGAGAGGCAGGCATCTGGTGGGAAAACGCTGTGGAAAGGCCAAGACCTATCTGACTCCTGGCTGCCTCATCCCAGGAGAAAGTAAGACACCAGTGCTGATTGACTCTCCTTCCTATCCTGACACCCTGTCCCTGAATAACCCATGGCATTCTCTCCAGACCAAGGTAGTGGCATAGCGTGGGGGGTGCAGGGGGGGCTGGCCGCACCGGGCGCAACATCTGGGGTTAGGGCAAATCCACGGGTTAGGGGGCGCAAATCCAAGGGTTAGGGGGCGCAAATCCACGGGTTAGGGGGCACAAATTACTTGCCTTGCCCTGGGTGCTGACAACCCACGCTACACCACTGGACCAAGGACCTTCTGAGCCACACTGCTCACTAGCTCCCTCCTGGAGTGTTTTCCCCTGGCTGGAAGTTGTCACTGAACTCCAATGATAGTTATTGCTTGCCAGTACACTATAATGTGCCTTCCACCAATACATCTTTAACCAAGACACCCTAATGTATCTTCCGCCCCAAAACCGTTTTCAATATCGACTGCTGAACCAAATAAGAGAAAAAAGCCATTCAAGGTTAGCAACACTTTTGATTTTTAAAAAGTATTTTATCTTAAAGCTAGTTCTGATACAGCACTTTTTGTGCTATATTTATGCATGGAGGAGAAGTAGTCGTACTGCCAGAGGGATAGCTTCTTTGAAGCTTTTAAGTGCTTTCCAGGGGAGACAAGTGCTACAGCACCAAGGAGTGCAACAGCAGTGTCTCCAAGAGTTTAAGAGGTGTTTTTTTAAAAAATGAAACACTATTTTAAAGGCAAAAAAGCAAGCAAACAAGCAAAGGAGAAAAGGAGAAAAGCATCAAGATTCATGGAATGGAGAGACAATGCAGCCAGGGCCTTAATGTTGAAAAATCTATAAAATGATGATGATGATGATGATGATGATGATGATGATGATGATGATAAGGATAGTTTACCCAGTGCAATCCTTACCACCAGAAGTAAGCTCTATTGAATATAAGGGGCTTACCTCTAGGCAAGTGACATTAGGACTGCAGCTTTAGATAACAGCAGCAGCAGCAGCAGCAACAACAACAACACATTATTTATACCCCACCCATCTGGATGGGTTTCCCCAGCCACTCTGGGTGGCTTCCAACAAAATATTTAAAATACAATAAAATAAAAATACAATAAAATACTGAAGAAGTGGCAGGAAAAATTAATTCCAAGGACAATAATCTGTATTTGGTCCAAGCATCCTGGAAGTAGAGGGAAGGGGTGTCAAGCACACACCCACACACCCCTTTCCATCAGTCAAGGTAAATGTCACTCACCCATCTTGTGTGTCAGATAGGACTTGTCAGGCTTGGATCGACATGCTGCAGCTATTATCACTAACACTCACCATATGCCTCCGAGGAGAGAAAATGTGACATGTGACAGATCAGCACTGATGAACAGGAAAGGATAATGAGAACATGTGCTTTCCATCCCCTGAACCAATGGTCTTTTCATAAAGGGAAGGACAGGAAACCTCACACACTTTTTTAAGCAACACACTCAACCACTAAATAGAAACCTGCATTCCTCATTTTCTTTCCTTTGTTCAATGAAACTAATAGAAAACCATCCTAAAATATAATGATTCCATTTCTATTTATTTGTATTTCTAACAACAACTGTCATCAAACATTTGGGATTTATAGTCCAATTACTCCAAAGTCATACATGAGCATTCCATTCCATTCCATTCCTTCAAGATTCCATTGTCCTACGAAGTCCTACAAGGTAGGACTATTCAGTGTGATCCCAGTTGATATCCAAAATGTCCTCAGAGATTCTTTGATTAAGATGGCCCTATCACCACTGTGGTGGATCTGAGGCAGCCTTCCCAACTCCAGATGTTTTGGACTAAGAATCCCACCAGCCACAGCCAACATGGCCATGATCACTCAGGGGATTTACTCAATTATTCCTAAGTTGGAGCCTACCCTGCTTCTTGGTATGATGAGGAGATGCAGATGATGAAATTGTGAGGCAGCAGCTACAGAAAGACTTGGGACAACTCTGACAGAACACCAGCTAGAAGAGCCTTCACTGTGGTGGCAACAACAGCAAATTGTTATGCACCTGTCCATCGTCATGGTTCTGTCTCCACTCTGACTTGGCCTTGTGACAATGCCGCGTAGACAGCGAGATCTGGGGATACAATGGAATTTAAAGCGAAACCATCGTGAAACCAGTGATTTCGGCTCTCATTGTTGTAACTTGTGGGTACCCAGACCCTGAGATCATCTTCTGAGGCCCTCCTTTGTGTGCCTCTTCCTTGAGAGGTCCGGATGGTGGCAACACGAGAATGGGCCTTCTCTGCAGTGGCTCCCCGTCTGTGGAATGCTCTCCCCAGGGAAGTTCGCCTGGCTCCTTCATTATATACCTTTAGGTGCCAGGCAAAAGCATTCCTTTTAAACCGGGTCTTAGGTTGATCCAATTTATATCCTATGACCCTTTAAAATGTGTTCATGGGGGGGCTATTGGGTTGTTGTACCTATCTTTATTAGTTATTTTGTAGTTTTGTATCTTGATTTTATTATGTGAACCACCCTGAGACCCCTGGGTATAGGGCAGTATATAAATTCTACTACTATATATAAATATATATACTACTATATATAAATTCTACTACTACTAAAACAAAAACAAAAACAAAAAACAGACGCACCAAATAAGTTCAGAACCTATAGCTCAACATTTTTTATTTTAAATTAAAGCAGATGTATTAGAAGGCAATCCAAATCCTAGGCCATGTTGCTGGAGGGGATGGGTTATAAGGCTCTCAGTTGACTACTGGTGGTAGTGGCCGGTGAGTCAGTGTGGGCAGGGCACCATTGCTCTCCCAGCTTCCCAACAGAGTGGGTCACTGGCACTTACCCAGAGAGAGAGGGGTGAGGTGCTTGACAATGTGCATCACCTCTCAGCAGAGCCAATCCAATATACACTACAATGGCGAGGTTCTACCTCCATTGTCTGAGGTCGTACACCTTTGAATACAAGTTGTTGAATTAAAAGTGGGGATGATGTGGTCACACTCAGATCCTACTTGCAGACTTCCCATGGGCATTTGGTTGTCAGTGTGAGAACAGGATGCTGGACTAAATAGGTTTCTGACTGGATCTAACAAGACCTCTTCTTAGGTTAAGTTCTTATAATCTATTTTGCCTTCTATTCCTGCTTTAGACAAAACAGGTACCTCATTTAAAAGATAATAATTCCTGGTACAATTTTTAAAAATATGTGTCATAGAGTAACAAGGGTTCAAAAAGGAGGGGGGCAAAAGCACAGCTCTAGCCTCAAGGACACGACACAGCCTTTCCACAGCCCTGATGTCAACTTCTACTGTTTTTGCTTCTAACACTTTTAAACAGTTGGAGAACAGGAGATTTTGTTTCGAAACTGAGGCAACTCGGTGTCAGAAAGAGTGTTCAGCCTTGTTATGAGGTGCATACCTACCTGTGAGGAAGTAAATAGTCTGGTCCCTTTTGTCCAATTAGGAATAGCAATGATGATTGTGAATTCTGGCAGAGGCAAGAATGAGGTGAAGGAGGGTAAGACCTTCAGGTTAGGTGGCCAATAGCAATTGGAATGCCTGGGTGCATAACGAACTGCCCGGTCTGAAAGTAAACAAAGGAAGAGTAAATTAATTTCTCTCATAGAGAGTTTAGAGCTGTCACTGGGAAGCAGCTGAAAAAGAAGGCAAGGCTTTGCACATTGACATTCTCCTGCAACTGCATGGTCAGACAAGAGAACAATAATGATCAAGAAAGAGGTGTGACCTGGTTCCCAAAAGTTTTGACTCTTTCCTGGCTTTTGCTTGTAACACTCAGACAAAATCTATTCAATTTTCCTGTGGGCCTTAGTCAAATTGATTTAATTCAGCCTTGGTGGAAACTGGAAAAACCAGTGGCTACGTAGGGTGCATTCAGACATGGGGTTTGTTGCATTAGTTTTCCTGGGTATAATACTAGTGATTCTCTCCCAGTTTCTAATGTTCCTTACCTGTTGTGTTAGGGAACTGTCACTTTTGGGAAGGAAGAAACCCAAGCCTTTTTCAGATGTCTGTGTGCATGGGAGATGTGTAGGGGAGAGGGAAGCAGGAACACACCAATATCCCTGCTGTGAATTGCAAGCACTGCCCCTTGCATGTAGGTCCAGAAGGTCTGGAATGGGATGCTTTCATATCTACGTTTTCATGTGCATACCTGCCCCCCCTTTTCAGGCTTTTAGATTCTACCTGCCAGATCCAGTGGTGTGGTCCAGTGGTGTAGTGTGTGGGGCCATGGGGGTGGTTTCCCCAGATGCAGAATTATTAGGGGAACAACATTTAAACACCCAGTGCTGCCTCAGTACAGCTGTGTGCTTCCATTGCAGGGCTCCGTTGAAAATGGCTTCTCCATGTGAACCAGGAAGTGAATTTCTCCAGACAAAGGAGTGATTCTTTCTTATCTCTGTGGCTGCTATCTCCTGGGTGATGTGGATGCTGTTATGCAGATGAATGCAAATCTGTACTCCGTCCGTTTTCCTTCCTACCCCCACCCCCGCTGTATGGCCCCGGGTGCTGGCAACCCACACTATGCCACTGGTGTGGTCAGCAAAGCACATGATAATTGCAAGTTCAGACAGAGGTGCAGTCCTCCATTCTCCACACGTACGTCATATGCTTTGAGTACAACTGAATAGGGTTCCAACACTGTAAAGCTGGAACCAGGAATCCTGTGAGTCAGACCTTAGTTCCCTGCTCCACCAGAGCTATGGATTAAAATTGAAGGCAGGTTAAGTTGGGACACAACCCCTACAGATCTGAATCCCCATGGTCTTGAAATAAGGTGATTCTAAATAGTCAACCTGCGTTGGGCCACAAAGATCCAGATCTGTAGCGCTGCTTCTCTCTTGGCAACTTTACATAGAATGAGGTTGCCTATCCACCTACCTGCCCAAGGACACAGACTTGTATTTCTTGTTCTGATAGTAGCTCATTGTGGGGTGGAAATAGCTGGTTGAAAACAGGAAGCTGGCTGCTCCATTCTGTAAAGTGTGGGCCTAACAACCCAAATGTTTCAAACACAATGAAGTTTTATGTGTTTAAATTATTAAGAAATGTGAGTGATTTGCTTGTGCATCACAATGTGGATATCCATTAAACACATTGCCAACATCGGATATGCAAGATGGCTGCCTCATAGTTTCTACCATTGTCCCTTCAGAACAAAGCCATCCTTGGAAGTAAATGAAAGAGGCTCGGATACAAATTCCAAAGCCAGAGAAAGAACCTTCTGAGACAGCTGAGGCAAGTGGTCTGAGAGACATATCTTTTAATTCCTATAACAGCTACCCTATAGAAACAGGAAAGAGGAAGCTTTTAGTTTAGCAACTAACCATGAAGACTCCCACAGAGACATGCAAGGCCCCACTATATTATGCTAATGAGGGGCTAATGAACATTAAATGCTATTAGAGTTCGGTTGAGTTCAATTAATGAATCAATGGACTCAATTCCAAGGCTCAGTTGTGTGCACTCTGTGATTCATAAATGTACTTGTGGCCTTTTAATATTCTCAGCATCTGATCCAGTTCCAGAAACAACCCCATTGGATTGAGTTATGCCTCATAGATCAATCATCCCAACTCCATTTGTGTTCCTGTCTTTTCTTGTTGGATTCTGGAATAAGGCCAAAAACGTCCATAGAGCTCCATCCAGCGAGCTTGCATATAAAAGGTTATGAATTGCATAGAAGGCAACAATGCTTGGTGGAGGTATAACATTCTGGAATGTTCTGCTTGCATTGTGCCTGGGAGCGAAGTGGCTCATTAGCATCTCAAATGCAGTTGGGATACATTTATGAAAGCTTTATCCAGAAATTTATTTGGGGATAATTGGGGCCAGAAAGCTTTCATTTCCTATAAAACTTTGGTTTCCTCCCTAAATATAGGCTACTCATCAAATATGTATAATTTGCAGATGACTCTGACTCTGTATTAGGAGAAGCAAGGGGGATGTATTGGGCCAAGAGGACAATATACCCTCAGAATCAGCCTTTGATGTCTCTGCCTCATCAGAAGTTCAGCACCCTCACACCTTGTGATGTCAGCATCTCTTTGGCCTGAAGATGCAGTGATTTTCAAGGACATCCAAAACAGGCAGGGGCCCTTTGAAAAAGTTAGAGATTCCACTCTTCAGGGATGGGACTAGCTGCTGAGAGGAAGCTGCAGTCTGTTGTTGTTGTTGTATATACAAACCACCTTTTCCCCTGACAAGGTGGGTTAAAACTAAAATTATTGTTGTCATCCATCTGTCTCAAGAGACAATGGAAGTGTGCCACTGGAGAGTTGCTGTGGCTGTAGAGACCGATATGGGAGAGATGTGTTTTATTGCAGGTGAGGCAGATGAATGCATCTGGTTTTGCTGGTGAAGATGCTCCATGGCGTTTCCCAGCAGTCATTCCTCCTCTGTTCAATACAGTAGATATACAGTAGATATACAGTTCAATACAGTAGTAAAAAGTCGTAGCAATTGGGGTGAGTCTCCCTAGCCAATCAGAGGACTTGGAAGATAATCTTTTGGCACTCTGAGCCTAAGAGCATGATGCTTCAAACCCCCTGATCTCATCCCAATCTGTGCATATAGCTTCTTCTAAAGAATCCTGGGAACTGTAGTTTATCCCCCATGGAGCTACAATTCCCGGTACAGGATTCATTGAGAAAATTCATGTGATTTAAATGTATGATGTGTACACAGCCTGAGACCCAATAGGTCTTAAGCTCAGTCTGGGGGTTAACACTGCCTATGTGAATGCAAGAAGTCAACAATAAGATTGTGATTAATATATTCTCATGATTATTGTATCACTTTGATGCATGAATAATTAGCCTTTTCCTGATCTTGGATGCACTGACTCTTACCAAGAATTTGCACTCCATTAAAAGTCCTGGTGGTCCGTGCATTTACATGTGTTGATGATTTAATCTTCATTTAAACTAATCCTTTAGGGCACTTTCAGATGCCATGTGGACTTGCTGCTATTGTGATTGGCTTTGTATGATGGATGTTGTGTTGTTCGCCTATTTGAATTAGCAACAATTGGTCTGAGAATTGGCACTGTCCTGGTGTGGATTGTGGGTGTCAGGCATGTTGATACAGTGCCTGTCAATCACACAAGAACAACGATCAATGGGCAAAGCTAATATGTGAAACCATCCTTTCCGACTTCATGACATCTAAGTTTAGCCAGTCAAAATTATTGTTTGTACCATTTATATGCACGACACTTCAAAGAACAGACTTGACAGGTCCTTGGCCCAAGGGTCTTAGAATCCATAATGGACACTTGTTGGGAACAGGGAGAGAGAAAAATGGAGATGGGGACAAACAGCAGAAGAATATGTGGTCATTTCAATTATACATAGTTTGATTATAATAGGGTATTGGAACTAGGATAATAAATGGGGCTATCAGTAGAATTAGTCTTCCTTGAAGTTCAGTAGAAAATATTAAACATATCATGGGTGCTACTTTAAACAAATTCTGATCAATAAGGCTTTTCTTGTTTCCACGTGAAGTCTTCTGTGCTAGCAGCAGGCAATCGATGGCCTTCCTTCACAGCTGGTCCTCCTGCCTAGGCACCAGAGAGTTATACACTTACCTCCCAGCAGTTTGGGGTCACGTGGTCAAATCCTATAAAGTCAACACCCCTGAACTCAAAGAGCCATGTGGTTTGAAGGCTACAATGTCACCACTGTGAAAAAGCTGATGAAAGCTGGGAAGCTGATGGGAGATAAAGTGGTGGCTGGCTCGGCGAAGACATAAGGGATTTGAGTTCTGTTGCATTCTCTCTCTTTCTCATTCACATGCACAAATGCTTCTAAGACATATGTTCTTAAAATGCCTGGAATGAAGAGTTGGCTGCATACATGAAGCTCCCTCTCTATTGACGTGTGTCTGACCCGATCTCTTTATAGTTGGTTGTTGTTGTTTTTGAAGGTGTTTGGAGAAAAGAGCTGGCTGACGCTGATGCTGTCAGTGATTGTTCTTTAGTTTTTAAGAATTGTGTTATTTTGTGGGTTTTGCACATTTTTTTCATCTATTTGCCTGTTGCAAACCGTTGTGTGGCTTGTGCAAAGGACAGTAGTTACAGAGATATAGATGTATAAGTTTCTACTGCTTCTAAAGGATACAGTTCTGATTTCTTCTGCTCCCCAGACCTAGAGATATTCATTACACAGTAACACAAACCCATTTTGATTTAAATCACACGTTTCTTGTATATTCCATTCCTGGCTCAGTGCCCAAATGCACACAGCAGGTGCTGTCTCAGGAATGTCACCCCCTAATAAAAGTACCATAACATAACACAGAGGCAATAAAACATTTTTTTGCATGGACTTTGTTTTGCCTGACAAGAGTGAATGCTTAATAAGACAGAGCCTATGAAACCCAAGGAAGATGAAGTATCTGCTTCATCATTAAGGGTTATCTCATTCTCTCTTGTTTAGGCAATGAATGCAAATACCCGGTGACAGAAGCCATGCAGGGATGTTACAGCCTATATGGTGTTTGCAGGGAAAACTGGCCTTCTAACTCAGGGTCATCCAAGGAAGCTGAATGTTGGACAGGGCCGACCCACCCATTAGCTGTGATGAGGCAGTCACCTCAGGTGGCAGACTGGGGACAGTTGGGAGGGGTGGCAGCTCTGGGCTTGTCGCCCTTGTCCACTGACTGCTGCTCTCTGCACTCCTTCTGTCTCCACCACCATCAGCATGCTGAGGTTTCCCAGACCACTTCTGGTCATCTCAGGTGGCAGGAGGATGCCCTATTTTCTGCTCTGCCTCAAGCAGCAAAATGTCTTGGGCCGGCTCTGATGTTAGAAGACTCAAGGCAGACGGAAGGAAGAACTTCTTCACTCAGCACATAGTTGAACTTTGCAATTTACTCCCATAAAAGGTAGTGGGGGCTACCACAATTGTTGACTTAAAATGAGGATTAGACACATTTATGGAGGATAAGGCTATCAGTCATTGCTAGCCACAATAACTAGGTTCTACCTCCACTGCAGTGGCGGAGGAACCCTCTCCGGCACCTGGGACGGGGCAACCCATATGGAGTGTGCATGTGCGGCATCAAGTACAGACTGCATATGTGTGGCAGCCTGTATGGAGTGCACATGTGCGGCAGCCCGTACGGTCACCATGCGAGAGGCAGCCCGTACAGGCACCCGTATGGACAGCATGTGAGAGCAGCAGCCATATGGACTGCATGCGCCCTCAGCCGCTCTACAGCTGGGGGGAGGCAGGGGCCATCTTGTCACCACCCCCCAAGTGGCACCCGGGGCGACCCACCCCCTCCGCCCCCCACTTCGTACGCCCCTGCTCCACTGTCAGAGGCTGCATGCATCTGAATACTATTTTCTGGGAATCATAAGTAAGGAGAGCCGGTGTGGTGTAGTGGTTAAGAGCGGTAGTCTCGTAATCTGGTGAACCGGGTTCGCATCTCCGCTCCTCCACATGCAGCTGCTGGGTGACCTTGGACTAGTCACACTTCTTTGAAGTCTCTCAGCCCCACTCACCTCACAGAGTGTTTGTTGTGGGGGAGGAAGGGAAAGGAGAATGTTAGCCGCTTTGAGACTCCTTAGGGTAGTGATAAAGCGGGATATCAAATCCCAACAACAACTTCTTCTTCTTCTTCTTCCTCTTCTTCCTCTTCTTCTTCTTTGCACAGGTCCTACTTATGGGCTGCCTACAGGCATTTGGTTGAGAACATGATGCTGGATTTGATGGGCCTTTGGTCTTCTTATGTTCTTATGCAACATGGCAGTGCTGATTCTGCCTGATTCTGCAACTCTCCTGTGAGCACTCAGGATTTCCCAGATGCCCATGCCTGACTCTCTTCCTTGTTTTCCCACTCAAGGGACACAGCTTTTTGTACACCTCCGTATTAAAGGGCAGATTAATGGACAGCTGATCCATGTTAATTGATATTGAGTGTATGTCTCAGTGATGGAACCTACTACTTCACAGCTATTGTTACAACAAGTGCATTATGTGGATGATCATTCATCTTTCTGAAAGGAGACCTCAACAATTTGTAAAGTTTTCTTCTTGCGGTGTAATTATGGAAGTGCTTGGTCATTTCACAAAACTCTGCCCTCAGGCAGAATCTTCCATGCAAAGATTTCAAAACACTTTTTGAAAGGCAATTCTAACCATTCCTTTGTGAATAGACCCTTTAAAAGATTTGGAGGATTATAAAACAGATAACTGAAATAACAAAGTCTTCTCTTTTCAATATCATTATTTTAACACATGTCAAACCTCATTGCCTGAATTGTGAGAAGAGACCAGTTTTGGAGATCAGAGCCAATGTAGTGCAATGGTCAGTGTGTTGGACAAATAGCTGGAAAACCAAGTTTCAAATTCTTACTCAGTTTTGAAGCTCACTGGATTATTTTGGGCCAGTCTCTGTCTCTCAGTTGAGCCTACCTCACCAGGTTGTTGTGAGGATAACTGGGGAAGGGGAAACCATGGAGACTACCTCAAGCTTTTCAAAGGGAATAAGTATAATAAATAAATAAATAAATAAATAAATAAATAAATAAGATAAGATAAGCTTTCCAGCCACTACGTCCTAAAGCCAACATGGTGTGCTGTCACCCCCCGGTCCAAGATTTTGTTGGACTAAAACTCATATGAGCCCCATCTAGCACAGCCAATGGTCAGGGCCCACATTGGACAAAATAGTCCAGTATTCCAGGGGGTTGGACTAGATGACCCTTGTGGTCCCTTCCAACTCTATAATTCTATAGGGATGTTGGAAGCTTTAGTGGTAAAACCTCTAGAGGAAACCATATTAACTACCCTGTGTTACAGCTATGAATTAATACTCAGGAAGTGATCTTCAATACACATATGATTGTATTTGATCATGATCATGTCTGATAATGGGAAGATTGTATATGAGGACCAGCAAAGGAAATATCTGGGGGCATCTTTAGAGAACAGGAATCCCAGATACATAAAATGGGAGAAGAGCTTGCTGTCTCTCTCACCTCTTTTATCCTGGTTCTCATCCCAGGATCCGTACATCTCAAGTAACTCTTCTGCTTCTATTGTTTTCCTGGATCTAGCATGCAACAAATGATGTTGTTGCTGTCATCGCATCGCCATCAGTGCTGCAGCTACAATGATTCTTGTATTTAAATATCCAGAAATTACACTTTCAATAATTACAAGAATGCAATGTACAACATAACAACAGGACTCAATAGGGAAACCTGCTCTGAGTGTTGTAATTATTATAAAATATCTGTAATCTATTATGTTACATTAATGTTTGTAACTCATATACTCTTTAGTGTATATGAAACAATTAAGCTTGTTTCCAAGACAGTGGCTGATATGCTTAGTAAGGGCAGCAGGCTAGGCCAAAATAGCATCAGGGCAGCTCCATCTTTTGCCTGCTTCATGGCACAGGTAGGAAACACAGAAACACTGAATGCAGCTGGTAGCTGACAGAGGAAACCTAGAATTTCCACAGGCTGGGAAAGTCTACCATGACTTCTAAACTTCCCGAGTTTTTTACCAGTTACCCCAACAATAGTTTGTCCAGAGAGAACTCCTCTTTTCCATTTTTAAGCCATTTTTAAACCTGAGATTTGGAGGAATACCTCCAAAGCTGAAGTGATCTGAGCCTCTTCGTATCTTATCTGCATCTGTATGCAGAGCTTTATTCCTTAGTTCTCAATCTCCTGCTGTTATGGAAAACAGCGTGTGTGCAACCTAAAGTGAATCCAATTATTTTGACCCTCTTCTAAGTGCTAGACTCAACAGTCTCCCTCTTATCTTCCTGATAGCTTCCCCCCCCCCCACCCCAGAATGTGCTGCAGAGGGGAGGGCAAATAATCAGTCCGGGGGAATGACAGTCCAGATTGGTGTCCCTAAATTAAAATATTAAGTGCTTGCAGAAGGTGTTATTTACCCTCCAGAGCATCACATAGTAATCTTAAATAATTCATAGGCTGTTTAATTAAACATCGCATGGCAGGTGCAGAGGCTGCAACTTCTCTCCACAGCTCTGTTTTTTCAAAGTTGGACTGGAAGATCTCAGAGACTGAAGTCCAAAAGTGCCAAAGGATTCAGTCTTCTTTGAAGCTTGTGGGCGCATTCCCAACATTCTTCAAGACTGAGAATGTGATCCCCTTGATTCCCTTTTCTTTCTTTCTTCATATTCCCTGAGTTGAAATATAAAATGTAAATCTGGCTTCCCCAACTTTGGTGCCCTTCAGGTGTTAGGGACGGACAAATCAAACACCCATTAACTGTTGTAGTTGAAATAGGGGCAGCGGATAAATTTGATTTTGTTTTAATTTTAATGAGAAACTGCCTAGCCAGCATTTGTCAAACCAGTATGTGAACTGAAAGCTATCTTTGAAACTGTGTCCAGCTGTGTCAGGTAAAAGTGTTCATAAACATGTGTCTGTTGGTGAAAATAGCATGCAAGTATGTTAGGGGGAGATTGCTTGCAAAAAGGCCTAGATTCATCAAAACTGCATGCAAAAAAGCCCTGTGTTGGAAGAAATTTGCACTAAAATTGTGATGAATTGTCATGTGGATTATTTATTTACTTTAAAGAAAATTTAAGGAAGTGCTATGGAAATGTGCAGAACTGCATTTAAGACTGAACAGCAAGAAACTGAGAGAATCAGAATCTGTCCATCCCTAAGACCAAAACACTTGAAGGGCACCAGGTTGGGGAAATCTGATGAACACAGGAAGTAGCCCTCCAAAGGGGAGTAAAAGCAGCTGCAGTTCTTCCAGCTCCCCCACCATTTCCATTTTGCTCTTTTTCCCCAGCTAAAGGATAACTCTTTGCTGTGCTACCTTTAATTAATGGCAACAGGCCCATGGAGGGAAAAGGATACCTAAGGGGAAGATTTGAGTTGCAAGTTAGGGCTTAGCATCACAAAGAGCTTACAAAGGAATCCCTTCCCCAGGATCAAGGCAAACAAAGTATGCCTTAAGTCCATTGTGCTGATTACAAGTGGGGGAATAAAAAGGAGCTTGGTATGTACAACATGTAACTCTTCAATTTTTTTAAATAAAATAACACTCGATCCTGTTCATCATTACTCTCCCTACTGTCTCTATTAATCATGAATATCTCTACTATGAGAAAAGCCCCCTCCCCGCAGTAAGGACCAAGAACTTTACTCAACCCATTTGGCCACATGCAGCCAGAAAAAAAAATGGCAGGCTTCATAGGCTCACAAAACAAGCCACAAATATACTGGCCCCTGGTCCAGCTAGTTCAGAAGCAAAGATCACCAGTGTTGAAGCAATGTTGAAGCAATGATTCTTCAACATCATCTTTGTTGGACTGGTCATGTTGTGCGGATGCCTGATGATCGTTTTCCAAAGCAACTACCCTATTCCGAATTTAAAAATGGAAAGTGCAATGCTGGTGGTCAACAAAAGACTGTCTCAAGGCAAATCTAAAAAAATTTAGTATAAACACTGGCAACTGGGAAACACTGGCATGTGAGCGCTCCAGTTGGAGAACAGCCTTTACCAAAGGTGTCATGGGCTTTGAAGACACTCAGACTCAGGATGCAAGGGAGAAACGTGCTAGCAGGAAGGCACACTTGGCAAATCCACACCGTGATCAGCTCTCACCCGGAAACCTATGTCCCCACTGTGAAAGGACATGTGGATCTAGAATTGGCCTCCACAGTCACTTACGGACTCACTGTTAAAACCGTGTTTATGGAAGACAATCTTACTCTGCTACAAGTGATTGCCAAAGAAGAAGAAGAAGATTTACAATAGGGTTTCACATACCCCCACTATCTGATCCAGAGGCTGGCTTACAGTGGAGAAGAGAGGAGGGGTAAATTTCACTACACAAGCGGAGGTTGTGCAAGCATGAAATCAGGATGGTGGATTTAGTTGGCCCATTGGCTTAATCCAGCAGACTCTTCTTGTGTTCTTAAGCTGTAGGTAAAGGTAAAGGACCCCTGGATGGTTAAATCCAGTCGAATTTGACTATGGGGAGCAGCGCTCATCTCCTCTTTCAGACTGAGGGAGCCTGAAAGTGGAGCAGACAGTTTTCTGGGTCATGTGGCCAGCATGACTAAACCGCTTCTGGTGCAACGGGACACCATGATGGATGCCAGAGTGCATGGAAATGCCGGTTACCTTCCCGCTGCAGTGGTACCTATTTATAAGCAGAAAACCTCTAAAAACAGCATAAAAAATAATATCACAATAATAATCAGAGGAAGAAACTATGAGCAAAAATTTAGACCTTGTGGCACTTTCTGTTTGGTGGCTATTTGGGTGGCAAACAATGCCAGAGAAAATGGGACATTCCTTATAGAGAGGCAGGGAAGGATTCTTTCCTTCCATTTGTATCATGTTTCTGCCATATTATCCTTCAGAAGCACTGCCTAGGTTAGATCGGAGCCTTTTGTAAAACATACTTCGTTTCTATTCAAAATGTGTTCCTTAATCAGCACATCCACTTGGTCCATCTCTCCTCAGGCACACTGCAACATTGTCAACATGTTAAGGAGTTAAGCATTACCAGTTCCTATTACTAATCCAAAGTTCTCAGGGCTATTACTGTGATAGTGTTAAAGCTCTTCACTTCATCTCGAAACACTCTGGAGTGCTGATGATTCAAATACAGCTCCTGATTGGCAAGATGTTGGAAACAAAGAGGAAGTTCACTCAGAAAGAAATGGAAATGGAAAGGAACTAGGTAACTCATAGGCCTCTCAGGCGCCTAGCCTGAAAACTTTTGGGATGATGGATTGAGAGCCCATTAACATCCAATCAGTGTTTCCTGTCTAAGTGTTGCAGTAGTAGTAGTAGTAGTAGTAGTAGTAGTAGTAGTAGTAGTAGAAAACCCACCTTATACTATGTCAGAACATTGATACATCTAGTGCAGGCATATGCAAACTCTGGCCCTCCAGATGTTTAGGACTACAATTCCCATCATCCTTAGCTAACAGGACCAGTGGTTAGGGATGATGGGAGTTGTAGTCCCAAAGGGCCAGAGTTTGCATATGCCTGCACTATATGTATCAATGGTCTGACATAGTATAAGGTGGGTTTTCTAATACTACTACTACTACTACTACTACTACTACTACTACTGCAACAGTTTGCCTATGCCTGATCTAGTGCCATAGCATCAACAATGGCTGTTTCAAACAGGCTTCTCTTCCAACCCTACCTGAAGATTCTTGGGATTGAATTTAGGATATTCTGCATGCAAAGCAGATGCTCTGCCAGTGGGCTATGGCCATTTCCAACTGGCATAGAGAACATCATCATCATCATCATCATTTTTTATCCCATCCTTCTTCCCAAAGGAGTTAACACCAAAGTGGTAAAAATAAAATATTTTTTTAAAGATTTTTTGTTAGTTAGTTAATTGATTGGTTTTTATTTATATTAAAAACAGTACATATTTTAAGCATTTTGAAACAAAAACATCTGGAATGCCTAAAAACATGTAAAACAGTCACGTAGCCTCAAGCTAATAATGTCAAGGTTGCCAAGTACAGTGAATGCTATTGAAATAAGTTTTACTGAGAGCACACACATTGAAATCATTGAACATGACTAAGTTAGGTCCATTAATTTCAGTAGGTCTACTCTGAATAAGACACTGGTGAATGCCACCCAGAATCTTTCTTACCTTTAAATGCCAGCTAGACATAGAGCAGTGATAGTTTTTTTGTGGGGGAGGGAATGGGTAGCCTGACCTAAAGTTGGGGTGAGCAAAGTGGATCTTAAATAGGACTACTCAGTCATGGATGCAGCTGCTGCATAGAACTGCTCAGTCATGGATACCACTGCCTCTTTCCTTGAGTCACAATGACTGAATATGTATCCACCATCCACATGCGGGTTCATGACTAAGGGCTTCCAGATGTCACTGGCCTGCCCCTGTTATCATTTGCTGATCACCATGGGACTTTGGGGGTGGGGTGGGCTTGGGGTGGGTTTTTGGAAGACGCCTGCGCGTGAATTTGTTTTATGTGTGTAGATCTGTGCATCCTGACCAACACACAGTCTTCACAGTAAGGCTCTAGTTTGATGGCATGAGTATCACAATGACTGGTAGATTCTTACTTGCTGTAGCCTTCATCCGCCTTCACAGCCATTGTAACACTGTAACATACCGCTTGTTATCTTCCTCCTGTTCTGCCATTGAGGACTTGTTGGATCATTCTTTGTCTAGCTCCTCCCCTTTGACCTTACTGCCTTGCGTGACCCTGCTGGGAGTATGAGACTCCCAACAGCTTCGCTCACAAGGGTCATAGGAATGTGCAAGCCCACTCAACACGACAAGGTGATGATCTAGCGAGTGATGATCATCACTCCTCCACTGGCACACCCCCACCCCAAATCCATTCCAGAGGGTCCCACAACCCTCTGGAGCTGATTTTGAAGTTGCACAGAGGACTGTAAGGGAGAGGAGAGGAGAGGAGAGGAGAGGAGAGGAGAGGAGAGGAGAGGAGAGGAGAGAAGAGAAGAGAAGAGAAGAGAAGAGAAGAGAAGAGAAGAGAAGAGGAGGAAGTTCTGTTCTGCATGTGGTCTGTTGCAGTGAAACAGGAACACTGGATAGCACCCTAAGAGACTTGGTAGTGATCTTCAGATATCTCAAGAACTATCACATAGAAGTTGGAGTAGAACTTGGAGTTGGAGAAGAATTTCTCCAGATCTACATACAGTGGTACCTTGGGTTAAGAACTTAATTCGTTCTGGAGGTCTGTTCTTAACCTGAAACTGTTCTTAACCTGAAGCACCACTTTAGCTAATGGTAATTTCTCCATAATATAATACTTTTTTGCATGTTATTGCCACAAATACTGTATATGCATTTTAACGCACACTTTCCTCAGGATATGTATATTTGTACACATTACCTGGTTGGAGAGCTGCATTGAAAAATTTGGAGTAGGGTGAATCTTGAAAGACTGCTGTGTTTCAGTTCCCATACTGTTTCAGAAAGTGTGAATTAGGTCAATTACCTTTAAATGGAAACTGAATTGAATTTCTCCCCCCTCCTCCCTGATTTTGACTCATTAGGCTCTGCCCCTGAGCTCTGCTCAGGGGCCAGAATTTTTGAAATTAAAAGTTGGCAACCTTCTGTGCTAGCAACCTTCTGTGCTGACAACTATTTGTGCCAGTGATATTTCCCCATCCAGTAGAAGGAGGGAGTGTGGGGGCACACCCCCAGACTATATTTTTTGCAACAATCAGATAATTTTTTCAGTTCTTTATTATTTCTCATACTTTCTCTCTTCTATGCACCACAGCTCCTGAGTGTAGTTTAGCTAGGGGAAAAATCAGAAATTTACATAAATTGAAGCATTTAATCCTTTAGAAAGAAATAATGAATGAATGAATGAAGCAATCTTGATGTGATTATACATATAATTCCATTTGTGCAGTAATGGAGTAATGCACAAATGCGCTCCTGCACATTGGTAAAACTCTGTGAAGGGTAGATTTTGATACTACAGTGGGAAGAACCACAGGAAGTTTGCTTTCTTGCAGTGTGCATGGATTTCTGTAAAATACTGCATCCAAAAAACAACAACAAATCTTGATAGAATCATGCAGTCACACCCATATATGTGTGTGTGATATAATGTTTTATTGGTGTACATCTTCTATGAAATGAAGAAGCAAACAAACAGAACAATGGATAATTCTTAATACAGCATTCACAAATAAGACAAAGTAAAGAGATGGAAATTTGTTCATTCTGTCAGCATTCTGTCAAGTTTTGCCTGCATCCAGTGGTGGCTGGTTGCAGGCAAATATGGTACTACCGTGCCAACCTTGGTGTGTCCTCAACCAGCCTCCCCCACCTGCTTGCCTTCTTTCTTGCCTCCAGTTCAATGGTGATCCTGCCTCTCAACTTCCCCCTCTTTAGTCTCCTTAGACTCAACTAGTTGGATGTGGCTCAAATTACTGTTTGGGCTCCCTGTGTTCCAACCCAACAGTCAGAATAGGCACGAGCCACCACTGCCCACATCAGCCTATCTCTTGAATTGAATGTCTGCTTATGCTTCCAATTCCCATGCATTTCTGCAGCATAGATTTATAAGCATTAGTATGAAAGTATTTTGTACGGTTATATGCATTGATCAGATCCTCCAGGATTAGATCTTGTGTAGTTCCATGCATCCTGACCATTTTTCAACACTATTTTTGTTTTATCTTAAAACAGAGTTCAAAATCTCTTCCAAAATCCTTAGCCACAAACCCTGAATTGGTTCAAGGATAGATCCAGAGTTGGGTAGGTAGCCCCTAGGTCAAATCACCCTCGGCCACAGAACAGATAGTGTAGCTCCTGCACAGCCCTACTTGTTACTGGAGTGTATATGTAAGGCCCACCTTATGTAACCACCACAGTATATGTATATAATAGTACAAGTATAACAATTCAAATGTGTTTGTGTGTGTGTGCTTTTCTTCAAAATTAAACAACCAGGTGCAAATTAGACAAATAATGCATGTGGCTATCCTAAACATTATGATTGTCAGCAAATCCCATATCTAACCATGCAAACGTAAACTGCATAATCTGGAGAGAATTTCCAAGGAGAAAAAGATGTTAAAATATATTTTTTCCAGAAACATTAGCAGCAGACATAGACACCCTCTTATTAGTGACCAGAATCCCTCCTGCCCAAGAGATCAAATGCAAATACCATCACTGAAGCATCAACAGCATGATGGGGAAAGCCTGCTGTAAAAATATTGCTGATGCAACTTCATGACAGGTACCAGTTTCACCAATCCTCTTTGATCTGACATAGTAGACTGGGAACTAATTCCCAATTTCCTAGTGTATACCTGCTATAGTGTGAGCTGCACTTCCAGACTTATATGCTGGGCAGCTGTGATCATTGAAACTATTTGCTGGATTGGTTTTCTTTTCCTAATTCCCATATTTAAAAATTACTTTTAAACAAAGTGATCGTTCCTCTAGCAGTTGGGTGAATAAATCACCCCAGTCTCCCCCTCTCCATCTTTCCATCTCTCTTTCGCTCTCTCATTTTTAATTCCCGCCCCCCACCAGTGTTTTATGAACTGCTGCTAGTCTAGTGGACTCATATGATATGTTGACTGTCTTCCCATCTGTTTGGCTGTGATTTATCCAGATTCCATGCAGATAAAGAAGAGCTGCTCCATCTGACTGGCTTCCCAAGGCTACATCATAAACAGCAGGAAGGACCACCTGCTACATAGAAGCTATTTTACATCTAAAAGGCTTGAAGGCCCAATCCCAGTTGAATGACAGCAGGACTTGAAGAGGCAAGACTTGCCAGTGAATTTAGAATAGCGTGTATATATATATATATATATATATATATATATATATATAACAAATGTTTCCAAATAATCTTCAGATTTCTACAGGGGACTTGCAAATCGTTTGCGCTTCTTTGGTTACAATTCATTTAGATTTGGAAAAAGCTTCATTTCAGATGATAAGGGTGCTTCCGAACCCTCCCCTGCTTGCATGTGTTTTCTTTCTTCATATTAACATATTTTCTTTCATGTTTCTCCTACTGTGGATTAATAGTGGACTTAAATATGGAGCGGGTTTGCAGTAATAACCTTGGGGGATCCCCTGAGCACATGCAATGCATCTGATTCCACATGCTCACACTTCAGCTGAATCTTCAGCTGTCAGGCGAAAAGTGAAAACAATGAGATCAGCATGGGCTGTGGTGTCTGCACAATCTAAGATGTGGTTTCTTTTATATGTATATATATATATATATATATATATATATATATATATATATATATGCCACATCTTTTGCCAGTTTTGCCAGGGGGCTTACGCTGATACGCTTTTTGAATAAAACAGCCTGCCTGTACACACAAACAAAGGCTAGGCTACAATCTCTCTCTCCCCTCCCCCACCGACCAGTTAAGTTTCCTGAAAATATTTTCTCCCTGCAAAAATGGAGGCTGATATCCTGCTGCTTTCTTGGTGGAGGGGGCAGCTAGGGAGTGCATTGTCAGTATGTTCTTTCACGACACCACTGCTATGCATAGACTGCCAACACAGGTGCTGTATGTTGCAGTAGATTTTGTGATCCAGACTCCCAAGGTTTGGCCTGAAACCACCAAGTCCTATCAGCATGAGTCACGGGAGAGTCATTAGGTGGAGAACAACTAACAGTTGATGACTGTTAACCCACTCTGGATTTACACCAGCAATGTAGAGGTTGAAAGACTCCATATGCCATTACCAATTCCCCAAGCCATCACAGCCTTCATATTTTTCACCTTACCCATTTAATGAATTGTTGCAATAACTAAAAGTCTGGGGGAATCGTTATCTAACGATCGACAACTGTATGAGTTCAGCCACCTGCTTGAGAAAATGAACAGAGCTCCAAACTCCATCCTCCTTCATTTTAATGGGAACCATAGGACTACAATCTGAAATACCTTTTAATTGTTTCCATGGGAGTCTACCTGAAAGTAATAACGAATGTAGCCTTATTTTTATTTATTTAAGACATTTTATACCACTTAATTAAACACATTTCTAAGCCATGTACCTAAAAAAAATCCACAGAAAATGGGACAATAGTACAGTAAAAGTTTTTCATAAAACTGAACACTACCTTATGGAAAAGAGAAACAAATTACTCACTGGGTTGATATCCAGAGTAGATGACAGCTGTTGTTTCATGTGTAAAATAATCTACTCAATGTTTGTGAATTAAATGTGAACATTGATAATAAGCTATGCCAAATACTCTAGAATTAAATGAACTTTGGTTTTTTTTAAAGTAATATTTATTAAGAGTTTAAAGATTACAAAAAGAAGAAAAAGAGTTAAACCAAACAAAACAATACAATACAATACATAAAAAACAAAAAAACACTACTTATCTTAACAAAACAAAAACAAAAACAGAAACAATTAAAAACACATCCAATATTTCCATATCTTATCTTTCATTTACTTGTTTCAACAACCTCCTCACACCTCCCTTTTTTGTATTCTAGTCCAGTTAGCTATTTCAGCAAATCCTTTCCATCTTTCTCAGTTTTTGTCCTATAATTTATCTTAACACAATCTAACCTTATTTTTTCCCCTTTGGCCCATTAACAATCTATTTTTACTTAATTCTTTATAACATTTCTGCTAAAGCCATATAACTTCATTCCAGTATCCTTCTAACATTCATTAATTTTACATAGAATTAAATGAACTTTGAAAAGCCTCCATCTCTTCCCCAAATCATAACTCTTAATTTCCAGTTTGGTGTTGGTAATGCTGATTAAATATTTTCCACAGATTCCCCCTTGCCCATTTTCCAGTCTTCTCACATCTTCTCACTCTTTCCCTTCCAGCCTCTGCGTACTTGTTTCAAGTCAAAAGACATGTCATGAGCTACTACTACTAATGATAGGAATAACACTTTCAAAAATATGCAGAACTAGAATATTTAGACATCTTATGATAGCCGATAGCATGTTTTTGGTACAACCTGGAGTAAGTAAAAACCTCCCCCCTTTTCTTTTAAGGTTCCCATCTTGCGGGGGGGGGGGGGGGCGGAGCAGCAAAGTTTAGTTCATAATAATTGTGTGATAATGTTAGCTATTTTTCAATGTCCCAAATGCCATAAGATGTGAACATGGAGGCTAAAGTTCAAATCTAGTAAGTTCAAATGAAGCTGTCTCTGAACAGTTTTACAGTGGTACCTCTACCTACGGACTGCGAGAAGCAAAGCTACAGGGAACCAGGCAGAGGGCCTTCTCGGTAGTGGTGCCCGCCCTGTGGAACGCCCTCCCATCAGATGTCAAATAGATAAACAACTACCTGATATTTAGAAGACATCTGAAGGCAGCCCTGTTTAGGGAAGTTTTTAATGTGTGACATTTTAATGTATTTTTAAATTTTTGTTGGAAGCTGCCCAGAGTGTCTGGGGAAACCCAGCCAGATGGGCGGGGTACAAATAAATTATTATTATTATTATTATTATTATTATTATTATTATTATTATTATTATTTTACATGTGAAGAAGTGAATGCCTTGATTGTTTTCCTATGGATTTTGGTGTATTGGAATGGTCCTGTGACTATCTCAAATAACGCCTAGTGAAAAACTACTGTAACTGGAATGATTCAAGAGATGGTGAGTCTCGACCTGAACCCGTGTCCAAGCATTCACAAGACCCTTCCACTGCACCAGACTTCACTGTACAAGTCAACTTAGACTGACTTCATTACTCAGCTTTCAGTCACCGTGCAATAATTCATCACAGATAAAGCAAATATGGCAACAGACAACTTTAGTTGTGTGATGCTAAAAGGCAGTGATCCACATATTAGATCACCACAGTTTGATTGATGCTGAGCACATGTGTCTACTCAGAAATAGGTTCCAGTAACTTCAATAGGACTGGTTAAGCATACAGTATATACAATGGTTTGGGCAACCTGTGTCCACCTCAGTGTAATTTCATGTGGTGGCAAGGAAAGAGAAAAAGGTAGGAAGGGGTGGCAGAGAGAAACAGAAATAGAGAAAGGGGAAATAGAATGTGGTACCCTGTCCCCTTGTCCCTTTCCTTGCCCACCTCGGACCTAGGCCTCATCCACCATTGGCATCCGTCCTTCTACATACAAATTAGGCCGGACAGACTGCAGCCCTTAAGAGAGAAAAAGCTTTCCTCACCCATGGTGTATAAAATTGCAGCCTGAATGTGTTAGCCCTTCCCAAGTTTCAATACATCTTCCATCACGTCAAGTTAGGGTAGTTTGTCAAAGTATCAGGTTATCCCGATAAAATGCATTAGCGTAGCACATTTTGTCTTTGTGTTTTATGGAATGTGATGGTTTTCTGGCTTAATTCATTTCCAATACAAAGCAAGCCATGGAGTCTTCTGAAATTTCAGAAACCCAAACACTGGCATATTTGCTTTGGGATTGTGGCTCTGATTCGATATGGTCAAAACCTATGTCACAGAGGACAGCTTCAACAAATAGAGTCAGAGTTAACATAACATCAGGGAAGCTACATAGCTTCGAGAAAGGATCTTCCCCTGAACAATCTTAGTTCAGGTTACAGAAAATTTTATATGCTTGCGAATGAATTTGCTTCAAGGTCTCTGGGCTCAAAACACATGTGATTTGCAGCATTTTGGAACGATTTCTACCTTGCTCTGGAAATGCCAAATGAATGAGCTGGGAATGGATCTCACATGTGTGTTACCTCCACGTAATAAATAAGGCAAGGTTACCCAGTCGGCTGGATATTTCTCTTATAGTTCCTGTGGACTGGTGTCAAATTCCTAAGGTAGCATAAACCAGCATTGCCCAGCTCAGTTCTCCACATTTAAGTGGAACCCTGCATAGCTGGACATCTCTGTCTCTTGGATAAAATGTCAAACTGGTTGTTCTGTTATTTGTAATCATTACAGATCATGCAACTCCTTTTCTTATAAGTGTGGAGGTGGGAACTGCAGTGCCCTGTTTAAATTCTACCATGTGTCAAAAAAAGCTGAACCAAAATGTTCCCCCCAAATACAAAATATCCTCAATAACAGGACATGAACTAGGCAGGAGTTTTGATTATTTTTGAAGTATGGACCAAAAGCAATAAAACTGTTCAGAGACAGCTTCATTTGAACTTACTAGATTTGAACTTACCCGTAGTGACTTCACACTCTCTCCTTGTTCCTTTCAGAGAAAAAACAGCCTGTGAAGGCAGGAGTAAGTAGGCTGGTTAGCACCTTTCCTTTCTCTTCTCCCATTAAAAGCGAAGCCCACATGGTTCATGTTTCCACACCAATACAGCATCATTCTAAGGACACATTCAAGGTGGAAGGGGAAACATAGCTTTAGACCAGGCGGTCAGATGACAGACTTTTCTTTGAAGGGCTGTCCAGTCCACATCCATTTGAAAGATAAAGAACCATAAGGAAGGACTGCAGCAGGGACCGTGAAGATGCCAATGGATGGTGAGTGCCTGAACAGCAGGTGGAAAAAGCACAAACAGAAAAAGTGCCTGGTCACAGTCTTTCACACTATGATGTGGATGCATTGTATTTCAATTTAAATTATATGTATTATTCTTTCATTCACACCCATACTTATAAAGTATTAATAATAATAATAATAATAATAATAATAATAATAATAATATAAACCCACCCTTCACCATAGGGCCCAGGGTGGGTCAAAACAATATAAAGCATAGTGTTAAAAACAGTTCAAAAGTATTTACCACCAGAAGAATTGTGTGGCATTGCTGTTAGTTTGTTTACATGATAGATAGATGATAGATAGATAGATAGATAGATAGATAGATAGATAGATAGATGATAGATGATAGATAGATAGATAGATGATAGATAGATAGATGATAGATATAGATAGATAGATAGATAGATAGATAGATAGATATAGATGATAGATAGATAGATATTCTAATGATCTCTTATGGCCTCACCTTTGCCCTCCCTGGGGGCTCTTCTAGCTCCCATCCCTCCCTCCCTCTTCAAAGGCCTCTAACACCAGGGCAGGCTGGATGGCCTTCCTGGAGCCTACACCATACTGCAGTCAAACCCTGGCCATATGCAGTCCACCCATTTCACTTCAGGTCCCCCACTTTCCCTCAAGCTAACTCCATTCTCAGATGCCTCACCATGTTGGTGGATGGCACTGGATTCTTCAAATTTTCTGAAAAGGGGACAGGTGGGCAGGGGAGGGTGGCAAAAATGGCAACAGCTCCAGAAGCCCTGCTATTTATTTCATTTATAAGTTGAGGCACCAAAGGCAAGTTACAGTTGAAAAGATGGAAAAACAAATAAACAATATAGAAGAAGAGGAAGAAGAGTTTGGATTTGATATCCTGCCTTTCACTCCCTTTAAGGAGTCTCAAAGCGGCTCACAATCTCCTTTCCCTTCCTCCCCCACAACAAACACTCTGTGAGTGGGGCTGAGAGACTTCAAAGAAGTGTGACTGGCCCAAGGTCACCCAGCAGCTGCAGGTGGAGGAGCGGGGACACAAACCCGGTTCCCCAGATTACGAGTTTACCGCTCTTAACCACTACACCACACTATATAAGATGTAAAGTTGGCCCTGTGGAGAAGAGACTGTCGAACTGAATCAGGTCTTGATGTTCTCTTTGCCTCCTGCTCTCCCTTCTACTTTCCAAAGCAGGTGGTGTTCGTTATGGATCATTTGGTCTCTCTCTCTTTTTTTTTTTTTTTGCTGATGAAGTTCTTCATTTTGGGCCCTACCTCACATTAAGCTACCATATCTTAAGCAGAGTTTTGGCGCTGGTTGTGCAGGTCTCACTTTTTAATGGTGAGAGCGGAGGGCTGCCCACCTGCCTATTCCCCTCAGAGTTGTTTTTTAAAACAAGCAGGGAGGGATAAAGCTGGTAGTGGTAGAAGCCACACACCAGAATTAGTCTGAAAACTTTCAGCACACCTCCATGGTCCCACTCCATATTTCATAGAATCATTGAATTGTAGAGTTGGAAGGGACCCTGTGGATCATCTAGTCCAGCCACTTGCAATGCAGGAATATGCAGCTGTCCCATACAGAGATCGAACCTGCAACCTTGGCATTATCAGCACCATGCTCTCACTAACTGAGCCATCCAGATGATCATGTGAAGGCATCTCTGCCAATTTCACTTAAAAGATGAAGCTGAAGATAGTTCAGCCCTTCTAGTCAGATTTCAATAGCTACTTATGGCCATAGGTCATGATGGCAATTGATATAGATAGATGATAGATAGATAGATAGATAGATGATAGATAGATAGATAGATGATAGATAGATGATAGATAGATGATAGATAGATGATAGATAGATGATAGATAGATAGATAGATGATATTTTATTATTCTCTTCAACATAATTTATTTTAACTGATTTTAATATTGTATTTTTGAATTGTTGAAACCTGCCCTGGGACTCACTGTGAAGCGCAGGTGAGAAATGTAAGATGAAAATAACAACAGGAATGGTGATTTATTACCTCTAGTGTCAAAGGCAATATGCCTCAGAATATCAGTTACTAGAGAGCATGAGCTGAAGAAGGCTGCTACATTCCTGTTCTGCTTGTGAGCTTCTCATAGGCATCTGGTTGGCCTCTGTAGGAGCAGATTGCTGCACTAGATGGGTCTTTGGTCCATTGTTGGTCTCCTTCTACTGTACTCTTATGTCTGAAGTTTTCTCTTAAAGTGTTGCATAACGTTTCTGTAATTTTATAAACAGCAGCTAAATTGCAAGGCATGTCCAGGTCTATGGGCATAGGAGAGAGCTGCAGTAATTTTATACAGAGAGATTGTTCTGTGTTCCCAAGAGGTTCATGACTCAATTAGAAGACAGAGTAAATAACAACATAAGCTAGAAATGTTTGGGGGGCTTGGGTATTAAAATGGAAAGGTAGAAGAGACAAAGTTCCAATTTGATAAAGCATATACCCAGGAGACTCTGATTACTACACAACTTTGAAAAATCAGATTTTTAAAATAACTTTATCCAAACTTGGAAAATGGATTTTCCTCAAATCACCTGCCCTGCATTTCAGTGGAGCACATACTATTAGAATCTAATGGTATCTGTTCAACTGCAGACACCATTTGCAGAATGGATTCTCTCTCCAGCTGCAGCTGCAGTTCTGACCAATTGGTCAAATCCAGTTCCTCACTCCTGGCCTGCACGAATGCTTTATTATTATTATTATTATTATTATTATTATTATTATTATTATCCAGTATTATTATTATTATTATCGTCCAGTAGCACTCACACCTATAATCATGAAGTGCTTTGAAAAGCTGGTATGAAATTATGTCATTGCCTGCCTACCAGAGGGACTGGACACATTCCAATTTGCTTATAAAACGAAAAGATCGACAGAGGACGCTGTGGCGATTGCCCTCCATGCCGTCCTTGCACATTTGGAGCAGCAGGGTGGGGGGTGGGGTTATGCCAGACTGCTTTTTTTAGATTTCAGCTCGGCATTTAATACCATTCTACCACAGCGTCTGATGTCTAAACTGGAAGATCTGGGGCTTCCGTTATCACTTTGTGGGTGGATATTGGACTTTTTGTCAGACCGCCCCCAGAGGGTTCGGTTGGGCCCTTATACCTCTAATATGCTTAAGACTAACACAGGAACACCACAGGGATGCGTACTCAGTCCGCTCCTTTATATTCTCTACACGTACGACTGTGTCACTACTCACCCTAGTAATAGGGTTGTCAAATTTGCAGATGACACAACCGTGATTGGGCTCATCTCTGAAAGAGAGGGCGAAACGGATTATAGAGATGAGGTGGAGCGGCTGACAGAGTGGTGCAGAACTAACAACTTGCTCATAAATACAAGGAAGACAAAGGAGCTTGTGGTGGACTTCAGGAGACAGAAGAGCAATGTCCAGCCACTTTTGATTGATGGGGTCTGTGTGGAGAGGGTAACAACGTTCAGATTTTTGGGCATTGAATTACAAGAGGATCTGTCCTGGAGTATCAACACAAAGGGGCTTGTGAAGAAGGCGCAGCAGAGACTGTACTTTTTGAGAATTTTAAGGAAAAACCATCTTCCGCAGAAACTGCTGCTTGCCTTCTATCACTGTGCCATTGAGAGCGTGCTCACTTATGGCTTATGTGTGTGGTACGGAAGCTGTACTACCCAGGACAGGATGGGGTTGTGCAGAGTTGTTAAGGCAGCAGAGAGCATTGTTGGCTGCCCACTCTCCACCTTAGAGCAGATTTATGCCACAAGGTGCCATAGGAAGGCACTGGACATAGTAAAAGATCCATCGCATCCTGGTCACTGTCTCTTCGAGCTCCTGCCATCGGGATGGAGATACAGGACGATGAAGACAAGAACGAGCTGTCTTAAGAACAGCTTCTTCTCCAGAGCGATCTCGGCCCTGAATGGGAAGCCTGGACTTTGAAAGTCATCTAATCTTCCTTGCTGTACTATACTGTATTGTTTAATTAGTGTTTTTATGGAGCAGCCAAGTAATTTCGTTGTCCCTGAGAGGGGGCAATGACAATAAAGATATTATTATTATTATTATTATTATTATTATTATTATTATTATTGTCATTATTGTCATTATCATTATTATTATGTTCTATTTAAAAATATTTTTAGACCTCTTTTCCTAGAAATATCAATTCATGCTAACTTAAAACAGTAGAAAATGTGGTATACAGTAAAAAAAAGTATAAAAAGCCATCATCAAAACAAAAAATAATAAAATCCATCCAATTCAACTGAAATCAAAAGGCCATTAAAATATGTCCAGATCAATTCTAGCCAATCAAAAGGCAAATTAGAGAAAGAAGGCCTCTAAGGCTTCAATAAACCCTGAAGTCTAGCAAACCACCATAATTCTGCTATATGTGTGTGTATGTGTATATATAGGGGTGTGTATGTGTGAATGAAATGTTAATAATAAAAGCCTGCAATATCTCTTTGATCCTCAGCAATAGGGAAACAAAATAATTGGCACGTAGTACAGTGGTACCTCAGTTTTCGAATGTAATCCGTTCCAGAAGACCGTTCGAGTTCCGAAACGTTCGAAAACCAAAAACTGAATATGGGAGCAATACAATACGGAAAACTCAATACAAAAGCCACGTGGCATGTTGACTTCCGAAAAGTGTTTGAAAAACAAAGCAGTTGCTTCCGGGTTGATGGTGTTTGAAAACCGAAACATTCGTCAGAAACCGAGGTACCACTGTACTTAGGATGGGTAAATCTGTCACTTTTAGTTTCTTTTACTTTCCCACTTTTCCAATCTTAACTTCATTTTTCCACTTTTCCACACGTGTTTGCAATTTTTTTTTAAAAAAAAAATTGCTCATGGAAATTCATAAGAATTTTAGTGGGATTTTTTCCCAATGTACACATTTGTATGCAATTTGGTTTAATAAACAGGTTTTGCCCAGGCAATTTTCCCTACCATAGCACTTTTTTGTATGTTATTTTCACTAATATATGCATTTCCATGCGCTCTTTATGCAAGCATATAACTATTGTGCATATTGGCTGAAGAAATGCACTGCAAATTTCAGAAAAGTGTGGATTTCAAAGGATGGGTGAGTTTCAGTTCCTGTATTGTATTGAAAAGTGTGGGGTTAGGTAGGTAGGTAAAGGGACCCCTGACTGTTAAGTCCAGTCGCAGACGACTCTGTGGTTGTGGCACTCATCTCGCTTTACTGGCCAAGGGAGCTGGCGTTTGGCTGCAGACAGCTTCCGGGTCATGTGGCCAGCATGACTAAGCCGCTTCTGGTGAACCAGAGCAACGCACAGAAACACCGTTTACCTTCCTGCTGGAGCGGTACCTATTTATCTACTTGCACTTTGATGTGCTTTCAAACTGCTAGGTGGGTAGGAGCAGGGACCGAAACAACGGAAGCTCACCCTGTCGCGGGGATTTGAACCGCCGACCTTCTGATCAGCAAGCCCTAGGCTCTGTGGTTTAGACCACAGTGCCACCTGTATTGTATTGAAAAGTGTGGGAATAGGTAGGTAGCTTTAAACGTGAAGTGCACTGAATTTATCCTCCATCCCTAGCAAGCAACTAATGCTTTGATCATCATACCACCTTCAGATTAAAACCACTGACTGTCTCCAGCCACTGCTTTGAAGTAGCTGCATCTACCCCTCCTGAGTCCATTTGATCACTGTCTCCAAAATGGCAGAACTTTCCACTTTCCAAGCATGCAAAACTTCCCAATTTATGAGGATGTTAAAAACTTTTGCAAGGCAGCAGGTAAACCGAGTTCCTTAGCACTGGCCCAGAAACACTTAACACAATAAATGTTACCTAGTCAGTGTAACGAAATGCCCACTCTACCTTCAAAAATAATATGCTCTTGTATTGCCTTTGTTCCACAAAGGGTCAAGATTCTCCATTCCTTTCATGCTATGTCTACAAAATGCAAAGAACAGGCAAAAATTCAAATAGCAGCTACAGTAGATTAAACTTTCAAACCAAAAAAGAGGAAATAAAACCCTGACTCGTAATCTTTCCAAGTTACTTCCATCAGCAGTACACAGTTTTAAAAGGAAAACTCTATAAGAGCTCATGCTGGTACTAAAAGGTGCATTATGTGTGTAAAGTACGGTCCAGTTATTGTAAACATCATTCCCTCCCATCTCTTTTTTCTTTTAGACACAAAGTTATTTGAGCACCTGTTCTGTGGCAGGCACTCAGTTGCTTAAAAGCCTGAATAGAAATATTGGCTCAATAGAAATATTCTGAAATTGCCTCTTCAGAATCACCTTTTAGATCAGAGGGATCTGCTTATTATAATAGGGCTCTTGTTAACATAAACACTGAATATCACACTTCACACTGAAGGTGTTCCCTGTGTAACTATCCTGGGGGAGACTATCAGTGTTGTGCAAACAGCTTTGGCATCCCAAATATAGCAGGCTTGGGAGAAGACCGACAAATGAAATAAAAATCTACCTGTCATTTCATATTCACAGTCACATACAAAGAGTTTGATCAGGAGGCATCCTCAGTGCTTTTCAACAGCTGGCAAAATAATTACCAGACGGCAAAAGAGGAGGGGTGGGGATGCTTTAATGAGAACTAGATCTGAGCAGATAATTTGCTGTTTGCCTTCAGCGCTTCCTTGGAATAAATATGTATGAAAACATTTCCCACCACTGGTTTATTTCCAAAAGAGAGAAATATTAGAACTCTGGCTTGTCTAAAGGCCATATCCTATGACCAGATGAATATATATGAAGCTGCCTTTATATTGGGGTCAGGTCCTGATATAATCTGGCCCAAGACATTTTCTGTCCTCCTATCAGATGTCGAGGAGATAAAGAGCTACACAATTTTTAGAAGACATCTGAAGGCAGCCCTATATTGGGAAGGTTTTTTAAATGTTTGTCATTTTATTATTTTTTATATTTTGCTGAAAGCCACCCAGAGTGGCTGGAGAAACCATCCAGATGGGTGGGACAACAAGAACTACAACTTGGAAAGGAATCCATTTGTTGCTGAAATCCTAACCCCACTTACAGGGCTTGCTTCTGAATAGACATGGTGAGGATTTCATTGGCAGAGACAAATATATTGCATGCAAATAATTACCAGTAGGCCATCACTGTTTCTTAATCATGAAAAAGTATTAGGGGTTGCTGGTGAATGCAACTGGAAAATAGGAGAAGTGGACGTTTGACCCTTTCCTAGCTTGCCATTTCTCTAACCAAAACTGCCCCTCTTCCAATGTGTTTTCTCCACTTATTTTGCAGATGGGTGTATATTAATGGACCCATTGGCTGAAGGTTAATTCATTTGTTTTCAGTGAGATCATATAACAGTGAAGTGCGAATGAAACTGCTCCTTGCATAAGGAATTATCGTGATATTTTTCTATGTAGGGAAATTAATCCATGAAGGAAAGTAAATGCATTTGCTGCATGGAAGAATGGCTGCTTTAAGCAGCACAGTGCAAGAGTCTCTCTTCTATCTGCCTGGAAGCTTCAGGGAGAGTAAAACAGGTATTCCTTTGAATCAGTGAAGTACTCAGTGTGGTTAGCACCAGTTAGTAACCTTTCCCCTCCAAACCCTTTTATATAAGAAGCTTGTAAATATCCTATCAGTCCACACACAGCTTGACAAATGGTCAGGGAAGCTGGAAGTTGCAGCCCAAAACATCTGGAGGACACCAAGTTTGGGAAAAGCTACTATACACACTTACCTGGGACCAAGCCCCATTATGCTCTGAGTAGACATGTTTAGGATTGGGGTATTAGAGACCTTGTGTAAGAAGATTGTAATAAAGGGGGGAAAGGTTGTGCGTCACTCCCTAGATGGCTCAAACTTGAACCTGCCATTGATTCAGATGATCCACTAATGTCTGATACAACTTTCAACTCAGAATCAAAGTTCCTGTTTACAGATCATAGAAAGACTATTGAACAGCATTTTAGTGCTAATTCCTCCTAATATACATTTTCTCCTAATATATATTTTCAAATGCAATTTTGACTAACGTACACATTTTTGCAAACAATTTTGCCTAATACAATGCATTTGTGTGTGTGGGGGGGGGTATTTTTGCTACTATGTGCATTTATATGCATCTCAGTACATGGATTATTGTTCCCATTACTTGGCTGGAGACCTACATTGCAAAATTTGGAGGAGTGTAAATTTCTAATTATGACTGTGTTTCGAAGAATGCGGCTTAGGTAGTTACACCTTTTAAGTGCATTTTTAGCCACTACATTGTGCTAGCCCTAACTCCATAGCATTATCACCCAAGAACTGTTATTCCATCCCTATGTCTCACCACCCCATCCATCAAAGTGCTTCTTGAGTGCCCCCTGTTGCTAAAGCTTTACACCAGTTTTTCCTATGCATCCCAATACTTCTACCTAAACACTCTACTGTTTTCCAAGCCACCACCCATGCTGGGCTGTTAACAATATTATCGCATCTATGTTTACCTAGCTTCTGGGTCCCAGCTGTCCAAATCAGCCTCCTGTTCCTGCCACACAGAGTGTTGCCTCTTCTTCAAAGTCTCCCCCCCCAAAAAAAACAAAAATGTGGGGAGTGCCACTTTCTATCTGTATAGATTGTTTCCAAGTCAGTTTTAATTGTCCATCTAAAATATGACAAACAGGGCAGGGGGCAACTTGCAACCAATAAAAAACACTGTATTTTCAAAGTCTGCAAAGAACATAATGGAAGCCTGATGGCCACTGCCGGATTTACGTATAAGCTAAACAAGCTATAGCTTAGGGCCCTACTCTCTTGGGGGCCCCCAAAAAATTTAAAGGGAAAGAAAACTGAATGCACATTTCCAAAATATAAGATAAAAAACAAATAAAATAAAACCTACATACAGCAACAGTGTTGTGTATTGTGTAGGCTCCTATGATGTAAGTAATGGACCCCGCCTGCTAGCCTGCTCCCTAAAATATCACTGGTTTGCTCATTTCTATGTATAGGGTGCCTATATTCTGCATGTGCAAATGGCTTTAGATACCTATTAGGTCCATAAATTACCATATAGCATATATTCAACAACAAAAACAGCGACAATTTCTTGTTGACAAAGGACAGCTGGACCTATAAAGGGCCCCATTACCTTCAGTAGCTTAAGACCTCATCAAACCTAAATCCGGCCCTGCTGATGGCTCAGGTCAGTGTCCCATCTAGTCCATCATCCTTTCTCACAGTGGCCAACCAGAAGCCTATGGGAACCTTGCAAGCACAAGAGGACTCTCACCTCCTGTGGTGTCTAGCAACTGCTGTACGAAGAACTTCATACAGACTCATGTGAATTCATTCCCTTAGTGCATTTTTAAAGGGTAGGAGTTATTGCACCGTGGTAGAGCATATGCTTTTTGTAGTTAAGGTTCACCATTCTCAAGTTAAAGGTTCTCATATAACATTTCCTCATAAGTGGGTTTTTCCCCCTTTGTGAAAGTTTGTCAGTGCTTTATGTGCACTGTCCCTGAAGTACAGGTTTGCCAGCAGTTTTCCAATAATGCAATTTTGTATGGTATTTTCACCAATATTTTGTATGGAGGCTGGAGAACTGCATTGCAAAATTTGGAAGATGGCAATTTTTGATGGAAAGATAGCTTCATTTCAGTTTGTGTATTGTTCCAGCAAGTGTAAATTAGGGAGGTCCACGTTCAGCTGAACAGAATTTGTTACGCATCCATACAAAATATAGGCTGCTTTAAATTTTCAGTGGTACTGCTGCTTTGCAAGAATTATTTATCATTTTCAAACATACAACCCCACTGAGAGAAAGCCACAGACTTATGATAGTCAAAGCCATTATTGATTGGGATTCAGCAAGCAAGTGACTTTAAAGGCAAATTTACATAGCTGAGGTGGGAAACCCACTGTGATCATTCAACTGAATTAACTCATATCTGCCAGTGCTAGGTTAGGAACTCTCTCTCTCTCTCTCTCTCTCTCTCTCTCCCCCCCCCCCCCCGAAACATTTTCTTCTGGCAGTGTTCAAGGAAATAAAAACCCCTCAACTGTCATTTAGCCCAGCAGCTTTGAGGGGGTGAGATTTCTGCTTGTATATCAAGAGAAAAATTGTCAGGAATCCAAAACTACCAAACTCTGTGCTTAATTCAGATGATATACCAGTTCCAGATGTGGAAGTGTTTTGTACACTCATTAAGAGGTCATTTGGCATCTAAGTATTTCCCTCCTGATGTAGCTGAATTTTAAAATTGTACAACAGTTCTTTGAATCTCAGCCACCTACACACACACACACACACACACACACACACACACACACACCATATATCCACATATGCAACATGCATGTGCATCATATACTTTAAGTACTTTCCATCAGTCTTTTAATAAATATCCAAGGGAATCAGGACAACTGCATTTTTAACAGGGACTTCTTTAACTATCCAAACTTATACAGCACAAATTGCCATTTTCATTTTATTGTCAATGTCTGCAACTTTGTTAAAGTTAATCATGTGTTCATTTTACACTGCCCATACAGAGTGTCGGCAGTCTGCGGTGTGAATTACCTAAGCCTTTTGCAATAAAACCTTGCAAGTTCCTATGCAGCAAAAGTCCCAGCATTACTTGAGAGTTAATGCGCACCTGAGATTTCGAATGAGAAACAGAACAATGTTTTAGACAATTTCCACAAAATGAAAATCTTATAAACACCGGCAACCCCCCCCAAAAAAGCCAAATAACATAGGTCTTTATTAATGAAAAGCCTGCCAGTCTGTAGGCAATTTAAGGTTATTTAAGGGCTTTGCGGCTAACATGAGTTAGGATTACACTGTAAACGCAACCAGTTTCATGTTCAGCATATCTATTTAGCTCAATATTATGGTGTCTGCAATCATGTTTGATCAAAACACTGTGGGTATTTCTGAGGTTTGCATTCCTCACATGATGTTTGGTAAAATCCCTTACATCAAATAATGAAATGCATGCATGAAGCAATGAAATCAGATGCAAGATGAAAGACATCTCAGAGGCAGACAACTCAATAATAAAATAAACTATTTTGTGAAATGTCATCCAAGCGTATCCTTTCTGATGATTCTCAATAGCCACACACTCACTACCTGTCATGATTAAACATTCCCAGGAACATTTTTTCCCCCAGAGGTACGTGTACTAGCTCAAATCTTCAGGCTAATTCACAGAATGGGCAGTTGATTTCTGTTGATCCAAACTTATTCATTTAAATCAAGCTGAGATAAAGCCATCGCGCCCTGCTCTAATCAGCTGAATGTTCTCAATATGATTTAACCCTTTCCGCACTATAAAGTGGAGTAGCCTGGTCTGTTCTTAAAGTAAGGAAAGTGAGATGTGCTGAACAAACATACATAAACAGATAGTTGGAGTGGCAGGGGATGGTGATATAACTGCCTACTTGTATTCTGTCTGGGAAAAAACAGGATTGATTGAGCCTTTTCCCTGACCAACCAAATTCATAATGGCTCTCGCTTGAGAGCATAAGTTCAGACCAAGCACCTACCAAGCTCCTGTTGGCAAGGTCATGATGGCTAAGTTAAGGGATCGAAGGGACAATCCGAAGCCTGCTATCCATTCTGGGTCACCACCCAAACAACAGGAACTGGAGGGTTTTTTCTTTAAGTTAAATAATAGCAACACACTTATCAGAGCAGCCAATGCAGTTTTGAAACAACAAGAACATCTGTTGAAGACTCAGGATCCTCCTATGTGATTTGAATAAACTTCCGCACTGGTGGTGACAGATTTTGAATTCCCTTCAACCATTTTGGGGCTTTATTTTCACCCAATTCCACAGCACACAGGGTTCTAAATCTATGAGAGAACTTTTACATATAGAGGAAGCTTCCCTTAACAGACTAGGCTGGCCGTGAAGTGGGGCCCCTGGGTGCAGTAGCA
The DNA here is from genome assembly GCF_964270895.1 of Podarcis filfolensis. Taxonomy (NCBI): domain Eukaryota; kingdom Metazoa; phylum Chordata; class Lepidosauria; order Squamata; family Lacertidae; genus Podarcis; species Podarcis filfolensis. The sequence goes on from NC_139604.1 coordinate 110,753,231, forward strand.
GTCAGCAGGGATGTACAGTGGGGTGGAGGTGGGGGGTGGACTGTTCTCTTCCCAACACTTGGCTGAATGCCAAGAAGGAAAGGGGCAAGGCAGCTGAGATCTCAGTGTGGCAGCAGCATCAAGAGTATTGGATTGGCCCTGCCATAGTGCTTTTGGCTGCCTTTTCCCTCCTACTCTGGCAGCGACACATGATGATAGGAAGAGAGGAGAGCAATTTCTCCTCCTTCTCCTCCTCCTCCTCCTCCTCCTTCTACTTCGTCGTCTTCTTCCTCCTCTTCTTCTTCTTCTTCTTCTTCTTCTTCTTCTTCTTCTTCTTCTTCTTCCTTCTTTGGTGATCACTCGTAGCCGAGTAAGATTGTCTTCCATAAACACGGTTTTAACAATGAGTCCATAAGTGACGGTGGAGGCCAATTCTGGATCCACACGTCCTTCCACAATGGGGACACTGGTTTCCGGACAGGAGTTGATCACCGTGTGGATTTGCCAAGCGTGCCAATGGTCGTATAAACACTGACAACTGGGAAACACTGGTCTGCAAGCGCTCCAATTGGAGAACAGCCTTCACCAAAGGTGTCATGGGTTTTGAAGACATTCGAACTCAGGACGCAAGGGAGAAACATGCTAAGAGGAAGGCACACTTGGCAAATCCACACTGTTATCAACCCACTGTGGAAGGATGTGCGGATCCATGCAGCCCTGCTCACTGCTACTGAGTGAGTGTACTTCCTCTTCCCCTCTCCATGCAATTATATGCTTATACCCCTTCTCATTTCATCTGCACAACCACCCTGTGAGGTAGGATTTGATTATATTATTATCATTATCATAAAGTCTCAGGGCAGGTTACGACAATTATTTCTTTCTTTCTTTGTTTGTTTCATAAAATGTACTGTATACACCACTTGATTGTAAAGAGAGAGAAAACCCACATCAAAGTGGTTTACAAAAATATAGAACAATAAAATCCACATAAAACTACAATATTTATATCAGTTGAAGCAAATCAGGAGAATAGGGTGGGTCCCAAATATCTCACGTGAAAAAGTCCAGGGTAAGATCATAGAATCATAGAGCTGGAAGGGACCCAAGTCCACCCCCCCCCTGCAAGATGTCCGTCTTTAGCAGGTGATGAAACTATGCAATGACGATACCAGATGTACATCAGTGGAAATGGAGGCCTCTCAGTTTAAACAAAAACAAATCTGAAATCAAATATTTCTCGGCATTTTGTGTTTCACATATTTTGTGCCTTACAATACTCCTTTCTCTTTCTCCTGCTGTTCAGTAAGAGGCCCTTTTTTTTGTATCTGAGATTATATTATTTTGATACTCCCCTCCTTGTTTGTTAGGGGTGCTAAGAAGCTGTTCCCCCCTCCTTCATCCTTTACTCAACATCTTTGGGAGATATCAAAACATAACCTCTTCACCCTTTCCAGCAGGTAGCTCAACAACAGCAGCAGAAGCTAATCATTTGCTGACATGAGGTAAACAGCCCTCCGTTTGAAGAATAAGAAAGGAAATGTGCAATGGGGACTTTCTTTTCCTTAACTGCACTGAAGAGAAGAGTGCAGTGATGGAGAGCTGTCTTCACCATCCCATTTCTTAGCAGAAAGACACAGAATCGCTTAGATGCCTCAGTGCCCATTCACCGCCCTGTCTCTTTTGCCCACTTCATTGGCTACTGGGTACATTCACCCAAGCAAACGATTTCAACATCACAAAAGAAACCACAAAAGGCGTAGAAACTGGTAGGTGGAAGAAAGAACGCTGCAGTGAGGAATCTCAATACTGTATAAGTCAATGTCTTCCCTACCTGTTTGGGGGAAAGTAATAATAATTGCCATACTTCCATAGTAGCTTAAAGCCATTGAGTTGGAAACCCCAATGACTTCCTTAGGTTTTCATTAACGTCTTCCTTTTGGGGTAGATATAAAGTAACCAAGGATTCTAGCATATATTAGGTGTCTGCCCTGAGATTTGGTTGCCCATTTCACTGTTTCAACAAGGCACCAGCAGCTGTTGAAGTGATCCTGCCTCTATCATGCTTAAAATAAATGTGGGACATCCACCCTTCTGATATTGATTTAGTTTTCAATGGGTAACATGGGGTTTGATTTTTTCATATATATTATTTTACTTATATATTTCATAAAATTTATTTACTGCATGATTGCAAAACAAATAAACAATTCCCACTCACCCCCTCCCAACAGGTGGGTGGAGTTTGCGACCCTGTGCGGGGCTTACCTGGCCAGGTGCCACCCACCTGGTAACCAGGTGTCTTTGGCCTGCTGCTGCCTGGCAGGCCAATGGGCTGCCGACGGGGGTGTGGCCTGGGACAGGTACAGGGGCCGACCCTTCGGCCAATGCTCATTCTTCGTCCTTCTTTTCCAGGATCAAGGCGGTTTACAAAAAGAATAAAACAATGAAATTATCAGTAAAAATAGTTAAAAGCAACTATTTTAAACATTCAAAAATAATTGAAATAAGTGATAAGCCTGTCAACATTCTATGTATCTGGATAGGCTTGCCCATGCAAAAAGGTTTTCAGCAGGTACCGAAAAGAGAATAGCAAAGAGTGCTTAAAAGTAGCACTGGTTGTGAACTGGTTCATTCTCTCAGTTTCCAAATGGTTCAGTGGTAATGCTTATGAGAGGTTGCTGATGTGCTGCCCTCCAGATGTTGTTGGATGACAATTCACATCATTACTGAACATCAGCTATGCTAGTTGGGACCAATGGGAGTTAGGGCAGCTCATTGGCTCTCTCTGCGTTCGAAAGGCAAACTATAGCCCGGACATGTTTGGTTGAAAGCATTTCTAATTAATAAAGGTATCACCACTTATTTTCAGAAAGTTGTGGTTTCAGAAAGTAACCACACACACACACACACACACCCCACACTAAAGCTAGATAAAGAATAACTTAAAACACAAAGCTGAATATCCTTATAGTATTATTATTATTATTATTATTTATTATTATTATTATTTGCTGTCTCTATTGCTGTCTGACCTCAGGACCCCCTCCCTCATTCCCAGTGGAAATCCAGCTTGCTGATTCAGGCTGTAATCCTATACCCACTTACATGGAAGTAAGCCCCATTAAGTCCCACTGGATTCAGTGGGGCTTTCTTCCAGGTAAATGGGAACAGGATTGCAGCCTGAAATCAGCAAGCTGGATTTCCACTGGGAAAGAAGAAGCGGATCATAATGAGTATTGAGTCACCTAATGAGTTACCTGATGAATAGATGCCTGAGATTTGAAGGTATTGGCTGCTCTTTTTTCAGTGTGTTCTCTCTCCATAGAAAAGAAAATAGAAAAAGACTTTGAAGGCAGTGCACCAAACATTCTGTCAAAATCAAGGAAGCTTAAAAATGTCCTAATTGTCCAAAGACATCTGCTAACCAATCTCTGAATTGGACTAAAGTGGAACCCATCTGCAGTGACCTGTGATACAGAGAAACTTCTGTGAGCCATTTTGTTGTTTAATGTGGTGGGGAACCCACCTGCATTGAGTTTAAGGCACCCCACTAATTGTCCTCAGGGGTCCAATTGCTGGAAAATGCCTTGTTTTCCTGGCCAACCTGAATAGTGAAGGCTTACATTGTGAGGAAGAAAACGTGCGTACAATATTCCTCAAACACCCTTGGAAGAGATGTGCAAGGAAACAAAGAGAAGCCAGAAGGTGTGGTTTGACAAAAGCTTGAATTTAGACCAGAACTGTATAACTGGTGACCTCCCAGATGCTGGACTCCAACTCCTAACAGCCCCAGCCAGCATGATCAATGGGCCTGGAGAACTGGGAGTTGTAGCACAGTGACATATGGAGAACCACAGGTTCGCCACCCCTGATTTAGATGGAAGCTTCTAAGGACTTCAAACATGTTGCCCTTTCATTAACAAAAGAAAGAAAAGTGTTTGGCATATTGGTATATGGGCCTATTCACGCATAGGGCTTTTTGTCACTTGATCATTTCCACAACATGGAAACATAAAAACCTGTTCATTTGTATCAGATGGAGCAGTTTATGTCACCGTGGAGTAAGCTCAATTGCACTAAGAAGGCCGCAAATTCCATCCTGAGTGTCTCCACTTAAATGGGTCCCAAAATAGCAGTATCTGAAAAGATCCCAAAGATCCAAAGTAGATAATACTGGGCTTGATGGACCAATGATGCCTCAGTATAAGATAGCTTCACATGATCAACTGTTACTAAGACTCTGAGATATTACAACATTTTGTGCATTTTGCCACTACAAATTCACATACCTCCTCCAGGCTCCATTCTTCATACAAATCCCTAGCAATATATGTTTGGAGAGGACATGTGATCCTTGCCCATGTTTGTCCTCTGTGGAATGTGACATGAGCAATGGCTCGCTCTTCCAGAATTTAAGAATTTGAAAATAAGATTCTGAATAGAGTTGTCTCCTAATTCCAGAAACACAAAGAGTCCAGTGATCACTTCTGCTGAAGATCATTTCACTTGGCTGAAGATTTTGGGATGATTTTGGGAGTGGGATCGTTGGAACCCACCACAGAGCTGGAAAGGGCTGGCCCTTGCTGCAATGAGATCTAAGAATCCAAAGTCCAGTCTAGTGATGCCTCATACATTATTAGTACTTCTGTGACCCAATATGATAGATGCATTGGTAAGGCCTCACCAGATGAGGTATAGGAAAAAAGGGAAATCTCCCTGTAACATGGAAAGTCACAGTGCCATGTACTTGATGTGGTTCCTAATTCAAATTTTTGTTGCAGAGCTGGATCCCAACCACATGGAAGAAGCAACCACACAGCCGAAATACAGATGAAATGGTCCATAACATCCAGTCAGACACAAGGCAAGAAGAACCAGAAAAAGGGATTTTGTTGCATTGCACATCCTGTTATAGAGCATCATCCATGTTGATCTTTTGTTTCAGCCATTTAATGAGGTATAATCTGGCAATATAAGCCCTGGTATGCTAAAGGGATGCTACTTAAAAGTTGTTGCTTTTGTTTCTGAAGTTGTTGTTTTCCTACTGGATTTGTTTGTGGGTTATTAGATGTAAACATGTGTTGTTTTTTCTATGCCTTTTTGTAAGCCAAAAACTTGTTTTTGTAGCAAGTGACTAATGAGTCAAATAAATAAAAGGCAGATAAATAAATAATGCCTTGTGGTTTTTTTAGAGTGAACTAAAACCCCAAGCAAACCTTCTCAAGTCTCTCAAGAGGGGTGTTGATTCTTTATTTCTGGTACGCTTAATGTATTGCTGAGATTTTAAGTTATATATTTTTACATTTTTATGCTGTTATTTGCTGCCTCAGGTGCACTTGCCTGTTTCAGAAATATGTGGCATAAGTAATATCAAAAACAAACAAACGTACCCGAGTTGAGAGCCATTGTGATGTAGTGGGCAAAATGTTTGACTTTTTGCCAGAGAAAAAGGGGTTGAAATCCCCTTTTAGTTATAAAGCTCACAGGCTAGCCTTAGTCAAGTCAACATCTCTTAGCCTATCCCACCTCACAAGACTGTTGTTAGACTAAAGGGAGGGGATTGCCTCAGCCTCTTGAAAGGAGAGGAAATTTCAAGCTGCTGCTGGGTTGGCTTCCCAAAATTCTAACACAAAGAATTAAGGTAAACAAAATAATTAAGGTAAAATGTAGTCAAAGTACACAACAACGCAATGTTAGATACCTCCCTGATCAAATAGGAATCAGTCTGTGCCTTGAGATTTGGCTATCATGTGAAAATGTATGAAAATACCCTTGATTTCATGGTCAAAAGAAAAGGCATGTGTATATGTATATGTATGTATGTGTGTGTGTGTGTGTGTGTGTGTGTGTGTGTGTGTGTGTATGAAAAGAAAATACATTCTGAGAAAGACTCTCACAAAAGTGAGAGCTGTATCTCTCTCTCTCTCCCTCTCTCTCTCTCTCTCTCTCTCTCTCTCTCTCTCTCACACACACACACACACACACACACAAACACCCTGATTTAGAAATCTAAACAGGTGGCTTTTTCCAATATTGCATTCCCTTTCTGCTCCGTGACAGCGATGCTGTCATATAAATCACACATCGGTTTCTGTTGTGGTGGCTGTAACCTGCACTCACATAGAATCCACATAGCGAAGAGATCCAAGGTTAATTTCCCAGGATTTGTAATTAATTCCTCTAGATTCGCAGATGCTTCTTTTAATTGTTATTGGCCGACTGGGACACATTAAGTGCTATTTGGTAATCTGCAATTTATTTGAGGCCACATACCTAAAGACGTTGTAATGAGTTTGTCTGTGTACAGGAGGGTGGGGTATGTGTGTGTAATTGTGGTAGCAGATTCCACTATCAACATGCATTTATTATAATGTCGGTAGAGAGCCCTTGTTCTCTCTACATAGAAATGAGGACCCCTTGCTTATAAAGGGCTCCCGATCATGCAGTGTGAGCCTTCCACATCTACATAAGAAGAGAGCCTACTGGATTAAGCCCAATGGCCTATCTAGTCCAACATCCTGTTCTCATGGTGGCCACTAAGATGCCTATGGGAAACCAGCAAGCAGGAACCAGGGCTGTTTCTTTCAGGGGGAACTCACAGGAACTCTGTTCTGGCCCTTCTTGGATGAGTTCCAGAAACTCTCCATTGCCTTCTAAGAGAACAAGGGAGGTATTCCTGGAGAGTTCTGGCACCTCTTTTTCTAGAAACCCAAGCACAAGAACATTCACCCCTCCTATGGTTTCCAGTCTTCAGAAGAATTACCGTGTAGACTGTGAAGGGAGGCAGCATATGTGTGAGATCTCACCCTGAAGGGAGCACAATGAATGTGTGCAGATCAGAGTCACGGACCACTGTCATCAACTGGAATGCCCACTTTCATTTTCATCTCATTTACTTTTAATTTCTATATTACTATACACAAGGATGTTTACAAGCTGAAGAAACAACAAAGATCGTACACCTTTTAACAATCTGATCCAATACAAAAATGTTATAATAAAGACATTGCTTTAAAATAAACAACTTATATCAAATAAAACAATATTCAGCAATCCATTAGAATGTAATAGTACACAACAAAATTAAATATCAGCAAATAATAATTAAATAGAAATTCGCTCTGAACAATTACACTGAACTATAATCAAGAAAAGTAAAAACAACAACAACTCACAGTGCGTAAAAAAACACAATACAAATTGAGAAACAAAGACACAAAACTTTTAAAATTATTTTTTAAAAAATATTCCTGAACTCTTTCCTTCTCTTCTCAGCTGCTTCTGCGGTTCCTAAAGTCATGGTCTGGGAAAGACTCCTAGGGTGGGGCAAGAAAAGCAGAATGTCTCACTTAGAGACACATATTTGTTAGAGCACCTGAAAATGGGCTTTTATGGTCTTTGGGAAATAACTGTTTAAGAATGAATCACTGCAGCGGATGTGGGAAGAGATACAACTGGCTGGACAAAACTGAATTACCGGTAACTAACTGCTTAATGAATAGCCAAGATCCAAAGTTTTGCTTAGAGTCATGCAAGGTGCTAGGTAGCCAAGTGGAAATGTTGACTCTCCCCATCCCTTTGAACAGCTGAACTCCATGACATTTCCCAACATGACATTTAAATAATAATAAAACAAAACACTGTTCAGGTTCATTTGCCATGTGGTATGGAGGGCTGACGGTTGAGAAAATTTGGATTTTTGGTTGCCTGGAACCCAAATGATCCTAATCATTGGCCCTTCTAATATCTGACTCAGGTGATGAGTACTGTCAGGCATGTAATCAGGACGGGACCACTGAAAAACGAGGTGAAGGGTTAGGTGCTTATGAATAGGCTTGAGCTATAAGTCATGTCCAGCGGGACTTGTGTGAATGGCACGCCCAGTGCTATTTTTCTAAAAAAAGAGGTGCCAGAACTCACCATGAACGTCTCTCTTTTTCTCTTATACAGTGGTACCTCGGGTTAAGTACTTAATTCGTTCTGGAGGTCTGTTCTTAACCTGAAACAGTTCTTAACCTGAAGCACCACTTTAGCTAATGGGGCCTCCCGCTGCCGCTGCGCTGCCAGAGCACGATTTCTGTTCTCATCCTGAAGCAAAGTTCTTAACCCGAGGTACTATTTCTGGGTTAGCGGAGTCTGTAACCTGAAGCATCTGTAACCTGAGGTACCACTGTAATGGCAATGATGCTCACCTGAGAGGCCATCCTCCATGCCATCTCACACACTTTTTTGAAAGCCCCCTCAGTTTCCAAAGTCATTTCCCACGTAGTTCTGTGAGAATGATGAGGCCAAATTGTTTCCCCAGTTGACACACTAGGCTGTAGCCCACAAGCCTGGAACCCTGTTTTTTTGCTACTTGTGTGGGAGGGCAGGCAGCAAGGAAACAGAATATTTCTTTGTCATGCAAAGACAATCAGTGAAGCACAGTGGTTAGAGTGTCAGACTAGGACCTGGGAGAGCAGGGTTCAAATCTTCACTTGGCCATGAAGCCCGTTGGGTGACCTTGGGTCAGTCACTGCCTCTTAGCCTAACCTACCTACCTCACTAGCGGCTAACAGATTGAGGTTGAATCCTGACAAGACAGAAGTACAATTTTGGGGGGATAGGGGGCAGGTGGGTGTGGGGGACTCCCTGGTCCTGAATGGGGCAACTGTGCCCCTGAAGGACCAGGTGCACAGCCTGGGAGTCATTTTGGACTCAAAGCTGTCCATGGAGGTGCAGGTCAGTTCTGTGTCCAGGGCAGCTGTCTAGCAGCTCCATCTGGTACGCAGGCTGAGACCCTACCTGCCCGCAGACTGTCTCGCCAGAGTGGTGCATGCTTTGGTTATCTCCCGCTTGGACTACTGCAATGCGCTCTACGTGAGGCTACCTTTGAAGGTGATCTGGAAACTGCAACTAATCCAGAATGCGGCAGCTAGACTGGTGACTGGAAGTGGCCGCCAATACCATATAACACCGGTCCTGAAAGACCTACATTGGCTCCTAGTACGTTTCCGAGCACAGTTCAAAGTGTTGGTGCTGACCTTTTAAGCCCTAAACAGCTTTGGCCCAGTATATCTGAAGGAGTGTCTCCACCCCCACTGCTCTGCCCAGACACTGAGGTCCACCTCCGAGGGCCTTCTGGCGGTTCCCTCACTGTGAGGTTACAGGGAACCAGGCAGAGGGCCTTCTCGGTAGTGGCACCTGCCCTGTGGAATGCCCTCCCATCAGATGTCAAGGAAAGAAACAACTATCTGACTTTTAGAAGACATCTGAAGACAGCCCTGTTCAGGGAAGTTTTTAATGTTTGATGTTTTATCATGTTTTTAATATTCTGTTGGGAGCCGCTCAGAGTGGCTGGGTTTCCCAGATGAGCAGGGAATAAATAAAATAAAATAATAATAATAATAATAATAATAATAATAATAATAATAATAATATCTGGGAAGGAATTTCACCCACATTCACTTTATTTTTCTTGTTATTTGACTCCAAGACATGAACTTGAATTTTCATCCTCTATTAAATATCAAGGTAGTGCTATTTTTATTTCTATTTTACAATGAAGGCTCTAAAGTGTTGCACTTCAGCTTCACAACTAAATTACTATTTTCCCAGGTGTGTGATTGCATTAGATTACCCCCTCAAAATTGCTTCAATGCCAGTCCTGGGTTTGCAACATCCATTTGAATAATTTTCATAGATGTGTTGTCATATTGGTAAACATCATTCAAATAAGTGGGTTTTATTATGTTTATTTACGGTGTATTATGATAAGCTTTTGAATTCTACACGATGGCTGGATAATTCAGAGAACAGCAAGAATTCACTGTAAAATTCAGCAAGGAAAACAGAAGAGCCCTTCTGTATGATCCACTGCGGAGCGGGGGCATTAAATGCACATTCATTTCCTTATATATAGTGAGCAGTTCACAAATATTTCTGGTACCTTGCTAAACAGAACGCCATAGTTGGTGCATTAAAAAAAATGGTCGAAAGTACATATAAGAACAAAGAATTCTGCAAACATCCATCATAATTCTATACATAATACAAACACTACCAAGTTCACATTTTTTAAAAACAACGTATCATTTTTTAAAAAAATGTGTTGGGTTACCCTTTTAAAACTGATGTGGTATTTTTTATAATAATAATAATAATATCTTTATTGTCATTGCCCCCTCTCAGGGACAACGAAATTACTTGACTGCTCCATAAAAACACTAATTAAAACAATACAGTATAGTACAGCAAGGAAGATTAGATGACTTTCAAAGTCCAGGCTTCCCATTCAGGGCCGAGATCGCTCTGGAGAAGAAGCTGTTCTTAAGACGGCTCGTTCTTGTCTTCATCGTCCTGTATCTCCGTCCCGACGGCAGGAGCTCGAAGAGACAGTGACCAGGATGTGATGGATCTTTTACTATGTCCAGTGCCTTCCTATGGCACCTTGTGGCATAAATCTGCTCTAAGGTGGAAAGTGGGCAGCCAACAATGCTCTCTGCTGCCTTAACAACTCTGCACAACCCCATCCTGTCCTGGGTAGTACAGCTTCCGTACCACACACATAAGCCATAAGTGAGCACGCTCTCAATGGCACAGTGATAGAAGGCAAGCAGCAGTTTCTGCGGAAGATGGTTTTTCCTTAGAATTCTCAAAAAGTACAGTCTCTGCTGCGCCTTCTTCACAAGCCCCCTTGTGTTGACACTCCAGGACAGATCCTCTTGTAATTCAATGCCCAAAAATCTGAACGTTGTTACCCTCTCCACACAGACCCCATCAATCAAAAGTGGCTGGATATTGCTCTTCTGTTTCCTGAAGTCCACCACAAGCTCCTTCGTCTTCCTTGTATTTATGAGCAAGTTGTTAGCTCTGCACCACTCTGTCAGCCGCTCCACCTCATCTCTATAGTCCGTTTCACCCTCCCTTTCAGGGATGAGCCCAATCACGGTTGTGTCATCTGCAAATTTGACAACCCTATTACTAGGATGAGCAGCGACACAATCGTACGTGTAGAGAATATAAAGGAGCGGACTGAGTATGCATCCCTGTGGTGTTCCTATGTTAGTCTTAAGCATTTTAGAGGTATAAGGGCCCAACCGAACCCTCTGGGAGCGATCTGACAAAAAGTCCAGTATCCACCTACAAAGTGATAACGGAAGCCCCAGATCTTCCAGTTTAGACATCAAACGTTGTGGTAGAATGGTATTAAATGCCGAGCTGAAATCTAAAAAAAGCAGTCTGGCATAACCCCCCCGCTGCTCCAAATGTGCAAGGACGGCATGGAGGGCAATCGCCACAGCGTCCTCTGTCGATCTTTTTGTTTTATAAGCAAATTGGAATGTGTCCAGTCCCTCTGGTAGGCAGGCAATGACATGATTTTTGCTCATTCCCTCATCTTTCCTTGCAAAAAAAAAAAGTTTCATTTTTTAAAAAATGTAGGAATAATGTTCTTGTGTTGTATCTAGTAAAGGAGTCACCATCTCTCCAGACGTTTAGCTTGATTACATTCAGCACAACAGCCTTGGATTACTAGTAGGGATTCCATATTTCAAAAAGTGAAAATCTGGACACAAAGGTTGCTGAGCTATTTTTAAGAAAAATAGACAAAAACGACACTGCCGACATGGGTTGCCATACGTCCAGATTTTGCAATACATTTTTAGCAATTTCTGCCTGGGCACTGTTTCCGGTGGCTGGATCCCAACTATGTCTGGGAAATTCCACACATATGGCAACTCTAATGGCTAGTGTCTGTGGTGAAATATGATCCTGAATAGACAAGTGATGCCTTATATGGCATGGCAGAGAATGTGAAAATAGAATTTAGGACTGAAGTACGATTAAAGTCTGCTACTTTCAAGTTTGTGAGGGCTGTTGTATACTACCAGGGCTGGATTTAGGTTTGCTAAGGCCCTAAGGTACTGAAGGTAATGGGGCCCTTAATATGCCCAGCTGTCGTTTGTCAACAACAAATTGTTGCTGTTTTTTTGTGTTGAATATATGCTATATGGTAATTTATGGAACTAATAGGTATCTAAAGCCATTTGCACATAACAAAATATGTATTTTATTAAAGTAATTGTTGAACTGAAACACAATTAAGAAGTATATTAATAGTGAAACACTGTTGCTGTATGTAGATTTTACTTTATTTGTTTTTTATCTTATATTTTGGAAATGTACATCCAGTTTTTTTCTCCTTAAATTTTTTTTGGGGCCCCCAAGAGAGTAGGGCCCTAAGCTATAGCTTGCTTAGCTTATACGTAAATCCGGCACTGGCTATTAGCCAATAAAATAGTAACCTTTAATCTCTGGTATTCATTAAACAGTGTCTGCAATAAATTGCAAGTCGGATCGTGGTCTGGTATCCACTGCAGGCCACAATTAAGTGTTTTCCCTCTCTTTGTCTCTGTACAACTGGGTATGAAAGAAAAGGTTTCAAGCCGCACCACACATGTGGGATCTGTTATGGCACCTCATGGCATTTTGTATTTTCAGAAGAACTGCGCTCTCTCTCGCTCTCACTCTCTCTGAGTTAATTTATTTAACTGCATTTCCATGCCATTCAGTAACCAAAGTCATTCATATTCGAGTCATGCACAGACATACAACTGGGATAGGATGGACTCGTGTGAAAACAGAACGCAGACCAAGATCATACTGTCTCCTAGTGCAATGATCTGTCTGATCTCAGCAGCTTCCTTTTACAATATTAACGAAAGACCAGTGCAAATTACCATCACCTTTTGCCTTAGAGAATCTTAGAGAAAATATATGTACTTCACAGATAATTCCTTTCAGCTCAACACTGCAGCCACCCATCGAGAGAGTGATGGTTTATGAAGTCATTACCCTCCCATAAGAGGCAATTGGTCACCTTACTCTGCTCAAACCTTTAATCAGAAACTTGAGCTGGTGAGCACCAAGGAACATTTAGTAATGTATTCCCTTGCCAAACATTGTCATAACACTCGTTTATAAATGATCTTATGCAGCCAGTTGTTAGAGCCTTCTCCGGCTGTGCTTGAGAGAGATGAGGGGATGAAGCACCAAGAGATAAAATTGATTTTCTGCCCTTTTTGCTAGATAATAATACCTAACATCCATCTTAACTTATAAGATCAAGGCTAGAAGCTAAGAAACAACCTGGAAAAAATTCAAGATCAATATTTTGCATTATATTCCAGCTCCATGTGATCTGTAGTGAAGTTAATGCTACATATACAATCTGAGGGTGGTAAAACAATTTAGCAATTTTTCTCTGAGAGTTTAATATGAGACAAGTGTGCTGTACAAAGATACTTCATCTGCTGCTTCACTGTGGAGATAGCATTTTACAACTGAGATGGAGATGCTAAAGACATCATGGGCTCAATGTCTAAGGCCATTGGCTTACAGTAGCATATTTTAGTGTCACCATTATTCATAATAAAAATAAAAAGTCAACCTTCAAGATGCAGAGATGTTCAGGGGGAAACAGAAGTGACATTATTTTGATAATAAAAATATCATTTCACTGACCCTTTGGATTTTGAAGTAATTGATCCTCATCACTATATGACTTTAGTATATTGCACAATTGGTTTTAAATTGGTGTGTGTGCGTACACACACACACACACACACACACATTTTGTGGTTGTGCTCCCCCCCCCAAAAAAAATATGTTGTATTCTTGTTTGATCTACATAAAAAGCAAAACCACACTTGCTTTTTTTGATGGATTTGATTATTCTGATTCAAAACCCATTAGGTTAATTACAGGTTGTCCTATGAAATTGTGTCAAGATTTCTTTCCTTACAAGGTACATAATTGGTCTCATTCACATTGATGTTGATCAAGCACAAGGATAATGAAGGCTGTTTAAGGCTTACAGTCAGCTGGGAACAGTGTGTATGACTGAAAATGTGAGTGGCAGAAACACTTAAATGCCTTGGAGCAAAATCCTCTGTATACCTTTTCTTTATAAGCTCAGTAGCAACAACTGGGAGGGTGGTTCATTAATTTATCTGCACCAAGTTAAGTACTGAAAGTGGCAACTTTGAAATTAAGCAAACTTGAAATACAGATACACAGACGTTGAAAACCCAGTTTTGAACTGGGCCCATATGCCTCTAAATTTGGGTTCAGGTCCTCATCATAAAGTTTGCGAAAAACTGAAATTGGGAGATGTTCCCATTGAATCAACAGAATTCAGGGCAAGGGGGTGTTTTGAATGAGTGGAAATGTGTGTTTTTGTTTTTTTTGCTTGCACAAGGCAATGTTCAATCCAAGCCAAGGGTTCAGAGATGTTTATTGTTAACCATTTACATGGTATTCTCAGGATGAAAATGCAAGGGAGGATGAGTTCACATTTTCTTGTTTGGTCTCTTTTGTGTGGCCTTGCGAATGTGTCCACATAGTTACTGCCTCCCCTTCCAAAATATGTTGCCCCATCTGCCCACACCATGACTCAGACCACTGGTTCATCTTTATCAGCACTGCTTGGGCTGACCAGCAGTGTCTAAGATTTCTCAGACCTAGGCAGAGGAGGGCTGGGCAATAACTGGTTTTCAATATCGTGACATATCACCAGCTAAACATCAGAATATATCAATATATCACAATATCTGAAGTAAGGAAGGAACTACACAAAGGTAACTGCTACTACTTAAGGGTCTAAATCTAATATATGATGATATTATCCATCACCTCATGGTCACTTTCAGCAGCAGGCAAGCCAAAATGCATCCAAATGAGACTTTGAATTTTGGGCTTGGCTACTGAATGTGGGTATTCAGGACTATCCAAAGTATGGTGATGAGTCATAGTGAACACAAATAATCTGGGACTACCGGAGTGCCAGCAGGCCTGCTAGGCGGCAGAAGTTATGTCTTCCTGGTTTTTATTAAAAAAAAAAAAAATTCAACACGTTCTTGATTTTCTGGTATGCACTTTCTTTTAATGATAATATGCACTGTTTTATACTGCAAATTAATATGCTTTTGTTAACTTTGTAAGATGCTTGGAGTGTATTTTGTACATAAAAGCGGGGCATTACTTTTTAAAATAATCAAAATAGCTCCTGGTGGATTGTGTCCAACTCCATATAAGTGATGTTCTGTTCATGCAATGAGACTTCTCCTTCCTCTCCTCTAACCATACACCCACCATCTGCACCACAGAGGGTCTCCCAACCCTCTGCGGAAGATTTTGAGGGTGCCAGAGCGACACAGGGGATGAGAGAGGAGGACAATGTTCCATTGCACAAGCAGGAGTTTGTTGGGCTAACAGAATGAAGGTGAGTAGAACTGGAGTAGAACTGGAAGTGGCTGAAACACCTCATCCAGTGTTTGAACAGATTCTCATCATCAGGGTGAAAGTAAGAGAGGAACAGCCCTTTAATCCTCCTCTGCTCTTTTCGGGGTGTTTTGGAAACAATGGGAGGAGAAGGAACTATTCCAGCTCTTGAGCTAGTGTAGTCTCCCCTCCTGTTTGGGGGCATATTGGGAGAGCAGGAACGCACTGAACCCTTCAAATCCCAGCCTTCTCCTGTTCAGCAGCCATGATGTCCCCTTTTCACCTGCGATATTAGAGCACCTGTGATATTAGGGCCACAAACATTTCTGTGACTGCAAGGAGAGGGCATCCAACATCAGATTTCCCTCTCTGAGGTACAAGCTTTTCCCCCACTTCTCAGAGATGGAGATCCAATGGTGCCTGGAATGTCCTTTGATGAGCCATAGGGTTGCAGAACCCCAAACCATTCTACTAAAAGAAACTAACAATGTTGTTGTTGTTTTGATTATTATTCTTCGTTGGACTGGTCATGTTGTGCAGATGCTTGATTATCGTCTTCCAAAGCAACTACAGTGGTACCTCGGGTTACATACGCTTCAGGTTACATACGCTTCAGGTTACAGACTCCACTAACCCAGAAATTGTGCTCTGGCGGCATGGCGGCAGCAGGAGGCCTCATTAGCTAAAGTGGTGCTTCAGGTTAAGAACAGTTTCAGGTTAAGAACGGACCTCCAGAACGAATTAAGTACTTAACCTGAGGTACCACTGTACTCTATTCTGAACTTAAAAATGGAAAGTGTAATGCTGGTGGTCAACAAAAGAGGTTTAAAGACTGTCTCAAGGCAAATCTTATAAAAAAAAATGTAGTATAAACACCAACAATTGGGAAACACTTGTCTGTGAGTGTTCCATTTGGAGAACAGCCTTTACCAAGGGTGTCATGGGCATAGCTGCCAACTTTTCCCTTTTTAAAAGGGAAATTCCCTTATTCCGAATAGGATTCCTCGCAAGAAAAGGGAAAAGTTTACAGCTATGATCATGGGCTTTGAAGACACTCAAAGTCATGACACAAAGGAGAAACGTGCTAGGAAAGCACATTTGGCAAATCCACACCATGATCAACTCCTGCCTGGAAACCAATGTCCCCACTGTGGAAGGACGTGTGGATCCAGAATTGGCCTCACTTACGGACTCATTGTTAAAATCGTGTTTATGGAAGACAACCTTACTTTGCTATGAGTGATCGCCAAAGAAGAAGAAGATATCACCACTAAGGCAGACAGACAGACAGACAGACAGATAAAATCTTGAGAAAGATTCTTAAGAAAGAGATATTAAAAGTAACAAAATATAAAATAGCAAAATACCATATATGCAATCAATCTTAAAAATTGTGTACAAAATGCTACTAAAACAAAACGTAACCCAAGCACACCCAGAAACCCAACATAAACTAAGCAATCCACAGCCAGATTGTGATATATTTCAGCTTCTGTGAGACTGAGATGTGTTTGACCAGTGAACTGATGGGAGTCACACCCGCATTGAAGAGGCAAGACCTTTCCCCTGAGAATTAAACATTTCTTGAGGCAGCTTCCTTTATTTTTTTTTCAGACACATCCGCAGTTCTTTGATTTCCTGACCTTTTAACTGCAGCTTAGCAAGAAAGGAAAAGGACTTAAAAGAATGTCTCAACTTTTACTTAGGAGGAAGGGTAGGAGGGGGGGAGTCACAGGATGGAGGCAAATGGCCATTATTGCTGCTTGGAGTCTGCACTTTCCCTCTCTCAGCTTCCCTTTTCTCTGCAACGCCAATTGTGAATTGTACCACACTGCGCAAGCATCAGAAAGATCAGAGTCATAAGGAAACAATTACCCACTTCAACAAAAGCGCCAGCAAACAGTTTCTTCTTAGGTCATTAACAATTGCTTTTCAGGTGGAGGTGGGAGGGGAATGAGCAATGTTTACACATCGATTAAGAATAATCATTCATGAATCTCAGCCTATTGTTTAATTCCTGTTATCTAACAGATTCTATTTGTTGATTTCAATTCATTCGTTGATTTCAATACATTCTTCTTTCTTCCAGAATGAACTGCCTGTGCTGCCTTCTGTAGCATTGTCTGCTGTGGCTGAAAGTTATGTTTGCGGAAAGTGTGTCCTTGAAAATTATATCCAGCGTTCCTTTGCTTAAAAAGAAATAAATTTTAAAAATGACAGAGTATGCAATGTGGAAAGACAGCTGACAAGAGGCATATTTCCATGATAAGGTTCAACTAAATCTCTGTGGCACAATCGGAAGCAGAGACCATATTCCTATGACCACATTGGGCTATTAACTCAGTAACGATACATTATCTGCTAATTAGAAACAAATTAGTACTTTCTGGAGAATACTGACCTCCTATCCTCCCTTTCTACACCCTTCAAACATTGCATATGAATTATCTAGCAGTAGTTAATATTTCTGTTTACTGCATAATGTCACATTCTTTCTGCAGTTGTAAATTATATGAATGTATACATATGAATAGGGACACGGATGGTGCTGTGGGTTAAAGCACAGAGCCTAGGACTTGCCGATCAGAAGGTCGGCGGTTCGAATCCCCACGATGGGGTGAGCTCCCATTGCTCAGTCCCTGCTCCTGCCAACCTAGCAGTTTGAAAGCACGTCAAAGTACAAGTAGATAAATAGGTACCGCTCCGGTGGGCAGGTAGACGGTGTTTCTGTGTGCTGCTCTAGATCACCAGAAGGAGCTTAGTCATGCTGGCCACATGTCCTGGAAGCTGTACGCCGGCTCCCTCGGCCAATAAAGCGAGATGAGCTCCGCAACCCCAGAGTCAGTCATGACTGGACCTAATGGTCAGGGGTCCCTTTACCCTTTATACATATGACTGTATGTGTGTGCATTAGGGATATAAGAAGGCATCATTTACTGTTGCTTGAGGGCTAAATCATGGCATTACTGAGGAGGCATGTTTAGTTCTTGTTTGAAGAGTAGCCCTGACTCTGGGTCTGATCTTGACCAAAAAGATACAGGTATCAAGAAGGGTGTCCCACATGACCTTAAGTGGTGATGTGCACTGCCAGGTCAATGGTTCATGGGAGCACTGCCATCCATAATTTGATCATGGATGGATGAATTGACCTGGCATGTGTAAACAGAGACTTGGTTGCTGCTTCTTGTCCACCATGCTTTTCTTATGCACAGCAACCCAGGTCATGTGGATTGTGTGTGTGTGTGTGTGTTGCAGTTTTTCTTAGGAAGTCCTTAGTTTTCAACAGGTATGCTATAAGGGAGACCCAGTTTTCTGAGTGCATGTTCTGGAAGTTGGGCAATTGTGGCAGTACAGGATTCCTATTGGTGTACTGCCTTCCTAGCTGCACCAAGGATTCCCTGCCTGAGGTGCTTCAGGTTGTGGCAGATGTTAACATCCATGCCTGCATGTGCACTGTCTCACCAGAAGTCTCCCTACCCCTTTGTGGGAAGGCCAGTGTCTTCCCCCCACCCCTGACCATGTAGAGCTGGGATGCCCAGGGCTTGTCTTGCCAGAAAGTGAGCTTTGGCTCATGCTCCCAGCTTGAAATCTGGCTCCATGCCAGCCTGCCGAATTGGCCAATGGCAGGTTGAGGGTGGACCTGAGGGGAAAATCAGGCTTCCCTCAGGTCCGCTTCCAGGGGATTTAAACAGCCTATGTCAGGCTCCGACATCCAGCTCTTCTTATCTCAGGCTTGGATTACTGCAAGGTGCTGTACAAGGGACTGCCCTTGAAGGTGACTCAGAAACTACAACTAATCCTGAAGGGCTTCACCCTTTCTGTATATGACCACCATTTGGCAACCTTAGACCACTTTGGAGGAGAGAGAAAAACTTACACCCTTCTTTGTCCAATCTTTCTTCGCAAAGGTCCCCAAGGAAGCAAACACCAGCTAGAGAGACATCCACCCATTGGTGACTTCCTGTAAAACTCTACTGCATTAACTCTGAATGAATGCTGTGGTTTATTCAAATTTCAGATCACCACAGCCACCTTGTCACTAGTGCCTCAAAGTCTGGAAATGCACAGCCTTAATGGCAGAGCAATGAAGCCAAACAGTAGCCAAAATGTGTCTTTTCATATCAGAGTACAAATGTCAAACCTAACAATGACCGTTACACCAAGAAGCTTGTTTCCATGATAGACAGCTTATATTGCTAAAATATTACTATCCTGGCTTTCATTTATTTTTTATTGCAGATATGTGTGTGGACAATTTTACATGGCACTGACAGCTGCGTTATCCATTCAGGAAAACGTCTAAACAAAGGAAGGGACTTTACTCTAGTAAATTTCAAGGATCGGTTGAAGTCCTGTAAAACAAACATTTATCCTGCTTTTATCAAGGTGGGATAAGTAATGAGAATCCTTCGAGAAGGACACAAGTTTCCATGTGATTTATTGTCCGTTAGCTTGCAATAAAGTATATCAGCATCATATTATGTTATTGCTAGGATTTTGCTCTGAGCATCTTATTTGGCTCATTCCACTTAACACTGTGAACAAAAGTCAAGTTATTATTTTAGTTAAGTAGTTCTCAAACATTTAACTCAAAAAGCCTACTAGCAATGTTTGCTGGTTTTGAGGATATGGATTCACCTTTTGGTCCTCCATTTGACCCAGAAGTTCCCTGACCTTTAGCCCTCTATTTCAAGCAATCCTAACTCCCTGCCCCTAGAAGGGATAATGCTCTTTTTTTTGCACATCATTTTATGATGGAGACCTCGGTCAATCCTTCCAGCTCACTTTGGAAAACAAAGTAGATTCTGGTGAAGTACTTATTTGAAGTAAGCAACAGGGGAGAAAATTGTTCAGTATGCATGAAATATACTCAGAGTCGCAAAGTGATTTCATGCTCTTTATTCAGCTCATAGTGGTGAGGAGGAATGAATGAATGTCCCCTCAAAGTATCTGCTTTATATACATTATTTACACAATGGGCTGCACATGATTGGCTAATTCCGGAATTCTACTGTAAGCCAATCAGGTTGTGGATTCACTTTTATCTGGAGCATGATTGGGTGGTTCCTGCCAACCAATCATACTGCTGCATTGTTCTAGGACCCATCAGACTGCTGCATTCTGAATCCTATTGTTCTAGGACCAATCAGACTGCTGCCTTTTGGATCCTATTCAACTCAGTACATAACAATGCATTTTAATGCAAACACCTAATTCAAATTTCTGGACTGATTCTCCCAAATTTTGTGATGGAGTTAGTTGCCCACGGGGCAAAATAGTGTACCCTCGAAAAAAGTATATTGGGGAAAAGTACACAGAAAAATTGGTAGGGGGATGCAAAATATGCATATTATTAATTACAAATTATTTTGCAATTGCTTATAAAAATGTGTACATTAGGCAAAATTGATGACAACAATGTGTATATTAGGGAAAAGACACATTTTTGTGCTGAGCTGTTTTTTTTAAAGCAAACTATTGCAAAAACAAGGCCAACTGAAATTAAAACTGGAAAACTGAGGAAGTCAAAATCGACATATTTGTCCATTCCAAGTTAGAAGCAAGAAGAGTTAAAGCGGAATATTTAATGGTGGCATAATTCATTACTGCCATGAAACTAGCTGCTTTATGGTAGTAATTATGACAGCAGTGTTTAAAAAGCCTCACAAAAGTAATTATCGCATAAATTTTTAAGACATAAAGCTGTAATATAATTATGTAAGTGGTGCAAGACTTTTCAGAGATAAATTTTAGTTTTCTGCTGAACTGGAGAAAGAAAGAAAGGAAGGAAGGGGGGGGAGTGGATGGACTGAGGAAGTGAAGCACTTGCCTCGTTACTTTGAATTTATTTGCCTTCACCCTGATGTCATGCTTCTGCTTTACATGTGGGAGACCCGAGCTTCTAACTTCCCAACCTCTGCATCCTCAACCTCCGGTTGGAGGAGATAGATCTCCCCGCGCCTAGTGCCAGGTTTTCAAACATTTCGTGTTTTCTTTCCCACGAGTTGTGTGACTGCGGCTTTGTTTACTCATATGCCCTCCAGACAGCAAGCGAGCTCTCTTGGCAGAAACGGCAGCCTCCTCTCTTCGGGGGTCGAGAGGTGGAAATCTCTCCCTCCAGCCCTCCTTTCTCCAGCTATTCAGGTCTGTCAGTGAAACAAAACTGTTAGCTTAGAGGTTTGCTTCGGCTCTGATCACAAGCACGGGCTGGAGAGAGAAACGGATGGTGGCGAAATCTCCCCTTTCTCGCTTTCATAACTTTCTGCTTATTACTTCTGTCGAACTAATAAATATGTATTTGCTACAATTACTTACAAAGAAGGAATTGATTTGTGACTCATTACGTGGGTCAGAACTATTGACTCTCAAAATTAGAAGTGATGTTTTCTTTCCTGCCACTCAAAATGGGTTTGATCCCCTACCCCACATGTAAATTCAGCTACATCAGTCAAAGGTGGCAAATAGTGAAAGATTAACTAATTGTTTTTATTGAATTTTATTGATTTCCCCCACTTGTACATGCTATTTCAGTATCGAAAACAGCATCAGGGTGTCCCCATTGAAGATGGCTTAATTTTTCATAACAAGTTATCCTGAAATACAGTCTGGCGATCATGAAGATTCATCAATGGATATGGAAATTCTGATGAAAATATCAAATGAATAACCGTATGATGATGACTTGGTGGTATATGTTGCACAAGGCAAATAATAGAATCAGAGAATTGTAGAGTTGGAAGGCACACTGAGGGTCATCTAGTCCAACCCCCATGCATCACCTCAATTCCTTCATCCAAGTTCTATATAAATACATTTAACAACATAGGACCCAGGACAGAACACTATTTGTTACTTTTTTCCAGGATGACAAAGCACTCATTACTCATTACTGAGCTACAAATCCACCTACAGTTACCTTGTCCAGCCTACATTTTACCAGCTTCCTTTCAAGAATATCATGGGGGATTTTGTCAAAAGCCTTACTGAAATCAAGATAGACTATGTCCATGGCATTCCCCTGATCCACCAAGGTTGTAAGTCTATCAAAAAAAAGAAAGGCAAAGGAAGGCATTTACTACCACAAAATTGCCCCTAGTGACCTCTAAGTCAGATGGTAAAATGATTTATTTGTTAGAATCACACAACATTCATTGACTATTTGATGTGCAAGCTTTCAAGTTACACAGAATTCTTCCTCGGGGTGAATTCAGGTTTCTACCAGATTCCACAGGCTCAAAGGGCTGCTTTGGACCTACAAACCCATATGAGACATAGGACCCCAGTACCTGAAGGACTGCTTTTGACTGCATGAACCAATCTGGACACTGCAGTCAACATCGGTCATCTCTCTTTACTTCCACCAAGGGAGGTGTGGAGAGTTGCAACATGAGAAAAGGCCTTTCCTGTGGTAGCTCCCAATCTGTGGAATGGTCTCTGCAGGGAAACATGCTTGGCACAGCAAACAGGCTCAAGGCTAGGGCATTCCTGTTTGCCTAGGTTTACGATTATTAATTTGGCATTCTGCTTCAGTATAATTTTGGCCTCTATCATTGTACTCATCTTTCAGTCAGATGGGGCATAAAAAATTGATATATCGTTTTTATACTATTGTCAGATGAGTACTGTAGGGAATTTTGTTTTCTTGTTTCTAAATTGGTTTTTGCTGTTTTTATATTTTATGGAGTTGTAAGTCATGTTGATATAAGTCATGTATATTTCAGTAAAATATAATGGATAAATGCTAATAATAATAATAATAATAATAATAATAAATGTGCATAGTTGGATTAAATTTATACATCGTGTCTTATTCAGATTTCTAAACAACAATTTACATGAACCTTTTGCCTTTACAAGGTTAGATTACTGCAACACATTGCATGTTGGGCTGCCTCTGAAGATGGTTCGGAAAATTCAGCCGGCACAGAATTGAGCAGCCAGGTTGCTCACCTGGGCAAGGCGATTTGAGCATATAGTGCTAATTCTAACCCAACTGCACTGGCTGTCAATTAGGCTTTGGGCCCAATTCAAAGTGATGGTTTTGAACTTTAAAGCCTTCAATGGCTCAGGGCTGCAAAACCTCAAAGACCACCTCTCCTCTTATGAACCGACCTGGACTCTGTGATCATCATCTGAGGTTCATCTTTATGTGGCTCCCCCCGCCGATATTTGGAGGGTGGCCTTTTCTGTGGTGGCTCCCTGTGTATGGAATGCTCTCCCAAGGGAGGTTTGCCTGGTATCTGCTTTACATATCTTCTGATGCCAGACAAAAACTTTCCTCTTCTCCCAGGCCTCTGGCTAATTAAACAATCTGTAGCCTTTTAAAGGGGGGAGGCTATTGTTTTTGCTTCTTATTATGGTGTATATTTTTGTGTTTTTATATTGTATACTGCCCTGTGATACTTCAGATAAAGGGTGGAATAGAAATTTAATAAATAATAATAATAATAATAATAAAACAGCACAGATTTTTGAGGGAGCAAAAGAGCAAAGGCAAGTTTAGTTTGATCTGGTAATCTATTTATTTAATATATGACCACATATATCTCACCCTGCCCTTCACCAAATGATCCCAGGGAATGTTATAACACAGTAAAGACAAGAGGAACACCAACAGTCACAAACAGTTGAGAGCAGATGAAAAACACAACACAGAATTCCTGGGGAAAGAAATTGGCTGTTAAACTGCCTGAGAACTGTATTTCTGTGAGGGAAATAGGGGTCTCCTAACAATTCTCAGCAGACTTAACAAATTATATTTCCCAGATTCCTTGCTGAAAGCCATGGCTGCTTAAAGTGGCATGAACATGCTTTAGATGTATAGTGCAGATGGAGTCTTTGCTTTTGTTTCTTACCATAAACTGGCACAGTGATGTATGTAAGAACCAAGGAATGCCCCTCGGCCAAACGTCCACAACTTTTTCAAAATGGACATCATTCATATGAATCATTTCAGGGATCAACAGCTAAATTTGTAGCCCTTCTACTTTTCTAAAGAAATGAAAGAGGAAGATTCCTTTGTCTTCATATGTTCTTTGAATTAACAAATAAGTAATAATCTCAACCTTGATCACAACTATTTTTTTCCGGACATAAATGTACCTCACAGTGTAAGCAGAATTTTTGACAGTGAATTGTTCATTTATAGGTTAGCTTAAAGAAACAAAACAAAAAACCCATCTTACTTTACAACTTTTCTGATTGGTTACTTGATGTAAATTGTTGCATAGTTTCATATTTTACAGTTACAGATACTGAGTCAGCCCACACTCTGTGTAAATTTTGTTACTAGAAAATATTTATTGGACACATCAGTTACTGTATATGCTATTTCCATTAAGCTAAAATATATTTCTTAAGAGGGAGCTTAGTTTTAAAAGGATATGCTGAATGCTGGGAGAAAAATCAATATCTTTTAACATAATAGGGAAAAATCTTATTGTCAAATACAATTTATTGAAATTGCAGGTATATATATTATGTAAAAAAAAAGTTAGGATATCACATCTACTTCATTTTAATGTTTTATAAATATTGTTGTGCACATAGGAGTTGTCAGCATATATTCTTAAAATGTTTTTTCTTCCTTGATAATGCTAATGATATATTGCATATACAATGGTACCTCGGGTTACAGATGCTTCAGGTTACAGACTCCGCTAACCCAGAAATAGTACCTCAGGTTAAGAACTTTGCTTCAGAATGAGAACAGAAATTGTGCTCCGGCAGCGGGAGGCCACATTAGCTAAAGTGGTATCTCAGGTTAAGAACAGTTTCAGGTTAAGAACGGACCTCCAGAATGAATTAAGTTCTTAACCTGAGGTACCACTGTATATAGATTTTTACACTTCAAAGCAATTCACATACAGTAACTCAACAATTCTTACAGCAACACTGTAAGGTACGCCAGTATTAGTAAAAAAGATAAAAGTAAAGGACCCCTGAATGGTTAACTCCAGTCGAATTCGACTCTTTGGTGTGGCACTCATCTCCGCTTTCAGGCCAAGGGAGCTGGTATGTGTCCACAGACAGCTTTCTGGGCCATTTGGCCTGCATGACTATCTCTCTTCTGACCCAGGGAACACTGTGACGAGTGCCAGAGCACACAGAAACGCCATTTACCTTCCCCCCGTAGTGGTACCTAATAACTACTCATGCTGATACCCTTTTGAACTGCTAGTATCCTCTTACTGAAGATGAGGAACTGAAGCATAGAGATACCAGATTGAATATTACTATCCAGTGGTGTCCTGACTCATGCCCCAAACCAATAACAAGTGCAAACCAATAACAAGTAAAGAAGCGAATTTAATTGTGACCAGGGGTGTGAACTTGCATAAAATATGGGGGGCAGGTAAGCCCTGCCCCACATAATTGATCAGAAGATGAGGCACACACACCATTTGAATGGCAATGGCCATCAGCTTAGGGTGGAGCAGCACCCTCAAATATATTATTGGGGGGAGAGGCAAAGGGACCTTGGCCTGCCAAGAGGGCTTTGCTGCAGACTAACTTCCTTCTTCCATTCCGAGACCTCATCCCCAAGGACCTCCTGCTCCTGGTCTGAATCTGAATCTGAGTGCTCACAGGGATGGTAGAATCAGAACCAGGGGCATCCCAGTTCATATTCGTAACAGACGTGGCCTGTGGGGCACAGGAGCAGCACTGCCACTTGGTCTCCCAACACCTGTGTGATTGCCTCTCACTGAGGTAGGGTAGGGATAAAGGCAAGTGTGTGTGTGTGTGTGTGTGTGTGTGTGTGTGTGTGTATGTGTACTAGCAGGACCAATCTAGCTCTCCCATAGGTGTAGATGCACCACCCTGACCATGCCGCTATCTGACCTCTGACCCCACACTCGCCCGGTAAGCAGCCATGATGCTGTTGCTGAGCAGGTCATATGCACTCCTTGATACCAACAGCTCCTGATCCTTAAGCATTGCACCAGATCCACAATATGTGGTGGCCTCAGCATCCTTAACAGAGCGAAGTTTCCAGGCTAGACTTTTTCAAACTTGGAATGCTTAAACAAGGCTTCCTATATTTGGAGAGATATCACCCTAGATTAGGCACAGAAGATGTTTGTCAATGTGCTAATTCTGTGGTGGCTAGAATGCTTTTAAGATGCCGCAAGCGTCAGCTATTGAGATTAGATAATGGGAATAGATTCAAAAGGCTGCTCACCCTTGCCACCCGAATGTAGCTGCCCATTGTGCGCGTGACCAAGGAAAAGGAAATGTCAACACAGAGGAAATTTTCGAAATGCCCTACTTTGTTGAAAGGAACAGTGCTGCATACTGTGCGCCAGCAAAGCGTCTTTGAAAGATGAAAGAAGGATGTCGGCCGAGATATCAAAAGAAACACGATGGTTAAATTAAAAAGTCTTTTGGAGCTAACAAGATGGTGCAAAGGTCAAAGCACATCAACCCCCCAGCCCCCTGCTGGTGGTATGCAAATGATAACATTGCAGTCCCTGTGGTCTCGGCAAGGACAAGGCATTGGTGGGGCTGCAAAAAAAAAAAAAAAAATTCCCCATTGCTCTGATGCTCAGTGGCCTCTGCCATTAAAATGGATGAATTGGAGATCGGTGAGGAAAGAGTGGGCCAGCTTCAGATCTGAGCACCACATGTAATTATTTGAAGAAGAGTTTGGCCTGCTATCATTTGCAATTAATGGAGTTCCCACTGTGATCAGTGGGCCCAGCGCTCTCTGCCGTGCCAGAAATGACCAGATATAAACCACTCCTGACAGATGTTTATGAAACTGTCTCTTTTTTAAAGAAAACAACAGCATCCTGGCTTTCGTAACAAATGCTTTTTGCAGCCTGATCACACCCGTCAGCTTTCTATTCCCAGAGCACCTAGGGTGAGGCTTTGCTCATTGACACATCAGCACAACAGAGGATATCATCATTATGCCAGAAAATACAGCCTTGCAGAGTTGTCAACAGGGGTGGGAGAGAAGTCTGATTAACTTTGCATTTTAAAGCCTGGTTGTTGTTGGTATCCATATGTCTCAGGAGACAAAAGAAGTCAATCCGTTGGAGAGTTATAGTGCCTGCTGTGGCTGCAGAGACTGATACAGGAGAAACATGTTTTGTTGCAGCTGGGCCAGATGATGGCATCCAGTTGTGCTGATGCAGATGCAGATGTTTCTTCTCTCTGCATTCTTCCCAGTGGTCATTCCTCCTCTGGCCACTGCTGTGAATACATGACCTGATTGTCTGTCCAGAGGCACTCCGATTGTCTGCAAGGGATTCCCATCTGACGGAATTAATGTTGCCAGCCTTCATTTAACTTTTGCAGACATCTTTGTAATGCAGTGTTGGTCTGCCAACAGGCCTAGTGCCTGAAGCCAGCTCCCCATAGAGAATATCCTTGGGGGATCCTCTCATCTTCGATTCTATGGACATAACCTAGCCAACGTAAATGTCACTGAGACAGAAGTGCAAACACGCTGGGAACGTAGGCTTCGGAGAGGACATCTTTGTTTGAGATTCTGTCCTGTCATGTGATGCCCAAAATCTTCCTGACGCAGTACATATTGTAGGCATTGAGGCATCATTCCTGACCAGGGTAAGTTGCCCACAATTCACTTTCATAAAGCAGTGTGCTGAACATGCAAGTCTGTTAGACCCTCATCTTGGTGCTGGTCGTTAGCATCACATTCTCCCATACTGTTTTGGAGAGGCGAGCCATTGGTGTAGCTGCCTTGCCAATAGGCTTGTCTAGCTCAGCATTGATGGAAAGGTTGCTGGTTATGGTGGAGCCCAGGTAGACAAAACTGTCCACCACCTCAAGTGTGTGGTCACCAATGCTGATGCGTGGAGTGCTGGCGATGTCCTGACCCAGGATGTTGGTCTTTGTCAGGCTAATGGTGAGGTCGAATTCCATGCAGGCTCTGCAAAATGGTGGAGCTTCCTTGGAGTGCTGCATCATCCACAAACAATCTCTCTCAGATAAGAACCCACCACACTTTTGTCTTGGAATGGATGTGTGCCAGATTAAACAGGTCCTTGCTGTTCCTTGACTGGAAGTACATACTGTCTTCAGTCAAGCTTAAGGCATAGGAGAGCAACAAGGAGAAGAAGATGCCAAAGAGAGTTGGAGCAAGAATACAGTCCTGTTTCACATGCATTTTAAGGTGAACCTACCAAATTGCCAACAAACGTCTGTATAGTTAAAGCCATGGTTTTCCCAGTAGTGATGTATGGAAGTGAGAGCTGGACCATAAAGAAGGCTGATCGCCGAAGAATTGATGCTTTTGAATTATGGTGCTGGAGGAGACTCTTGAGAGTCCCATGGACTGCAAGAAGATCAAACCTATCCATTCTGAAGGAAATCAGCCTTGAGTGCTCATTGGAAGGACAGATCCTGGAGCTGAGGCTCCAATACTTTGGCCACCTCATGAGAAGAAAAGACTCCCTGGAAAAGACCCTGATGCTGGGAAAGATGGAGGGCACAAGGAGAAGGGGACGACAGAGGAAGAGATGGCTGGACAGTGTTCTTGAAGCGACAAACATGAGTCTGACCAAGCTGTGGGAGTTACAGATAGGTAGCCGTGTTGGTCTGCCATAGTCAAAACAAAAATTTTTTTTTCCTTCCAGTAGCACCTTAAAGACCAACTAAGTTAGTTCTTGGTATGAGCTTTCGTGTGCATGCACACTTCTTCAGATACACTGAAACAGAAGTTGCCAGATCCTTCTATATAGTGAGAAGGTGGGGAGGGGTATTACTCAGAAGGGTGGTGGGAATGGGTGATTGGCAGATAGCTGTGATGAGCCTGTTGACGACTCTTAACGACTGCCATAGGTCTTACAGGAAAAAGCAAGGGGTGAGAAGGTGAAAAATGGCTTTGTCATGTATAATGAGATAAGAATCCAATGTCTTTGTTCAGACCAGGTCTCTCCATGGTTTTAAGTTTGGTAATGAGTTGCAATTCAGCAGCTTCTCTTTCCAGTCTATTTCTGAAATTCCTTTGTAGTAATACAGCTACTTTGAGATCTTGTATAGAATGTCCTGGGAGATTGAAGTGTTCTCCTACTGGTTTCTCTGTCTTGTGATTCTTGATGTCCGATTTATGTCCGAGCTGTGGGAGGCAGTGGAAGACAGGGGTGCCTGGCGTGCTCTGGTCCATGGGGTCACGAAGAGTCGGACACGACTAAACAACAACAAAATTCAAACTTTCCAAAACAATTGGCAAACCAAAACACAGTCATCCTTCAAAATATTCACGCCTCATGATTTTGCACTGCTGTTCTCCAGCGAAGCAATGTATACAAAAGTGTGTAATCTATGAATATATTAGTTAAAATAACATAAACATGCATTGTATTAGGGAAAATTAATTGGCAGAAATGTACCTTTTAGACATTGCAAGCATAAATGTGCATGTTAGGAGAAATGTGCACAAAAATGCTGAATTTCCATGAGAATTTTTAATAAATAAATAAATGGTATATTGCTGCCCAAATGCAAAGAACTGTATTTAAGTCTCTTCTCCCCAACCTGCCCACAAAAATTAACCAAACAGAAATATATGTAGCTCATATTCACTTTTGCTTACCAGTCATGCTATATGGTTAGTGGCCAATGTCATATAAGGCAGAGTGCAAAGTCCATTTATTTTAATGTGCCTTGCAATGAAGCAACACCTGTCAAATGGCTCCCACGATGGCACTTTTCTTTCTGTGCCTTTTCCAGATGACCGGATGAACAATGCAATATTCCCAAGGTGGCTTCACTGACATTTTTCAATTTAGGAAGAAGGCAATATATCTATCTATCTATCTCTATCTATCTCTCTATATATGCAATTCTCCATCTCTTTAATCATGCATAGCTGAGAACAATGATTTGTTTATATGCACAGTAAAGACTGGAGACATCAGCACAAATGTGCATTATTCACACAATTCTGTGCCTTCCTAGGCCTCATTTCAGCTGATTTCTGAGCAAAGGCTGCATAAGCATAGAGTTAGGCTTTTCAAAATAGTAAAATAATAAAGTAAGACTATGTGCTTCTCTGTGCATATGCCTACTACAAGGAGCACATTTTCAAGTCTGTGTTGTTAAAACAAAATGGCGTTGGCTGAGATCCAATGAGCAACTTGTAAAACTACCACAGTCCCCTTTGCCTTGTGTCCTGCACAGTTGCACAGGATCTTCCAGCACTTCTTCCTGCACTTAGGCAGAAGAACCAGATGCAACTAATTAGTCCAGCTATAGTTGCCCCTCAGTCCATGCCTAAGACAGAGCCAGCTTCTCCATTTGCATACCCTCCAACATTTCTCTGATGAAAATAGGGACGTCCCATTCCATAATGATAATTTTACTATTTATACCCCACACATCTTAATGGGTTGCCCCATCCACTCTGGGTAGCTTCCAAGATAGATAAAAACAAAATAAAACATTAAACATTAAAAAAAACCCTTCCCTATACAGGATTGCCTTCAGACAGCTCAGGGGTTGGATAACTCCATACCCTCCAAAAATTATCCAATGAAAATAGGGACATTCTGAGGAGAAGTGGGACATTCTGGGATCAAATCAGAAACCGTGGTGGCTTCTCTAAATCAGGGACGTCCCTGAAAAATAGGGTCTGCATTTGGTGCTGTTTCAAACCTCCACAAAGGATCTGACTGCTCAGTTTTGCAGGAAAAAAGAAAAAGAATCTGTTTGAATACAAAATGGCTCAGGGTGGTTAAAAATATCTGATTATTTCTAATCACAGTCTTTAGTCTTCCTTCCCTTGGATTATGGTGCCAGTCTGATACGAGTCTTTTTGATACCTTGGAATGATTTTCTAAATTATCAATTCCCACCTCTATAATATTTTCTCCTCAAAGTTCTGTCAGTGTCCAAAGTTAAAGAAAGGATTGAAGAAGAAAAAACCTCTGCAAGCTTGGGTGTGTGATGTGGCAGTTCTCCATAGTGCTAACATGCCAGGGAGCAGGAGGGATGCCAATTACAGATGTCTCAGCAAGTGAGGCCTGGGATCGAATCCAACATAAAACCAAGAGTATAATCACTGTGGGCTGGATAGGAAAGGGAGTAGGCCTCTTAAAAGCCATTTGATTTTGTGCTAATGTGGGATTTCAGCTGAACCCCACCCAGCTGCCTCTGTGTGAACTTGTAAGAAAAATCTTTTGTTCTTTTCTTTGTGTTGATTTTGAGTCAATAACCAATAAACTCCCACTCCAGCACTCTACTGGAGGGCTGCAGGAAGTCTGCCTAAAAAATTCCTTAATAAACTACAAACGAGAGTTTCCAAAGGCATCATATTTATAGGGAAACACAGAGAGGGTTTGCACCATCAAAGACCTACATGGGTTATGTGTCTTCCCTGTGGGTCTTTGATCATCTGTACAGAAGCCCACAAAATAATATTGAGTATTTATACTGGGCACAATCTAGATAAAATTAAGCAGATCTAGAGCCCATCAGTTTCAAGGGAAGAAGCTCTGTTCCACTAATCTCGCAGATACACTAAAATGAAAGCTGTTGGTGACTTGTGTCCAGGGTTTGCCCAGTTCTCAAAGCATTCTGCCAAAGGAAAAAGTACTCCTCAATCCTATTCAAGATAGTGAGTAAAGTATAGTGCCCTGATCAAGGGAAGTAATAGTCCCGCTCTGCTTTGCCTTGGTCAAACCACACCCAGAATACTGTGTCCAGATCTGGGTGCCACAATTTAAGAAGGATGTTGACAAGCTGGAACGTGTGCAGAAGAAGGTGACTAAGATGAACAAGGGTCTGGAAAACAAGCCTTATGAGGAACAGTTGAGGGAGTTGGATATGTTTATCCTGGAAAAGAGGAGACTGAGAGGAAATATGATAGCCTTCTTGAAATATCTCAAGGGCTGTCACATGGAAGATCATGAAGAAGAAGAGTTTGGATTTGATATCCCGCTTTATCACTACCCGAAGGAGTCTCAAAACGACTAACAATCTCCTTTCCCTTCCTCCCCCACAACAAACACCCTGTGAAGTGAGTGAGGCTGAGAGACTTCAGAGAAGTGTGACTGGCCCAAGGTCACCCAGCAGTTGCATGCGAAGGAGCGGAGACCCGAACCCGGTTCACTAGATTACGAGTCCACTGATCTTAACCACTACACCACACTTGTTTTCTTCTGCTCCGGAGAGTAGGACCTGAACTAATGGCTTCAAGTTACAAGAAATGAGATTCTGACTAAACATCAGGAAAAACTTGCTGATGGTAAGAGCTGTTTGACAATGAAATGGACTCATTTGGAAGGTGGTGGACTCTTCTTCATTGGGTGTTTTTAAGCAGAGTTTGGAGGGCCACCTGTAATTGATACTTTAGCTGAGATTCCTGCATTGCAGCAGTTTGGACTAGATGACCCTTCCAATTCTACAATTCTACGAATCTATGTTTGTTGAATCCAAGCATGATTCCCCCCCAACAATGGATCAGGGCCTCCACAAAGCCAGAGAACACATTGTAACTCTTTTTCTATCTATCTATCTATCATCTATCTATCTATCTATCTATCTATCATCTATCTATCTACCATCTACCTATCTTTCTGTCTATCTATCTATCTATCTATCTATCTATCTATCATCTATCATTTATCTATCTATCTATCATCTACCATCTATCTATCTATCATCTATCTATCTATCATCTATCTATCTATCTATCTATCTATCTATCTATCTATCTATCTATCATCATCTATCTATCTATCTATCATCTATCTATCTATCATCTATCTATCTCTGCACATAATAGTTGTCTGTTTTTACGTAACTGTGTTTCCTTAGGTCCATGGGTTTTGCAAGAAGTAGTGCTGTGCAAAATGTTGCCTGTAGAGTACCAAAGAGCTCTGGGTTGTTGTTGTTTTTAAACATAGCAACAGAGGATTAACAAAAAATAATACAAAAAGCTTAAAAGCTTCATCTCAGTTCTTGTTGTTGATTTCTAAGCATACTTTGCTCTGCTTTAACAAAAATAACCCAGAGCTCTTCAGAACTCCACAGGCAGTGTTCTAGACAATGTTACATTGGGAGGTCTGTATCAGAAGCCTGTGGACTATCATAGGAGACAGGCGAAGCCTGGGAGGCCTATCTAAGGGAACCAGAAACTAAAGTCAGTCTGAAGCAGCACAGTTTAAAATAAAAATAAAAATAAAACACAAGCAAGAATACTCTCCTTTCATCCTCATCTTAATTATTTTAACACTTATTCTTCCGCCTATCCCCCGCCCTGCCTCCCAGAAAAATGACTTTTTGGAAGAAAGTGAATACCTTTAATTTTTTCAACCATTTTCCATACAATTTGGCAGCCTTAATCCACTCTGGAGGGACTCTTGTACCTGTAAATTTCATCTACTTAGGCCAAGAATAGGGGGGAAACGTATTTCTCGTTTTAGATTTCCCATTATAGAGAACAAACACAAAACTTCATTTGATACAGAGTAGCTCAAGAGTTGAATTACAGAACAAAGCAGAGCTGGAGTTGGAGAGAGACACCAGTGTATCTCCAGCTGATCTGAGGATGGGGAGTTATGCTAGCATAGACCAACTGTGCCAGGGACCTCCTTGCTCAGCCAGAGATCTGCTGCATCCTAACCCTGCTCACCCTGGCAGATCTTATTGTATGATTTCTCCCTTAGGTTGTGCTTTTTAGACACAATTTTTAATGCAATGTTACCTAATATACTGCTTTGCCTAGGCAGTTTCCCCAAATACAGTGTATTTTTAAATGTTATTTTCACTACATCTATTGTTACGTATAGTTTCTGATTACATGTTAACACGTTGTACACATTTTGTTTGTTAGACGTGTACGTTTGAGAGGGTAGCTGTTTTTTTTGCGGAAGTGTGAATTAAGTATATTCACATAAAAATGCAAACCAAACCAAGATCCTCCTCCATCTCCACTTCTGCCTCCCAATATAAAAAGAACCATAATGAAAATAACCCCTAGTCAATTTGCTTACAACATAATGACTGCAGGAGATCAATAGTGCTTTAATTGTGTTTCCATTTCTTTTGTCGCTTCAGGATACTAAGATAGCATGCCACAAAGGAAGAGAAGAACTGTTTTATCCTTGCCCGTATTTTTTTCTCCTGTGAAACAAAACTATGACTTCAAGTACAAAATTAAGACAGAGACTAATGAAATCATTTTGCTCTGCACAGTGAATAAATAAATGAAATGCCAGGCTCTGATCTACCAAATCATTTTTAAGCACCATTGATTTCAGTGGGAGATACACAAAAAGGGGCTTACAGCAATTTGTCTCATGCATCTGAAAGTTTTTTGTGAAATATTCAAATCTAATTTTCCAGCAGGGATGGACAATTTCAGTTTCTCTCAGTTTCTCATTTTTCTCCAATCTTAAATTCATTTATCTACATGTCCACATCACACTGATACTTTTTAAAAAAGAAATATCCTCATGAATATTCATTGGCGCAAATTAGTGCAAATTAATCATAACATACACAAGTTTGCATGTAATTTTTGCCTAAAATTCACATTTTTGCAAAGCAATTTTCCCATATCTATTGTAACTTTCTAACATTCTTTTCCTGAATATGTGGAGTTTCTGCATACTTTACCCCACTTTACAATTGGAGAACTGCCCTGTTAATCTGGAAAAAGTGCAGATTTCAAAGGATGGCTTGGTTTTGGTTATGATATTGTCCCATAAAGTAGGACTTTGGTAGGCATAAAGGTAAAGGTAAAGGGACCCCTGACCATTAGGTCTAGTCGTGGCCGACTCTGGGGTTGCGGCGCTCATCTCACTTTATTGGCTGAGGGAGCCGGCGTACAGCTTCCAGGTCATGTGGCCAGCATGTCTAAGCCGCTTCTGGTGAACCAGAGCAGCACACAGAAACGCCATTTACCTTCCCACTGGAGCGGTACCTATTTATCTACTTGCACTCTGATGTGCTTTTGAACTGCTAGGTTGGCAGAAGCTGGGACAGAGCAACAGGAGCTCACCCCGTCACAGGGATTCGAACTGCCAACCTTCTGATCGGCAAGTCCTAGGCTCTGTGGTTTAACCCACAGTGCCACCCGCGTCCCTTTTGGTAGGCATGTTCACCTTTAAAAGTGAAGTGTATCCAGTCCCACCACCAAATCTACTCTCCAATTGTTTAGTACTCAGACTTCTTAAGTTTAGTGTATACTGGAGAATAAGGACATCTTCACTCCACTCCAATTTATCAGAAGTACACTGGGTGAACTATGAAACATGAATCTGGTATTGCTCTGGTTCACTTTCTGTTCCTGGAAGTCTACACCCCAAGAGGTGATTGAATGGTGGGGCGCATCAATTAAAAACAGATTGCTTCTCCTTTGGCACTGAAACACTCCAATAATAAAGGGTAGAAGGTTCCATGCATTTAGTGGTGTGCAATCTCCTATTCCTCAGTGAGCTTAGGCCATTGGCAAATTGTGGAAATTCCAGAAAACCAAGCTATTTACATACTGAATATGTATGTGTGCTACCTAGTTTATTATGGCATGTGATTGCATAAGCAAACATGAATAAGCAAATAAAGTAGACATAAATAATGGTAGCTGTTTAAGAGAAAATCTCTCTCTTATGGATTGAGCAACAGTAGAGAATAAAATAAGGTAAAATGAACCCAGTGCTATAGTGCTAAAGGCACTATGAATGCATCAATTTTTATTCATTTATTTTATTTATAAGTTATTTATATTGTTCCATTCTAACTGCTCAAAGTGGCAAACAAACCTTAATAAAACAGGGGAAGGTCCATACCACTGGGCAAGAGAGACTAACTAATAATAATAATAATAATAATAATAATAATAATAATAATAATGCTTTGCATGCAGAAAGCCCCAGCTTCAATCTCTGGAATCTGTTTTGGAAACGCTATATTGCCATTTGACAGTCAGTGAAGACAATACAGAACTAGATGGATCAAATAGTCTGACCTGGCAGAAGGCAGATTCCTATGTTCCCATTAAAAAGTGTGCAAAATATAGACCAAACAATTCTCAAAGCACAGCGATCAGTCAAGATGAACAAAACGCTGTCCTGTCATTCCTCCACCCTGACAAATTCTCTACTGAAGAGCTGTTTCTTCGCAGCTCCATGGAAGGGCAGAAGGGATGAGGCCAGGCAGGTCTCTCTCATGAGAACTGTGGGACGGTGATCAAAACGTCTAGTGTATGTCTTGTATTCCTACCATCTGCAGAAGGTTGTGGAGAAAGATGCCTGATGTTGATCTTAGTGATTATGGATAGATGGATAATTCTTATGATACCCCAGTTTCAGGTACATCACATCATCCTTTGGGTCAACAGAAACCCTCTACCTTCCAATTCACTGCAACAACAGTGATAAGTTGATAGTAAATATGCCATATATATATATACTGACTGGTTCAACCTACATTTAATCCTGGAGCATCTCATTGGAATTTAACAATTTGTCTGGAAGAAGAACAGCTTGCTTGTTTTTC
This sequence comes from Podarcis filfolensis, assembly GCF_964270895.1. Classification (NCBI taxonomy): domain Eukaryota; kingdom Metazoa; phylum Chordata; class Lepidosauria; order Squamata; family Lacertidae; genus Podarcis; species Podarcis filfolensis. The sequence continues at coordinate 110,789,945 of NC_139604.1, forward strand.
ACAGCTATCCTGGTCCAATTTATGATCCATTCTGCATCAAGGCTGCTGTTTTAAACCTCAGTTCCCTGCAGACAGCTGCCACATTATATTAGTGACATGTAAGCATGCCCATTGTCTCCCATATCACATAGATATTTCAAAAGCTCTGAACTTCTATCAAGGTCATCCTTGACATTCCTGTGGGATGTACCTTCATAAAGTAGCCCACAGTATCATTTTTTATTATTATTCACATTATCAGTGCAACATGGAGAATTGGTTGTGCCAGCATATTTCCAAACAAAAGTAACATGTAAATCAGACCATGGTGTACCCTAAAGATAACCAAAGCAAGAAACCTTCTATAGTGCAGGATATGCTTCAGGATGATATCTCTCTGAAGTGCAGAGCGGCAACCGTAATATATCATGAGAAAATAGGTGATGCACCTATTAATAAACAGGCTCAGTTGGAGAGCACACAAGCCTCACTGCGAGAATTGAATTTAGAACTTGGAATAACAGGGAACGGAATTTATATTCATGGCATTGGCATACGGATAAGAGTTGGATATGTGGAACTCAGGAAACCGGCCAGTTTCTCAAGTCAAACCATTTGAGGCTTTTGAAAATGTGTTTGTGCAACTCTGAAATGAAATATTTATTAGGGATGCCAGGAAACCACTCCTTGAACTTGGAGAATTGTTCAACCACTCAAACTTGCCCACTGCCTAGTCACAACAGAACTTGCTGAGGGAGCCTTTTGCTTTTCCCTCCCACACTCTGCCTGCGGGTAGCAGAAACAGAAGATGAAGGGATAAAGGAGCCCCGTGCCAACAACATTCCATCTGATTCCATAGAAGAGACAGTGATGGAGGCAGCTCATCTCATTCTTGAGCTCCTGGCCTGGTAACAGGAATAGAAGACAAGGAGCAACAGCAATGATGTCCTCATCCAAAAGACGACAGATCAGCCACAACAACGTCTTCCAAAGCAACTACTCTATTCTGAACTTAAAAATAGAAAGCGTAATGCTGGTGGTCAACAAAAGAGGTTTAAAGACTGTCTCAAGGCAAATCTTTAAAAAATGCAGTATAAACACTGACAACTGGGAAACACTGGTCTGCGAGCGCTCCAGTTGGAGAACAGCCTTCACCAAAGGTGTCATGGACTCTGAAGACACTCAAACTCAGAACGCAAGGGAGAAACGTGCTAAGAGCAAGGCATGTTTGGCAAATCCACACCGTGATCAACTCCAGCCCAGGAACAAATGTTCCCACTGTGGAAGGACATATGGGTCCAGAATTGGCCTCCACAGTTACTTACGGACTCATTTTTAAGTTCGTGTTTATGGAAGACAATCATACTCGGCTATGAGTGATCGCCCAAAAAGAAAGAAGAAGCAGCAGGCAAGACCAGGTCTTGAACTGCTGGAAGACTTTCCTGCTCTCCTTTTCTGAAATTAGGACTGGGGGAGAAATCTGGTCTACATTTTAATGTGAATCTTCCTAATTTGCACTCCTGAGAGAATACGCAAAACAAAGCCCACCTAGCCTTTGAAATTCACAATTCTTTGAATTTTGCAATGCCAAAAATAGTGTATAAAAAGGGGAGCATAAAAACGCATATGTTCAAGAAAATACCCAGGGCTTTTTCTTTTTTTCTTTTTTTTTTAATTCTTTTTATTGAGTTTCACTTAAATAACCAAAAGGGAACACAAATCAACAGTTACAAAAAAAAATATCCAAACATAACATAAAAATAGCATCAGTTTCCGTTACAGTTCTTTGTCTTCACACTTAAATCTTTATATCTTTAAATGCTTAAATCATTCCTCTACACACCTATTGACCTCCATCCCTCCCGATTTCAGGCTTCTTAGTATAAATTTCTTTCTCCTGCAGCTGATAATTGTTAATGATTTGCACATCGTAAGATCTATATCGAACCTGCTATAGTTTTTAGGTTTCTATAATTCCCTTCAATGTATATCATAAATTTATTCCAGTCGCTAATAAACTTTGTATTTTTTTGGTTTCTGATTTTTTGTGTCATTTTTGCTAGTTCAACAAATTCAAATAATTTTGTTTGCCAATCTCCGATTGCTGGGGTGTTTGAATTTTTCCAATTTTGGGCAATTAATAATCTAGCGGCAGCTGTAGCATACTGGAATAATATCTTATCTTCTTTTTTGATTTCATCCCCAATTATTCCTAGTAGGAAGGCCTCTGGTCTTTTGGGAAATGTATATTTGAATATTTTTTTTAGCTCAATATAAATAAGTTCCCAATATTTCTTCATTTCGTCGCATGTCCACCACATATGGAAAAAATTACCTTCTTTGATTTTACACTTCCAGCAGATCTTATTTCCTGTTTTATACATTTTCCCTAGTTTTGCCAGTGTGATGTACCACCTATACATCATCTTTTCCAAATTTTCCCTAAGTGTGACACATGCCGTGAATTTCATTCCACTAGTCCATAATTTCAACCACTTATCATATTCTATATTGTATCCCAGATCCATTGACCATCTTGTCATAACCTCCTTTATTTCTTCATCTTTGGTATCCCATTATAATAATTTATTATACATTTTGGATAATAATTTGGATTTTCCTTCAATTATTTCTATCTGGAATTTGGATTTCTTCTCGTTCATCCCTACTTTTTTATCTTCTATCCATGCTGCATTTATTTGATGGAATTGTAACCAGCCTGTTAATTTATCTTTCTTTTTTTTTATAAGATATTTATTAAAGTTTTAAAAGTTTGTATAAAATAGAAAAAACAAAAAACAGAAACAGTAAAAATACAGACAGAACACATACAACAACAAGTATAATTTCAATCCCTTATATTCATAAAACTTACTTTCCCGACCTCCTCATACCTCCCCTTTCTGTATTCCAATCTCTAATTAATTCAATTCAGCAAATCCTTCCCCTAATTTCTATATAATTTTTAACCTTTCTTTTCTTGATCACATAATCATTACAGCTTATAACCGCTTAATTTCTGAATCAACATCGTTCTAACCTTCAATAATTTTACAATGTTTCCTGAGATAGTCCTTAAATTTCTTCCAATCTTCTTCCGCCATCTCTATTCCCTGGTCTCGGATTCTGCCGGTAATTTCTGCCAGTCCAGTTAATTTATCTTTCAACTCCTCATATGTTCGCATCTTCCATCCGCTTTCTGATCTTATCAGTAGGTCTTCATAGGTCAGCCTTTCTCCTTCCATATTTACTTTTTTAGTTATTAAAATATCAGCTAGTGATAACCACCAGGGTGTTTTCCATTCTAGGAGTTTTTTATTTTTCTCCCACACTTCATATAGAGGCCCTCTAATAATGTGACTTGAAAACCCTTTATGTACCTTTTCTTTGTTTTGCCATAAATAGGCGTGCCAGCCGAACCTATTGTCGAACCCCTCTAGGTCTAATAAATCGGTGTTTTCCAGATTAATCCAGTCTTTGATCCAACATAGGCAGGCGGCCTCGAAATATAATTTCAGATTAGGCACTGAGAATCCCCCTCTTTCTTTCCGATCTGTAAGAAGTTTGAATCTAATTCTCGGTCTTTTCCCTTGCCATATAAATTTCGAAAGAGTTTTTTTGCCAATCTGTAAACATTTTAGAGCCTCTGATCACTGGGATATTTTGAAACAGAAATAACATTCTTGGGAGTAAGTTCATTTTTATTGCTGCCATCCTTCCCGTCCACGAAAGCTTCACTCTATTCCACGTATCTAGGTCTTTTTTAATCTCTTTCCATGTTGTAAGATAGTTATCTTGAATCAGATTTATGTTTTTTGTAGTTAGCCAAATTCCCAGATACTTTATTTTTTTGCCACCTTAATTCCATTCTGTACCTCCAATTTTTCACTTTCATCCTTTCCCAAATTTTTAATCAACATTTTTGTCTTTAATTTATTTAATTTGAAACCAGATAGCTTGCCAAATTCTTCTAACAACTCCAAGGCCTTACCAACACTTTTTTGCGGATTTTCCAGGGATAACATCAAGTCATCCACATACGCTTTTAGTTTATATTCTTTTGTTCCTATTTTGATCCCTCGGATCTCTGGTGTTACTCTTATTTTATTTGTAATTACCTCTAGTACCATAATAAATAAAAGCGGGGATAGAGGGCATCCCTGTCTTGTTCCTTTTTCAATTTTAAATGAATTTGTTAAGTTATTATTTATAATCAGTTTTGCAGATTGTTTCGAATATATTGCTTTTATTCCATCCATAAACTCGCCCTCTAGCCCTGCTTTTTCCATACTCTTCAATAGGAACTGCCATGAAACATTGTCGAATGCCTTTTCGGCATCGATGAAAATCAGCGCCGCGGGTATTTCGTTCTTGCATTCCAGATATTCAGTAATGTTTATGGTATGCCTTACATTATCTTTAAGTAACCTATTTGGAAGGAATCCTGCTTGATCCTTATGTATTAGATTTACTAGACATTTTTTAAGTCTGCTTGCCATCACCTCCGCAAAGATTTTATAATCGTTATTTAATAGTGATATGGGTCTATAGTTTTTAATGTTCAATTTATCCGTGTCTGGTTTAGGGATCATCGTAATGTGAGCCTCTTTCCATGTCTCTGGTACCCTTCCTCCTCTTAATATGTTGTTCATGATGTCACATAGCACTGGCGTTAATTGGTTTTCCAATACTTTATAATATTTGGCTGATAATCTGTCCGGTCCTGGGGCTTTCCCTGGTTTCATCTTCCTTATCGCATCTTGGATCTCTTCTGCTTTTATGGGGTTATTTAATTGAATTCTTTCTTCCTCTGTTATGGTCTTCCCGCTGTAATCTTCTAGATATTTTTCTATTCGGGTTATTTCTTCCTCTTCTTTTTTGTACAACTTCTCATAGAATTTGAGGAAATTTTCCTTTATTTCTTTTGGATCTTCTATCAATTGCTCCTCTATTTTTATCTTGTTTATTACATTTTGTTTTTGCCTTCTTCGCAATTGCCAAGCTAATAATTTACCCGTTTTGTTAGCTGACTCGAAGTATTTTTGTTTCATTGATTTAATTTTCCATTCAATTTCTTGACTTGTTAACACTGAGTACTGAGATTGTAACATTTTTATTATTTGCATGTTTTGTTCATCTTTCGGGTTTGCTGTTAATTTTTTCTCACACTCTCTTAGCTGGTTAAGGATTTCCTCTTTTTTTTTTGTTCTCTTACTTTCCTCCTGTAACTATTTTGCTGGATAAAAAACCCTCTTAAGACCGCCTTACTGACGTCCCAGACTATGTCCATACTTGTTTCTGTATTAAGATTCAGGCTGAAATACTCTTTTAAGGTGGCTTTGGCTTTTTCAACCACATCTTCGCTCTCCAATAAGTGTTCATTCATTCTCCATCTGAACCCGCCCTGTGATTTGCCTTTTATTTCTAAAATTACCGAGTTATGATCAGAGAGAGTTCTAGGTTGAATTTCACACTTTATAGTTCTTAATGTAAGATCCCTTGAGACCCAGATTTGATCAATTCTACCCCAGCTCTTGTGTGGCTCTGAGAAGAAGGTGAATTGCTTCTCTACTGCATGTTTGTATCTCCAAATGTCTATCAAATCTAAATTTTCCTCCAAATTATTGAAGGATCTTGGCAGTTTCCCTTGTTTACTTCTTTTCTTTCCTGATTGTCTGTCTAATTCTGGTTTCGGCACTCCATTGAAATCTCCCAGTAAAATCGTCTTGTTACACTCTAACTCCAATAAAATTTGTTCCAGTTTCTTAAAGAATTCCGGTTTATTCAGATTTGGGGCATATATATTTATCACATTAAGTTTTTCACCCTGGAAGTTAATTTGTACTCCCAAAATCCTTCCTTCATCATCTTTACAAATCACTTTGGGTTCCCATTTTTCTTTCACATATATTGCTACCCCTCTTTTCTTTTCCGCTATACAGTTTATAAACTCAACTCCCAACTTTTTGTGTACCAGGATATGTTTATGCTTTTTAGTCACGTGTGTCTCCTGCAAGCAGATTAAATCGAGATTCTTTCTTTTCAACACATTTACAATTTTATTCCTTTTGGTTTTTTCATTCAAACCGTTCACATTCCATGACAAAACTTTCAAATTCATTATAATGACTACTTTCCAGTTTACAGATAACTAATAATTTAAATTCGAGTGGTTTTGTTTTCTCTATTCTCTTCCTCTTCTTCTTCTTCCTCTTCCACTGCTACCTCTCCCTCTTCTTCTTCGTCTACTCCTTCTTCTCTGCCTTTATCTTCTTGATCTTTTCCTATCTCTTTTTTCCTTCTTCTCTCCTCTGGATCCTCATTTCTTCCTTCATACCTCTCCTCTACTCTTCCTAGCTCTTTCTCATATCTACGCAAAAATTTCTTCACTTCTTGGGTCTCAGCAATCCTAAATCTTTTATCTTTATAAAAAAAGGAAATCCCTTCAGGGAACTCCCATCTATATTGTATACTATTCTTTTTTTAGGACCCAGGGCTTTTTCAGTGACAGTACTCACCAGTATGGAGAACCGGTTGCTCGTCACAGCAAATTGTGCTGACACATGTGGCACTTCTATCCATATATGAGTATCACCATCCCATTTATCCCTTTAGCAAAAAGTTGTGACAATATACAAAAATACATTTAACTAGAGGAAAATGCTTACAAACATGTGTATGCGCAAAAGTGCATCTTGGCGAAAAGGGACACTAAAATACTGGCTAATTTTGTAACTAATGCGAAAATTTGGCAAACTGAACTTAAGACACTTTAAAGTGATGTCATACTGCTTTAAATGTATGGCGCAGATGGGGCAGTAGTCTGCACAGTCCTAAATGTCAGGCAATGCAGCCACACATCTTCTTGCATGATCCTACTGAAGCTCGACTGAATTCAGTGGGGCTTGTTCCCAGGTAAACTGTGCATGTTTTTGTAGCTTCTGTTCTGGTCGGCAGCAAAGTTGAAGTTGGAATGAGTGTGTGTTTGTGGTGGCGGGGTCCAATAAAGGGTAAGTGATTCAAAGGGTAAGTGAGAGGGGACACCTCCATCATTATTGCTGGAGCCAGTCCACATGTTGGGTTCTCAATGTCTACAGCAAGGTGCCTCCTCTAATCAAGGAGGGTCCACTGCATGGTGCTGAAGTCTGATCTTCCAGGGCTTTTCATCATGCATGGAGCCTATCTGAATAGAGCAGGCATCCAAACCCCAGCACACAAGTGGCTGGAGGAATAATGACTGAGAGACAGGGAAGCCGCAGTGCTAAAAGGCTCATCCTTGCTCTCACAATGGCCATCATCATCTGTGCAAGGAAAGGGGAAGCAGGCTCTGTGAACAGGGCTTCAGTGTCATTGGCATCAGACGCTATACAAGCAGAAGCTTTTACACACATATACATCATTCCATCAATCTATCTTTGACTCTTTTTAATAACTGCGGTCGATCTTTATCTTCAAGATTATGCCTTCTCTGCACGGGAAAGGCCTCTTGTCATTCTCATTGTAAATAACATCCTTTTCTCTCCCTCTCTTTTTGTCCCAGAATGTATTTCACTGCTCAAAAGAGCTTCTAAGCTCGCTGAACAAAGCTGTCAGGGCAAATGAATTGCTCAGTCCTGATGTTTGCTATTAGCAGATCTTATACTGATAGGATAATAACCTTTCTCTCTCCCCCCCCCGCCCCGTCTCCTTCATACATGAAAGGCATTTTTGTGAGCTGAATTACAGTCCCAGATAGAAAAGACGTGCTCTGCACATAACTCCCAAGCTACTTTCCTGCACCACATTCCTCCCCATAATTTTGTGTTTGTTATCTTGAATGGATGACAGTAACCACGGATCAGCAACTGAAATATACTCGAAATGAGTACCACATGTACGGTGTTTATGCCAGCCCATAAGGCCGGCTAGTGGCAGAGGCCTGTGGTTTGCAGAGCACTGTTTTTAATACTTTGTGCAATTTAATATCAAGTGCCATAACTGGAATATACAATAGTGAGAAGAAAGAGGTATGAAAAAATAAACTGCTCATGATATCACATATTGGTTTCCAGCGAGACTCCGGGGTGGTTATGTCAAACAAGTACCTACTTGTTTATTTTAATATACTCAAGTGATCATTTTTCTTCGAGGGTAGATAAGTGTACAGATTTTTAATGTATGTAAGCAGTTGCTACTTGTTTAAAGATTGGAAAGCAAATGGCAAAGGTTTAGTTAATAGAACAATAAACTCTGGGAGATCACAGATTCATAAAGGGACTAAGTGAAGATAGGAGAATGACAAATAGCTTCAACTTAATGCAAAGTAATTCCATTTTTTTGTGTGTATGGCTGCCAAAATCCACATTTAGTGATACTTCCATTCCTTCCCTGAAACTTATTCAGGAGGAACTTATTCAAGAGGAACCCTAATAAATCTGACCAAGCAAATCACGATCTATTTGGTTAAGAAATATTGCATGTAATATGTGAAATTTCAAAGTATTTTGGGAATTCCGGCTCATGTCAAATATCAGAGGAATTTTGAAGACCAGTGTTTCAGTACTGCTAGTTGAGTTTATTAGGAACACGGTAGTTCTGTATAAACCTACCCACCCATGACAGCGACGAGATTTTCACTTTAACCAGAATGGGAGGCAAATTTGGAACTTTACCCATAGGCCAAATTTTTGAAGAATTTCAAGAAAACTTTCAGTCTACTTATCACATTTAATCTGCTTATCAAAATGGGCTCTGAGCCCAAAGCAAAATAGATGCTGAAATGTACCCACATAAGTACAAAAGGGAAGCATGAGATCTGCAACATATTGCTATTTATTTTTAGCCAACTGCATTATTGAAATAGCCTTGGCTATGGAATCAAGCTGGCATTTTGAAGATGGATGAATTCATTTGATAAATATATTTGTTTTTCCTCATTATAACACTAATGCTTTTATAAGATTCATGCAGCGAACTGTTGCTAATCCATCATGTCTTTATCGCTGTTGATTTCATTGGGATGTAAATGTAGGCCCAAATATTCTCCTCAATAGAAAAAAAAAATATCCATAGACTCATGGCCTTAGCAGAAAGTAACGTATAAATAGAGGTGTGGTTTCTGATAGTCTTGCACCAGCAGAGCATTTTTGATTTGCATAATTTTCTCTAGAGATTATTTTCATTTTGGAATATATATAACATTTTGCCCATTTTAAGGAGATGTCATTGTTATTTATTTTGTAAACACCGTATTATTTTAGGACCCACAGTTTCCAAATATCCTTCCAGCAGAATACCACAGAAAATGTGATATTGAAAACAACATTTTCCCTTAATTTTTAAATGTTCACTCTGAGGTCCCTAAACTTTGTTAGAGCTTTTCACATAACCATTATGTAATACCCATTATTACTTCTCTAGAGAAGTAAACAGGGGACTGAAAACAAGATCAAAGTGCAGAAGGAAACTGTTACCAATTCAGCCACCAGAAAACAACCGCAACTGAAAGACCAAAGGGAAGTCGAGTTTATAGAACTGAAAATGTAAGAGAATGTGTTATGTCGGGATGGATGAGAAATTCAGCAAACATGGGTGATGCTCGAAGATGATAGTGGTTGTAGTCCCTCACATCTGGAGAGCACCAGGTTGGAGAAAAATAATTTAGATACTCAGATATCTTAGTAAAACTGAATGCTATTCACATAGGTTTTAGCATCAGAAGTAGGGGGTCCACTTATGCATCACAAAAAAGCAGCATGCTGATTTTCATAAAATTTGCATAAGGTGCTATATGGGTATATATAATGTGTAAAAATAATTGCTATAATTTAAATAGGAATACAATACATCTTATCATATTGGAGAAGACACTCATAAGTCTGTGCTGTTAGTCTAGCTTTCTATGTGAATGTTTGAGTTAACACATCAATACTCCATATACTTTCCATAAAATAATTTCAACCTTAAAATCTGTTAATGCAAGCAGTGATAACAACGATAATATAAAAGGGAACAAAAGAGCAGATGACAATTTAATGACATGCAACCTAAGAACAAAAGTGCTGCAGGAACCAGATATTTTAAAATTCCACACAGAACAGCTTCAGTAGTAAATTAATAATAATAATAATAATAATAATAATAATAATAATAATAATAATAATAAATAATGTTTTAGTTCTGTCAAGAGAAAGGGTTTAGGCTGCACTCCTAAACACACTTGCATGACAGTGAGTCCCATTGAAATCACAGCGCCTTACTTTCAAGTGCTTAGGATTGTGTCATGAAAACATCTTCAGAGAAACCAGGAGCCTTCCTAGAAGGAGAGATCTTAACTCTTTGGCAGAAGACCATTCAGGATGAAGCAAGGCTAAGTCAAGCTGCAATGCTATTCCCATTTAAGTAGAAGTAAGCACTGTTACACTCGCCAGGCTTACTTCAGAGTAGACCTGAATATGCTTGTACTGTCATATTCTTTGATGAAATCTCAAGCTTTCAGAGGATAGATTCATAGGCAATTCTGTTGGATGTTGTTATGTTGGAGCCATTTGGCATAACCTACAGAACACAGCTGCTAGTTAAAACTAATATTGTCAGTGACCGAGGTTCAGCAGTTAAGACTGTGATCCAGAAACCTGATGCACTTGAGCTTACTGAGGTCAGTGAGTTGGTTTATGATTCATATAAAAATAAGGAATTAAAGTTGCAGTCCTTTGAACTCATTGAACGGCCCATGTGAGTGGGGATTCCACTGTTTCAGTTCCCGTCTATTTCCTTTTTCAGGAAGTGAGATATAATATTTGACTGTGCATTAAAAAAAATACTTCAGTGACAGATGATCATTGTTGAAATGCCAGTTAAAGTCAATGGGAGTACCTCCATAGAAGTGACCACTGAAGTTTTTCTTCTAATTGCATAGGAACCTAGATTATACTAGGTCAGTCTACTTGTAAGAACACTAGATTGTACCTAGTGCTGAGACAAAATTGGTCCTCCAAATTTTCAAAAAGTTATTCCTCTGTGAGAGAAGTTCCCATTTTCCTACCTCATTACTGGGGGACTTCATAATTTCTTTGTAATTCAATGGTTGTGAAGTTTTGAGCTTCCTATATTGTTGTGATGTGACTGGAGGTACCGTGTGCCTCTCTCTGTGTGTCCTTTTCTTTCCAAGAAACATTTATTCAGCACACTCCAACCCCCCTGGCTGCCCAGGCTTCATGGTCTGAAAGAAAGAAAGAAGACAATGGAAGAAGTTACCTCAACATGTCTTCCCTTGTTCTTTAGTTGTAGTTCAAGAATCCAGGAAGGCTGGAGTATAGAATAGTGGTGGTAAAATGAAAGGGCACTCACAGACAACTTTCAGCCACTTGAAAAGTATGGTAAGTACTTCAAACCATGCTCTCCAGGCATAAGAATTTCACCAAAATTTTCTCTACTCTTTAATAATTTGAAAATGCAAGTTCTCTTTTCACCAATTGATGGAGAATGGAAAAGTTAAAATGAGTGCAGCACTTCAGGGGGGAAACTGCTATGTTAGAAAAGAAAAGAAAAGAAAAGAAAAGAAAAGAAAAGAAAAGAAAAGAAAAGAAAAGAAAAGAAAAGAAAAGATGTTTAATAAACCAAAGTATTAGTGAAAGAAAATTAGCATAATCCTTTCATGTGCGAGTTAACTAAATTCAGGAAGCTTTACATGTGACGGAACATTCAAAAAGATCCATACAGAAAGAACAATTCACAAATTGTAGCACCCCTGCCTACCTTTGCATCCTCCATAAAACACCAAGCACTCCCCAGTGTAGGTAATTTCATGTTTAACATGCCTTTCCCATGATTTCTAAGGATAACTCCAGTACCAGTGGTTGGGGAGCACAAGCAACACAGTACTATTGCCTCATGTCTTGCTTGTGGACTTCCCATCTCTTCTCTGGTTGGCTAATATGGCAACAGAATTCTGGATTCGATGGATCATCAGTCTGATCCAGCAGGGCTTTCCTTATGTTTATATGTGGCTTGCGTATAACTATATCAAGCATCTCATGTACTGTTTTTTCAGCAGCTAGTGGGCACCCCATTCCTGCCACATGGCTGAAAACCCACCTTCACCACAAGCCATCCAGTGAATCTGAGTGGAATCCAATGTCGTGCTAAGGTGAATTTACCATTAGCTCAATGATTTCTGCTTCTGCGGTCGAACATCCTCACACATCCTCCCTCTTATGTACATCTTATGTACCCTAAATCTGTTTTAGGTGTTCCCTAAACCCTCTGGAGAAGATCTGAGAAGGGCACAGGGCACACACAATGGGGCAGTCCCATTACACAAGCTGAAATCGTCGTGCTGAAGGGGTGCCGCCCACCAGAGACCACAGTCAGATTAGAAGTTGCTTCAGCACTAACTAGGCCCCAACTGAGCAGCTTTATTGCTAGCACTGGTGCTTCCTGGCCTGTCATTACAGCCCTGATCCAAAGCAAGGAATATGGCTTCCTCCTCATGAGTAGCGCTTAGGGATTTCTGGCTTTACAAAGCGAGAGACACCTCAATTTAAACACACCACTGTTTGTCTTTCCAGGGTTATGGGGAAGAACTTAGTGGGTCTGAAGTGAGGGGAAGGGTGAGACTAGTCAGAGCACAAATGGTTTTCTTTGCATGGGGCAGGGGCACCTTCCAGGTTGATGTTTTAGGGTGCCGTCTGTTTTCCATTAAACTGTAAAACCAGCAAAAGCCAGTCCTTTTCTGCTGAAAGTTAGTTGAGGAAGGTGGTGAACTGTAGGAATGGATCAACTTGTGCAGTGACTACAGATGATTGCCAGTATTCCCTTTCATTCAGTCTACTGCATTCATCATACAAGCAAAAAAGATATATTGTTAACAGGATGTGTGCTTATTCTTTTGAGGGAGAGGTATTTACACAGTTCAGAACAAATTGGGATTCATATATTGATGTGTGTAACTCCCCTGCTGTAACTCCCCAGCCGTCCTCCTTTTTTACAGCAGCCAAAGGAAAAAACAAAAGAGTGTATCAACTCTCTTCCATACACAGCTTTCCAGGGAGCTTATATGACTCAATTCCAAACTGTATCCCTCCAGGCTTTATAAAGTGTAATATGTAAACAAGTTTGTGGTGGCTATCCATCCAAGGAAGGATAAGGCTGAGAGAATGGGCTGAGGAGCAGAATAACTAGGCTGCCAAGCTCTCAGGCTACCCTAGAAGATTTGAAGATGACAGTGATCGTTGTGTTGTCACAAACAGCCAAGGAAGCTTAAACTTCAGGAAGTTTCATAAGATAAGACCTATTCAAGTTAAGGGACACAGCATTCACACTATTTTCTCAAGTGTTTCTTGCCAAAAGGAAAATGAAGAAAAGAGGTGCCCAGATAGCTACAGTGATGTTTAACAGGCTTACTCTAAAAGGGGTTTTAGGCCTTCTTTTATTTTATCATTATTTTATATCAAAATTCTGGCAAAATACATATCAGACTAAAGAAGCCTATTGATGTCAGCAGTTCCAGGGATGATGTCTAATTGGGCGATTGGATGTGATTCTGCGAATGAGTCACAGATGTAATTGTTTTGGCTGCACAGGCTTGTCTGTGTTTTCATGTTGTGGTTCATTTAACAACCAAGCCTGAAACTTCCAGACTACTGTTACACAGAAACAGACATGGCTTGCTAGCAACTTGATAGACCTGGCAAAATTTTGCACTCTGAGAAACATACAATCCAGCTCAATGCTCCAAGAACCAGTGCACTGGGACTTTGTGACACTGCTTTAGAGGAGTAACACAGCCCAGCTGACAGCATTAACACAGTATCATCCATAGATGTGAAAGCACTTCAGAGATGTTTACTTGCAGTATATTTAGGCAATAAATCTAGCTTTTGGTGAGGTGAGGGAATGAGTTCAAATTCAGTTACATCCACATTTGAATGTTTGTGCTCATGTTGCTTTGCCTCCACAGCACCACTCTAACATTTTATCAATGAATTATGGTTACAAGGGTCTGATACAGCCATAAACATCATTAGTTGCTGTCTTGCAACCTCATTAGACTTGTCTTGTATTACAGGAACATAGGAACCATGCGTCAGACCACTGGACCATCTGACTGGCAGTGGTTCTCCCACCTCTGCCCAGAGATGTTGGGGATAAAACCAGGGACTTTCAGATCTGCTCTGTGTCATTCTGATTAAGTCTGTTATTCAGGTACAATTCTGAACTGTTAAATCTGCTCCTCTTCAACCACACTGACTATAAAGGGGATTTAGAAACAGTTTCCCTCTTTTCACATAAGTGGATGAAATTTGCAGGCAAAGAAGCCAGCACAGAGTGGATTAAGCCTAGCAATTTTCAGGCAGATGCATCAGGCAGTTTTCATGCACAGGATCTGAGAAAGAAATGAAGAAATTTAAAAAGAAGTTAAAGAAAAGTTCTGATCATTTTTTTATTTTTTTTCTACTATACGCCAGAATTGGATGCAAATTGCAGGTATGGTCATTTCTTCTGAGGTTCCCCTCAGGAGCCTTTTGCAAAGCAGATTTTACATTTCAGAAAGGCAGATGCAGCAATTCTCCTGAAAGGATAGACTTTATCATTTTGCAATGGGAAGACAGAAATTATGTTCCTTCCCCTAGGTTGTTTTTTTGTTGTTGGGGGGGGGGTGGCAGCAATCAGTATCAAAAAGGGGACATAAGAGAGATGCCCCTCAGTAAGCAACCTGCCAAAGGTAAGAAAAACAGGTCCAAGGGCTACCATTTAATTCAATGTAGGAAAAAACCTTGGAAAAATCACCATTTATTTCTCAGCACCCTACCTTTCCAGGAAATACCCACTATAAAGGAAAAGAGAAAGAAATTATCTTTTTAATTATTTGTTAGTAAAAAGAACAGTTGGGAAAGAAACAGACCATTGTGATAATTAACTCCATTGCTTATGCCCTATTCTCACAACGAAAACCACATGAAGAGCAGCTCTGTTTATTTATTTCATCTTTTTCCTTCCCCCAAATCACTGTGATTGGAGTGGCCTTGGAAAATAATTCACTGTGATTAAAAGATAGACCTGCTCATCGAAACAAAATATTCCCCCCCCCCTACTTCCATTTCCTCTCTACCCTATCCCTTCTCAGCTCTGGGCATTTCCTGACTTAAGTTTAGCTTCATTTCTCAGGCAGGGTGGTGAGGAAAGCTGTGCTTTTAGCTAGAAAAACCTAGGCCGCAGAGTGACTTGGAAGCTTACAGGGGCCCTGATCCTCCTCAAGATGCCTTGTTAATGGAGTGATCCAACTCAGGAACATGAGGTCATGACTCAAATCATCCTTGTTCTCCTCATTATCCAGGTCATGCACAGAGGTGACAATCCATCGCCCAAACTGAATTATTATGGAGATTGGAAACATCAATAGCAGACTTCAAATGATGTTTGGGCAGGGGCAGCTTATTATGCTACTATTTCTAAAATCCCCATCATACATATTGAGTATAATGGCCTAGGTATAAAAGTGCCATCCTTCTGCAAACCCAGGCAGTGTAAAGCTTGTTCTAGAAGTGCAGGCCTTTTCTTATAGCACAGCAGCAGCACTGAACTCATCACTCAGAGTTTTCTGTAGGATTCTAGTCAACATGAATTAACACTTTTGGGACTAACTAACTACTTGTTCCTTTTGTGCTTGGAACAAATCTTTGCACAAATCCTCTTTCTCCAACAAAATGCCCAATTACTTCAGGATAGTGTGACAATGCAGGCATGCTGAAATTTCCCCGCACAAATACACTGCAGCTTTCAGGTTCACCCCTTCATGTTGCAATGGAAGCTCATTAATCATACAGATTTCAAAGCACCACCCACACTTTATATTTCCTGTCAATCTGGACAGCTAGGGCCAAGAACACCTTGGTCTGCCTTCCAGCCTGCAATCAATTAAAGACACACTACCTGCTGGGAAGTGCAGTCCCGGGAATATTGGGCCAGAGACAATTCTCACTATGTTCAGCAAGAATTACACCCGGGGCAACTAATCTGGTAACCTCCAGATGTTGGAGAAGGTCCATAACTGGCAGAGCATCTGCCTTGCAAGCAGAAGGTCTCATGTTTACTTACTTGCAGGATCATCTTTCTCCACATGTTCCCGCTCAACGACCACAATCCGCAGAGCTGGCACTGTTACAGGTGCTACGTAACACTTCTAGGAAATGGACCTTTTAGTGTGAGAGCTCTTACACTTTGAAACTCCCTGCTTGTTGGTCTCAGGCAGGAGCCTGAAGGGTACTCTTTTCAGCACTTGCTTAAATATTTTTTTTCCCAGCAAGTCTATCCAGGCACACAGATGTTGACCTTTCAATTTCATTGAAACATGCAGAGGGGTGGACTAGATGATTCTTGGGGTCCCTTCCAGCTCTAAGATTCTATGATTCTTTTTAGTCTACTGTTTATTCTAATTGCCCTTCAAATGTTTTAAATGACACGTTTTTGTTGATAATTTTAATAGTTCTTGGAAAACATTTAGAGGCTTTATTGCAATCAGGCGGAAATTATAATTTTGTTAAATAAGGGAAAATAAATAAATCCCAAGCATCTCCAGTTAGGGTTGGGAAGGTTGTTGTTGTTGTTTAATCGTTTAGTCGTGTCCGACTCTTTGTGACCCCATGGACCAGAGCACACCAGGCACTTCTGTCTTCCACTGCGCCCCACAGTTTGGTCAAACTCATGCTGGTAGCTTCAAGAACACTATCCAACCATCTCATCCTCTGTCATCCCCTTCTCCTTGTGCCCTCCATCTTTCCCAACATCAGGGTCTTTTCCAGGGAGTCTTCTCTTCTCATGAGGTGGCCAAAGTATTGGAGTCTCAGCTTCACAATCTGTCCTTCCAGTGAGCACTCAGGGCTGATTTCCTTAAGAATGGAGAGGTTTGATCTTCTTGCAGTCCATGGGACTCTCAAGAGTCTCCTCCAGCACCATACCGTATTTTTCGTCCCATAGGATGCACCGGCCCATAGGACGCACCTAGTTTTTTGGGGGGAAAATAAAGGAATTTCCCCCCCTTTATTTCCCCCCCAAAACCAGGTCAGGGAATCCAAACCAGGTCAGGGAACAGCTGGATGGTAGCGCTCCACCTCCCTGCTGTCCCCCGAGCTTGCTTCTCCCCAGCGCCAGCCTCCAAACCAGGTCGAGGAACAGCGGGATGGCAGCGCTGCGCCTCCCCGCTGTCCCCTGAGCTTGTGGGGCTGCCTGATGTCTGCCCGAAGCGCGGGGCGCACTGCTTCAGCGCGCCCTATGCTCCGTGCAGGAGGCTGCGGATGTCTGCCCGAAGCGCGGGGCGCTCTGCTTCAGCGCGCCCCCGCGCTCCATGCAGGAGGCTGCTATTCGCAGCCTAGGCAGCCCTGCGGGAACCCTCGTAGGGCTCCCCAGGCTGCGGATGTCTGCCCGAAGCGCGGGGCTCTCTGCTTCAGCACACCCCGCGCTCCGTGCAGCAGGCTGCTATCCGCAGCCTAGGGAGCCCTGCGGGAACTTCCGCGGGCTCCCCAGGCTTGCTGATAGCTTCCTGAAGCCTGGAGAGCGAGAGGGGTCGGTGCTCACTGACCCCTCTCGCTCTCCAAGCTTCAGTGAAAGCCTGCATTTGCCCCATAGGATGCACACAGATTTCCCCTTCATTTTTGGAGGGGCAAAAGTACGTCCTATAGGTAATTCAAAAGCATCAATTCTTCGGCGATCAGCCTTCTTTATGGTCCAGCTTTCACTTCCATGCATCACTACTGGGAAAACCATAGCTTTTACTATACGGACCTTTGTTAGCAAGGTGATGTCTCTACTTTTTAAGATGCTGTCTAGGTTTGTCATTGCTTTTCTCCCAAGAAGCAGGCGTCTTTTAATTTCGTGGCTGCTGTCACCATCTGCAGTGACTCTTGCCTAAATCATGTGCATCGCACCCACAGCCAAGGTAACTAGTCACTTTCCTTTTCTGCTTGATAGGAAGGAGAGTGTTTGCTGTCGTACAAATTCTCTCTCGTCCTGGAATTTGGGCCCCATTGAAAGAAAGGAGGTGGAACAACACGGCTGTTTATTTACATGCACTTCCTTATTTGGTAATATTACCCGTCATTTCTTGGCTGCAAGATCAGACAGACAGCACCACAAACTGCCACACCTAATGTCTCTGAAGCAATCCATCTGCTTCCGCAGCATTAGATGTTGTTTAATTCCCTCCACTGAGTCACTTCCTTTTTGCTGAGGGAGCTTTGTGCTGGCTTTTGCACTTGTATCCCTTGGCTGTGTAAATTCCAAAGTTGGTAGGCAAAGGTAAAGTGTTCATTTGGAGCCATTCTCTAGGGTATGCCAAGCAGATGATGGATTCATCCACATTCATCCATCATCTCTGGTGGGACTCTGGTGTGCCTTTGCATATCATGTGCACCTCATCAGTATCATTCTTGCATCCTGTTCTTGCAGGGATCAGTATGGGACACCTGTGGTCAGTGCAGAGGGGTGACGATGATGCTTAGCTGTCCTGCCACTGGTGTCTCCGCACTTACCAGGAGGAAGAGGGGGAGGTAGATACACTGAAAATACACAGGCAGGAGAGTTTGGGATATGCACACCACTGTCCATAGTGCATCTTGCAATGCCATATGATAACCCACCTTAGGCAATAACCTATGGAATTTGCTTCCACAAGGTGTGATGCAGGCCACCAATTCATATGTTGCTAAGTAATTATTCTCTCTCTTGCAGGTTTGGGTTTTATGTTTCTGGGGCTTTCTTTTGAGACCCGGTTATCCAGTCTTCAAATCTCACACCCCTAAGGACCTATTTGGTGCCTGCAAAATGGGACAATTATGGGCTGAGCTGCGTGCCCATTTCAAGATGTGGAATTTGTGGTGGTTAAATGGAATAGTCCTACCCCACATCATACCTGCTTTGTTTGGGAGGGGGCACTTTGGAAGCTTAGTGTTAAAATTCATGAAGGCAGAAGAAACTCATGTATAGTATGCTGTGGAAACAATACCACAGTATAAGAAGAACTATTGTACCAGAGGAAGCTCATGTAACCTTGTCAAAACTATGCCTGGAGACAGACATAAAGGTTTATTCCCCCATTACATTGGGGCAACTCCCATCATCCCTGATCATTGCCCATGGTGGCTGGGACTCATAGGAGTTGTGGTCCAGAAACATCTGGACCATGGTGGCTGGGACTCATAGGAGTTGTGGTCCAGAAACATCTGGAGGGTCAGTGTTTGCACATCACTGCATTTTATTTTTCAGAGCTTTGTGAGATCAGGAGAAACCTTGACATTTGTGGCCTGGAACTCTAATGTCCACTTCCTTGACCCATATGCCTACTTAGTGTTTTGTCAGCAGAAGTCATGTTCTAGACCTCCATCTGAGGCCTAGAAACCCCACCTAAACTTTTGAACCTGAACTAGATGTTTCATCTTGAAGACACCGCCTTGGCTCCATGGTGCTTGCTTCCAAAAATAATGTCCCATGTGTCTGCCTCAGCAAGCGAAATGTATGATGACATAGCTCAAAATATGAAATAGTCTGTGACTGCGTCTCAGCTAGACATCCCCTATCCTTTATCTGATCATCTTTCATCATCTCTCCTGCCTCTGTCTCCTCCCTTCCTCTTTGTCTCTGACTCCTACTGTTCATTGTTCTTTGAGATGAGTCCAGACAAGAATCTCTTTTTGAGAAAGTTCAATTTCCAGATACCAATTAGGATTGGGGGGGGGGGGAGTGGTGGTAGGGATCCAGCAGAGCCTATTTCTGGCATGAGCTAAATGAAAAACTCAGGGCAAGTGCTCTGTCATGCACAAAAGGATTGGAAATCCAGGACAGTGTTCAGTAGGACAAATAGACATATTATTGTTTGAAGTCAAGCTGGTGAAAATCATTTGTCCCACACACTAACCTAAAGCTTTCGCTGAAGCAATTTAAGGTTTGCAGCATTTCATATTAAAGTCAACTGTGTGCTAGATGCTGGAGCATGTTGCTACTAGTCAGTTTGCTGCTTTCTTCACCATTTATCAAGTTCCTGTTGAACCATGGAGTACTGGGTGTAAATTGGTTCTTCAGGTGAAGAAGATATAATGAGACTTCTGCTGAAGGAGACCAAAGGCCTTTCTAGTCCATCTCTCTCTCTCTCTCTCTTTCTGTGTGTGTGTGTAAACAATAGCAAGTCAAATCCAACTGGGAAATTCATAAGTTCTGTTGGATTATTCACAACAGGAGATATGCATAAAGACTTAAGAAGATCTTGCTGAATCATGCAAAAGCCCATTTAGTCCAGCATCCTGTTCTGTCAATGGCTCAACAGTGGCAGATTCTTGCCATAATGTTACAGGGCCACTGAAAGAATTGCATTGGCTGCCAATTAGCTACTAAGATATTATTATTATTATTATTATTATTATTATTAATACCCTGCCCATCTGGCTGGGTTTCCCCAGCCATTCTGGGCAGCTCCCAACATAATATTAAAAACACTATAAAACATCAAACATTAAAAACTTTCCTAAACAGGGCTGCCTTAGATGTCTTTAATAATAATAATAATAATAATAATAATAAGAAGAAGAAGAAGAAGAAGAAGAAGAAGTTTCATTTCTATACCACTTTATATTTTTAAGAAAAATCTCAAAGCGGTTTACAGAATATTAAAGCATCAATAAAACAATCTGAAGAAAGTCAAATATAGAGTATAGAGTCAAAGCAACATAATTAACAGAAAACTAAAATATTAT
This sequence comes from Podarcis filfolensis, assembly GCF_964270895.1. Taxonomy (NCBI): domain Eukaryota; kingdom Metazoa; phylum Chordata; class Lepidosauria; order Squamata; family Lacertidae; genus Podarcis; species Podarcis filfolensis. The sequence goes on from NC_139604.1 coordinate 110,810,644, forward strand.
CTTAAAGATTTCAAAATCTTTCAAAATAAAACATTACAGAATACATATTTAGTAAAACAAAGTTAACAAAAAATATTAAACATTTCAAAAAAAAAAACTAAGTGAAGTCAAATATAAAATGCACATTTAAAACAGCACAATTAACAAGAGAATAAAATATGATCATAAGCATGACATGGCTGTTTAGTGGGCACAAAAAGATGGGGCAAAAGAATCCAATAGTTAGGGTTTCTAAAAGTCAGATAGTTGTTTATTTCCTTAACATCTGATCGGAGGGCGTTCCACAGGGCAGGTGCCACAACTGAGAATGCCCTCAGCCTGGTTCCCTGCAACCTCACTTCTCACAGTGAGAGAACCAGCAGAAGACCCTCGGAGCTGGTCTTCAGTGTCCGGGCTGAATGATGGCGGCGGAGACGCTCCTTCAGGTATACTGGGTCGAGGCTTTTTAGGGCTTTAAAGATCAGCACTTTGAATTGTGCTCAGAAAGGTACTGGGAGCCAATGGAGGTCTTTCAGGACCAGTGTTATATGGTCTCGGTTATATGTTCAATTTGCTGGCGCTGGACTTCAAAGCTCTATACAGCTTGGGATAAGGATACCTAAAAGACAGTCTCACCCCTTACATACCCACTTGATCACTTCACTCTGTAGCTCCTGCAGATTCCAGCTCCCCGGGAGGTCCTTTCTGTACAAAAATAAAATACCTGTAAGCCCCCAAAACTTTGAAAGTCAGGTGGCTTTAACAAAATGTAAGGAAACCAATGTAATTCTTCCCCTGCCTGTTCAGATCAGCATCTCCTTCCATAAATGGTTTCAGCAGCAGCAGCAAACCCCTTCATTCTCTTCATTCTAATGTTGCTGTCTCAAATGGAGATCAAAAGTTTGTCATCACAATTGCTCTTTGTTTAGCAGAGATGATAGACAGGTGCTTGGGTGATGCCTAAACTTTCACATAGAAGATTTAGAACTTAACACAGTCATTCTCAGTCTTACGTTTTCATAGTTAGCTACACTCTTATGTTGCTCACGTTTATTTCAATGGGGAATGCAAAGGAAAATCTTCCTAGTCAGTTGTGTCCACATGCACACAGCAAATTAATCTGTTCCCAATCTAGGTTACTTTCACATTTGATCACCCATAAGTCCATTTCCATATTAATCTTCATTTTTTTAAAAAAATAAGTCTGCATGAGAATTTGCATTTATATTCACAATTTGAGTGTATTTTATTTCAAAATACACATCTGTTTCCTTCTTTGTTTGTTTCTGAGCTGGGAAGTGCATCAGGACATTTGGGAAATGTAGAAGCTATTACATAATTTAGCCCTAGCCCACATATTAGTCCAGGAGATGCAAAACGGGTAATTTCATTTCAGGATTGTAAAGATTGAATTTTTTACACATCATGTATATCTCTGTGTGAGTGAGCAAGTACACACACACACACACACACACGTATACAAAAGGCTTGTGTCCCTTCTCCTCTAACCCTCAGCTACTTACCTTTGATAGCAAATGTTCCTGAATATGTGAGCTGCAGCTACTCTATAATTAATTCAAACAGATCCATTGTAAGATTAAACGTGCTTATGTTTAAAACACACCTCTTTAACAGCTGCAGAGGTTCAGCTATTGCGGAGAAATGCTCAGGCAGTTATCTATCTGGCACATATTTAAGAAGAGCAAGGGGAAATTTTCTCAGGTACAGCACCTTTACTTTATCACATATAATCTGAAGACTCTCCTGTCTCTATATGTAGATGGAGATGGTACAAGGACATACTCTATACATGAAAAACTTCACCATCATTAGCAAGACAAATGTTAACATCTCTTCTGGGCTGAATGCCTGCTAAATATCCAAATATGCCTCCTTCCTAATGAAGGTTCTGAAGCTTGGATATAGCCTTTTAAATCTCTGGTAATAAATTCGCAAGCTTACTTTCTAGAATCAGTTTCTCTAATTCTATTTCAGGTCATGTGTTGTGCACAATTCATAATCAATTGCAAAAGATTAGACCCGAGGCTCACTTAATAGGGAGACCTTAATAGGGCAGATGGCAAAACAGTCTGTGGCAAAAGTGGGTCTGGTGGGCTGTTTGGAAAATTGATTTTGTTCAAATGCTGCAGTTATTATGCTTGGGAACCTCTATGCAAATTTCACACACTGAACTCTCTTCTTCAGTCAAACATTTCACAGCTGAAGATACAGACTTGCTTACAATATTGCAATACTCACACTGCCCAAGGTGAACTCATTGTTATCCCTTCTGAAGGATGCCTTATGTCAGGGACAGGCAAACTGTAGTCCTCCAAATGTTGCTGAACTGCAACTCTAATCACCTCTCACCATTAGCCATACTGAGCCCTAGGTTAGCCAACTCTTCATTTGCTTTGGGGCTGGCTAATGAACCCTAGGCAGTGAGAGATTTTACTTTCTTGGGCTCCATGATCACTGCAGATGGTGACAGCAGCCACAAAATTAAAAGACACCTGCTTCTTGGGAGAAAAGCAATGACAAACCTAGACAGCATCTTAAAAAGCAGAGACATCACCTTGCCAACAAAGGTCCGTATAGTTAAAGCCATGGTTTTCCCAGTAGTGATGTATGGAAGTGAGAGCTGGACCATAAAGAAGCTGAAGAATTGATGCTTTTGAATTATGGTGCTGGAGGAGACTCTTGAGAGTCCCATGGACTGCAAGAAGATCGAACGTATCCATTTTTAAGGAAATCAGCCCTGAGTGCTCACTGGAAGGACAGATCCTGAAGCTGAGACTCCAATACTTTGGCCACCTCGTGAGAAGAGAAGACTCCCAGGAAAAGACCCTGATGTTGGGAAAGATGGAAGGCACAAGGAGAAGGGGATGACAGAGGATGAGATGGTTGGATAGTGTTCTCGAAGCTACCAGCATGAGTTTGACCAAACTGCGGGAGGCAGTGGAAGACAGAAGTGCCTGGCGTGCTCTGGTCCATGGGGTCACGAACAGTCGGACACGACTAAACCACTAAACAACAACAACAAGGAACCCTACTCCAGATGCCATTGGACAAAAGCTCCCATCATCTCAGACCATTGACCATGTTGATGGGGGCTGATGGGAAGTGTAGTCCCTAACATTTTGCTGTAGTCCCAGTTGTAAAGTATATGATGCACATCCCACATAGTGTCAACATGGAAGGTCAAGGATAAGAAGTGTGCGGAACAAAATATTCTTGTGAATCAACATACTTGGTTGAGTAAAAAATGTGCTGCTAGGCAAATGATTCAAATGGAGATGAATTGTTATAACACAGGGGATGTGTAAAACCCTCCTGATAAATGCTAGTAATTTTGCTGAAATGCTTCAGTGTTTTCTTCTGAATTCCACAGTTGATTTGCCTGAGGGAGAAACCTCCCAATTAGCTTGCTACTTATTATTTTAAATCACACTTTTCCTCCATGATGAAATTCAAAGTGACACATAAGGTGGAGGTGTGTGGGGGGGTGGTCTCCCATCCAGGTACAAACCAGACCCAGACATGCTTAGCTTTAGCTAAAGCTGCTACATCATCTGCCTTCAGACCATACCTCGTAGGCTCCTTTAATATATTTTCAGACATTAAAACAAGATTTACTGATATCATGAGAGGAGAACAGGATTGCAGCTGTGGGTCTGCCTATTTCAGTAGAGTGTGAGAGCAAGCCCTATGTGCTTACAAGTTATACATGCAAAGGCTCCAAAGGCCTGATCAAGTACCTTGCAAAAAAACAAGGTCCCCAATCATGCAGACACAGCTATGCACACATACAGCTTGTCTGGAAAGAGATGTAGCTCAGTGGTAGAGCATCTGTCTTGCATGTGGAAGGTCCCAGGTTCAATCTAGGTAGATTGAACCCTCTCTAGGTAGGGCTGGGAGAGACTCCTGCTTGAAACCCTGGAGAGCCGCTGTCACTCATTGTAGGCAATAATGAACTAGATGGACCAATGATCTGACTTGGCATGGAGCAGCTTCCTATATTCCCTGTGTGTCCATTGGAGCCCTCTTCAGAGTTTCTCTGCATGCACACTCAAACACATGCGGGAATGAGAGTGAAACTTCACCACGAGCCCCATCGTCAATACCACACATGCTGCTGACCATACCTCCTTATGTATATGCATTCTGCACAGTGTCTGCAAAGGGACGCCCAATGTACCCATGCAGCTCCTCTGCATGATCAGAGGTTTGATCATATGAAGCTCCTCTGCATGTCTAGCTGTAGGTGCTCCCTTGGAGACATTGTGCTGAACATCACTGAAACAGGGCCAGCTCTGTTTGTGATGTCTGGGGCGTGGGCCAGCAGCATAGATCCAATTGTCCTTCTCAGTGCATTTAGAGTGCACACGGAGAGGATGAGGATCTGCTGAGAAATTAAATTGAATGCAACCACATGTAGGGAGTGGGTGCCACAGCTTCACCCCACCCCCACCCCCATTCTGCAAAACTAACTCTGAAAAAGACACTGTGCTAAGCTAAACCTTTACGAGACTGACAAGAGTTAACTGTCGTCACCAGTCTCATCATAAATCTTGCATAATCCAAGCCAGACTCTTCTCCATACTGAAGTACTGGATGGAACTTGGGTCAGCGCTTCTTGTGTCCCTGTTGATTTACTCCCACACTTTTGAAACACATTCAACATTTGCTACTGCTTTGCTGCTTCCGTGCATACATGCAGCCAAAAGAAAATGTTAAGTGCTCTGATAATGAGATGTTTCCTTGCAGGCATTAAAAAAAAACACACAAAAAACACGCAGCACATAGCTGTTTTTGCAAACTGACACTTTCCAAAGTTTCTGTCTCTTTCTGCATCACATCATTTGCAGGCAGTGATCGTCGCAAGTGCTGAGTGCCACGCAGCTGGGCAGCCTGTCCACTCCTTGGCAGATCCCTCTCCAGAGAGGTGGAAGAGGCATGCACAACAGCTGGGGAAAGGGGGACCCGTGCCAGAGCAGCAATGAAAGCAGGGTTGGCCAGATCACAACCTTGAGAACTATCCTGTTTCACTAATGGCCTTGCAGGCATGAAAGAGAATGAAGTGGCGACTTTTCCTAAGCACACCTTCCTCTGGTTTTGGTTTCCTCTCACTCTGTTCCATCTGCCAGAGTATACACAACTCCCCTCTTTCTCTCACAGCGGGGAGGACGGAAGCACAGGTAGTAGAACCAGCTTTGACAAATTTTCAGGGGTGTGGGAGAACCTTAGCTCAGTAGCGGAGGACATCGTTTTCATGCAGAAAGCCCTAGATTCACTTCTTGGCATCTCTAGTTACCTAGTGAAGCTGAATGTTGGAAGATTTGGAAGTGGAGTTTCTTCTTTACACAGCACAGAGTTCATTCCCACAGGGTGTGGTGATGGCTACCAACTTGGATGGCTTTAAAGGATAATTAGGGGGGGTCACAGAAGACAGGGCTATCAGATGCTGCTAGCCATGATAACTAAGTCCACTGTCAGTGGTAGCAGTTGATGGGAATCAAAAGTGTGTTTGGTTGGGAGTGTCATTCAGGACATGCCCCACTGGGCTGCGAATGGGCATCTGTTTGCCCACCGAGAGAACAGGCTAGTGAATTATATGGGCCTTTTAGCAGGGTAGAACTAGGCAGCAAGATGATGGCAAAGGCCTTTTCCCAGTATCGTGAAGAGCAGCTAGCAGGTCTAGGTAAGCAACACTGGACTACAGGAAGGAACCTTGTAGAAGGAAGCTTCCTATGCAGCTGCTGGGCTATTAAAGGCAGGGCAGTTGGAGGTACTTTGATCCCTGGGAGGAGTAGAAAAGCTATTTGGGTATTCAAATGAATTGGGTGGGGGGCAGGCTGACCTGAGACTGAGAAGTAGAAGAGTCTAGCAGTAGAAAGGAACTGTTGAAATTGTTGATTATAATCTCAGAATGCTTTACTAATATTCATATATAACTGTAATGTATGGACATACTTTGTATGTATTAAATAAAATGTGTTAAGTGTAATTTAATACCTTTAGAATATAAAGAAAGAAGCTAGTCTCCAAACTAGCATTTCCTCGAGCCTTATCATATTTAGCATCCTTGATCATCACTCTTGTAACGTCAAGCACTGCAGGTCAACGCTGACAGGTGGACAGGGCTGCTGTCCTTTCAATCATCCAATGTTACATTGATGTTAGGTGACCTGTTTTGCCTTTGCCTGCATGATTTGAAATCCTAGGTTCTAAGTGAAGAAGGCTTAAAGGAGGGATGGGGGAGACCTGAAGTTCTAAAAGGACTTGGGTGGGAGTTATGCTTTTTATCAAAGTGATCCATTGGGAGATACACAATACATCTTAACAATGTGTAGAGAAACTCCAGTAGCCTATTCTTTGCACAATGTTCTCAAGAGGGTTTGGTTTTTATCACAAAAGGCATGGAAGGGAAAGCTATGCAGTCCTTGTCCCTTCTCCCCAACCACCCTCCAAGAGCCCCTGGTTCTATCCCTACCAGAATCCCACATCCATACAGTGGTACCTCAGGTTACAGACGCTTCAGGTTACAGACGCTTCAGGTTACAGACACTTCAGGTTACAGATGCTTCAGGTTACAGCTAACCCAGAAATAGTACTTCAGGTTAAGAACTTTGCTTCAGGATGAGAACAGAAATCGCATGGTGGCAGTGCAGCGGCAGTGGGAGGCCCCATGAGCTAAAGTGGTACCTCAGGTTAAGAACAGTTTCAGGTTAAGAACAGACCTCCAGAATGAATTAAGTTCTTAACCCGAGGTACCACTTTATTTACTAGGACTGTACACACACACACGCGTGCGCACACACACACACACACACACACTTAGCTGTGGATCCTGATGAGACAGTTCGGATCAAACATGACTAAGGTAAATCATGGGTTGACATGGTCTGGCCTGGATCCAAGCTGGAATGGATTTGAAAGCCAGTCCTAAAGTTTAATTGGTGTGATCCAGAGGAAGGGAGGGGAAGGAGCCACTGCCCCCCTTCTCCTTTGCACTGCTGAAAAAGACCCTGCCAAGGCTGCCTGCTTCCAAGGCTAACTCAACTCAATTTGGCCAATGCCCAAATTTGCCCAATTTGGTTCAAGGTTTGGCCAGATCCAGTGTACAGCCCTAATATTGACCCCACAGACAAGCTAACTCCATGCAGTTAAAAGCAGAACGTGTATTCTCTTCCATATGTGGCAGAGAAACTGGGTGGACCATTTCATTGAATTTCCCCATGGGCAGAAGAAATCTCCAACAGGTACTTTCTCCAGTGGGGTGAGAAAATTTCCTCAAAACTGAGAACTCTCCAAATGAGATTCTCAAATAAAGGGAGCATTCTAGCTGCATTCCACTGCATTCCACTGAACCTTTGCAGGTATCACATGAAGGCTGAAAGATGAGGGAGGGTGGCATGTGCAGAGACATTGGGGCAGGGGCAGCAAACATGCTCCCATGCACCCCTCCAGTTTGTTCCCTTGCAGGTTCTTTTGAATGCCCAATGAGGGCTTTGTTGTTGCACTTATCAGGTAATATTGTGAGCATCACTCAACATTTTTTAAATGATAGGCTGCTTTGGAAAGCTGTGTCTGTAGATATACCTTTGCCTGCAAATGTTTTAAGGAGTAAGTACTGTGTAAGAGCAAAGAGAAAATGCATCTTCTTTCCAAACCTTCAGATGCTAAAGCCATTGGCTCAGTCTTGTGCTACTACTAGTTTGGAGGGATTTTTTGTTATGTTATAGAATATTGATTGGCTACCAGAGCGGCAGAGGAAGCCAGTTTGTTTCATTTAATGGAGTACCAACTCCAAACTATGACCATTTTATAGGCACCAAGAGTCAAGGAAGTATAAAACTTTCACTTCAGGCTTCGGCAAATAAAATAAATTTCCAATAAAGTGATATAAACTTCACATGTCCTGATAGAGCAGTTAAGAGGAAGGATGTAGGCCAGATTTATAAAATTCAGCATTTTTTCCTGTCACCATCACTAATTCAGACTGATTCACCAGGCAAGTGAAATTGGCTTTAGCTACAGTCCAGTCCCATTGCTTGGTGAGTTAAACAACAGCACTGGGGCAAATGGTGAGAGGATGGCTTGTTCCTGGCTTGTTCCAATCCTGATGAAAATGGTTTCCTGGTTCAGACATAATAAGAAACCATGGTTAATTTGCAAAACATGGCACACTGAGAAGAGAACATATCTCAGTTTATTATGCCAATGGGGATATGGAAGGAGTGGCATACCATTACGTTCAAACCTATAATATATAAGAAGTGATGTTAAAGGGAACCAGACAGGGGGCCTTCTTTATAGTTACATGCACCCTATGGAACACCCTCCCATCTGGTGTCGTGGAAATAAACATCTATCTGACTTTTAGAAGACATTTGAAGGCAGCCCTTTATAGGGGAGTTTTTAATATTTGATGTCTTACTGTGTTTTCATTTGTTGGAAGCCGCCCAGAGTGGCTGGGGAAACCCAGTCATATGGGTGGCATATAAATAATAATATATTATACACACACACATGAGGTCTGAAAAACTGGTGTGACTGTGGTTGGCAGCTATTTGAATGTGCTGGGTTCTGCTGTGTCCACTTGCTTTGAACAGGCTGGTGCTTTAATGGCTGGTGGGCTTGGGTGGAGGGAGAGGTGATTAGCTGCAGCCAACTAAAGCCAAGCCACTGGATGAAACTGCTGGACCATTACAGAGAGGAAGCTCAGCTGATTAAGGAAGCTGAGCTCTAAGCTGTAATGATATCCACAGCTGCAGTGCGTAACCACTTGGGTTAGCACCCTGTTAAAGCACACATGAGAGGTTTGGGTGAGTGCCCTTTTCTAGTAGATGCTCTCGGATGCTCCTTTGTTGCTAAATGACCGACTTAGTTTTGACAGTAGCTATGCATCTGCCCATAATTAGGGCCTAATGGGCCATGAAAAGTTCACACAAGAGCACAAGGAAGAGTAAGGATCCTATCTTAAATAAGGTAGTCCATGCTTTCAGTGATGCTAGACAATGGCTAACCTCTCTGCCCAGTTCAGCTCCCTGATGGCAATGCAAATTGCCGTCTCCCCAGGAACTAGATCAATCATTTGCTGAGCTCCCCACAATAGCACCCGCTCCTCAGCTTATATGCATGGGGGATGTGTGCCTTTGTGGTATATTTATTATTAGTAGTGGTGGTAGATTTCTTACCGACCCTTCACCATGAGGTCCCAGGTAGGTCAACTGTTTTAAAATACAGTATTCAAATCAGCTTTGCATGTATATGGGTGTGAAATATGTAGGAAATTCAATTCAGATTTGATTTGAAAGCGAATCTACCCAAATCACAATACATGAACTGAAACACAGCCATCCTTCAGAACTTTTTTTTTTTTCTGAATTCTGCAGCCAAGTAATATGTACAGGAATGCATATACTAGAGTAAATTATGCACAAAGATGCCTGTATTAGTGAACATAACATATGAAAGTGCTTTATATTAGGGGGAAGTGTTCTACAAAATTGTGTATATTAGGCAGAAATACATAGCAGAATGTGTATATTAGGATAAATTTTTCCCAAAATGTGGGTGAATTTCCACGCAGACTTTTTTTAAAAATATATATATATAGCACAATGTGGAGATCCAAACTTAATTTTGGGGAAATGATAAACTGAGAGAAACAAAAAGTAACCCATTCACCCACCCCTACAGCCAATTTATTTCAACACAATCCAGGAATTTTATCCCATGTTTCCTCCCGCTTTCCTTTAATAGCAGCATCATGGCACAGAGAAACGAGCCCTTGAAGCTTAAAAAAAACCCTCAACTATCTTGAACACCAGGAAAATATTATGTTGCTAAATTTATGACAGCCATGCTCAGAAGCAAAGCATGTGCAAGAAACAAGGGCAGTAAACAAAGATGGAACCCCATAGGAAGGAGGTGTCTTGCAGGTATCCTTTAGCTCAGTCAAGCACATCCCATATTAGTTTAGGGGAGATAAATTATATGGATAAGATTAATAGAGAATGAACACCAGCAGATTGGCAATGGTTGAAGATAATGTGGGGGGAATTAAAATGTGTGGCTTGTCGAACAATTGAAAGCGTTGCCCTCTTATATTTGTTACAGTGGTAAGAATAGCAGTCACCTCCTATTACACATAAAAGGGGGGTCCGTTCTCCATTAAGGAGCCACATGGGAGCTGTTTATTTGCTTCCCCTCCAAGCCACCCAGCTGTTTCTTCCATTTGTGGTCTTTGGGCTAATTACATAATGTCCCTAATTTATACCCACTGGTAAATCAGATCAGAGCATTACCTGGAGGGCATGCTCTAATTAGAGGAATTTCAGAACAAATTGTTTAAAGAGCTTGTTTGGTGTGATTAAATGCAAGTGATGGGCCTCTCTGTCTCTCTCTTATTTAAAAGCAGGCACATTTATTCTACACTAAAACCGTGCAAATTAAAAATATCCTAATAGCTGCATTTCCAACTGAGAAGCTGCAAATGAAAGACAGCATTATCCAAGAGGGATTTGGGAGGGTAATGCCGGTAGATCCTCTGTGCGTATAAGTTTGAACTTGGAATAGAGTTATTTAGTATTTTTTATACAGTGCCATCAATATACATAGTATTAACAAAGGATTTGGGGGGGGGGGAACCATCCATCACAGCTGTTTAGACTGGACTTGTGATCTTTTAGTCATTCCATTTTTGCAGAAAATGCACATGAATTTGTTGCAAACCCATCAGAGTCCTGCTTTTTTATGGATTTCTTTGTGTCTTTTCTCACACCTGATTTGCTGCAATTCCTCCCCATCACCAACTTAAAATGTTTTTGGAAAACCAGCTTGTCAAGCCAATCACAGTTGAGTATTTCTGGGGCTACTATGCCTTTAATTAGCAGCTTCCCCTTCCAGCTTCTGTCTCCAATTGCTTCCTGTTTAGCATGATGGAGAGAGAGAGATTATTAAATAGTGCTATTTCACAAATTTTTGCAGGCTGAGGGAAGGAAGTGTAATAAAACCTCTCCCTATGGTAGAGGAAATTATTAATCCACGTATCAGTAATCTTATATCATCCTGATCAGAAATTACAGAATCATAGAATTGTAGAGTTGGAAGGGATCCCTACAGTCATTTAGTCCAGCCCCTGCAATGCAGGATTCCTACCCACAGCCATGCCTAGGTGGGCTCAAACCACCAACCTTCTGGTTACAATCCAGACGAAGTGATTAGAGGCAGAAGCTGCAAGGTGGAAGTACCTAATTAAAGTTACCTGATGAAGAACTTTAAGAACACAAGAGGAGCTCTGCAGGATGAAGCTAAAGGTTCATTTAGTCCAACATCCTGTTATCCTAGTGGCTAATCAGATGCCTTTGCAAAACACACAAGCAGGACTTGAGAGCAAGAGTCCTCTCCTCACTTGTGATACTGGATTGCAGCTTGGATTCTTTGAAATGTGAACACATTGACAGAAACTACAGTTCACTGTGTTCATATCAAAAAATCAGCAGCCAAGAGAGGAAACTGCCGGTAATAAATATTATTAAATATAGTATTATGTGTTTGTATGTCCTAGGTTGGTTCTTGTTTTCCTTCCTCAGCTTCTTCATTCTTATATCAAATGTCTGGACAAGATGGAGAAGAAAACTGTTGGGCCAGTGTGATGTAGTGGTTAGAGTGTCGGACTAGGGCCTGGGAGAAGGGGATTCAAATTCCTGTTCAGCCTGGAAGTCCACTCTCACTGTCTGCCTAACCTTCCTCACAGGAATGTTTGGGGGATTAAATGAGGAGGGGGTGAACCATATGGACCACCTTGAGCTCCATGGGGGAAAAGGTTGGATATAAATGCAATAAATAAATAAATAAGCAACAAGCTAAATATGAACATGATGAAAGAAAGAAACCTCAATTCACAATTGACACAAAAGAGTGTGCTCCTGAATACCTGCGAAAGCTTTTATTTGGTTCAAATTTGGAAAGGAAATCATGCTGCAGTTCAAGCAGAACATCCTTAATATCAAGGTTCTACACAGATATATAGTTCTATCCTTCCAGTATGGTAATGAAATTATTTCAAAGGCTAGCTGGACGGATTTATGAATTGCCTTCCTAACAAATATTCAAGGTGACACACAGTTGTGAAAAACAGATGTGTCAAGCAGTCCTGTGCATATTGACTTTCTACTAAGTGGGTTCTGGATTGCAGATCATACATGTTTACTCAGAAGTATGTCCTACGGGGCTTACTCCTTTAGAGTCCCTAACAGCTTGGGATCAGGATACCTGAAAATTTGCCTTCTCCTACAGACACCATTCTATATCTTCTGCATTCATTTCAATGGAAGAAGCAACTCCATGCACACTGCTGTTTCCACTGAAATTATCAGAATATTTTCAAGAACACAACAGCTTGCCTAGACAAGCCACTCTTTTCTCCGCCTCACCATAACACAGGGAGATGGCAACATTTTTTTTTTTTGTAAAGCAAGAGTGGGGCATCCGGGGTCCTCCAGATGTTGTCCAACTGCAACTCCCATCAGCCACCGCCAGCATGGCCAGTGATCAGGGATGATGGGAGTTAGAGTACAAAAAAATCTGAAGGACCCATGTTCCTCAGCCCTGTTCTAAAGCATACTCCAAACCTATATCTCCCACACACTTAGGGGCTAGAAACATGCACAGTTTCCTATTACAAATTTCTACAAATCCTAGTGTCCAAAAGCACATGGCCACTTGTCTCCTGTTGCCATGCATGCAGCTGCCTTGTCACCAAGATGGAAGCCAAGCACCAGAAGACTTCACAGCTAGATTTTTGGAGATTTACAATTCCAATTTGGGGCCGGTCCCCAGCCAAGAACTCCTTTGCCTGCCACTGCAGGAATGTTCAGAACACAAAATGGGGGCAGCTTTCATTTCAGGTTTATTGGATTCGTTAAGCCTGTATAAAAGCGGACCTTATGGAGGTGTGAAAAATCTGTAACATGATGTAATGGTAACAGCTTGACATTTTCTTCAGACATTTCCTTGTAAAAGGGGTAGTGCTGACTAAAGAAATGTTCAGAACAGATGTCCGCAAGCCGGGCAACATCAGCGTTACCAGCGTTTAAAGTGCAGTTAAGCCTTTGAACCTTCTTAAGAGCGTGTGTTATTCAGAAGCTCAGCATTTATATACAATATTTATGTCTGTGTTACAATGAAGGCATTTATGGCACTGTATGTTTCAATATCGCTCAGTGTGGTTCACAGTTCAGTTAAAGCGTGATGACTACAGGGGCTGAGACAGGCCCCAATCCCCAGAACTGCTGGGATCCTTATGTTAGGCTTCGACTCATGTAGTTGTGGTTTTGATGCTTATCCTTCCGTGTAGACATACAAAAACACAGATGCTTCCCCAATTACCTGGGGGCACCCCCAAAGTAGATGTGAGAAGCTTAGGGTTCAGACTTCATTGCCAATGCCAATACTATTCCTGCAGATTAGCAGGGACTGGTATGGGCATAACTAGCCCCACCATTAAGCAGTCACCCACCTAGACAAAAGATACTGGAAGTTAAGGAATGGTGGTGAAGTGTTGGAGGACAGAGCTGTGTGGGCGATATTGTTTGCCCTGTGAACCTTCAAGCTAGCCTGCTGGCCTCAGCAGAACATTGTCCCATCACCAGTGCTGAAAGAGCATACAACAGCCCAGGGCCAGATTTAGGTTTGATGAGGCCCTAAGCTACTGAAGGTAATAAAGGTAAAGGTAAAGGGACCCATGACCATTAGGTCCAGTTGTGACCGACTCTGGGGTTGCGGCGCTCATCTTGCTTTATTGGCCGAGGGAGCCGGTGTACAGCTTCCGGGTCATGTGGCCAGCATGACTAAGCCGCTTCTGGTGAACCAGAGCAGTGCACGGAAACACCGTTTACCTTCCCGCTGGAGTGGTATCTATTTATCTACTTGCACTTTGACGTGCTTTTGAACTGCTAGGTTGGCAGGAGCAGGGACCGAGCAACAGGAGCTCATCCCGTTGTGGGGATTCGAACCGCCGACCTTCCCATTGGCAAGTCCTAGGCTCTGTGGTTTAACCCACAGTGCCACCGCATTCCGCACTGAAGGTAATGGAGTCCAGCTGTCCTTTGTCAACATCAAATTGTCGCTTTTTTGTGTTGAATGTATGCTATATGGTAATTTATGGACCTAATAGGTATCTAAAGCCATTTTTATTTTATTTTTATCTTATATTTTGGAAATGTACATCCCAGGTTTTTTTTTTTAATTTTTTTGGGGGGCCTCCAAGAGAGTGGGGCCCTAAGCTATAGCTTGTTTAGCTTATATGTAAATCTGGCACCACAACAGCCACACCAAACAGCTTCTGGAAATGCAATGGAAGTGTGGACAGTCCCTAAGTGAGCAGTATGCTAGCTTCTGCCCAGCAGTCATTTGAGTCGAGTGGAGGCTAGATAGATCATTTCATGGGGAAGTTAGTTTGGTGGAGGCTGCTGTGGAGGAAATATAAAATAAAATGCTAGATTGGAAAGTTCCCATCATTCCAGCATTCCCCCCCCCCTCGCCACCTTCAGAGCAGCCTCTCCCACCTGAAATAATCCAGTTGGAAACCCTAGGAATTGGTATAAGAAATGGCTTTGAATGTAGAAAAAAGGAACTGATGACAGGCAAGGAACAATGTTTAAGAAATGCTTAATGACATAACCAGGGCTTGCCCACTGTGAAATCACTGGGTCCACCCCTAGGTCTCAGGTTTGGACCCTGGAATATCAGGGTCTGGGATGCTCCTGACTTAGCAACCTACCTGGAAACTCCAGTTATGCTGCCTTGAAGGCGAAAGGCAGGAAATTAAAGTCTTCCCCCTGAGAAGCTAGCTTTCAACATACAAAGAGGCAGCAGCCTGAAGAAGTAGCATCTAAGTAGCATCTAAGAAGTTCCCAACTTGATTCTGCCTCATGCATACCTTAGTCCCAAGAATGCCTCAGGCAAGAGTCCCCTGAATGTAGGGGCGCATAAAGATCCTCCTGGGAAATGTTGCCTATCTTATTCATGAAAACCTTCCCATGAAAAGGTTTTGACGGCTGAAAAATGTTGAAGGAAGCCAAATCTCTCAGGCTGCTTCAAACAGAGGAATCTCTAAATTTGCTTTGAATGTTGCTTTGATTACACATCTGCTGTGCATTGGCTGAAAAGGACCATACAAATAGACTTTCAGTTTCTGTTTTGGCAATATTTTAGTGATCATTCAATATGACGTTGGGGGTGGGTGGGATGAAAGAGAGAAGCTGAGTCCAGGGAGGTGTGTGCCATTGTACCCAGTCCCTTGCCATAATTTCAGAAGGTGCTGCTGGCTCTTATCACTCTGGACTATAATGCTCCCTTCAAAGAGAAAAGGCTCTATTATTTTTTGTGGGTGATCAGGTGCAGCATTTCCTTTTCCCCTAGCTTGTAAGTTAACTGGAGCAGACTGCACTAACCCAGATGGCTGCTGTGTTTGCACTTTTATATCTCTCCCCCTACTTAAATAACAAATGATGCAAGTAAATAGGACAATAGCACGTTGTGCTGTTTAAACAAGAGCCTCCGCTTGTGTAAATCCAACAACAATTCCCAGAAGTAAACATTTTTATTGGAGATGCCCAGACTGGTTCTCTGCAAATGTTGCTTATCTTTTCAAAGGGATGCGAAGAATGGACTTGTGCCTAACGTAGGATGCCTTTTCAACTCCCGCTTGTACTGGCTATTGTTTCAATTCATAGGTTCTGCCAGCTTAGTTAAACCTTGTTGGTTAGTTTTTTTTCTCCCTCCCTCCCTCCCTCTGGTGCACATAGAATTGCAGAATTGGAAGGGACTGCAAGGGTCATCTTGTCCAGCCCCTGCAATGCAACTAAATCTCAACTAAAGCATCTATGACAGAAGGCGATCCAACCTCTGCTTAAAAGCATTCAGTGAAGGAGAGTCCATTACCTCCCATGGGACACCATTCCACTGCTGAACAGCTTTTATGGTCAGAAAGTTATCCCTGACGTTTAGTCGGAATCTCCTTTCTTGTAACTTCAAGCCATTGGTTTGAGTCCTAGCCTCCCTCCACAGCAGGAGAAAACAAGTTTGTTTCCTCTTCCGTGTGACAACCCTTGAGATATTTGAAGATGGCTATCATATCTCAGTGTACCTTTTTCCAAGCTAAACATACCCAGATCCTTGAGGCATGGCTTGAAGTTTCTGTGTTGCCACAAGGTTCTATGTCATCTCTTAAATGATGCAAAGCAGGGTAAAAAAAATATAATAGGACCACACCTAGCGCTTACTTGATTGGTACTATGGACTTTATACTTGGATTATCTATGGTGTAAAGTGATGTTCCACTTCTGTTATTAGAAAACAGCTAGGTGTCTCCGCATTGCATATGACAATCTGGGGAGCCTTTGGAGTGAAAACGTTGCAGGGAGTGAGAATACGACACCCACCACCAATTTGTCAGTCAGCCTCACATGTGAAGAGGGAATGATGACTAATTCTCAGATGATCATGGGGTGTGTGCAATTAATAGGCCTTAACAACACTCATGCAAACATGCATGATATTAAAATATGAGTGAAGGCACAACAGGAAAATACAAAGGAGAGAGATAAAAGTTATATTCATGGTCTATTTCTATAGAAGACCACAGAATTCATTTTTTATATATACAAGAATTCCACTGAATGCTTAAATGTCATCACTAACTTGACAGAAGAATCATTTTGCCTATTGTGTGAAACTTTGAAATGGGCTTTCTGACAGCTGGTGCCTTTTGTAGCTATTAATTATTGCCAGTACTCAAAATCCTGCTCCATATAATAATCTCTTTTCTACTGGGTCTGAGGGGCTTTCTTAGGAGATAGAAAAATGCTACAGATACAAATAGCAACAAAGGAAACTATTTTTCTCCCCATAGAAACTACTTGTTTGAAATGAATAGGGTTCCCATGCCTTTCTCATGAGCATTATGCAGTCTCTTTCAAAAGACTGACATAGCATGGAGGAGAGCTCATGCAAGCTTTGGGTGTGAGCTATTCTCAGTATAGGGTTTCCTTTAAGCAACTTGTGATGATGCATCTCAAACTATTATAGAGGAGGCATGTGGAGATAAAGCCCAGTGAAGACATACTTGGCAGGGCAGGCCAAGAAAGAAAGCAGTTCAAGAATGAGCCATTGTCTTGACCACAGCAGCATGGGGCATTATAGATGCCCAAGGGTGTATTACTCAGAACCTTGGACAGCTCCAAGCAACCAGCACCCTATTCAGGATGTGGCTTTATTCCATGTGCAATGTTCTCAAGAGCAAATGTCTGTAGTGGAGAAGCTTCCTGTCACAATGGAGATTTTGGAACATCTGGACTCCTTGAAAATCCTGAAACCAAGATTGCAGTGGAGATCACACACCCACATCCCAGGCTTAGAGCCTGGAGGGTGGGGAACTACCATTGCTTGCAATATGACCAGGAAATGAAGAGATAAGCCTCTCTTCGTGTGATGCCTTTACAATGAGAACTGAGCTTTCCTGTGATTAGTTCAGGAAAAACAAGATACTTAGCTACCTGCTACATATTTAAATTAGTGCTGTGCCACAACCTGCCCTCCAATATCTCAAAAGAGTTCTTCTCCTGAGAAAGAGGCTTCTGTTTTTCCTCTTTCATTCTCAGAAATCTTCCAAATTTATTCTTCAGAATTTTGGTAGGTATAAGGCTGAGCTTACTGTATCATTGTGTGTGCTTCTTTCCAGTAAACATTTCTCCAGCCTGATGCAGTCTCTCCATCTGTCCACATGCCCCAATCTGCAAAAAGCCCTATAGGTTACCCAAGCCCGCCCACCCCTGAGCTTTAATTGAAGCATGGGAAGGTGAGGAGACCAGCCACCAAGCTCATGAGATGAATGCTCTCACTGGATTTTGTTTGTAAGGAAAGTTAAGAATGGAAGAACATAAGAGGAGCCTGCTGGATCAGGTCCAACAAGTCCAGAATCCTGGTCTCACACTGGCCAAGCAGATGCCTGTGGAAAACCCACAAGCAGGACCTAAGTGCAACAGCATTTCCCCCACTTGTGATTCCTAACAACCAGCATTCAGAGGCTTACTGCCTCCAACAGTGGCGGCAGAGCATAGACACTGTGGCTAGTAGCTGCAGACAGCCTCTGAATGCTGGTTGAGCCAGTGTGGTGTAGTGGTTAAGAGCGGTAGACTCGTAATCTGGTGAACCGGGTTCGATTCCCCTCTCCTCCACATTCAGCTGCTGGGTGACCTTGGGCTAGTCACACTTCTTTGAAGTCTCTCAGCCCCACTCACCTCACAGAGTGTTTGTTGTGGGGGAGGAAGGGAAAGGAGAATGTTAGCCGCTTTGAGACTCCTTCGGGTAGTGATAAAGCGGGATATCAAATCCAAACTCTTCTTGTCTTCTCCTCCTCCATGAATTTGCCTAAATTGATGGCCACAACTGCTTCTTGTGGGAACAAATTCAACTGTTTAAATATGTGGGGTGAGAAGTTCGGTTGTCCACCCTGAATCTTCTAAGGTTCAGCTTCATCGGATGCCCATGAATTCTAGTGTTACGAGAGAGGGAGAAAAACCTTTTTCTATCCACATCATCCATGCCATGTATAATGTTATAAACTTATAAAATTGCTGTCTCGTGGCTTACCTTTAAAAATACCTTTCTGCACTGATTACATAAAAAATACAACCCTTAAAAAAATGAACAGTTACCAGGCACAAAGCATCAGTCCTCTCCCCCTTCCTCTGCTTACATGAAAGCCCAGTCAAGGACGTCATGGGGTTTTCAGGAAGCGCAGGCGCCCTGCAAGGCTACAGGATGCACAAAATGAGAGAGTGTTGGTTTGTAGAATAAATAAAATCACACTCACAAGCACCTCTCGGCTACCTTAAAATTAAGGTAATCACAGCATACCTTGCCCCTCCCCTCTGAGAATTTCCCTCAAAAGTTTTCTCACCCTTTGATCATCTTCAAATGTAATTTGTCTTCTCATTAATAGATGAACGCGGGAATGCAGGAGAAACTAGCAGCACAGCACTAATTTAAACGTACATCTAGTTTTGCCCCTTAGTATGATGCAGTTCCTTACACGCTGTTCTTTCTTTTGGTTCCACAGCAATCCATCAATCTCACATAGGAACATAGGAAGCTGCCTTCTGCATTGGTCCATCGAGTTCAGTACTGTCTACTTTGACTGGGAGCAGGTCTCTTGGGTTTCAGGTAAGGATCTCTCTTAGTCAGTGACACCTGGAGATGCCAGGAATTGAACCTGTGATCTTCTTCATGCAAGCAGATACATTACCACGGAGCTACAGCCTTTCCCCTTTCCTTCAGGCAGGCAGGAGTAGTAGACCTAAAAAAGAAGACCAGTGATGTTGACCCATCTTTTGGGAGGTGAGCAGTGTCTCTCCATTTAGAGGGGTGGAATGTTTTTCTTGCCCCTCCATTTCCTGCATCAGGGCAACTGAGAGATTTGAAAAGCGATCATTGAACAGACATAGCAATTGAGCAAGACATCAAGCCTCACATTCCCAGTTTTGTGCCCTCCAGCCTAAGCTGCTTAGTTCAGTAGTAAACTATACATGACCTTGCAAGTAAAACTGGTCTGATGCTACGGTGCCTACTTTACATTGGGGCAATGCCAACACACACACAGCAACAGGGAAGATATTGCTCAGTAACGTCAGGATTTACTGTCAAGGTGAATCTAGGCAGCGTACCCATACTTTGCACATTACAAAGTCATTTTGAAAGTATCAACAGGAGGAATTACTTTCTCTTTTGTTTCCTGGGTTTGCGGCATTGAACAGTCAACTCTTCTCCCTTATTCTTTCTTTTCCATTTCCATTTTGGTCCTGCGGTTCACTCTCACTAATATAATATTTATAGCCTTCTCCATTCGACGGGGGTAACCGTCGCCCACAAAATTACATTATTTTATCACTCCTGCCTGTTCTGCTTCTGGCAAAGACATAATCAAGGAGAGGGAATATGGGAAAGTGTCAAGGAGGAGAGCAGACATGTGCCAATTAAGTTCTCTGTAGTTATTTCAAAACAGGGTCCATCGGTTTCCACACTTATATGAATGCCCAAGAACCAAAGTCTACAGAGTAGTGCGGCTTGCGCATAAGATCATAAAACTTGCTGGATCAGACCAATGGCAACTTCCTTTTTGCAACCATGGCAATGTTTCTGGGAAGTTCAAAAGGAGAGAACCTGGAGGCTGCCTCAGTATAGAACATGTTCCCCACATCCTACCATAAGAACAAAAGGACATGGAACAGTTTTGCTGGAACAAAGGCTGCTTTTGGCCACAGGATGGTGCCCCACTGAAACTGAGGACTTATCCACACTTAGCTTTCCAGTCACAAGTCCACACTTTAAAGCTCTGTGTCTGAGAACTCTCTCTCTCTCTCCCCCCCCCCCCCCGGCTGAGATTTAAACAGAGGGTTTTCACAGGGAAAGCTCTGGAGCAAAAAGAGTGCTCAGACACAGAGCTTTAGAGCCTCAGTGCAGAGGAAAGGTAAGTGTAGATAAGCCCTGAGAAAAGCCACCAGATATAGGCAGGGCTCGTTTTAGCATGTAAGGAAGGAGCATTTCTCTACGAATCAGGGTGCACTGTGAAACGGGTTTCATTGCTGCCTGAGCATCAGAGGCTCCAGAGGATAAACTGCTTTAACTTTCTATTGTAAAAGGTAAAGGTAAAGGACCCCTGGACGGTTAAGTCCAGTCAAAGGTGACTATGGGGTTGTGGCACTCATCTCGCTTCAGGCCAAGGGAGCGAGCATTTGCTCACAGACAGGTTTCCAGGTCATGTGGCCAGCATGACTAAACAACTTCTGGCACAACAGAACACCGTGATGTAAGCCAGAGAACACAGAAGCCCCATTTACCTTCCCGCCACAGCGATACCTATTTATCTACTTGCACTGGTGTGCTTTTGAAATGCTAGGTTGGCAGAAGCTGGGACAGAACAATGGGAGCTCACCCCGTCGCAGCAATTGGAACCTCTGACCTTCTGATCGGCAGGCTCAAGAGGCTCCGTGGTTTAAACCACAGTGCCACCCATGCCCCCTACTTTGTATTGCTTATCAATTATAGCTGCACTTTATTGGAAGCCAGATTGAAGATCTGTTGGCCTACAACTGTCAACCATAAAAAGAGTTAATGATACAACTCCAAATGCTTTCTAAAAGAGTACTGTTTCTCCATTTCTCCCAGGAATGCTCAGAACTTGACTGAAATATGTGCTGCTTTTTGTCTGGAGGGATGCAGGGGTATGCATACCCCTAAACATTTTGTGAATCTTAGTCCTTTTGTCCATTTACTGTATTTTTCCCAATTTGAGCTATAAAATGGTGAGTCAAAATGAGAGTACCCCTAAACATTTTTTTAAAAAAGCGCTGGAAATACGTCTTTCAAGGGAAAAGCTCTACATTGTGGAGTCACTGACCACACCACTGACAGGGAATCTCTAGAAGTGATAGATTCTAACTCCCATCAGCCCCACCCAGCATGCTCAGGAATGATGGGGATTGTAGTTCAGCAACATCTGCAGGACCACAGGTACCTCACCCCTGTCCTAAGCTGAAGGAAGTAGCACATACAACAGGTCTTCCCTTGTCCAACTTAGATGATGATCACATGGGAGGTGAACCCTGGAGTAAGCAGGCCCCAATTGATACAGAGCTTGAAAAATCAAAATTAGCTCCTTATATGGGACCTTTTCACAAAGAAGCAGTCATGGTGGATCTTGCAGGACAGAAGAGTCAAGCAGTGCCCCTTCTTCTTTTGTCTCTTGAATTGTTTCCCCCACTCCCCTTCCCTGGCAACTGTAACCATAAAACTCCAGAAACTTGCTTCAGAAAATTGCTTTCTCTGACAAATATTTCCTATAAACCGTCAGCGCAAATGGATGATGATGGAATCAGCTCAGCTAAAATGAAAACAGCACCCAGTTCAAGGCAGGGAAGCATCCGACTGCCTCCCCCACCCCCTGCCCATGTCGACTATACTGTGCCCCCCCCGGCTCTTTTAGATGGGGAAGGCATTTGATCTTTTCCAAAACAGATCTGTTATCGCTGATGTGCTTTCAGACTTATAAAGATAGCATTTAAAGCTCTAGACAAACCTTTTCTGTGATCTGCAGAGTGCTTAGAGGAAGAAGTGCTAGACATTCACACATGTGGAAAGGGTAATGCTTCTTTCTTCTCTTTTAACCACACTATATATGGCTGCCGTTAAGCTGACAGCTTGCCATTTCCCCCCTTCTGCCTTTCTTTATTGCCACATCGTTTATAACCCGTATGGTGCATAATTTTGGACTTACCGGGATGTCATATTCTTTATGACCTTTACTCCTTGGAGCTGAATTTGTTCTTCCCAAACAGCCAGGGAAGAGATAAAAAGTGTCCTGTCTCCTTGGCTATTTCTTGACCAGATGCTGCCATACATGCCTTTTAACTGGTCTCACGCAGCGAAAACATGTGAAGCCTTTTTTTCTTTCTCTCGGGATGAGCCACCCCTTAAAAAAAAACAAAAAAACACCATCACAATAACCCAAAGTGCTTCCAAAGAGGCAACACATGAGCGCACATGTGGTAGTCTGCACTTTTTTGGCAACAACACACATGCTTTATCTGATCAATCAGACCGTGTTCCAAAGCCAGATATCATGTTTGAGTCGACTGCTGTCAAAGACAGTGTAAACTGCACCTTTGTTCAGCCTCCAAGTTTGGGAGATATGCCTAATGATAGTTCCTTTGCCTCATCTGATGAGGTGTAAACCATGCCCTCCTGGAATACAGATTGTCAGTCTGGCCGCCTGCCCTCTCACATCTCTCTCAAATGCCACCTGGGCATGTTTACATGGTAATTATTGAGGGGGATGCTCAGGGATATTGCTTCAGATGGCGGTTCTGTGGTCCCTTCTATTTGCTCTCATAAGAAACAAATAGCCCCGCTGGATCAGGCCAATGGCCCATCTGACCAATCAGATGCCTGTGGAAAGCCCATTGGCTTTCTGGTGCTGATATGTGTGCCCTGGGATCCTCCTCCCCACACACATACAGCCCAGGGCGATTGCCAGAATTCCAGTTGCTCACTGAAGTACTGAGAGCAGAGAGGTGCAAATATGACATAACAAAATCCCTCGTTGCCCAGGATCCTGCCTCCAAGGCAGGTTAGATAGGGATGCTTAAGCCAATGTAAAATATCACCAGGCACCAGCCGTTTCCATTTTAGGGGCTCCATAGCATACCTCCAGAAAGCTATTCATGTTGTGCTGTACCACTGATTTTTTTTCCTGTCTTGAGCTCATTTATAACTGTTCATTTATCTGGATTTGAAGAGCTATAGATAGGGGGAATTTGGTGCCCTCAAGTGCTAAGTTGGCAACCCCTGCTTACTGCAACAGTAAGAGCTGTTTGACAGCAAAACAGTCTCCTTTGGGAGGTTGTGGACTCTCTTTCCTTGGAGGTTTTTAAGAAGAGGTTGGGTGGACATGGATGCTTTAGCTGAGATTCCTGTATTGCAGGGGGTGGACTAGATGACCGTAGGGGTCCCTTCAAGCTCTAGTTCTATGGGTCTATGATTCTTTATTGTTGTTGTTTAGTCGTTTAGTCGTGTCCGACTCTTCGTGACCCCATGGACCAGAGCACGCCAGGCACTTCTGTCTTCCACTGCCTCCCGCAGTTTGGTCAGACTCATGTTTGTAGCTTCGAGAACACTGTCCAACCATCTCGTCCTCTGTCATCCCCTTCTTCTTGTGCCCTTCTTCTTGGTTCTTTCTTGATTCTTTATACTTTCTTGATTCTTTATACCGATACTGAATGGCAAGGACCCTGATTCTATGTGTGATGTTTCTCAGCACACAGAGCAGCACTATAACCCTCAGGGAACCTTGGAATTTATAAGCCCTCCCTCCACACATCACCTATCAATCATAACGATGGGCATCGCCTTCGTTTTTAATATCCACATTTCTCCTGTTTCAGCTGGCATTGGGGGGAGATAGTCTTCCCTCATATCTCACCCAACACCATGTCAGGGAGGGTGTATGAGGCTAAGGGTGAAGGGAGGTAGCTTTTGATTATATGCATGATAATGATGAACATTATTTTACAAGCATTTATGGAGAGAAGGGGAGATTATCCTGTTTGGTTAACCATGTCTAAAATAGGCTAGTCTGTGTCTATAGAAGCATTAGAGGATTAAATATAGGATTAGCATACGATTGTTCAAATAGCATGAAATCCTTTCCATGACTGTGGTTTGGAAAATGGTTTTATGCCCTTTTCATTGTGTCTTGTACACGGTAACATTTGCCTGCAGTGGAAGAGGAATCACATTGCAACGGCATCTTTAATGAGCCTGGATTTCACTTCCCTCTTATCTTAAGTGGCATCTGGAGTGATGAACAATGAATGTTTCATAATTAGGAGGAGAAGAAGGAAAAACCGCAAGCTTTTGGGAAATGGGTGGACCGCGTAGAGGGAAGAAACCGCTGCTTGCAAGCGACTCACCTTTTCAACATCCCTACTTATGTATTAAGCCTCCCAATTCCTAGAAAATGAGGGGGATTTGCAAGGACATTCAGAGAAAGGGAGGCAAACCATAATGCTGAAATTTACATGGCCCAAAGTCAAGCTGGGACGACGTTTCCTTCATTATAGCTAAAGCTGGAGGGGAAAATGTCCTCCTTTGAAGGGAGCCATTCCAAAGCAAAAGGCAGTTGCCTAATTTTGCAAATTGAGCGAGGGTGACATAACCATAGGAACTTAGGACACTGCCATGCCAGACTATTGGTCCATCTAGCTCAATGCTGTATTCACTAACTGGCTCTCTCTCTCTCCCCCCCCCCCAATCCTGGCATTTTCCATAAGCTTAGAAACCTAAAATTTTCTCTTCCAAATGTTAGGCTGAGAGAAGGTGGCTGGCCACAGTGAGCTTCATGGCTGAGTGGGGATTCAAACGCTGGTCTCCCAGGTCGTAGTCCAAAGTTATAGTGTTGTTCCTTGCCACATCCTCAACAACAAGAAATAAAAGAGGGGCACAGAAGCTGGAAGAGGAGTAAAGCAGAACTCCGAAGGCAGAGGAGCCTGCAGCAGCAGCTGAAAGATGATGAGGACACAAAGGCAGAACACCTGAATTTTCTCCAGAAGGCACACAAGAGCAAGAACAATAGAGACTTAAGGAAACGTTGCAACTAGGACCAGAGCATGGTTGGCTATCAGGAGCACAATGTATATAGGAAAATATAATGACATCTGGGTAGTAAGTCAAGGCCTGGGGCTGGCCAGTCTATTGATATCAAGCAGGTGTCTTCACTGTATTATTTTCAGAACATTCCTGTTAAGACAAGCTGGCCCATATGCTTCATAAAGCTGGTGAGAATTTTAATCTCTTTTAGTATAGTGACTTCTTGTATGTTTTAATGTATTGTAAATTTGTCCTGATTGTATGGTTTTGTCTTTTTGTAAACCACTTTTAGTTTGTTTTACAATCAAGTGGGTATATAATTTTTAATGAAATAAATAAATACCTGATAAAATTTAACTGAGTACAATATAGAAGAAGGGATTGGCATAATTCATTCATAACGTCCACCTTTTTTTTCATCCAGCTGTTGCCAAAGATTAATCATCACGACCACATATCTGACTTCCTCCTTTTGAAGGTGATGGTTGTGATGATTCTCACCATACTTTTCTCCCTAGTGATAAAAAACACGCACACAATCTGCATGTATGAATTACAGCAGGGCATTTTATTTTATTTTTGGCTAATTGGCAGCACTTTTCACGAGTTAAATTGGAAAATGTGTGTCGTGAAAGCCTCCATTTTAATCTAATTAATATTTAAAGTGTCTTTTTAACATTCTGATTCTCTCCTTTTAACGTCTTTCACAAATATATTATTCTGTTCCTCTGCTCATGCATTATTAAACGAGCCACGTTTAAAATATGCAGGTATTACAATGTCATGTTTCAAAGGAAGCCCTTCAGGATCAGACGTAACTGAAAGCGATAAGAGGTGTAGTGCAGCCATTTTTCATCAAGTGATGCTAAAGTAGGGCATTTAGTTACATTTCGGAATGAAACACAATTCAGGATTGCTTTTTGTCATTTGGACCAGCGTGGGATGGATATGCAACGCCTGTTCAGCACAAGTGGTCGATTTTGTGTTATCTGAAAACATTCAGTAAGAAAATGTTAGAATCCGTATTCGTGCATCAGAAAATTGTGTGCATCCATTGACATTGGTACCGTGAAAATATGCTGCCCAGATCTTCATAGTTCTCTGGGCTACAACTGTTAAGCCACTCTGAGAATTATAGCATATGCATCTCCAGCAGAAGGAAAGATGCATCTCCAACAGAAGGGAAGGGCAAGGGGGCTGCCATTGCTGCCTCTTGGCAACTGCTGCCAGAGGCACTTTTCTTAATTTGCCTAATATGTTAATTTAGGAAGTGTTATTACCTTTGGTTTTAAAGGCTACTGCTTCTGTATCACATGAAAAAGGAAACAGCTCCCATTTCCGTCCCACGAAAGCCAGAGAGTTGGGAAGGATGGGCATATTCTCCCCTCACCCCCGATTGAATCATCACCTCAAATCGAGGAAATTCCTAGGCTATGAATTAGTTCTACAGAGTACTTACCATCGTGGATAATCCTGCCTCAATCTGCACAAATGGTTAGGAGGACTCATCCCCCACCTTCATCGTTAATACTGAACAGATGTCTAGGAGTCCAGAAGAACTTTTTCAGGCATTGCTTCTGCATAGCCTTCTTCCTCTCTCCTCATTGCTCCTCAAAGGGTATCTTGCAATGGTGCCTCCAAAATTACCTCCAGGCAATCGCTCTCAAAGACCAGGTATGTTCAATTAAATGGAGCAAATGTGTTCCAAACTCCTCGAGCGGACTATCTGGTGCATCAAAAGGTAACAAAATCCCTTCCCATTTTGCCTTTCCTTCCCCATTCCTCCTCCTCTTCCCCCGCTTCTTCTCTGCCAGATGAGGCCCTTTTGTTCTGTTCCCTATCGCATGGAGATTAAAGTACTGATCTTCTCTTTGAAAATGATGTCACTTTTTTTTTCTTTTGCCTTGGCACAGAGAGAAAGTTCATTACAAATCTGCACTGTGACTGATGGCTTTGAACAGATACGGGTGGATAAGGTGATGGGGAGAACCACACATCCAGGCAAAAGGTATAGAACTCAAAAGAGACAAGCTGACAGTTCAGCTGGCAATAGGAAAGATGGAAGGAATGAGGAGGAAATGGATGTTTGGGGGTGAAAACTGTATATATCTCTCCCACAATCTCAAGTGCAGCCATGGAAGAGTTTGGCTTTATTGTCTTGGCGGTTTTTGTTTTGAATCATGGATTAGGGATCACTTGAGAGTTCACCACAGCTGGGCCAGACACCTCCAATTATCTTATTCTGCACAGATCAGGACAGAGGTATGCATCAGCGAATTTCTTCTTAATAATTGCTTTATTTACAGATTTATAAGCCACACTTCTGTTACATATTAAGCAGAGCACAAAATATTTTTAAAAATCAACAAAAATATTCATAAAAAATGTAATTAAAAACATCAGTAAAATACTGTTTGGATGAATAGAATATTCATCTTGTCCAGGGCTGTCCAAAGGGGGAAAGTATTGGGGGGGGGGGAATCTGAATGAAGGGAGGGACGGTTACCACTGAATCACTCATGATAGGGAGTTCAACAGGGAATAACCTGTCACACCAAATGTTTGGTTCTTTGTGATGGCCAACCAAACCCCAGGGACATGGGGAGCCACCAGAAGTGCCCCATCTGAGGATCTCAGTGATCAAAGTGGAGTATAAGGAACATTGTTAGAGGCTGGAAAAATAATTTGCTATGGAACAGGTTCATTGAGTGGCACTTCATCGGGGCTTCATGGTGATTAGCACTTGAAGAGTCTCAGGAAATATATAGGCACGACTATATAGGCACGCGGGTGGTGCTAGGGATGCAAGTGGCGCTGTGGGTTAAACCACAGAGCCTAGGACTTGCCGATCAGAAGGTCGGCGGTTCGAATCCCTGCCACGGGGTGAGCTCCCGTTGCTTGGTCCCTGTTCCTGCCAACCTAGCAGTTTGAAAGCATGTCAAAGTGAAAGTAGATAAATAGGTACCACTCCGGCGGGAAGGTAAATGGCGTTTCCATGCGCTGCTCTGGTTCGCCAGAAGTGGCTTAGTCATGCTGGCCACATGACCCAGAAGCTGTACGCTGGCTCCCTTGGCCAATAAAGCGAGATGAGCGCCGCAAACCCAGAGTCGGTCACGACCGGACCTAATGGTCAGGGGTCCCTTTACCTTTTTTATCATACATCTTGGGGTTCAGCACATATACACAAAAATTGTGTGTAACCAAAATTACCTTTTTTCCCCTAGTTGGCTTTTGACTGGCAAAGGGAGGGAAACCTGATGGGGAGACCTTTTCCAGTGTCTCCATTGCCTTCCTTCATGTTATGGCTTTTTTGCTCATCTATAACATGACTTGTGGTTTGTTGAGCAAACCGTGGTTTTTAAAAAAGCCATATGGTTGAGCATTATGGGCAAATGCAGTCATTGTGGCACAAAACTGACGTTGCACATCCTAATTCTGCCACACAGTTATTAAAAGCCCAGAAAATTCATTCAGGCTAGGCCAGCCTTTGCTTTCATACAGCCAACCATCTAATGGGGCAGAGTGAGGGGATGGCTTCAATGTGTGGAGGCCCTGGCCAATTCCCAGTCATTCTTCCTGAGCCTGCCATGCAGCGCACTTCACAGTAGTTGGCTTCTGAACTTGTAATTGGAGAAGAGCACCATCTTGTCCTTTGCCTCAGACAGCAAAATGTCTTGGGCTGGCACTACACGTAGCCAAGCACAATATGAGCTAAAGGACTTGCCACACACCCCTGTATCCAAAATATGATTGTTCATAGAGTAGTCCCCTGAGAATGTAACTCCAGGCATTCCAAGCCATAGTTCTCTCACCAAGGCCCCATGAGTGTCAAAAGAAAAGAGTAACCTGGTAATGTGGATATAGGGGCAAAGGAAAAACAACTCAATTGCTTCAATTAATTTCAAAACAAAACAAAGCACAATACATTTCTCTCTCTACCCAGACAGAATTAATCAGTCCTCACCTATACACTTATGGTGTGTGTGTGTGTGTGTGCGCGCGCACACACACACACACACACACACACACACACTACCCCTGATCTGGTAGAAGTTGTATGAAAAAATGAAACGAGATTCCAGCTCTGAAAATGGTATGACATTGTAATGAAGGTCGTTCATTTTATTTTACTATTTTTTAATGGCTTCAATGCTGTTGTTTTCCTCCATGATCTTTCAGCTCACTGTGGCAGAAAACAAATTCTAAGTCCAGGGTGTACCAACAGTTAACACAGCGTAGTGCCACAAAACATAATGCCACATTGTCACTGAAGTGTATACCAAGGAAGGAACACAGATACAACTGTTTCAGATCTAGATACCAATAGGCCTGAAGGTATCCTATATCCTATATACAAAGAGCAAACCCATTGTCCCTGTGTGAATCCTTGCACAGCTTGAGAAAACTTCAAGCTTTGCAGAAGCAGAATTTTAGAAAAATAAAACTAAGGGGGAAGATTAAAAAACCCAATTTGGAATAAGCATGCTCAGTAGTCTGATAACAAAAACAACAAATGGCAGGAAGGTAAGTGTAATGGCTTTAGGGGTTGCTTGTGCGTAAATAGCCGCCGCTCTGGGCTAGGTTGGCTGGTTAAACCATTTCTCGCTGGACAGCCATCCACTCCGTGGCTGTTCAGTCGCTGGCAGAATCCGCCAGTGGGCGTTTCTTAAACCTTTTCCAACATAAAAGTTGTTTGACGCCCAGTCTCCTCCTACTCTCCCTGCGCAGAAGTCTTCTGCGCAGGGAGGGCGTGGGTAGCGGAGGACCTGTGCTCTCCCCGCTGGTGTCCAGTGAAGAGTCCCAGAGCCTGCTCTCTGCTTCCCCCATTGGCCCCCCTCTATCCCTGGTGTAGCGCTGATTTTCTTCCCCAACAGGAGACTTGCCTCTCTCCCTGCTTGGCCCCTCTCCAGCATCGTTGTGGGTGCTCGCCTCCTCCTCTAGTTCCAATGGCAGTTCCCTGACAGTAAGGGAACAGAGTGATCTGGGAAAGGGTATGGCTGGCTGGCTGGAACCTTGAACAAGAACACTCCATACCACATTTGTTGCAGCTCCCACTTAAACCAAGCCTGGAGGTAACATCCCCACCCCAAATGCTGAAAAGGGGCACAGTTGTTGACTGTGTATGCCGTAATTTCTTTTGTATTACATTGCACATGGGGGAAAGCAAAACAGGCATTGGAGAGTTTTGTTGCACTTCAGAACCCTGTGAAATCTCTTGTTCAGAGAAATGACAATGGAACAAGATGTGAACTTGAGACAAAAGTGGAAGTTGATGGAGAGATAAAAGAAATGAATGTGCACAGCACGAGCAATAAACAACAGCAGCAGCAGCAGCTCTTACACCATTTTTATTTTTTTAAAAATGATTGTTCCTCTCCCGTGTTGGAATGATTTATTGGTGGCTTTTGAAATCACAGTGCCCTTAAATGAGTGATGAAAACTGACTTAGATCCAGACCCACCACCCCACAAACATCAGGGCCTAGTCCACCCCCTCAGGGTGGAGGGCAAAAGACAAAATTCCCTGCTTCTTTTTGCCAGCTTGATTCAACTCTCCCCTAAGTTGTTTCAAGATGACTGTGAGCGAATTTTAACTCGCTATTATTTCTGGAATGTGATCTCAGCCACACCTGGACATTTGCACACACGCTGCGGAAAATACTGTTCGACTTAATATGGAAATGACAAACAAATTTGCAGACCCTGCTGATGTGCAAAAATCTCTGGAACACATCTTTGTTTACAAAGATCCCTTGCCCAGAGTCACCAAATGGTTTGCATTGAGTTATTAAGCAGTGTGCGTGAGAGAGAGTTAAATAATCATCTCTTTTTCAGATTGGCTTCTCTGCGGTACAGCTTTCAAGGTCCTTTAACAAACCTCTCCCCATTGGTCAGGCACACTTTGCACAGTCGGTGACTGTCAAGGCCTGAATAAGCACTGGTCAAATAATATTCACTAAACACCTTTAAAATTTGTTTTCCTTTTCAGGAGGCAGTCAAATAATTGTGTGTTGCTTAAAAAAAAAAACAATCCACAAAAAGACCATTTGCCTGCTTTGCAAAGCTAAACGATTTAGAATGTTGGCTTTTTAATGTGATTTCTGTGGCTCCTTTGTCTTCCAATCTGTAGCGTTGAGACACTTTCTATGAAATGGGCCATTTAATATACCGGTAAGCTGTGCAGGTGTGACCTCTTCATGTTCCTTCTGAAAGAATTGAATTCTTTCCTTTATCCCTCCCAAGACCCAAATTTTGTCCTTTTACTGAAACTTTCACAATTAGATTCCCTCAACCCTTGGTTAAAATGGGATCCTCTGAAGAGTATATCCAGACAGGAGGAAAGGCTTGCTGTTTTCAAAATGAAATTGGCTCCTGTTCAGACCACCTATTCAATTTAAGCTCTTTTTCCATTTCTTGTGGCCATGTTCAATTCAAGGCAATACTACACTGGCTCATGGATGCTGATGAGAGTGGGAGACATGGGAACATAGGAACCTGCCTTACACCAAGACATTCATCTAGCTCAGCATTGCTTACACTGAACTGCAGCAACTCCCCAAGGTTTTAGACAGGGGTCTCTGCCAGTCTAAGAAATCCCAAGGCTTGAACCTGGGGCCTTCTGCATGCAGACAGATGCTCTACCATTGAGCTACGGCCTTTCCTGTAACTACAGCCTTTTCCATTGCTATAGTGCTTCTTGTTCTGCCAGATATCTCGTGGTTATCTATAGGAACTACCATGGGACTATTGATGATAAGGGCACGGTTTTTCCCCCAGCCGGAACCCACCAGACCTCAGTTCCAGCACCTCTCTGGTGGGTGCCATTGCCATTCAAAGAGAACAAGGGAGACGTTCATGGTGAGTTCCGGCACCTCTTTTTCTAGAAAAATGGCACTGGATAAGGGCCATAGTGCTGGACTGATTCCACTCAGGACACAAAGTGGCTTTATACTGGGTCAGACCACCAGGCTATTGGGTGCAGTATTGTCTATACTAGGGCTGGAGAACCTTAGGTCAGGGGGCCAAATATAGCTCTTCAGCCAGCACGGCAAACAGAGCCACACATTTGACACACAATTCATTTTAGATATCTCATTAAATAAAGGAACCCCTCCCCCCAAAAAATGCATTGAACTCTTGGTGTCATGGCTAAAATTTCCTGTATTTACACTTCTCACACAATAATGCAATACCATGTACAGCGGCAACAACAATGATGATGATGATTAAGTTTTCAGCAGCAACCTTGAGAAAATCACCCTGTGCCAGCATGACCAATGGCCATGAATGATGGAAACTGTGCTCCAAGATATATGGAGGGCACCAGGTTGCCCTCCCTGTGATAGGGACAAGGGCTGAGAAGGTGAAATGCCTATTGTGCTTTTCCCCTCTCCCCCTAAGCAGCCATTGTGTTCCACTTTCAAGCAACGGTAGTGCTAAAACATCTTTGTCACCACAAGAAAAGGTACTTCGGCAGTGTAAATGGCATAATATAGATGCAAAGTATTATATCGCCTAAGATTGAAGCTTTATAGTCATAAAAATGAGATATTCCAGAAGGGTAAAGTAGAGCAAGCTGGGAGTTGGAAATGCAGATAATGAAAGATAGCACCATATATAAAGGTATGTACACATTTAAATAATCACATCTGCTTCCTTTTTCTATGTAGGAATAAAGGATCATGGTGCTATTATGATTTTAAACAGCACACAGGCACTCAGCTCAAAATAGGGCCTTTAGCTGGAAGGGCTGTAGTTTAGTGATAGAGCACTGGCTTTCAGGCCAACTCAGAGGTCTAGAGATGCCTGGATCACTTCCAGCTTTGGAGTGCAGTGCCCAGCTGTCAAATCTGACCCACCGGGGGTTGGAGAGAAGGTAAGAATATGGACTACTGGCAAGAAAAAATAAATCTCAACCCCTAGTTTATAGCTGACCTGGGAGGGCATGCCCATCACAACCTAATTTTGTGTCATCAAACCAATATATCTTCTTTTTAATGTTTATGAAGGTGTTTAATGCTATATTGTGACAAAATGTGGATCAGCTAACAAAAAATATGGCTTTTACCAAATCAAGTGCCCAAAATTAAAAAGTGTCCAAATCTAAGGCCTCCTTTGAGTTTGAGGCTCCAGCTAAATGGGGCCCTCCTGGGGTCCCCTCATATCGGCCCTGCCTCTTTTGTACGTAGGATGCCCTAGGTTCGGTAGAACGTCAAAAACTGACGTTCTATTGAACATATATCTATATCTCCAAAATTGGACTTCAGATATAGCCTATATCCTAAAAACCAGAGCTAACCTATATCCTAAAAACCTAAATGAAGAAAGGCATCTTTTGCTGTCACCTAAAAATCATAGAATCATAGAATTGGAAGGGAACCTGATGATCATTTAGTCTAACCCCCTGCAATGCAGGAATGCAATGCACTGTACCTTAAGGGGATCAAACTTACAACCTTGGCATTATTAGCACCATACTATAACCAGTTGAGCTATCCAGACTTCTACATCAACAGATGCCCTTCTCGGGGCAGGGGGGAGTTTAAGAGTCCAGGTGCCACCAACAAGAAGGGAACTTCAGAACAGAGCTAGAACTGTCGACTTACTAGCTGTCACATATAACGGATGCCTTGCCATTGCTGACAAAGGCTGGATTTCCTCTGTCAAGTATACAGTAGGTAACGGGGATTTAACAGACCACTGCCAGTCTCCTGGTCTGTTCTGCAGACTGTTACAAATGTCCTGTATTCACTAGACAGCGATGCACATTCACTGATTTCCATTTGACTCACTTTAAAGCAACTCCTGCTTTAGGATTTAAATGTCTCCTAGTTATTTGTAATACGTTCGTTTTGTGCTTCATGGTTCCTTCCTTTCCTCGGGACTCTTCCACCCAACCCTCACTTCCATTGACCTATAGCATATATATAATTTTTCTGTCTCTTGCAATTGGAGCAGCTAGGAGGGATTTATCTGTGCTTTCTGACTCACTCGACACTTTAATCCGATCAGGAATGTGCTAAACTGGTGCTGGAGATATGATGGTCTTAAAACTCTTATGGCATTAGATTTTATTTGAATTTTACTGACGAGCAGGCTTGTCTGATTGCGTTCAGGCCAATTACTTCATAATGTCTGTTGGATTGCCATTACTATGCTTTTTGATTGCTATGGCAAGGACTTCTCCTGTGAACTTCTTAATGTCATTTACTTAAAGGACAATCCCAAGAATTGCTCAGCCCCACTGGCATTCTTAGTGGGTGTTGCAGAATCAGCCCCTTCTCCATCAGCTCTTTTCTGCCACACCAGCAGGTACCAACTCCTAGGGTCCCAGCTCTTTGGGGGGCGCCCAATAATGTTCAGAATGATCAGGGGCAGAGAAGGTCAAGCATGGAGCCGAGTGTGGGGCAGCTTCAGTGACTGACTCTTCCTCCTGCTGCTGCAGAGGGGAAGGCGGCAGCCTGTGGCAGAAGAAGGAAGAGGTGGTCAATCATGGAGCTGAGCATGCAACACTGCAGTTTCAGTGGCCAGTGGCTCCTCCTGCTCCTGCTCCTCCTTTCCTTCTTCTGGAAAGATGGAGAAAACAGCCCCTGGCCAGTGGGGGCATTAGGAGGAAGACAAGGACGGGGCTGAGCCAGAGAGAGGAGTAGGCATCAGCCATTGAAGCTGTGCTGCCACCACATTTGACTCCGCCCCCTGGCTACTCCCGACATCTTGACATCACACACATGTCATTGGCCCATCCAATCTTCAGTGCAATTTGGTGCCTCTGCCACTTCCATGAGGTTGTTTATTTCCAACCACCCCCTGCTACCCCACACCTGGTGTCAGATGTGATGCCAGGTATGGGTCAGGTAAAGACGTGGCAGCAAAGGAAGGAAATGAGAGCATAATTTGTGCTCCCAAATATTCCTTGGCAGTCAGAGGTTGCTGACAGCACCAATCAGCTCATCAGCACTGACAGTGAGCCCCTTTCAAGTTGTCTGTTTGCGGGCTCACTTTGAGATTTTTTCCTCTGCAGATTGGCTTTGTGGACTGCTATGCAGAAGAATAATGTCTGTTTGCAGGTGCAATTTATATTCAAGCAAAAAGACAAAGCTGGGCTTGCTGTCAGGACCAAACATCGAGCCCCTTTGAAGTTGCTACCTGATGTCGTAATGATACCTAGTAACAGCCAGAGGCCCACAGGTTCCTCATCCCTCTTCCTATGGATTCATTGCTTATAGATTTGGGGCAGTGAAAAGACACTCACTTTACAGAGAACACTGGCAAAACATAGGTAATTGACATTTATTGAGAAGATGGGGAGAGGGACCAATTACTTCTTCTCTTGCCATCATATGAAGTGACTTTTCTAACTTCCTTGAGCTTCTATTATGCTGTTTGTAAACCTAAAGCAAAATGTTTAATTCACGCTCTTTTCATTTAGAAAACCTGTAAAAAAAAATGTTACAGAGGGAAATTGCCAAGTAAATTGCTAATTAAAAAATAAATAAATCTGGAAGACAACTTGTAGGAGGGAATATGATTCCCATCCCAAGAAAACATGCTGGAGGGCCTTCTTGTACTAAACTCTGCAGAGAGGTGTAGCGAAAACAGACAGGGGAACAATAGAGTGAAGTTTCTGAATCCTGTCTGTGAGGTGTAGCGTGACTAAGCAACGCCTACTGTCTCATCAGCCTTTCTGAAGGTTTGAGACAGACACCTGAGTCACTGGCACTTGCTTGTTGCTTAAGTGCTTGCTGAATTACGTGCATCCTGGGGCAATCTTATTAAATATGTCAGGTTTCTGAAGAGCTTAAGAAGACGACAACAAAATGGCATTTTATTTAAATGTTCTGATCAAGAATTTCATCAACCTTTTTTGGATCCGTGGACACCATTGGGTGCCATTCCCTCTGCCATTCTTTCCCCACTATCATCATCATCATCATCATTATTTATCCAATTTCTATACTGCCATTCATCTGCAGATCTCAGGGCAGTTTACAATATGAAAACACAAAAACACATACCATGATAACAAATAATAACCCCTGCCCCATATAGTTTAAAAGGCCATAGCCAAAGGCCTGGGAGAAGAGGAATGTTTTGCCTGGCACCTAAAGATATGTAATAAAGGTGCCAGGCAAGCCTCCCCAGGGAGAGCATTACACAAATAGGGAGCCACCACAGAAAAAGGCCTGTTCTCATGTTGCCACCCTCTTGTCCTCTCACAGAGGAGGCACACAAATAAGGGCCTCATGTGTTGATTGCACGTTCCAGGTCAGTTCACATGGGGAGAAATGGTCCTTGACGTTTAGTGGTCCTGGGTTGTTTAAGGCTTTATTTTCAGCACTTTGAATTGGGCCCGGAAACAAATTGGTAGCCAGTGCAGTCAGGCCTATATTGGCATTATATGCTTAAACCATCTTGCCCCAATGAGCAACCTGGCTATGGGATTCTGTACCAGCTGAAGTTTCTGAACCATATTCAGAGGCATAAAGTGCTATTGTAATCTAGCCTAGAGGCTACAAGAGCATAGACAACAGAAGTTAGGCTATCCCTGTCCAGGGTTGGGATTGTGCTTTTCTTAGCCTTGCTCTCCAAGATCCTTTGAATCAGAGACTTTGGAAATTGAATCTGGGCCCTTTGCTCTACAAAGGGATACATGGTGTTATATACAGTGGTACCTCAGGTTAAGTACTTAATTCGTTCCGGAGTTGTGTATTAACCTGAAACTGTTCTTAACCTGAAGCACCATTTTAGCTAATGGGGCCTCCAGCTGCTGCCGCGCCACCAGAGCCCGATTTCTGTTCTCATCCTGAAGCAAAGTTCTTAACCTGAAGCACTATTTCTGGGTAACCTGAAGCATATGTAACCTGAAGCGTATGTAACCCGAGGTACCACTGTAGATGGAAGTGAGTTTCTCTCCCTCTGCCATAATACTAGAACCCAGAGTCATCGACTGACCTGGTTTGACAGTCGATTTAGGAGAGGAAAACAACTGCTCCATGTCACATCACTTTTTGCTGCTCAAGATGTGCTGGTGGCCAAGAGGATGAGACAAATGAATGAAGGCTATCAATAGGTAGTAGTCATGATAGTCCAAGATCAGAGGCAGTATGCCTCTGAATGCTAGCCACCACCACCCCTGTCCTGCTTATGGACTGCCCATGGGCATCTGCTTGGCCATCATGAGAAACAGGACGACATAGACTGTTCCTCAACTAATGTTCTGGATAAGTATGAGAAACCCAGATTAAACCTTTATCATATGTTAAATATGCTTCTTGGAGAAGAGTGGAAAATAAATTTAAAAGAATAAGCTGGTTTTAATACAACAACCTGGAATGCATATGTGCATTCCCACTAATATGCTAGAATTGCTGTCCTCTTTCCTTTGAAATTATGGGGCAGGAAGTGGCCAGAAAGCCTAGCTCCACAAAGGAAATCTGTGCATCCCTTAAAAATTAATGGCACTCATTTTGGCAATACTGGCAAATGAGAAAGCGCATGATTGCAGCTAATGTGCTCTGGAAGTGAATCTGATGTAAAATGAATGGCTATGGACTGTTAATAATAATAATTCAGCATTATAGAGCCTTTTGCCGACTTCCCAGCTTAGTACTAATTTTATACAAAGAGAAGTTATTAATATTACATGAAATATTAAACTGGCATCATAACCAAACAGTAATTTCACAGTCGTCATTAAAAAGAAGAAGTTATAATTCCAAACATGTGTGACAGATTTTTAGTTGACAAATGGGATATATTTGCTGAGTGCTAACTTAGCCATGGAGAGTTATCTAAACTTTAGTGCCTCTTTCTGTGCTGCAGAGGCAATTCTAAGAATCTTCATATGCAATCCTGGAGCTGCTTGGGAACTCGTTTGATCAGATGGAATGTTACTTTAAGATTGTGCTCAGATCTATAGAGCATGTGCCAGTTAATTTTGTCATGACTGAAGCAAAACTATATTGATGAAACAGCCCAGATAATTAATAATAATAATAATAACAACAACAACAACAACAACAATAATAATATTAATAATAATTTATACCCCAATCTGGGCCATTTTGTTTCTCCCTAAGGGTAAAGGTAAAGGGACCCCTGACCATTAGGTCCAGTCGTGACCGACTCTGCGGTTGCGGCACTCGTCTCGCTTTACTGGCAGAGGGAGACGGCGTACAGCTTCCGGGTCATGTGGCCAGCATAACTAAGCTGCTTCTGGGGGACCAGAGCAGCACACAGAAACGCCGTTTACCTTCCCGCCAGAGCGGTACCTATTTATCTACTTGCACTTTGACGTGCTTTCGAACTGCTAGGTGGGCAGGAGCTGGGACCAAGCAACGGGAGCTCACCCCGTCCCGAGGATTTGAACCCCCAACCTTCTGATCGGCAAGTCCTAGGCTCTGTGGTTTAACCCACAGCGCCACCCGCGTCCCTATTGTTTCTCCCTACTAGCACACAACCAGGAAAAATAACAATGGTACTGCCTTAACGTTATGTCCAAACTAGGAATTGTAAGCCAAAAGCAAACCTTAGCTACAGAGAATGGTTTGTTTGCAGCAAAGCAAACCATGATGATGATGATGGTGATGATGATGATTATTATTATTATTATTATTATTATTATTATTATTATTTATACCCCACCCACTCTGGGCGGCTTCCAACAGAATATTAAAATACAATAGTCTATTAAACATTAAAAGCTTCCCTAAACAGGGTACCGGATCCCTGGTTTAGGTATAACATTAAGCATATCTCTTGAATGGGAAGGAATAAAGTGGCCCAGCTTGGTGCATTCATGGTAGATCATTAACCATGATGCCGCAGCAACCCTAATAATATTTTTTCTTTGCTCAGTTTTGTTTATTAGGACAGAGGCAGATGACTATAAGGGGGGAAGTAAAGGAAAAAATGTGAGATTGTAGCTGTTTTTAGGCTGCTATTTGTGTAGGATGAGCATACATAGGGGAGCAGCTGGTGCTATAGCGCTAGAGTGCTCCTCCTGACTGCAATAATGTAATAATAATGGGGAAGCGTCACAGAACAACTAATCAAGTGGAATGATCCAGTATAAACATACCACTAAGGGACATGGGTGGCGCTGTGGGTTAAACCACAGCCTAGGACTTGCCGATCAGAAGGTCAGCGGTTCAAATCCCCACGACAGGGTGAGCTCCCGTTGTTCTCTCCCTGCTCCTGCCAACCTAGCAGTTCGAAAACAAATCAAAGTGCAAGTAGATAAATATGTACCGCTCCAGCGGGAAGGTAAACGGCGTTTCCGTGCGCTGCTCTGGTTCGCCAGAAGTGGCTTAGTCATGCTGGCCACATGACCCGGAAGCTGTACGCCGGCTCCCTCGGCCAATAAAGCGAGATGAGCACTGCAACCCCAGAGTCGGTCACGACTGGACCTAATGGTCAGGGGTCCCTTTACCTTTACCTTATTGCAGTGTTATTGCATCAATGATATGTTGTGGAAGACACATGCAGAATCACACAAAGGCCCACCTGTCTGGAGGGATCCGAATAAGATGATCTTGTATCCCATGCAAGCTGCCCTCTTTTACATGCTCTACTGAAGAAGTCCAGGGATCCCTTTGCAGACAGAGCAGCACGGTGAGAGTTCCTTGAGGGCAGGAAAGCTGAGGCATACAAAAGGTTGAATTAGCACAAAATGTGTGTAACTTCATGCTGAACTGATTTGGCAGTAATTACGCTAATAGGCTAGATAAGATTCTTTATAAGACAGTTCCTCAGATCTTTATATGCTCTTTGATGGAATTGATTGAAATATTTAGAATGAGACTCATGGATGTAATTCTGTAATTCTAATCCAAATCTGTTGCTTAACCCTGAAATTCAAATCCATCTTTTGAAGAAAAAAGAGGAAAGGAAAGGAAAGAAGGCACTATAGCATCAGCGACTAGCTTATAAAACACACATCTGTTTTGTCTCCATTCTGCTCCTGTTGCTCATATGGTATATTGGTACAGCAAAGCACCATTTCAAAAATACTCTTTTGAAGGCGGGAATTCTAGATAGGCTGAAGGCCACTCTAAATCGCTCCACATGGTGGTTGTCACCATGTGGTGAGCTGTTTGGGGGACATTAGCTCCTTGTATCAATAGAGCGATTTTTCTCCACATTAATGCAAATTTCCAGGGGTGTGTGAGAAGGGAATAAACTATTTTGTGGTCTACAGAAGCCTTTGTCAACCTGGTGCCCCTCAGGTGTTTTGAATTATGACCTCCATCAGCCCCATCCAGGATGGACAATGGTCAGCAATGATGACAGCTTTAGTGCAAAACATTCCAGCTGAATAATAATAATAATAATAATAATAATAATAATAATAATAATAATAAATTATACCCTGCCCATCTGGCTGAGTTTCCTAAGCAGCTTCAGGATACATTTGCTGGTGTTTGGAGGTGTATTTATTTTTTGTGAACTTATTTAAAAACTTATAAACTGCTTCTCAATTAATGTTTCCAAAGTAGTGTACAATAAAGATCTTAGAGAACTTAACATATAGTAGAAAGAGCAATTTATCAGTTTAAAAGCAAGTCCTAAACTACACACATGCAGTATAAATGAAACTGGGACCCTCTTGAAATGGCAAGTTTTCAGGAGCCATCAAAGGGCAGCAATGCTAGGTGTATACAGTGATAACTCTGGTTACGAACTTAATTCATTCCAGAGGTTTGTTCTTAACCTGAAACCTTTCTTAAAGGTACCACTTTAGCTAATGAGGCCTCCTGCTGCCACTGCGCCGCCGGCACACAATTTCTGTTCTCACCCTGAGGTAAAGTTCTTAACCTGAGGTACTACTTCCAGGTTAGTGGAGTCTGTAACCTGAAGCATTTGTAACCTGAGGTGTTTGTAACCAGAGGTATCACTGTATAAACATCATGGCTTACAGCCATTCAATGATGGATTTTTAAAACCATCTATGTAAAGATGGAGGGATTGGTCCATTTCCAGCCCCTGACAGATTTGCATCAACCCTTCCCATTTTCTGCAATTTTTAATATATTTCTTTTTTTCCTTTTAAAAAAGCACATTCAAAATTTGCATTTATGCCATACATATTTATTCTAAAAACACACTTCTTTCTGCTGAAGGTTGCATCCTTCAGGCCTCCCCCAGTGGCAGCACCACCAACAAGGCCCTACCTGCCGATTGTAGATGAACGCAGCTACGAGTTTAGTCTATATGAGAGGAGTCAATTGTTCAGACATGTGAAACCCAAGGAATGTCGGGATTTATTTGTCAAAGACAAGACCTTGAATTGGGCCTGGAGGTGAATAGGCAACCAGTGCTGTTCTGTCAGAAGAAGAGTTACACAAGCTTTCCCAGTTGTGCTTGCAGGCACTGTGGCAGGCGCATTCTGCACTACATGCCGTTTCCAAACCATATTCAATGAAAGTCCCGTGTGCAGTTACCAGAGCATGGATCCCAGTTGCCAAGCCTTCCTTTTCTAGGAAGGACTATAGCTGGCAAACCAGTTGGAGATGGAATTAAGTGCTCTGAGCAACTGAGGCCTCCTGGACCTCAAGGAGCACTTGCAAGCTACAGACTTGCCATTTCCAAAGGAATATGATGCCATTCAATAGAGGCTGTCTCTCCATCTCCTGCACTAAATATCTCATTCCTATCCTTCACATGTACTAAGAAATCGGTCTTCACGGGATATTTTGCCATCATTATTGACTTTGTTTTAAAAATTGTGAAAAAAGAAAAACAAGTTCCTGGGCAACATCGTATGTCCCAATGGGAGATGAGATTAAATATCAGGAATCATTGGCTTCATTTCATGTGCTTTGATCAGGAGCCAAAATTGGCTTTGTATGACTATGAAAATCCAGACGAACTCATCAGAAGTTCTTGGATCATCATTATTTTAACCTCTTTGCTGTTTTTCTAAAAAGCCATTTATGAATGTTTAGTGTCCTAATACAGGAGCTCTCTTTGTTTTGTGTGAATAAAACAGCATTTGCTGGATTTGCTGGCTGAGCTTGTTTGTTTCCTTTCCCCTTCTGATTGGTTCATGGACTTATCATTTCCTTCACTCCAGTCAACTATGAATATAACTTAGAGTGGAATTTGCACCTTTGTTTCAATAGCTTATGTCTTATCTTCATTAGACCTCCCAACTGAAAAAAGTAGCCAGAGCAAGGGTGGGGGGGTTTGTCAGGAGGAATTCACAGGAACCCAGTTCCAGCACCTCTCAGGTGGGCACCATTGACATTCTAGGAGAACAAGGGAGGTGTTCGTGGTGAGATCCAGCACCTCTTTTTCTAGAAAAATAGCATTGACCCAGAGTATACAAGATTTATCATCCACCAGCTAAAGCAGGGCAAGAGTGGTCTTCCCTCCAAGGTACAATCAGCACCATCCATATGCATCATGTGCTGGGTCCTTCCATGCACTTTATTTATTTGATTTATAACCCACTTTTCCTTCAAGAAGCTCAAAGTGGCATATATGATGTTCCCCCACCCATTTTATCCTCACAACAACTCTGCAAGGTAAGTTAGGCTCAATGTCAATCTATGAGTTTCATTACTGGCTGAGTGAGGATTTGAACCCTCGTCTCCCAGGTGCTAGTCCAACACTCTAACCACTGCACCACACCAACTCTTAACATATACTGATAACCTTATAGGCACCATTGATCTTGTTGCACCAGCAGGAAATTTGAGACCTGCATGGGAATGGTATAGACAAGGGCTGTGCAACAGGTTTGGATGAGTCCTGACTCAAGGACCAAATGAGGCTGTTTCGGGCAGTTCCTTCTTATAAAAAACCCCAACAACAACCCTAAAGGTGTCTAGCAACCCCCCTCCAAAAAGAATAAACTAAAAAAATAAAGGCAGGACCTGTTTGTCTATAATTTGGCAGGTTTCTCAACTCAGGGTGGGGATTCTGTGCTTGCAAATTTCATCTGCTTCTGTCAAAGAGAGGAAAGTATGTTCATTTTATTTCCCTGTAATAGAAAACAGGGGAGGCACAGGGGTTTGTTTTTCTGAAGCCGGGTTGACCCAAACTGAATAGAGCAGTCTCCAAAGAATTTTGGATTGAATCAGACTGTTTTCAAAGTGCTTAATTGGGGTCCAACCCAAATCTTGAGGTCAGTAAACACCTCTAGTAAATGAACATGGGTGGTGTTTGCATGCATCCTGGAAACAAGTAGTTATGCCCTAGTCTCTGGCACTACTAGAAGAGGACTAGGATACTTTATACCATGAGTTAGCAAACAGTAAGACACACTGGGCACATATCTCAAATTGTGCTTGAGTAACCAAAATGCTGAGGCTTTTTCTGACTAGTAAGACTTTAGAGATTGGTGCAGGAGTTACACACCAATGCAAATGACAAGGCAGCCCAATATGTTGTCAATAGGATGCCAAGTTCTGTTTGCAGGGTTCATCACAGACCCTCCAAGTGTCTCTATTTTCTAGGGACAGTCCCAAACTTACAGACTCCTCCCCAGTTTCTGATTTGATCCTGGAATGTCCTGCTTTTCCTCTGGATGTCCCTATTTTCATATGGAGAAATGTTGGAGGGTATGGAATTATCCAGCTCCTGAGCCATCTGAAGGCAGCCCTGTATAGGGAAGTTTTTTAAATGTTTAATGTTTTATTGTTTTTATATATGTTGGAAGCCACCCAGAGTGGCTGGGGCAACACAGTCAGATGAATGGGGTATAAGTAAGATTATGATAATGATGGAATAGGTTGTCCCTATTTTCATCAGAGAAAAGTTGGAAGGTATGTCATCAGCTGTTGACGTAGTTGTTGATGAGTGACGTATAACCCTGTGGTCCATGAATCATAGGGTCTAACTCTTCATCCCAGGATCTGCAGCTTTTTGCCTTTCAATTGAATCTTTGAAATTTTTCACCTCTCATTTCTGCAGGCCTCTCTTCACCATCTATAATAAAGTAATTAAAGACTCCCTTATCTCATAAGGATGTCTTGAAGATCCAAACCATAAATATTGCAAGGCAGTGGGACATTTCAGCTTGGGGACAACATAAATAACATAACTAGATGGCTATAAATCAAATCAAGTATTCAGGTTGCTAAATAGTCCCGGCAAGTTAAGATGAGCTGATGTGCTGAGTGATACAAGCAGGAAATTGCAGAATAAACAGGAAAGCATTGATACATGTTGCATTACATCTCTGAGAGCCAAGCCAATATTTTTTTCTATGAATAAGCAATTAATAAAGAATGTCTCAAACTTGAGTCAGACAAACAATAAAACAGTACAGTCTTTTTGGAAAAAGGAAGATGAAATCTTGCCAGCAATTCCCCAGTGCCACCAAATGATCTCTTTAGGTTTATTTAATAATCGGGTTCCCAGTGAATCATTTATACTAGCATAACCAGAACCAGCCATAACTTTATTTGCAAGTCCTTAGAAAGGGGAGTGTGATGTGCGGTCTTTGTTACTGCTTGCCTAAACTTCTTGTCTTTAATGTACGTTGATTGGGCTTCATACACTGTATACTCTGTCCCTTCCTACCAAAGAGAAAATGAAACAGCCATTTAAAATGTCCAAAA
The DNA here is from genome assembly GCF_964270895.1 of Podarcis filfolensis. NCBI lineage: Eukaryota > Metazoa > Chordata > Lepidosauria > Squamata > Lacertidae > Podarcis > Podarcis filfolensis. The sequence goes on from NC_139604.1 coordinate 110,855,405, forward strand.
AGAAACTCAAGCAATTAAACCTTTCAGCAGCAGTTGCACAGAATGCATTGCATTTATTTATAGCTTCTCAGATAGCTTTGGAAAAGGTACTTATAGAAACAAAGGATGGTTCATTTATTGGCTATCTTAGGGGACAGTAATGGGCAGTATCTAATTCCTCATAGGGAATATACTGAAAAAGGATGAATGTCATGCCAGATTTGTCTCTGAGCCTGATCCCGCCTCCTTTTTGACATTATCTTGTATTCATGTTCCATGTTACAGCAAGGTTTTGGGGAAACCACAAAGCTGTTTTTAAAAGTTACTGAATGTCTGTCTATCATCTATCTATCTATCATCTATCTATCTATCTATCTAATCTATCTATCTATCTATCTATCTATCTATCTATCTATCTATTCCCTAACAAGGCTTAGCTCCATGCGAGAGATTGGTTGTTAAAATGTAGCTCTGTGTGGAGAATAAGGATCTCCTAACAAATCTTAGCACCATTAACAACTACACTTTGCAGCATTCTTTGACAGAAGCCATGAATGTTTGAAGTGATGTGGCAGTTCTTTAAATGTATGATGTGAATGTGGCCCGAATATTTAACCAGAGTTTAGGGTTTGGGAGTGGGCTTTTATGCTCATTCCCCATAGCTACACTTTCATGATACTATGTGTGAATTCTCCCTCATCATTCTCAAACCTGGATCTGTATTATGTATAACCACTGCTAATTCTATATATATAGGGTTCTCTCAAATTCTAATCCAGGATCTTCAGAGTTAGAAATTCAAAATTTCCCAGGGTTCCTTTTAACCTGGATTCACGAGAGTCACAAATAAGGTACAAAGCTGCAATTCAAATACTAAAGCCTGATTAAACATTACATAGAATCATAGACTCATAGAATTTTAGAGGTGGAAGGGACCCCAAGAGTCATCTAGTCCAACCCCCTACAATGCAGGAATCTCAGCTAAAGCATCCATGACAGATGACCATCCAACCTCTACTTAAAAACCTCCAAGGAAGGAGAATGAACAATGTGGGTGGCGCTGTGGTCTAAATCACTGAGCCTCTTGGGCTTGCTGATTGGAAGGTCAGCAGTTCGAATCCCCATGACGGGGTGAGCTCCCATTGCTCTGTCCCAGCTCCTGCGAACCTAGCAGTTCAAAAGCACACCAGTGCAAGTAGATAAATAGGTACCGCTGTGGCGGGAAGGTAAATGGTGTTTCTGTGCACTCTGGGTTCTGTTACGGTGTTCCATTGCACCAGAAACGTTTTAGTCATGCTGGCCACATGACCTAGAAAGCTGTCTGTGGACAAATGCCAGCTCCCTTGACCTGAAAGCAAGATGAACACCACAACCCCATAGTTGCCTTTGACTGGACTTAACTGTCTGGGGTCCTTTACCTTTTTACCTTACTGTATTTCCAATTCTGATAACACAGTATACATCTTTTCACAAAAGCGATTGAGAAAATACACTCTGCAATAATACACTTCAGATAGCTATGACTTCCGGGGTGATGCCCAGATCTATTAAAAATTATGAGAGTTTAGTTTGGCCAGTGATGTCAATGGGATAAAACTTATGTCCACTATAGAATGCCCAGTTGTGTATCCTGCTCTCTGTGTGGTTAAATCACTATTCACTACAGATCAAGTGATTTCATGCCAAAAATTAGTGTTGATCCACTAACTCTTTAAATATTTGATATATAAATTTCTTTCCCCCCGTTCTTTAAGGATTTCATCTGAATGAGCTCCAGGACTCAATTGCTTTTGCACAAAGGCCAACACAAACTTAAACTTTGCATGCACAATTATTCCTCCATTTACCGCACTGATAACAAGTCACAAGCTTGCCATGAAGCAATGCCTATCAGTGAATCAGATATTTGATATGGCAGCAATACACATGTCCAAGAATTTCATGCAGTTTTATGGCAAACCATATATAAACAACTGTTTGAATGAGCCACTAGTGCTACTAATAAGGCATAATAGTTCCCTTACTCTTTTAGAGAAAATCTTGTAATTGCAAACTCTTGGGAAAACAGATATGGCTGCTGCATATGTGTTCTGTCTCTGATAAAATGTGTCGCACAAGTTGAGCAGAAAACAGTGCAAAAATGTATAGCAACGTATAAAATAACTTAAAAACGAAACAGCTCATTTTCATGGCAGTTAAAATGTGGCAAGGAGGGTGGGCCCATAATGATATAGAATCCATTCACCTCCCAATGTCAATTTCTCACAGTTATAGAAGGCCTGGAAGTCTTTCAGATCTAATGGCTGGTTGGCAAAGTAACTCAGATCTTGGACAGGGGGCGGGGGGAGTTGTATTTTAAAATGTGTGATGTAAATGTGTTTTTGCTGATGTATGCTCAACTCCAAATAGTTTTGGTTTGGGGTTTTTTGCACCACTTGAGAACCTCTTCAGACTTGTACTGGCTCTGAATAATTGTGTTCAATATGGAAATGTGGCACTTTGCATAATTATGCAACTGCCTGTTTTGATGCTATTGCACATGAGTAAGACAATCAGGAAGTGGTTTTCAACTGCAAGTACCATCATCAAAGATTTCCATCAGAAATGGATATGGAAGTAGAAACCAACACAATTTGCATGTTTGTCTGAGGTCAGGAGTGGAAATAACGCAAGCAAATATACAAGGTACTCACTATCACAGTGGCGTTCTGTTTTTAGTCTGTGGACATTGCATAGCATAAAACATTGCATCTGCATTGTTTTTTATGTTTCCTTTCCTCTAAAATTCAAAAAAAATAATTACCTAATTAATTGGGTTAGTTTTGGCCATAGCAGATAGTGAGGCGGATAACATAGATTTTAGCAAAAGTTGAACTGCAACGATACCAAAACAGCACTGAGTGCAATGAAGTCAGGACAAGAAGGAAAACACTGCCTCCTTACATCCATAACTGCGAAGAGGTCATGTTCACACTGATTTGTGTGCCATAGACTATCTAAGCAAATCAGAATATTCTGGAGACTTTCCTGGCACACTCATTCAGCTCAGAAAGACACACTGCTGTTCTATGTGAATTGTCATCTAACTTTGCAGGGAGAAAATAGCCCACCATTACTCATCTTTTAACTGAGGATTCATGGGTGTATTTCCAGGGAACCCAAGAGGAGAGTTGTTTGTGGATAGATTTTTTTAAAATAAATAAATAAATAAGATGAATAGAAACAATTGCCTCAAAAGGGATAGGAATTATTGAAGCAAGCAAGCACCCAAATAGATGATGGGGATCGTTAAAATAGCAGCACTTCTTGGAAAAGCAAAGCATCAGGACCAGGGGTTTTGCACTCATGATACAAGCTGACCTGGAATGTTACACCAGGACAGCAGTGTGGTACAACAGCACACCTATATAGGGGAAAACCATCATCATGTGAGAGGCCCAGACTATGGGTTCTATCTAAAGTAGCACTATATGATTCATTCCACTGAGAGGCTTCCTGCTTGTAAGGCTTTGTATAGTTTTACAGGTACGATTATTGATATTGATTGTGAAGTCTTTGTCAATGAGCTTGTATGGCTTTTTCATCCTTCAGTTGTCTTGGACCATCTCCTGTGTAGTCTACAGTGTTAGGTTAGGGTTGCCTTATTTTGAAAAGCAAAAAAGGAGGCTGCTATGACAGCCATTCAAAGCAAATAAATGCAATTTGTCTCAAATTTTACCCCTAAAAAAGAGTGTGTGTCTTGGAAAAAGAGGACATAGGGCAAGCCTAGATGACAACACCACATTTTGTCAGCAGGCTTCAGAGGCGGAGGAAGGTGGGTGCGGTGGGTACCGGCCGCCCCGGGTGCCATCCCTGAGGGGGGTGCCATTGCTGCCCCCAACACTCACCGTGGGCGGCACCCCCAGGAGGCTCGTGGAAGCTGGTACACCCCCCAGGATGCGCGTCCCGTCCTCTGGGATGCACGCCCCCCCGGGACACCTCCCGCCCCCCGAGTGCACACCGCTTCACGTGCCGTGGCAGCTAGCTCCACCTCTGGAAGGCTTAATGACAGCATCCCTTCTCATCTGAATGTTTCTTGGAGCTGTTTCTCTCTCTTTCTTTCTTTCTGAAAGGTTGTCATAAATAGGAGTTGGTTTGTGTTTATTAATCACCCTGTCTAACTGATAAGAAAAGGTTTTCTAGGGCTGGATTTCTGTTAATATTTGGTGTCCAAGGTTTCAGTGGCAAAGGATCTCTATTGTAGATATCCATGTTGTCATTAGAATAATCACAAACAAAACCGGTCAATCTGCATCTCCTTTCAAATGTTGTTGTGTCATTCCTCTCCCCATCCTATTTGTGATATATTGTGCTTTCTTGATGCTGGACAGAAGTTGAGTCCTTTTAGCAGTAGCTTAAATTTGCCCTGTGACATTTTGTCCACAACGAGATCAATTACTGTTGCTGAGTCATTTTTTTAGGTCATGTCCGGTGATCTTGTTATTATACATGCAGCTGTTTCTGGAGTGAATGTTTGGCATCTCTCATTTTTCCTCTTTTTTGTTGTTATCTTTGCCACTTATTGTAGAGGGAAATGTTTCTTTACAGATAGACCCTGTATGCATGCATGTTTTTATTGTATTATTTCAAAATAATGTGCTTTAGTGGTGTGTGCGCTCTGTTTTATTGCTTTTGTTTCCCCATCTGTCTTCTTTTTAATGATTGAACTCATAACCAATGAGCTTATCTAGGGAGTTTTGCATGAATTGTTATATGAATTATTCACAAATAACATCTGACATTATTCAAGAAGCTTAAAGTCACTGACATTCTGAATGGCGACAGGGATTGTAAGAGACCAGGTTCTCAGATTGTCACAAACCATTAATGCCAGGTGGGTAGGTAGGTAGATAAACAGATGAGAGATAGATAGATAGATAGATGATGATAGATAGATGATAGATGATAGATAGATAGATAGATAGATAGATAGATAGATGATAGATGATAGATAGATAGATAGATAGATAGATAGATGATAGATGATAGATAGATAGATGATAGATAGATTTAGATAGATAGATAGACAGATAGATAGATGATAGATAATAGATATAGATGAATATTTTCAGCTTGTTCAAGGATCTGAAAGTCTTAAGTGTGGCTGCTGCTCCGGTGTCATGTTTGGTTTGTGCCACTAACTATTCCATGGAGCTTCCTTTCATTCAACAAAATAGCCTGGAACACATGAAAGTCAAGCAATGAACACAGAGAGTATGATAAGGACCTGGTGCTCTACCTGATGTTCTGCCTGCTTCATTCTCACTGTGAAGGAATATTAACCACATGATGTATTCCCTTAGCTCAAACTGGGTGTGACATTTGGAGACTCTTGAATGTCGGCCTGGATTGCTCAGTTGGTTGGAACATGGTGCTGATAATGTCAAGGTTGCAAGTTTGATCCCCATATGGGACAACTGCATATTCCTGCATTGCAGGGAGTTGGACTAGATGGTTTTCATGGTTTTCCAGCTCTACCATTCTATGATTCTATGATCTCCTGTGTGTTTCTCTAAGTGGGTTAAAGTAAAAGCACCCATGGTACAGGAGAAAGGAGAATTGGATTGGGGCTGACACACAGAAATTTCTTCAACTAAATTTCCCACTCTAAACTGCTTTTTTTCACATGGGAGCAGGCATACAGATGGGACACACATGTCTTTCCCATAGGGGACTAAGCAGTTTGAAGGTGGGTCACTTAGGAAAATGGTGAACCAATGGCTCCCTGGATTTTTCGGGATGCCAGATCCCATCAGACAGCATAGCCAAAGGGCAGGGATGATACTATAGTCCAGCAACTTCTGGGAAAGCTACAGATTCTCTACTCCTGCCTTATGGAGGAAAAGTTAGCCCCACTCTTGCAATATAATGTCCTGATCCAGTTCAGGCCCTTCCTGCCTTTTTAGTGTACAGTAAGTACAGTAGCTTCCTCAGCTACTGATGGCTGCTTAAGTAGGGGTGTCCGGTGGGTGACACCCTAATTTGCAAAAAGACAGCTCTAAGAATCCAGGTCCCAGCAGAACAAATGTGGTTTTACTAATTTACTTTGAAATCTGCGTTAAAACCTCCATTGAAAATGAGTTCCAAAATATAGGCGCCTCCAGGTAACATTTGCACGCAGGCCTCACACAGCCCCAGGCATACACGTTATCCACTAGGTTTTTGTACTTCTACCCACAGTAAAATTATTCCATGTTCAGTAAGGGTGTGACATGAAAGGCTTGGACAAGCTCACTCATGAATGTAAAGTCACCAATGGCTTTGATGCACCATAAGATTTTTCAGCCACATGATGGCTTTTTTTTTACTTATATGAACACTCATACAATGGATCACCTCATTTGAGCCTTGAACAATTTTATTTGGAAGAATTGCTGAGCTTACTTTTCTTTTTAAAGTTTTTATTTATACTTTTCAAATTTATACATTTCATTAATTTTACAATCATTTTAACATTTCAAAGTTTGACTTCCTTCCCCCTCTTTCTGCGGTTCCTCAAATTTATTTTTAATCTCTTCTGCATATCCAGATTTATTTAATTTGCTCATTTAATCATCTACTTTAAATATAAACTCTTATGAAATTGCAGGTTATTACAATAATCCTGCCAATGTTTTTATCTGTTTGTAATTTATCTGTAAATATTCAATAAAGCATTTCCATTCTTTTATTAAAAAAAAGTTTGTTATCTTTATTTATTTTTCTTCCAGTGAGTTTTGCCATAAGTTTTTCTTTCCATTCTTCCTTTGCTGGGACTTCTGCTTATTTCCATTTTGGGGCGAGCAGCATTCTTGCTGCTGTAGTAGCATACTAAAATAAATTTCTATACAATGTAGGTAGTCCTGTCCCTATAATTCCTAAAAGAAAAGCTTCTCATTTGTTTGTTTTTTACAAAGGTTATTTTGAACATCCTTTTAAATTCATTATATATCATGAAAGAATGACTGAACTTACTGAAATTACTGTCTCCTCCTTGGGCCTTTTCAACTTTCCCCCTGTTGTTGCTTTTTGATGATTTTTGTGCTTTTACATTTTTGTAAAAGGACCTACTTTATTGTGCTAATGCTGTTATAATATGTTCTACAGCACAGGGCAAACTGTATGTTAATTGCATGTTCTGATGTATTTTAATTATTGTTTATAACAAGTTGATTTTCTTTATTACTTTGCATTTTATAATGTTCTTTTAAAATGTAATCCACCTTGAATTCCAACTTGGGAGAACTGTAGGATATAAATACTACTACTACTACTACTACTAATAATAATAATAATAATAATAATAATTTTTAAAGAGATTGGGAAAATGAGAAACAGGGAAACTGAAATTGACAGAGTCACCCAACATGCATAGGAACAGACTTGAGCATCCCATAACCTACGAAAAGAAGCCACCGAATAGAGCCCAGTTTTGTGTTCCAACCATAAGCCTGTCAACAGACACAGTCTTGGATCAATTGCTCCCACTTAACAGGACAAACAGCACACAAACTTTATAGCTTGCTCCTACAACTCTTAAAAGAAACCCACAAACCCAAGAGCAATGTTATTGCAACCGCTATTACTTTCCTTTCTTGTTAAGAAAGCACGTTTCCCAGCCATGCTGTGTACACAAACCATGCTCATGTTACCAGCCCTTTGTGGAAGGCTTAAAGAGAGACCTCACAGATTTTCCTGAACTCATCTGGCATCGGTACACAAAAACCCTGAGGATCTGAGACAGCGCAGGCTCTGGAATGTTTTTGTTTTTCAGAAATCAGTCCTGAAATTGCAATGTTTTGTCACACATCTGGGGAAAGTGTGCAGAGGTTACGAGGAAGGATTGGCGCCCTTGGGGAAAAAGAAAGCATGAAAAGAAAAGGCCGGGTGGTAAATTGGCCAGGAGGAGAGCAGTGGGCGGGAGGAAGAATAAAAGCTGATAGCACTTCAATCGCTTTGGCTCCCTTCCTTTCGCCAGGGCTTGCATTTGTGGCAACAGAGGGCCGAGATTTGCTGAAAACAGGATTGGGCTGGCACCTTTGATTTGTTGGGGAAGGGATGTATCTCAGTGGTAGAGTCTCTGCTTTGCATGCAGAAGGTCACAGGTTCAGTTATCAGCATCTTCAGCTAGGCCTGGAAGAGACTCTTAGTCTGAAATCTTGAAGAGCCATTGCCGGTCAGTGCAGATGCTACTGAACTTGTTGTTGTTTAGTCGTGTCTGACTCTTCGTGACCCCATGGACCAGAGCATGCCAGGCACTCCTGTCTTCCACTGCCTCCTGCAGTTTGGTCAGACTCATGTTTGTAGCTTCGAGAACACTATCCAACCATCTCGTCCTCTGTTGTCCCCTTCTCCTTGCGCCCTCAATCTTTCCCAACATCAGGCTGTTTTCCAGGCTCTTCTCATGAGGTGGCCAAAGTATTGGAGCCTCAGCTTCACGATCTGTCCTTCCAGTGAGCATTCAGGGCTGATTTCCTTCAGAATGGATAGGTTTGATCTTCTTGCAGTCCATGGGACTCTCAAGAGTCTCCTCCAGCACCATAATTCAAAAGCATCAATTCTTCGGTGATCAGCCTTCTTTATGGTCCAGCTCTCACTTCCATACATCACTACTGGGAAAACCACTACTGAACTAGATGGATTCAGTGATCTGACTGAGGCAGCTCCCTGTGTTCCTACATTTCTGGAAGAAAAAGTGACTTCAGGGCCCCAAACCAGAAAGCACTCCTAAATAGGTAAAGGTAAAGGGACCCCTGACCATTAGGTCCAGTCATGACCAACTCTGGGGTTGCGGCGGTCATCTCACTTTATTGGCCGAGGCAGCCGGCGTACAGCTTCCGGGTCATGTGGCCAGCATGACTAATCTGCTTCTGGCGAACCAGAGTAGCACACAGAAATGCCGTCTATCTTCCCACCAGAGCAGTACCTATTTATTTACTTGCACTTTGACGTGCTTTCAAACTGCTAGGTTGGCAGGAGCAGGGACCGAGCAACGGGAGCTCACCCCGTCGCATGGATTCGAACCGCTGACCTTCTGATCAGCAAGTCCTAGGCTCTGTGGTTTAACCCACAGCGCCACCCGTGTCCCTACTCCTAAATACACTCCAACATTTATCTGATGAAAATAGGTATTTCCTATTCAACAACAACAACAATGCTGTGGATATATATCCAAACTGCAGTTCTGTGGGAGGGCTTGAGGACAGATCATCTTCCTTTTGAAGCAAGATTGAAGCAATTCAGCCTGTTTTGGCTTTTGGAAAAGAAAAGATGTCCCAGATGTTTTATAATATCATGAGCAGTGTAGCAAAGCTAAATGGAGAGAAATGATTCACTCTTCCAAAATACTGCTAAATCATTTTATTTCTAACAATAAAAGTAGCTGGTTCCACATTCAAGGCAAACAAAAGTCTGTATTTCTTCAAGTAGTGCTTAATTAACCTCTGGAACCCATTGCTACAGGGTTCTTTGATGAACACTAACATTCAGTGTTTTTTTTAGAAAAACAAATAGATGGATTCATTGAGGGTACAGGCTTGGCAGTGAATGCATTTGCTAACTGGTGGAAATGTGTCTTCCATTTGCAGGATCTGGGTAATAAAACTGTAGATGTCTGTCATTCATTAGCCAGTGAATTCCCCTGAGACATTTCTCTAGCTACTCAGTAGGCATGTTCAGACATTTGCCTGAACATATGAATGCTCAAAGTGTGGATGGGGCCAAAGGCCTGCACTGGAGTCCTGCCTTTGAAACCCCCTACCCCATTCTGCCCCTTCCCAAAACCGCAACTCTTCCTGTGTTTTATAGGGAAGGTCTGCCAGGGCTTGTACTCACATCCATTTGAACATGGACTCTCCTTCTTTGGATGTTGGATGGACACCTGCCAAGGATTCTTTCCTTGTGATTCCCTCATTGGGTTGGACTAAATGGCCCTTGGGATCCATTCCAGCTCTACAATTCTTTGATTCTATAACTAGAAACCTCCATGCAATTGACTCAGGCAGCAGATTCGGGGCACCATTCATTCACTTATTGCTATATTTTAATGTTTGAGGTGGACATTTGCAGTTTCTGCTTCAGTAACAAACATTTTGTGAGCTGTCCCTAAATGAACATTACCCATTAATCCCCCTTGTACATCAAGTTTCTAATCTAGGAAAACATCGTAGCCAATAAGGGCCTTTGTGAGAAGGCAAGAGCTAAGAAAAAAACTTAATGCTGTTGTAAATATGTCACTTAATTTATTGATAAATCAAAGCCATTGGCATTTGGCAGTAAGTCAACAATAATTCCCCCTCCCCCCCCCCAAAAAAAGCACAGATCATTCATTCCTTTGGACACAATCAGCCCCAGGATTTCTGGGCCTTTGGTCAACAAAGTATCAGCTTACTCCTCAAAATGAGTAACTCTATGGGTAAATCTAAAGATGCCTCAAAATGTTTGTGTAACTGGACTTTCTTCTTCTTCTTCTTCTTCTTCTTCTTCTTCTTCTTCTTCTTCTTCTTCCTCTTCCTCTTCCTCTTCCTCTTCCTCTTCCTTTTCTATTTTTGCAACAATCAGACTAAAGAGACAATCCAGAGTGCAGAACCACAAAGTGAGGAAGCTAGGATTCAGTGGATCCCTACCTCAGCTGGCCAAATCCTGCCTCAGCTGGGCTACATAAGGGGGGGGGGGGGCTTACACTGGATTCCAATTCTGTTCAGCTCCGTGGCATAACCTACAACCTAGTGCAGCTGATTCAGGTGAAAAGAGTGGTGCAAGTCAAACTCTATTTTAAAGGCTTGTTTTTCAGTTCAGGCCTAATTTTTTAGAGATTGCAAATGTTGGCAACAGAACGGTATGACTTCACATCCTCCAGGGTCTTTCCTTTTTCAGCCTGAGGGAAAATTCCTCTCCAAGGCCTCACTCATACCTTGTTAAGTTTGCTTTCTGGTGCCTCCTCATGTGTATATTTTATTTATTCATTTGTTCATTTAAAAAATAGTTATATGCTGCCCTCCTGCCTAACAGCAGCCCCCCAAGGTGCCTGATAATGAGAGAAAAGTAAAGTACAACAAGCATAATAAGTGAGTGGTTGAATGATGAAAGCACCAGGGAAAGGACAGGCAGAGATGATCTACTTTATTGGAACACTGATACCCACCAGCTAAAGCCAGGAGCAAAATAGTTATTCATTTTACCTATTGAAAATAATGCCTTGACTGCTTTCCATTTCAAGAACAGAATCCCAAAGCCATGTACAGCAATAAAACAACATAACAACGAAGTTTCAATTAAACACATTGCAACATTGTTGTTCACATATCACACTGATATGTCCCTGGGCCTGTAAAGCATTTGTGTAGAAGTGTATACACCTGCCCAGTTGTAAAGTTTAGCTATTGTGTACACCGGCACACAGACCGTATGCTCCTTGAACATCAGATGTGAACTGCAGTTCAACTATTTGTGTACAGAGGCACACAAAGAGTATACTCGTGGAATTAAATTTGTGAACAACACCCCTAACAACATTGAAGCATTAGCAATGTAATTCTGAAACAATGAAAACTGGGCTCCTTTGGGAGAAGGATGAGATATACAGTCAGTGATAAATACATAAATCAATAAATACTGGCATCAATGGTCAGGAAACTCCTGGATTTAGGTGTGGTATCTCTCTCTCTCTCACTCACTCTCTCACTCTCTCTCTCTCTCTCTCTTTGTGTGTGTGTGTCTATACACACACAAACACATGTATGTATGTATGTATGTATGTATGTATGTAGAATTTCTGTTATAAAACAGATTGGGGATTTGCATCTGGGTATCTTCAGTGCTGTTGCCAGTCCAATAATCTACTTGGGGAGTAGCCTTTCCTATGTCGTTGGGCCACATCTCCCATCTGCCCAACCATTGGCCGTGCTAGCTAGGGCTGGTGGGAGAGGCAGTTCAGCTAAATCAGGAACATGTGCAGTTCCCCCTTCTCATATGAACCAGAATCCTAGCTTTCATCTTATTAAAAAGAGACTTGACAGGTCAAGGCCGGCATGTCCAAAGTCCGATTCGGAGCCTAATCCGGCCCGCCGGTCAATTTATCCGGCCCCTGTGGCAGTTTATCTCCTGAGGTAAAATCCTTTTTAAAAAAGCTCAACAACTTTGATCGTAAAAAAATCCTAAAAACAACTCTGATCGGCCCTCACACATGTTCACTTCATCAGATCTGGCCCTCTTTGAAAAAGGTTTGGGCACCCCTTCGTTAAGGTGATATGAGCCCCCAGGTGGTATCCAATATAGCACTTCCACTAGCACAAGGATTTCGACTTGTACAACAGAACTCCCCCTTCTTCTCCTCTGTGGGGAGCACACAGGAAGAGGAGAGGGAGAACAAGTCCCATTGTGCAGCCAAAAGTCTTTGCCAAGCAGAAGTACTTTGCTGAATATTTCCCAACATCCTCATCTTTTTCGGAGAAATAAGCCTGCTTTCCCCCTTTGAGTGTTTTTCTTTGCACCTTCCCCACCTCTGTAAAAATTCCTAAAGATGCCGATAATCAGGAGGGCAGCACATTGACTATCCCTGCTCTACTCACTACAATCCAATGAGTACCTAACAAACCTCAAAGTGCAACAAACTAGGCACCGGAGGAGTTTGGTTTTTTGTTATGTTTTCGCTCTGAATTAGCAGATATTTTGCAACTGGCTTTGCCTTCGGATATGTGTTCTGCTCTGAAAGAAAAGAAAAGCACGAGATGGAAGATGACTTGCATTCCTTATTCCTCATGGTGATTTCTAAGAGAAGACATGCCTGTGATCTTTTAATTTGTGCCTAAAGGATTAATAATTGTTTGTCTAAGGAGCCTGACGCAGACTTTATAGGATGTTTTACTTCAAACAAGGCTATTGAGTAAATATTTTGGTTAATCTCTGCTTCTCTCTCTCTCTGTCTCTGTCATCTTCATTCTGTTATAGGCGAGCACAAAAGATGATTAATTCCATTTTGTTGCCAGACATGCACTGGCATGTGGATTATGTCAGATCTCTTTCCATATAGGTAGAGAAACTGCTGGCAAGATCACTGCAGTGTGTCTCTTATGCATATGGGGAGGAGAGGAGTCTTTTAGATCAGAGATGGGGAATTTGTGGCCATCTGGAAGTTGTTGTACTATAGCTCCCATCCACCCTGACCGACTGAACATTCTTTTGTCAGAAGATTCAGGATAGGTAAAATAAAGTTCTTCAAACATCACATACTTAAACAATGGACCTTATTTCCACAGGAGGCAATGATGGCCACCAACATGGATGGCTTTAAAAGAGAATTGGACAAATTCATGGTAGAGAAGGCTATAGATGACTACTAGGCTGGATGCTCTGCCTCCACAGTCAAGAGGTAGTAATGCTTCTGATTTCAAGTTGCTAGAAACCACAGGAGGGGTGAATTCTCTTGTGCTTGGGTCCTGTTTGCTGCTTTCCCGTGGGCATCTGGTTGGCCACTGTGAGAACGGGATGCTGAACAAGATGGGCCATTGGCCTGAATCAACAGGCCCTTCTTATTTAATTATGGCTAAGGATGAAGGTAGTTGCAGGCCAACAACACCTGAAGGGTCACAGGGTTCCCCATCCCTATTTTAGATTCTTTGCTCTGAAAGGGCCGAAGGAGACACAGAATGCTAGTCCTACATCCTTGGGTGAAGCCCTTCTTGGGCCCATCTTTCTATCAAAATAATTTACAGCTCTAGTTGGTTCAGAGGACATAGGAGAACACTGCCTTAAATTCACAGTTCAGCCAAGTAGCACATCAGTACCCAACAGTGAATCTGCAAATTTCAGTTGCTCTCCTTTTTCCACACTTAAGTTCAGTTCTCCACATTTCCACATCTGTTTGCAATTTTGCTTTTATTGGTTTTAAAAGTTATCAGCATTTTAGTGCAAATTTCTCCTAGTATACATATTTTGCTATGCAATTTTACCTAATAATTATTTTTGCAAAGCGATTTTCTCTCACACAATGCATTGTTATGTTATTTTCAGTAATATATACATATTTATGCACACTTTTCCCAAGTATATGCTTTTCCTGCACACATTACTTGTCTGGGGGACTGCCCTGCAGTATTTGAAAGAATGCGAATTTGGAGTGAGACGTGGGCAACTTACAGCCATTAGCAGAAACTCCTCAACACCTTCTACTGTACATGAGCTGCATCAAGAGGATTATGGATATCACATGGCAGAACAGAATCTCAAACAAATGTGTGCTCTACCAAGCCCAGATTCCCAGCATGTTCACACTGCTGTCTCCGTGACGACCATGCTGGGTTGGTCATGTTTACAGAATGGAAGGTGGCATGGACATGCTCTATGGTGAGCATTTCCGAGAACATTTTTTTGTCCAATTCAGACAAGGGTGATCTTCTATTGCTGCTATTCTTGGTTGAATAACAGTTGGTGGTTCTTCTTCCTTTCACCTTGTTAAGTCTTTCTGTCTCAAGATAGTGCTAAATAGCTGCCTTGGAAAGGATTTCATCCTGACTTTCAATATGCTGAAAAACAGGTTTTATCATGTAAAGGGATGGGTATTTAATCTGTGGTAACTGATGAAAGGAATGAAAGCTTTGCACAACCTTGTTACTCACACCCCATCCACACAAAGTTTGTTTGTACAAAACAGTTGCTTATCTGTTGTTGTGCAGGACACTGCTTGAATCAAAGGGGGCAGAGAGTGTCTGGCTCCTATGACTCTACATGGAGGTAGGATGTGGAAGAAACGGGGGTTGGTCCAGGGACAAAACTTTTGGATTACATGTCCCATTTCCCTCATAATTCAAGCACAGACGAAGGCTATCTGTGAAGTTATGCATGTTGTCCAGGTATTGAGATACTACCATCGGGGCAGGGCAGGGGGGAGACAGAGAGCAGCTCCTCTTAGCAAAGCAAAACAAACCCCTCAAAAACACTGAAGAAAATACCTTCTTATCATACCAACTCTTCAAGTTCAAAAACATAACATGGAAGGTTAGCCTACTATTAACTCAGTTTTTGGTTGCACTGGTGAAAAGCAATTATGCTCAAAATGAGTTGTACACAATGGCAACAATTTGAGTGCTTTCTGTGAGCCAAACCTACAGTTTTGTCCAGCACATCTTGAAGCTTGCCTTCTTCTTCTTTACAATACTACCACCCTCCTGGGTTTTGAAAATGCCTTCATAACTCCTTCACACCAAAACTATACTCTCATTCAGTGCTTGCCAGGCCTGGTGCCCTCCACATACTAGTTGGCAGTGCCAAGTGGAGCTCAGGGGACTGCACAGCACACCTGTATTTACTGTCCCACCATCTTGATTATGCCAAACACATCCCCAACATGGGTTTGTTAAGAGCAGAGTGGAGCACTGCTGTTGGACCACTGCCCAATTCCCACCAGATGCCCAACCCAACAGTGGTGGTGGTGACCTGGCCATCTTAATTGCTCTGCCCTTGCCTCTGCTGCAGTTGTGTAGTTGAAATGCACAGAGGATCAAGCGCAGAGTGTTAACTGCTGCCATTACCTGGCCTCACTGTTCCCACAATCCCCACTGCCAGCCATGTGAGCTCCATCAGTTGCAATAGCAGGGGCAGCCAGTGATTCTATTATTCTGTTGTTGCTACTTGCAAAATATTTTGTGGATCCCTTTTGTGGGTGTTATTAAACCAGATTACTTAGCGCTAATCTGATTAGATCTCAATGTTTTGAGTTACAGCAGAGAAGCATGCTGAGGCGAAACTGGATTACATGGTACCACAGTGATTCTGGCATGACTGGAAACACAAAACAACTAGAACTGATGATGCAAGTTAAAGCAAGATGCTGGGTACTTGCTTTACATTATTATGAACCTGAATGTAGTTTCTCCTATGAATGCTTTTTATTAAAATTCACCCTAACCAAAAGATGGCGTAATTGTTTGTTGAAGACCAGGATGGCTTCTAACTCTTGTCCATGAGCTGTTATTCCATTGCAGAAAACTGTCTTTTTCAGCATGTTCATCATCATCATCACCATCATTTCAGGGCTAGAAAAAAACAAGATCATAGTTAGTGATGGCGGAGGTATCCATTTTAATTGGATTTTTACATGTTACTTAGACTCAAACATGCTTTGTCCATATTGGACTGCCTCTTTCATTTAGTGCATATTTATGTCTGGGCCACTTGTGCAAAATTATATGCAAAATAAATGCAAAAAAATCTATACAACAATATGTCTGTTCTATAATACATATAGAAGCTCCACGAAGTAGTATATTTCTTTAGCTTAATATTTTAAGAATTAATACATAAATATTTTTATGCATACCTGTATGTTACATACATTGTTTGTATCTGCCTATGTACTGGTTGATTTAGGGAACCTGGACTGTACTTACATATAATATGCACACAATATTATATAATAATGCATATAATAGTGTGAGAATTATTCATTTTAGCAGTATTGGCAAAACCCTCAGTTCTCACTGAGATCAAAGAGAGTAGTTAGAAAGAAACCAAGGGTGCTAGTTTTAACCAACAAAGCTTTAAGCAGCTCAAGAGCCCAATATCCCTAGGACCACCTCTCTTCATATGAACCACACTGGACCCCATGTTCATCACCTGAGGCCCTTCCTTCTCCATGTACCATCTCTGAAGGAGTTACGGAGGACAGCAACAGGAGAATAGGCCTTTTCGGTGGTGGCTTCTCATTTATGGGATACTCTCTGCAGAGAGGCTCACCTGGTGCCATCACTGGCTACTTTTAGTCACTAAGCAAACACATATCTTTAGAATGCCTTTTTTTGTATATGAATGTTTTTTGCTTTTGTTCTGTTTTAGTTTCATATTGGTTTTAATTTTTGCATTACACTGTCAATTGCTCCGAGCTAATTTTTTTAAAGCAACTACTAGATGTGAAGAAGACGACGATGACAAACATGGAGATGTTCAGAAAATGCTGTCCTTTATCATAGCTACAATATCACGTGGCTTTATCTTCAGCCACCCTCTTGTGGTCCATGGCATCAGCATGTTGCTCCCTTCAGCCCCCACCAGCATGGCCAATGGTCAGGGGCTATGGGTGATGCAATCGAGCCGCTGAAGGTTCCCCATACCTGACTTAACCTCAAGAAGGCTACACTAGCAGATGCTCCTTAACTATTCGCTGGACCCAAGAAAACATTCCTTTCTTTAAGCCAATGGGGAAAAAGACAAGTTTTATAAGAATCTTAATTTCTTGATTTCCAGTCTCTCCAAATATGCAGGTAACGTCAGAAGATAACCACCCGAATATACAGGTTGATCAGGGCACAAGAAAAAACCCACACAACAACAACATTAATCTATGAACAAGATTCATATATAACTAATATGCTATTAATATTTCTGAAATAGGAAAAATCACCATTCTGTCCAGAAGTCAAATTATTCTGTACAAATGCATATACAGTAGTACCTTGGTTTGCATACGTCTTGGTTTGCATACGTTTTGGATTACAAACATGTCAAACCCGGAAGTGTGAGTCCCGGTTTGTGAACTTTTTTTGGACTACAATCCTTTTTCTTTTTTTCTTTTTTGAATTATGAAGAAAAAAATTTTGGAGGCCCCATTGGCAAAAGCGTGCCTTGGGTTATAACCTGTTTTGGTTTACAAACGGACCTCAGGAACGGATTATGGTTGTAAACCAAGATACCACTGTACTTAACTTCTCTGTTGGTCTGCCTGCCTCTCTCTCTCTCTCTCTCTCTCTCTCTCTCTCTCTCTCTCTCGTGTTCCTAGGAGTTTTAACTGAGCCACAGCTTCCTGACATAGAGCCACTCTCACTGTAAATATGATGCTGATTTTATATGATGTTGGAGACAATGGCTATTCAAAAGAGAAGACCTTGAGACATCTTAGTCAATTTGACCTTTCTCTCTGTTTGCATTTGATTGCCATGGCCACCATGCCTGTCTTTTGCACAAAAAGCCCAGCTCATGCCCTTTCATGCCATTCGGGGGGGGGGGGATATGTTGATTTCCAGCTCAAGGAACAGAAAGCTTAAACGCAAATGTTCCCACAGGTCATCCCTCTAAAGCCCAATTTATTTAAACAGCTGTACATCAAAGCTGGAAAAAAAAGCATTACCAGGATCTTGTCTTGTTAGCAATGAGGCATCTGAAAGAACACACTCTAAAATGTCATAACATTTCACATTTAATCTGCACGAGGACTTGTAAGCTGGCAAAAGTGCCATGTCTTGCAAGGTCTACACTCTACATAAAGAGAAGAAGGTCATGACATGAATTGGTGGGTTTTTTCCCTCTAAAAAAAAGGGAATGCTAATGCAACAGTGAGCTGGTTCGCAACTAATGCTAAGCCATTACTGGTTTCATGCCAGTTTAACTGTTACTGCTGGTGCTGAGGTGCAAGGCGAGACCCCAGGCAGGTGGGTGGGCAGGCAGGCAGGCCCCTCTCCCTCCCTGCCTCCCACCCTCTCTCCTCTTCTTTTTTCTTCCTTCTTCCTCCTTCGTTGCCACCACCACTACAGCCGCCGCCACTGCTTCCCCTCCTCCTCCCTCACCGAAAATGACCAGTGTCATGGTGAGTACCAGCACCATTTTCCCTAGGGAAAAAAGCACTGCTCTTTGGGATTGTAATTTGCTGAAATGGGAGATGTGATTTATCTCTGGAAAGATCCCTGGCTTTTCCTAATGGTACTACAGATTTCCTGGAAAAGGAATGACTCTTCACCCAGTTTATGTTAAATCTGTAGCTTTTTGAATAGGTAGGCCTGAACTCTGTTAAAGTTTAGCCTTAGACTGAAACGAAAGGTTACCATTTCAATTGTACCCCCTTACTACATATTGGATTATTGGTATCCAAACATGAAGTACTATCTGAAGTCTGTATCAAGATCACTCTCCCCCCCCCCCCCACTCACCTCTCTTTACACACACATACTTAATTTTATGTGGTGATATCAAACATTAGTCATAATCAGTGAACTTAAGTAACTTAAATTTTTTTTTTTTATTTCCACATGTCTACACTGAGTATAACTTTCTTGGATATCACTCATGGTTTCCCAAATCTTCATTAGCCAATATTTTCCTGAAGGATCTAATTTATCTTTCTGGCATTTCTGAAACAGTGCCATGATACTGTTTTGATATATCTTATTTTACATAACTTAGAAGAAATATTGTTGGATCCACTGGCAAGCAAAAGCGTAACATTTCAAAATGGCATTTACAACAGCACAGCAGAAAGGTTTAAGATCAAAATCTGTAGCATGATTATTATCTAAGATATTCTACGTGACCTCAGGGCTAAGCAAATAAATGGTTTCTTAAGCAAAAACTGCTTTGTCCTTTGCTTTTACCCCATATGAATCATGCAGATTAATGGAGGATAATGCTATCAATGGCTGCTAGCCACAATGGCTGTGCTCTACTTCCACTATACAGAGTCAGTGTATATTAGTTGCTGGAAATCACAGGTGGAGGAATGCAGTTGCATTCAGGTGCCACTTGCAGGCTTCCCATAGGCATCTGTCTGGCCAATGCGAGAACAGAAAGATGGATTATGATGGGCCATTGGCCTGATCCAGCACGACTCTTCTTATTTTCTTACCACAATGCAATGATAGCAGAAGACACCTAGGGGTTGTGCATGTGTTGCTGCTGCTTTCAAGAACCTTATTTTTACTTCAGAGAGTTTACACCCAGTAAATTGCACTGGATATAATATTCACTTTTAAGATCAGTCACTCTCCTACATTGATTCGAAGGCTGAACTCCTGACTGTGTTTTTACCTGGTCAGTTTTCACCTTTTCCAATGCTTCAAGAGAAATAATGTTCTCAGGTAAGGTCAACTTCCCAAGCCTTTACAAGCAAATGCAGGGTTTCTACAAAGTCATTTAAGGTGAGCTTCACAAAACCTGACCTGCTGCTACTACTACTACTACTTTATTATTTGTGCTCCGCCCATCTGACTGGGTTGCCCCAGCCACTCTGAGCAGCTTCCAACATATATAAAAACATAATAATGGATTAAACGTTAAAAACTTCCCTATACAGGGCTGCCTTCAGATGACTTCAGATTATATCGTAACTCATCTCCTTGACATCTGATGGGAGGGCATTCCGCAGGGGAGGTGCCACTCCCGAGAAGACCCTCTGCCTGGTTCCCTGTAGCTTCACTTCCACTGTCTATAAAGTTTTAACTCCCCTTGCACACAAATTAAGGAGGCAATGTCTAGATGAGGCTTCCTCAACAGAGCAGAATAGAAAGGAACTGTATCTTAACTAACAATGTTAAGTCATGGCAAAGCCCCTGTGTGGCTTTGCTTTCAGAAAACTGCTAGAAAGACATGTCCCTGGCCCTGTGAGGGGCAACCATATGAATAATCAAATTCATGAATCTATTGCTGGCAAATCAGCTGATGAGGTTTTTATCCATATGGTAAAGGATGCATGGAGGGAAGCCAAGTTACTAGCCAACATGAAAAGACGACAAATTGCATTGAAATGGTGGTACTAAATGTAGGTTGGGGCAAAGGGAGAAGGCTCATTGTGGAGGAGCAAAAAAATGCACAGCAGGAGGAGAACGGGCTTTTATAATGAATGCAACTAAACAGAAAACCCGGATCCTGCAGTGAATGGGAAAACGAACAATGATCTCCACGACTTTCCCCATCTTATTCTACACACAGCACACATGCCAATCTTGAGAGGTGGTAAACTTGTTTTATTGCCCTTCTGAGGTGCTACTGTGTCCAATTAGTTTGGTGCTACACTATTCTCTAATTAGCTGTGAAAAACACATCATAGTTAATTATGCTGTATAGCTCGGAAAAGGCTGGAAATAATTAAGAGCATTTTCTTTATTCCGCTGGTGTAGGGAAAAAAGAACATGGATTTCAAGCAGTGTTCCTGAGAGTTTTACAGACCACAAATCAGCTGGATATGAACCATTCTGAAATCCCAGAGCTCTGACATTCCAGGCCTCAGTGTGTTGTGCATTATGTACAGTAATGTTAATCACTTTTGGCTTTCAGATTTATATGTACTTTACAGAGATTCTGTAGAGTCTCCTTCTCATATGTGTGTGTGTGTGTGTGTGTGTGTGTGTGTGTGTGTGTTTTCCAGTCCTTCTTCCAAAAGAGCACATGGCAACATACAGGGAGCTTTCCCATTTTATCCTTGCAGCAACTCCAAGGGAAAGGATCTCTTGCCCAAGTCTCAGTTGAGGGGGCCATTCAACATCCTGGTCCAACACTCTCTGTACTACTAGGGCTGAACTGAAAGGGCTGTATTAGAACATGGGCGTAGCCAGAGCTTTTTTAGGGGGGAGGGGCAGGACTTTTGTTAGGCGAGGCAGAACCAATGTGATTGGTCAGTTAGTTAAGTATTTCTATTGTTTTACTTGATTGGGGGGGCAGCATCCCCTCCCACCCTTGGCTACCCCCATGTATCAGAAGGAGGGCATTCCCACCCTTACCCTCCCACCCCAGAGGACAGTAATCAGTCGTTTGATTGGCTGAGGTCAATTTCACCAATCCAGAAAGCATTATCCTAATACACATTGGTTTGGTTTGCCCTTAAATGAAATTGTAATGTAGCAAAAACCAATGGGTTACATAGCATCATTGTATTACCATGTTGCTATGTGGCCAGGATCACTCTAGGAAAGTTTTAACTAGGGGGGAAATGGCACAGGAGAGGAAGGGGCAAACAGACGGGGGTAAACATAGCTTCAGGGGAAATGTTTTCATTTCAAAAGCAATTCTTTCAACCTGAAAAATTGAAATGGGCAAAAATTCATTGTAGCTGTAACCAGGCATTTTAAAGAAATAAGCTGTTATAAATCAGCGATGTCATAAATCAGGGAACCAGGCAGAGGGCCTTCTCGGTGGTGGCGCCCACCCTGTAGAACACCCTCCCATCAGATGTTAAGAAAAAAAACAACTATATGACTTTTGGAAGACATCTGAAGGCAGGCCTGTTTAGTGAAGTTTTTAATGTTTAATGTTTTATTCTGTTTTAATATTCTGTTGGGAGCCACCCAGAGTGGCTGGGGAAACCCAGCCAGATGGGTGGGGTATAAATAAATTATTATTATTATTATTATTATTATTATTATTATTATTATTATTATCCCTCCAGATGATGTTGGACTGCCAATATCAAAATCCCTGACCATAGACCATTTTGGCGGGGGTTTATGGGTGATGTGGTCCAACAGCATCTGGAAGTTCATATTTTCCTCATCCCTTCTGTAAACAGGCCATAATCCACAATGGGTTTCATTAAGAACTCAGGTTTGTCCATGAGTCCATTTGGAATGGAAGGAATATACCTCAGTGGCAGAGCATCTGCTTTGCACACAGAAAATCCCAGGTCCATTCCCTCATATCTCCAAGAAGGACTGGGAGAAACCTGAAAAAGAGCTGCTGCTGACCCTTGGAAAGCTGCTGCTGTTTCCAGTCAGCATAGACAATGCTGAGATAGATGGACCAATCTTCTGACTCAGTATAAGGCAGCTTCCTCCTCTGCACATCCATGTGGATTTCTTAACAGGGGAAATCCTTTGAAAACTGCACACACTGAAAATGCTTAAATTGAGTTAGGAGATGGTCCAAGGGGTTCCTTGGACTGCTTTCTTTTTTCTTGCTTTAAAATAATTTCTAGCTGCTTGAAGCAGCTGGGAAGGAGTATCACTTGTCATGGTTGTTCAAAACATCACATGAAAAAGCCCCTGGAAGCAGTGGCACCTCTTGCTGTGCAACTGTAAACATGCCCAGGGAACTGAAGAAATGGGTACCTACCAGATTTCTCCAGATTGCTCATATTTTCTGAATTTGTCTTATCATATTGAAGATCTTCTACTATATTTAAGTATAGAATCGTAGCATTGTAGAGTTGGAAAGGACCCCAAGGTTCATTTAGTCCAATCCCTTGCAAAGGAATATATCCTTTCTACCATTCAATTCCCTCGAGTCTTTTTTATGGATGTGAGGGGAAAGCCAGGTTCACAAAAGCTGCCCACATCAGGACTGATGAGCAGTCATTCTCCCACATTTCTGGGTTGCTTCAACCTGAATGAAGTTTTGTGAGATGTCTTTGAATGGTGATGACTAGACATCACCCTTGACATCACAAACACACCTCTACATACACAGCAGTTTTGGTTTTGAATTCTGGTGCTGGAGGAGACTCTTGAGAGTCCCATGGACTGCAAGAAGATTAAACCTATCCATTCTTAAGGAAATCAGCCCTGAGTGCTCACTGGAAGGACAGATCGTGAAGCTGAGGCTCCAATACTTCAGCCACCTCATGAGAAGAGAAGACTCCCTGGAAAAGACCTTGATGTTGGGAAAGATTGAGGGCACAAGGAGAAGGGGATGACAGAGGACGAGATGGTTGGACAGTGTTCTCGAAGCTACCAGCATAGTTTGACCAAACTGCGGGAGGCAGTGGAAGACAGGAGTGCCTGGCATGCTCTGGTCCATGGGGTCACGAAGAGTCGGACACGACTAAACAACTAAACAACAACCACAAAAGTGTTTTAAAAAATAACTAAGGTGAAGGATGAACACATAAACAAATCAAAGTACATGTCAAGGAGAAAGAAGGCCTCTTCAACTCACTTGCAAAAGAACAACATGGTATTGGGTTGCTGGTGACTTAGAGCATTTCAAATTATCTGTCTTCCTTTGGAGAAATGACAGGCGAGATTTATCAACTAACTTTTTTTCCTATTTAAAACATTCATTTGTTATTTAATCTCATTTTTTTATTTCATGTCAACAGTATTAAACAAAAAACGAAAACTAAACCTGAAACAAATTGTACATCTGCTTGTGATTCAGACTCCCCCCCCCCATGTCATCTAGGGAATCTGTAGCGCTCCCCTCACTGTCTTGAAATCCATTATATTCATTCTGTCAACTTCTCTCTCCTCCCCCCCCTCCACTTCAGTGGCTGAAAAACCAATGGAAAGGGTGGGTGCAAGGTTGCTGAGTTATAAGCACACACAAGATGTGAAACTGCAGAATGTTTGTAGTGGGGTAAGAGAGCTGAAAATGATGCCAATATAGTTCACATCCAACAACCAATGCGCCCCTTTGGTTTTAGATAGTACATGAGTCAACAAGTCTAAAAAGCCCAGGACACAAATTTTCACAGCCCTCTAGTGGCTGTGGTGGCTCATTTACTAGAAGTAGTGTACAGTGGTACCTCGGGCTAAGTACTTAATTCGTTCCGGAGGTCCATTCTTAACCTGAAACTGTTCTTAACCTGAAGCACCACTTTAGCTAATGGGGCCTCCTGCTGCTGCCGTGCCGCCAGAGCACGATTTCTGTTCTCATCCTGAAGCAAAGTTCTTAACCTGAAGCACTATTTCTGGGTTAGCCGAGTCTGTAACCTGAAGCGTATGTAACCTGAAGCATATGTAACCCGAGGTACCACTGTATTTAGTGTTAACTCTGGAAGAGAATACTCAATCCTGACAAAAATAAGCCTCCTATCTATATTTTACTCTAGGAAGCTTACTTTGATCAGAATCGAGTACCCATGAACCTGGAGATGCTTAGTATTGAAGCTAGGAGCCTTTTCACGCAAAGCAAATTCTCTATCATTTAGCTACAGCCTATCCCTCAGACCCACCTCAAATCTGGAAGCAAAGTGCAACACATCTGACCAAAAATCCATGCAAAGTCAGAAGAGAAAATGGCTGAAATGATAAATGTCAATATTTGGTTAGACATTTCTAAAGCAGACACGTTACAATCTCTTTGCTTCAACCAATCCAGAAATGTACTATTTTTCAGCTGTTGCATCAGGAACAGATGCCCAAAGAAAATGCTACATTCAATATTTCTCTGGGCATTTCCTGAGATGTGTCCACATTTCAGGACATGTTGGTAACATGCTAATTTCTCCTCCTTGCAAATTAATATTAAAATGCATTCTGACCTGTATGGGAACAGGAAAATAAAAAGCCTTAAAACATGAATCCGTTCATTCTAGCAAGATTGTTTTCTACAGTTTTTGCAGCCTTGTTTTTTTGCTGCAAAACCAGGTGTCTGGTTTCTCAAGGGATTGTTAAAGAGAGATTCATGGTCTTTCCTTATCTAAAACCTAAAGTAAACTCAGACGGACCCAGACATCATCTGTATTGCAAAAGGCCCCACTTGACTAATCACCGCTGTAGACCATTCCCATAAAATTCTGTGTTTTTCTTGCATGCTGCATAGCAAAAGATAGCATGCATCTAACCTCTGATCCCCCAGCTGTCCGGAGCAAGCTGGACCTACGCTGACCTGCCAATATCATCACTTCCTTTCCAGAGCTGTTACAGAAGGATATCTCTTCCTAAGCAAATAGTGGAAGATCTGACCCCTTCCTGAGTCACCCTGCGGTCTCAGGATGCTTCCAACTCTATTTTTACAGCTTGCCAAGGTCCCTTGAATTAAAGGTGATGAAGGTGACATGTGACACATTAATGCTAGCAGGCATGTCATCTGCTAAATTCAACCCTGTTTATATCATTATCTCAGGCAAGAGGCATCCACATTTCGTGAGATGGTTTTGAAAATGTTTACATGCAGGCCAGTGTGAAGGATCTCCCTTGATCCCAGTGGGGGGAAAAGGACTGGGGCCATTAGCATAATGGAACAGGTGCATTCCCAGCTAGCACAAATGGGTACCGCTCTGTTG
Source organism: Podarcis filfolensis (assembly GCF_964270895.1). Classification (NCBI taxonomy): domain Eukaryota; kingdom Metazoa; phylum Chordata; class Lepidosauria; order Squamata; family Lacertidae; genus Podarcis; species Podarcis filfolensis. The sequence goes on from NC_139604.1 coordinate 110,881,098, forward strand.
CAAACAACAAAACCTGGCTGATTTATCTCACCTGTGGATCTGGCAAGAACTTAATCACAATGGGCTGTGGTAGGTAGTCACTGAGATGCTAATGTTCCATCTGGTCATTATTTTTCCCCAAGCAGTGCAAGATGCAGAGAGCAGAGATTTCATGCATTCGTAAGCTGTAGTAAGCTTCTCTCAGCACCCTGCAAGCCCATTGTGCGGTTCTTTCAAGGAAATTTGCCAGAGGCCCAGTATCCAATCCCTTATGCCATGCAAGCATAGGGAGACCCATGTTATGCAGCCAAGGCATTGGTCCTGATCTCTTCTTTAAATATTGGCAAACAATGTGGCATGATCACACAGAGGAAATTGAATGTAATATACCAGTAGGGCATGCAGCCAAATGATCCGCTGTCTAGTCTGATATTAAATCAATGTATGCAAGTTTTACACAGATCTCTTAAGAACTTCATTTCAACACCTAAGATCTATGTCCCCTGATTCATTAAACTTAGAATGATAGCTGTCTGTCTGCTTATGAAATTGCCTTCGAGTCAAGTCCATTTTGCACTCAAAACTGATGTCTACATGATAAAGCCCTACATACTGGTGCAGAATGCCAGAGCATGGCTGGCGCATGGTGCTCCCTATCAGATACATATCATCCCAGTGCTGAGGAGTCTGCACTGGCTGCCTTTTAGCCACCAAGCCAGTTTTAATGTTCTTATGTACCAATCTCAAATACCCCTGGATCAGGTTACCTGAAAAACAACAACCTGTTTTCTCCTCCACTGTCCAGTAGGGCACTATGATCAGCAAATGGAATACTGTTAGTTTTGACTTGACCTGATGATTATTGGCTCATAGGAATACAGAGATGGGCTTTTCTACTGGTGGCACCAGTGTTATGGAATGAATTCCCTGCTGAAATATGGGAGGCCCCATCAGTACTGGCATTCTGCCAGCTTCTGAAGACACACCTGCTTAGGCAAGCTTTCCCCTGAATTTGAACTTCTGATTTTATGGTTTAATTGCCATGCATTTTAACTGGCTTACTTTATTGTGTATTTTAATTGAGGATGATTTCAAGCTCTGATTGAATTATTGTTGTGTTGAAATACACAGCAATAATTTTGTATGGATTTTATCATGGATTTTGTGGCTGTAAACTGCTTAAAATCTATTTTTGCATAAAAGTGGCATACATTAAAATATTACTAATAATAGGTTTGGTGCTGGCAGCTTGCAGCTAGGGGTCAAATGCAGCTACCTAGGTCTCTCTATCTGGTCATTATTAGACCATGACCTTCAGCTACCCTGTTTTGTACTCTCCTCAGGTACTTTGTCTGGACGGAAGATATCCTTGAACTCTGACCAATACCTCCTGCTTGCCTGAATGGAAGATGCAGATATATAGGTGGGAATAGAAACCTCTGACTTTTGCATGGCTCAAGTGTAGCCTACTGTGCAAAGATCACCAGTGTCAAAGCAATGATTCTTCAACATCAACTTCGTTGGAATGTCATGTTGTGCAGATGCCTGATTACCATCTTCCAAAGCAATTACTCTATTCCGAACTAAAAAATGGTAAGCATAATGCTGGTGGTCAACAAAAGAGGTTCAAAGACTCTCTCAAGGCAAATCTTGAAAAATGTAGTATAAACACTGACAACTGGGAAACACTGGTCTGTGAGTGCTCCAGTTGGAGAACAGCCTTTACCAAAGGTGTCATGGGTTTTGAAGACGCTCGAAATCAGGATGAAAGGGAGAAACACGCAAAGAGGAAGGCACGCTTGGCAAACCCTCATCATGATCAACTCCCACCCAGAAACCTATGTCCCCACAATGGACGGACGTGTGGATCCAGAACTGGCCTCCACAGTCACAGACTCACTGTTAAAACTGTGCTTGTAGAATCCTACTCAGCTACGAGTAATTGCCAAAGAGACAGACAGACAGACAGACAGACAGACAGACAGACAGACAGACTGTGCAAATATCCATTCATCTGCCCACTTTCCTCTGGCACCACCAACTAAAAAGTCATCCAAGGGCAATGAAGCCCTTAGTTTGAAAATGGTCCCCCAGTCCCACCCTACGCTCTGGAGGTACACATTTTAATGGAGTGTCTGTCATAGGAATTTCCACAATTGTTTCAGTTCACTATATTCTTAAGTTTCCACATGTGTTCCTTCCCCATGGAAGACCCAGGTAATACATTCTGTTCTCCACATAAGAAAAGTCTTCCTGGGTCAGGCCAGGGGCCCTTCTAGTCCAGCATCCTGTTCTCCCAGTGGCTAACAGGGTGCCAGCTCCTGGGAACCGAGCTGTTTTGAGATTCCTCAATATCTTTGGGGCCCCCCTACATTGAGAAGTGGAGGAGGCTAAGCACGGATCTGAGCATAGCGCAGCTCCGGTGGCTGGCTCCTCTTCCTGCTGCCGCTGCAGAGGAAGAGGAGGGTGGAAGCAGCTTCCCACTGGTGGAGGCACCAGGAGGAGAAAGTGGAGGAGCCACTGACCATTGAAGCCAGGCAGCCACCACGTTTGGCTCTGCCCCCAACTGCTCCCAATATCCTGACATCACATATGCAGTGTTGCTCCCCACATCACTATCCCAAGCTGCAGCCTCTGGTGGCCAACCAGATGTCTATGGGAAACCCACAAGCAGGATTCGAGCACAGGAGCATTCTCCCCTGCTGCAGTTTTCAGCAACCGGCATTCAAAAGAATTTCTGCCACTAGTTACAGAGGCAGAGCATAGTCATTGTGGCTAGCAGACTTTATGGCCCCATATATATATACACATTTCAATTCAATAAAATAAAGTGAAGTGAAGAAGAAAAAGTAGCCTTGATAGCCATATTTGTATCATCAACACAAAATGGTATCTGGTGCTAGCATGATTCTGCACCAAAAGCTACCTACCCTCTCTTTAGCTGGAAAATGGCAGATGCATCAGCAATCCTGTCCATCTGAATTGTGTCTGAAGGTAATTATAAATGGCCTTTCTGATTTCATTTGAGTTATATAGTGGGATGTGGAAAAGAAATCATTCTTTGCTTTAAAAAGAAACTGAAAACTGGTTCAGGTGACACTTTAATGTCTCATCAGGCCCCATGATGATCTGTCGAAACTTCAATATTTGTTTTGGGGAAAGAAAAAAAAGCAAATTCCAAAGCATGTTCATCATTATTATTCTTTATTGCTGCAAAAGAGGTCTGGAACAAGAGACCGACTGCAGAAGCCCTGGGCTATTGGCATGTCTGTTTAATGTGTGCAGAAAAGCAGCCCCACCCTCCAGACATATCATAGACCCCATTTGAAGGAATGTTTTGTGAACCACATACTGAATATCGAAGAGCTTCTTGTAAGTCAGTGACACAGACCTGGCTTTATTTTTTGTGGGCCCTTAAAGAAAGGTATTTTGGTACACCCTCCCTCCCCGACAGTGAAAACCTCTTTCCTCATCAGATACATACAGTAAAACTCTATGGAAAGGGCTGCAGCTCAGTGATAGAAGACCTGCTTTGCAGGCAGAAGGTATCAGTTCGTTCCCTGGCATCTCCAGGTAGGTCTGTGGAAAAACCCCAGTCTGAAAACCTGCAGAACCACTGCCAAGCTGTGTAGTCAATAACAAGCTAGATGGATCAAGAGTGCGGCTCATTATAAGGCAGCTTCATATATTCCTAGCTGCTATGGAAGTGGACTAGCCTGCCCAAGATTAAACCTTCTGTAAAGGGACCCCTGACCATTAGGTCCAGTCGTGACCAACTCTAGGGTTGCGGCGCTCATCTCGCTTTATTGGCCGAGGAAGCCAGCGTACAGCTTCCGGGTCATGTGGACAGCATGACTAAGCCACTTCTAGTGAACCAGAGCAGCGCACGGAAACGCTGTCTACCTTCCCGCCAGAGTGGTACCTATTTATCTACTTGCACTTTGATTGGCTTTCGAACTGCTTGGTTGGCAGGAGCAGGGACTGAGCAACAGGAGCTCACAATGTCATGAGGATTCGAACTGCCGACTTTCTGATCGGCAAGTCCTAGGCTCTGTGGTTTAACCCACAGCACCACCCATATCTGTATTTATAAGGAGATGGGACAGTGGTTCCTCCTTTCTGCCAATGTCTGGCCAGAAGAAAGGATTGTGTCCCTTCCTGGTGAGACAATGTGCAAAAAAAGGAAAGAACTGGAATGAAGGCTCTTGGACCTCCCTCCCTCATTCTTACATTGTGTGTATTTGTGTGTGTGTGTTGCCAAGGATGTGTGGGTCTGAACTACCCCACTGATAGAAACTACAGGAATTCAGGATGGCTTCATACAATCATTATTGAGCACGAAATCACCATTAGAAGTTCACACAAACCCACACACATCAACAAAGGAACTTGTGACATCTTAATGGTTAACCAACTTATTATGGTACAAGTCTCCATAGATTAATTTCTGCTTCCTCAAATGTATCTATTTGTCCACCCACACAATATTGGCATTGTATAACTATTTATCATATCCTACAGATTTAAGATAAATAAATAGAGGAAGTTGATGTGATCATTTCTCACATGGTTGTGAGATTATGGGGAGCGGGTGGCGCTGTGGTCTAAACCACTGAGCCTCTTGAGCTTGCTTATCGGAAAGTCAGAGGTTCAAATCCACACAATGGGGTGATCTCCCATTGCACTGTCCCAGCTCCTGCCAACCTAGCAGTTCGAAAGCACGCCCGTACAAGTAGATAAATAGGTACCGCTGTGGCGGGAAGATAAACGGCATTTCCATGCACAGAAGCAGTTTAGTCATGCTGGCCACATGACCCGGAAAGCTGTCTGTGGACAAAAGCTGGCTCCCTCGACCTGAAAAGCAAAATGAGCGCTGCACCCCATAGTTGCCTTTGACTGGACTTAACTGTCCGGGGGTCCTTTACCTTTCTTACCTATGGCTGTGTAGTTGTTGCAAAGATGTTTGCTGAGGAAAACCCTTGTCCCATACTGCCTTTGTCAACCAAACTCTGTGAAGTGTCCTCATCAGGGGTGCCAACTTGAATAAACTATTGTGGGGGCCCAGGTAAACCCTGCCCTGCATAATCGATCACATGATGCAGTGCATACACACACACTATTTGAATGGGAATGTCCATCAACTTTGTGGGGGTCCTGCCCCCTCAAATACTTTATTGTGGGGGCCGAAGCCCCCACAGCCCCTAGGAGTGGGCTCCTATGGTCCTTGGTGCCTAAGTGGAGAAAAGCAATATATTAATGAACTTTTGGGTCGCAGCTGAAGGTTGCATCAGTCCATTTTTTGCTCAGTTGTGCCTGGAAAATTTGGCTAGACTCACTTTGCACTTCAGTCCTGTGGGTTGACAAGACTATTGACACTGTTATCCATGTTAATCCCCTTCCTAACATCATAAAGACTGCCAGGAAGGGAGGGTTGTTCCCATGAGAGGGTCACTACTCGTAGCTTATCAAGCATGTTGCCATTCTACAGGTATCTGAAGTGTATATGCTCTAAGGAAGAACAGATGTCCATAACTGGGGGGAGGGAATAGAGAGCAAGATTAAGGGTCACACTGGATACTTGCTGGATATATAGGCTGTATCTATTTTTCTAGTTCTGGTCTAAATATTGAAAGTGGGTTTTTTGGGGGGTGGGGTGGGCAGGTTGTTCTTAGGCATTAAGGTCACAGTCTTGGGGCTACTCTGGGATGTGAATGCATTGAAATTTCTTAACGTACCTATTGGTAAGTACCATGCTCACTTTTTGGTGTGTTTTAAATGATCTGTTAATTGCTGAGTTGTTAGTGTTTTGTTACTGCAATGTTATTATTGTGCAGTCATATGAGAACTTTTATTATGCATCAAGGGCACGCATTAGTATAACAAGCTGTTAATTTTCTCTGCGCATAAACGTATTTGGGGGAAATGTGGGGTAGGAATAAACTGACTATGACTATATTAAAATGGTGTGATATTACTTCTAACCTGCTTGCTAGAAGAAGAAGAAGAAGAAATCCCCTGATCTATATAATTTGATTTTCTTCACAGGAAAGGAGCTTGATTTGTAGTTCTGGAAAAACCTGTAAATCTGAAAGATGGGAACAGGAAGTGAGGCTAACTGGAACAACACGGTGGAATGTGCCATACTTTCTGTTTAACTAAACTTATTTTACATTACTTAACAGACAATATATGGCACCCAGTTGGTCGCATGGCTGAACATTTGTTTGAAAGGCTATACAGAAAAAACCACATAAAGGGGTAGCTTAGTTTCCTCATTTTAGGCTGCTGCTAGGGTCTGGGGAATGGGGACTCTTTTAATATTTGAACTATATTCAGCTATGTATTCTCGTTAATAATCAATGGGCCTTCTTGTTTCAATTTCAGAGGTGGCCAACGCATCAAGCACAGTCCATTTAACTTGTTTTTACCTACCTAGTTTCCCTTATAATTTGTTCATTTTATGCAGTTAGATTTATCACTTTGCCCAGCCCCTAAGGGCTCACTATGTGCTACAGCTTCGATAAAAACAAATTTCACTGCAATAAAATATGGTAGATTAAAAGATAAAAATATATGAAAATGTGCATTTAAATGCTGCTAAAAGTGACTGTTGCACTGGTCCCCATTTAACAAACACAGTTGCTGCGTCTTGACGTTTCCTTAAGGGGAGATCCTGGGGAGACTTTATACATACTTCAGGCTATTCTAATGACTGTGTTGGTTGGAACAATAAATACTGTTCATTAGAAATACCAGTGAGCTGCTGAGCTCAAGCTTGGCTAGGAACATAAGAGCCTCATCCAGCTTAGTTGAAAGAAGTGAGGTTTATAAACCCCAAAATTATTCTCACATTCAGGTCAAAATCTGAAGTCGGAGCACTAGAGTCCAGAGCACTGTCTAGCCTTGTTGTGTTGGATGAGTTTCCATTAGTAAAGCTCGAGGAAATGGCCTAGGTTTTGGCCCAGTATGGGCAATCATTTGAGCTCTTGTCTCTTCTCCATTATGGTTGAACAAGGAAGGGATAGCCAGAGAGGTTATTAATGCTTTCAAGTAAGAGGGAGTGGTCCCCACCGGCCTGGATTCTGGGAATCCCTCCAGGATTCAGAAAACCAACAGGATCTGTTGAGTTGCTAATGTTCCCTTCTTGAGTGCACAGTTGTGGGCCAGATCCAGGCTCTCTTGGGTGAAACCAATTTTCTAGATTCATTTCGCTTGGGATTTAGACTGGTTTTGGAATGGAAGCTGCTATACAATGACCTCTGCTGGAAGAGAGACAGTCAGAGTGTCCCTCCTTGATCTCTCAGTGGCTTTTGATACCTTCAACCATGGTATTTCTTCTTCAGAGTCTGTCTGAATTGGGAGTGGGTGGAACTGATTCATGGTGGTTCCCATTCTACTTGGATGACAATATTTAGAGGCTGGTGCTTGGGGAGTTCTGTTCAGCCCATGCAGCCTTAAGTGTGGAGTTCTACTTTTACACACCCACACCCAATTGCTTAACAGTACATTTCCGAGCACAATTCAAAGTGTTGGTGCTGACCTTTAAAGCCCTAAACGGCCTCGGTCCAGTATACCTGAAGGAGCGTCTCCACCCCCATTATTCTGCCTGGACGCTGAGGTCCAGCGCCGAGGGCCTTCTGGCGGTTCCCTCATTGCGAGAAGCAAAGCTACAGGGAACCAGGCAGAGGGCCTTCTCGGTAGTGGCGCCCGCCCTGTGGAACACCCTTCCCGCAGATGTCAAAGCGATAAACAACTACCTGACATTCAGAAGACATCTTAAGGCAGCCCTGTTCAGGGAAGTTTTTAACGTGTGATATTTTACTGTATTTTTGGTTTCTATGGAAGCTACCCAGAGTGGCTGGGGAGGCCCAGCCAGATGGGCGGGGTATAAATTATTATTATTATTATTATTATTATTATTATTATTATAACATCTACATGAAACCTTGGTACTGGTCATCCAAAGTTCTGGAGTGTGTTGTCAGCAATATATTGGTGATACACAGCTCTGTTCCTCCTTTACATCTGCAGGTGCAGCAGTGGATGAGAACCAATAAACTGAAGCTTAATCCAATTAAGACTGTGGCGCTGTTAGTAAGTAGTTCCCTAGACCAAATGGGCAAGAGAGGACCTGAAGGAAGCCATATCAGTCACCTGAACTGATGGTTATTTCTTCAATGTACAATCATGAGGAAAAAAATGTTTGTTTATAATCTCCCAATTCATCACTTGGTCTTTCTACCACTGAGTTTCAAGTCATGTCTGATAAATGTGTACCACTAACACAGATGGCAATTTGAAGGGTGTCACCCATCCAATGTTTTTATTTCTTTATTCTACTGTTTGTGTGAGAAAACTAAAAATCAATAATAAAAATAATTCTCTGCACAGAACTGGAATAACAGAAACTGTGCCGAAAGCTGACAATGTATTTTATTGTGAACAAAGCAGTAATTTCTCCTGATCATTTCAACTGTGAGCTTTATGGTTGCATGTTCAGTGCAGCTGTTTTTGTTTTACCATAACACATACAGTAGTAGACTTGATTGACACCTCTCATTCATGCATCTCATTGCAAGTTGCTTTGGAGGTTTGTTTGTTTTCCAATGCATCAGATATTTTAATGACTATATTGGAAGAACATCTATGACAGGCTTCCTCAACCTCGGCCCTCCAAATGTTTTGAGACTACAATTCCCATCATCCCTGACCACTGGTCTTGGTAGCTAGGGATCATGGAAGTTGCAGGCCAAAATCATCTGGTGGGCCAAGGTTGAGGAAGCCTGATCTGTGGAATACTTTGGAAAAATGAAAGTGATTGACAACTATTCAAAACTGAAATATAGTGTCCAAATCAAGGGGAGTAATAGTACCACTCTATTCTGCCTTGGTCAGACCACACCTGGAATACTGTGTCCAGTTCTGGGTGTCACTCATATGATTCTATGAGTCACACAGGCCAAATTATTTAGGCAATTCTACAAAGCAGCTGTTGATTCAAATCTTATACAATCTAAATGAAGACTCTTTCTCTGCAGACATCAGAGAGAGAGAGAGAGAGAGAAGATCTGACTCATCCGATGTCAATAATTTTTGACAGTGCACACTCATTTTAATGGCATCATAAATACCAAGCAATAACTGTGTTTAATGCAAAGATTAAGAGGAGATAAACTATTCATGATTCAGAGTAGCTGACTGATGTATCCATGCACCATTTATATCTGATTTTACTCTACATTAAATACCTCTGCATTCTATTTTTAATTCCCGTTGGCTGTCAGAGCTGCTCTCCCAAATGTCAGACTTTCCATATTTGCATGTTGAGATTTATATAACAGAAAATGCAGGCATGCGGATGTCTTAGACAAATATGTGGTGTTAAGATGAAAAGCGACACGGGCAAGTGAAAGTTTACATTCTTCTCATAACATTATAAACCCAAAACAAGATTATTTGGTTGAGGCAGTGGTGTGTAATGTACCATCCTTGTCAGGGATATAACCTTGTGCCTTATGAAGTACCATTTGCCCTACATTCAGATCTTCAGAGCATAAGCAGAGCCAATGACCCTCCTGGTCCAGCTTCCTGCTCTCACTGTGGCCAACCAGATGCCTTTGGAAGTCCTCAGGAAGGAGCTAAGTGCAGCATCACTCTCCTGATTTGTGATCAACTGGCATTCAAATGCATGCTGCCTCTGACAGTGGAGGTAGAACACAGCCATTGTGTCTAGCAGTCATTGACAGCCTCTGTGAATTTCTCTAGTCCTCTTTTAAAGGCATCCAAGTTGGGGGTTATCATTATTTTTTGAGCATCAAATGTGCTTTTGCTGTTATTTTAATCAGCTTTGAACAGTGGATTTATTCCTGATCCCTGTGCACAAAGCCATGTGACAAACGAGTGTGATAGAGAAGGTGAATAGAAGAGGGCATGGAGAAGGGAGCAGCTTGGTTCCACCACTACTTCTTCTTCTTCTTCTTCTTCTTCTTCTTCTTCTTCTTCTTCTTCTTCTTCTTGTCATAATAAACTAATCCAATTACCATAAGATCCTATGGTAAGTTACAGCAAATGAAAAATAAAATATTAAAATGTGTTTAAAACAAATTATATTCAAGAAAATAGGCGAGAGAGGGGTGGGGAGAGAGAGACTAGGTAACTGTTGCTAAGGAGAATGTGAAGGGTGGAGGGGTGGCCCATTACACCACCTTCTAGAGTAAACAAGCACGCACACCCCAAGAGGCACACACCATCGATGACAGTGCCAAAGAGGATACACAGTCACATAAAATGTACTTACAGTAGATTAAACATATTGATGCAAATTTAGAAAGTATCACTCTAATTTATCTAGAAAGACAATACATCTTGCCATAAGGAGGAATGCTGTGACCAGATTATCACCAGATTATGCTAAATTCAGCTGCTAATGGTTGACCTTCCTACTTTCCCATTTTAGGGTTGTTTATCTTTAAACTGGATTAGGACAAGACCTTCAAATAGTGGACTGTCCTTGGCAGAGTAGGGCACATGGCCAGCCTAGCTCCCTCTTACTCTCAGTCTACTAACTGCTGGAGGGAGTCCCAGTTCTTGGCCCCTTCTTTTTCTCTCAAGTCTGGTTCAAGCAGACTCATCCCATGGTAGTCCCATGACAGGTCCGGAAGAGGAGAAGGCTGTATGTGTTGGGTGGAAATGAGTGCCTGGATGGCCTAATGGGTGGAGCAGAAGTCTTGAGTAGGTTTGTCATGGCCCAATGTATTGCTGCATCCAAGGACTGAAAGAGTCTCCATTCCTTGTGCTTTGTATAGCAAGAGCAGGATATTGTTGTTGTTTAGTCGTTTAGTCGTGTCCGACTCTTCGTGACCCCATGGACCAGAGCACGCCAGGCACTTCTGTCTTCTACTGCCTCCCGCAGTTTGGTCATACTCATGCTGGTAGCTTCGAGAACACTATCCAACCATCTCGTCCTCTGTCCTCCCCTTCTCCTTGTGCCCTCCATCTTTCCCAACATCAGGGTCTTTTCCAGGGAGTCTTCTCTTCTCATGAGGTGGCCAAAGTATTGGAGCCTCAGCTTCAGTGAGCACTCAGGGCTGATTTCCTTAAGAATGGATAGGTTTGATCAGGATAATGTCCTGTTATTTTAACTTCCATTTGGGGTTGACATTGGGCTGGCATTCCTCTCCAGCAGAGAATCATGATTAGGACGGCCTTTAGCCCTTTGATTCAGAGTCTCAAAGTGTTAGTTATGCCTCCAAGGAGAAGATGGATGCTCTAGCACTAGATTCCTCACCTGGCTGGAACCTTTGCAGATGTTAAGGAATGAACTGCCAAATCCTCTGAAGGTCAAGAGTATCTATGACCCCTGTCCCTGCAGCTTCAAACTCTTCTGCCTAGAGGGAGTCAACAGCTGTGTCAAAGAAGACTGGGCCTTTAACTGGTATGTTGCAGGACTCAGAAGGTGGACCTCTCTTGGTCCTCCAGGCTAGACTGTAATGTCCTGCAAGTTGCAGCAAGACAGCATTATGGCAGCTTGTGCTTTCTGCTTCCAACTGGAGAACTGTTGTCTGTGGGGCTGTCCAGGGTCCTGACCTCACACCAGAACAAAGATGGCTTAAGGAGACCTGAGTCTTCCTTCCACCATCTTGTTTGAGCCATCACCTCTTCTGGAGTATGGAAATTGCAATGAACCAGGACACACTTGCATAACAAATGAGAAGGGGGACACTTTCATAAAATTCAGGCTCCATGCTGAGATCATTTACCTTGGTGAGCCCCAGGATATTGGTTGCAAAGTGAAGAAATCATTCCATTTGCAGAACGGTGTTTGATCTAGTAAAAGGCTCTGCAGATGGAAGATAAGGTAATTTCCTTATCTCTCCCCCCACGCATTTTCCATGTTGTTCTGGAGTGTCCCCAAAACTTCTGGAACAGATTTTTAAGAGGCATAAGAGGGCAGCAGAAGAGTTGGGAATTGATCAACATCTCCCTCCCGCAACAGATCAAAAGCCCTTCAGTTCATGGAATGGCCTTGGGCTTTCAAAGACGTGCATTTATGCACTAAATATGCTCTTACAGGGAATATACTTTATGTTAGCAAAATTCTGTATGATGAATTTAGGAAAACAGTCACCCTGTGCTCTTCATACTTGAGAGCATACAATTTCCCAAGTGCTGTGAGTCCCTGAGCACAGCTGGCACATGAGCTCCTAGGGAAAGAGGGCCCGGATCATCTGCTGTACTTTGTCCAGATTCTTTAATGCCACATTGCTTTGTATAGCACTGTATCCTAGGTGCACTTGGCTAGTCATTCAGAAAAAAGGAGAACGTTAATCCATGTGGATTGGACATCAGCACTTTTTCCTATTGAGATCAGATTGTTTTGGAAAGTTTAGTTGGCGATTTGAGGTGGGAGGCAAGCAGTTAGTAGTATCATGCCAGACCTCTTGGTAAAATTATCTCTTAAATTTTCTGCTGCTACTCTCCCCTCACCTCTATGATGCCTCCGGGTAAAGACTCATTCACCAGTCCTATCCACAACCAGTTTAAAACAGCTAGTGGTCTCAATGATTGGGATTCTTCTGGAGCTCTTGAAAGAAGCAACAAAGGTCTTTTGTAATCACCAGTCAACTCTTTGAGGCTTAGTAAGCTGCTAGATCCAGTGCAGTTCTACCTTTCTTCCTACTCCATAGAGGGGAGAAGGAGCAAAGGGAACACAGTGAGAAATAAATGTCATTTTGCAGTCTTGTCTGGGATATACAATCAGAAAGCCCATTTCCTAAATAGTTCACCAAGTACAGGCGTTGTTGGATTACAGCTTCCATTATTCCTGGCCACTGGCCATGCTGGCTGGGTCTGATGGGAGATGGATTCCTACAACCTTCTCCTACTGGTCCACTTCTAGGGCATACATTCTGCCAGTACTGCCCCTAAAGGGTGTTGTTTCATGGCCCCAGTCAAACTCAGAGGCAGGGAGGTCTGCCACACACCCAGGTAAACTGATAGGCCCACAGTACTAATATATGCCTCCTACTGCTCTAGGTGTCAACCTGATATCTTGGCTGGGATGATTGATCAGCCAGAAGTCAAGCTACCTAAGAGCTAGATCCTTGCTATATGCTGTGGGCTGTAACCCATAAATTGTGATGCTGTAACCCTAGCCTACATGTACCCACCCCCACTTCATGCTGCTGACACAATGTTATGAAGTGGGTTAGGCAACATGGTGCCCTCCAGATGTTGCTGAGCTCCATGATCCGCAGACAGCATGGTCAATGGTCGAGGAACATGGGAGCTGTTCTGCAGTCTAACATCTGGAAGGTACCATGTTGGCTACCTCTGCTATGCATTCCTGAGCAATTAGAAAAATGGGACAGACTGCAAAAAAAGTAAAAAGGTGCACATTTTCACAAATCTCTCTATTAGTTATCTGTTTGTCACACCAAAGTGTTTCCATTTTAATATATTTTATTACTTTCCAATAGCAGGAATAGAGGCATGAACATAAACATTATCAACATTATCCAAACAACTGGTTTTCCCCCTCCCATGTCAAATTTTACCAGAAACCTTATACGCATAGTTGGTGGGTGCATCAGGGTGTTCATTTGAGTATTTTATAAAAGAGTGTCATGTTTCAACAAAATCACCCAGATCATGTACTCTCTAAGTTTCTCAGCACTTGTCCATACATTCTGTTTCTCTTGTGTGATGCATAGATGACCAAATTATTTCCTGTTTTTTTCTATAAGTAAACATGCTGCTAGCTGGGGGGAAAAGTGGTAAGTTGCTTGTGTAATAATTTAAGATGGGTTTCTTAAAAATTGTTAATAGACATATGCATGGGTTGCATTGAACATCCTGGTTCATACCAAAGCATTTCTAAACAGCAACCATCATTTTCTGATTTGGGAGCTATGTAGAAAGCTCCCTGTCTAAATGACGGTCAACAATTACACAATGGGCTTTGTATGCTGTTAAGCAAGTTGTTGATGGGGTTAATGGTATAAGGCTTCCAGATTATGAATAGATCTTTGAAGCAAGTAAACAGCGGCTCCCAAACAATAGAATCCACTTTACTGCCAGGTGACTTACTCCTAAGGTCAATTATTCTCATTAAATAGCTGTGTAAATTTGATGAACTCCATAAAAAAGAAAAGTTCCTTTCACACACCAAAATGATGAAAAAACAAACGTGTTTCAATGCCCATTTAGCTGAAATAATCACAGAGGCTTTGGACTACAATTTCCACCAACCCCAACCACCATGCTGTGTTGATGGAAACCATAATCCAAAATATCATGAGGGCATCAGGTTGGTGAGGCAGCTGTAATGTTTCCTTTTGCAACCCCTAGATGATGTGTCAGATAAAATACTGAGGAATCAAATCCACCACACTGAATGCAGCACAAATTACAGCCCTTAATTCTAATTGGTCAAACAGCACTGAAATGTTCAAAGCTGCTGTGCAAGGTTACCTTGGATAACTTTGTTAAGACGTGGAGTAAACTACCAGCATCTTAGTTTCTAATTCCTACCTGTAGCCTATTACTATGGGATAGGAGTGTCTTGTGGCCTTGAGTTTGTTTATTTACTTAGCTCTCTTGCGAGATAGAAAGGTGCTATTACCAACATTAAACAGATGGGAAAACGAGGCACACAAAGACTCAAGTACTTGCCCAAGGTCACACAACAGCAAAGCAGTCCATGTGGATTTTATTTATTTATTTCTGCAGCTTAGTCTTCTGATAACTAGAGAATGCTCAGTGCTCATGGTGTCATCTGACAATAAAGACTGCATGCCACAGTGACAGAGATGAGCCGTACTTCAGTCAGAGAGAAAGCCACCTGACTCCACCCCAAATTGTACTATTTGTTTTTATTAATTATTATTTCTAAAATAATTTTATTTATTAAAATTGGGACACGGGTGGCACTTTGGTCTAAACCACTGAGCCTCTTGCTGATCAGAAGATCGGTGGTTTGAATCCCTGTGACAGAGTGAGCTCTCATTGTTCTGTCCCAGCTCCTGCCAACCTAGCAGTTTGAAAGCATGCCAGTACAAGTAGATAAATAGGTACTGTTGTGGCAGGAAAGTAAATGGTGTTTCTGTGCGCTCTGGTTTCCGTCACGGTGTCCCGTTGCGACAGAAGCGGTTTAATCATGCTGGCCACATGACCCAGAAAGCTGTCTGTGGACAAGCACCAGCTCCCTTGGCCTGAAAGCAAGATGAGTGCCACAACCCCATAGTCGCCTTTGACTGGACTTAACCGTCCAGTGGTCCATTACCTTTAAAAGTAAAGGTAAAGGGGCCCCTGACCATTAGGTCCAGTCGTAACCGACTCTGGGGTTGCGATGCTCATCTCGCTTTATTGGCCAAGGGAGCTGGCATACAGCTTCCGGGTCATGTGGCCAGCATGACTAAGCCGCTTCTGGCAAACTAGAGCAGTGCACGGAAATGCCGTTTACCTTCCCGCCGGAGCAGTACTTATTTATCCACTTGCACTTTGTCCTGCTTTTGAACTGCTAAGTTGGCAGGAGCAGGGAAGCTCACCCCGTCTCAGGGATTTGAACTGCTGACCTTCTGATTGGCAAGCCCTAGGCTCTGTAGTTTAACCCACAGCGCCACCCACGTCCCTTCCTTTACCTTTACCTGCAATTAATTTGATTCATTTATATCCCACCTTTCCTCCAGAGAGTTCGAGGTGGATTATATAGTTCTTCCCCCATTCCTTCCTTTTCTCCTTACAGCAACCCTGTGACGTAAATTAGGCTGAGAGATTGTGACAGGTCCAAGGTCACTAAATGAGCTTCTTGGTCAAGTTGGGGCTAGAACTCTGTTCCCTTATGTCCTAGTCTGGCACTGCACAAAAGCGCATTGTAATAGACTCTGGGAACCTAACTAGAGATATGTAACATTGTCATTATGCTGACTGTGGTCCCATTCTCAGCCTAGTTTAAAGTATTGGTTTTAACTTTTTAAGGTTTGGGCCCAAGTTACCTGAAGGACTACCTGAATCCATCCTACTTGCTCATTAAGACCCTGCTCATCTGCCTGCCACCTAGGTAAGTGCAACTGGCAGGCCTTTTCTGCGATGGTCGCACAAAGGGAGAGGGGCTTTTCTGTGGTGGTCCCACAGCTCTGGAACTCATTGCTAGATAATCTCTGGGAGTTCAGCACAGTCTAATAATAATAATAATAATAATAATAATAATAATAATAATAATTTATTATTTATACCCAGCCCATCTGGCTGGGCTTCCCCAGCCACTCTGGGCGGCTTACAAAGAAAAAATATTAAAACACATCAAACATTAAAAGCTTCCCCAAACAGGGCTGCCTTCAGATGTCTTCTAAAAGTCTGGTAGTTGTTCTCTAGTCTAGTCCTTAAGAAAGGCTTTAAAGGTTCATTTGCTTCAGGTGGCCTACATTTATTTATTTATCTTTAAAATGGGGTACTGCTCTCTGTAATGGATAGATTGGGATATTGTGTTTTTATATTGGGAGCTGTGTGGATGCGTTATGATTATATCTCATTTAGCATTGGGTTTTCATAGAAACTTGTTTTGTATTTACAGGCATCCCGTCCCCCCCACACTTAGGCAGCGGTTAAGTTCCGGGGCCTCACACGCATAAGAGAAACTTCTAAAAGCCTCTCGATGCCCATTTTTTTCTGCTCTCCAGGATTATTTGGGGGAAGTCATGAGCTTGGTGCATGCACAGCTGATAATGAGAATGAAGATACCTCTTAAGAAAGCCTATCAGTCAGTGTATCTGCTTCCCTTTTTCTGGTGTCTTTCCCAGTGAAGAACTTAATCAACAGTGGAAGGAAGCACGTCTCTCTCGATCTCCCTGGACTCAGACCAGGTTACGAGGCTGCTGGGGAATGCAGAATAGGTGGAGCTGAGTTTCCTCGGAGTGGAGCATCCTCTCACAGCCTATCATGAGGCAAGCCAACCTGGATTGTGACATGGGATGAGTACTTAGCCTGCTCCCACCCATCACCACAAACACAATTCCCCCAGAAGATATAGGCTGCTCTCAGCAAAGCCAAGCTGTGACAGCTTGACCCTGCTGCCCCAGGACGCTCATCTCAGGATTTCCTATAGTCCATATGAGTTGCCTGTGTCCCCTTCTCCTTTGACTTCTTGGAACACACCATCTGATGGTGAGTGAAAACTATATTAATTTATCTTTAATTAAATAAACTAATGAACAGAAGGCAAATGGGCTCATCATTGTTTATGGCTTCCTAGCCCTTCTGTGTCTTCCTCATGTTATTTGAAGATGACCCTGTTTTAAGAGATCAGACCACAAACACTCTGAAGTCCTGAAGAATTGAGTGACTGGGTCAAGTGAACATGCACAGGAAATGTATTTCAGCAATCTTTGTCATAAATATCTACTTGCTCTTGAGCTGTAGAGAGAAGTTGTTTAATTTTAGAAAAATCATCTCAGATGAGGAAGACAAACTTCCTTGTTGCTATTTCTGTTTTGACTCTGTCAGGTTCTCTTTTGTCTCTCTTGTTAGCCTCTTAAAACAATTTCTCATTTGATTTATTTAAATCCCATTTATTTTCTAATATGGGCAAGATGTGTCCACTAGCAAAAAAAAACCATGTATGATGCTGACATAGCAATGTGTGTCAAGAGTGGCAGGACTAATGCAATTGAACAGATGAGGAGACAAAATTTGTACTTCAGTGATTTTTACGACACGAAACACCAACATTTGTGCTTTGTTTTACTTTTCTGGTCTGTCTGCTTGGCATAATAACTGGGATAAGAAAAACAACGTCATTGCAAATATATTGCCCTGTTCTCGGACAACAAGGATATATTCTCTTTACTTTATGTGTTACTTTTACTGGACTGGTTACATTCCTGAAACTCAAGTTGTCCACTGTAAGTTATTTCACATATTACGCAAAGGTAAACACAAGTTTGCCAGCGAGTACACTCTCAACAGGGAGCTATAGATAAGCGTGACTCCATGGTGAATGTAACTGTGCAATATATGTGTTTTAAAATACTTGCCAAAGTTAAGCATGCAAAATCCCATTGATTTCAGTGGAGGTGCTAAGCACATGCTTAGATCTCTGTCACTGAAATCAATAGGATTGAAAAATATTTAACCTCACCTCAGTTGTGCCTTTGGTTGACACATTCTCACTTTGCAATTCTAACTGTCAGCCCGAAAGTACGGTATAATGTATGAAATAGCTCCAGAGGTGGTTGATATAAGAACAAGCATTGTGGCTCAGAAGATGGGTAAAATCTTTTTGGCTATGTTGGGAAATGATATGAAGGAGTTTATTGTATGTAGGCTGCACCGCATCCATTGCACTAGGGGTGAGACACAGAAGAGATTTTCAGAACAGTGATGAGTCATAATGAAATTTAAAAGGGAAGTGGGAGGTTGGGTGAGGGAGGGTTTGGTGGGTGGGAGAGTTTGGTAAGTAGGTGGATAGATGAACCAGGAATTATTCTGTGCTTCAGATTTAAATACTCATCTCTGCTTTAAGAAATGCATTATGAAGCCCCAACCTGGGCTTGAGTCCAGCAGAATTTCCTGGCATCTCTGAAAATGATCAACTCTTTGAGATTTGACAAGCTTTATCATACATTCTGTAGCTTCCAAAGTGATTGAACATCGCTAATCATTACAATGCTGCCTGTCTGAGCAATTTGTAGTGTGGGGACCAAATAGAAGGAGAAAAGACAAGCCAGTTATCACACAGTGATGTCATTTTACAATCTGGTGTCTCAGAAGAGCCTAGGAGAGTGGGGATTTTTTGAGGTTTCAACAGGCTGAGACATTTATTACAGGATCTTTAGATAACATATCATGATGGGGTGTTCCAATAGAGGAAGCTCAAGAGATCATGAGTTTTTATTGGTGGAGTTACCAAATAATCGTTCCATGGTAGGGTTTATCAGTTTGCTTTTTTTATTGAGTGGGTGATAACTTCTGATTATGGAACTCCTAGATTTCCTACATTTGACAAAGGGCAGAAACAAGTGCCCTTGGGCCTTGGCCATTAGAGGTGGCGTGTACAAGGGTCCGAAGAACATGTCTCAGTCTTTGCTGAGTTTTGTGGGAGTGGAATGACAAAGGTACAATTCATTCCACCATGAGGGCAGCTCTTAAGTAGAAGGAAACTGCCTCCCCTTGGATGCACATGGATTGGTTTCATAGACCACAATTTTCTTTATGGGTCTGTGTTCATGGTTTGAAAGGTGTCTTTGAGTTGAACTATTCTACCACCACCACCATCGGGCTCAATGGCGTTGTTCAAAATGAAAAACTAACACATGCCTCCCATACTTTGAATTATTTTGTATAAGTTTGTGTTGAACTTCATTAATGGTTTACCCTCTTTCTTTCTTTCTTTCTTTCTGCATATTGTTACATTGATGGAAATGTTATTTAAATGTTATCTTCTAATGTTTTCTTATTGTCATGTCATGAGCCACTGTAAGCTCATCTGCATTGTTGGAGAAGTTATATACAAATATTAAATCACATCAGCGCCAACTATAGCCATTCACACATCCTCAGAGCCTGTCCTGCTAAGTTACTTGTACTCCACACAAGGGACGTGGGTGGCACTGTGGTCTAAACCACTGACCCTCTTGGGCTTGCCAATCAAGTGGTCGGCAGTTCGAATCCCCACGACAGGGTGAGTTCCCACTGCTCTGTCCCAGATTCTGCCAACCTAGCAGTTCAAAAGCACCCCAGTGCAAATAGATAAAAAGGTACCACTGCCATGGGAAGGTAAACGGCATTTCCGTGCACTCTGGTTTCCGTCACGGTGTCCCGTTGTGCCAGAAGCGGTTTAGTCATGCTGACCACATGGCCCGGAAAGCTGTCTGTGGCCAAACGCCAGCTCCCTCAGCCTAAAAAGCAAGATGAGTGCCACAACCTCATAGTCGCCTTTGACTGGACTTAACCGTCCTTCGGACAATGTGTAGGAGAGGAATGGACAGGTCTGCTCTGATTCTCACACCCCACAGAGGGAGATGGAGTTAAGGAACCAAATTGAGTAATGTGCCTCTTCCATCCTAGAGGCAGAGCTACATTCTGGGGTATCTCGCAGGTTGTACACTAGCAGAACAATCCAAATGTTCAATGCTACCCGCTGGTCCTCTCCTGCATCCCATCCCATGTCCCCCAAGTGTGCCTGTAAGGGTGGCAGGACCAAGAGAAAGGCCTCTCCTGAAGATCTCAAAACCCCAACCCAACTACTGTCTTTCAGATAGCTTGACCTAAGCTGTGTAGGGCTTTATAGGTCATAACCAGCACCTAACAATGCCACCAGAGTTCATCCTTTTAAGCAGGTATTCCTAATTCCTGGATGTGTAATTGTGCCTATTCCTGGATCTTGATTATAGCCCTATTGAATGGCTACACTGCACAGCTGTATAGCCAGAGCCATTCCAGCTTGGCTTTAAAAATCACAGAACCGCAAAGCACTTAAATATAAGAACTTTATGGCACCACAGTCATATGTTGGGTGGGTTGCCCATTTCAATACGTGCTTTCATTTGGCTGGTTTGCAGGGAAATGAGATGGCAACAGCATTTAAATCCCTCCATTTGTTCCTCTTTGGGTAGGTGGCAGGGTACTAGGCAGCAGCTGAGGTGTGTGGGTGTTTGAAATAGTAGTTGACAATTTATTGGTAGCCAACAGGGTTTTTCAAAAGTTGCAGTGGGGGGAGCAATCACATACCATAGTACGGAATTAAATATATGTTAGTATTATCTAAAACTCAGCCAGTGTTAAATAGCCTTGCCTACTTTTCTTATCGAAAAGCTGGGTGGCCTTGATCATGGGCTTCAGGCACCTACAGAAGAGAAAGGTGTTTGCATTCAGAAGCACCTTAGATTATAGCAGGTAAAGGCATATGAGATTCGGAGGTTAGAATATTAAACTAAGCATAATTCGGGCTCCAACATAATGTAGGTCTTCTGAAAGTTGCCATTATTTACCTTAGACATCTCCTCGAGTGTTATTGGTTGCACTTCCTCTGCCCGTTAGTCTTACAGTGCTGGATCCAGGCTGAATGTCACATCCTGTCTGAATGTTTCAGTATTTGTGGCTGGAGAGTTTAATGCTTATCAGGGAACCTTAATTGGGATACTTTGGCAATTCTGTGATATATGAAGAGGAAGCTTTGAAGTTAGGGCTTTATAGGGCCTGGTAAGCTAAGTGGCTTTGGGATCAGCTGGCTGGCTGGATAAGCAGCAGGGGTGCCAATTTGAATAAAATATTGGGGTTGCCCAGGTAAGTCCCACCCTGCATAATCGATTGCATGGTGTGGTGTGCACATACCACTTGAATGGCAATGACCATCAGTTTGGGGGGCCCTGGCTTCCTCAGATATTTTATTGGGAGAGTCAAAGGGACTTTGGCCCCTGATAATTGGCTCCTATGATAGGCAGGTAGGTATTGCAGCCTAAGTGACACCCTTGCCACCCAGAGATCAGTCTACCAATAGAAATAGAACACTGGTGGAGATGGAGATAAAGTATCAAACTTCTACTGAGGACCTTAGCTTGAGACAGGCGTGCCCTTGGCACTTTATGTATATAAGGTTCTTGTTGTTTATGTTAGGTGGCAGGGTCCCATGAGAGGCCAGTGACTATCCACAAAGTTTGGATTTGAAGAAAGGAGCTAAATTTCAAAGTCAGGAGGGCTCTAACTTCCCCATCAAGCTTGAGCTGTAGTCTGTCTTACATTTCAAAACTAAGCACCGACTCAGTAGAACACCATTACTGTTGCATAAAACCCCTTAGTTCCCCAATCCCATTCTTGTGGCTTAACCAAACTTCCTCCTGTGTTTTGGCAGGCTGTGCAAGCAGATTGGTTGTGCAGATAAACATTCTCGTTCCTTGTGTAAACAAGGGCATTTTCATAAATTTGCAGAATGAAAATGTTAATAAGCGCCATCAACATTTCTTGCCTGGAACGGCTTGAAGGTTACGAGCAATGTCGATACAAGGCCAGAAAACCAGCGGTAGAGAGGCACGAAAGCAGTTAGCAATCAGTAATGGATGATCGAGGAGGGGTAAATAATTAAAGCAAATTCCGACAAATGCAGAAAGATGTACAGAGAGCATTCAAAATGCTAACAGATGACAGACAGCTGAATGCCGACAAATGAATTGTAATTATGACTTTGACAAGCTTTTATGGCATAAGACTACTCTTTGTTCCTGATAAAATATGATAAGTAAAGAAATTGGGTCCCCCCCCCGAAAAGTCAGGAGGCAAGCCATTCTGTACCATTAATGAATGATGTGAATAGCAGGGGGAAGAATTTGTTTTTAACAAGAAGACTAATGAGTGCATTTAACTTTTTCTCTCTATTTTAAAGGCAAATCAGTACATTTAACAATAGGTCAGTTGTACTGGGTTGTATGCTTCACAAAATATGGGTGTTGAGACTTCGGTGTGAAAGAAAAGAGAGTTCTTAAGCTGGAAATTTATTTTGCTTTTTAAACTCATGTTTGCCTAGTTGTTAGCCACAACCAGAAATTGCAGAGTTCAATTTTGTATGTTATTGCTTGGTTTCTGTAGTAAAAGCGTCCTTACACAAAACAGAGCTTCTGCTTTTCATTCTTTGCATTTTTGTATGTTTGAGGAATGATGGTATGTACTTTCCGTTCAAACCAGACCAATTTTATTCAGATTTTACCATACCTTGTAAGTCATTAACTCTGAATAACTATGTTTCAGAAAGGAAACACGCCCCCCCGAGTTTTGTGTTCTTTTTCCATTTTAGAAACCTCATCAACAGCAAGACCATCAAAAGAGAACCTTCTACCACTTTTTTTTAAAATGCTTAGTGCCAAGATTCACATTACGAAGGGCATGTATAAGAAATGGAAGAAAGGGAAAATCACAAAGGAAGAGTATACACAAGTAACCAACAGTTGCAGGGAGAAGGTCAGGCAGGCCAAAGCTTGGAATGAGCTCAGGCTTGCAAGGGAGGTTAAAAATAATAATAAAGGTTTCTTTACTATGTTTGAAACGAGCAGAACAAGAAAATAGTAGGTCCTCTATGTGGAGAAGTGTGATTGGGTGACAAGGAGAGTAAGCTACTTTAAATGAATTCAAATATCCAGAGCATGAGGAGCTCTAAGGGTTCTAAAGGATTCTAAAGAACCTAAGGGTTCTAAAGGAGCTTTTGGATTTAATCTCAGAGCCTATGTCTAGAATCTTTAAGAATTACTGGAGAAGAAGTGTGGTCCATGTAGACTGAAGGCAGGCAAATACTGTCCCCCATCTTCAAAGGGGGGGGGGAGAGAAGACCCCAGTAATGATTGGCTAGTCAGCTTGATGTTGATACCAGGAAAACTCATAGAACAGACAGCCTGTGAGTAATTAGAAAAGGTTGTCGTGATAACAAAGACCCAGCATGGGTTTCTCAAAAACAAGTCATGTCTGTCGAATCTTATCCCCCCCCCCCTTTTTTTGCTAGAGTTACAAGCTTGGTGAATCAGGGGAATGCTGTGGATGTAGTGTATCTCAATTTCTGTAAGGCTTTTGACAAAGTCCCCCATGATGGGAGGGTTAGCTAATGAAGCAGGAGACAGAATCAGGATTGAAGATAATGTTAACAGATTGGAGAACTGTGCCCAAGCTAACAAAATGAATTTCAGTAGGGTTCTACACTTAGGACGAAAGAACCTGTTGCACAAATATAAGATGGAGGACACCTGGCTTACAAATGAAAAGGATCTAGGGCTTAACAGTGTGTCAGTGAGTCAACAGTATGATGCAGCAGCAAAAAAATAATAATCTAGTACTATTCTAGGCTGAATCAACTGAAGTATTGTATCCAGATCAAGTGAAGTAACAGTCCTGCTCTATTCTTCCTTGGTCAGACCATATCTGGAGTATTCTGTCCACTTCTGGGCACCACAATTTAAGAAGGATATTGACAAGCTGAAATGTATGCACAGGAGGGTGACCAGGACTTATGAATAATGGTTGAAAGAGGTGGGTATGTTTAGCCTGGAAAAGAAGAGACTGAGAGGAGATATGATAGACATTTTCAAATATCTAAAGAGCTGTCACATGGAAGATGGAGCAAGCTTGTTTTCTCCTGCTCTGGAGGGTAGGACTCGAACCAATAGATTCAAGTTACAAGAAAGATTTGACAAAGTCATATCAATGACAATATTTTCAATCCAGTTTGGATTCTTAATGCCAAATTGAGCAAAGTCATGCCAAAGTCATGCTTTGGTCCACCATTTTGATTCAGAATGGCAACTAGCATCCATACAAAGAAAAATATTGATGCCTGCCCTTTGGGAATGCTCATGTCATGTTGGGCAATGGAATCTTCAGAGGCATCTAAATTGGCACAGGTTGGAACTATAACATGAAAAATCAGGCAAAGTCACACTGAAGTCATGTTTCAGTCCACCAACTTGATTCAAAATGGCAGCTGGCATCCCACCATTGATGGAAACTGCTTCCCCCACCTCAGAAACTCTCGTGTCAAGTTTGTAATCCACACAATTTGTACCCATCATGCCAAATATTGGGCAAAGTCACACCAAAGTCACGTTTGGGACTGCCAAATGACATCCAGCTTCCCAACAGCAATGAAAACAGACACCT
The DNA here is from genome assembly GCF_964270895.1 of Podarcis filfolensis. Lineage (NCBI taxonomy): Eukaryota > Metazoa > Chordata > Lepidosauria > Squamata > Lacertidae > Podarcis > Podarcis filfolensis. The sequence goes on from NC_139604.1 coordinate 110,905,707, forward strand.
GCACCTCACGAACCCTCATGCCAAGTTTGATGATGATAACTCAAGTGGTGACTGAACCTGTTGAGTACAAATGAACAACTCATTTCCCAAAATATATAGTAGATTTGGAGTGAGTTGCAGATGGATGTGAGATATCAACACACAGGATATATTACATCAGGGTTTGGGAGAATAATGATATCCAAGAATAACAGTTTATGGATTTGCAAATTGCCTGGCTCTTGAAAGCCATCATGCATCAAACACATTGCAGATGTACCCATTAGAGTTATCAGGGATACAACGCTAATCCTGCTGGTTACTAATAAATTGACAGTGTTTGAAAAAAGCAAAGGTCCTGACTTCCTTTGTCTCCTCAGCCTGGTCCTCGAACCCTTGTCGGCATAAAAGAGTCCATGAGAAGAGTGTCCTTGCAGAGTATTTTCTGCTTTTATTCTTAAAAAGTCTTTATCTTTATTGAGAGCCAGTGTGGTGTAGTGGTTAAGAGCGATAGACTTGTAATCTGGGGAACCGGGTTCGCGTCTCCGCTCCTCCACATGTAGCTGCTGGGTGACCTTGGGCCAGTCACACTTCTCTGAAGTCTCTCAGCCCCACTCACCTCACAGAGTGTTTGTTGTGGGGGTGGAAGGGAAAGGAGAATGTTAGCCGCTTTGAGACTCCTTCGGGTAGTGATAAAGCGGGATATCAAATCCAAACTCTTCTTCTTCTTCTTATCTGCAAAACGACCGACAAACTGTACACACATCAACACTACCAGCTTTCACCAACCAACCCACACACACGCACAACACTAACATTGACCACTCTATATATACAGGTACAATTAGGTGAAAGGTTGCATGAGTAATTGTAGGCCGCTGACTCATGCTGACTTAGTTCTTTTAGCATTAAAGAAACAGCGGCCAATTTTTAGCCGTGACATAAATCCTGTGCAGCTATAGACAAAAGTGCATAGTCCAAACCTAGGCTACAGTGACATCAAACAACAAGCACAACATCACCCAAGAGGACTGAGAGATGGAAGACGTTCATGAGTCAGTTGAGTTGGACAGCAGTGCACATCCCCCTGTGCCTGAAGGCAGCGTGAAATGAACTCCATGCGGGTTTTGTAGCGAAAAAGCCTATTTTGCAACAGGCCTAGCTAGCAGCCCATCCCTGAGTTGAATAAGTGTTGCCACCATCCACATGATTCAAACTGTTAAATGTGTGAGTCAATTCTAAAGGAAAAGGGGGGGGGACGCTTCCTTTCTCTCTCATGATTGTAGCCTGACTCAAAGACACATATTAAATGCTCTGAATCCTTGTATCTCTTCAGCGAGGACTTGACAGATTCTTTCAAACCCCCAAAGAAAAAGTGCAGTTAATACCTCTTCACTGTCTTTCTGCCTGAGGCATAAGAAGGAAAGAGGCATTCGTGGTTTATACAAAAAGGTGCAACTGTCCTAGGGATATGTGACAGATCTTGATGGCCAATCAGCTTGGGACTACAGTGTGTGTGTGTATCCTTCTAAATAAATCCACAGCTAAGAGCTTCAAGGGTCCCCAGCTGGAAGACAGGTACTACAAATTGAAAACAAATAGGAACTTAAGTGATCGGCAAACCCTGGAGATATTGATCTGAAATAGATCCTGGCAAAGGCACCAGTTTCTGAAAAAGATTAAGGGGGCCCAATGTGGCATCCTGACATCATATGTGTGATGTAGCAAGGAACCAGGGGGTGGAGCTAAACACAATGGCAGCATGGTCCCAGTGGCCAGTGGCTCCCATCATCCCCCTCCCCCTGCCATGCAAGGGAAAGACGGGGAAAGCTGCCCCTAGCCAGTCACTGCAGCAGCAGCAGGAGGAGAAGAAGGAGGAGCTACCAACCACTGAGTCATGCCATGCCCCACTCAGCTCCAGTATTGCCTGCTTCTCCTATTTTTCCCCCATGTAGCAGGATGAAAAGGAGCCGCTGGCAACCAAAGCCATAGTGTGCCCACCCTCTCCACCCTCTGAACATTGGGCGGGTGGCCCCTAGGAGTTGGTGCCTATTGATACTGCCTTTCATTGGTTCAGGTGATTCAGGAAGGGGTGTGGCCTTGGAAAACTTAGATTGACAGCACTGTTCTGAACAAGCCATTTACAATGGAGCTATCCAAAACAGCAGAAAAGTATAGAATGAATCTTTCTGTTGCCATGAGCTGCTTACCTGACACACGTTCTTGAGCCGAGAACAGCAAAGTCTGGACGAAAGGGGAAAAAACTGAAATATCATTTGCTCTCATCTATCCTAACCTTACTGAAGCTCACTCTTAAGATTGCCCATCCTTTGGGAAGATTTTGCAAGTGTGCTTATATACACATCAGATGGGTATTCTCACTATGCTGAAAGACTAATAAAATCCAGAGTCTTTCACAATGCTTGTAAAGAATGAGTACAATGATATGAAAAAGGTGACTCCTATCAATGTCAATGTAATCTCTATACAACATCAACATGAATACTAGCCTCATACCTTCCAAATGTTTTTTTAGAGCTCGCACTTCATTAAACTAACTCTTCCCCATCTTTCTGCCATCAGAGATAAGTTTCTTGAATGGATGATGAATGTTTCAGTGACTCAGCATATCTGGACATAGTTTTCCAACACCAAAAGCTCTCCCTGGAGAGAAAGAAATCACAGGTTCTGCTTTACACGAATTAAACCTACAGGAAAATTAAAACAATGGACTAGCTGAGCCCATTTTTCTTCAACTAATTAGAAAAGTTTTATCTGTGTTAATCTCTTCAGTCTACCTTTCATTGCACACAATACTTACAAAACTAGGTTTACCAACTAACCAGGAAAAATGACCTCTCTCCTAACTTTCAGCAATTAGCAAATGAACCTTTTTGTGGCATTGGGATAAGAAGATTAACACCCTGAGCATGTCAGGGCAACAGGATCATGTTTAGGGAAGCTTTTAATTTTTGATGGATTACTGTATTTTAATATTTTGTTGGAAGCTGCCCAGAGTGGCTGGGGAAGCCCAGCCAGATGGGCGGGATAAAAATAAATAATAACAATTATTATTATTATTATTATTATTATTATTATTATTATTATTATCATCATCATCATCATCACAGTAGCAGAATATACAATCTCCACTTAGGTAAAGGTAAAGGGACCCTTGACCATTAGGTCCAGTTGTGACTGACTCTGGGGTTGCGGCGCTCATCTCGCTTTATTGGCCGAGGGAGCTGGTGTTTGTCCGCAGACAGCTTCCGGGTCATGTGACCAACATGACTAAGCTGCTTCTGGCAAACCAGAGCAGTGCACAGAAACGCCATTAACCTTCCTGTCGGAGCAGTACCTATTTGTCTATTTGCACTTTGACGTGCTTTCGAACTGCTAGGTTGGCAGGAGCAGGGACCGAGCAACAGGAGCTCACCCCGGCGAGGGAATTCGAACCGCCGACCTTCTGATCAGCAAGCCCTAGGCTCTGTGGTTTAATCCACAGCGCCACCCGTGTCCCTTATGTGACACTTATCTCCACTTAAGGTAAAGGTAAAGGGACCCCTGACCATTAGGTCCAGTCGTGGCCGACTCTGGGGTTGCGGCGCTCATCTCGCTTTATTGGCCGAGGGAGCTGGCGTACAGCTGTCGGGTCATGTGGCCAGCATGACTAAGCCGCTTCTGGCGAACCAGAGCAGCACACAGAAACGCCGTTTACCTTCCCACCGGAGTGGTACCTATTTATCTACTTGCACTTTGATGTGCTTTCGAACACTAAATAATGTGATATGGGTCTGGATCTGAAATCTCAGTTCTGACATTTGCAAAGTTACGATAAAATTAAGCTTATAACACGAACTTTCTTTGTGATACTTACCGTATTTTTCGCCCTATAGGACGCACTTTTTCCCCTCCAAAAATGAAGGGGAAATGTGTGTGCGTCCTATGGGGCGAACGCAGGCTTTCGGTGAAGCCTGGAGAGCAAGAGGGGTCGGTGCACACCGACCCCTCTCACTCTCCAGGCTTCGCGGACCTCTCCGCAAGCAGCGGGAGCGCTCCCGCTGCTTGCGGAGAGTTGCCTGCATGCTGAAGCCTGCGCGCGCTGAGCTCAGCACGTCCAGGCTTCGCGGACCTCTCCGCAAGCAGCGGGAGCGCTCCCACTGCTTGCGGAGAGTTGCCTGCATGTTGAAGCCTGCGCGCGCTGAGATCAGCGCGTCCAGGCTTCGCTGACCTCTCCACAAGCAGCGGGAGCCAGCGCTGGGCTCCCACGGCTTGCAGAGAGCTGCCTGTTTGGGGGCTGGGGTCGGGGGAAGCTCGGGCGGGCCTCCCCCGCCCCCAGCCCCGCACCTGGGGGGGAAATAATTTTTCCCCCTTTATTTTCCCCCCAATAAACTAGGTGCGCCTTATGGGACGGTGCGTCCTATAGGGCGAAAAATACTGTATATCCCACCTTCCCCTCAAAGAACTCATTGTGGTGTGCATAGTTCTCTCCCACTCAATTTTATCCTCACAACAATCCTGTGAGGTAGGTTAGACTGAGAGACAGGGACAGGCCCCAGGTCACCCGGTGAGCTTCATAGCCAAGTGGTAACTGGAATCCTGGTCTTCCAGTTCTCAGTCCAACACACTAACTGCTACACCACATTGGCTTTGTAGTTTTCATCTAAAATGAAGACTTGCTCTCTTAATTTTTTCTGCTTTCAAAAATTAATTGCTAAGCCCACAGACTATGTTTTCTTACATGTAAACTGGATTTGGTAGAATCGAAGCCAGGTTTTTTTGTGAATTCGTAGGCAAAACTGAAATAGTTCCAAATGTTTCATAAGCACAAAATTCTCCTGATGTCCCAAAATTGTTGCAGCAATTTATCCATATGCAACATAGGTACCATCTGTTGAGACAACATTGCTTGTTTTTATTTATTTTTTTACATTTCATTGACCTTTCAAGAAAAGATTTGCGTTGCGCATAATGATACAGCAAAAGTTTGGCAGCACAATCCTGTGACTGTTTTACGAAAGGAGCAAGTTCCGCTGTGTCCAGTGGATACACAGTGTTCCCTGGCAAGTGTGTTTGGGGTTTTAGCCTAAAAGAATCATAGAACTGTAGAGTTGGAAGGGACCCTGAGGATCATCTAGTCCAACCCTCTGCAATGTAGGAATATGTAGCTGTCCCATATAGGGATGAAACCTGCGACCTTGGTGTTATCAGCACCATGCTCTCACCAACTGAGCTGTGCAAATATACACTGGATCTCTCTCCCTTCCGTTTGTGGAAGAGACACTTTAGATCCAACTCTTAACTGTCAAAATCTTAGTCTGGATTAATAGGTATCAATGTGTGAGGCCCACAGAAATAAATAGACTTAAGTTAAAACTATTGATTTCAGTGTGTCTGCTCTTTGACTCCTCTTGAATATCACCCTAAGACCATAATTTGATACATCCACTCAGAAGTAAACTCAGAAATAATTCAGTGGGACTTATTCCAGACTAACCTGATCTCGTTTTATTGTCAGACTAACCTGATCTTGTTTTTTGACAGAATTACAAGCCTGGTAGATGAAGGGAACGCAGTGGATGTAGCCTACCTTGATTTCAGCAAGGCATTTGACAAGGTGCCCCATGATATTCTTGTAAAGAAGCTGGTAAAATGCGGTCTTGACTATGCTACCACTCAGTGGATTTGTAACTGGCTGACTGACCGAACCCAAAGGGTGCTCATCAATGGTTCCTCTTCATCCTGGAGAAGAGTGACTAGTGGGGTGCCACAGGGTTCTGTCTTGGGCCCGGTCTTATTCAACATCTTTATCAATGACTTGGATGATGGACTCAAGGGCATCCTGATTAATTTGCAGATGACACCAAACTGGGAGGGGTGGCTAACACCCCAGAGGACAGGATCACACTTCAAAACGACCTTGACAGATTAGAGAACTGGGCCAAAACAAACAAGATTAATTTTAACAGGGAGAAATGTAAAGTATTGCACTTGGGCAAAAAAAATGAGAGGCACAAATATAAGATGGGTGACACCTGGCTTGAGAGCAGTACATGTGAAAAGGATCTAGGAGTCTGGGTCAACCACAAACTTGACATGAGCCAACAGTGTGACGCGGCAGCTAAAAAAGCCAATGCAATTCTGGGCTGCATCAATAGGAGTATAGCATCTAGATCAAGGGAAGTAATAGTGCCACTGTATTCTGCTCTGGTCAGGCCTCACCTGGAGTACTGTGTCCAGTTCTGGGCACCACAGTTCAAGAAGGACACTGACAAACTGGAACGTGTCCAGAGGAGGGCAACCAAAATGGTCAAAGGCCTGGAAACGATGCCTTATGAGGAACGGCTAAGGGAGCTGGGCATGTTTAGCCTGGAGAAGAGGAGGTTAAGGGGTGATATGATAGCCATGTTCAAATATATAAAAGGATGTCACATAGAGGAGGGAGAAAGGTTGTTTTCTGCTGCTCCAGAGAAGCGGACACGGAGCAATGGATCCAAACTACAAGAAAGAAGATTCCACCTAAACGTTAGGAAGAACTTCCTGACAGTAAGAGCTGTTCGACAGTGGAATTTGCTGCCAAGGAGTGTGGTGGAGTCTCCTTCTTTGGAGGTCTTTAAGCAGAGGCTTGACAACCATATGTCAGGAGTGCTCTGATGGTGTTTCCTGCTTGGCAGGGGGTTGGACTCGATGGCTCTTGTGGTCTCTTCCAACTCTATGATTCTATGATTCTATGATTCCCAGGTAAATGAATATAGGATTGCAGCCTTCCTTTCCTTTACATCTCCTTTAAGAAACAGCAGCTTGGCTTGATTTTCTTGTTTGCCCATCTGCCTTAGAAGAACCGTTATTTCTATTTTAAAGCCTTTCAAAAATAAAGGCATTTTCGCACATGACATGCAAAATGCCTTTGAGCCTCTCTTGTGCTATTTGTGTGCATGTGTGAATATTGTTAATACAGGATAGAAAGTGGGAGAGATTCGAGTGTTGTTTTTTTAAAATTAAATGTACTGGAACCATTATAAGTTTTGCGTTAATGTTGCAGCTGGTGAAAAGAACTTTTGGTGTCATGTGAAAAAATACCCTTAAAAACAAATAAAAATTAACATTGCCATGCTGAACTCTGTGGATTAAAACCCTCTCCACCTTAAAACTGCTTAGCTGGATCAAGCATATTCTACATACAGTGATACAAATACATCAAATAATCAGTTACTCCAAAGAAGTACTGAGGATTTGAGAGTCTTTTGCATTGGCCTTCCTTTGGTCACCCTACTCCTCACCAGAGGGATGTGGGGGGGGGGGGGAATTAAATTCTGTTTGCATTTAAAGGTGGCGTTACCTAATTGACGCTTTTCAATTGATGATCTGAAACACAGTCATTGTTCAAAATTTGCACTTCTCCAAATTTTGCAATGCAGTTCTCCAGCCATGTAGTATCACATGTACAAATATGCATATGCTAGGGTAAAGCGTGCCTAAAAATGCATATATTCGTGAAAAATCATACTGCCCCAAAAAGCTTTATAGTAGGAAAATTGCTTTGCAAAAATGTTCGTATTAGAAGTTCACACAAAAATGCTGATGAATGGTCATGCAGACCTTTAAAAAACAACAACCCAATAAATTGCAAACTGATGTGGAAGCATAGAAAACTAAAGTTAAGATTGGCAAAAAGAGAAACGGAGAGACTTCCGGAGGCGGCGCCATCGGCAATGGCGGATTCCCTCTAGTTCTGAGGGAGTAGCTCCGCGGAAATCGGGTCTTGCCGCTACGGCGAAGCGGGGACCCCTTCGAAATCACAGGCGGGTGAAGCCTGTGACCGTGGGACTCGGCGGGCACCTTTAGCGCCCCCCCAATCTGCGAGGGAACCCTGTAAGGGGCTCCGGAGCGAAACGGGGAGTCTGGCGCGGTGCTGAGAGTCAATTGCTTCTTCCGTGGAGTGAAGCCGCACAGCTGTTGCCGGAGAGCGCTGACCTTTTTCCTGTGACAATTCGGCTACTAAACAACTACCCGTGAGTAGGTCAAGTTTAAAGATAGGGGAATTTAAGAAAAAAAAAGGATTAATTTGACACTGAAGCGGGAAGGCGTAAACAGGAAGTCCGCCTTCCATTTTCTGTATACAGATCAAAGCAAAGACTGTCTAAGCTAAGACCTGGAGAGTTGGGTTTAAAGGACTTAAATCTTAACGTCAAATTAAAAGAACTCCCTCCCTGAACTGCAGGAGAGGGGAGGGAAGAGGGGAAAGTATTTTTTGCCTGCGAAAAGAAAGAAAAAAAGGAGAGAAAAGGGAATAAAGACCACCACTTAATCCTTGGGAATGGACTGCCAGGGTCAATAGAATTGCTGTATTGAGAGTCGCACTGTTTATGGACAATGTAACTTTTTGACAGTTAACTCTGCAAGTGAGATACTTTTTTCTGAAGGGCTTCTTTGGACTTGAAACTGTTGCTTATTTTGTTGAAGGGGGACTTTGGAAAGTTGGAAAAGATACTTTATTGTAATACCATTGACTGTTACTGTGTCCCCCTAGAGGAACACTGAACTTGCTACAACTAGTTGGGGAATTTTCCACTTCTAACTGGCCAGGAAAATTTCCACTGCAAAACAAGCTTTGGCAAAACAAGCTTTGGCCGTGGGACTGACCTTGATCCTCAGATAAAGTGTTATGGCAAACTTGCCTCAGGATAAAAACTTGCCTCAGGAAAAAACAACAAGATCGGGCAAGGTTAGACTGCAGCAGACCAGTGCAGTATTGCAGCAGCGCAGAGCATCTGCATCCGGCCCTTCCGCACCACAAGGGGAAGATCCTGCACAAGCTGGGTCAAAAGGAATGGTATCTGAAGAGGGATTTACTTCAGTATTAAGTAAAATTTATGAAACCTTGGAAAAATTAAGCAAACAAGTCACTGAAGCAACAACTAAAATTGACCAAAATACTACTAGCATCAACAACTTGGGGCAGAAGGTGAATTCAATCACAGAATCTATTGAAAAACTGCTGCAAGAATCTACTTTGAATCGAAAGACAGCTGAGGAAGCAAAGGAAAAAGCATCGGCTGTAGAGGGAGAGATAACACCGATATGTAAGCAGCTTGAGGACCACCGGTCGCTTTTGTCTATGATTGAACTGAAGGAGAAACAGACTAATCTGAGGATCAGGGCGGTACCTGAACTTGAAAAAGGCAGCCTAAGTGATTTTCTTACACAGGAATTTGCAGACTTTTGGAACCTGGATGATAAGCAAGACTTCAAGATAGTAAGTGCTTTTAGACTTGGAAGAGGAGGGAGAAAGAACAGGGTGAGAGATTGTTTGATTACCCTCCGATCAAAAGAGTAGAGAGACAGAATACCGAGTCTGCACTTCCAGAAGACCTTGGAAATAAACGAATCAAGAGTGGAAATATTTAAGGACATCCCGAAACACCTTTTGGACCTTTGGTCCAACTACGGAGATTTGGTGGCCCTGTTGAGAGGAAACAGAACCATTTTTAGGTGGGAATTCCCCCAAGGCCTATCTTTTACCTTTAAAGGGAAAAAGTTTAAAATAAGATCAGTGGAAGATAAAGAAAAAATTTCTGAGAGAACACGGAGAAGACCTGCAAAAAGAAGCTGAAGAAGAGCCAAGAGCTTTAAAACCAGGAATACAAGACATAGTACCACTACCTTTGGGATTGGACAAGCTAGAGAAAGTGATACCACCGTCAGAACAAGAACAATTATTGGGAGCAGTTGGAGGAAAAGCAAAATAAACACACCATGTCTCTGCAACTATTAAGTTGGAATACTCATGGATTTAACTCCCCGGAGAAAAGGGAAAAAAGTCTTTCATTTACTGAAAAAGGAACAATTGGACTTGATTTGTTTACAGGAAACACATGTGATAAGGCTACATAGGAAAGTATTGATTAATAAAAGATTGGGCCAAGAGTTTATTTCATCGGACAAGGTTAAAAAAGAGGAGTAGTAATTTATGCAAAAGAGAGCCTATCACCGAAATTTGTTTTTAAAGATGACCAAGGAAGATTTGTGGCAATCGAAATTCAAACACAAGGAGAAAAATTTTTGATAGTAGGAGTATATGCACCGAATGAGGGGAAATCTGAATTCTTTAAGAAGTTGCATGAGACATTGTTAGACTATATGGATTACAACATTATCATGATGGGAGATATGAATGGAGTGGTATCTATAAACATGGACAAGTCGCAGAGACAGGTAGTTACTAAAGATGGCAGACTACCAAAAACCTTTTTTGAATTGACTGACAATATGGACTTGATTGACATTTGGAGAACTAAGAATCCCTTGGGTAGAGAGGGAACCTTCTTCTCTGAAGCCAAAATGACATGGACAAGAATTGACCAAATCTGGATAACTAGAGGACTGGCACCTAAGACTCGAAAAGTGGAAATCTTCCCTAAAACTTGTTCCGACCATAACGCTGTGAAAATGGAGATGAAATTAACACCAACCGGTTCCTTCAGATGGAGGATGAATGACACCTTGTTTAGAGATCAAGAGGTTATCAAGAAGGCCCAAAAAACCTTGAGAGACTATTTTGAGATAAATTTGAACACCACCATTGAAAAAAGAGTAATCTGGGACGCAAGCAAAGCAGTTATGAGGGGGTTTCTGATTCAACAGAATGCAATAAAGAAGAGAGTTCAAAATGAGAAGAAAGATAAAATTTTGGAAAAAATAAAAGAGGGTGAGAAGAAACTGAGAGCGAAACCAAAGTCACAAGAGATTCTGAGAGATATAAAGTTATATCAAGTGCAGTATATGAAGATGATGAATCAGGAAATCAAATGGAAAATTAAACAAATGAGACAAAGGACATTTGAATCGGCTAATAAATGTGGAAAATTGTTAGCCTGGCAAATGAAAAAAAGACAAAAGCTCAACACTATTACCAATTTGGAAGTGGAAGGAAAGAACATTCAGAATCCAGTGGAAATTAGAAAATGCTTCCAGAGGTACTTTAAACAGTTATATACACAAGGGCCACAGAAAGAGTTTGATATAGACCAATTTTTAAAAACAAATGGACTACAAAAAATCTCTCAAGAAAATAAGTTAATGCTGAACTATAAAATAACAGAACAGGAGGTGGAAGGTGCCATCCAGAACATGCAGTTGGGCAAATCTCCAGGGCCAGATGGCTTAACCTCAAAATATTATAGATCCTTGAAGGATTGGATAATTCAACCACTAAAGGAGGTCTGTAACGAAATTTTGGAGGGGGGAAAAGCGCCAGAGTCGTGGAAGGAAGCTTATTTTACGCTTATACCGAAAACTGAGTCTGAAAAGACACAACTGAAGAACTACCGCCCCATATCCCTGCTCAATGTGGATTACAAAATATTTGCTGATATTTTGGCTAAAAGATTAAAAAAAGTATTAGTGGAAGAGATACATAAAGACCAAGCCGGTTTTCTCCCAGGTAGACACTTGTCTGACAACACGAGGAATATAAGTAACATTTTGGAGAAGTTGCAAGTGAACATTAATACCAAAACAGTTTTAATCTTTGTAGATGCGGAGAAAGCCTTTGATAATATTTCTTGGAGTTTTATGAAGAAAAATCTTCAGGGGATGGGGGTTGGTCAAGGGTTTGAAAATGGTATAAGTGCAATTTACTCAGAACAAAAGGCTAAACTAATAGTTAACAATGTGGTGACAGAGGAATTCAAGATAGAGAAAGGTACACGACAAGGCTGCCCAATTTCCCCATTGCTTTATATTTCAGTCCTGGAGTTTTTGCTAAATATGATTAGAAGGGACCGTCTGATTAAAGGTATACAGGTCGGAGCCAAACAATACAAACTGAAAGCTTTTGCAGATGACTTAGTATTGACGTTACAGGAGCCAGAATCTAGTACTAAAAGAGTATTAGAATTGATTCAAGAATTTGGTCATATGGCAGGATTTAAGTTGAACAAGTTAAGAACTAAGGTTCTTGAGAAAAACTTAACACCGTTTGAGAAAGAGAGGTTTCAGAAGGAGATAGACTTAACATTGGTTAAGAAAGTAAAATACCTGGGGGTTAATATGACTGCTAAGAACTTAAACTTATTTAAAGACAACTATGAGAAATGTTGGTCAGAAGTGAAAAAGGACTTAGAAATATGGTCAAATTTGAAGCTTTCCTTGTTGGGTCGATTTGCTGTTATAAAGATGAATGTATTGCCAAGAATGTTATTTTTGTTTCAATCATTGCAAATTTTGGACAAAATGGATTGTTTCAAGAAGTGTCAGAGAGACATTTCTAGATTTGTCTGGCAGGGCAAGAAGCCCAGAATAAAATTTAAAATACTAACTGATGCAAAGGAAAGAGGTGGATTTGCCCTGCCAGACCTTAAACTTTATTATGAATCAGCAGCATTCTGCTGGTTGAAAGAATGGCTGCTTCTTGAGAACACAGACATTTTGGATTTAGAAGGTTTTAATAACGTTTTTGGATGGCATGCATATCTGTGGTATGACAAGGTTTAAGCACACAAAGCATTTAAAAACCATATTGTCAGGAAAGCATTGTTTAATGTCTGGATAAGATATAAAGACTTACTTGAAAATAAAACCCCAAGGTGGTTGTCACCGATGGAAGCAAAGGCTCAGAAAAAGCTCAATATGGAGGCCAAATGGCCGAAATATTGGGAAATTTTGGAGCAAGAAGGAGACAAATTGAAATTGCAGAGTTTTGAGAAATTAAAAGATAAAGTGCGAGACTGGCTTCACTATTATCAAATAAGGGAGGCTTACAATTTGGACAAAAAAATTGGCTTCCAGGTGGAGAAATCAAAATTGGAAACAGAACTGTTAGATCCCAAAACAAAGATACTTTCTAGAATGTATAACTTGCTGTTAAAATGGAACACTCAGGATGAAACGGTTAAATCTGCTATGATTAAATGGGCACAAGATGTTGGACATAACATTATGTTCGCTGACTGGGAACAGTTGTGGACCACAGGTATGAAATTTACGGCATGTAATGCCCTAAGAGAGAATATTATGAAAATGATATACAGATGGTACATGACACCAGTCAAGCTTGCAAAAATCTATCATTTGCCCGATAATAAATGTTGGAAATGTAAAGAAAACGAAGGTACATTCTTTCATCTTTGGTGGACGTGCCCAAAGATTAAGGCTTTCTGGGAGATGATCTATAATGAAATGAAAAAGGTATTTAAATATACCTTGCTGAAGAAACCAGAGGTCTTTCTCTTGGGCATAGTCGGCCAATTGGTGCCAAAGAAGGATAGAACTTTCTTTATGTATGCTACAACAGCAGCAAGAATACTCATTGCAAAGTATTGGAAGACACAAGATTTACCCACCCTGGAAGAGTGGCAGATGAAGGTGATGGACTATATGGAACTGGCGGAAATGACTGGCAGAATCCGAGACCTGGGAGAAGAGTTGGTGGAAGAAGATTGGAAGAAATTTAAAGACTATTTGCGGAAACATTGTAAAATGTATGAATGTTAAAATGATGCTGGATTGAAATTAAGTGGCATTAGCAACAAGGTTAATAAGAATATGTAAAATTGGATTGATAACGGATGAAAATATATAGTTATAATATGTTGAGATATAGAATTAAGATAAATGAAAGAGGGTAAGGATTTGCTGAACTGACTATGTGAACGGGAATACAAAAAAGGGAGGTGCGAGGAGGTCAGGGAAATAAGCAAATGAAATCCAAGATATGAAAAAAATGGATTTGTTTTTAATTTTTCCTATTTACTTTTTCTGTATTTTGTATTTTCTTTCTATGTATTTTTGTATTTTTTTGTATTTTTCTTCTTTTTCTTGTTTTCTTTTTATTCTGTAAATTTCTGCTTTTTGTAAAATTCTAATAAATATCTTATTAAAAAAAAGAGAGAAACGGAGAGAAACGGAAATGGACAGATTTGCTGATCCCTCTGCACAAGGCAGCATTGAAACCTCCCTTCGTTGCTGCTCACACCAACTGCTATTGACATGCCTCCAGTAACTTGGTTTCGATACACTCTGGCACAGTGTCCCCTAGGTGGTGCATAGGAGCAAACACACCTACACATCTGCAGGACACTTTGACCTCAAAGTTGCTCTCCCCATTTCATGTCATCGTTTTATTGGAAGGGCCCAGCTTGCAAAAAACAACAAGGGACAAGTGAAAGCTGGAAGCTGAAAAATCATTGGCACGCATTTGAGGTTTTAAAGATGAAAGGAAATTGGTGAGACTCCCACGATGTCTGCATCCCCTGGGAACAGACACTGAGAAATTGCCAAACATATGACTGGCCATAATTCTATCAAAAGCTATTTATAAAAAATAAAAAAGTAAAAATGAAGGAAAGAAGGAAGAGCCTGTCAAGTGAAATAAATTGCAGCACCTGAAGGCATGGAGTGGACTGTTATTGGGTGATATCTTGGTAACTCTCCAGTTAAAAACATACCAGGCAATAAAAAACAGAAAAGCAAAAAGAAAGGTCTTTCAAGGAAAATCGATATGAGATATCCCATATATTGCAAGGACTGTCTGGTGGCTGCTAGGTGTGCCGTGCACTATACCACTTGATTTTATTTTTTTTAATCCCATAGGAGAAAAATCACTTTCTGGAAAAAGAGGTATACTTTTGAGGATGTAAGAGAAACAAGGAGGATGTTTGAAATGCAACTAGAAATATAAAGAAAAAAATATTGTATCTATTGGCTCTTTTTCTTCTTTTGCTGTGACACACACACACTCTTTATGCTCTCTTGACAGTTTTTTCTCCTTTAATTCCAGCACCAGTGATTTATAAATATGTACTTTTTCTGCAATGCACACACATTTTATTTCATTTACCAAAATGGCATGAGGAATCTGCTTAATGAAGAATCCATCTAACAAAACGGAATGGGGAAACTTTGCTTCTCTGGAGTTTAACCAGAGCAAAGCACTTAATTTATGACCTAGTCCTATGCATGTTTCTTTAATAGCAAGTACATCTCACAGGTCTAAAAGCCTAAAGGCCAGTCCCATTTTGCCCAGTGGACCTTACTCCCAGGTAAAACTGCATAGGACTGACTGCAATGTATAAGTAATAATGACGATGATGACAATAGTAGCAAAAGTGTGGTGAGGAATATGAGACTTAAATGTTACAGTGTTCTTGTGCAGCATGCTTTAAAACTCTGCATGAATTATTACTATTGTTATAATTAATTTGACATCCATTCAAGTAAGTGCAAAGACTCATTGACTTCATTATATCATTATTTGCAGTCTCAAGAGAAATCCTATTATTTCTTCTTACACTTTGCTGCTTGTTAATGCAGAAATATTACTATTGCATTTGGTACAGTTTCGGTGGCAGGCCTCTCTGTTCTCCACTCATGTTATCTTATTTCAGTCTCTCCATTTTAGTGCAATAGAAATGCAGCCTTTATCCATTTGTGATTCACGGGCCACTCTTCCCCCCCCCCCCGAGCCTTCCATTTATTTACCAAGTTTATATCCTGCCCTTGCTCCACAAAAAGCCCAGGACAGCAAGTGTGTGTGTGTTTGTGTGTACAATTTGAAAACAACAATAAAGCAAAGACGTTCTAAAGATTAAAGCATTCAAAAAACAATTACAATTAAAAACATTTAAAAGCCAGTTTAAAAAATATTCTAAATGCAATTGAAATTAAAAATCTACTTCCATCCAATGATCCCAGGAACAGTGTTCTTCAGCCACCAAATGCCTGGGTGAACAGGCATGTTTTCAAATTACTCCTGAAAGTTAATAATGAGGGAGACAGGCACACCACACTAGGGAGAGCATTCCACAACCAAGGAACCACCAACAGGGCAGCCCTGGGTGTTGGACCACCAACAAGGTCTCACCATAGAGTCTGAGATGGTTGGCACTGGCAAAGTTGCTCAGTTAGGCCCTATAAGCTATGCATATATTTATTTCTTATATTGCCTTCTGTGTTTCCTTGGATAGAATTAGGGAGCCACTTACTGCGGTGCTGCGATAGGGAGGGAAAATACAATAGGGAGGGAAAAAACACTCCAACACCAGCACTGTAATAGGAATGAAACAGAGAAGTACCGTACTTCTTCCTGCTTTTCTGATCCTTGCTCAGACCTTCTAGCAATGCTGTCTATGTCAGAGGGAGAAGCGGCACTTTTGAAATGTAGGATGCAACATGTGATTTTGGAAGAGGGTGGCAGGCCATTAAAAATGGCTTCATGGGCCAGCATTGGCTGTGAGTTCACCACCTCTGGTATAGATATAGACTGTTTTCCCCCCATATACACAGTTGCTTTCTGAATGGTTCTCAATCATATACTAGAAGATCCACCTCAGAGCTACAGCTCCCAGCTCCCAGAATAAATTACAGTTCCCAGAATTCCTCAGGGGAAAGTCATATAAGGGGGCTTTAAATGCATGGTGGTTGATGTGACCTTTGTTCCAGTCCAATGAGACTTTTGAAACTTTTTGGTGGGTCGTAACACCAAGGCAGCCTTGGCATTTGTTCAAAATAAAAATGGCAGTCTAACTCAGCCATGCATGCTACTGCAACCTACCTCATCCTCTGCTTTGCTTATTTTTCCAGGGTTGGTTTTTTTTAAGGGGGGGGGGGTGTTGCTTGTTTATTTGGCTGGCAAATAACACCCTAAGAAAAGGCATCATCATTCCTGCTCCACTACACCACAGACTGCCTGCGTTTCTGTGTTCCCCATTCATGCTTGCAATAGAAAAATAAGAATAAAAATATTATGAAAACATTCTACGCTGCTCGCTCTCTCTCTCTTTTAAAGGCAGCGTTTAAGGGCTAAGCAATCAAACGATACCCAAGATTAATATTTCAGAGGAGGGGGAAATAAATCAACCTAAACGAAAGGAGGAGAGGGGCGGGGCGGGAGTTTGGGGTAGGTGGTTAAACGCTGGCGAGTCCAGGCTTGCCGGCTTTCCTGCTCAGCGCTGCAAGATGCGCCGAGCTCCGCCTGTGCTATACTGCCACCTTGTCTAAACGCGGGGATTTGCACGGCAACTGTACAAAGCACGTTACGGGCGCCGCTCGCCTCCTGCACTTCTTCTCGCATAGCGATAGGTAGTTAAATAGAAAATTTTCACAGCCCTTACAACTATGATCCGAATATTCTCAGGCGATCTGCCCGAGATCTCTGCTTTGAAATCAAGGAAGCAGAGATGAGAGCATGTCAGGGACGGGCAACACCTCTCCGCTCCGTCCCAACAGGGTTTGATTATGGAGCTCTTTAGCAGGTCGCTTTGTGCAATCTGAATTGAAATGGGCCGAGGCGCACCAGGTCGTAGCAGCACGCCATCCAACAAAGCGTTTTACTTCGGCGCAGCTTCACTGTAGCTCCTGGTGCTTCCACGGAAGAAAGTGAGTTATTTGCACGCCTCAGTGCCCCCCTCCCCAATATATCTCTGCTATAGTTTTTGAGATACGCGGGGGAGAGAGAAAAGCGACCCCTCCCTCTCCTGCCTTTCCTTCGAGTTAACGCTCTGCGCGCGTCACTTCGGAAAGGCTGGAGGAAGAAATCGGGAGCTGCAGCCTGCGCGGAGGAGCTTACCGCTTGGATCTCTCGTTCTCCCTTTCTCTCTCACACAGTACCTTTTAACTCTTTTTTTATTCGGCGTTTGAGAGCAGGGAAGCTTTTAGGCACGAGTTCACGTATCTCTTTAGTGATGTAGCTATCAGTGTGCTGATGTTCCCTATGAACTCTCCGTTGCTCCACCGTAGCAGAGCCAGTACAAACACATTAAAAGCGCATTTCCCTCGCCTCCAACAATCCCGGGAACTGTAGTTTGATAAAGGGTGCTGGGAATTGTGTAGCCCCGAGAGGTAAACTACGGTTACCATGGTTCTTGGGGGGGCGGGTGTGCTTTAAATATATGGTGCGTATGCAGCTCTGATAAATTAATTCTGCATTTTAGGGAGTTGGACTAGATGACCCTTGGGGTGCCTTCCAACTCTACACTTCTATGATTCTATGAACTATTGTGCCAGGAAGAGAGGGAGACCCAAGGCCTAATCCGCATTCGGAGTACATCCGGAGCAGAACTGGTTCTCTCTTCGACTTCTTCACCAAAGCCCCAACGCCAGATGAAAGAGGAAGGAGGCTCGTGGGGAGGGAGGAGGTTATCTTTGTATGCCTTCCCCACCCCCGTGCCTCAACAGAATACCTTTCCACAGTTGTAGAAGCGTACACACGTGCACGCTGTTAACGCGCATTCTGCTTCTGCTCGCGGAGCCCCGAAGGCGAGGAGGTTGGAAAGGCTGGTGCCGGTTTGAGGTGTGCCGTGGGTTGGGGAAGAACTAAATAACTACAGGTTAAAGTCAGGCCACACGCACGAAATCCAAGGATCAGAGGCGAAATCCCTCCGAAGTGGCTCCTAAATCCACGTATTGTTCACGGGAAATATTTTTTTTAAAAGGTCTGTAAGTGCAGAAAATAAAGATCCAAAGTAGAAACACTCCCCACCCGCCCCTTTCCTCTCGAGTCCAGTGGCAGATTATGCCTGTTCTTTCTTTTCCAAACCCACCTCTTGAGACGAGACGAGGCGGCACGTTTGCAAAAGAGGCACGCAGCTGATCTCCCGAAGGATATCGTGCGTGTGTAAGTTTCCCCAGGCATGCAAGCCTCTCACTTTCTCTCTCTCCAGACACTCTGTGCTGGGCCAGCCACAACAGAGCGACCTCTCTCTCTCTCTCTCTCTCTCTCCCCCCCCCCCTCGCTCTCACAGGCTCGGCTCTTCTTTCAGCGTCCCGCCCTCAAAGGGTTAAGCAGCCGCTGCCTGCCGCTCTTTGCTAGACGGCTGAGTTTCGAGGAAGGCGCTGTTTGAGGCAGGCGTCGCTGCGCGCTGCTGTTGCCGCTGCTCTTGCAGCCACCCGCTTGTGAAACCCGCCAGGCAGGCTCGCTTTGGGAAGACGGAGGGGCACCCATCTGGTGCATCGAGGATCTGCTTTGGGGAAAGAGGGGGAAAAGAAAGAGAGAGGGAGAGAGAGATTTGCGGGCCGGAGGCGGAGAAGAACGAGGCATTTGGTCATGCTCGGCTGTCTTTTGCACCTTGGCGCTCTGGGTTGAATGACCGGCTGGACAGCGGCTCCAGAAGATCCCTCCGCTGGGCGCTCTTCGGCAAGAGAAGCCTCTTCGGCGGCGGCGGTGGAAGCCGGAGATTATGAGGACGGCGAGCGTGGCTCTTGCCAGCTATGGAACAAAGCCAGACCTTGGCGGTGATCCTTAAATCAGTACAATGCAGGAATCGAGCGGCTGCCCTCGCCACCTTCCTGACCCAGTGGGGTTTGGGTGAGCTCCAGCGAGAGGAGAAACGCGGCGCACTCTCGTCAGGTAAAGCGAATTCTTTTTCCTCGCTGCCTTCGTGCTGCAGGCGCCACCATCTGAGGTGGATGGATGGATGGATGGATGGGGAGAAAGAACTCGGGCCATTTCATTCGCCCAGGGTTCCAAGTTTCATTCGGGGGGGAACCAGAGAGGCGTGCAAGGTTAGATTCGGTGTGACTCCGGAGCGAGCGAGGGAGAGAGAGGTGGAGGCTGTGGATTCTCTCTCCATAGGCAGGAAGAGTTGTGTATGCATGCGGGGGGCATAATAATGATAATGATAATAATATATCTGCGATCCTGAAAGTGCCTACTCCAGAGTAGTCCCCTTCAAACCAATGACAGTTCGGTTTCTGCATGGCAGATTAAGTTTGGTGGTGCTAGTTCAAGCACACACACGAACACATTTTCTGGGTGAATTACTGACGGTGTCTCCTTTCCAGTGCCCACCACTCTCGCGCAAAAGGTCCACGTGGGTGGATTCTGATGGCTTCTGTAAATCAGGCCGTTCCGTGCCTTCAAGTTCAAGTTCTCAAGCCTTGAGGTAGTGACAAGCGCGCGCGCGCGTGTGTGTAACGTTTCAAAACGGTGCCTCTGCTCCGCCGGCTCGTCTTTTGCGTCCGGAACCTGTGCGCCTTTACGCGCAAGGAAGCTCCGGCGAGTTCAGCGGGACTTCACGTCCCTGACAAATCTGCACCAGATCGGGCTGCAAGAGTGAGGCGCAAGGGTTTGAGAAGAGCAGCGCCCTCCCTTCTCTCTCTCCCTCCCCGTGCAAAATAAGGATCCAGAATCAATCGATTGGAGAGCTCTGAGTGGCTTATTCCCCCCAGCACCCGCTGCCTGCACTCCTTCCTTTTAGCGCCCCTCCCCATTTTAATCCAGATCTACTGCTGACGGAAACAAACCTCCTTTCTTCCCCCATCAGTCAATCACTGTCTGGCAAATGTCTTTCCTCCACCACCCCCTTTTCGCCTCCGCAGAAGAGGGGTGCGGGAGCGTTAGGGCTGGGTTAACTCCTTCGAGTCCGGACCCTCATTCATTCCGAGTTACCGGGATACCCTCCCGCACCGTCTTGATTTCGCCGAGACTCCCCCCGCTTTCCTCTCCAGCGGCGATTCTGCTTTTGTGCTAACAGTGCCAGCAGCACTGCGTGCCAGGCTCTCGTCAGCGCTTCCGTTTCAGAGACTGGCTGGATGCTCCTTCTGGCTTTCCTCTCCGGGGTCTGCGCACCAGCATTTTCATTTTTCGAAGGCATGGGGGGTGGACCCCTTCAGGGGGTTTAGGAGTTCCTCTGACTTGGAAAAGTACATAGATTGCAGGCTGTGAACCCCGCCAGAGCCATGCCAAGAATGAACGTGCCATGATCTCCAAGCTCACAGATGGGCTGTGAGAAAGAGGGACATATTTTTGGTCTGTGCCCAGGCTTTGATAACAGTGTGTCTCATCAGGAACATGGGAAGTTGCCTTAGTCCAGTAGCGTCTACAGTGACTGGCATCAACTCTCCAGGGTTTTAGGGTTTCAGTCTCCTACAGCCTTGCCTAGAGATGCCGGGGATAGAACTCGAGATCTTCTGTGCGCAAAGCAGGCGCTCTGTCACTGAGCTACAGTCCTTCCCTCCTTGAGCTGATTCCATTTCTCCGTGTAATCTGGGCAATATCATAGCCATCTGCTTTGGAACAGCCATGCCTTCCCTTGCCATGTATGTACCCCTTTTCCTGCGTTTGGGGATGTGCCTTCGGAGGTAGCTTAGGCCGTGTCCAAAACGCCCAACGCGTCTGTACGCCCCGCCAACACATTGCTGGGGATGGGTGGCTGAGGCAAGGAGAGCGAGCGTGTGGCTTGTACGTGTGATCGAAGGGAGAAGGGGGAAACGGAAATACCTCTAACCGGCTCTTAGCGTCAATAGGACGTTTCGCTCAAGGGAATTCTCAGTAGTTTGAGTCCAGGCCTGCTTCACTCCAGCGTCTGCACTTGGGTTTATTTAGCTAACACTTGATTGCTGTACACTTGATGGCTGTCTGCGGAGGGTGTGAACTGACTCCGTGGAAAAGCCTCGCGCTTGAGGCCATGTGGGCTTTCTCTTCGTGGCGTTGGGTCTGTGGTGGCCCACGCACACTTTCAAGGCACCCTTTTGCGTGGCAGTCATCAGATGATGAGAAGGCAGGTGTGAAACCCTCCCTTTCCCTGCAGATGAACCAGGAATGAGTTCGCGACACTAGTGTCAATCCACTAGGCTCTTTAGCTCTAGAACCTCGAGTCCAGATGCTCGGAGGAGGGAAAACAAGTCAGCATGGGGAAAAACAAAATCAGGAGTGATTTCAAACGCTTTTTTTAAAAAAAAAAACCTACCCCCTCCTCCAAAAGAAGAATCTGTAGGATCCCTGAAATTGACAAACTTCACCGAGTTCCCTCCCTCTCTGGTGCTAAAAATTAATGTCAGAGACATGCAACCCGATAATGTATATTCATTTTTTACCAGCAAAGTCTTGCAGGTACAGCCGCCTTTTTTTCTCCCTCCGCTCCATTTGTATCCTAGCAAAGCTCTCAAAGAGTATAAAAACGATCAATTTCATTTTAGTCTGGTGAAAATGCGCCCTCCGTGCAGTAGCCAAAAATTTAAATAAAAAGGGTTTACTGGCTGCCCCCTCGCGAATGTAGCATTTGGGGTTGGAGGTTATTTATTCAGTTATGAGGCAGAGACGTCTAGATTTCTTCTGTCTTTTAGAAAAGTCAAGATAACACAAAACAGATCTCTTCTTTCTCCGGGGATCGGCTGATGTATTTATTGGTTTGATTTTGCCAGATAAAAGTTCAAAGGTGGTGTGGTGGGGATCTCACCGTAGGCTGCAGACATGTGAAATATCACCGCTATGGTGAACATTCTGCCTCTTTCCTCCCTACCCCTTTCCTAATGACTACAATTGATTCATTTTATCCCAGCGAAGGGAGTTCCTTTCCCTGCAAGCGGGGCGCCTGCTCAGCGCAGGATAAAACCAAGTGGCTTTTTATTCTTAATGGTCGGGATCCTCGGGGGGGGGGGGGGAAGAGCCAGAAAAACTCAAATCCTGCCTGCCACGGAAGCCCTACTGATGTTTTTTGTCGGGGAGCCTCTATTGGGGCAATTAAAGCAGCTAATGACACGCGCGCCCGCCCGCACGTCCAGAGCCGAGCCGAGAAGTAGATCAGGCTGAGCGCCTAAGACGCCGCTTGGTGCTGTTTCCCGTATTCTATCTGATAGCTGCGCGCAAAAGGGGAGGAGGGGGAGAGACTCCTAATAAGAATCGAGGCAGAAGCGCCTCTTTGGCTAAAGAACTTGACGGTGAACGGTGGGTTAAATAATTAAGGGGGGGGGGGAAGAACCCGAGCCCGACTTTGCCTCTTGGAAAGCTTTCAGGCTGCAGCCCTGCCTTCCAAGCATTCTTTAAACTCGCCATGTGGGAGGAACTCCAGGAGAGAGAGAGAGAGATGGCTATCAACCCGAATTCATTACTGTAAACATCTCCCTGGGGTGTCAGGCAAGCAAAAGGGAGAGAGAGGAGAGGGAGAGAGGGGTGGGGGAGACAGAAAGGCTCGGCTGCCATTAGAGTCCGATCGGAGATCTCCTGACGCCCAGGATCAACCTGCCAGCGCGGCTGGACTTTCCGAGCCCC
Source organism: Podarcis filfolensis (assembly GCF_964270895.1). Lineage (NCBI taxonomy): Eukaryota > Metazoa > Chordata > Lepidosauria > Squamata > Lacertidae > Podarcis > Podarcis filfolensis. Next base: position 110,928,673 of record NC_139604.1, read on the forward strand.
GAGGGGAAAGAGGCGCTCGAGCGCACACGCGCTCACGCGTGCACGTCTGCATGCGCCCGGCGCCCCTGGAGGCTTCTGGGGTGCTGCTCGCCTGCGCTTCTTCCTCGTGGGATCCTCTCTCTCCTGAGCTCTGAGGACCGAGGAGAAAGAAAAGAAAAAACCCAACCCCAGGCCAGGGGAAAACACCACCACCAAACTGTTTCCTGCAGGCTGATTAGAGCTCGCTCCTCTCCCGGACATCTCTGTTGATTTCGAGTTGTTGGCGTCGCTCTCTGCCTGGTGTGTCCGTTCTCTCTCTCTCTCCTTGGGAGGTGGGGACAGAGGAGAGGAAGAGGTGTGCACCTTTGCGCTTGCCTTCTCGGGGATGCTGGAGCCCCGGGCTGCGCGTTGGAGGCGAAAGGAGGAGGATGTTGCCGCTGCCTCGTAAGCAGGGAAGGCGGAAGAAAGTGCCGCGCTCGCTCCGCAGAGCAGAAGCAGCAGCAGGCGGCGGCCCCGGAGGCGAGCGCCGCCCGCAGCCTGCGGGCGAGGGCAGCAGCAGGAGGCGGAGGACAACAACGACGACCCCACCGCGGCGAGGGGGCGACCCCACCGTTGCTGCTCCCCCAGCGCATCGGAGACCAACGTTACTGCTGCTGCTGCTGTGGCGGCGGCCGCCAAAGTTTGGGGGTCTTCGCTGGAGGGGGGGTAGAGACTCCCCGGGGATTATGCGCACCCGAGGACGACGCTTCAGGATCGGAGCCTGCAGGTACAATCGGGCTCGCGTCCCTCTCTCAGGATTTCCCCCTACCCCGATTCAACGATTCTAATATTCCCCCCTTCCCAGAAGGAGGGAAGCCCCCCTGTCATTACAACCATCGCCCCCATAGTGCCAGATGCAAAAAGTTCGTGGCCTGGGATCCAGGTGTGGACGGGATGAGGGGCAAATGGCCAGTCGCCTGCTTAGACTAGAGGGGTGGTGCGCGAATGACAGGGACACACGCGCAGGCATCCCCACTGGGAAATTTATCAATGGCTGTATGTGACAAGTGGAAAGGGAAAGATGCGATCGCTGTGCAGCAGCTTGTGTATTTCAGCCTGTGTGTGTGAGAGAGAGGATGAGAATCCAGATGAACGTAGAGGGCAGCTTTTTACTTTCTCTCCTTCATCCCCCACCTGACTCTTGACTGTTCCAAATGTGCCCTCTGGCCATTTCCTAGCCTTGAAAGGGACGACCCGCCTCTGTCCCCTCCTCCCATCAGTATCCTCACACCATCGAGCAAAGAGCTACTACATGGCATTCTGGAAGCAAGTGAGGTTTATATTTTGGAAGAAAGAAGGGAAGAGATTTCCTTTTGTGTGTGTGTGTTATGGAATGGAGAAGTTGAGCAGATGAAAGCCAAGCTGGCAAAGAGAAGATCAGGTTAAGTCAGTGCTGACAAGCATTATGAAATTCAAATGGAGGGGTGCGGGGAGGCAGCGGTAAATTGCATCAGTATTCATCAGATTCCCATCAATAGCTACATAAAGGCGGATCTGATGGCTTGGGGGAGGGAGGAGGAGGCAGAGATGGCATTTCAAGTCCATCAAGTGGACAGCAGCCTTATTTCATGAAGCTGGTCTGAGGGTTACTGACAAGCCAGAGAGAAAAGAGAGGAGGGGGTTGAAGCAAGCAGTTGCGGGGGGGGGGGGCGGGGGGGGGAAGCAGCCTGAAAACTGAGGGAGAAGCCATCAACCTTCCTCTCTGGAATGGAGAATCAGTCAACAGGAGCTTTTAATTAATTTTAATGGAGGAAATCTGTTTTAAGGCTTACAATAAGCTAATAAAGTCCAAGGCAGAAATCCATGCAGAAGCCTGGACTTGTGTATAGAAAGTGCTGATTAGATTTTTGCCTTTGTGGGATTTTAAATTTTTTATCTTTGGTTTAGGAGAGAAAGAGAGAGAGATAGAAGGAGAGAGCATTTGCTTAGCATAGGCAAAGCCTATCCTTTTACACCCAAGCTTATTTACCTTCTCTTAGTGCTTACAAACCAATCATGCCAATTGGGATCTGGAAAGTAATCTTCTCCAGGCAGCTTAATCCTGCAGTCCTCATTGAAACAAAACTCCCATGGAGTTCATTCATGGATTTATTTACGTAGCATGTACTAGAGAATTCCTGCTCCAGTGGGACTGGCAAATCCATTCTGGATACAAGAGGGACAAAAGGACAGTCAGGCCATCCCATCATGGTGTGTGTCACAGAAATGCACTGAAAGTGGCATTTTTTGACCAAAGACTGCAGGATCTTGATATTAACAGAAAGAGTACTATGCTGGCGTGCTTTTTTGTTTCTTTGTTTTGCTATCATAGGAGGCAGGGACTCCTGCAAGCACAGGAGGGGCAAAGCTGGGCAGTAGGCCTTCTGAGATAACGGTGATTCATTTTCCTTCAGAATTGCAGTAACCTATCTGATCTATTGAAAAGAACACAGAATAAAGGCAGGAAAATGTTTTGCAAGCCTTGTGCAACTAGCCTTTTCTGTTTAGATATGATGGGACTGTTTCTTCTGATTCTTTTTGCCTAAATTACTTTAAGATGGGCATAATCCACACACCCCACTATGCTTATATTTCAGCAAACAAAAACCACCACCACCCGCACCTACTCACTACCTTTCAAAAATAATTTCCACCCATCACACTTAGAGAATCTCCATTCCCTTCTCCTCCTGCCAGTTTCCCCTGCATTAAGTTGACCCATCAAAATATTGCACTTGGAACACTAGGCAGCCTCAGTACTTTTCACACTGCTCTGAGCTCACAAACGCCTTACCCAAAACTTCCTATGAGTCTCAATAAGTGGTAAAGTACCTCACTTTTTGAGAGGATGTTCTGCTCCTATACAACTGGGATTTCACCTTGGTTTTAAAACAGGCTCGGTTAGTTGCAGTTGGCATTGCAATGGTTAAAAAGAAAACAAAAGAGGATGGTTGGACTAGATGATGGGGGTGTTGGTTCTTCCAACTTTACAATTCTATTATTCTATGAGATGCCAGCCAAGCACCACTGAAAACTGGACTTCCTTGGCATGGTGATAATGTTCTGTTTGCAAACTGGCCTCTGATCAGAATGTTGGACACGGTGTGCAGAAGTCTAGGACTTGGACAAAAGATAAATTGATGGAATGCAAACAAGCTAAGCTAAGGATTGACTTGTTCATATGTATATGTGATTTTTATCTGCATATGATTTTCAGTCTCTGGATTTAATTTGAGTCATTGCTACAAGTCATGATTATATCCTGGTCTGCTGGAGAGCCTGATACAGAGTTAGGCTTATCTGCTGAAAACAACCCCATCTCCACCCATTTCAAAAACTGCCTTACATGGGCTGTGGTTTCAGGCGAGAATCGGCAATGCAAACATTTCTGTAAGCGGTTAGAAAGGCAACTCTCAAGTATGTAGAGCCCTGATGATTTAATTTTCCTCTCCATTCCCTGGCATCAGAAAACGTAGGCTTCCTTGTTTGAAAACAAGTAGGAGACAAGCACATTAAGGGCTGTGGCTTTTATTCTGCTGTGCTTTATAGGTGATGGAATAGCCCCTCTTAAGAGAAAACTGTTTGTTTCCAAGAAGGACAGCTTCTTAGTCACCCCTACAGCCTCTGCTCTTAATCTAAAAGTGAGTTCATTTTTCACTAGATTACTTTCATATAACTTTGTGGTTTCTGCCACAGTGATTCAAATTCAGTCCATTAGTGACCTCTATCTGTGAGAAGTATGCAATCAATGCATGCATGGTCTCTCTCCACTCTCGCTCTCTATCTTGCTCCTTTTCTTCTGCAAAGTATATTGTGGCAGCGGGGAAGGGGGAGAATGCAACATCTGACTTGCTTGGGTTTTGGATATCTTAAATTACTCAATTTGCTCGTTGGATTAAAAGACGGTGTTCACTCCTAGCTCTTCTCATGTCTGTTGTTCTATAGCATAACAACATTCAAACGAATATAAGGTAACTCATACCCATTTGCCACTAATGTGAAGAACACCAGGCATTTGGACAGTGTTCTCTTAGTTTGCTGGTGATCATAGGTCGGCTCACTTAACAAAATCAAGAGTCAAAATGCAATTTGGTATGTCCAATAGTTCATGTTTGCTCCAGAAGTTCTGTTGTTTGCGTGCCTTTTATCACTCCATAGTTGTAACTAAAAAAATGCATACTTAGCAGAGATGTATAGTGACGAACATTTAAGTATAGTAGCAAGATTATCTTTGTAATAAAAAAGGAAATAAAATTCCATCTGTGTCTGTATTTTGAATACCCATCAGAGATCAAGGGAAAAGATTGTTATTAACAGATGGTCCCTTTTTGGGGATTATTAAACCCAGCTTTCAAATATCAATTTGTCTCTTGTTTGTATACAGATCCATATTTCATGTTTTAGTTAATTATTGTGAATTGTGAATCGAGGCTCCAACAACAGCATTGCTTTGATGAGGGGGATAGTTTGGTTTGACATTTTCCAGATGATATTTGATGCATTTAGTGCTGGGGTAATATGGTGGCTTTAGATGCTTAATGATTCCTTATTTCCTTTTGGCAAGTCTTTGCCCAGAAGTAATTGTTTGGAGATGTTATTGCTGTTGTTCAGTGACATAATCCAAGAACTGATAGGTGCCTGGGACTAAAACTGTTCTTCTTCTTTTTCTTTTGGAAGCAAATTGTGCTATTTCAAGAAAAAAGAAAAAGGAAACCTCACAAAGTGACTATTCTTATTTTATTTAAAAAACTTACAACTTGCCCAATTTTCCAAGGAAATCAAGATGGCTAACCACCAAAACCCACAAATTACACCCAATTACAAAATCCAGATATCAACATAAAAGCAAGAGCCAATTTAACGATTCCAAAAAAAGCCACCAACACAAACCATGTGAAGGAAGAGTGTCAGCTTCAAGCTGATGGCATCAAGCTGAATTCCCTAAAGCAGTGTATGACCTATAGATGCATCTGTCAGCTTGCTTTTAAAGAACAAATAAAGAAATACGTGACCCAAATAATTATTACATCTTTGGAGTTCTTTTAGAAACAACAGTTAAAAAGAAACCCATAAAAAAACTGACGGCTTACCAAAGGCAAATACTTTTGTGGGAGCCAGAGTCCAGTCTTTTCTGAATCTCTTCCAGTTTAGTCCTCTATGAAAATGCTTAGCTAGTACAATGAACTTAGTTATATTCAGCCAGTGGCCCAGACTGTTGCGATCTTCCTGTTCTTTGGTGCTTTACTGGTGATTTACTCAACCAGCAGCCTTTATTTCTCTTTGATTCCTTCTCCTGACATGGCCCTTTGAATTGAATAGGAACTCAGTCTAGTGAGGTCTTAAAACAAATCTGTCATGTTGCATTCAGGATTCCAGAAAACTTAATGATCCGTAAAGAAATCTGTAAAACATCTTTAATTTTTTTTTTTAGAAAACATTCTGTGCTTTCTGATCTGCTTCTTAAAGGTCCCTTGTCTACTTTGTAACAGGCCTGATACATGTGGCTTGTTTATTTTAAAAAAATAAACTCCTTTTAACTCCATTTAAAAAATGGCTCCTTCTGATCCGGTTTAATGGGAATATTTCTTCTTCTGTATATAAATGGGTAAAGGTAGAGTTATAGAAAAATGGATCATGCACTTAGGTAAACCAGCCACTGAGATTTAGGTGTCTGCCCCCAAATTGTTAACTCATAGGTAGCCTTAATGAGATTATTCCACAGTGTGTGGACTGCAGCATTTGAACGACAGAATTTCGGAAACTTTTGCTGTGCTCATGTCTTCAGGGGTTGCAGAACCCATCTCCTTTCCTATCAAATCCAATGGGATTTCATGATGGGGATGATCCTATGGATCCCAGGCTTGCAAGTTGCCAGAAAAATGCCATTGGCCAAAGCCTGTACTTGCATCATTCCTGAGTCCCTATCAGCACATTTTGACCATGCTTTGAAAGGGGTGGGAGATACTCAGCACCTCATAGGATCAGTCCTCCCCTTAGATCAACCCCCCAAAGGTCACAACAAAAATTCCGACATGGCTTTTTGAGTCCTTCATAATTATTAATCACTGGGCAGCTAGTCAACTGATAAATTAACAGAGTAATTCCCTGTGACAGTTTATGGGCTAAGGACCACAGTCATAGAAATTAACATAAAGGAAAATGATTTGCAAACTTATTGGGGGTGATAACCTTTAAATAGTCATGATAATCAACACGTCAGATCCCAATAAGCTCTTGCTCTCGTGGAACCAGAGTCTGTGAAAAATGGTTTTCAGTGTTGGGATGTTTTTTGATCCCTTCAAAGTTCTGCCCATGCAAATTTAAATAGACTGCATCTGATTTCCCCTCTTATATTTTATCAGTTTGGAAGGAGTGAAATTTAATGCTTACTATTTGTATTTGTTTATCATTCTTTCCTGAATCTGAAAGCTGAAACAATCCTTTAAATTTAATGATAAAAGACCCAGTTTATTTGGAGGTTCTTGTGTGTGAGTCTTACTGAACCACGAAAGCACATTTTTCAGTGGGGCACAGAAATTTTTTTTCCTGTTGCATTGGGCCATATACTCCTCCTGACTTCTGAAGGCTCAGAATTCTAGCCTTGCAGGAATTGCACCAAAGGCCTCTTTAAATCCCTTTGTGCTTGCCTGAAAGACTTATTTCAGACCCCTCGATTTCTGTTGCCCTCTGTCCCCATGGTCAGAGCCAGCCCTTGTCATTAGTTAAAGTAAGGCAACCATGTCAAAAAGCCCATGGTTGTGGACCAAATAGCAAGAGCCCCTTGACTCTTTGTCCTAAACTCCCTAACCATTTGCCTCCATTGTGTGCCACACAGCAAGCCCTGGCCCTCCTAAGCTAGCCAGCTGCCTCAAGCGCCCTGGATCCCAGAATCAGCTGCCGTTCCAGTTGGTTTCTGTACGTGGAATGCATGGAATGGGGAGAGCATGTTTATTTTTCCCTTTCGCCATGGGCAGCAAAACGCTGTGGGTTGACCCTGCCTTTGGTAAGGAGCCTCCCCTCTTTGGTAGACCTTTCATACGGAATTATCACTAGCCACCATTTCAGACTGCAGCAAAGCATAATGCAAACATAGGAGCTTGCTGGATCAGGCCAGTGGTCTACCTAGTCCAGCACCCTGTTCCCATAGTGGCGAACCAGATGCCTGTGGGAAGACTGCCTCTTTCCATATGAACCTACCTGGACCCTGAGAACATCTTCTGAGACACTTCTTCATGTGCCTCCTTCATGAGAAGTCCAGAGGGTGGCAATACAAGAACGGGCCTTTTCTGCAGTGGCTCCCTCTTTGTGGATTGTTCTCTCCCAAGAGGTTTGTTCGCCTGGCACCTTCATTATACACCCTTTTGTGCCAGGCAAAAATGTTCCTCTTTAACCAGTCCTTTGGCCAAGTGACACCCAAAGTCCTTTTAAAATGTGTTGGGAAGGAGGGGGCTATTGGGTTGTTTTTGTATTGTGATTTTATGTTGTAACTGCCCCGAGACCTGTGCTATAGGGCGGTATACAGTGGTACCTTGGGTTACAGATGCTTCAGGTTACAGACTCCGCTAATCCAGAAATAGTACCTCGGGTTAAGAACTTTGCTTCAGGATGAGAACAAAAATCACGCAGCGGCAGCTGGAGGCGCCATTAGCTAAAGTGGTACCTCAAGTTAAGAACAGTTTCAGGTTAAGAATGGACCTCCAGAACTAATTAAGTTCTTAACCCCAGGTACCACGGTTACAAATTTAATAGATAAATAGATAGATAGATAGATGATAGATAGATAGATAGATAGATAGATAGATGATAGATAAAATAAAGCCCACCAGCAGGACCTGAGTACAACTATGCTGTCCTCCCTTGTGCTATCCAGCAACATATTCCCAGCAAACTGTCTCCAACAGTGGAGGTAGAGAATAGTCAGGAGGAGGGTTTTTTTTTTTTTTACAATTTAGCCAGTTTTATTTTACAAAAAGAAGCTCAAAGTGACTGTTAATGGTTAGTAGCCATTCACAGCTACAGATTTGTCTAATCGCCTTTTAAAGCCATCCAAGATGGTGGCCGTCACAGCCTCTTGTAGAAGGAATGTGGCTGGAAGAGATGAGGTCCACAGACGATGTTCTTTCTTCTTGACAGGGAAGTTTAGGACTAGCACCAGGAGTGGCTGCTAATAGACATATCACGCCTGTGTCCCTGGAGATTTTTGCCCTTCGAATATTTCTGTACAGGGATCCTAGGCATGCCTCTGAAAGTAGCTGCAAACTGTCCACTGGCTATTACATGATACACTGATGAAAAAGGTCAGAGCCCAGAATGGAAACTAAATCCAGGACCTTATTGGGAGAGAAATGGGTTAACGCTGCCAGGAGTTACACTCCCAACAGCAGCTGGTGGTGCATGTCATTCTCATAAGCAGAAACAAATGGGCAATGGTAGTTTGCAGGAAGGAAATGTTCCATTCCTTAACTGTAGCATTAAAAGGGTTTGTACGCACTGTGTATTTTTGACATAAATGGGATGGTAAAGCATTTCCATTAACAGGACAGCGACCAATAGTACACATGTTGACGATATCTCTCTCAGTATAGCACAGATGCTGCAGAACTCTTGATTCCATCTTCTTAATTGTAGATGTTTACAGTGTGCTACAGTTACAGTTCTCTAATTAAAAGCTAAAGTGTTTGCATTTTTGTTTTGCATTAGAAAGTAACCCAGCACAGTGGCCTGGTTCACCCACATATAAACATTGATGCAGACCCTCTAAGTGTCTCTATTTTCCAGGGACAGTCCTGGATTTATAGAAGTCATCCCGGTTTCTGATTTGATCCTGGAATGTCCTGCTTTTTGTTATGATGTCCCTATTTTCATCAGAGAAATGCTGGAGGGTACGGAGTTATGTGACCCCCGACCCAAGGAGATAAGTAACTATATAACTTTTAGAAGACATCTGAAGGCACCTCTGTATAGGGATTTTTTTTAAAAAAATATTAATGTTTTACTAGGTTTCTGTATATGTTGGAAGCCACCCAGAGTGACTGGGGCAACCAAGTCAGATGGGCGAGGTATATAATAATAATAATAACAATAATAAAAAAGAATAGGACATAACTATTTTCACTGGAGAAATGTTGGAGGATATGTTGATGAGGAATCCTCTGTGTAATGGGGCACGTTCATTTGTGCTGCTCCTCTGCTACACACACTATAGGGAAAAAGTTTCTGTGAATTGGGTGCAGTACCCGCAGCACAAAGTGCATGAAACATGCACTGGGAAGGGCACTTGTGTCTGTTGTGTCATGGTGCCTACAGGATTCCTGGTCACTGGGTATGTGCATTGGCACTTGGTGCATTTTTGCCAACTAAGTCCTACCCAAAAAGAAGCAGACCCACTGAAATTAATGAGCCTAAGTTAGTCATATCCATTAGTTTCCATAAGTCTACTCTTAAGTTTGGACACAACCCAGTATATACAATTATGTGTAATTGTAGAGCATGCGATATGAATCTATTTCAAGACATTGAATTAAAAAAACAGAGGCTGGCAACCTAAAGCTCATTTTGTTTTGCATAATGGCATCTGGGAAGTGTAGGCTGCTGGCTCTTTTCTTCTAGCCAAGACAGTAAAATACATTTAATTGGAATGCAGTTTAATAATGGAATGATACTCACCAAGGTTGGATTCTTCTTTTCCAATGGCAGGGCCTTCTTCTTACCAGGCTTTCAGGGATCTGTCTCTGAAATTCAGATGAGAGTTAACCCAAACAGAAACGAGATATTTGCAGAGTAAATATATCCAAAAGACTGAAGGAATCAAGTCAGTCCACATGATTTTGTGAAGGTAAATCCTTTTCCCCAAGTCCCAAGTTAGCTGAAATGCAAGCTATTTTGGCTTGGTGTATATGATGCATGTGAAGAAAACCCATGATGATCTGAGTCAAATTCCCTTGATGCTCCTGAGAATGAGGAGGAAACTGAGAACATTTAACAACTGGGAGATGTGGTAGATGGTCCACAATTTTATCAAACAATAATATATAAAAATTATGTGGAAAGAGATGACATACTTTGATGTCTCATTTCCTTTTAAAGTTAGAAGCAGAGAAAGTTGGTGGCTCTTCTTTTTAAAAAGCTGTTTCAGTTGTTTTTTCACTACTTCCCATATATTTTCCAGAATAATCAGAGGTCTGTGGAGTGGCCTTTCCTGCCTAGAACAAAAGGAATACAGTCATGTAAAAACAAAAAGCAACAACAAAAAATGCTTCCAGTTTTCTGTAATAACATCTCTCTGTTTGGCAGGCTCTTGGGAAGTGAAGCGGCAAACTCCAGAACTGGAAGTGCAAGGTTTTTTTTGTAGTCTTAGCCTGAGAAGCTGAAATCTGAGCATTTCTGGGCATTATAAGGAAAGAGTAAGAACACTGCAAGGGAGAGAGAGAGAGAGATGTGCACCCTATTTTCACACTTCTGGTGTAAATATCTATGACAGTGACTGGCGCATCTTTTTGGCAGTGAGATGCACTGAGCTGCTATAGATGCACAAGCAAGATGTGCGAGTCACTTCCACGTTCTCTTTGCAAGTTTCTTTGTAACATATGAACTTAGCTACTCTCTTTTAGGGATATAATGCAAAGATGGACATTGACTTTGGCCTGGGGGTGGTAGTGGAACTGTGAGGGGGTTCCTGGAACAACTCTGCTTTCTAGAACATGTTTCCACTCTGTTGGAGGCATGACAATCTCTCTCTCTCTCTCTCTCTCTCACACACACACACACACACGCACACACACACACACACACACACACACACACACATCCCACTGAATTGCAAATTGTGTGTCCCTGCACAAAGGCAGAGATGTTAACATCACAAGAAAACTATCAAATCACAAGACTCCACTGTTTGCAATAAGGGTGTGACGAATACATGGATCCTTGACAAATTGACTACATGGAACTGGCCTTTGTAGCACTTTTGTTTCACTCCCTTGAAAAGTAATGCCTGATGATCAGTATACACCCTATGATAAACATTGGACATATCCCCTTATCTTGGTCTTTTAATGCATCCCAGTTTATAAGCTCTTATCAGCCTGAATGCCTTTCCTGGGATGTAATCCACGTTGGAGTTAATGTCTGATTTCTATTAAATGATTAGGGTGATGATGAATGAAAAAAGCATATAAAGCAATGCTGTTTGGCCATCTGAAATGATTTTTCTTGATCACACACTTGCAAGGAGCCAAGCAAATATATTAATGCTCCAATTTAGTAGTGCAATTTAGTAGTGCTCCAATTTAGTAGTGCCTCCCAATGAAAGCTGAAAAGGGTATCTTGAAACAGATTGTTTTCTAGTGCAGATAAAAGGATAGATACGCACAGTGAATTGCTAAATTGTTTGCATCAGATCAGCCTGTGCCCACTGGTACCTCTTGCAGTATCTGTTGCCAGAGTGCTCAGTGCAAGTCTGCCCTCTTCTTTTCAATTCATTCCTTTCACTTTCTTAAGGCTGATCTGCAGGTCACCAGTAAACTGTTAAGACATCTCTTTGCTCGTAATAGTCTGTTTTTATTTGAGAAATTACTTTCGCCATTTGATGAAATTAATTTCAGTAACTTCCCCTCGTAGAAGTCGCGTATAACACAATCACAGTCTTTGCTCAGGGTGAAAAGTGTCTACTATTACTGCTTGGAAAATAGCTAAGCAATAAAAGGACACAGAGGACATCTCTCTTCTTAAAAATAACACCCTAGATGCCTTGGAGCAGGCTTGCAAGGATAGATCCCCCCACACCATTTGCAGATACTTTTCTCAGTTAGCATTTGCAGTGAAGCCTCAGACAACACTGTTGATTTTAATTGCCACATCCCTGCAACCCTCTAACCAAAATAATTCTGTGTATACAATAGCATCTCTAGAGAAGGAATATATAAATGTCAAAAGCTAAGCTCTACACTCTGCACAGAGGACCTTTATAAATCCGGAATAAATGAGGTGTTTAGAATTGCTGCCAGCAGCCCTGGCAAGGGGGATGGGAAGAGGAAAAAAGAGAGAGAGAAAAGTCTGTTGATCTGCCCAGATTCTGTTTTTCTTGCAGAAATTTCTTATCAGCAGATGCACACGCATCCTACATGATGCAATTGTGGATCTACCGATAAGGGAATAGTTTGACTAAATGTAGATGGATTGGACCAGTTATTTGGCTGAGTGTTACGATGTGAAACAGCTGAGTCCAGAGCGTCTGTGCGTTTTCGGCAGCCAGCCGAAGGATAAGTAAGGAGTTGTCTTGCTGGAATAGTTTGGCATGGATTCTTTGCCCTTCATTTGTCCAGCGTTGTAAGTGTATAAATCAGTTTGTATGGGCCATGATGACTCCAAGATTCACAGCCACTCATCTCTCTGTGACATTGATGGAATCTTTATTGGATCAAATGCATTGGAATTCTAATTATGACTCTCTGCTCTTTAGTGTTCCCCTCCAGCCATCAATATCTCGTAAACAATCATATTTTACAAGCTCCAGGAAGATAGTTTAGGCAGATGTGTGCTGACTAGGACAAGGCGCTAACCAAATCACAGCAGAGGGATCATATTCCTCACTTTCAGTGATTGAAGTGAAATCAGAAGGAATTGAAAATGGTACAGTCATCGTCCTGTTTAACAGGGAGGGGGAGATGGAAAGAAAATAAGTAGCCCTTTGGAAACACTGCTGAATTGTCACAGAGTTACTTGAACATTGACATATATCATCATTCAATATACAGCAATTAAAAAAAAATGATAACATGTGATGTACTTTGCCATTTCATAGGGTATATGCTTAGTGTCAGAGATGGCTAACCTGTGGCTTTCCATATGTTGTTGGACTAAAACTCCTATCAAGCACAGCTAATGGTCAAGGGTTATTGCTGAATCTAGTCTTTGTTCAGGATGGAAGATAGCAGATCCTAATTTATGGTTCTTCTCTAAGGACCTTGCTACCAACTACCATTCAGGAAATTACCAATGTGTAGCTGTAGGAGAATTCACCTTCCCAGCACAGGTAGCTTGATCAAGCAAAGAAAACTTTATATCTAGAGTAAAGAAGCATGAAGCATGTTTTTTCCTGCTCTGGAGGGTAGGACTCAAGCTGTCACATGGAAGATGGAACAAGCTTGTTTTTTCCTGCTCTAGGGCTCAAAGCAATGGTTTCAAAGTTACAAGAAAAGAGATTCCAACTAAACATAGGGAAGAACTTTCTGACACTAAGAGCTGCTCAACAATGGAACCATCTCCCTCGGGAAGTTGTGGACTCTCCTTCCTCAGAGGTTTTGAAGCAGAGGTTGGATGGCCAATTGACATGGATGCTTTAGCTGAGATTCCTGCATTGCAGGGGGCTGGACTAGATTACCCTTGATTCTATGAAGCTCTTGGGCCCACTTGCTCAGATGAGGTGATAGGGGAGGCTCAGTTGTCAGAAACAGAAGAAAGTTAGGTTTATAAATCACTGGATTTATAACACTTGGTAACTACCCAGATATAACAGTCTAGGAAAATAGGCACTCCATTATTTTGACTGATCTGCAGGCTAGAGAAGTCTATAATTTCTATTATTCCTTCCAAGGAAAAAACTCAGCATAAATTTATGCAACATTATGGAAGTTGTTGTTCAACAATTTCTGAAGGTCTGTGAGTTAGCCATCCCTGATGCAGAGCCATCACAAGGTTACTTACTGCTAAAAAAACCCCTTCATTCAGATTCCCATGTACATCTATCATCATGGTGGTCTGGTGTATTTCAGCATAGTTGGCTGTTATGAAGTAAAGCACAGGAGCAATAGAAGCTGCCATACACCGAGAGCATCAGACCATCTAGCTCACTATGGTCTACACTGACTAGAATTGGCTCTCTAGGGTTTTGGAACTCCCTTGCCCTACCTGGAGATACCAAGGATTGAACTAGGAACTTTGCATGCAAAGTATCTGCTCTACCATTGAGGTATACCTGTGGCCAAAGGCCAAATAAATCTAGAGCATCCTGAGAGGTGAAGGTAGGAAGACTCAACTCCTGGTAGTCCCCACTGGTCCATCCAGAGAAGGAACTAGTTAATGAGGCTCTGGCCAAGAATATGTAACAACAACAACAACAACAACAACAACAACAACAACAACAACAACAACAACAACAACAACAATTTATTATTTATACCCTGCCCATCTGTCTGGGTTTCCCCAGTCACTCTGTGTGGCTCCCAACAGAATATTAAAAATATGATAAAATATCAGACTTTAAAAGTTTCTCTAAACAGGGTTGCCTTCAGATGTCTTCTAAAAGTCAGATAGTTGTTTATTTCATTGACATCCAATGGAAGGGTGTTCCACAGGGTGGGTGCCACTACCAAGAAGGCTCACTACCTGGTTCTCTGTAGCTTGACTTCTCACAGTGAGGGAACCGCCAGAAGGCCCTGGGAGCTGGATCTCAGTGTCCGGGCTGAATGCTGGGGGTGGAGATGTTCCTTCAGGTATACATCTAACTTCTTTGTTCCTATCAGACTGATGCACAATTCTGAAGGCATAGGGATTTATTTATTTTTTAGCCAGGATGTTAATAAAAGGACCTGATTTATAAAGCTTACCCTAAGAATGTAAGAAAAGCCTGCTGGATCAGCCCAATGATCTAGTCCAGCTGTGGAGACAGAGCACAGCCATTGTGGCTAGTAGTCATTCATAGCCTCTCTTCCATGAATTTGTCCACTGCTCTTTTAAAGAAGATGAAAAGTGTGAGGCCTCTTAGTCTGAATCTAAACTGAAAATAAATATGGAGAGATCTTTTTTCTTTTCTTTTTATATATATATATATATATATATATATATAAAAGATTTAAAAAGTAATAATCCCACACCAGTGTTGGATAGTGGAAAATAGTTTCACTCATAAACAAGTGCACCTAGGGTTCATGACAATGATTAAGACAAATGAGCCAGATACTTTGTGTGGGCCACTGGAATCTGCTGCCAAAGAATTTTTGAAACATCCACTTCCAAAGCATTTTTCCTGTCAGCCCATAAAAAGAATTATGTTCATGTGTAGATGTCATAAATTTACACATTTTTGTTGTCCCGCAACATCTTACTCTGGCAACCCAAAATATTCTAGGTCCTGATATTTAATACAGACAACAGAAATGTTAAGATCTGAAGTCAATCAGAGTATGGCAGGCTACTTTGATATCAAAACTGATACCAGTTAAGCAAGCCTGCCTAAATTTGGGGTGCACGTTCTGTACCTATTAACCACAGGTACATACAGTGAGAAAATATATCCTGTAGCTATTAAAGAGATGCAGTTCCTACATCTTCACACAGACCATTACCGAGTTGAAGTAGCCAATCTGGTACCCTCCAGATGTTCATAGAATCGTGGAATTGTAGGGTTAGAAGGGACCCTGTGGGTCATCTGGTCCAACCCCCTACAATACAGGAACCAGCAACTATGTTGTTGGACTCCAACTCCAATCTGCCCAAGCCAGCATAGCCAATGGCCAGGGATGAATGGGGATTGCAGCCCAGCAACATGTGGGATGGACTACCGCTTGATCTGTGTGTTTTTGCTCTAAGAATCTGAGAATAAGTTTTGTACAAGTTTCTGTGTATCCAGGATGGACATCTGCAGCCCTTGCGGTCTTTGCATAGTGTTGTGTCTTTTACGTGACATAATGGAGATTTCCACCAAGACAGGAGGAGATTTCGCAAGGGGGACTCATAATGGAAATAACTTGTAATGCGTAATGATTGCTTTCACTTTGTAAGTGATTTTTTTTAAAAGGAAGTTAATCATCCTGGCGATGGTGCTGTTAAACACTTCTCTAGAATTCTCTAGTATTCATGAGCATATCTGTGCTGTCATGGTAGATCTAACCTTTTGGCTGGTCTTATGGCATTCTCATTCTATATGATCCACTTGATTCCTTGGTATGGGGGAATATTTAGTATATTGTATTCTTACATGGCATGCAAGAAAATGATGGTCTTGAGGTTGACAGGGAATGAATCTGAAATGTCTGCAACAATCAATTTTATCCATTACATTACACAACTTTTTCAGTCCTTTTCTTTTTGTAGAACATAGATTTCATGGGGAATAATAGAAAATGTTCTTCTGCAATTGCTGTGAATCACTCAAGGCCATGTTGTGGTTCTCCCCTCATTCCATCGACCCTTACAAGAATCTTGTAGGTTAGACTAGGCTTTCTCAACCTTGTAGTTGAAGAACATCTGGGGACCCAACTCCCATCATCCCTGATCACTGGCCATGCTGGCCAAGTATGATGGGAGTTGTTGTCTAACAACATCTAGGTACCCAAGGTTAAGAAAGGTTGGGTTAGACAAAAATAGCAATGGTCAAAAGCCATCCAGTAAGCTTCGTTGCTGAGTGGAGATTTAAATCGGTGCTTATCCAGTTATAGTCCAACATGCTAAGCATTAAACAACACTACACTATTTGTGTGGCAGTGGGAGGAGAAGCATTATTTTGCTGTACTGCTTGTGTTCTACATGATTTTACAAATATTTTTTGGTGATTGAAATTCATTTGAAATATTTGCATATCCCTTTATGAAATTAATCTACAGTCTGTATCTTGGAAACAGGGGTGTGTTGTGTAGTTTCACAGGAAACAGCTGTATCTGCGATGCTGTAATTCAATGAAAAAGGGTGCGAAAGTGACAGTTCTCAAAAATCTTTACTTGAAAGTTGTTGTAAGTGACTACCTCAGTGTCTGTTTCCAATCTGATATGTGGAGACTTACTATATAGGCTTGGGGGAGCAATTAGATTCAGTTCAAATTCAAAGGCAAATCTTAATAATTTGCAATTTCTGAAACTCTGTGCAAACCGAATCACACTCACCCTTAGAAATGTACACCTCTCTGAATTTTGCAGTGCATGTCTCCAACCAAGTAGCACATATAAAATCATTACAAAATGCATATACTAGTGAAAATAATTCACCTAAAGGATTGCATTAGGAACATATAAATATTAGGGAAAACATGCTTTGTAAAAACTGCCTACTAAGTGTGTGTGTTAGAAGACATTTGCACTAAAACGCTGGTGAATCTTCATGAGGACTTTTTGAAAAATAAAAAATCACAAACTGGTGTGGAAATGTAGAGAGCTTGAATTTAAAATTGGGTTAAAAAACAAGAAAGTGGGATAAACCAAAATCGACAGATTTGCCCATAGAAATTGATGGATTTGCCCATCCCAACTTCTCCCCTGGCTTAGAAGAATGTTTTGCAGACTAGTTGTAACTGCCTTTTGCCCCTCTTAACCTGCAATATGGGGAAACTTAACATTGCAGGATGATTTTCTTAAGCCACTCAGAGATGTAGCTCTCCTTCCTGCATCACGGACATAATATACATATTTGATTATAGTCATATAAAGAGCTTTTTTCTCTACACACAAAAATAGAAACTGCTCTCATCACCTGCCATCCCCAAACACAATAAGACCTGTGTTTGAACTTGTGCCAACTCCTGTTTTTGCCTCTACTTTTTTCCCCTTGGTGGCAGGGAGGTGGGGAAGGGGCATGATGACACTCTGCTCCAGAAGCACAGCTATGCTCATGTCTTGCCTTTCCCCACCGCCTCTTACGAGCAGCTGCCACTTTCACTTCTCTGATTGGAATGCAACATGATGTCAAAGGGAACTAGGAAGTCCCGTCTCAGACAAAAGAATTGTAAGACTAGAACTTGTTTATGTCTGTGGTTGTGCCATGATGAGTAATGCATTTTCCCCAACCTCAACACTCCGAACATATTTGGAATTTTTATAAAAAAAAACAGTGCATGCAGATATGGATATATTTATCTGTTTATTTCCACACGCAACACAAAAAGGAGAGGGGCGAAAATGCTCAAGGTCACCTCCGTTGCTTGGCAATGCTCTGTCATGCAACAACTTCCTTTGTATTTGTTTTTAATCTTCTTTCTACACCCTTAGGAGCTAATGCCACTCTAGCAGAAAGAGAGAGATTTCTTAGAGTGCTTCTTGGTGAAATAATTGTACATAAATCAAGGTGCCATTTTTCCTTCATCTGGGGAAAGGGTGGCCGGGAGAAGCACACAAGCTGACCCAGCCATCTCAGGCAACCTTTTCCATTTTAGAGATCAAAAGCAGGTATCACAACAATGGCGGGCATTCAAATTCTCAAATTTCAGTGGAGCCCTCATGCTGAATTTAAGCACCCCTTGCTTCTGGCACTGCACATTATTGTGCTCCCCCACTCACCCCAGTGTGGCACCCAGTGTGGCCAAACAGGTCACACTACCCTAAATCCGCTTCTACTCACAAATGTGAAGGAACTCCTGAAGAAATGAAACAAAGCACAGAACAGTTTTCTGGAGTAGCTCTCCAAATTCCATATATGGTGTTGCTTATTTTGCATATGATTTGGCTCAGTTTCCAGGTAAGGATTGACAAGTTCCCCATGTTAGAGAGCCATGTCAGCTTTTGAAGTTGATGACAGGGAGAAGGCAGAGATGATTCGTAATCTACATACCACATTTGATGCACTAAAAGGGGGGCTTTTTCTGGACACTTGCAGTTGCTGGCTGTTCCCTCAGGAGACAGTATAGCCTTCTACTGGAGAGGCCAGGGCTTAAATTGTTGCTCATCCATGGATGGGCTTGAGGCCTTGTTATGAGTATTAGGGGAACATACCTGCCACTTTGATCTTCCTCGTGGAAGGACAGGATTTCTTTATTCTTTTTTTGTTTAAAGGGTGCTTGTGGTGAGCAAAACAGAGGAGAAGGAGAAGAAGAAGAAGACAGGGCTGTTGCTTGTTCTCATCAAAGATCCAGCAAAGGAGTCTCTGTCAACTCTCACAAGTTGAGATGGGAATTCTTGGCAGCCAGAAGCCCATGTTCTAACAAGACTTGCTTGCATGGGTACATTTTGCTACTGAAACGCTTAGCTGAGAGCATCTGCTTTGCTGGAGCCCCATGACGACATGTTCAAATATTTGCTTGTGGTTGCCAGCCCATGCTTTTCTAAGCAATCCCACAAAAGATGAAAAGATTTTGTTTTGTTTTCATTTTGTCATTAGGGAATCAGATCTAGACTCTGCGGCAGCATCACACACCCAAGATAATGCAGTGCCTCTGTGGCAGACCCAGGTAATGATGGATTCAAATCTCCTCGATTCCACTTGCGTGCTCTAACCTGAAGACTGTCTGTCATTACAAATTACATTTAATTGTGCAGGTGTGGGAGCATTAAAGATCCTGCTGTTTTTACGATGGCCTTGTTCGCTGATACTAGTTACTAATCCAGATTTGTTTGAGTTAGTCCATCCGAGTTTATAGGCCAGACAAAGAGCGGTATGGAGTGAAGAACGAGTTTGCTTCTATCCTGTGTGAAGGATGATGCTTAAAGCTCTCCAGTGTGTCCTGACCTTTGTCCAGACCTTTATATGGGGTGGAAGCTGTATGGAGTGGAGACTGAAGGCATGTAGTGATTTTCTTAAAGTGTTAGAAAACTGCCTTATACTGAGTCATACAAGTGCACCATCTAGCTCAGTATTGTCTAGCAGCAGCAATCTAGAGTTTACAGGCAATATTTTTCCCCATGCCCTAACTGGAGATGCTGGGCATTGAACTTGAGACCTTCGGCATGCAAAGCAGAAGCTCTACCACTTCCCTTCCCTTCCCTTCTCTTCCAACCTAATCTCCAGCGTAGAATTGTCATTCTGTTTGCCAGTTGTTTTCAAAATAGATTGATTATGCTTGCAATGGTGCCCACCTGTTGGTCACTGTTGCCTGTAGCAAGGGGAAGAAGTGTATGAAGACAAGACAAACATGTTTGAAAGGAGAAAAGGCTTAAAATGTCCCCACTCTTGAGATTTAACACTTTCCCCTAGAGACCACCCTGAGAAAGAGGCTGAAGCCCTGAGATTCCAGGTCCTGGCAGCCTGGCATGACCCTGGCAGCAGTAAACTGTCCTGTCCACAAAGCTGTCACTCAGAGCATCACTCATATTGCCACTCTGTCCACAGATTGTTCAAGACACTTTGGTTACTGAGGCATATATGATGCCCCTCAGATGCTATAGTTCATGATTATCTGCTGCCCTTTTATGGTCACCCCAAACCTGCTGACCTGGCAGATCTTTCCCAATGGGAAGGCTGGGTCTGTAGTTGAATTGTTCTTTGCTTAGCTGTCCTTTTTAACTTCATTTTATTCAGTTTTGTTGATTTGCTGTTGAAATCATTTTTACTCTTCTGCATCTGTACCTAAAATGGCTTTGAGGCGGTTTACAACATATTTTAAACTATGCGTTAAAAAACCCTGTAAAATGGCAATACAGCTCAAGCAACCATATGCTGCAGGCAGAGGTATAAATCAATCAATCACCCAATGCCTAGGGGGGAAGAAAATGGTCTTTTGAAGCCTAAAAGGTAATAAACCAAGTTCCAGTGGAATGTCTCTGGGCAGGAAATCCAATACCCGAGGACTATTGCAGAGAGAGTTTTAGCCTGGCCCTAGTCAACACCTGCCTAACTTCCAAATATTTGGTCACCTGGAGCATACTCTCCAACATTTCTCCGGTGTAAATAGGGACGTCCCATTCCATAATGATAATTTTACTATTTATACCCCACACATCTTACCGGGTTGCCCCATCCACTCTGGGCAGCTTCCAACATATATAAAAACATTATAAAACATTAAACATTAAAAAACTTCCCTATACAGGATTCAGATGGCTCAGGGGTCAGATAACTCCATACCCTCCAACATTTCTCCAATGAAAATAGGGACATCCTAAGGAAAGGTGGCACATTCTAGGATCAAATCAGAAACTGGGTCAGCTTCTCTAAATCAGGGACATCACTGGAAAATAGGGACAACTTGGAGGGTCTGCTAGAGCAGGGCATTTGAAGATGATCTTAGCAGCCAGGCAGGCTCAAATGGATTCTTCAGTTATATTGGCCTCAAGTCATTCAGGCTTTATGGGTCAAAACCAGAAATTTGAACTGTGCCTGGAACAAATTATGCCTGTGAAGAACTTTGATGATGGGTAAGTCCCAGTTAACAGCCTGGATACAATATACTGAATTCATCAAAGTTTCCAGACAGTCTTCCAGGGCAGCCTTATATCCAACACATTGCAGTAGTCCAACCAGCATTTTGCCAGAGCACAGATACACATGGCAAGGCAATGTCACTTGCTATGTGCATTTCATAGCATTTTGTGTTGTGTGTTCACTGTCTGAAGGCACATGATGCAGCTGCTTTGCTGGAGCTAAGTAAAACCTGAGCATTGCCAGGGCGTGGATTGTAGAGTGCCTGGATATGCTCCCTTGAATTCCATAGATATAAGCGAAATAAATAAATGTGCTATCAGTAGCTGAATTATTCAACAAAGAGGGGTGTCTATTTAACTCAAGTTTCTCTTGTGATCCTCCCCTTCCTAATCAACCTCAAGAAACTTGGCAACCAAGGTACATTCTGTGACCTTTTCCAGCTGCTCCTCAAATGCATTTGATCATCATGGACATGTAATAAGGCTCTGAAAAAATTACCAGGCTAACCTTCATCTGTGTGTGTCAGAAGATTGCAGGTGTAATGGCTTTTATGGATGCTGCTGTAGACATTTGGCACTCTGCATTAAATTTCAAGTGATGGGTTTTACTGATTTAAATGCTTTCTCCTGCAAGAGGCACATGCCACAGTGCTCAGAAGGTGAAACGGTAGCTGGATCTTCTGTGCGATTCCATTGTAGTCCTTTGGAGGTGTTTGCCTAATGCAGCAGCAGGACTAAGCAATTTGCGTTTGTTGCGGTAGAGAGAATCCAGTAATGCAGAGCAGGTAAACTGTAGTAGTTCTGTTATCAGAGTATATTAAACCTTCACACACAAACAAAGTCTTTATGGAGCTATCATATCAGAAGCTGTAATTCCCAGGATGGTTTAACAATCAATTCTTCTTCTCAAGGAGCTCTGGGAATTGTAGCTCTGTGAGAGAAACAGGAGTCTACCAGCAACTCACAGCAACTTGATCAAACTGGAGCTCCCAGAATTCTTTGGGGGAAGCCATAATTGTTAAAAGTGATATCACAGAGCTTTAAATGTTTGATGTGAATGTGGCCATAGTGTAGTGGGACTCAAAATCTCACATCTAAGAACTCAAGATGGATTGTTGTGAACTCCCTCTAGTAAAGTTATCTATGGAGTCATCTTATACTAAGTCTTTACCTGATTCAATAAGCTTTTTACTCTCTATGTTGATAGTAACTAGGCAGAAGGCCTTCTCGGTAGTGGCACCCCCCCTGTGGAATTCCCTCCTATCAGATGTCTAGGTGATAAAGTATTTATATACCTCCTTCTCACAAAACACCAGGGAGGTGTACAGCAACTTATAAAATATAACATTTAAAAGCAATATAGAACAATCATTGAAACAAGTGGTTGCTCAATGCCAATGTAGTCTTTGGGATGCATTTTGCTGATCTGTATTAGCAGGTATCATAATTCTATAGAGTGATCATAGTTTGCTCTCCTCATAGTAAGTCCACAGAACTGGGCATCCCTTATTTCTTTTGCTGAATACTACAAACAAATATGGGACGTGGCTGGAGCTGTGGTCTAAACCACTGAGCCTTGGGCTTGCCGATCAAAAGGTTGGCGGTTCGAATCCCCGCAACAGGGTGAGTTCCCGTTGCTCGGTCCCAGCTCCTGCCAACCTAGCAGTTCGAAAGCACACCAAAAAGTGCAAGTAGATTAATAGGTACTGCTCTGGCGGGAAGGTAATTTGCGTTTCCGTGCGCTGATCTGGTATCAGTGTTCCACTGCACCAGAAGCGGCTTAGTCATGCTGACCACATGACCTGGAAAAACTGTCTGCGGAGTAGGCAAACGCCGGCTCCCTCGGCCTGTAAAGCGAGATGACTGCCGCAACCCCAGAGTCATTTGTGACTGGGCTTAACTGTCAGGGGTCCCTTTACAAACAAATTACCCAGCCTGTTGATTTCTGCGTCTCTCTCTGTTTCAGGATTTGGCCAACACAGAGAGTTGCACAGAATGCAAATTGCTTTTATATGTGTACTTTCCTTTACAGCTAAATTCTTTGTACTTTCAGAGACCAGGAGTGCATTTCACTGTGCAGGCATGTGGGTTTTTGCATGCGTATATGTGAATGATTATGCGTCACACAGTGGTTTGCTGCAACAGTAAAGTGCTGTTCTTTTTGTCTATGCACTTGAAATACACTCTACGCAGTGATGTGGATTAAGCACCTTGCTCATTATCTAATAATGCCTGCCTGACACAGATGGGAATCATTATTGCGGCATAATTGAAATCCAGAGAGACTTCAGGTCCCAGTGCAGGCAGAGGGGTCACCGAGGACAGCTGCTAAGGTGTAGGAATGAAAATAGATTCGTGTGGCTCCCTTGGGACTAACACCCAGAACAACCTTCACTCAGCAGCAGCTTTTCAAACTGCTGGGAGTATCTTGGAGCATATAAATGGAGCACTAGAACTTTAAAGCTTCATGTTATAAAATCTGCTTAGATGCAATAGGGGAAGTGGCAATCTGTGGTTGCCAAGGGGTGAAAAGCTAGCATTATCACATAAATCTTCCTTAATAGACTGAATCAGGCCTTGGTTCATTAGCCACACCCACACCAAACATTTAAAACACATGAATCCTGGGGTGTGTGGTTAAGCTCTCACAGAACTACGATTCTCAGCACACTTCACAAACTACAGTTCCCAGGATCCTTTGGGGGCCTTTTGACCAAGAATGGAATGGGTGAAAGTCACTGTATGAAATTTTAAAGGCAAAACACTCATCTCCCACCACCTCTAGAGGAATGTGGCCATGAGAGACAAGCAAAATATTTGTCGTGAGTATGGTCAACCACGCCTTTTATTTGGAGTGGCGTTGCTGTCACCGCCCACAGATTCACAGTGCCTTATAATAAAAAGTCATAGGAATGGACAAGAGGCTTGCGGCTGTACAATAAGAAGCCAGGCACAGGCTGATCTCTCTGGATAAATGTCAATATGCATTATTAAATGAAACAGTGGTTAAAATATGGACTGCTAGATGCGTTTTCCTTCTGAGGACATGGAAGGAATTGAAATGCCTTTTCAAAGCAGATGCTTTTTTTGATCAATTCTTCATTGTGTGCGCATATAGTTGTAGATATCTAGTTTGAAGCATTAATTACAACACTGCTCTCTCCCCCCACCCTCTGCCCCAACCAGCAGAGTGGAGGCAGATCACAGGATTAGAGGAGGACTTAAGACAATTTCCTGAAGTGTTCATCGGAAGGTTTTGGGCCACCTGATATCCTTTTAAATCAGGGATATGTTTCATCTTCTTTAGTGATCCTTGCAGCATCTGACGTGCTGGGTCGCCTTAAGAAATACTTTCAAAGGAGATGGGATTGCAAGATCAGTAGTCACCTTCAAAGTCAGTATTTTTTTCCCCCTCTGGCATGGAAATATTGCAATCTTTTGAGACCTTTGTGGACTCACAACAGAGGATCCCTGTTATTTCTGTTGTGGATGTACCTATCATTCCTTTTGAAAAGAGAGGTGGAATGTGGACATGAGAATGAAAAACAGTCTAAGTTGCAGCTCAGCTTATTCTGAAATGTAATTTCAAACAAATGCGTAGTGGCATGAGCTGCTTCATAGCTAATGCCATCCCCTGGTTTGAAATTCTGTACACGTACAGATCCAGTCCTTAGGCTCATATATATCTCCTCCCCTTCTGCATTGAGTTTAATCTTGATTTGTATGAGAAAGATGGTTTGAAGATATCATAGTTTTCCTGGTTCTAACAAAATTGCAAACCATGGTTTGCTATGAACTCCGAAGTAAGTTAAGAAATTGCTGGGGGTTGGAAGAGGATTGAGGTATGCATAACCATAGTTTGGTGGACTGCTCTCATAGGCAGTGGTCTGAGACGATGAGAGATGCACTTTGGAACACCTGGAGGGCATCAGCTTGGGGAAGACTGGTGTAATATGTATCTAAACTGGCACTATAAGTGGTTTTTGTTTGTGTAAGAGAGATTAAATCAAGATAACACAGAAAGCTAGTAAAGTCATTTTTTGGTTTTGAAAGAAACTTCGGGGTCATCTATAGTGCTGTTTAATGTGGACAGTAAGTTTCCTGCACTTCTATTAATTCTCCATTATCCACATGATATTCTTCTCCAAATCACTACCTTACTACATTTCCCCTTTCTTTTGGAGAATCCCTGGTGTGAGAAAATCTGGATTGAGGGAGGGGTGAGTATGGAATGCAGTGATTTGGAGGAGAACATCCTATGGGCAGTGAAGCTTACTAACCGCATGAAACGACAGTATGGCTGAGCCCTCAGGCCTGAGGGTAGTCATGTTTTCAGGATATCAGAGTTGTGTGGCAGATGAGAAGACTCTCCGCCTTCTGTTGAGGCTCTCTGGGGCTGATGGGAGTCAAACAACATCTGGGAAGCCACCATTCCCTGCCCGATCCCAGGGCCTTAATGGGTCATATATTGCAGTGCCCAAGTGATCTCTGTTCTTGTCCTTTCTTTGAAACAGAAATAGAACAGAACAGCTTAGAGTGCCACTTACTATCTCATTCCTAGTGTTCTGGCTCAGGTGGCCTCTCGTTCCTCAAATGCCACCACAGGGCTGCTCAAGAAGCACGTGCCCCATGGAGTAGCAGAGATCTGGTTTTCAAAATGTCTTCCCTCTCCATAAATTGCCTTTGCTGTTTCATTACACAGTTTTAATTTATGCTTATTGTTTTCAACAGTATTATGTAACCTGCTCTGTGAGGCTCGCTTGAAAATCAGTACATAAATACCTTTAAAATAAATAAATAAATAATTGTGGAACAGACAGCAGCTAAAGGGGAAACTCCGAAGGTCTATATTTGGCCTAGCTGAGGTGGTAGCATCTTACTGTTTAACATCACTTTACACGATCTTGTGCATATACTGGTATTTGCAAGAATTAAGTACATAAAGTTTGAAGGAGATAGACATGTCCATAAACATCCACCCGCCCTTCTGAGGGCCTGTATGTAACCTTCAGTGAAGTAAGAATCTCACACTGAACATCACTTGAGGTTATATTTTCTCATCCCAGGCAGGTTAGCTACAGAACGGAGTGATAGTAAGGACGTCTTTTCTCTCTGCTGTGTCATTGCTGCCAGCCCTGTGCATATCTCCTTAGGAACAGAGTTTCTAAGGCAGGGATAATAGCTCCCAGTTAGGTATGTGGTCTGCAGCTCTGAGTTTTGTTTTGTGTGAGCTTTTGGTAGGATATGGTTATAAGTCTGGTCACTTTGAAGAGGTGAAATGTTCATCCATGCAGATGCCTAATGCATTCCTACTCTGCAGTTTCTGCTAAGCTAGAGAAAACAATATAACCTGTTATTCTTGTGTGTGTGTGTGTGTTTAAAATACTGATTATCTTTTATTCTGATCTCCTGGGAATGGTATGCTTGGCAATGGCTTCTATGGAGAACTATAAACCAAGAAGCATATCCCCTCTCCAACTCCTCTCAGCTGTGAAAATTGTACAACTCCAATTACTCTATTACTTTAATTATTCATCCGATTTTAACCATAATCTTGTCACTCTTTGCATAACTCAAGTAATGCACTAAAAAGCCAACTATCCAAAGATAGCAACATTTAATAATATTGGCAATCCATTATCAAGGTGAAGGCACTTATTAATGTATCTTTTAGGTTTATCGCTGTCTGCAAAACATTGCTCCTCTTACAGAAATATAAACCATAGGGGTCACAGAGAATTTGAGTACAGGTCTTAATGGATCTGGTCCCTGGGGAAAAGGTAGCATTCAAACTTCATGCACCTTTGATTATGTAAAATTGCTACCAAGGAGGGTGTCTTGTGAGGAACATAGAGATGGGCCGAGACATTCTGAGTCCTGAGATGGAAAAGATAAACAGTACCTACCTACCCAGCCATAGTAAAAAAACACAGCCATCAACAATAGAATATGCTGCTTTTTAAAAAAAGGGAGATCAGTATTGGTAGCCTGAGAAAGGTTACCTCACTCTTCCTAATGATGTAGCCAGCATTACATAAATTCTCAAAAGTTTCCTTCAACCCATAATATGTATGAAGGTTGCCATGATTCATAACACTAGCTTTTGATTCAGGACAGACAAAAGAATAAGAGAACCATAGAATTGTAGAGTTGGAAGGGACCACAAGGTTTATTTAGTCCAGCCCCTTGCAATGTAGGAATCTTTTGTCCAAGGTGGGGCTCGAACACAGAATCCTGAGATTAAGTCTCATGCTCTACTGACTCCATCACCCCATATTACTTAAGTACTTCTTCCCGCAGCACATAGTTAAATTATGGAATTAGCTTCCACAAGAGGCCATGACAGCCAGTGACTTGGATGACTTTAAAACTGGGATTAGATAGATTCGTGGAGGTTACTAGTTACTAACCCTGATTGCTATGTTCTGCCTCCATGATCAGAGATGGTATGCTTCTGAATGCCAGTTGCTGGAAACTGCAGGAGCAAACTTACTAGGGAGTGGGTCCCATTGAACTCATTGGGACGTCTGAGTAAACATGCTGTTAAAAAAAACAGTTTAAAGAACCTTTCCTTGATGCCTTGAAGAAGATTTATATTTCCTGATGATCTCAGTTTATGGGGATTGAACAGAACTCTGCCGACTTCATAGTGTCTCTTGTTTGTTTTACAATTTGCTGGAATGTAGGGCAGAATATGTTAGCATCGTATATTAGTGTGAATCCCTTACAAAGCAAACAAAAAGTTGTTGAAGCTGCTTCTGGGTCACGTATGCCAATGCGGTACATTATCTCTGTGCTATTTGGTGCAAAAAAAGAGGAAAGTGTTTTGGCTTGGCATGCACATTTTTTTATTTATAGCTGTCTTTGATCCTCTTTTGTTTTTTGGCTGTTATGTGTTGCATTCCCTTCATTAAGCTAAAATGAAGCTGAAAACCATCCGAAGGATTATGATCCTCTGGCAAAATGTTAAATTGTGCTGCTGACCTAAGTTAATGTTGCAGTAATGGGGGATGAGCGTCTCTGAGAAATCGCAACAGAATACATAAAAATCTACAGCGGTATCATGAAAAAATTTTAAGTGCCAGATTCCAAAGGCTCCAATTAAAGGGATTGTGCTCCCACAGGCAGAGGAGGAGGAGGAAAACAGAGGGATAGCATGAAATGCTAAACCGAAGTTTAGCATCAGGAGCTCAAGCCACAGCAAGTTTCAGGCCACTGTACCTCCCTTCCTTTTCCAGTGGTGTTGGGAAGCGGTCATCTTTGGATTAAGCAAAGCACATAGTCTGTTCTTAAACAAGAAAGCAGATTCACTTAAAGGAAATTGATTCAGGCCTTAACTACTTTTACAGTGGTACCTTTAGTTGAGGTCCGCTCTTGTTATGGACTTTAAGCTTACGAACATTTACTTCCGGGTTTGAGTGTTTACTTCTGGGTTCGCCACACGGGCATGCACAAAAGTGATCTGTGCACTTTGCCCATGCGCAAAAGTGCTTGATTGCACCATGCACATGCGCGGAAGAGGTGCTCTAGTTGTAGACTTTTCGGGGTGCAAATGGCACCCTGGAATGGTTAAGTCTGCAACTAGAGGTACCACTATATACTTTGCATGTGCAATCTTGCTTTATAAATTTGAAACTTTTAAGTGAACCACAGGGTTTCTGTAGACCATGCCCACTCCTAAACTGGAACCCTTTCCAAATTCTTGCCCCGTTTGGACCTTTTCTTGCTATTTAAGCCCCTAAATAATAGATGATTGATAAACTGGTGTCTTGACTATACCATTTCACACTGCAGGTGGGAGCCCTTGTTGGTGCAGTGGAGACACAGGTTTGCCACATCAGCTTTTAATTGTGAGAACTAGTCCTAAGCTTAATAAGCAAGACATTTGTTCATGCACATTCAAGTCAGAAATGAAGCAAATATCCAAAATAAAAATGCTCCTTTGATTTTCACAGAATTAAAAAGAATTGGTTTATGGATATAAGAAAGAGTGCATTTCACTGGTGAGATTCAAAGTTTTTGTTTTGCATTTTCAGAGATGAGTTTCATGCTTCAAAGTAGACATTTGCAGTTATTTCTGAGTAGCTTGAATCTAGATGACTTCAAAAATGGTGACACAAACACACTTCCTGCCAAACAGGCCTATGCATTTCAAGATTAATCTGAGTTGCAGTGAGCTCTTCAGTCCGATTTCCCACAATGAATTTACTTGGGCTAAATTATTTATTATTATCATTATCATCTATTTATGACCTGTCCTTGACCCTAAGGCCCCAGGGCAATCAGTGTTGCCTGAACTGTGGACAATGATCTACTTATTTGTTTTTTGAGATGTTTGCTCAAATAGCACTTGGCCAGTCCCACTTGTGTGAAATTCACTTCAGCTGGCTGAGGCTGATCCAACATTCTTGACATCTTTGTACCAATGAAACCGTGCAAGGAAGCCTGTTGGGTGCCACTCAAACCTGTAGAAAATATATAATATTTGAGTCACTGAGCAAATAACATCACCGAAGCCTGTGTTGGCAGCCATCTTACATTTATCAAGAAGCACTTCTGTATCTTATCCATTGATTATGGAAGCCTTATAATAACCAAGTGTGATGTTAACAGTTCACACCCTTGTGTGCTAGAGGTGCAGCCCAACCACACCAGTAAGCAGAATGGACTTTGGTTCGACTTATCTTTTTTAGTTATTTTTAATTATTACACATATAGCCTATTCTTCTTCAAGGGAGCTCAAACCTTCAATTTGCAAAAGGGTTTCTAGTTGGTTTCCCTTCCTGGCAGTTTATGGGATCAGATCTGTTTAGTTTCAGCAGTAGAACCTCATCAAGGGCCTTCAGACTATTTGGGGTGGGGGTAGATGTGCACATGGATCATTATGATTTCTGTTTGAGGAACTGAGCTGACACAGGGCATCCAGTGTGTAATTCAAACCTCCCAAGCCCCCAGCGAAAAAAGCCACCCACCAGATCATATGTAAATAGTACGTTCCATTTAAGTTCTTTCCATAATCCAGAAGCAAGCCATGCCTTCAAAAATTACCAAAATAGAACATAGTTTTAAGTGGGGAAATACCAGCCCATGGAAGTTTAATATGAGGGCAATCACGCGAGGTTCCCCAACTCCTCCTTTGCCCCTCAGATTAATAGAATTGAGTTCAAGAAGGTGATCTGCATCAGGATTGCATCTGGGGGAAATAAGGTTAAACCTCCTTTCCAGAGGTTCTGTGATCATGATGAAAATTAGGACTCTCCACCCCTCATATTAAGGTTGTTGTTGTTGTTTTAAATGCAGTCATTGTTGCTTGCTATCTATTAATACACACACACACACACACACACAGAGTGGAACCTCGGATTTCAAACGCTCCATAGTCGAACGTTTCGGCTTTTGAACATCGAAAACCTGGAAGTAACTGCTCCACTTTCCGAATGATTTTCAGAAGCCAAATGTGCTACACAGCTTCCATTTTGAGTTTCCCTATTGTATTGAGGCTTCTGCTTTCAGTTTTCGGTTTTCAAACGTTTCGGAAGTCGAACGGTCTTCCGGAATGGATTACATTCGAAAACTGAGGTTCCACTGTAGCACCTTTTTCCCTGATGGGACTCAAGGCAGCTAACAGATAAAAACAAGAATCACTAAAAACATAGGGGGGGAAACCCCAATCATTAAAAAAACAATTAAACATTAATAGAATTGAAGCTATAAACATATATAAAATCTGTTTAAAACATACAAATAAAATAAAAACAGCACAACTAATGAAAAATGTAGTTTGACCCTAAGAAAACACCTACAGCTGCCAGTCTATATTTGCACTGAAGCTGTTTTTAGATGTTTTAATTGTCTTATTGTGCTATGCCACCCTGGGCTTCTTGGGGGTAAGAGTGGGACAGAAATTTAACAAATGAATAAACACAAAGTCATACGAAATGTAGGAAACTAACTTATACTGTGCCATACTATTGGCCCATTTAACCCAGTTCCATCTACTTTGATTGGCAGTAGCTGGGATGGGGGGAGAAATTTGTTTCAGTTCACATTTTAATGCAATCTTACCTACTTCACAGTTCCTGAAATAATACGCCAAGCGAAGCACAACTGCCCTTTGAAATTCGCATGTTTACGAATTTTGCAATGCAGTTCTCCCACCAAGGGATGTGTACAACAGTGCTTATACACAGATAAAGTGGACATGTAAATGCATCTATCATTGAAAATCACATGCAAAATCACTTCTAATTAGGCAACATTGCACACAAAAATGTAAATATTAGGTAAAATTGGCACTAGAATGCTGGTGAATTTTTAAGACATTGACAGAAAACCGCAAGCTGCTATGGAAAGGTTTGGAAGTAAATTTAAGATCTGAAAAAATGAGAAAATGAGAGAAACTGAAATGAACATATTCATTCCATTTTTAGGTGGAATGAAACGTTCCAAGCTTCTCGGACAGAGGGATTTTCCAGACTTACCTAGAAACTCAAAGGATTGAATTTGGGACCTTTGGCATGCAATGCTTGTGCCATGTCCCTTTTTAGATGGTTGCCCAGGGCATACACTTAAGAAGAGATTTCCCCAGTGAGCATTTCTTATATAATACCAGCTCAGTTGCACCTTGGTGGCCAAATTCATAAAAGCATCTCTCGTGAGCCTCCACTACTCTCAGAACATCGGCACGCCTGGGACAGAATTGTTCCTCTGCACTTATAACAACATTGGAATCTTGGTAAACATTGCACAGTTGAAACTTGTAGGGTGCAGCTGCAGGCTTTTAAACTTTTTATATTAACTTCCTCTGTTATTTTTAGCGCTAATCCTCTCCTTTTGGTCTAGTATCATGGAGCCCTCCCCCCCTCCAGCATCTACTTAACCAGGTTTAGTGCTGATTAAAGCTCCTTTATTTGAGCTACTTCTTTGTATTACGCACAGTTGCCTCGGGCAAAGATGTTTGTGGAATGCGATGCAAATTAGGCTTCTTCTGTTCCACGCTGGACTGCACCTAGGCCATAATTTCCTAGCGTACACATTTCCTCCTGCTGCCACTGTCAGTCATGAAAGCCGGACAGCAAAACTGGATCTTGCTTTGACTCCCTGCTTGTCGGTGGAAAGTCAAAGCTGCTGCAGTTGCAGTACGATCATTTCTTACATGCATTCAACTTGTGCAATTTCAGCCTTGAAGTCTGGCCAGTTAAATTAAAT
The DNA here is from genome assembly GCF_964270895.1 of Podarcis filfolensis. Classification (NCBI taxonomy): domain Eukaryota; kingdom Metazoa; phylum Chordata; class Lepidosauria; order Squamata; family Lacertidae; genus Podarcis; species Podarcis filfolensis. The sequence goes on from NC_139604.1 coordinate 110,960,937, forward strand.
GCATGGCAAGTTTTCCCTGGTGTGAAGAGAGCTTTTAAGCTCATTGCCTTGTTTCCTGGGCAAAGCCCTCTTGGCATGCTGGTTCCAGAAGGCTGGAGAGGATTGCTTGAGATCTTGTGGGAACTTGGATGGCCCTGTGAGATCTTGTGAGTGGATCCCAGAGCTGGTGTGTTGAGCAGGCCTTGCCCCAAAAACAAGGCAGAGAGGCTAACCTTACCAGGCAAGGTCCAGTCAGCACTCCACCTCTGGAAGGCTAGGGATGCTCATACATTGGTGGTTCCCAGGATTTGAATATACATATTTCTGTGTATATGCAGAACCCTTGGAACTGAACTCCCACATAAAGTGCATTGCAGTTCCTTTGGAGTGGGACCTGCCTTAGGACTTATGCTTCATGGCCTCTGAGTTCCAGCACTTCCTGTACCTGTTGCAGTGAAGATGGGCAGGGGAATTATGGTCCATTAGCAGTCGCATTAGCAGCCACCATGTAACAGTGGGAAAAACATCCCTTTCCTAAACTGGGCATCTCGCCTTTGTACATTAGCAAGGCTCAAGAACAGAAGGTGACAGGCTTTCACAGAGAATCACGCTGTTATAATAACACTCTCCCCTGTGCCATCGCTTCTGGCATTGGAAGCTGCCGTGGTTTTGAAAATTGCTGTCATAAACAGGCTGTGATGTTAATATTATTTCCTTAACCCCTCTGAAAAGTTGCCTATGTGTCAAATTCTCAGGCAAAGATGGGGTGTAATGTCCCCCCCACACTTTCTTTTCAGGAATTTGTGGACAGGCCTTAGATATAATGGTGGTGTAAAGCAATGAGGGGGGGGGGTGTTTTACCACAGAAGCCAAGGCTGAATGTTATACTCAGAAAGGGGCCTCCCTTGCATCCCAGGGACATAAGCTCCCTCCTGTGGAAGCCAAACAGTTATGAATGCAATTTGGCTTCCAAAGAAGGACTGGTACATTTCTGAGTCAATCTCCACAGCCTCTAAAAAGCTTTCCACACCTCCATGGGGGATGCTGCACAGCACTTTCTATTCTCAAAAGCCTGAGGTAACTGTTCTTGTGTGTTGTGTGTGTGTGTGTGTGTGTGTTCATAGAGCAGGGGTCAGGCCCACTGTCCCTCAGAGCTTGTGGTGAGCCGGCCTATATTTTTTTTTGGGGGGGGATGAACGAATTCCTCTGCCCCACAAATAACCCAGAGATGCATTTTAAATAAAAGTACACATTCTACTCATGTAAAAACACACTGATTCCCAGACCGTCCACAGGCCGGGTTTAGAAGGCCAGATCCGGCCCCCAGGCCTTAGTTTGCCTAACCATGTCATAGAGGATGAACAAACATTCTCCTCTTTACAACCCTTGTCTCAGAATAGCTACATGGATAACACTGGAAACTTGCAACCTTTGGTACCTCCTTTCCTTGAACTAATTGCAACTAAGGACTTGAACCTGAGTTTGCTTATTTCCCCCTCCCTCTCAGTTTATGTTCCTTTTCTGCTGTATCTTTTTAGAGCGTAAGCAAGGAGGGAGCTTTTCTTTTGGTTGAAGAGCAAGAATTAAAAAATAGTCTAAAAAAAAAAGTAAAATAGGTTTTGGCAGATGCCTTCAAGGTGACATATACAAAAATACAAGGCTGGTTTGGAATCCAAAATAAAGGCACAGGAACTGCAAAAGGTACTTCTGGTGTCACATGTGAACCTGCTTTAAAACGTAGATCCCCACCAGGCAGATGCTCCAATTGATAAATTTCTTCACTCAGCAATCTGAGCTCATCAATGCCTAACAACATATACAGGCTAATGTAGTGTTAGCTATCCTTTCCCCCTTAGAAAATCCCTCTAACCCTGACTACTGCAGCTGCCTTTGCTGCCATAATGCTCTTAGAGGGTCACTAAGCAGCTTGACCTCATTGCCCTCTTCGCCAGACAGCTCTCCTGGATCTCCATTCACAAAGTCGCTGCAACTTCATTCATAAACCAGAAAGGTCCACCTGTCTTCAATAAGCTCCAATGCTTAGTTACTGGATTGGGAGACTTGTAATGACCATAAATAAATACTGACAGCATGTGATCACTAATCCTTACAGCAACTATTAAAGCATCGGGAGACTTCAATCCTTAGTAACAGACTTCTAGACAAGATGTAAGATAGTTTTGAGATGGGGGGGAAACATTAATACATACTAAGGGGTGGGGAAAATTCCTTTGTGCTGGTGCCTTTAATATTCATGCTGAAGTGTTGACAATTGCACTACATTTTTGAATACTTCAGCTCTGTGAAAGAGGAGCTAGGATTTAGCATTAAACATTTTAATGCCATGAAATTAGAATCCCATCCCTGAAATAAATGGAAACTATGTAGTAATTAGGGGCGCGGGTGGTGCTGTGGTCTAAACCACAGAGCCTAGGGTTTACCTTTACCTTTCTTTATGTAGTAATTAGGGACGTCAACAGTTTAGATAACTTTAGATTGTGTTTTAGCTCATTAATAAATTAAAATGTACATCATAATAGGTAAGAAGGGGGGGGAGCGCTGCAGTTAAAGGGATGGGTTGGGAGAGAGATACCCCAGATTCAACCCCCACTCAGCTATGAACCTCATTGAGTCACCATTGGACAGTTTCTTGCTTGCAGCCTAGCCTATTCACAGGGTTGTTTTGGGGATAAAATTGGGGTGAAGAGAGCACCTTGGAGGAATATTTTTTTTAAAAAAATAAAAAATACAGATATGCAAAAATAAAAGCTACTACTCATTCTACCTAACCAAGTTGCCCAAATATCTGGTTTCATGCTATACTATGAGGTTCAGGAATGGGGGGAAATGACCCATGGGGAAGGGCAGGGACACACTCAATGCCTGTGTGTTGGAAGGCGCTGTGCCAAGTAAGGAAGCTGCCTTTATTCATGGAGAATTTCACATGGTATAGATGCCTGGAAAACCAGGGTTCTACATCAAATGGGGAGCCTATGGAAGTGGAAGGAGACCAGCTCCCCTTCAAACAGTCACTGTCCAACTTATGGAGAGCCATGGAAATGAGACTGGGAATACAGGGTGGAACAAGCTTATCCACGCAGTTCTACCCTAATGTATTGCTTTTCCTAGTTCTTGAATGCCTGAAGAGGGTTTTCGGTGCAGCCTTGCTGTGCTATGCATCCTCCAGTCAATTGCTATTCTTTTATTTGTTTCCATGCTTCCTTCCTTCCTTCCTTCCTTCCTTCCTTCCTTCCTTCCTTCCCTCCCTCCTTCCTTCCTTCCTTCCTTCCTGCCATGTGTGTAACCAGACTATAGAAATGACCCAGGAAAAAATAGGTATGCTTAAGTCTTGCTGAACTGGGCATCAGATCAAAACAGTGCTTTTTGTTTAACAAGCCAGGATTTCAGTGCTGAAGCTGGGCGACAGACCCACACCATATCTTTAAGACACATTTAAACCACATTATCACACCCAAACTATCCCGGGAACTCTAGTTTGCTAAGGGTGCTGGAGATTGTAGCTCTGAGAAAGGTAGCTGTTCTCAGGTTTATTTGAGCCAAGAAAAGTGCAGTGAATGTGCTGGAATTGTATGGTGTGAATCTGTCCCATAAATTCCGTGTTTACCTCAATCTGTGATTTTTTTAAAGAAAAAATATCTTCTCACATACATATTTTAACATGGACTTTCTCTCAGGATACATATTTAAATACATATTTTGATACATGCTGAGAAATGTGCTACAACATTCAGAGCAGTGTAAACTCCCAATGGATAGCTGAGTTCTGATCCACACATTAGAGTGAGAGGTTCAGATCAGGTCACATTGCATATGAATTTGCAAAGATTGCTCTCCTTAAACATCCCTAACTGGGGTTCTGAAAAAGCAGCCTTCCAGATGGTGTGTAGAGAGTCCTTCATGTCTGCAGTTGCACATCTGGGGGCTCTTTCAAATCTCATAATAAGTGTTTGGAGGATGGAGGCACATGATCTTTCTATGCACATGTTCAAGTGACTTTCACGGCTGAAAAGGATGTCAGACTGTCTATCCCACCAAATTTACAGCACCAAGACCCATACTGTAGCTGGCAAAGATCTCCACTCTTGAAGCTGCAGGGCAAATCCCAGCAGTTTGCTGTATCCCTCCTTGAAAATAATCTCCTGCTGCCTTGTCAAACTTGTCTGGCTACAGCCAGTCAGGCCGTTTTGACACGGAGAACATGAAGCTGTTGAATTAAGGTGGCAGGGTTCAGAAGGAAATCTTAAATGGCTCAGGCTGCCAAAGAGCTGCTTTGCTGCTGAATTGGTTCTATTTTCTTTTTAACAGCCCATTTACCGAAGGGAAAGGAATTCGGCAGGTAAAATAAAGGAGATGTTAAAAAAAAAAAAAACAAACCCTGAGCCACGATTGCTCAGTCAAATCTCACTTAATGTACAGCAAGCTGCAATCCAGCCTTGTCTTTTTCATTACCGGTTGTGCTGCTTCTTATCTTGTTTGTCAGAAATGAAAACAGGTGTACGAGGTTCTCCCTCCCCTGATATTCAAGATAGTATAAAAATGCATACATTTATATAGTTAATGTGTCCTTTTTCTTTTGCTCGGAAAGAGGGAGTTAAGGATAAAGTCCGTGCTGCGATTCACGAAGCCTTTTCGTTATTCAGTCATGCGGGGACGTGATGTAGCAGTGCTTTGTCACCGGACTATGCCATCACACCATCTTCGTTTCAGGGTGATATTTACACGGTGCTTGATCTGAACCTATTCTACAAATCAGCATCAAGGATTTCTGAGGGCAAATGGAATTTTGCTTTATTTCATTGATGCTATCCCCTTTTAACTCGTTCTGGCAGTCAAATGCACTGCTCTCTATTAAGTTCCACCTTAGCACAGATGCCTGTAGAGTCACATATTGGTGGGCCAGCACTGGTCTGCATCAGAAATGGCAATTATCTCCCCCTCTGCTGTATCAATGAATAGTCAAGCAGATGAAGTGACATCATCACTGCAGTCAGAAATGAGGAAGCTCCAAGCCTGATGATGTGACATCATACACTGACTATCCCTTGATTTTATGTGTTCATTCATTTATTTCTACATTTATATTCCACCTTTCCTCAAAGAAACTCGGTATCAAAAAGGATATTGTAGAGGTTGGAAAAGGTTCAGGAAATGATCAAGAGAATGGAGCAACTCCTCCGTGTGGAAAGCTTGCAGCATTTGGGGACTTTTTAGTTAGAAATGTATGAAATTAGGATTGACATGAAGAAAGGGAACAGAGAAAAGCTTTTCTCCCTCTCACAGAACACAAGAAGTCATGAACATCCAGTGAAGCTGAATGCTAGAAGATTCAGGGCAGATAAAAGATAATAGTACTTCTTCATGCAGTGCATAAACTATGGAACTCACTTCTGCAGGGGATGGTGATGGCTACCAATGTAGATAGCTTTGAAAGAGGATTAAAGAAGTCCATGGATGAGGTTATCGATGGCTACTAGCCCTGATGACTGTGCTCTGCCTCCATAGAGAGCCAGTGTGGTGTAGTGGTTAAAAGCAGTAGACTCGTAATCTGGGGAACCGGGTTCGTGTCTCCGCTCCTCCACATGCAGCTGCTGGGTGACCTTGGGCTAGTCACACTTCTCTGAAGTCTCTCAGCCCCACTCACCTCACAGAGTGTTTGTTGTGGGGGAGGAAGGGAAAGGAGATTGTTAGCCGCTTTGAGACTCCTTAGGGTAGTGATAAAGCGGGATATCAAATCCAAACTCCTCCTCCTCCTCTTCTTCTTCTTCTTCTTCTTCTTCTTCTTCTTCTTCTTCTTCTTCTTCCTCTTCTTCTTCTTCTTCTTCTTCTTCTTCTTCTTCTTCCATAGTAATGGTTTTGAATGACAGTTGCTAGAAGCCACAGGAGGGGAGAGTGTTTATGCGCTCAGATTTTCTGGAAACGGGTTGCTGCACTCGATGATCCAGAAGACACTTCTTATCTACTTATATTGTATACACTTCTCATGCTCCCCCTTTTTAATCCTGGCCATAACCACGTAGTGCAGGTTAGCCTGAGAGACTGCAGCTGGACCCAGGTCACATAGAGGGCTTTATGTCAGTAGAGATCTGAACCCTAGTCTTCTTCCAGGTCCTAGTGCAACACTTTAGCCTCTACACTGCACTGGCTGGTACCATCCCATTGTTGTTACAAGGGAGGGAATAGAAGCAGAGATGAGGCTTGTGGCCAGAGCTGATGTCATGGGTTGGCATAAGTAGGCAACTGCTAAAGCAGAGCCCTCTGTAAGGGCAAAGAATTCCTGCCCTTCTCCCTCACCCTTGACACCTGCTCACACAACACATGCTTTACTTTTTTGGGGGGCGGGGGGAGAGACAGACAGACGGATGTGCCATCACGTGCTCACCCGCTCAGCCAAAAGTTCTTCCTGGCAAGTGATTCGTCAGTGGTGGGACAGAGGAACAACTACAGCAGCTGCAAAGAGGGAAGGATGCTATAGCGAAGGTGTCGCATCCAAGGGCATCTTGTCCAAAGCCTGGAGCCAGCATTCGTTCTGTGTTGATGGCTGCAGTCCTTAGGGGGGACATCCAACTTTCCTCCTCCTCTTTGTACTTTGAGAGAGTGTTTCACTGAAGATAATCACCCAGGATTTTCTTCTCATGTTGCAATATTGTAGTCATTGTTTAACAAAACTCAGGTATTGTGGGAAGAGGAATGGAAGAGGGATGTAGTTTCAGCTGCAGTTGTTAGTGTTCACAAACTTTATCATCACCTTAGAATTATCCCCACTTTGCTAACATCTTTGATTACATCTTTCATTTACAATAGGTGATTGTCTTCTTCTGTTACTCAACCAATGGTGTAAGAATTGCAATGAGATTTCACACCTACTCATCTCACAGAAGGCATTGAGTTGTTGTCAAAACATCACAATGTCTAGATGGTGATTATAAACCTAAACTAGATTACAGGCAGTACTCTGAATCTGAAGGTTCCTTAAGCCTTTTTACCAATCATTTGAGCCACCCAATTACTTAATGTTTTCTTATTCTAACATCCTGGTAGTATATATGGTATTGCTGCCCTGGACTTCTTTGGGAGGAAGGGTGGGATAGAAATTAATTTTAAAAATAAAAATGGGTGGGATCTAACTAACGAGCCCCATCAGTTGAAGTCCTGTGCAAGAACTTCCACTTGTGCAATGAGGCTTTCCCCTCCCCTCTATGTGCCCATGTGCACCCCAATATTTGCTGGGGGAGGTCAGGAGAACCCCGCCCTGAACAGCTTGTCGGGGGAGGAGAGGAGAGATTGTTCTGTCTGGAAAGCTGAAATTCTTGCATAGACAGAATGACTGGATGAACTCAGTGTTGAATTCCACCCATTGTTCCCAGGTCAGAAATTCTGTTTTAGACAGTGATGTGGAAGCCAATGTGAGGCTTGGTAGAAGAGGCTGGTATTAGATCATTTTGATGTATAATCAGTTGAGAAGTTGAATGCTTTTCATTCATTGTCCCTCACTTTTCACCCAGTATGATAACAACTGGAAATGGTGGATGCAGATAAGGTAATTCCCGCAGCACTGAAGCCAGTTCGTATTTGAAGTTTTCGGAATTTAAAGGACATGCCCAAGTGGGAGTAGAAGCAGTGGAGAAGCAGGAGCCACCATATCTTATAAGATGTTGGCTGGCTGGCTGGCTGCAGAATGTTTGTTTCAGGCCCAAGAAATGCAAAAGAGTAAAATGCTGTTCGTGTCCATGTGGTAGAATTTTTTCTGTGGCAGGTATGCTTATTCAGCACATCTGAGGCTTATAAACTACATGGAGGACAGCAGAAATGGAAGGAACAAGGGGGCTCCAGCAGCTATAAAATGTATCAAAGAACAGCACCCTCCACCAGCGCAATAGCTGATCAGAAAGAAGCTGTTTTATTTTTGTATAAGAACTAATATGAAAGAGGCCTCCCAGCATTCTCACAGGCCCATATAAGAACAGCGTAAACAGTTGGGCCTGATGAGCATTGACTGTTCCCAACCCTAATCCTGAGGAAAGCCATCTAATTAGATTTTAATTTGACCCTGACTTGTTTTTTAGGAGGTAATTTAATTATTGCTTGATCTTATACCAATGTTATATATTTGATGTTAGCTGCCCTGAGCCCAGTTTCAGCCGGGGAGGGTGGGATACAAATTAAAGTTCATTATTATCATTAATAATAATGAACTTTAATTTGTATCCCACCCTCCCCGGCTAAAACTAATAGGGACGCGGGTGGCGCTGTGGGTAAAACCTCAGTGCCTAGGACTTGCTGATCGTAAGGTCGGCAGTTCGAATCCCCACGGCGGGGTGAGCTCCCGTCGTTTGGTCTCAGCTCCTGCCCACCTAACAGTTCAAAAGCACCCCTAAGTGCAAGTAGATAAATAGGTACCGCTTTACAGCGGGAAGGTAAACGGCGTTTCCGTGTGCGGCACTGGTGCTGGCTCACCATTTGCAGCTTCGTCACGCTGGCCACGTGACCCGGAAGTGTCTTCGGACGGCGCCGGCTCCCGGCCTCTTGAGCGAGATGAGCGCACAACCCTAGAGTCGGTCACGACTGGCCCGTTTTGAACAAATGCAAACTTTACAATCAAATCTAGGCAGTTGGATCATTTCATTCATGACTTGAAAGTGGATTTTTCATCCGAGGGCTTTTTCACACATGTTGGGAAACTCAGGGCTCAAACACAAACACACACAAAATGAAGTATTTCACACAACACAGAGTTAAGCTATGGAATTTGCTCCCACGAGGATAGTGATGGTCACCAACCTGGATGACTTTAAAAGGGAGGTGAAACAATTTCATGAAGGATAGGCCTATCAGTGATGAGTAGTTGTGATGGGAAAGGGACATGGCTTAGAGGCAAAGCATTGCTTTGCATGCAGAAGGTCTCAGGTCCAATCCCAGGCATCTCCAGGTACAGATGCAAAAAAACCCCTTCCTGATTAACCATGTCAGCACAAGCCCTGCTCAAGGGCTTCCATATCTTGCCTTTTCTTCCTCTGCATCCCCCCCCACTGTACATCTGCTCCCCTGCAATTGGTGCAGGGTGTGCCAGGAGAACCCCCAGAATAGTGTACAGAGGGAGGGGCAGAGGATTGTGTTTTCGGACAGCCTGATATGCCTGAGCAGATGGAACGTCTAATAGTGGGACATTGAATTCCACCCAGTGTCTGGAATCCTGGAGATGCGCTGACAGTCATTGCTGACAGTCCTGTGCTAGATGGCCCTATGACAACACACACCACGATTGCCTCATTACGTAAATTATGTTTAGGACACCACAACACACACGTATCTGGCTATAAAGTAACGTAACATTATATGCAATGAAACTGTAATTTAATCGTCATATCCAAAAATTGCAAAGCACAGTTCCTGATGGCAATAATATATCATATTACTATTAACCTTCTTTATGTGTTATTGCCATAAAGTCCAAGGATTGTCAAGTCCAAAGATTACAACGTACAGTTTCTGTTGGCAATGCCATTTCATACTGATATTTTCCTTCTGCATCATCCTGTGTCTTAAAAGTGTAACAAACGAAACTTCATTCTGCATCGTCCTATGTGTTGAGAGTGTAACAAACGGAACTACTTAGTAACAACAAGGCAGCTGATGATAGACCAGTTCTCAGGATACACCCTATGATGGCCCTATGAAAGTTTCCTATGCTCCTATAACTGTGTACTTGAGGCAGTATTCCACTGAATGCCAGTTGCTGGAGAGCACGAGTGAGAAGAGTGCTGATGTGCTCAGGTTCTGCTTAAGGGCTTCTCATGGGGATCAGGTTTGCCACTGTGGGAACAGGATGCTGGACTAAATTGAACTTTTGGTCTGAACCAGCAGGACTCTTCTTACATTGTTATGTTTATTAGGTTTTGAGGTGCATACCTAAACACTTCAGGAATGAGTGTGATCCAACAAGTTGGCTGGAAGGCTTTGACTAGATGTCCTCATCAAAGAGATGGACTTGATAGAACCTCCCCATTGGGTGTACTCCCAGTGGGAAACACGGACTTCTTTCTGTGTATCATATGAACTGATACACAGTTCATATGATAAAGAGTAAAACTCAAAAATGTGGTGTCAATTATTGCTAGCCAGAATGGTAGGCTCTGGGTGGTTGGGCAGCAGAATCTACTTGGTTACACAGTCCAAGGCTGCATTCAAATAGCAGTTTATTCTGTTTTCCTGACATTTCCCTAACTGTTAATTTCCACATTGTATGTGCCCTTCTGAACAGCATAGCCACCTTCTAGAAATATGGAGGGATATATCATAAGCTTAGCATCTGTTTCTGTATCATTTGCTTCTAGAAAATACTTTGCTTACAAATAACAGGGGAATGAGCACTAAACTTGTGCTATATTGCACTATATGTCTGGATGAGGCTTATATGTCATGCAAAAGCTCAAATATAATACAAAAATTGACAGGAAAATGGCAAAAAACCCAGAATAAGCTGACATGTGAATGCAGCATAAATGATAGAGAAATGTTATAGAAATGTTGGGCTCAGTGTCCTGCAAATTCTTTGCTGTTTTTGTTCATGAAGGGTTTCACCACACTTTCATTTTGAGGCTTAATTTTGTAAGTAGCTAGACCAGCCTTCTCCAATCTGAAGCCCTCTAGATGTGTTGGACTGCAACTCCCATCAGTCCCAGCCAGCATGGCCAATGGTCTGGGCTGATGAGAGTTATAGACAAAAATAGCTGGAAGGTTCCAGGTTAGAGAATGTGAGCTTTCCATGGTGGTACTAGAAATCACACTGCTGATCTTCTTCATTTTTAGGTGATGTGTAGAACTTAATCTTTGGCTTAAGAAAGATAAATATATATATATTAAAGAACAAGCAACATTTTACAACTCTTACTGCATGACTGGACTATTTCATAGCTAGTCTACTGAGAAAGAGGTATATGTAAAGCTGTAAATACTTTGCATTTATAGAAGTAAGACTTGACTTTTCTGTTTCAGTTTGCTAATTTTCAGAAGGCAGCACAGATACTTTGGCATTCACTCAAATACTCTGTAACATTTCATTCCCTTAGTCACAGATATAGTTATTTGACCTTTTATAAAGCTCTTATTACAATTTTTCAACGGCAAAAGTGGGGGGGGGGACTTGTCCTTTGAAACCATATTTCAACATTATTTTGATTCAGAACTTTCCCAGGGATAAAGAAACTCTGAACCTCCAGGTGATGTTCTGCATCAACTCTCATCACCCCCAAACATCATGGTCAGTGGTAGCCACTGTAGTCTATCAGCATCTGAAGAGCCACAGATTTCCCCATTTTACCACAATAATTCCCTTTGTCTATTTCCACTATTTCTTTACATAACCTAACATAAGATTCTGCACCATTCATTATCAAAGTCATTTGATAATGTTGTAGAGTGGTCTTGTGTTGATGTGATAGTTCTGAAGAAAGTGGTTCAAGGATTACAGTCATAAGACCATGCCTTCCCCCTTTGCTTCATTTTGTGACTCCAAGGCTCATTCAGCTGTCAAGTTTGCCATCAGGAAAAGAGTCATTATCAATTTGTTGCTAGTCTCCAAATATATTTAGTGGATGGGGTACAGCAGAGAACCAGTACATGTGTAGGGAAGGTATTATTTTATACCTGTCCCTCCATTAACCTCAGTATAATTTTGAGGACACCAGGAATAGGAAACCTTTGGCCAGAGGTGCCCACTTGGGCCCCAGACTGTGAATGCCCAGTGACGTCATGTCATGCACTCAACGCTCGGCTGCCACCCTCTGCTGCTGTGGCAGAACAAAGTCTCCACCTCCACACTGTCTCTGTTGGGGCCTGACATAGTTGCAGATGCACCCCAGATGCACAGCCACAGCCACAGCGGGCCCCAACAGAGGACTTGTGGTGTATGCAGAGGCCCCGGCCTAGCTGCTGCGGCAGCGTCAGAGAGTCAGAGGTAAGGCAGCAGGCAGTGGAGGCCAGGCACCCACAGTAAAAATTTTGTGAGTGCCCAGGCACTCAGGGACCCCTGGAGTTGGCAACTGTGCCTGGTGGGCCTTTCACAATAACATGAAGGGCCAACTCTCATCAGGTCCTGGTAAGATTGCCAAAGGTCAGGAATGATCAGAGTTGTAACCAGTGCCATTTTTCTAGAAAAAGAGGTGCTAGAACTTACCTCTTCATTCTCCTAGAATGGCAATGGTGCCCACCTGACAGATGCCAGTGGCATCACAAGGGGGGTGGGGGTGGTGTGTCCCAGGTGCCATGTCTGGGGGGTGATAAGAAGGCACCCCATGGGGGCTTGCAGCGGCGCAAGCAGCCACCACGCCGGTGCAGCCGCATGTGGAGGATCCTCCATTCGTGGCTGCAGCCGTGAGCAGAGGATCCCAGCATGGCAGTAGACCATGATTTACAGTGCATGTGCAGCATCGCACGCATGCACTGTATGTAACAACGCTGCATATGCGCTGTACATAGTGGTTTGCCGCTTGAGCGCCATATGGATGGTGGTGGGATCCCTCTGTCGCTGCTACAGCCGTGAATGGAGGATCTTGGCACTGTCCATACAGCGCTGGAGCGGCGCCACTGGCAAACCGCTATGTACAGTGCATGTGCGGCGTCACTATGTACATTGCATGCGCTGTACATAGTGGTTTGCTGCCCCGAGTGTCACGACGCCTTCATTTGCCCCTGGCCAGTACAGTGGTACCTTGGTTTAAGAACAGCTTAGTTTATGAACAACTTGGATTAAGAACGCTGCAAAGCTGGAAGTAGGTGTTTTGGTTTGTGAACTTTGCCTTGGAAGCAGAACATGTTCCGCTTCCTGTTGAGTGTGTTCCATTTGTAAATTGAGTCCCCTGCTGCTATGGGAAAGCACGACTTGGTTTAAGAATGCTTTGGTTTAAGAAAGGACTTTCTGAATGGATTAAGTTCGTAAATCAAGGTACCACTGTACTGCGTTCCGGTGAGTTCTGGCAGGAAAAAAAGGTCCAGGTTGTAACTGCAGCTGGAAGGCCAGAGGTTCCCCATCCCTGCATTAAGCCAAACTCATTATGGAGATTGCTCTATGTGCTATAGTCCTGACAGCCAAATATAACATATAATTCCCACTGGACTCCACACGCTAATCTCTACTGCTGTCTCAAGCTACTGGTGTCAGGCGACACAAATCCTAAATATTTCAGTGGAGGAGCATCCAAGATGAATGTCAGCCTACAGCTGTTTTTATGTATTTTCTTAGTTTTGCTCTTGTTTTAATTATCCGTTGCTTGTTTTCCTACTGGGCTATCAACTCCATGGCTAATGTTTGCAAAGATGCCCAATGTACCGTGGGTGATAAATGCTACTATTATCTTAAGCAGGGAGAGGCTGGCTGCCCTTTTAATTCAGAGGATCTTCTGGAGGGATGGGGTGGAAAAGGATGGGTGGGCGACTGTTTTCTCAGTGCTGTTCCTTTGATACCATCTTGGCAAAATAGCCATATATTAAAGACAACACAAAACGTTGGCTCAGTTCCGAAATCTAAGGGGACCCGACTAAAGTTGCTTGCTTTAATGTTCAAGGGAAAGAAAAATACTTGGAAGTGCTGTTCTGAACCATTATGAATCAAAGGGATACTCTATTTCCAGATGACACATCATGAATGTGTTTCTCTCAGAGACGCGGGGTGCAACTTTGATTTGTGCTAGTCACAGGCGAGGAAAGCACAGTGGCTTTGGGCACAATTCATCTCAAACCAAAGGCTTTTTCTAGTTTTGCACTGTACTACTGCACTGTAAATTGAAGGAAAGGACCACAAGCCAGAGGTTCCAACTTAACACAGGGCCATTGCTTAACATTTTTGAGCAGTGTTGCTTCCTTGTACTCTAGTGCATCATATGAACTAGTAAATGTCCAGATAGTTGGAGTATACAAGCCCCATATCTAGAGCCAAGAGGAGAGAACAGCAGTTGAGCAATTGATGGGAACCCATTCAAAAGGCTGTTTATCTTAAGGGTTTACCATCCTGCTTTCATTACTGCCTGGATCCTCCTGGCTTTCTGGGTCATAGCAGGAACAAGACTTTCAACACCTCCTAATCTCATAACATACTTTGCAATTCTCATGGATGTTTTAAGTCGACATTGCTCATGTCTTGCGAGTAATGAATTGAGAAACTTAGCAATTCTATAGTTTGTCCAAGTTAAAACGGGGTCTTTTAAAACCTCAAACTGAGGACCTTGTCTCCAAGGACATCTTAGAACCATTTTTCCCCTCCCCTGAGGAGAAAAAGCAATAAAACTTCTCTGAGGCATGGTGCAGATGATTATTTAAATAGATAAATAAATAAATAAACCACTGACTTTCTAAAACAATGAAAGGACAGAAGAAATGTCAGGCAGAGATTTCTGCCAACCAGCCTTGTGAGAAGCTTCTTCCCAACATACAGCCATATTTTATCCTTTCATCAAATTGAAATCAAAAGAGGGCTGTTAGATTTTATAGTGTGTTTGATGGTGCATTGCATCACTAGCTGAATCTTCAGCCTAAATGTTCATTTTGAACAGTGAATTAACTACTTAAGCATCCTTTAGAAGAGGCTGAACCCATTACCTTTGTTTTGTTTTTCAGGTCTTTAAAGAATACCTTGGTGCAGTCATAATTGCCTTCCAGAATTATCTGGGTTTTCTGGAAGCAGGTTTTAGATGTTTTCATCAAAATATGTTTTCAAGCCTATTACACACAGTGTTCAAAATGGTCCCAAGAAAGGAAGAGGTGATTGTTTCATTCCTTTGCTCTCCAATGTTTAATATGGGTTCTGTTGCAGTTTCATATTTCTTTTATTGTACTGACGGAGAAAATTTACGAACCAAGCCATTTTTAACCATCAAGATCATCATAATCATTGTTGAGTTATATGATATGAATTGTAGAATGGACTCAGGAGATAACGTGATGTGATTGGCTACACTGGCATTGATGCAATTTAACACTAATGAGGGCTGTTGGGTTTTGATGTGAACAGAGGCAAGAGAAATAAAGTGAAGCGAAAGCTTGAATGCAAAGTGAGAATCTAGATGCGTAGTCTAGAAGACCGTGGCAACTAGCCTGCACAAAAATGTATCAGATTACAGATTTTGGGGTGGCAAATTGTTATGGTAAGAAATCAGTTGGTATCTTGAAAAGAATTACCTGATCGTGACTCAGCAAGTCTTTGAAATGAATGGCTGTGTTGAGAGTGTTGTGTTTGCGGTTCCTGCCTTTGTCAGATTTAACCTCTCTCTGTGTGACAGGGGAACAGAGGAAGGTAACAAAAGTGATGAGGAGCTGTGTACATGTTCAGGACAGGAAAAAGTTGCTAGAAGGTGCTAACCCTGCAGCTTACTTACAAAAGGAAGGAAAAATATATATAAGCAATGTACAAGATGAGTAACAATGTAGACCGCGGGCATAGGGAACTTTTCTTTGCCAAGAAGAGAGTTGTGCATTGAAAGGAATAAAAGAAATATTTTTTGATGTGTCCCTCCCCTTCTGTAGAAATCTGTGTTTGCCATACCCATGTGTGGCTGATGAGTAAATCAATGGCTATTTGGTGCAGGGGATAGAGGAAATATGATGCTTTTGTTTTTTCATAACCTTGGAGTTAGCACTGCACTAATCACCCTACTGTGTTGGTCTACAGTATTTCAGATCCCTCTCTGTAAAATTACTTGAATACACACCCTGTGTTAGATTCTCCTTGCACAAGCAAAGCAAACTGAAGATGTGAGCTAGAAGCTCTTGTTTAGTTGGGTGGCTCATTTAATAAGTTCCCGGCTGTTGTACCTTCTCTGTATGCTAGCCATCACACAGGGGAGATTATAAGGGTAAATTACCAGAAGCTTATTGGCAGACTCAAGGTTGCCATTTTAGGATGGTAATGATGAGATGATAATGATGATGATAATACCGAGGAATTATGTTGCACTTTCAGTTATTCAAAGCGCTTCACGTACATTATCTCAATAATCGTTACAACAATCATGTAAAGGTAGATCAGGATTACTATCACCACGTTTCAGATCAGGTGTTGGCATGGGACACATCCCGCTTATGACTACCAAACAACTTTGAGGGAAAGGTGAGATCTGAATGGGGAACTTAACTGGCTTATAGCTCAGGATCTCAGGCACAATGCTTTGCCAGCTCTCAAAGTCTGCTTGCATTAGCGAGGAACTCCAAAGTATTGTGGCCCTGCTCCTTTGATGGTTATTTTAGATCCATGGAATTCTATACTGTGTAAGCCATGGGAATCAAGAAACCATTTATTATGCTTATGATCGCTATTCCCAGGATTCAAAAAAGGTGAGCTGTGATTCACTGAACTTGTCAGGCTTTACTGACTGCCTTTCATCTCATTTCAACCTCTGATTCATCCCTTGAATGAGAAAACAAATCAGAAGTTCTAGTGGAGAGGGAGCCAATGTGATGCTCTCTAGGGGTTGTTGGACTACAACTCCCATCATCCCTGACCACTGGCCATGCTGGCTAGGGCTGATGGGAGTTGGAGTCCAACAACATCTGGGAGAAATCTCATTGGATACCGTGGTTCTTGTTCATTCAGTGATTTCTATCTTGTGATAGTGAGAAAAACAGGTCCTATAGAAACAATTTAGCTTTTATTTGTAATTATACAGCAAATACCTCCTGGAGCCCAAGGCATACACTTTAAAAGTTACTTAAAAGTTCCTTTGATTCAGGAGGCACTTTGGAACAGATTTTGATCTGAATTATTCTGTTGTTACTGTACACCTCTGCAACTGAGATCTGAATCTGTTCTTTACATTTCATCCTCATTCCTTAGAAATGGAAAGGTTATAACTTATAAGTGCTTTGGAAATGATAAACAATCCTCCTTTTTGCATAAAATCTGAAACCAATTATCCTTTTGTGGGGAGGGGGGGCTTTGAAAAGCATATGGTTACCCCCACCCACAAACACACTTGTTTCCCAAGCCAGGATATAGTAAAACACACACACACACACACACACACACACACACACACACGTCATCTAAGCTCTGCTTCTTAAATTCTGGAGCACAGCCATAAATTTTAATTGGTAATGCCAACCTTTGTAATTCAGACTCTCTGAGTCAATTGCACAGAGCATTCCTTCAAGGAATTTGGCCCTCAGAGTAGAAATTGCAAGGTGCCGTAAAGGAACTGTGGCAAATATTCATTGAATTCCGTACATAAACCCTACATAAAATCCCTTCAGATGTATCCAAACCCCTTTTATCTTTACTGCCCAGACACATTTGCATGACTGGCTTCTGAAGAAGCTTGCAAGATGCACATTTCAGGCTCTCTCAGATAGTTAAATGGCATTTTCTTGAACTTTTGGGATATATACTCAAGACTAGAAATGCTTCTAATCTGTTGGTGGTGGTAGTCTAATCGGTAGAAGCAGCAGCAGCAGCAGTACTACATAGCCATTACTGAATATGGTGCTTTAAAGTGTTTTCAAAAGCAAAAAAGGAGAGGTTCATATCCCCATGAAGCTTACAATAAACAATCAACAATAGGCCAAACAACAGACGGATGGGAGGAAAGGCAAGGACAGCAAAAACTTTCCCCCAAGACTGGCTGTTAAAGGAAAGTTTCCCTTTCTCTTTCTGAGACCTTAGCTCTGATTTGAAGAGCTACAGCAGTTGTTCTTTGCAGAGCTGACAAGTAAATCAGCTGGATGTGGACGCATTTGGCCCCCAGGTTTAATAATATTGCCATCCCATGATCTAATACATGGTAGAAAATATGAAAAGAAGACAGGAAAGGAAGAAAAGGGGGAATGGGCGAGTTTATTTGTTACTCAGCCTTTATGGCCAGAGAACTTGGCACATTTACGGGAATTAATAATAGTTTAATATAATTATAATTATTCATAATGTAATGATTTGTCTGCAATTTCCGGAAACGGTTGAAAACATTCTTGTTACAACAGGCTTTCCCAGTTGGATAAATGGGTCTTTACCACAAGTGCCCACTTGCAGTGGTTTTAGTCTTGTTTTAAAGGCACTGTATGTGTTGTTTTTGTGTTTTTAATTGTCTTGTGCAGATCACCCTGAGATGGTGGTTTAGAAGGCAATTAATAAATCAATTGTAATAGTAGCTGTAATAATTAGGGAGGTGCCAGAAACTGCCCTATAAGGAAATGGCTCCTCTTGTTGCAAGACCTCCCGCCAAGTACAGAGCAAGCTTACCTAAATACTGGAGCAGGCTAAGGTGAATATCGGGTAATTATATGAACAGAACCCAAATTCTTGCCTGCAGGCATTAGCTTAGCAATACCTGTAAATTCACCATCTACCTGAGGCATGTTCTTACTGGAATAAAAATGCATGTCTCAGTGTGTATCTTGCAGTTGTTTATGGCAACTCCAGCTACTCCCAACATTTCTTTTAGCTTTACAGTGTTGCAAGCTCAGGCACCACATGAGATTCATTATACGCTGAGAACAGGACTGTGTGTGGACAGCTTCTCGAAATTCTTCACTCTGTTTTTGAGCAGGGAAAGAACACGTGCACTAGCTCACTGATTTTCTCCATCTTCTCCCTGTTAGCAGTGACAATCCCACAGTTTCTTTCTCTCCCCCCCCTTCCTTTTCGTTTTTATGCTGCCACTGCAGCGGGTTACAGAAGCAACTATGTCGACAACCCAGACACCATTTTGTTTCATCTGCTTTGCCTCATCATCTGTAGCATCTTTATTTTATTTTATTTATTTTATTTATACATCACCTGATTTTACAAACAACCCTCAAAGTGGTTTACAAAAAGGACAAAGCAATAAAGTTATCAATAAGGAAAATGGACAACAAAAGCTTAAGACTTTCTAAAAGCTACAATAACAATGAACTAAAAACAGATTAAAACTTGGATCAACTTTACAAACATTTGGGTAGGCTTGCCTAAACAAAAATGTTTTTGGCAGGTGCTGAAAAGAGTACAGCAAAAGCACCTGCCTGAGATCAATAGGCAGGGAGTTCCACAGTGCAAGTTCTTACAGATGCAGAATGGGTATTATGTGGAACCTGTAACAGAGCCAGTTTCACCAACTGAATCAGTGAAGTGGGACCTTCTGTTTGCTGCCCAGAGTGACTGGGACAAACCAGTCAGATAAGTGGGGTATAATGAGTATATATTTATTATTACTATTATCACCATCATCATCATCATCATCATCATCATCACAAAACCTTCATGTCAGGCTAATGGACTGGTGCCAGGCAGGCTGTGCATTGCTTTACAGCGGTACCTTGGGTTACATACGCTTCAGGTTACATACGCTTCAGGTTATAGACTCTGCTAACCCAGAAATAGTACCTCGGGTTAAGAACTTTGCTTCAGGATGAGAACATAAATCGTGCTCCCGTGGTGCGGTGGCAGCAGGAGGCCCCATTAGCTAAAGCGGTGCTTCAGATTAAGAACAGTTTCAGGTTAAGAACGGACCTCCAGAACGAATTAAGTTCTTAACCTGAGGTATCACTGTACCTGCCTTTCAAATCAGCGAAATGAATCAAATAAAACGATAATTAATAATTGGCAGCAGCAAAGATTGTGGGGCTCCCCTTCTTGAATTGCATGAATTGATTCTCATTGCTGTTCCCCAGCACTGCTGTTCCCCAGGGACAACCATACATTCATTTAATCATGACCTTCTAAATCACACTCCCCATTTGCACTCTTCCAGTAAACAGAGGAACTTCAGCCAGGGCTTTCATAACAGCGTATTCCCCACTGGGACTCCAGTTCCCTTACTTCCACTTGCATTGAATTGCCGTGAGGTTGGTACAAGAGGCTGAAGAAAGGAGAGCAGGAATACAGCTGAGCTACAAGCATTAAGGCCCAAGTTTTTCTAAGTGTAGATTTCTGAGCCTGAAAAGAAGTGTTGCTTAGCGGTTAAATAATAATAATAATAATAATAATAATAATAATAATAATAATAATAATTTATTATTTATACCCCGCCCATCTGGCTGGGCCTCCCCAGCCACTCTGGGCGGCTTCCATAAAAACCAAAAATACAGTAAAATATCACACGTTAAAAACTTCCCTGAACAGGGCTGTCTTAAGATGTCTTCTGAATGTCAGGTAGTTGTTTATCGCTTTGACATCTGCTGGAAGGGCGTTCCACAGGGCGGGCGCCACTACCGAGAAGGCCCTCTGCCTGGTTCCCTGTAGCTTTGCTTCTCGCAATGAGGGAACCGCCAGAAGGCCCTCGGCGCTGGACCTCAGCGTCCGGGCAGAATGATGGGGGTGGAGACGCTCCTTCAGGTATACTGGACCGAGGCCGTTTAGGGCTTTAAAGGTCAGCACCAACACTTTGAATTGTGCTCGGAAACGTACTGGGAGCCAATGTAGGTCTTTCAAGACCGGTGTTATATGGTCTCGGCGGCCGCCCCCAGTCACCAGTCTAGCTGCCGCATTCTGGATTAGTTGTAATTTCCGAGTCACCTTCAAAGGTAGCCCCACGTAGAGTGCATTGCAGTAGTCCAAGCGGGAGATAACCAGAGCATGCACCACTCTGGTGAGACAGTCCGCAGGCAGATAGGGTCTCAGCCTACGTACCAGATGGAGCTGGTAAACAGCTGCCCTGGACACAGATTTGACCTGTGCCTCCATGGACAGCTGTGAGTCCAAAATGACTCCCAGGCTGCGCACCTGGTCCTTCAGGGGCACAGTTACCCCATTCAGGACCAGGGAACCCTCCACACCTGCCCGCCTCCTGTCCCCCAAAAACAGTACTTCTGTCTTGTCAGGATTCAACCTCAATCTGTTAGCCGCCATCCATCCTCCAACCGCCTCCAGACACTCACATAGGACCTTCACCGCCTTCACTGGTTCTGATTTAAAAGAGAGGTAGAGCTGGGTATCATCCGCATACTGATGAACACCCAGCCCAAACCTCCTGATGATCTCTCCCAGTGGCTGCATGTAAATGTTGAAAAGCATGGGGGAGAGGACAGAACCCTGAGGCACCCCACAAGTGAGAGCCCAGGGGTCTGAACACTCACCCCCCACCACCACTTTCTGAACACGGCCCAGGAGGAAGGAGCGGAACCACTGTATGACAGTGCCCCCAGCTCCCAGCCCCTCAAGACGGTCCAGAAGGATGTCATGGTCGATGGTATCAAACGCCGCTGAGAGATCCAGCAAAACTAGGAAACAGCTCTCACCTTTGACCCTAGCCTGCCGGAGATCATCAACCAGTGCGACCAAGGCAGTTTCAGTCCCATGATGAGGCCTGAATCCCGACTGGAAGGGATCCAAATGGTCCGCTTCTTCCAGGCGTGCCTGGAGTTGTTCGGCAACCGCTCACTCAATCACCTTGCCCAAGAATGGAAGATTTGAGACTGGGCGATAGTTGGCCATCGTGGCCGCATCTAAAGATGGTTTTTTAAGAAGCGGTTTAATAACCGCCTCTTTCAGCGGGTCTGGGAAGGCTCCCTCACGGAGGGAAGCATTCACCACCCCACGAAGCCCGGGGGGCACAGAGACATGAACTCATGACTTTAGAATCTGTGTTACAGATGCATATTTCTCCCTGAGCCTGTCTCTCTTTCCTCTGGCAGAGGCTTTCCTTTTTTATTTTTATTTTGGTAGAGACTCCAAGAGAAGCAAGGAGAAAAGTTACCACTTCCGTTACAGAAATAGTAGTAGCCTTCCTGCCTACGCCCCGTTTGCGTGCACTAAATAATTTGAAGGCAAGTAAATTTTAAGAGGCTCTTTGGAAGCTGAAGACAAGTGTTCAGGCAGATGGCGAGAGAAGCCTCCTCAAGGAGGATTAGAGCTCATCTCATTGCCTATAACAGGCCTAACCAGCGTCTGTTTGGGGCAGAGATCCATATCATAACTCCAATTAGCTGTGTTCAGTTAATTGTGTGTGAACAATTGCATGCATGTAAAAAAATAAAAAGTAACAGGGTGGGGTGGTAGCAGGATTGAAATCATGGTACATGGAGAAAAGGGTGAGGTTAATATTTCTCCTTTGTCATCACCCTGACAAAATTCCTCATAGCACAAAGCTTCTCTTATCTCACGGTGGTGGTGGTTCAGTTTCCATAAAGCTATGCTCTATCTCCTGCTGAGTTTGACTGTGTGAGGCATGCGAAGGAACAGCAAGAATTGTTTTATTTCTCAGAAGCATAAAAAGCTGGGTGAAAGGGCCCTTTCTGGGCCTAGTAAGGATGACATGCTGTTGACTGGGGCCAGTTCTAGGGAGCAACCAGACTGGCTGCCAGCTTGTTTCAAAACACAGGTAGGGAGAGAATAATAATAATAATAATAATAATAATAATAATAATAATAATTTGTTATTTATACCTCGCCCATCTGGCTGAGTTTCCCCAGCCCTTCTGGGTGCCTCCCAATCAAGTGTTAAAAAAGTACAGCATTACATATTAAAAACTTCCCTGAACAGGGCTGCCTTAAGATGTCTTCTGAATGTCAGGTAGTTGTTTATCTCTTTGACATCTGATGGGAGGGCATTTCACAGGGTGGGCACCACTACCGAGAAGGCCCTCTGTCTGGTTCCCTGTAGCCTCACTTCTCTCAATGAGGGAACTGCCAGAAGGCCCTCGGCACTGAACCAGCTAGCTTCAATTTATGTTGGTTTCAATCTCTCCTCACAATCTTAAATTCGGTTTGCTACATTTCCACATCAGTTGTGATTTATTTCTTTATTTTAAAAGCATTTTGTAGGCCATTTTGCTGAATATACAGATTCTTGCAAGCAATCTCACCTAATATAATGCATATATGTATGCAATTTTGAGAAATATGCCCTAATACACACATTTTTTGAGTTTTTGTAGTTGGAGGACTGCAGCACACAATTCTGGCATGATTGCAAATCACGGAACACACGTTGGACAAAATTATATGTATTATCTGTGGCCATAAAGCATATGGGAGAGTTACCTTGTCTCTGCCACTGTTCTACAGTGGTACTTAAACATTACCTGTCTGAGAACGATGTCCTGAGGATTAGTTAGAAGCCCTACCTGGCAGCAGAGCAGGGTTCCGTTTGTCCTCGATAGGAGACATGAGGTGGCCGTTTCATTTTATTGTGGGTAGAAATCCCCTTACCCATCCAGCTAGTGATGGGATCTCAAATGAACCAGAAAATTAGCCAGTTTCTCCGGTGACAGTTGTCTCGTTAGACAGCACGCTGCAGGCAAAATTTGCCATGCACAAATCCCAAACCTGCCCATGCAAATGGATACTGTATTTACTTAAGCAAATCTGATATTGATACACTAAAACGTGGCCACTTGAAAAATGAGATGTGGCAGGGTTTGTGTGCAAATATGAGGGCTTTCTACTTAGGTTCTGCTTTAAACAAATAATTAGAATTATAATTTTTTTAAAAATCAGTCCAGATGGAGCGAGAATAAGTAGTTATACTACTGAAGCCCTCTTTAGATTATGGTGACAAAATCCTGTACTGCAAGAGTGTTGCTAAGCACATTCCCTTTCAATCTTGGGCTATGCCTCATTGAACACAAGCCAGCAAAGGATACTCTATCATGTTTGCTTTCATTACTCTTGCAGTAAGATATCTGGGACAGGCTGGCTGCGTAGTTTAATGGAGGATGCTGTTTAGCTTCATTTTACCTTCTGTTGTCCAGGGAGTGGGTGGGATCGTGTTACTGTAAATATTTCACTGGAGGGCCAAGTGGGGCAGTTGGATTGATGATCCGTCATATTTACTTAATGCTTACCTTCAGCAACAGAAGCTCTCAGCTGCTGGTTGTCCCCCCCCCTCCTGTTTTTCACTGGTGTATTCTTAGGATATCTTCTGCCCCTTGGCTTTTCTCGTGACATTATTTTTCAAAGCTTATGCTCTTATTGAGCTTCAGCCTAGATAAAATAGGCAAAAAACAAACAAACAACCTAGTGCACTATGTGCACATATGGTAGCAATTATATAAATCAATAGGCTGTATATATATGGTAGCAACTAGGTGGAGTAGCAAAGAAAAGATGAGGCTATAATGGGAATGGGAGAGAAAGAATGGTAACAGAGAGATATGTTGCCATGTTGTTCAAATGGTACCAGTTAGAATATAATGTTGAGGCTGCATAAGATTAGCAGGTAAATTATCAAGTCCTAAATGTACTGATCATTCAGCATTAATCTATCCCATAAAAATAGATGGTTGAACCCTGGATGGAGACTCAATAGCCCTCTGGGATGGCAGAGAATTAAGCACAGCTTATTCGTGCAAGATGCTTTGTTCGGTAATGCACATTGTGATCAGTCTGTTGCCAAACAAAGGCTGCACAAGTATCTTTGATGGGAATATATTGCTTGCAAGTGTAATATTTGCTTTTCACGGTATGTGAATGTGCAACTTTGAAATTCACTTTCTCAAAAGATTAATGTCATCAGGAAAATGGGACAGCTCAAGCTGACAGAGGAATTGACATGAGACATAACAAAAATGGAAAGTGAATGCCAAGCAGTGCATTGTCAGGATTAATTTATGGGCTGGCGGTGGGGAGGGGGTTATTATTATTATTATTATTATTATTATTATTATTATTATTATTACTATTACTATTATTATTTTCCAGCAATCACTTGCACCTGTAATAACTATTATCATTATTAGGAAAATTATTTCCAGCATCTGTTTCAACAGAAACTACTTGGTTATGTATAATAACAATCCCAGACTGTTAAATCAACATTGATTTAACCTATGGGATCTCTCCAGTAGTGGATTCAAACAATATCCATAGGTAATTGCATTGACTGGGAATTTCTTTCTCCCTCTTTTGTATACAAGAGTGGTGTGTGTGTGTGTGTGTGTGTGTGTGTGTGTGTGTGTGTGTTGCAGCACTTCTCCAGGTGTCCAAAAGGTCACCATGGGCTGGGACATGTACTGGCATTTGGCTTGCATTTGGAACAGACCATGTGATAGTCTCTCTGAGGAAGCACAAAACAAGGAAATAAGATTTGTTTTGTTTCCAGCTTGCAAAAGAAAGTGTATGTGTGCATGCAGACACCTGCCTCCTCCCCATCATGCACTAGACAGGACTAACTGAGGATGGCTTGAGGCAGGAAGTTTGAGCATTGTCTTTTTAAAATTCCTTTGTTGTATTTTAGCCACTCGTGTTTAAAAAATGTGTAAGAGTTAAACTGTGGAAGTAGCTGGGTGATTCCACACACTTGCCTGGTGCTGGACTGATCGAAACAGGCTTCAGAAGTTGAGGTGGAAGGGTTTAATGCAGACTTGGCTCCATAGTTCTTTAGGCCCTCATCAATGAGCTTTCTATACTAGCACAACTGGGCTGAAGTGGCAAAGTCCTATGGCTGGTAAAAGTAAAAGCCTCTATCCTTTGACCCTGCTGGACTTGAAAGATCCAAAGTTGTAACAGTTTGTTTCCTAGGCTTCAGTTTAACCTGGCAGAGTTGTACCATAGCTGATAACTCTGAAGGGAAGAGGGCCCCGCCCAGCTAAACACATCAGCACTATCAGAGCACTGATAATCTGCCTTTTACTTACTTAAGTTCACTGTTTAAACAAAAGCATGGAAAAAGAGCATGTTAATTCTTTGGGATGGGGTGGGAAATACCAGATTCAGTCCCAGTACCATTTCCCTCTCTGCTTAACAAGTGCTCTACTTCCACCTGTGTCAGGTGAGCCTGTAAAGATGCTGAACTAGTCACTAGAGGCAGTAATGGGCCAGATGAAGGTCAACAAAGCCAACTTAAATTGCGGCAGCACAGAGGCATTGTGGGTAAATGGTGTGCAGTAAGTTTTGAAGCTGGAGGAATGAAGGAAGCTCGATTCTATCATGCCCTTCAGTTTGCAAAAGGTCTAAAATTTCTGTCTTTTGAGCCGCATGCATAGATTAGGTAGGGCATTTAATTTTTTGCTGTTTTCTCTATTCTTGAAGGAGGAGGGTTAAATCAACCATGGGATATAATGGTAGCAGTAGAAAGGTTTTATGCCTTTATAGTATGTGGACACCTAAGGCATACTGAGGAGAAACCACTGTGCTTGTTCATAGTGGGTGGCCTATTGGGGTTAAGGAAACACAGCACATAAGTCAAAACTCCTGTTACCCCGTTCTTCGTGGCGAGATTGTATATGGATAACTCTGGCCTTCCCAATAGAACTCAGGTCTTGGTGGTAGGCCAGGCAGCAAATCACATTAATACAACGTCAGAGACCTGGAAAGAGATAGGGAAATTTAGGGGGGAGGGCTGTCAAGTTCTTTTTTCTGTTTCTTTGTGAGCCTGACAGTTTGGTTCAGTACAAAGACCTTGGATTTGAGTGCAAGAGAATTGCAGAACTTGAACTTCACAAACAGAATGGCAATTTAATAGCCTATATCTGTAGAAGTTGGCTTTGCTGGTGAGCATGCATGAATAAGGGACTTAATTTTGCCAGTGTATATAAACCAGAATCCTTACGGGAGAGGTTAGGCATTTGCTGTCTTATCACCGATTCAGTTCTTGGCTGGGCTCTGTCTATGTCCTGCCAAATATGCTATAAAGTGAACATGACACTTTGGCTTCACTGAAGTCTAAAAACAAACCTGCATTGATTCAGTAATGCCAGGTAGAGGAAAAATTGTACACTGGGCAGTCCATACACACCCAGTTTGGTGATGACTTCTTTTTGATTTGATTTATTATTTAAACGCAATCTCTGTTCTAGGTACTTCGCTTAGGTAACAATACAGAAAATCAATGAAGGGAGCATTTAAAGCAATATAGAGCCATACTTTGTGTAGGACTCTGACTTTATATCTGGTCCAGAAGCTGTAATTAGTCCAGAATGCAATGACCAGCCTGCTCACATGCTACTCCATTGCTGAGAGAGCTGCACTGATTGCCAATTTGCTATTGAGTTAAGTTCATGGCTCTTGTGTTAACAAAGCCCTGAACAACTTGGGCCCTTAAAGGCCACCTGATTCCTTATGTGCCACCTTGATCACTGAGATCTTCTGGTGGGGCAAAGTTGGCCAGCCCCCATGCCCGAAGGTTAGCCAGCCTTTACCATTGGCAAAACATTAGTGTTGCAAGCCCTGCCCCATGGAACTCCTTGCCAATAGAAGTCTGGCTTGAGTCATCTCCACTTACTTTAGATGTCTTCTGAAAACTCTATGGTTCAGACAGGACTTTGGAATTTGACTTTTTTTAAAAAAAATGCATCATTTTTTATTGACATGTTACTTTTACTGATGTTATTATTGTTGAACACTGCCTTGTTATATTTCTTATGAGAAGGTGGTTTATAAATATAAACAAAACAGAAAGCCGAAAGTACCGGTTTGTCAAAAAATAATAATACGGCGTATGTATTGGTTAGCCATAATGCACAGTTTCGATAGCAGTAGTGGGCTCTCCAGACTGGTTGGCCCCTTTTCATTTTTTGCAAATGTATTCTACAATAGTTCACTAACATGGGCCATATTCACACCCTACATTTAAACAAGGTTTCCCCAAAGAATTCTGGGAACTGTAGTTTGTTGACGACATTGGGAGTTGTTATGGGACAGGAAGTTGTAATGAGACAGGAAGTGAAGCAATTTGTCTGCCCCAAAACTTTTTCAGGTACAAACAGGAGTGAAAGTGGGATTGTATATAATCATCCTGATACCATCATGAGCACAAATCGTCGTGAATGCAACAGTAAAAACAGACATCTGGAGGGACCATAGAGATAGAAAGAGGGAGAGAATGAACAAGGTGATAAAATACGCAGTGTTGATTTGGGTCATAATAATAATAATAATAATAATAATAATAATAATAAATATCAATAATAATGCTGGGCTTCATAAAATTCAAAATTTTAATAGCCAGCCTTTCAAGACTGAAAAACTACTAGTAGTTTAACTGTTTAATGCCACAAGGGCATTCAGGCCATAATGTACCACACATATGTGTAAAGAAGAGAATGAGGTAGTAAATCTCAGCATGGTCACCAGGGCTCAATGATTAAGAGCAATAAAACATGTGCTGAATTATATAAGACTTAAAACCCCGAACACCAGAAAGTACCTTTTATTTTATTTTTTAGTTTAAAATAGCAGTTGAAAAACCATTGTAACTGAGAAATGGCAGCAACAGGAATAAGAGTGTGTATTATTTTATCATAATGGATTATATTATATTCATCTCCCCTTACCTAGCAATATTTTGTTTTTTTGTGTGGTGACTAATAGCATTCTCTCCTGCTGCAATTTCTCTAACTCTTTGTGATGTTAGGAAAAGCCAAGAGATAATTAATAACCGTCCCGTGATGATAAGAGGATGGCTCATAAGGAAATGAAAATGAATCACTAATGCGGTTCAGATATTGTAAAATAGGGGGTAAGATGCGAAAAAGGGGTTGCAGTCATAGCATACCATATGGGTAAAAGTGTTTGGCATGTCCTGAGGAGTTACACTCTGTGGGTATATATCTTAGTTCCATATCTCTATCTCAGCTGCTCTTCAAAACAAATTTACAAATAAGCTTCTGGAATATGCTAATCTCTGACACATCTTTATTTTAAGTGGTGTGGTTTTTGAGGTGGGTAGTGACCTATCAGGCAGGTAAACCTATTGCACCTCAGCTGGGGTCGCATGTCCCCTTTCATCACTTGAGGCAATACGGGAACTGCCGCTTTGCCCTGCTGCTGCTGCCGCCACCCCGACCTGCCACCATGACCTGTTCTGCCACTGCTGCACACCTTGCCGCATCTGCATGGCGGTGGAGAAGCAGCGTTGCCCATGGTGCCAATTTCATGCAAGTTCACACCAATTTGGGGGCAAGATCTCATCCAAAATTGTGTGAGAGTTTGCATGCTCCACAAGATCTCACATGATTTCGGGTAAAATCTCACCTAAAATGGACGCCATCCTGCCCCAAATCAGTGCTGATGACAGCTGTGGTTCTGCACCACTGGCAGAGGCAGGGGGCAAGCAGGGAACCCATAAGTGTGTCTCCTCAGAGGCTTCTGCCACCTGAGGCAGCGGCCTCATCCTGCCTAATGACAGGATCTCTGTGCCTTAGCATACATTCACTATAAGCTTTGCAGAGGGTACCGTTCTATCACCTCAATTTTTTTTTTATTTAAACTTTTATATTTGTTAAAAAATATTTTCTGTATATATAAATTAGCAAAACCCTGTTATAGTGCAATGCTTTTACTTTTTTTAAAGGGGGGTGAATGCTTTCTCACCACCACTATTTTAACAAGTTTCTTCCCCCACCAATTAAATACTTTCATTCCACAATAAATGTTAGAAACTGTGGGTTTGTGGGCATTTCCTGGTTAGCAACAGGTGATCTCACTTAAAGGAATAAGCACTTGGAACTAAACAAATCATTTATTCAAAGGTCACTTTGATTTTTCTCTAAGTGACCACTCAGATGAATTGGACTTTCTCCCCCTCCCACAGCAACTATATGTCATGCCTACTAAGGTGGAGCGAACTTACTAGGAGGAATATGCAAAAATATCCTCGATTGTGTGGGAAGTCGGACGCAATTATGTTTGTAGTGTACAGCAGAAGAGCAGTAGTAATTAGCACTAGGAACATCAGCCTTGAAGCTGGATATGTGTGGGTGTTAAGGACATGCAGCAGTCATTGGAAAGTGGCAGCCTTTCTGCTTGAGGGTGGTGCATTTGGGCCCGCAGGCATTTCATTTTCCTCATTTCGTGATTCTGCCTCCCACAAATAGTTGAACCAACAGGAGATCCAGCAGGTGTGTCCACAAGAAGAAAATGTGGCCTGTAGGGAAAAGCTGCAGATATTCAGCAGTAAATCATGCCACAAATTAGGCTTGCTCTGGGCAATGCTTCCAGTCAGAATTATTGCAGCCCTGCTGGAAAGGTGATTGACCCCTCCTCTCAATCCCACCAAGAGCTACTATGAGTGCAGGTGATATTTCAGTTATTAAGAAGGTTAAAATACCATGCATATGTATTTCAACAGTCTCCATTTTGTTCCAAAACATCCCTGCTGATTATCAAATCAAGATATTATTCTTATTCTTATTTTTATTCATATTCTTATTCTTATTAAAATCAGTTTTTCCCCTTTTTTCCCTGTAGTGTCAAACATGTATTGTTTCTTCAGTCCCTGGGTCAGTTGAGTCATATCACTAAAGCTAATATATAGAGCATAGATGGGCAAACTGTGACCCAAAGGCTGCCTTTTCTGCAGCCCTCACTGGCTCCTGAAACTCTGCTATTCTTCCATTCTATCACATATCCTTCCTTTCTTCTTGTTCATTCCTTCCCCTTTTTTCTGTGGTGTTGTCAAACAATTGGAAAAGGGCAGTACTTTACTCAGTGAAAAAGTTTATCACTTTGGGAAAAGACATCATCTCCAACTGCCTGTGCACAAATTGCCATCTCTCTCTCTCTCTCTCTCCCCCCCCCCCCCACACACACAGAAAGCAATAACTTCCAGAAGAGTCGCTATATTGGTCTCTTATACTTAAAAAAAAACATAAATCCTTGGTGCACTAATTTTAGAGTAACTGCATCAAACCTAGTGGGACTTACTTCTGAATAGACTTGCATAAGGTTGGGGATTCATATTTGAGGCAGCCATGTTGAACATTGAAGCAGAGTAGCCTTCATACTGAATTAGTTAACACAGAACAATTTTGTATATGGCACCTCCACTATTGCCCACCAGAAAAAGAAATTGTATGTGATTCCTGACAGATTATCCCTTGACAGAACAGAAAAGAAAAGTTTGCCTGCTGCTAATTAAGAGTTTCTCTGAGGAAAACCTAAGGAACCAGTAGTGGTCTCTTTTCAGTAGCCTCAAGTAGTGTCAGTGGGAATGCAAATATAATCTCACAAGAGTACTCTATCAAGAATAATTTTAAGAATAAACACTGCACAGGAGGAGCATTTAATCAAGTGATGCTCAAAACCCACAAATTAGCTCCTTGTGAAGGAACACTGGAAAAGTCATGGTCTTTATACGGCTGAGGTGGAAAAGCTTTCGGCGTGCAGTATGTAACACTTGTCATTTTTAGTAAGCCAAGCATCTCAGACAGGAGCTCAAGAAGTGCCAAAGGAAGCCTTCCAAAGCTCAAAAGAGAAAAAGAGAAAAAGTTCAATCCTCTCCTTCCTTCCAAAGTTATGATTAAAGAAAACTTCCCCACAAGCAGAGCTCACCCGTGTCCCAAGCTAGAGTGTTGGGGGGTGAAAGGAAGACTTCTGTGAAATCTTCTGAAAACACAAGCTGGTGGCTCCATTAGACTCCTTCAGCTGAGCAGCCTGTGTCTTGCCACTGCACCCCCATTAGGAATGCAGTGCCACGCGACATGATACGCAAGTGTCAAGATTATGTCTCTGCAGATGCAAAGTTGAGTCGCTTAGGCCAGTGAAAGCAGCCTTTTCGAATTATCTCCAGACATTTTTGCTAGGCTGCCTGCCTCTCTCTAGATAAAAGCAAACAGGGTAGAATAATTTATAGGTAGAGGCCAATTTGCTTGCAAAGACACAAAAGGCTGCTCCCTCTCTCCCCCCTCCCCATTTTTCAAAACAAGATGCATTGTGCCACATGTGAAATGGATAATTTAGGTTAAAAAAGGCACCCCTTGCAATTTACTTTGGTCCTATTACCACATAGGCAGAACCACATCTATTTTTTTTAATCACATAGGAAAAACTGATAAAGGAATAAACAGAAACGGAATCTCTCCTTTTTATTGTCAGATCTTGTAGAATTATTTCCTTCTGCAACATTGACTTCTGTTGACACAGTGCAGAGGTATGTAGCCATGAGTACTGATACCAGCCTGAAGGTACTCGTGAATTGTCAGTGGAGGCGCAGGTGGCCTCCCTGGCTAGCAGCGCCTGTTTCCAGTTCCAGCTGTGTCACAATCTGCAGCCCCTTTTGGACAGAAATGACTTGGCGGCTTTAATCCATGCTCTGGCAACTCCCAGAATGGTTTATTGAAAAGAGGTGTACATGGGGCTGCCCTTGAAACGGACTCTTACACTTTCACTGGTCCAAAACCTAGCAGCTGGCTTGCTGGCCAGGATTCCATTCAGGAGAGTTCATATAACCCCAGATTTCAAAGAACTGGACTCATTTCCAGTTCATTACTGGGCTCAATTCAAGGTGCTCACATTGGTGCTTAATACCCTTAATAACCTAGGCAGAAAATAACCAGAATACAACCTCCTTCCCGGTTTGCGTGAAGATTGACAGATGAGACCTCTTGGGAGATCTGCCACCCTCAGAAATGTGGGGAATGATAGCTTGGGCGAGGGCTGTCTCTGTTGCAGCCCCTGAATTGTGAAAATCCCATCCCACAGATGTATGTGTAGTATCATCGTTCTATATCTTCCACATGTGCAGAAGACATACCATATATATGTGTGTGTGTGTGTGTATTAGAACGCAGCCTGTTCTTCTGCTTGTAAAACATTTTAACTGATTTCAATATTGTATTTTTAGATATTTGCAACCCATCCCATGAGCTTATTTTGAAGGGTGGCTAAGAAATCCAGTAAAATAATTCTAAAAGATGTTTCTAATAATAATCATAAAGGGGTAAATACCATACTGGTTTTATCCTTTCCCAAATTTTCACCAATGATTACCTGTGTTCAGGTTGGATAGAGAGTGTGACTGTTTCAAAGCTTGCTTTTCTTGTGTGCTCTGGATACCATCACGGTGTTCCGTTGCGCCAGAAGTGGTTTAGTCATGCTGGCCACATGACCCGGAAAGCTGCCTCTGGACGAATGCCAGCTCCCTCGGCCTGAAGCGAGATGAGCACTGCACCCCATAGTCACCTTTGACT
The DNA here is from genome assembly GCF_964270895.1 of Podarcis filfolensis. Taxonomy (NCBI): domain Eukaryota; kingdom Metazoa; phylum Chordata; class Lepidosauria; order Squamata; family Lacertidae; genus Podarcis; species Podarcis filfolensis. Next base: position 110,993,739 of record NC_139604.1, read on the forward strand.
GGACTTAACCATCCAAGGGTCTTTTACCTTTTTTTTACCTTACTCCCAGGCACATCGGTATAGGATGTAGCCCAAGTCTTGTCCAGGGGTCCTTTACTTCTTCTTTTCTGTGCAAAGTGGGCATGTAACTGATCTCTGTATAGAGCTACAGCTGATGCTTCTGCAAAAATATGCTCTTGTATGTTTATTTGTTATGAATTTAATTTACATATATAAACTTATTTTTCACCCCAGAGCAGCTTACACAGATCATTGCAAACAAGATAGCTCGTGGCTCAGACATACAGTCGAAAAGACAGGGCACAAAAGAAAAAAGGGGTTGGGGAGGGAGAAGGGGAAAGCAAAAGCAAACTCAGGTACTAGTTCCAAATGTTTATTATTTATTTGTTTATTTAGTTCTCCCCCTCCCCATTTTACCTGGGATAGAAATCATTTAGGTAGCTACTGCTAGGTGACAGTTAAGGAAGATGCACGGACAGTAGTTCTCTCAGCAGAGACAATGGAATCACTTGGCTTCCTTTCTCTTCTTCTGTTCTGTAGCCTGATTTCTGGGCTCCTCATAAATAGAAAATCTCCATGTATTCCTTTTTGCCTATTAGTTGGTGACAAGGCACACCTGACGGATCCGTATCTTTTGAGCTGGGAAATAATACCAGCTCTGAGTGTAACAGGTATGTGCAGCGCACTTTCTTGAGAAATGAGTTGTCACTTGTCTCCTTAGCCCACACCATTTTTTTTTAAAAAAGTTTCAATTTTACAAGGTTTAAACTGAAACCACCTTGAGAAATGTGGCCTTGAGGGAAGGTGAATCAAGACACCAACTGCTCTGTTCCGTAGCAGTCTCCTCTTCGAGAGGGAACGCAGTTTAATATCAGTCCTGGAGCTGATCATCTGTTCCTTTCAGCCCAGTGGAGTGAAAATGGCATAGTGGTGGCCATCTGGAGGGAGATTATCTGGAATAGCAGCGCTCACAGTTTTCTATATTAGAGGAAGCCGAGATCCACTCATTCACAGGTGAACACTTCATCATTACGGACTCCGGCTTGACACCAGAGAACTCTCTAAAGTGTCAAGCTCAAGCAGGACGCTGGAACACATTTGCTTAGCGGCACTGAGCAAATTACACCTGTGTTTCGCATGCTGCCCTGCTCTGCCATCTGCTTCCGAATGTAGTCAAAAGTATTTGCTTTATTTTGAAAAAGAGGAGCCCTTTGCAGTCTGTGCTCGATGCCATATCACTTGCAGTTTTGAAAATGAGATTGCGTGAGCTCATTCAGTCCACAGACATTTACATTCAAGGTCGCTGCACAGGCCAAGTTGAGAAGTGGCCTGAGCCTTAACAACTTTTTTGTTTCCGTGGTGTGGTGTGTGCAAGTGTTGTGAAATAAGGTGACCCACTGGCAAAAATGACTATACCTTTAGGAACATCCTGTTTGACCCAGTCTTGAAGCTTGACTTCTTTAGTCTGCATATTACAAGTTTATGACACAATGTGCTGAATTAGCTGTCATTTGAGATGAAGGATGGGATATCAATTTAATAAAAGAAATAAATTTGTATGTGGGGGGGATAATGAAATACCAAATAAAGGTGATAGAGGTGTATGAAATTATTCAAGGTGTGGAGAAATTGGATAAAGAAAACTTTTTATCTCTCATAAAGCTAGAGCCTAGGGCTATCCACTGAAGATGAATGCTGGAAGATTCATCTAAGAAGAATGTACTTCTTAGTTAAACTATGGAATTGGTCTCACAAGAGGCAGCGATGGCCACCAAGCTGAGTGCATTTAATGGAGTATTAACTTTATCCTCCATGAATTTTGTCTATCACTGGCTTTTAGCCATGAGGAATATATTCTAACTGGCCCAACCCAGGGGATTATTCTTATGTTCTTATGGAACATCTATCAATACTTTTTTTGTGTCTTTCTATTTATAAAAAGAGCTGTACTTATTAGCAATGTGCAATATTTTCCACTGACTTTGTACCATATTAAATGGTACAAAGAAATGCAGTAAAAAGAAAAGGCAGAGCCTGAAGTGGACTCTGGTCCACAAAAAACTAAATAGATTTTTTTAGCCTTTAAGGGGGGGCATTGTTAGGAGGTGGAGCCCAGGAACATGAGTCCCAGCTCTGTACTCCTATGTCTTTTGGGCTAAGCTATATCTTGCCCCCTATTGCCCTCTTTTATTTTATTTTTTAGATAGCTGGGTCCACGGCAAAGTGAACCCAATGTCTTAATCTGCCAGAGGCACTCTGTACATTTCTGTGAATTGGTGTTGAGGGCCTATACCTCGAATCCTTTACATGGTAGAAATGTGCCCTTAGCAACCAGTCAAAATAGTATGAGGAATTACTCGCTGAGGTAATTTGTGCCCTGATTTGCTGTTCTGTTCTGAAGGAGTTTTCCCCTATATGTTTAGTGGTTAAGGATTTCTGCTATAGATGAGGCCTAAGCTAAGAAAGGCAAAAGCTCTCTGTTTATTTCTCTTCATATTATATTACGTTTTTGTAGAGATTATCCTGCAAAATATTATCCAATCCTTTTCTCCCTGGACTCCATCCATGTTATTCAAATGACTCAGCTGACAATTGTCACTTATTCAATGGCATTTGATAAATAGCAGAGGCAAGCATTTTGTTTTTTTGGTTTTTATAATATTTTATTGGTTTTCCTTATAACAAACATCTTATAACATTAAAAAATAAAAATTTGAATGACTGTATCATTTTGCATAATGTTTGTACATTCAATACAGTACCGAAATATGGAATTTCTCCAATCCCCCGACTTCCCTCTACCCCCTCCATGGTTCCATTATTTCATTGTTAAATCATATTTCATTGTCCAAATTGTCCAAATTTCATTGTCCAAATCATATTTCCATCCATTCATATCTATTTTTATCTATTATGATAGTGTTGCAAGTGTTTTTTAGAATCCTGCTGATGTATTTACTTGTATCCAATGCTTTGTCATATATGCAATAAAAGTTTCCCATTCATTTTTAAATTTGTTATCATCCTGATTTCTAAGTCTAATTTGCCAATCTTTTTTGAGGGCATTTTTTCCTCTTTCCAGCATTGGGCTATTAATATTTGTGCGGCTAGTCTGATGGTCTCCCTCACTACCTCCAGAAGCAAACATTTTGGAGGTAGCACTGGTGAGGGAGACCATCAGTCATGATGTAACTCAGGTGCACATCAGAGTTTCATTGTTGTCTTAAAAATGTTCCTTCTTTGATCCCAACACCACCACTTAAAGAAAGCCAATCTTGGAGACCTGGGGAAATGGTAGCAATAGATGACTTTGTTGTTTATCTCATCAAATACTGTAGCAATGCTGGAAACATGTTTGGGTTTTGAAGAAGTAACAAAAGGGGGGGATGAGACATTTGCAGCTGTATGAGAGCTCCCCCTACTGCTGGTCAGAAATAAACTTTTGTGGGCTCCTCTTGGATGGTGAATTCAAGGCATCAAGGTGGCTTTTGTTTCAAAATATGAAGGTGCTGTAAATAGGTTTTAGTTAGCAGGTGTTGTGTTATGTATAAGTTTTTGGTAGTTTGCATCATTCCATCAAATGTTTCTCAGTTTGGAATGGTTGAAGATGAACTAAAAATGAGAAGAGCAAAGGGAATGCAGATCAAGCAAAGGGACAGCATCTGTGGTCTGTGCTCTAACAGAAGAAATAATGGTTGACTTCAATGCTTTTCCGGCAGTGCTCCTTTCTAGCTTGTCTCAGACAGCATACTACAATTCCCAGAATTCCTTGGAAAGAGTGGTCAATGGTTAAACCACTCTGGGAACGGACGCTGCTTCAAATGTATAGTGTAGATGGAGCCCATGACTAACTCAGACCCATTTGTTTCAGTGTGCCTTCTCCAAGTAAAAGTTAGTTGAATACAACTCACTGTGGTTGAGAAACCAATGTGAGTATAATGAATGAATAATCAGTCTAATATGATTTTAATGAATGATTTGATTAACAATGCATCTGAGATCTTTAATAATGGAAACGCATGGGATTGAGAAATGAAAAAAAACAACACCACCAGATTTATGCACTGCTATCAAATATGATGTACGGGATAGGCGCATAAATCTAGATGCTCCCTACTACAATGGTGGCTTGTGAAAAGACATTTGGATGTCATGGCTGACCAGGATTTGAATCTTGGCTTCCCAATAATCTATTCACTCTGGTACTTGAGAGCTGAATTCAGGGTCCCTGAGCTAGTGAGGCTTGAGACAAATAAGCTAATCCAGAAATGTAGTGTAATGCTCTAAAGCAGATACTCAAATATGCCATATTTTGTTCCAGAATTATTACTCATTATCGGACAGACAGCTGAGCTTGGTAGGATACTGGGGCCCTTGTGTGCAAGTGGTTGTCATGATTAAGATGGAAGAATTCAAGTGAAATTAATTATAGGAACCTTTTTTTTGTCCTTTTGTTATGCAGTTCTGTGCATAGTTTTCTCATGCAGCATGTGGCCTATTTTCACTCTCCAAAGCTTTAATTAGAAAGCGTGGTTAAAAGCAAATTAATCTTACTGTGATGTCATACTCTCCTACATCTTCACATGCAGGATACAGAATATAAGGAGAGATCTCTTGTGCACTCAAGCATCCAGCACACGTAGATCATCTCTGGAAAATCAGATAAACATGCAATGAGTTTTAAGTGGGGTTAAGCAGATGTGATCCCCACTTATTTACGGAAGATCTGAAAAGTGATATGAAAAATGCTTGCTTTAAAATTACCTCCATCTACTTGCCCGTTCACCAGATAAGAGGTAGAAATGTGCAAAAAGATTGAGATTGTTTTAAGCTTTAAAGTTTTCATGTTGGTTCATACGGCTACCATACAGGGAAAGTACAATTAAAAAGTTTCTCAGTTACCAACAGGAGATAATATTAAAGGAAGCTTATGAAAGTGAAAGCTCCCCTCCCTTAACATTTTTTTAATTACTTCCATTTTTTTAACCACTTCCCATAAAATATCTTGATGTGGTTTCATAGCAACAATACAAACAATGCAAAATAATTCCATATTAAAATGTCCATATTTGCAAACAATTAAAACATTTCTTTGTGTGTAAATATCTCCACTTTAAAGGATTACAGTATTGAAAAAGGAAATTCTTCAGTAAGTGCCAAAAAGACAACAGAGGACCTGTCTGTTATGTAATAAGGAGTTCCAAAGGGGAGATCCATCCATACTAAAGGCCCGATTCACATTTTACTGTATCTGCAGGAGACCCTGTCCTGCAAAGTACAGTGATCAGTTAGCTAGCTATATATGGCATGAAACAAACCTTTTAAATACATTTTAAAAAGAATAAGAAAGGAAAGTTTGTTCATTCTTGCAGCTTACTTTTAGCAAAATAAGATTATATGATAGCAAAACAGTTTGTGCAATAAAAGGAGCAGGAGTAGATTTAACTCGGACTCAAAGAATCTGACACAATAACAACTGCCTTTAGAAAAGGAACCCCAGTGCAGGGGAAACAGCTTTTGACTGCTAAAGGAAGAGAATATGAAGGCACCTTTTCATGACTATAATTACCTAGCTCTAAACTTCTGTGTATGAGAGATTTAAGCAATTTGCAGCAAAAGAGCAGCATGGCAAAAACATTGTTGCCACAGTGGGCAGAAAGGGAAGCAAAGATACGGTATAATTCCTCTCTGTTTGCTCACAGGCAGCCTGGATATTTATTATTAAACTTAATGATGGGAGGGAGAGACTTCGCAGCCTTATTAATATAATTACCGTAATCTATTATCAGCTTGTGAGAATAAGGAGGTATTTAGTCTGCAATCTGAGGTTGCTTCCAGATAACCTGTTTTATTGAGCATTCATCCATTTGTTGGGGATGCTATACCAGCCACATTCACAGCATATATTTAAAGCACATTGATGCCACTACAAATGGTCATAGCTTCCCACAAAGAATTATGGAAACGGTAGTTTATTATGGATGTTTAGAGTTCTCAGGAGGCCCCTACCCCTGCTCCCAGAGCTACACTTCCCAAGTGGTTTAACAATCAGGCCCTCTTCACAGAGAACACTAGAAATGGCAATTCTGGGAGGGAACAGGCAGCTCCTAAACAACTCTCAGCACATTTAGCAAACCACAGCTCCCAGAATTCCTTTGGGGGGGGACTCTTATTTTCAGCTGCTTTCATAGTGTTTTCATTGTGTGCTGTGAATGCACACGCAGTACCAGCTATTTATTGAACATTCATCTGACTTGTTTGTGGGGAGGTTCTATGACATTATGTCATGCAATTGTTAACCCACAATTTCCTGTGCACTTTATTGTCACTTTTCTTGCCAGAAAGTCTGATTTCTTTTTTTCTTCTTCTTTTGGGTGGGGGAGGGCAGATTTGTTCCACAAGAGCACCAAATCCATCTTAATAGTGAAACCTGAATTTGCCAATATGAGAGTGAGGCTGTGTGCATACACATGTATATTCAAAGCACATTTCCCACCCAAAGAATCCTGGAACAATAGTTTCCCCCCCCACACACACACAAGCAACAGTTCCTGGGACCCTTAACAGAATTCACAGAATTCTCTTTGGGAGGGGGGTTGCTTTAAATGTATGCTGTGTATGCAGCCTGAATCCCACCTGCAAAATGGGAAGTTCCCAGAGAAAATAATATTCAAACCAAATTTTGGCATGCAAAGCCCGTGAGAGTAAAAGCAACAGTGCACAAGTCCTCATTTCCCCAGCCCTGCTCCTTTTACTTTTAAATGTGTTTGCATTGTATTCTGTACCTTGAAAGCCCAGGTTGGTTCTTTCTTCTGACACATAACGAGACTTCCCCTTGTATGTATTTACTGTCGGTCATTAAAAATGGAGCTAAGCAGTTTGCGGCTCAATTTTACAGGGTAGATCTAACTTTCTTCTCACATCTGCGAAGACGTGCTAGCAGCCAATAACACTTTTATACAATACTCCTCCCCCCCCCACTCCCTGCTCTTGATTACATAAAGATTGTGCTAATCACTTCGAAAAGCCAAAACACATTTTAAACAGTCTCAGGGGGATGACTATTTTCAAAGCTAATCCTTCTCTACAATTAAACAGTTATATGCTAAGCCTGTGAGAAATTAAAGGAAGCCTCGTTTTCCTTCCATCTTCTGCACCTTGAGTCAATAGGAGAGTGGTAGGTCAGTAGACAGAGAATTTGTGGCACTCTGGATGTTGCTCAACTCCAACTCTCATTGGCTGCACCCAGGGCAGTGGGATTCACAGTCCAACTGAATGGCCCCTGGACCCCCAACCCTGTTATAAGACACCAGGACAGCACTGAATGAATCAAAGCAATGCAAACAGAGCTTAGTTCCTAGGCATCAGGCAAGGCATATTTCAACATTTAAAAAAAGCTAGACAGAAAACCCTCGCTGCTCTGCAGCCAGAGCCCTCATGCTGATGTTTAAGTATGAAGAAGGGAAAGGATTCAGCAGAGCACATGGTTTGCATGCAAAAGGTCCCAGGTTCTCTCCCCAACATCTCCAGGTAGGGCTAGGAGGGAAACTCTGAAGAGCTACAGCCTGTCAGTGTAGACAGGACTGAATTAGAAGGACTGATGGTCTGACTTTGTATACAGCACCTTTTATGTTTCTACCACTATGCTATTCTATCAGGGGTTTTACACCACCAGGGCTCCCGATCCCAAGAAGTGTTCTAAGTGCATTCAGTGAACATGCTCAGAATCCCCCTTGAAGATCAGAAATGAAGCTGGCAGGGTCTGGCATGTTAGTGGGAGCACTTTGCTCCCCCTCGGCATGTTCTTTAAACATCTAAATACTGGCTCCAGCCCTTTGGCCCTTCAGCTTTCCTGCAAAACCATTACTCACACATATCAGGGGAAGCTGCCCCTCTCACCCAGATTTTTGATTAATGGTTTTAATGTAAGCTTCAGGAAGAGAACCCTGGTGAAGATTATGTGTGATGTAAATAAGTCAGTTTTAAGTTTTGATTCGAATGACTGAATGGATCAATTAAATCAGTACATGGAAGCAGCATCCTTAAGCTGTGCCTTGTACATAGTTTACAATACATTGTGACACAGAAAAGCAATCAAGGCTTTGAAAGGCTGGAAAAAGGATACAGTTGAATGATGATCCTGTCTCCACTATTAAATAGAACAAATTTATTTAAAATATACATTTGTACAAGAGTATTGGCACACTGGAATAGATTTGCGTCTTAAGGTTTCACACAATCGTGTTTTCTAGTCAGAAGTACAGATCCTTCAGGATTTGATTGATCCTGTAGGATTTGATTGGTTGTTTTGCTACATCATTTGAGCTGCAGTCCTAAACAAGAAGGCATACTTTGCTGCCTCCATTGCATCCTCATTATACTATTCGGCAGCGCTTTTCCTGGTAGTATGAGGCCTTTTACAGCCTGGAGATAGCAGAAACAATAGCTCACTGTGACTTGTTTGCAAAGCATTTTGAGGAGAACATTGCTTGCATCCACTACACCCTTTATTCTGCTCTTACAGCATATGAATCTTAAGGGGTGTCCAGAACACTATCCTGTTGTGTTGGTTGAGTTTCAGTTAGTAAGGCTGGGGTAAAAGGACCCCTGGACAGTTAAGTCCAGTCAAAGGTGACTATGGGGTTGTGGTGTTCATCTCGCTTTCAGGCCAAGGGAGCCGGCGTTTGTCCACAGACAGCTTCCCAGGTCATGTGGCTAGCATGACTAAACTGCTTCTGGTGCAATGGAACACCGTGACGGAAACCAGAGCACATGGAAACACCATTTACCTTCCTGCCAGAGTGGTGTCTATTTATCTACTTGCACTGGCATGCTTTCGAACTGCTATGGGAGCAATGGGAGCTCACCCCGTCACGGGGATTCAAATTGCCGACCTTCAGACCACAGCGCCACCCACGTGGTCAAGGTGCTTGGATCAGTCAGAGTGACTGCTTGCTCTCTGAATCCTTGCCCCTCTTGGTTGATAAAAACTAGCAGGCAGGGGACAGCTGGCTGGGCCAGGGAGGTGATTAATGACTCCTTGTGAAAGGGGGTTGTCCCTGCCTGCTTGAAGGAGGAAGTGGCATGACCACTCCTTAATAAACCCTCCTTCGATTGTACAGCTTCCAATCACCCCTACTTGGGCAAGGTTCTTGAACTGGTGGTTGTGGACCAGATCCAGGTGCTCTTGGAGGAAACGGATGTTCTAGATCCATTTCAATTGAGATTTAAGCCCAGTTTGGGCACAGAAACTGCTCTAGTCACCCTCTATGATGACCTCTGTCTGGAGAGAGACAAGGAAATGTGTCTCTGTTAACTCTACTTGACCTTTCAGTGGCTTTGGACCATGGTATATTTCTGGAGCAGCTGTCCAAGTTGGGGGTGGGTGGCATGGCTTCCAGTCCTACTTGGATGGTCTTTTCCAGAGTGTGATGTTTGGGAAGTGCTAGTCAGCTTTGTGGAGCCTTCATTGTGGGATTCCTCAGGGTTCGTCTTTATCTCCCATGCTGTTCAACATCTACATGAAACTACTGAGTGGGGTCATCTAGAGTTTTAGAGTACGCTATCTGCAATAAGCTGATGACACGCCACTCTACTTCTCCTTTACATCTGCGGGTGTAGCAGTGGATGTGTTGGACTGCTGCATAGACTGGATTAGAGCCAATTAACTGAAGCTCAATCCAGATAAGTTTGACACACTGTTAGTGGGTGGTTCCCTAGACCAGATGGATGGGAGGTAGCTGAAGAAGAAGAAGAGTTTGGATTTGATATCCCGCTTTATCACTACCCAAAGGAGTCCCAAAATGGCTAACATTCTCCTTTCCCTTCCTCCCCCACCTCAAACACTCTGTGAGGTGAGTGGGGCTGAGAGAATTCAAAGTGTGACTAGCCCAAGGTCACTCAGCAGCTGCATGTGGAGGAGCGGAGACATGAACCCGGTTCACCAGATTACGAGTCTACTGCTCTTAACCACTACACCACAGCTGACCCTACACTTCCTCGGAACGTAGCTTGGGAATACTCCTTTTGTCTATGCTCTAGGGTAGATTACTGCAATGTGTTATACGTGGGGGACCTCTGATGACGGTTCAGAAACTTCGGCAGGTGCAGAATTCAGCAGTCAGGTTGCTCACTGAGGAAAGACGATTTGAGCATATAACACCGATCCTGGCCTGACTTTACTGCCAGTTATTTTCCTGGCTTGTAGCACTGGGAGTAAACCCCTTTGGATCCGGCATTTCTGAGTTGATTTGCATAGGATTGCTACTGTGGGTTAAGTCATGGTGAAAAAAGTCCTCAACTATCATTAGTTTCAAGCTACTTTTCTTCCAGCACTTTCCCCCCGGCATCGAATCACTGCATCTCTCTGCTGCTAGTGGCTTGCTTTATAAACATAGTGGGTGATACAGCTTCTGCCCTGAGGAATGTACAGTTGACAAAGGTAATTGCAGAAGGAAACAAAGCTGCATCGATCAGGCTGACAGTGGACACATGCACATTGAAGCCATATGCGCTGGTTATTGGTTCCATTTCCACTCCACACACTTCGTCCTGCATTCACCCCTCCTCTTCCCTTCCTCATTCATCACGTTTGTCTTCTCTGCCTCATGCCTGTGGCTTTGGCCTGTTCCCTTTCTAATTCTAAATTCCATTAGTAATGAGGCAGAAAGGCAGGTGTAATTAAACTTGTGTCAAGAGGGATATGAACAAGGAGAATGCAATATTCTGGTGAACAGGCTTTATAGGGTAGTTTCCTATTAATGTACTAAAATGTGGGTGAAGCTAACCCAGACTTTAGCTAGAGACATAATATTTCTTGAAAAGCTTTGTTCTTGGGGAGAGACATTTAGGGGGGGGGAATGAAATATATCAAATACTCGATTTCTAATCAGACTTGCTTTACTACTTTAAGAATATGGAATGTACTGTGTATGACATAGCACATAAAATTGCATTTTTGGAGGGGTATATTTGGATCCATTTAAAAGTATAAATGCCTTTGAACCATAGAGATCCAAAATAGATATATCTTGGTCTCTGCCTATTAGGAAAAATAGAAGTGTCAAATTTGTGAGAGAAAGGATAGCCATAGAATGAAGCAAAGATAAATATCAGAGGCTGAAGGGAGAAAACTGACATTCATAGGACAGGCAACAAACCACAAGGAAGAATGTGGAAGGGGAATCATGTCATTGGAAAAGAAAGATATAATGCACAATTGTTAAAAACGAGGAAGTTGGAACATTTTTCCATCTAAAGAAAATGGAAAATCAAGAGAAATAAAGCCCTGGTAGACAGAAAAACTTGGATAAGGTGTGTATGTTAGAAGAGCAGGAAACAATAAGTGCTTCAAAGTACATTGTGTGAGCTTCAGTAATAATAAATTAATTATTGTAATGATATATACATAAAAATATAGAAACCCTGTGATGTGGGTGGGATAGTAGCACACAGGAGAAACAATAAATTAGAAAGTAAATAGAAAATGCTAAAAGAAAGAATGGAATAAGTATAGAAAATGGGAGAAATGGAGGCATTATAACAGTTTGAAAAGGGGAATATATGAAAATGAATGACAGCCATCCATATGTTCCATGAAATGAGCACCAAGCAAAGTTACAAAGTTAATAGAATGAACTCAGTGAGCGGAAGAATTGTATAAGTAACTGAAAGAAAACCAGAGGCATTTAAAAAGCATTAAAGCATTTTGACATTTCACCCTGAAAAAGCAGTAATAGAGGAAAGACATCAGTAAGAAAAAGAACAGTATTCGTTTCAAGCTAGGTCACCAAGTATTTGAAAACAGTTCAGAGCAGAGTAGCATATATAGTGTAGAAAAGAAAAGAAATGAAGGGGGAGGAATCACAAGCGTTGAAAAATACACTGAAAAATATTATAAAATATTTAAAACACTAGGGATGGTGGAAGCATTTCAAGTGAGAGGGTCAAAGTTGTGCAAGAGAAACTAGTTGAATGGGGTGGGGGATTTTAAATGGGACCCAGTCCACTTTCAAGCTGGGCTAAATTCATAATAGAGCTTTCCTCGTATTTCATCTGCTCCTTTCCCCCTCCCTCTTAGTTACTTTTCATGCCCATTCCTTAACAGACTACAAGGACAAAAATAAAAATAAAAATAGCAAAATATAAAACCCCACCCCATATCGCCTTGTTTTTAATAATTATTTAATGTAATTATTTAATGTGATTTGATTTGATTTTTATCTCACTACATCTGAGTAAAGGGCAAATCCTTACAAATAGTACTGATATTGCATAGAGAACATAATATCAGAAAGATCCATAACTTCTTATTCTTTGACCACAAAGTTCATGGGCTTCACAAAACAGATTTGCATGAATTGAAAGGGTAATAATAATAATAATAATTTATTTATACTCCGCCCATCTGGGTGGCTCCCAATAAAATATTAAAAACACGATAAAACATGTTTAGACAGCCAGGTTTTACCCTAATTTACTCGGTGCCTATTTGTATCATTAGCTGGACTTGACTCCTACCTTTCTTAAAGTAGCATGTGCATTTTATTTGGAATGATTGAACGGAAGGCAAATGGATAGACCAGTGTAATGTGGGTAGATTATCACTCTGGGAAAACCTGAGCTCACGGCCCCATTCTTGTGCCCAATGCTATCTCTTAACATAACCAACCTCACTTGGCTTTTGAGGGAGTAAAATGAGGCGGTGAGGTAACTATGTGTGCCACTCTGTGATCCTTGGAGGGAGGGTGGGGTGAAACTGAACATAGTTTAATTGGGTTTGCTTTTTTAAGGGAGAAGGCAATTGGGAGACGTGTTGTTGCACACACAAATGTAAGGTTGTGGTCATCCAGCAGGAGCATTGTTGTAAAAGTGGGTTTACGTGGCTGTAATCTGAAGACTCTGAAAACCTTCCTTTAGTTTATTTGTGTGTGTTTTTAAAGGGGGGGGCTCATGATGGCCAATCTGGTTGGTATGATTTAGAAGGGAGCCCAGGCACGCTAAAGAATGATAAACTGTCACAGAAGATGTGTGTTAGAATGTAATCCTGTTAAAAATGTCTCTGCAGTATCACAGCATCTCACATAATTGAAAAGGAACTGGTCCTCTATGACAGAGGCGGCTTGTAAGAGATCAAAGCCTCAAACAGTGCATTAGGTAATCTGTCCATTTCCACAGGAGCACAGGGTGCACCAGTGAGGCAAAAATTGAATGTTCTGCCTTAACCAGGTGTGAGGCTATGATTTGGATTGTGCTGTGAAAAACAAAATAGATCAGTTTATTTAGCTAGCTAATGTCGGCATCTGCCCCCTCCATGCGCACACGAACACACACACACACACACACACACACACACACACACTTGATACAGTTTGGGTAAAATCCTGGCAGCTGTTAATTACCTACAATTCAATTAACAGTGGGAGCTTAATGTGTGCCATACTTCTCTCTGTACTTTACTCTATTATATAAGTTACTGTAAGATCAACTAATGCCATCAGTTCAAACAAATGTATTGAAATGTAAGTAATGGAAGCATTGCCCCCTTATTAGAAAATACAAATTAATCATCAAGCGTGAGATCTTTCATAACCAGCATTATCCCAGCATGCTTTAAGGAACTAAATATTTCAGCTTTAAATTTAAATAATGAATAATGCCAGAGGGAGAAAGCAAAATTAGGACTGCTTTGAACATTACTGGCTGAACTGCATGGTAAAACCTTTCCAAATGGAACAGAACACTCTCTCATTTATCATCCCCAGCATCAGGTCATCAAAGATACTAGAGGTAGTATTGTCAGTGTAACTACTAGCCGTTGATAGCTTTGTCCTCCATGAATCAGTCTGAGCCACTTGTAAAGCCAGTCAAGTTGGCGGCCATCCCTACATAATGTGGGACGAAGTTCTACAGTTACATTGTACTACGAGAACAATATTCTCAGGGCTGGTGCTACCATTAGGCAGAGTAAGGAAGCTGCCTCAGGTAGCAGTCTCTGGGGGGCAGCAGGGGGAGCCCCAGCCATTTGTCTTTGCATGATATCAGAGCTGTGTGTTCTACAGAGCCTGTCACTGTAGGTAGGTAGGTAGGTAGGTAGGTAGGTAGGTAGGTAGGTGTACATATTGCATAACATTTATACACAGCTTGATTGTACAAAACTTCAAAGCGGTTTACATTAAAATAAAGAAAAATTCACAACCATACTTTAAAACATGCATGCACCCTCTAAACTAGCCTGCTGCTCTCAAAGTCAGTGGAGGATGCTATCCTATTGCCAGTATTAAAGTAAGATCCAATCAGCTTCTTGCATGCAAAATGGGGAGGTGCCATCTTGTCCTCTGCTTCAGGTGGCTAATAGTCTTGGGCCAACCTTGTATGTGTGGTGTCACTGGAAAAGCTTTGTATGCAGAAGGTCCCAGGTTCCATCCTCAGCATTTTCAGGCAAGACTGAGAGAAGACTCTCAGTCAGAAATCCTGTCAGAAACCCTGGAGAGCCAGTGCCAGTCAATGTTAACAATACTGAGCTAGATGGACCATTGGTCTGACTCGCTATAGAACTGTTTGCTATGTATTGGATGGGGCGGTTGGGGGATCTTTGTCCTGAATCTCCCAAACACCCAACCTCATTAGATGACTCCACTTTCTGTCGTTTTGAGAGGAGAAGAAAAACACCACTCCCATTTTCTCCACACAATACATGGCTTTATTATGCACCTTGGTTGTATAGGGGTAGCAAGCAGTACCTAACTTTGAGGTGCACCACAGACTGCTGCCCCCAAAATCCTACCAGGAACTCTGTGCAGCCTAAAACCCTAACCTGAGCTTGCTGCCCACTGCTATGTCATTAGCCTGGGAACCAATTATCCTTCTTGCTTCCCCAGCTGATTTTTCCACTTGGCTTTAGAAGCTGGAGGAGAGGGAGAGGGAGAGAAGCCGCCTAGATTATTTATGTTACCATTTCACAAAGTTAATGAATTTCTGTGCACAGGATGTTTGTCAGTTAACAATGCCACATTATTTATTTTCCCTACTCTCCCTTTCTTAACAGATTTCTCAAATCCAGCCTCAAGCTAAAATGAATGCCTTGCCGACTGAAGGAAGCTGAGGACCCTGTCACCGCAGCCAACAGAAGTACTAATCCAGCCATCCTGTCCGTCTCTGGTTGACGTTTGGCACCTTGCTCTGGGTTACCTGTACGGGACACAGTTACCTTAGCATTCAGCATACATGGCGAGAGGCAACAACATGTGTAAGCCTGGCTAGCAGGACAGCGACTTTCCAAGTGAAAGGCCATCCAATTATAAACGGATTATTTTGCATTTCGCCTCTGGGACGTTACCTCTTACCTGCATAGAAACACAGCATCTCTTTCCATATTTTTTTTTTACTTCTTTTTGCTAGCATTTCCCCCCTTTTTTCAGTATTTTGTTTCTTCATTTAGAAATGGGCCCGTGGACTAGAATGTGGCCCGTGGACAGGGTTGTTTTCTTTAAATCATGGCTTGTCTTTTTTCTGGGCCTCTCCATGCAGTTCTCCAAAGCTCTGGCCTGTCCAAGTGTGTGCCGCTGTGACCGGAACTTTGTCTATTGTAACGAGCGAAGTTTGACCTCAGTGCCTCTTGGGATACCGGAGGGTGTAACTGTACTCTACCTCCACAATAACCAAATTAATAATGCTGGATTTCCTGCAGAGTTGCACAATGTCCAGTCTGTGCACACAGTCTACCTGTATGGCAACCAGCTGGATGAATTCCCCATGAATTTGCCCAAGAATGTCAGGGTTCTCCACCTGCAGGAAAACAACATCCAGACCATTTCTCGGGCTGCTCTAGCACAGCTCTTGAAACTGGAAGAGCTGCACCTGGATGACAATTCCATCTCTACCGTAGGGGTTGAGGATGGGGCATTCCGGGAAGCTGTTAGCCTCAAGCTTCTATTCTTGTCCAAGAACCACTTAAGCAGTGTGCCTGTTGGCCTTCCAGTGGACTTACAAGAACTACGAGTCGACGAAAACCGCATTGCCATCATATCAGACATGGCCTTCCAGAATCTCACAAGCTTGGAACGTCTCATAGTAGATGGCAACCTCCTTAACAATAAAGGCATTGCAGATGGCACCTTCAGCCACCTATCCAAACTCAAGGAATTCTCTATAGTACGGAATTCACTAACATACCCTCCCCCTGAACTCCCAGGTACAAACCTGCTTAGGCTTTCTCTACAGGACAACCAGATTTCACACATACCACTTTCAGCCTTTTCAAACCTCCACCAGCTGGAGAGACTCGATATTTCCAACAATCAGCTCCGGATGCTGTCCAGAGGTGTCTTTGACAACCTTCGCAACTTGAAACAACTCACAGCAAGGAATAATCCCTGGCTATGTGATTGTAGTATTAAGTGGGTCACCGAATGGCTCAAGTTAATCCCTTCCTCTATCAATGTGCGAGGCTTCATGTGTCAAGGACCAGAGCATGTCCGAGGCATGGCTGTCAGGGAACTCAACATGAATATGTTGTCATGCCCCACAACCACCCCTGATCTGACGCTGGTTACCCAAGCTCCCTCTACATCCCTGTCAACCACAGTAACCCCTACTTCACCGGTCTTTACACCAAGTAACAAACACACTCCTCTTCCCCACACTGTAGCCACACTCCCCACTGTGCCTGAGAGGGACGACGAAGAAAAAGTGACCCCTCCCATTACTGAACAGTTCCAACTCTTCATCCACATTGTGAATGACACTTGCATCCAAGTCAGCTGGCATTCCCTTTTCAACGTGATGGCCTACAAACTGACCTGGGTTAAAATGGGCCACAGTCTGGAAGGCGGCATCATTCAGGAACGGATAGTTAGTGACAAGAGGCAGAACGTTAGCTTGGCGAGCCTAGAGCCCAAATCCACGTATCGGATTTGCTTGGTCCCCTTGGATGATTTTAATAATTACCGAGTTGGCGAGGACACCGTCTGCTCTGAAGGCACCACCAAGGCTTCCCTGCTGAGCAATGGAAGCAACACGGCTTCCAGCCACGAACAGACCACTTCTCATAACATTGGGTCCCCGTTTCTCTTGGCAGGCTTGATTGGGGGGGCCGTGGTGTTTGTACTGGTGGTCCTGCTCAGCATCTTCTGCTGGCACATGCACAAAAAGGGACGCTACACCTCTCAGAAATGGAAATACAACCGGGGCCGGCGGAAAGATGACTACTGCGAAGCAGGGACCAAGAAGGACAACTCCATCCTGGAGATGACGGAAACCAGCTTTCAGATTGTCTCCTTAAATAATGATCAGCTCCTTAAAGGAGATTTCAGACTGCAGCCCATTTATACCCCAAATGGGGGCATTAACTACACAGACTGCCACATCCCCAACAACATGCGCTATTGCAACAGCAGTGTCTCAGACCTGGAGCACTGCCACACGTGATAGTTGAGGGGGTTGTGTGGCGAGACACCTGACGCTGAGAGCAAAAACTCAGAGGGAGGAAAACAAAACAAACCTACTCACACAAAACAAACAAAACAAAACAAAAAATACATTTGATAAATGTTACACAGATGCATTTGTGCATTTGAATAATCTGTAATTTATATGGTGTACTATATAATGGGATTTAAAAAAAAGTGCTATCTTTTCTATTTCAAGTTAATTGCAAACAGTTTTGTAACTCTTTGCTTTTTAAATCTTAAAAGAAAAATATATTGCTGAAGTACTGTACAGGGTTGTACAATAAGAACCCAATGCCATGGCAAAGGAAAGAACACCTCATTCTTCAAACATTAACCACTTTGCTTTCTTGGAGCTGTTTGGGGGATAGCAGCTCGTACATTTTCCAGTAGTTTTAGGAGATAAGTTTGTATTAAATGAGAAATCATGTGGAATGTCTAAGGTAGAGCAAATGACAGGAGAAATACAAATTAACCTCCTCTTTTGGTTCATAAAATCGGAGTAACTCATGTTAAACTTAGTTCATCACTTCTACCTGCCTCTGTACCTTTTAATCCGCCCCCCTAGCCAGAGAAGAAATTAGGGCCTTTTTGGTATCAAACACTATGAATCTCCACCATTGTTTATGTTGATAGCTTTTCTTCCCCCCCACAGGATGCTCATAATGCATCTGTCCCTGATGTGAAAATATTCAAGGCAAAATCTTAGTTTGTTTTTAAGTTCTCATAAAAATCAGGACATTATTTTAAAAAAGAAAATCCTGACCAGTCTTGTCAGAACTTTTAGTCTACATTCAGATTTTTATATTCTTATTCCCCCCACCCCACCCCAAAAGCACATTTCTTTAGTTCTGGCCAAGACCAGAACTAAAGTTGGCCTTGAACTTATTGAAGAGTATTCATTCCAGCAATCCAAACAGATATGGTTAATTGGCCAGGGCAGCAAGCCTTATCACTAGAAGTATAATCCAAAACGCTCTTAACTCAACAGAGGAATTCATGTTGCTATTTCTCAGCTTCACATCTATCCCTGGCTAACTCAGACTGAAATCTGAGTACCTGGGAGAAGGCCCATTAACCTCAATGGGGCTTAATTCTGGGCAGACATGGTTCGGATTGTGCTCTAAAAATAATAATTTTTTTTTTTTTTACTTCACTCACTGAAGTTCGCCTGCTCCATGAGGAGGAAAGTGAATATTGCGAGGCATTTAAAGCATATAAACAATTCAGTGAGGAGTGTTCCACAGTTCTCCAGAGAGATAAAATCATCAGGCCTAAGTTCAGTTTTAGCCGGGCAGAAGATAATGTGTCAAGAAAAAGATCCAGTTAAATATGTTTTAAAGGATTTGTGAGGCGCATGTCACCTTAAATGCATTCCACATCCTTTGACAATCCCACTTTGGTAGAACGTGTTTGGTCCTTGAGGCTACAGCAGTGCTCCCAATTTTGTCTGATTTCCACCAATATTATTTTGAGAATGTTGTACCTCTGCAAATGACACCCTGGGAATGTATGCTGTACAGTCCCTTTTAAAATGAAACAGAAATTGACTCAACCACTCCTCCCTTTAAAGCTTGAACACACCCACATAATCCCAAAATATGTGATATCAGAGCACAAAAAAAATCATAAAACCAAATTCTATTACTTGCTTTCCTTGACTTACATTGATTGGGGAGGTAGAGCTTTTATCGAAACCCTTTCCTAACATCAGAAAGACCAGACGCAAGTTGTCATCTCAATAAAATATGTTTTAATTGAAAAGTTAACCACAATTACTTTTGAGAAACTGGAATTACTTAAGGGGTTGAGCTGAGGGGGCAGTTAGTACTTGCTCTGCTCAGTCTCTTGTTCATCACAAAACTGAATTCTGCACACAGCTTCTTCAGTTCCTTGACAATCTTCACCCGCCACTCCAAGGAGATTGATCAGCACTTTGGCGTACAAAGGCAGAGTACAATCACTTCCCGAGGAATTTTGTCCTTTCCCACCCAACACCTTTTATAACCACATTTTGGATTTCCATTCTATATTCTGTATATTTGCTATTTTCTCCAGCTATAACAGGTATTTTAGGCAACCTGTGTGGCTACTGTAATAGTGAAGTCACTGAACCTTTGCTAAATAAAAGGCTGCCGTATGGTTTGAAATGGTGTAATTTTAGCTAGAAACCTTTATGCAAAGCGTTTTCTTTTTCTTCTGGCTATATAAGCTGTTTGGCTGTTGACAAAAGGAAAGTCTTTTTAAACATAAATAGTGGTATGACTCTCCACAGTGAAAAAGTAGTTGCGTGTGTATGCATAAGGAATCAGAGAACCATAGAGTTGGAAGGGACCCCGAGGGTCATCTAGTCCAACCCCCTGCAATGCAGGAATCTCAGCTAAAGCATCCATGATAGATGGCCATCCAACCTCTGATTTGAAACCTCCAAGGAAGAAGAGTCCAGTAGCTCTCATGGGAGACCGTCCCACAGCTTTTACTGTCAGGAAATCCTTCCTGATGCTTAGTCAACTGGTACTTGTTGCAAACATGCTCAATAGGGGTTCTGTTTCATCTACCCCGATTTAATATATAGATTTCATTTCAGCAGAGAGATGAATGAGAACTGGTTGGTACTAAAGGTGTCACAGCGCTACTGGCTGAATAGTCTAGGAACCAGTTTTCTTTTTCTTTTAAAGGCTAAATGTGGCGGATGTTCAAATGTATGACTGAAAGACTAAAAGTTAAGTGTAGAAAACATCAGCTGCATGTTAGTCCTCATTGCTCAATAATGCAGGCACGCACAAAATTCAACCACAGATGTGCTGTTCCTTCTCACAGATCAATAATGTGGTCATGGTGATGGATAAGCTCAGCCTTCGGAATTAAAGTGAAGTGTCTAGACAGGAAGGCTGTTTCAAGGCCCACATAATCTCAGAGGCCATGCAGAAAGGGATCCATAATCTAAACTAGTGCTGCGCTGAAATCCAATTACTCAAAAGTTTTATGCTCCTGGGAAAGAGGCTTCCATTTCCCACCCACATTATCAGGGCACTATAGACTTTCTTTAGAATGTCTCTGGAAGTTTAGAAGGTATAGAGTTCTCGGTTTAACTTATTTCTGTGAGGTGGTGGTGTGCGTGTCTTCCTTCCTAGTAAACATTTTGCAAGCACTTTGCAGCCTCCCTGGCTGTCTCAGCTTCCTAATATCAAAGAAGCCCACACAGGAAGATTATGACACAACATTTTCCCCTTAATAAAAGTGTAGACATTCAGGGAAGTTGCAGAGGTCTATTACTAGAACTCATTTCATTTATTACCCATCCTTCACCCTAACATCACAAGGTAGGTCATGACAATTTAAAATACAACATTAAAAGCACATTACAATCACAAAAAGTAGGGTGGATCCATATATCTCAGGTATCAATGGCCCTGGTGTCAACGGCCCAGTTCACCAAAAACTGGATAGAAGAGGTGCCAGGTACACCTTTGTGAGGAGGGAATTCCACGTCTTAGGGACTTCCACAGAGAATGCCCTCTCATGTGCCATCACCACCCTGAGCTTCTGAAGACAGTGAAACTGTGTGATTATTGCAAGATTGAAAAGGTCTCACAAACATCCCCAGCCACCAAAATAGCAAGTTGACCATGGAAAACTGCTTCACCCCACCCATGATAATTTCACTGATTTTTTCTTTCCCCTTTGATAATTTTTTTACGCAATTTCTTTTCTCAATAATTGATTCTTGTGGAAGGAGGGGAGAGAACATGGGTGAGATCTTCTGAACTGAAGACATAATGCTGTAACAAGTCAGGAGTCACATGAATGTGATGTTTCAGAGCTGTTTTAATTCCAGATCAGCCTCCTGCCCATAGTGGCTGGCATGTCTCATGATATAAGCTCTCTTCAGAAGAAGCCTAAAACATTTAGTAAATGTGGGAACACCTACAGACCCTGCCCACAACATCAATGTGTCCCACTGACTCTTCATGTTTTCAGAGTAATGTCTGAAGCAGGGATGGCATATGTCTACACTGTGCATGTCAATACTCCGTGTGCCTGGGCCCATAGGCACACCCTTCAGACCGTTGCCAAATGCATAAAGCCAAGGTGTATGCGGAGCTGGTGGATACAGAGATGAGATGCAGGCTCCATCCCATCTTCTGAAGAGGCCCTTTCCAAGCCAAGCCCAATTCAACCAGCCTTCCCACCCACATGACTACCTTCCTCACTACTCATCTTCGGTCCTCATCCTCCTTTGTTTTTAAACTCACATATCTGTCTTAGGTGGCTAGCAGTCAGGCATCCTCAGAGAGAGAGAAGCTGGAGTAGAGCTTGCATAGACTATTTTAAAAGCATAAGAGAATTCCTTATAGATCAGGCCAAAGCATAGCTGTCAACTTTTCCCTTTTCTTGCGAGGAATCCTATTCGGATTAAGGGAATTTCCCTTTAAAAAAGGGAAATGTTGACAGCTATGGGTCAAAGCCCATCACTGCATTTTCATGGTGGCCAATCAAATATCCATGGGAAGCCCTCCAGCAGAACCTGAGGGTAACAGCACTCTTACCATATTGGATTAAAATTCAAGCCATCAAATAATTTGGACTCTGAATACATGTCTTGTGCATGACAATCCCTTGAAACTCATATCCAGGCACTGGAAATACATGTTCTGGTTGCGTCTCTAAGGTCAGGTAGTATAAACTATTTCAATTAGAGAACAAGTTCAAGCCTTCCTGCATCAGGATATGGAGGGCCTAGGCCAGCCTTGAGTCCCCAGATGTTGTAGGTCTACAACATCATCCCTGAGCACTGGTCCTGCTTGCTAAAGATGATGAGAGTTGTAGCCCTACAACATCTGAGGTCCCGAATTTGATAAAAGGCTGGTCTAGACTATTACTCCAATTGCAGCTTTCAGATTTTTTTTTGTTCTCCGCCTGTGGGACCAAGAATTATCCAAGGTACACAATAAGAGCAAAAATGCTGCAATCCCCATAGGCTCTGAAGTCTCAGACATAACCCTAAGGGAAACATGAGCTTCCAGAGCTCTCTTGGGAGCAAGGGGAAAGCGTATAGCCATCTACCTGAAAGCCATCAAATGTTATCCTCAAAAAACTCTGAGGACTGACTTCCCTAGCCAAATGATTTCCGATATGCAATTCTGTAGGTACATTGTGGGACAGCTGAAATCTCTGCAAGGGCCCCATCAAGGATAAATCAAGATTGATGCAGGTTTAAATTGATGCAGGATCTAAATTTGCAGAATTGGGAGTTCTGTTATCACCACTTTCAATCAGACTGCATGAAAACACAGAGAAGAAACAAAATAAGTCCCTTGGGACAAATATATCCTTCTTTATGTGCTACAGAAGGCGTGTCATCTCCTGTTTCCACTCCATTTGTCTTGCCAAGCTAACAATAGAGAATGTTTGTTTGTTTAAGTATTTTTTACCACTTTTCATTTACAGAAAATACCAAAGTGGTTCACATTATAAAACACACAAAGTTCAATAAAAACAATAAATGTGAGTCTCAGCATCACAGAAACCAAAGTGAACAGGAAATGGCACCAGCAGTAAAGCTTTGGTGAACAGACGAGTTTTAATTCATAGAGGAGATAACCCACCAATGTTATCCACAGAATCTCAAAGGGAGAGCATTCCACAATATTGTGGGCACCACAACAGAAAAGGCCCTTCTCTGGATCCCCACCCAATGGACACCTGCAAGCTGAGGAAGGACACACCTGCAGGCTTTAGTGACCTGGGCATTCTATAGAGAAGCTGGTTCCTCTATAGGACTGCATGGACTGAAAGACAAACCCATGACCCTCCATTCAGACATTCATGATACACTACACAATGTGTTTGCCATGGTTTGGTAGTTTGGGGTGGAAAACATTGCTGGCATGGTGGCATGCTGGCATGCTGGCAGTATAGCCTTTGATAAGTTGATCTATTGGTCTGGTTGTGAGGCAAATATTGATTTGGGATTGTTCATACCTTAAAATGGTGGATGTCAGTCTTTCAGCCATCAGTTAACCTTTTCCACTGACTCCTCTGCTGAAGAATCCTACCCTCTCTCATGGAGCCATGTGCCTTGCCTATTATTCTGAGATGTGCTCTAGAGCTCACACTTAGTTTATGAGCCTCATTGACCAGATTTCTGTATCACCCTGGGTGAACTAAAGTGCAAACAACACTGCCTGTGCATGGTCAAGCTGTCTCTCAGGGATGCTCAGAGCTGGACCAAGACATTTTGCTGCCTGAGGCAAATATGGCATCCCCACCCCCCAATTCCATGTACAAAAGCTCATTGCACTGGAAGTTGGATGTCAACACTGGCAATGGGACAATGCCCTCCACCACATCTGAGGAAATCAGGCTTGCTAAGGGGGCTCTGAGTAGGCTGGGATGGTGGGGCACCCACAGCTCTGCTCTCCAACACCTCACTACCACTCCAGTACCTTTTGCCTATGGTTCCCTCTGTCTAACGGCAGGGCTGGTGCTGGGGATGCTGACTGTGATTGTGGTTCTGGGTACCTTCTGACATAGTCAGCTATAGGGAAGTGACTACAGCCCTGGAAATTCTCTCAATCCCGGCACAACCCATGGTTGGTGTGGAGGGGGAAAACCATACCCACTCCCTAATAGCAACAACATGTGACCAAAGGTGCAGACAGTCAACTCCGAAGTCACTCTTAAAAACATTGGGTCAAATGTCAGCTATGCCATTATGAAAGGAAGTGCAGAAAGGTCCCAGCACTTTGAATATACTCCCGTTTAACAAAACACAACATCTTTCATTATGTGTAAACGTATTTGGCCTTCAGGAAAACAAAACAGCACCCCACAGAATGGATCCGCTGCTCTCAGTCAGCAGCAGGGCAGGGAAAGGAGAGCAACATCACAGCTGTATGTTTTATTAGATATCATTTATTTTAAACTCCTAATTAAACATAATCCCCTATAAGCTAGTCTAGGACTGCATCCAAGGCAGGACAGGCAGGTTGGACCAGATTCCAGACCCCTAGGTCAAGGCCATGTTGCAGCCAGGGGGCTGTGCAAAGCTCAAATTAGGAGAGGCACAATGCCTTATATTTAAGCCCTATGAAACATATGTTGCATAACTTTAGCCTAATCGTACCTTATGTGTTATTTAAAAGTGGAGCCGTACCTAAAGAGAATGTTAGAATGCCAGATGCAAATGTAACCTTCATTTTCAAAAACCCAGCAGCTGCGCTTCCACTGAACGAGCAGGTGCCACTTATATAGGTGGCTATAATTGTCATGGGATAAGCTGCACAAATAAATGTGCTTACTTGGTAGTTTTTGTTTTAATCCATCACATGCCTTTTGCCCTGCAATCTAATTTTCCAAAATTCACTTTAGCATTCCCAATGAGGGAATTGCATGTGGCTGAGCATAAAGCAACAAAGTTGCTTCTGCCGTAATCCATTGCAGCCGAGTCGCGCTGAATGCTGAAATCAATACTAGTTTTACTTATTTATTTCTAAAACATATAGATTGCCTTTTCACAATCCAGTGCACAATTGTGATAAACAAAGCAAAACAAAACAGAAACTACATATGTAAAGGGGTTGCCATTAGTAAGGCAACAATAAAATAGTAATAATAATAAAACCAGTCAGCTCTTCTGCCATAAATCCAGAGAAAATAGATCAATCAAGTAAATAGTAGCACGGTTAATTCAAATTTGATTCTCTGGAAGTCTTGTGGAAAATAAAGGTTTCCACTAGGGCTGCATTGAGAAGTGTCTCAGTTTGATATTTACTTCAAAAAGAGTGTGTTATATCCTATAGCCTGGAGAACCTCTCTGGGGATGTAATAATGTAGAACCCCCACCATGTTACCTTGCAGGTAAAGGCTGTGTTCTGATGATCATTTGTCAGGTTAATAAGGTGAGATGCAACTGAGCCTCTGGGTGCAGTCAAGGATCTGTAACAGCTGCCTACCTGGAGAAAGTGGTAAGCATCCATTTCAGAGCAGGAGTAACAGCGGCATCATATACCAGACTTTGCTTAGGAGTGTCTAAGGACCCATGAGGTTTATTGCAATGACCTCATCCACTTCAAAATTTACCACTATCTCAGGTGTAGGGAATGGAATCTTGGTGGCAGGCCAGATCCTGACTTATTTAGCCAAACTATGATCATCTGGGGACACGGGTGGCACTGTGGTCTAAACCACCGAGCCTCTTGGGCTTGCCAATCAGAAGGTTGGTGGTTCAAATCCCCGCAATGGGGTGAGCTCCCGTTGCTCGGTCCCAGCTCCTGCCAACCTAGCAGTTCGAAAGCACGGCAAAAGTGCAAGTAGATAAATAGGTACCGCTCCGGCAGGAAGGTAAACGACATTTCCATGTGCTGCTCTGGTTTCGGTGTTCCATTGCACCAGAAGCAGCTTAGTCATGCTGGCCACGTGACCCGGAAAAACTGTCTGCGGACAAATGCCGGCTCCCTCGGCCTCTAAAGCAAGATGAGCTCTGCAACCCCAGAGTCGTATGCGAATGGACTTAACTGTCAGGGGTGCTTTACCTTTACCTTTATGATCATCTGATTGCAGTCACAGAGTGAACTTCCATGCCAGTGAAATGCTTATGGGGGGGGGGGAATCTGGATCATTTGTCTCATACACTTGGAATATGCAAAACTGCTCAGGTAGTTTCTTCTGTGCACTTAATTTTTAGTTTAGCCAGTGTGTTAGAGCATTGAAAGTGAAAGATTTGCATCCCCCCAGTGATATAACATGGCCCTATTCCCAGCACAGGCAGGCTTGGAGATGTCAGACTTTACAGCTATGACATTTTTTTATGTCAATAAAAAGGTCATTTTTGAAAGCCTCCTGCACGGCATAGTACTTCCATTCTCTATAAGCTCCGTACAAGTCAAATCACGGAGAAAGGAAGCATGCATAACTTATGCATGTGTAAATGTCACCTTTTCCCACCAAAGTTACTTTTAACCCCCCTAAGATATTAGTACAATAGGGGTTTATTAATTTATTATGGCCAAATGCAACCAAGCAAAATGAAAGGTATTTTTCAAATGCGCATTTATTACCTTTCTTTTCTTGTCCAAAATAGATATTGCACCCCACCAAATCAGTTCACCCACTACCTCTCACATTATGTCAGGCAAATGTAGCAGAAACAGTGGAAATCTGAATACAGCTTTAGGGAACATTAGAAAAAGAAAAGTGGCCTCTGAATCAACAAAAGTATGCTTAGTTTCTCACTGAAGGTATTCTGCATGTCACCAAAATAAAGAGGAGTAAGCTAAACAGGAGAGTCAGACCAGAAATCCAGATTAGAGATGCCAGTTAGATGTTTCCCTGGTTTGAGGGCTTAAATACTTCAATGAATATACGGTAATTCTGTGCTTGTAATTAGGCTTTCAGTGCTTGTTGGATGGGGGAGTTTAATAAACAGAGATTAACATGTATACCTCTTTTTACACTTTCTGCAGTGCTTGATGCATTTCACAAATGTCCTTCCTTCCAGGGGTCTATTATCTGTGGTTACAATACAGGGACAGGCAGGTTACCATTAATGCATCTATAGGGTCTAGTATGAAAACCATGAACCCTGAGTTGTAGCCATTTCCTCAGTCCATGATATGTGGCAGGAGGTGGCTCTTTATATATGTGTGTGTGTGTGTGTGTGTTTGTGTGTGTGTGAGAGAGAGAGAGAGGGAGGGAGAGAGAGAGAGGGAGAGAGAAATGCACCCTGCACATGCTCAGAGTCTTTATTATGGTCTTTATTATGCGGTCTTTATTATGAATCGGCATAGTCCAGACAGGGCTGAATGGTGCTTGAAACTGATTCTGGGACTAAGCCACTATACCTTGGCTACCTTCCACTTCCACTGTTGAAGTATGCCTCTGAATGCTACCCCCAACAGCCTCAGAAGAGGTGAGAGAGCTGGTGTTCTCAAATCTGGCTTCCCACACACATCTGGTTGGCTACTGGGAGAACACAATGGTGCACTAGATGAAGTCATTAAATGGTCAAGGATGTAGTCCAACAACACACAAGGTAGAGAAACACTGGACTCGATGCTCCCTTGGTCCAATCCAGCAGGACTCTCATGCTTTTATGTTTACCGGTATATGGTCAGATTATTTAAATCTTCTGTTTTTTTGCACATATAATGAAGTATTAACTCTGGAGAAAATCTTCTCAAAATATTTACACTGCACCATCATTCCACTTTCATGATATTACTGTGTCTTTATTCAAATGTGCAGATCACTCTATATGCATAACACTAGACTTATTTTTCTAGGTGTTGACATTGTACCCAGTTAAGCTATTCCTATGGATGCAATCCTAAGTAGCCTGCATTCAGTGCACACATCTGAATTGCAGTCAAGTGCTTTGTTCTCCTTGTGAGCTATTTACATATTCTTCAGACATTCTCAACATATTCTGTGTCTGGTAAGTTTGAAAATAGGAAAAGATTGTCACTTTGCAAACCATCACCATTATCATGACCACACACTGAGGAATGAGTTAAAGCAAGAGACAAGATGTAGACAAATTTGTTTCACAAACTTACTCTTCCCTGCGGTTCTCATGGTTCCTTGACCCCGAACCGAGCCACCTGCTTGGCGAGTCCCTGCGCACTGCGCTAAACCGGCACAGCATGGTGCCTCGCTTTCACAGCGCCGGAAATTGCGTCTGCGCAGATGCCGACGCCAGAAATCGCAGGTGCACGTGCTCATGCGCACACACAATCCAGCCCATGGAGGGATCTCCACTGGAGTAAACTGACCCAGGTGAGGTAAACCTTGCCGACCCCTGTTCTGCACACTTCCACATGACCAAAGTGGAACTGATGTCTTATGGAAATGCATAAGATTGGGTTGTTCATACAGTATCCTAAACCAACAACCCTCTTGCCACCTGCGATCCACAGCAACTATCATTCAGAGGCACAATTTCTCTGACAATATAGGTACATACCCTCCAAAAATTCTCAGATGAAAATAGGACATCCTATTCCAGAATAATAATAAAAACGTTATTATTGCCCCAGCCACTTTGGGTGGCTTCCACCATATCTAAAAACATAATGAAACATTAAACTTTAAAAAATCTTTCCTATACATGGCTACTTTCAGGTGTCTTCTACAGGTTGTTCTAAAAGTTACTTATCTCATTGGCTTGGGGGTCGCATAACTCCATACCCTCAAAGATTCCTCCAGTGAAAATAGGGATGTTCTACCATACCCTCCAATATTTCTCCAATGGTTTCTCCATAAGGAAAAGAGGGACATTCCAGGATCAAATCAGAAATCGGGATGGCTTCTGTAAACCTGGGGATGTCCCTGGAAAATAGGGGCCCTTGGGGGGGTGTGGAGGTAGAGCATAGCCATTGTGGCTAGTAGCCACTGATAGCTTTATTCTGCATGAGTTTGTTTAATCCTCTTTAAAAGCTACTCAAGTTGTGAGCCATCACTGCCTCTTTTGTGCAATTATTTTGTTGCAGACACATTGTCTTGTCCACCATACAAATGCTTGCAATTGAATTTCCATGATACAATGCATTTCATAATACAACGTGCACATTTTTCTACGTGTTATTTGGTTGGAGAGGTGGATCGCTAAATTTGGAGAAGTGTGCATTTGGAAGGAGAGCTGTATTCCAGTTCACATATTTTAGATATGTTCCTGTTAAAATCCAAACCGAACCACATTTATTCCCCATTCCTCCATGTGAACCTGTTTGTTTCCCTTCCCCAACACCGTATAATTGGGACGGCTAGACAGATACTTACAAGTTTTTGCTGCTCAAGTAGGGAAAACCTAATGCTCGGCTACTGTTTTTGGCAGAGACCCCATGTTTATCATCACATGCTGTTCTGCCATCAGACACTGTAAAAAAAACACACACTCCTAATTAGTGCTTTCTAATAGAAATGTTTCTTCCTTCCATTGCATTTTATATGACCAGTCCTACTGAACAGAAGCCCGGAAGCCAACTGCTTTGCCAAACATAATAAGAGAGACATCTGTAATGGGATCATGTGTTATTGTTAAAGGCTGTGCTCCACTACATCCTCAGCTGTACATTAAAGGGGTAGCAGACAATAGTAGGATGCCTCCCTTGGATAATTAATTAAACAGAATCTTTAATGTCTTTGAACCGTATGCATTATTGTGTAGTCTGTTTCCAGTCTCTTTAATCTGACAGCTCCAAAAGACTGTGAGATCCCTTTGAAAGGGAGTCTGCCTAGAGCTTTCTCCAGCTTTGTCACACCTTTTGTTTTGTTTTGTTTTTTGTGTAATGGGAACCACCTAACAAAGCGCATGTAGAAACTGACACCTTGAGGACGGTAAAGGCTGCTCCTGTAGCCCCCGATTTCCATATTGATTGCCCATACTATTTATTTGTTGCATTTATATTTCACCTTTCCTCCAAGGAGGTCAAGGTGGCGCATATGCTTCTCCCCCTTTCCATTTTATCCACACAACCACCCTGTGAGGCAGGCAAGTTTGAGAATGAGAGACTGGCCCAAAGTCACCCAGCTGGCTTCATAGTTGAACAGGGATTTGAACCCTGGCCTCTCAGGTCTTAGTCTAGCATTCTGAACACTACACCACATGGGCTCTCCTATCATAACTTCTATGATCATTAGAGATGCTGCTCAATTGCATCCCAGTCAACCCATCTGGGCCATGCTAAGTTTTGTAGAAGCATTTTCTGAAAAGAACCAGGGCTGAAGGGCCACCAAAGAGTGGTGTAGTGGTTGAGAGCGGTAGACTCGTAATCTGGGGAGCCAGGTTCGCGTCTCCGCTCCTCCACATGCAGCTGCTGGGTGACCTTGGGCCAGCCACACTTCTTTGAAGTCTCTCAGCCCCACTCACCTCACAGAGTGTTTGTTGTGGGGGAGGAAAGGAAAGGAGAACGTTCGCCGCTTTGAGACTCCTTCAGGTAGTGATAAAGCGGGATATCAAATCCAAACTCCTCCTCCTCCTCCTCCTCCTCCTCCTCCTCCTCTTCTTCTTCTTCTCAGAAAAACCAAAACCTTTTGAAGTTAGAAGAGAAGGTACCTGCTAGATGACAATGGTATTACTTGAACCTGTGGTAAGCTAAATGGCCTGGATTTTGAAGATCTTGTGAAGAAGGTCCTGGACTTCAGTGCCAAAGTATTGTCCTGATGGCACTGCAGCAGGGTGAGGAACCTCAGGCTCAGGGACCAAACCACAGGCCTCTCTATCCAGCCTTTGGGACTCATCTCAAGGCCACACTTCCCTTGCCCTGCTCCAACCCCTCTTTGAGTGTCATCTCCTGGCTAGAACCATTATAAAAAGGTAAAGGATGCCTGACAGTTAAGTCCAGTCACAAACGACTCTGGGGTTGCGGCGCTCATCTCACTTTACTGGCCGAGGGAGCTGGCATTTGTCCACTCTGCAGTCATGTGGCCAGCATAAATAAGCCGCTTCTGGCACAACCAGAGCAGCGAACGGAAATGCTGTTTACTGCTAGGTTGGCAGGAGCTGGAAGGGATCCCAAAGAGCATATAATCTAACCATATTGATAGCCACTTTCAAATATCTCAAGGGCTGTCACATGGAAGGGAGAACAAGCTTGTTTTCTGCTGCTCTGGAGGGTAGGACTCAAGGCAATGACTTCAAGTTGCACGAAGGGAGATTCCCACTAAACACCAGGAAGAACTTTCTGACAGTAAGAGCTGTTCAACAGTGGAATGGTCTCCCTTAGGAGGTGGTGGACTCTCTTTCTTCGGGAGTTTTTAAGCAGAGATTGGATGGCCATCTGCCATGAATGCTTTAGCTAAGATTCCTGCATGGAAAGGTTGCCCATGAAGCAATGTGTCACTCCGGCTAAAAATGTCACCCCAAGCCCTATGCTACTGCATCCTTATTTTATCTGTGAGATGCTGGGAATTGCATCACTTTCTTATTGCACCTACATCTATGCCAGTGGAGTCGTTTAACGTAACTCTTTATAAAAGCAATCAAACACCAATTTGTTCCTCTCCCCCAAAAAGTGTCATTGGAAACAGAACAGGTTTGGAGATACTTTCTTCTTTAAAGCAATAGCATTCTTCTCTTGGGCTCTTTTTGCCTGCCTTTCAAAAAGCATCACCCCCCCCCTCCACCCCATGATAGTTCGTTAATACCACCAATTCTGTTTAAGGCAGCTGCAAACATTCCACATTGTAAAATTATCACAGTAATTGGCCAGACCTATATTAGATTTGTCCTCATTAAGACTTTATTATGGAAACCTTTTAAGCAGCTGTCTGGGTTAAAACATTGTTAATAACGAGGGCCAAAAACGAAAAAAAGGAAGAAGAAAAAAAGGACAGAAAGACTTCTAAAGAGGCAGCTTTGAGATTCGCTTCTGGAATCATCCCCAAGCAAACAGAACAGAAACTTTAAGAAAACTGGAGCAGAGCAGAAAGAAGCCATTCAATTCAGGATCCCACACATTGTCTACACATCAGGCCTATTATCACTCCATACCTTATGGCTCAAATATCACTTGCAAAGTGTCTTTAGTGCTGAACATATGTTAAAAAAATTAGGTAACCAAAATACATGATGGTTTTATTACAGATACTGTAATGTCTTAACTGAGTGAGAAACAGATCTCTCTTTTGCCTTTTTTTAAAAAATAAAAGTGCTATACATTTCTACAGCATTAATTTAATCGCCGCTCATACAGAACTTGCCAGAAACCTAAGCTATTGGTTCAGAGACACAGTGTTTGCTTTCTGTTAAGCCAAAACCTAGTCCTGTCAGCTTTCCTTCTCTGGACGCTAGAATGTTACAGTTCAAACTAGAGTGATGGTCACCAAATGGAATGACCTTAAAATGGGTTTAGACAAATACATGGTGGATGTTAATGGTGGCTATCCATGATGGAGATGGTCAGAGGTGGTATGCCTCTGAATATTAGTTCCTGGGAATCCCAAGTGGGGAGGGTGCTTTTGTGCTCAACTTGTGTTGAGGCATCCGATTGGCCAATGTGAGAACAGGATGCTGGAATAGATTGGCCTTTGGCTAGTACTAGCTAGATACCTTATGTTCTTATTTGCCTCTTGCCAGGCAGATGTTGGGTGATAGCCCATGTCTCCCACATAATCCTAATGCAAGGGCAGAGGGCATTAGCAGGAAGGTTGTTTAACCCTTTCCCCACTAAACTAACTTCCCCAAAAAACCTCTACTCCCACCCTGGCTGTTTTCCAGGAGTCTTCTGTCTTTCCGCAGCTGGCTCTGGGCTCCTCCGAAAACTACTATAGAATTAAACAGACCTTTAAATGTTATTGCATGAGGTGGTGGTATAGAGGTCTAGCACCTGCTGTTTACTAATTCCTCTCTGAAAACACCGCCTTCTCTGCATTGCCTTTTTTTCCCTGACTAACACATATTTGGGAACTACACATTTGCTAAGGGAACACACAGTCCTGCCCTCATGACTTCAAGCCTTTTCCTAATTGAATGCCCCAGAGAAGATCTCACTATAGTTTTTAGCACAGAATGCACTTACAGTCAAATGGCCGGTTTATTGCATTTCAACTGCCAGGAGAAAGCAAGTAGGAAAGCTAAATCATCATGAATAAATCATGCAAATAGCTCAAATGCATTTGAAGTCAGGCTACGCTGTGTTTTTGTGGCATTAATTTTTGTACTGAACTTCACAGTTTTGATGAGGAAGAATTTTCATCAGATCAGTAGTCAATTTACATCTCAACAACTCTTTTGAAAAAGTCTACAACACCTTGTCAGACTACCGAAGCCACTACTGTTACTATGTTCACCCAGTTGCCAACCTATCCAACACCACATAATGAACTAGACAGGATACATTATATCAGGGGTCAGCAAACTTTTTCGGCAGGGGGCCAGTCCACTGTCCCTCAGACCTTGTGGGGGGCTGGACTATATTTTGGGGGGAAAAGGAAAAAGGAACAAATTCCTATACCCCACAAATAACCCAGAGATGCATTTAAATAAAAGGGCACATTTTACTCATGTAAAAACACACTGGTTCCTGGACCATCCATGGGCTGGATTTAGAAGGCGATTGGACTGAATCCGGCCTCCAGGCCTTAGTTTGCCTACCCATGCATTCTATGTTACTTGGCTATAAAGCACTGTACTTCAACACAGCCAATCTGGTGTCAGGTTCAGAGTTTCAACTGAATTCTTCCCAAACCAGAGTTCCTAGTGAGCTTGGAAGATGACCTTTTTTTGAAGGAAGTTACAAGAATCTTTATTATTATTGGTAGATTTTGTTAAGTCGTTTTCAGTGCTGACATGGAGACAAATTCATGGAGGCCAAGGCTAACAATGGCTACTTCCCACAATGCCTTTGTTCTACCATCACGTTCATTATACCCTTGAATGCCAACTGCTGGAAAGCACAGGTGAACAGAGTGCTATTGTTCTCATGTCTAACTTGCAGGCTTCCTACAGAAATCTGGTTGGCCTCTTTGAGAACAGGATGCTGGACTAGAAGGGCCATTGGTCTGATCCTGCAGGCTCCTCTTACGTTCTTATGACATCAGCAATAGACCAGCCTTCCCCTACTCAGTGCCCTCCAAAAAAAAAAAAAATTAAACTACAACTCCTACCAACTTCCACCAACTTTGCTCATTGGCCAAGCATGCTATGGCTGATGAGAGCTGTAGTCCAAAATATCTGGATAACAACAGGACGGGGAATTCTGGAATAGTCTATGCTGGCAACAACTAGAGAAGAAACCAAAATCTGAGATTTGCCAGAATGAGCAGAGCAGCAAGGACTCAGCTGGCTGGAATCCTTCCTTCCAGCTCAGCTGCATATATGCTGGCGTAAATCACCCATCCCAACTTAGCCATAACCAACTTAGCTTAACCAACTCAGTCAGGGCTCAGCTGAGCCAAGGCCAGGCTAAGTCCCTTACAGGGGGCAATACAGCGGAATGGTTGGGGGTGGGGGATTTGCCCCTATTCCATACTCTGTTCATCTCAGTCATGTGACCTAGCAACCCAGTGGAAGTTACACTCACAAAAATAGGGGTGTTAGTCAAATTCTATTTAAACTCTTGTTTTTCCTCAGATGGCAGTAGCCTCACTCCTGAACTGAACTGAGTTTGGAATGGGAGTAAGTTACAATGGCATAATTTACCCCATCGTAAATTGTACTGTGTTCTTATTGCTTGGATTGCTCTGCTAACACCACTGACGGCCAATGGTGCCCACCTGCCATCTTAGTAGAATCTCTAGCCAGGGAACGCAAAGGCTGATTCAATGTTCTGTCTGTATCTCTACAGCCAAAATGTGGTTGCACAGATGCATGCTTTGTCAATTTCACCCCTTAGTATTATATTTTTGTTCTGCCTGGAGACATTAATGCTTGTGTAGCAAACTCTATTCTTTAATTATTCCCCATTTGATTTTTATTGTCTCTGGTTGCTATTTTATTATGGATATTAATCATGTTATGTAATTTTATTAACAGATAATGTGATTGGTGGTGGGAGGGAAGGGTTGGACTTTATTGCTTGCAAGCCGCTTTGAGGGCTACTGAGTGGTGGAGAAAAATGCATATAAATGTAATTGTAGTAGCAGTAAGTTGCGAAAAGGAGAGTTCTGCACACTGATGGTGCAATTATGGCACTGAGTGTGAGCATTATGCTCAACAATTACAACTAATACAAATACTTGGAATAAACTGAGCAAATGAGCTAGACTTATCTAAATTCTCTGGAAATTCTCCTCAGCTTTTCACTGACTGTTTATGAGCTAAATGGATTATATTAATTTTGCAAAATAATTATGCAAATATTATGTGCCTTACATTGCACCCTACTGTTAATATGTGATTCACTCAATGTAATAGGGAGGCTGATTAGCACCTGAATGCAGATATTCTGCATCAACGGGAGGGGCTGACCCAATAAGGTTGGGCTGCAGGCACTTTAAATAAATTAGCAATCCCTTAGGCATGGCAAATAAGATCATTATTAAGGGAATATCTGAAAGCTATGTGAGACATAATAACATATAGTTGGATCCAGACCTGTATTCAGCACAGCTCCACTCATAGTTAGAAGGGGAGGAATAATTTCTCCTCAACCCCTAACCACCCGCACCCCAGTAGGTGCAGAGGTGGACTGGGGGTGCATTGCAAAAGGAAGGGGCATCACCAAGAATAATCTTCCCTCCCTTCCACCTTTGGGGATATCTAGTTAGTGGAGGAGGAGCATCCTCCATTGATGGATGGAGATGTCTGGATGTGTTCTGTAGAAATATGGAGAACCAGAACATCACAAGCCATCGGTTCAAACCCTCAGACAAGAGAAACAACCCTATCCTAAGTAATCATTGTCAAAGAAGTGTGATTCTCTTTCAGACAATGGACAAACATAGATTCAACACTGGAAATTATCTTATGTTTAGGAGTAGCCAATGCAGTGTTCTTCAGATGTTGTTGGACTCCAAGTCACATTACC
The DNA here is from genome assembly GCF_964270895.1 of Podarcis filfolensis. Classification (NCBI taxonomy): domain Eukaryota; kingdom Metazoa; phylum Chordata; class Lepidosauria; order Squamata; family Lacertidae; genus Podarcis; species Podarcis filfolensis. Next base: position 111,029,656 of record NC_139604.1, read on the forward strand.
TGATCATTGATGATGCTGGTGAGGCTGATGGGAGTTGGAGTCCAACAAAATCTGGAGGACCTCAAGTTCACTTTCCCTGGCTAAAGAGCTCCTTCATCAGTTGTCTTGGGTCATGGACTGAATCCTTCTAAACAGAGAACAAGTGACTAGGCCATAGTCTCCATGCCCTCATAACATCCAGACTATACAATGAATTGTATGTGAAACTGCCCTTGAAAGAGCTTCTAGGAACTACAACTGAGGCTGACTGGGGCTGATAGGAGCTGTCCAACATATTGGACAGGTACCATGTTGACTACCGCTGCTATAAAAGAAGGGATGTCCCATCCAATTAGGGACATCTGGCAACCCTAAGCCAACTGAGACCACCAGCCTATATCTTAAAGTCCATCTCAAGAAATGGCTTTGAATTACTATCACTGGCGGCTGGTCTTGAACTTGTGACCTGGAGGTAAGACATGCTGTTTTCTATTATCAGCCCCTCTAGCGATACAGCTTCATTGCTGTGCGGCAGTCAGAGATTTCTTTTCCTGATACCAGGGCTGTGGCAAAGGGTGCTCAGTTTGGGCCAAATGTTCAGCTCCGGTTTTTGTCATCTGGAGATGGTATCTCTTTTAAGGAGATAATTGCACTTTGCCCCTAGGCCCTGGAAATGTCAAAAATGGTTTTAAAAAATTAAAGCAATATATCTATATACACTATCTTGGGAGCCGGGAAAGAGCTTTCCCTAAAATCTTTCAGTGGATTCAGTGAATGAGTGTTGGCAGGAGGTTGGGGTGGTGGAGAGATAGTGAAGGAATAATTCGGGAGCCAGGAAAGAGCTTTCCCTAAAATCTTTCAGTGGATTCAGTGAATGAGTGTTGGCAGGAGGTTGGGGCGGTGGAGAGATAGTGAAGGAATAATTGTATCCTCTCCCCACAACCAAAACAATCCAGCAATCAACTTTGCAATTACCAAGTTCTATTTCACTGGATTTTATAAAAGGGAGTAAAATAAAATAAAGGGAGGGAGACGTATCTGATAAAATCCCCATTCATTGCTGTCTCACTACATTCCATCCCCTTTAGTATAAAGTCTCTGATCTGCAACAGGGGGAGTTATTTTTTCCGGCCCCTTTCCATGCAATTTTCACATTGTCTTTATGGCCTGTAAATTTATACATAAGAAAGAGAAGAAAACAATTTCTGAGTTCTGATGTGCTTGAACTCTAAGAAATCAACACTTTATTGTTCCACAGGTGCCTTCTGTTTCAGCTTTCAAACACCTGCTGAAAACTTCTATTTCATCAGGCTTATGCAGGCAATTATTAAAGTACATATTTCCATAACAGCTAGCTAATTTGCGGTTACAACGTTCTTATATGGTTTTCATTGTATGGCATTCTGTATAATGGTTGCAAACCACTTTGGTTTTTTTTAAAAGGAATAGCAGTATATAAATATGTTTATAAATAAATAAAATAACCATCTGTGGAGTTTGTTTAAGAATAATGTTCTGTGCCAACTGCACAAGAAGCAGCATCAAATAAAGGGGCAGAAAAAAGAAGACTGAAGGACAGTGAACGGCTCAAGATCCCTCCATGAGTTTCATGACTGAATGGGGGATTTGTCCCTGAGTCTCCCCAGTTCTCCTCTTACATTCTAACCACTATACCATACTTCCACTCCTTCAGAATTTCAAAATATAAATTTAGGAGACCTGGTTATTGTAAAACTAGAGCGAAATCCATAGACTATTCGCCTGCAATGCAAAGGAACAGAGTTTACCTCTAAATAATATAGTTGCATGATTTTATGTGCGTCTAGAAAGTATGAGCTACTAGATTTTCCAATTTCACATGGACTGCAATCCTACAGTCACCTTTCCTGCTAAAAGTAAGCCCCATTAAATTCAGTTTAATTTACTTTTAAATTCAGCGAAGAAGACGCATGTAGGATTGTGTGGTAGAAGCCTTTATTATAAAATGTAAGACTTCAGAGTGAGGCATTATTTTGGGAGAGGGGAGCCTGGCCTCCATTTCTGAAGAGTCAAATGAAGCTGAAACATTACTGATACACCCCCTGCCCTCTGAACATACAGAAGGAGAGCAGAATACTTGTGGTCTAAAAACACGGCCGTGCCTATCAAAGCAACATTCCTTGTCCACTCCTGCCAAGGCTTTATTTCGTGCCAATTGCACTTGAGACAATTCTATGGATCATAAAGTGGGCTGTTTGTGTGGGAAGTACTGAAGTTTGTGGTGGGAAGGGAGGATTCCTGGAAAGGGAAGCAAGGAATGCCTGTTCCCACTGCTCTGTACCAGCTCAGAGACAGAGGGGCTTCTGGGACAGGGATGAATGCCCTCTTTTCACTGGGCAGCAAATAAGAGCGCTGTGTTCAGCCTCATATATCAACTCAAGAAACCAGCCGGCTTTTCATACATTTTATTTTATTTTATTTCAATGGGAGAACGAGTATGAGTTGTAGATTTTAATTTCCCCCCTTTACCAAAATAAGCAGTCCCTGTGTGAACATTACTGAATGCAACCCTATCTTTGATATAAATCACTTTACATGGTAGTTTGATGAGGCTGCAGGAGCCTGCCGCTTCCTGTATATTCGAGAATATACTATGTGTGCCTTGATCCAAATTTGCCAATTCCTAAACTATCTTCCCCTCCCCTCCCTCTGTATTTCTCCCTACAAAACCTTCCTTTATTCCAGTTTTGCATTTTTTCCCCCTGTCAAGTATCAGTTTTCAGAAGGGAGGGAAAAGGAGTGTTGGACTGAAGAGGCAGGAAATCATTCTGTAAAATAAGGCTGCTTCAACTAATTGCTCTGCCGGGCCCAGGTGGCTGATTTAAAAATATGATTGAGAATGTTTTGGTGGAAAGGAGAGACTAGCACAGCCTTAAGCAATTTGGTACCCTTCGGAAGTTTGGGGCTACAACTCCCATCAGTATTGGCTGGGACTGATGGGACTTGTAGTCCAAAACATCTATATGGTTGGTGAAAGGTGGGCTAGAGACTGCAAGGTGGCAAGACAGCTTAAAATGGAAGGTTTCTGGGACTTGGAAATTCATCCCCATGAGCAATTGGGAGTAAACACTCTACAATGGGAATGAATCCCACCCCCACCCCCATCACCCAAAATCCCTCCTTAAATTAGTTTACTGTTCCCCTGGTTATAGACTTTGAGGAAATGTTGTTGTTATTGTTTAGTTGTTTAGTCGTGTCCGACTCTTCGTGACCCCATGGACCAGAAGACGCCAGGCACTTCTGTCTTCCACTGCCTCCCGCAGTTTGGTCAGACTGGTTGGTAGCTTCGAGAACACTGTCCAACCATCTCGTCCTCTGTCGTCCCCTTCTCCTTGTGTCCTCAATCTTTCCCAACATCAGGGTCTTTTCCAGGGAGTCTTCTCTTCTCATGAGGTGGCCAAAGTATTGGAGCCTCAGCTTCAGGATCTGTCCTTCCAGTGAGCACACAGGGTTGATTTCCTTCAGAATGGATAGGTTTGATCTTCTTGCAGTCCATGGGACTCCCAAGAGTCTCCTCCAGCACCGTAATTCAAAAGCATCAATTCTTTGGCGATCAGCCTTTTTTATGGTCCAGCTCTCACCCCGCAGAATTTGTAACATCTAGTGTGCCTCTGTGATACAGGTGAAGCATCCTGCATTTAATGGAGCTTGCTCCCAGCTAACAAGGATTGTAGTCTAACTCTTATACAGTAGATAAAAACCTTTAGGCTACCAGATATTGGACTACATCTCCCATCATCACTTGCCATTGGCCATGCTGGTTGGGGCTGATGGGATCTAGAGTCCTGAAACACTTGGAGGGCTACAGGTCCCCCATCCCTGCCCCTAACTGGATTTCTTAAAACTATGCATATACATCAGTGGGAACTGGGAGGCATATGGGGTAACATAGCGCATCTGTCTCTCAGCACTCATACTGACAACAGGAATTGATTAGAGCAATTACTTCTTTAACTGCAGATTAAAAGTATAGATTTTTGAATTAAAGGGTAAAACAGAACTCCCCCCCAAGTTCATAGCATCAAAGATCCGGAAAAGCATCACACACACACACCCAATCCAGTGTCCATATTTGGTTCTGTGATGATGCCACAATATGCATCTCACTCTATTCCCCCCACCCAGGTCCCCAAATGGCCCCTGCAGATTGTAGCTATGCTTGCATAAAGCATGCATCATATATGAACAAGTGATACTTTTGCCCAACTTCCTTGCAGGCCTGTGAACTCTACTGCTCTGGAATCTTGTTTACAGTTCACTAGTTGGAGTGGGAAAAGATCCCATGCTTTATTCAGGCGAGATGTTGTCGCGGCTATAGAGGTACGATTGTGACTTGGAGGAGTATCAACTTGTATCTTTAAACTGCAAACATGACGAGCATCTCTTAGGCCATTTGCAGACTGACCGTGAGCAGTGTCCATAGAGCATGCAAAGCAGCCACAGACATTTACCTTTCTTGGTGGTACTCTTCATTCACAGACCCTTACCTTTCTTTGCACAAACTGCTCCAGCAAATTTGACTCCACTGACTCTTATGGCAACAGGGGAAAGGCACATAATTATGAAAACCCAATGATATGGGAGGGGACTTTTGCCTTTCATTGCACATCTTGTTTCTGGGAAGAGAGGGTAAGGGGCTTCAACAGTTCTTTTGTTCCATTCATATTTATTAATATTTTCAAAGTCATGTGCAGCTGCAGATATGTCTGCTGCACTTAGAGGTCAGATGATTTGCAGATAATTTCTATGTTTATAGCTCTAGTTTCAAGCTATTGTTTATCAGTGATGGTTGTAAGGACTCATGCAACTAGTGCAAAACTGAACAACAACAAAAGCCTTTCTGAAGGGGCTGTATGCCAGCTATTTATTGAGAGTACATTGAGTTAGATCAGGCTTCCTCAACCTCGGCCCTCCAGATGTTTTGAGACTACAATTCCCATCATCCCTGACCACTGGTCCTGCTAGCTAGGGATCATGGGAGTTGTAGGCCAAAAACATCTGGAGGGCCGAAGTTGAGGAAGCCTGAGTTAGATAAACATTGCATCAAATGAATTACCCCACTTTTCCTGTCCCCCCATCTCTTATTGCAAAATGTCCAATTGTGCAACCTGAATGTGTATACCTGTCATCCCAAAATAGTGACAGTGCCCCCAAAGCCTTTAAGGTGGGCAGGACTAAGGCAGATAGAGAGCAGTGTCTCCACCCCCATCGTTCAGCTCTGAGGGCCTTCTGGCGATTCCCTCACTGCGAGAAGTGAGGTTTACAGGGAACCAGGCAGAGGGCCTTCTCAGTAGTGGTGCCTGCCCTGTGGAGCGACCTCCCATCAGATGTCAAGGAAATAAACAACTATCTGACTTTTAGAAGACATCTGAAGGAAGCCCTGTTTAGGGAAGTTTTAAATGTTTGATGTTTTATTGTGCTTTTAATATTCTATTGGGAGACGCCCAGAGCAGCTGGGGAAATCCAGCTGGATAGACGGGTATAAATACATTATTATTATTATTATTATTATTATTATTATTATTATTATTATTCTAGTAGCTTGCAGCATAGAGAAGGTGAGGCTATAAGCTAGGGAAAGCTTCAAGGAGGGATTTGGAAAAGAGCTATGTGCCAGGGGAGAGGTCTTCTCTTTACTTTGAAACTTTCAACTCTGTGCTTCTCTCTGTGTGCTTGTCAGAATAAATCTGAAGAGCTCAGTGTTCCTCCACTTCTCAGTAAAAAAAAGATCTAACATACTCTGACTTGCGTGGAACAGCGTGGAAGTTGCACCAAAGACCCCGGAGCCCCTCGTCTGCTTGCTGTCTTAAGCAACTGCACATGCAAAGCCCCCCTAGGGCTCCCCTGACCTTTATCTAAAGACCATCTCTGCTCAGCAACACATCTTGTTGGTCCCTCGTGGGTTACTTAAAACAGTTTCACTGTGTTCTGAACGGCTGTAAACAATACCAGTCAACAGCTCAACAAAGATAACCTCAAAGCCCCCAAAAGATCACTAGTTCCATATAGTCACCTGCGTGTCTTCCAGTTAGAATTGGGGGAAAGATTATCAGAAGAATTCTGTGCTCTTTTTAATCTTGCCCTGTGGTTGTGAACAGATTTTTCCATTTGTTTAACTGGTGCTTAAGGCCCATCAAAGAAAATCAAGCATCTTGATTATATAGCTCGGTTTAAAATGATACAAGTTGCCCTGAGACACCCACTGGTGTGAATGAAATTTAACACAACTTGCTGGTATATTGGTAAAAAAAGCCACAGTTTTATAACACAACAGGTACTGGAGTGTGAAAGAAATACCAGAAAATGGTTCAGAAGCACTCACATTATGATCAGGAAGACTAATGCAATATTCCCCACTTCTGAATGCAGCCTCCCTCCCTCTCTCTTTTGGTTGATGTGAGCTGCTTTGAGAAACAATTGCCTGGAAATTGGGATAAAAATACAGTAAACAGAAGTAGATAATACAACGCAAGCATGCTGCCTCCAAATAAGCTCTTAATGTCTTCTGCACTACCTAGTACTTTAGCTTGCAATGTGGTTTGACAAGGGTTTTTACAGCCCCGAATCTTCCTACTTGAGGAATAATGCAATTACAATTTAATGTTTCAAGGGGACGCATTAGAACTGTAGAGGATGAATTTTAGGCCCAGCAGTCTTAATAACGTCCCTCAAACAATAACCTTTCAATGTTCATACACAAAGAGCATTAATTATAGATCCTTCTTATAAGTTTGGAAAATAAAGAGCAGTGACATTTTAAATATTTAAAGGGCTATGCTGTTTTCTGAAGAAGGGGAGAAGCAAAGCCTTCAAGCCCAGGAGCAAATAAGGCAAAGCCTTTCATGGAGCAAAGGGGGGTGGGCCTCAGCTTGACCCCACAACTCTAATGGAGGTGGAGGGGAGACTCGATTGATCCTGGAAGGGTTTTGCCATGGATAATAGGGAGGATAATATCAGAAGGTTAACCAGCTGGCAACTCGCAGGCAAAGCAAACAAATAGGAGGGCATTTTAAGGCTCCTGGTTGTGCAATAGCACCTGCATCTCTACTGGCCCCATGCCTGGTGTCACAGAGGATGGTCAAATTAGTTTATAGCTAAATGTCATTGGTCCAACACACTCTTGATTGAGTTTTCTCTACTGGACAGGAATATGCAACACCCCCCAAAAAACCCACACATTTTTCATGGCATTTTCAGAAACGTGTGCATTTTTATGCACTATTTATCCCAGTGTATGCATTTTTTGTAACTATTTCTTGCCTGGATGACTGCATTGCAAAATTCGGATAAGTGCAGCTTCTGAAAGATGGCTGTGTCTTGGCTGTATCCCCCCCCCCCCCGAAAGTGCAAATTAAGTAGGTTCACCTTTAAATTTGAGCTCAATCAGATTTCTCCTTCTTCCTTAGTGGCAGGGTAGAACTGCGGAACAACCCTTCCAGTCCTGGCATTACAACAGCTTACCTGGGCAAGGCTGGTGTAAGGCAGAGCATCAGCAAGACTGGGGCTGCAAACAGATTTTTTTTTTTCCTGGAATCAGCTAACTCAGAAATGAGTGCTAAGCCTGCCCTGCATTCCATTAATTTTCTAGCAGTGGCTTTTACTTAGTGTGCACATGCAAATAAAATGTGGAAATTAACAGTTAGGGAAACACTGGGGAAGTGGAATAAACTGCTGTGTGAATGCAGCCTTTGAGAAAAGAGGCAAGCCTCAAGTCGTTACTGCCAAGCAGAAAGGTTATTTTTTGAAGAAGGAAAAAAAAGACTCATAGGAAGCTTAACACATTTCAATAAGATCTTCATCAGTGCCAGTGGAATTTGCTCATCTTTTTTCTTGCCAGAGTGACATTTAGAACCCGCCTCCAGAAAAGGTCTCTCTCAGAATAGGTGATCAGCTGAACTCATTCTGCCCCCCTCTCTCAAAAGGTTCCCAAGAGCATCCTGGGTCAGGGACAGAGCCAACAACAAGTCTGGGAATGGATCCAATAGGCAGATCCTCTTTTTTGGTGGTTTGGAAAGCAGAGGCCTGAAGTATTTCTGGCAGTGATGTGGCAGAACTAACTGTTCATCTACAAAGAGCAGCTCTAAAGCAAAAACCAAAGTCAAGAAATGGGAGGCAAAAAATAACCAGCCTGAAAGCAAAACAACAATTCACCTGTCTAATTTTGTAAATTGTACTCACTGGAAACCTTTCGCCGCTTCATGAAAAAAAATGCCATAATTTTTGCGCAGATTTCACCTACTATGCACATTTTTATATGCAGTTTTGTCCACTATACACTTTACTTTCATTCCCCCTAATATGATGTATTTTTGTATGCTGTTTTTTCTGATATGTGCATTTATATGCACACTGTAATACATGCATTTTTGTGCACCTTACATGGCTGGAGAACTGCATTGCAAAATTCAGAGAAGTTTGCATTTGAAAGGATGACTAATGTTTCGGTTTGCATACCGTTTCCAGAAATGTGCATTTGGTAAGATGGCCTTCAAATACAAACTGAATTGAATTTCTCCCCCATTTCTGAGTCTAACCTCCTCTATCCCAACTGGCTCAGAACTGGTGACAGTCGCTTCCCAAGTGCTTCATGCAAGCGGGGGCTTCCCCACTCTGTTTGGTGCCAAGAGATACTCCATGGGTGCAACTGAAACCTGTGCCTCAAGCACATCACAATACTGAAGCACCAGCTCCTTTCGAGCTTCATGTGAACATTTGCCATTGCTTATTGCTTTACGGCAGTGACTACATTAAAAAGGGACACATAAGTCATTCAATAAATATCCAGTTAAATGTAATCATAATTTGGTTTGCTTGCATATGCCGTAGAAGGATTTTGTTCTATTAGTGAGTGGTGGTGGAGAAACGCCTCCTTTTTTTCTGCTTCATCACTGGATTTGCAGCCAAGCAGCAAAGAAATGCAGGCACACAGTTAACCCCTTTTAAATCTGGGAGATTACCGAGAACATCCATTTAATTTTTGATGAAGAACAAGCATTAACAAATCAGACCATGAAGAAGTGGAAAATTAATAACCCCATCATGGCTCTGCAACTTTTAAGTTGGAATTGCAACGGTCTTAACTCTCCTCGGAAGAGAAAAAGTGTTTTTCATTTACTAAAAAAGGAACAACTGGACTTGATTTGTCTACAAGAAACTCATGTAACAAGGTTACACAGGAAACTACTTATCAATAAGAGATTGGGACAGGAGTTTATCTCATCTGACAAAGTTAAAAAAAGAGGAGTTGTGATATATGCAAAGGAGAGACTATTACCGAAATTAATTTTTAAAGATGAACAAGGAAGATTCCTGGCAATTGAAATTCAAGTTCAAGGAGAGAAATTTCTGATTGTAGGAATTTATGCACCGAATGAGGGGAAATCTGAATTTTTTAAAAAGTTGCATGAGACCTTATTGGACTATTTGGATTACAATCTGATTTTGATGGGGGACATGAATGGAGTAGTATCTACAAATATGGACAAGGCACAAATACAGGTAGTTACCAAGGATAGTAGACTACCAAAAACTTTTTTTGAGATGACAGACAATATGGACTTAGTGGACATTTGGAGAACAAAGAACCCCTTGGGAAGAGAGGGAACCTTCTTTTCTGAAGCCAAGATGGCATGGACTAGAATTGACCAAATATGGGTAACTAGAGGAATGGCACCAAAGATAAAGAAAGTGGAAATCTGCCCAAAAACTTGCTCCGACCATAACGCTGTAAGGATGGAGATGAAGCAAATATCAACTGGCTCCTTCAGATGGAGGATGAATGACACCTTATTTGGAGATGAAGAAGTGTATAAAAAGGCCCAAAAAACTTTGAGAGATTATTTTGAAATAAATATGAACACTAATGTAGAAAAAAGAGTAATCTGGGACGCAAGCAAAGCTGTTATGAGAGGGTTTTTGATACAACAGAATGCAATAAAGAAGAAAAGTCAAAATGAGAAGAAAGATAAATTTTTGGAGAAAATAAAAGAAAGTGAGAAGAAATTGAGGGCAAAACGAAAGTCGCAGGAGATTTTCAGAGAAATAAAACTATATCAAGTACAATATATGGAAATGATGAATCAGGAAATAGAATGGAAAATTAAACAAATGAGACAAAAAACATTTGAATCAGCTAATAAATGTGGGAAATTGTTGGCTTGGCAAATGAAAAAAAGACAAAAATTAAATACTATTACAAATTTAGAAGTGGAAGGAAAGAACATACATAACCCAATTGAGATTAGAAATTGTTTCCAGAGGTATTTTAAACAATTATACTCACAAGGGCCACAGAAAGAAATGGACATAGACCGATTTTTAAAGACAAATGGATTACAAAAAATCTCCCAAGAAAGTAAAGTAATGTTGAACTATAAAATATCTGAACAGGAAGTAGAAGGTGCCATTCAAAATATGCAATTGGGCAAATCTCCAGGACCGGATGGGCTGACTTCTAGATATTATAGATCTTTGAAAGAGTGGTTATTACAACCTTTGAAGGAAGTCTGCAATGATATTCTGGAAGGGAAGAGGGCACCAGAGTCGTGGAAAGAGGCGTATATTACACTTATACTGAAAATAGAGACTGAAAAGACTCAGCTTAAGAACTACCACCCTATATCGTTACTTAATGTGGATTACAAAATTTTTGCTGACATTTTGGCCAAGAGATTGAAAAAACTATTGATGGAAGAGATTCATAAAGACCAAGCGGGCTTTCTCCCGGGAAGACATTTGTCTGATAATTTGAGGAACATAATTGATATCCTGGAAAAACTAGAAGTGAATATAAACACCAAAGCAGTTTTGATATTTGTGGACGCAGAGAAAGCTTTTGACAATATCTCTTGGAGTTTTATGAAAAAGAACCTACAGGGGATGGGGGTAGGCCAAGTTTTTGAAAATGGTATAGGTGCAATATATTCTGAACAAAAGGCTAAATTAATTGTAAATAATGTGGTGACGGAAGAATTTAAGATAGAAAAAGGGACACGACAGGGGTGCCCAATCTCTCCATTGCTTTTTATATCGGTCCTGGAGGTTCTGCTGAATATGATTAGAAGGGACCGGTTGGTTAAAGGTATACAGGTCGGAGCCAAACAGTACAAATTGAGAGCATTTGCAGATGATTTAGTATTGACGTTACAGGAGCCAGAATCTAGTACTAAAAGGGTTTTAGAACTAATTCAAGAATTTGGTCAAGTGGCAGGATTCAAACTGAACAAGTCAAAAACTAAGGTTCTGGAGAAAAATTTAACACCGATTGAAAGAGAGAGGTTTCAGAATGAGACAGGTCTGACTGTGGTCAAGAAAGTGAAATACTTGGGGATTAACATGACAGCAAAAAATGGGAACTTATTTAAAGATAATTATGAAAAATGTTGGATGGAAGTGAAAAAAGACTTAGAAATTTGGTCAAATTTGAAGCTTTCCTTGTTGGGTCGAATTGCAGCTATAAAGATGAATGTATTGCCTAGAATGCTGTTTTTGTTTCAAACACTGCAAATTGTGGACAAGATGGATTGTTTCAAGAAGTGGCAGAAAGATATCTCTAGATTTGTCTGGCAGGGCAAGAAGCCCAGAATAAAATTCAAGATATTAACTGATGCAAAGGAAAGGGGTGGATTTGCCCTGCCAGACTTTAAACTTTACTATGAATCAGCAGCATTCTGCTGGTTGAAAGACTGGCTGCTTCTTGAGAACACAGACATTTTGGATTTAGAAGGTTTTAACAATGTCTTCGGGTGGCATGCATATTTGTGGTACGACAAGGTTAAAGCACATAAAGCATTTAAGAACCATATTGTCAGATATTGTCAGGAAAGCTTTGTTCAATGTTTGGATAAGATATAAGGATTTATTGGAAAATAAAACCCCAAGGTGGCTGTCACCAATGGAAGCAAAAGCCCAGAGAAAGCTCAATATGGAGGCCAAATGGCTGAAATATTGGGAAATTTTGGAACAAGAGGGAGATAGTCTCAAACTGCAGAGTTTTGAGAAACTAAAAAACAAAGTGCGAGATTGGCTTCATTATTATCAGATAATGGAGGCATATAATTTGGACAAGAAAATTGGCTTCCAGGTGGAAAAATCAAAATTAGAAATAGAACTGTTAGAACCCAAAACTAAGATTTTGTCAAGGATGTATAACTTGCTGTTGAAATGGAATACTCAGGATGAAACTGTGAAATCTGCTATGATTAAATGGGCACAAGATGTTGGACACAACATTATGTTTGCTGACTGGGAACAGTTGTGGACCACAGGTATGAAATTTACGGCATGTAATGCTTTAAGAGAGAATATTATGAACATGATATACAGGTGGTACATGACCCCAGTCAAGCTTGCAAAAATATATCATTTGCCCGATAATAAATGTTGGAAATGTAAAGAAACTGAAGGTACATTTTTTCACCTTTGGTGGACGTGCCCAAGAATTAAGGCTTTCTGGGAAATGATCTATAATGAAATGAAAAAGGTATTTAAATATACCTTCCTGAAGAAACCAGAGGCCTTCCCCCTGGGCATTGTCGGCCAATTGGTGCCAAAGAAGGACAGAACTTTTTTTATGTACGCTACAACAGCAGCAAGAATACTTATTGCAAAGTATTGGAAGACACAAGATCTACCCACTTTGGAAGAATGGCAGATGGAGGTGATGGACTATATGGGATTGGCAGAAATGACTGGCAGAATCCGAGACCAGGGAGAAGAGTCGGTGGAAGAAGATTGGAAGAAATTTAAAGACTATCTACAGAAATATTGTAAAATTAATGAATGTTAGAATGATGTTGGATAGAAATTAAGTGGTTTCCAGCTGTAATGCTTTAAGAGAATATGAAAAAAGGGTTATAAATAGGTAAAAACATAATGGTAAGGATTTGCTGAACCAACAATTTGACGTGGAATACAAAAAAGGGAGGTATGAGGAGGTCTGGGAAACAAGCTAAAGGAAAATAAGCAATGGAAAATTTGTGTGTTTTTAATTATTTTTATTTTGTGTTTTTTGTTTTTTTTTCATTTTATTGTAATACTTTAAAAAATCTTAATAAATATCTTATAAAAAAAAAGAAGTGGAAAATTAAAACTTCAGCAGAGCAGCTGCAAGCAGTTGCTGAAACATGGGGCGGCGGGGGGGAGGCACCAGGAAAAAGGTTTAAAGGCATCATTTCTGAGCAGAATTGTGTTTAATTAAAAGTGAGGGGAGATGTACAGACCACGCTGGCAATCTGCAGGGACAATGGTAACTGGCCTCCTAAATACTCTGCAGGACAAATTAATTGGCAATCTGCAGCCCCATCATGAGCGAGGGTCTTGTTAGTTCTCATAAATTAAGCAAGACAGGTCTAGTCTTTATCTGGATGAAACTTCTCCAAGGCACCCTCAAGACGAGGAAGGAGAATGTAATGTTAGCAATGGTGGCTATTTTACCAGCGAGCCCTATGTCTCTTAAAGGGGTGGCTGAAAGCTTTACATATGATAGAAGCTTTACATATTGCTGGAAGACAATCCAATTTTAACAGGTGGGGAAGCTTTCCCAGCCCTTTAAGGGTCACATCCTCTCATCAGGCAACACACTAGAGTTGGGTATGGCCCGAGGCAAGTAACACGCCAGATGGGAACATAAGAAGCTGCCTTCTATTGAGCCAAACCGAGATTCATTCTTCTAGAGCAATTTTAAACTTTCCTACCTGCACAAATATTGCCACCAATGTGGCCTCTCGAGAAAGAAGGGCTCTGAGTTCTGAAATGCATTGAACTGTAATAAATTGTATTAGCTGGCACTTTTGAGAACAAGTCCCCCTTTTTTGCATGCCTTCTGGCTTCTGTACCTTCCTTCTGTTTTATGTCATGCAGTAGGCATTGTATGACTGGCTCTAGGCTGCTTATTGTTGCAAGAGTTATGATCCCACACGTGTATGCAAACTTGCTGCTTGGATCAGTGCTAACTCCAGCGTAGGTTGACTGGCACCCTCACAGGTGGGACATGCGAACTAGGTCTCCTCTTGATATTGCATCTGATCGTTTTGAAATGGGAGCCCTCGACTAATCTGGAGGCCCTGGCAGATGCCCTAAATTACTACCATCCAAAGCCAGCCCTGGCCCATATATGCTGTAACACATACAAATCCTGCCCTTTGTGAAGCTATACTTAGTCTCTCTCTTAGAAGCTGGCCATGCAATTCATTTTGCAATAAGCATAATAGTGTGGAGAGAAATCCTTTCACAGTGCCTGACAGCCAAACCAAATTTAAAGGTCTGTTTTGACAGGTGCTTTAAAGGGGAATGAAAATGAATGCTATCAAGAATGGAAGCAAGGCAGGAGCTGATGAGTGTATGCAGGTTTATAAGCTTAGGTGAAAGTGGGATGGGGAGAGTAGTGTTGCATAGTGCTTAGAGCATTATACTTTACGAAAAGCTTGGCCTATCACTCAACATCCAAAAAACCTGCACCAACAAGTACAAAATAACCCCTCTGCAGTGCCACAAATCCAACTCAATGGTGTAACATTGGAAAATGTCGATCACCCCTCCCACCTAGGCAGTTATCAATCCACAAGGGCCAACATTGATGCTGAAATCCAGCATAGCCTTAGCTCTGCAAGTGCGGCTTTCTCTCGATTGAAGTGCAGAGTGTTTGAGGACTGGGACATTCACAGGGAAACCAGAATGCTTGTTTACAAAGCTATTGTACTACCAACCTTACTATATGCTTGTGAAACATGGACTACTTACAAACGCCATCTCCAACTCCTCAAAAGATTCCATCAACGGTGTCTCCAATAAATTGTACACATCACTTGGGAAGACAGGCGAATTAATATCAGTGTACTGGAAGAAGCAAAGATCACCAGTGTTGAAGCAATGATTCTTCAACATCAACTTCATTGGACTGGTCATGTTGTGTAGATGCCTGATGATCGTCTTCCAAAGCAACTACTCTATTCTGACTTAAAAATGGAAAGCGTAATGCTGGTGGTCAACAAAAGAAGTTTAAAGACTGTCTCAAGGCAAATCTAAAAAAATGTAGTATAAACACTGACAACTGGGAAACACTGGCCTGCGAGTGCTCCAGTTGGAAAACAGCCTTTACCAAAGGTATCATGGGCTTTGAAGACACTCAAACCCAGGATGCAAGGGAGAAATGTGCTAAGAGGAAGGCACGATTGGCAAATCCACACCGTGATCAACTCCCGCCCGGAAACCAATGTCCCTACTGTGGAAGGACGTGTGGATCCAGAACTGGCCTCCACAGTCACTTATGGACTCTTAAAACTGTGTTTATGGAAGACAATCTTACTCGGCTACGAGTGATCGTGAAAGAAGAAGATACCTGGGAAATCAGGGTTCAAATTCCCACTCAGCCATGAAGCCCATTGGGGTGATCTTTGGCCAGTCACGGTTTCTCTACTCAACCTGCTTCACAGGGTTCTTGTGAGGATGAGCTGGGGAGGGAATAAACTACGCAGACCACCTATATAAATTGTTGTTGCGTTTTCTAAAATTACTTACAGCAGACTAATCTCTTAAATTTTTATTTAAAAAAGCTTATATTTAATAAAATGAAGCATAAAACAATACCATACTGAAATCTGCCAGAAGATCCTTCTAGAAGATTCACATTACTGTAAATTAATGCTAATTTGTACAATTATATCATTCATATCAGGACCTTTCCAGGAAGTCTGCATGTCTGTAAATCATGACTAATTTTTACAGGTAAATAAACATTTCCATAATTGATTCAATAATGAAATATTACTGCTACAACCACTTACATCTAACAGTGAACATTGCTTTATTTAATATGCCTTTTCTAATATTTATACATTGGGTTGGAGTGCTTGGTATATTTGAACTTTTGAACTACAATTACCCGTGAAGAGTTCCCTGTGAAAAAGGATGGACTGTTAAATAATTCTGGGAATTGTAGTTGTTGGAAGAGGAATCGGGGTCAGTTCAACTGAATAATTTCTTTTTAAAAAAATTATTTATAATTTTCACATATATATATAAATTCAATCATAATTTTAACATTTCCAACACCAACTCCTTTCCCCCTCTTTCTGTGGTTCTTTACATCCCCCTCCAATCTTCCTGCGTACTCCAATTTTTCTCAACATATTATTATATATATCTCTTCCATATATATTTTGAAACTGCAGGTTTTTACATTAATCCTGCCAATGTCTTAATGTGTTTACAATTTGTTTGTAAACACCCAATAAACCATTTCTAAAAAAAAAATAAAAAATAGTTATCTTGGTTTCTTATTATCCCAGTAAGTTTCACCATTTCTGCGTAGTCCATTAACTTCTGCATCCATTCTTCTCTTGGCGGGAACTCTTCTTCCTTCCATTTTTGGGCATATAACATTATTGCCACTGTGGTTGCAAACATAAATAAATTTCTATACTGTTTAGGTTGTTCTGATCCCATAATTCCCAAAAGAAAAACTTGTTTTTTTAATGAATGTTATATTAAGCATCTTTTTCAGTTCATTATACATCATTTCCCAGTATGCTTTAACCTTATTACAAGACCACCACATATGAAAAAAGGTAACTTTCTTCTCTTTACATTTCCAGTATATATTCTATTTGGATTTATACATTTTAGCCAATCTACTAGGCGTTGTTGTTGTTGCTTAGTCATTTAGTCGTGTCCGACTCTTCGTGACCCCATGGACCAGAGCACGCCAGGCACTCCTGTCTTCCACTGCCTCCCGCAGTTTGGTCAAACTCATGTTGGTAGCTTCGAGAACACTGTCCAACCATCTCGTCCTCTGTCGTCCCCTTCTCCTTGTGCCCTCAATCTTTCCCAACATCAGATTCTTTTCAAGGGAGTCTTCTCTTCTCATGAGATGGCCAAAGTATTGGAGCCTAAGCTTCAGGATCTCCAATACTTAAACTATAACATGCTTTAAATTTTATATCCACCTTCCATAAACGTTCCCATGATCAATATCTATTGTCCAATGTTTCATTGAAGATTTCACTTGTTCATCCTTTGTCTCCCATTCCAATAACATCTTATACATTTTAGATACCACTTTAGCACTTTAGCAAGCCTCTTTCTAGTTGTTATTTTTGTTATTTGTTATTTTTGTTCCCCAAACCCCCGCTTCATATCCTTTCAAAGTACTTCATTCAAAGGACGATATTGTAACCATGTTGTTAACATCTGATAAATCCTTAAATTCTTTTGGTTTAAATTCTCCACCTTATTCTCTATAAGTTGCCCAATTTTCCATCATATTTTTTCTTTTTCACTGTTATGGCTTCCAAAGGTGAAAGCAATAGTGGTGTTTTGGCCTCCAACAAGTTTTTATACTTATCCCATACTCTATCAACTGAAGAATTTCAACACTTGGTGCCACTGAATTGCTTTTGAGAACCCACATTAACTCTAATCTTCCCATGAATAGAATCAGAGAACTGGAAATGGCTCAAGCAGTCATCTAATCCAAGCCCCTGCAATGCAGGAATCTCAGCTAAAGCATCCATGACAGATGGCCACCCAACCTCTGCTTAAAAACCTCCAAGGAAGGAAAGTCCATCACCTCTCATAGGAGTCTGTTCCACCTTCAAACAACTCTTACTACCAGAAAGTTTTTCCTGCTGTAAATCTCCTTTCTTTTAACTTGAAGAAATTGGTTTGGATTCTACCCTCTGGTCCGGAGCAGGAGAAAACAAACTTGCTTCATCTTTAGCATTTTTTATTTGTTTGTTTTGAAGATTTGCACCCTGCCTTCAAGTCAAGTTCTTCTGAAGGTGTTTTAGAAGCACCATGTTATAGTCGTATATAGTGGTCATCATCACCATCGCCATTGCTACCACCACTACGATCATGCCCCCACAAAACTCACACAGCGAGTACCCCTTGGCCAATGGATGCGACCAGAATGTGCTTCCTTTTGGTTCTTCAGTCAGAGGACAACTCACTGTTGGAGCTGAAAGGTCTTTCTGGCAGGTAGGATGTCCCGAACTGCCTTCCTGGCTGATGGGTGGGATCAGGCTGGACTTCTCCTGGCCGTTATATTCTTTCTGGGAATCAGGGGATGCATTCTCCCAGTGGGCTCTGGCCTCCTGACTGGCAGCAGAGGCCACAGCATACTTATTGTGAGCTCTGCAATCCCAGGGTAGCATAAGAGATAATAGAAACATCTCACTCCTTAAGGCTTAATTTTGAATAGGTGAAGAATGGAATTACTGATGCTGGGAGATGATGAGAAATGAGCCTGGCTGTCTGGGGATCATGTATAGCCTCAAGCAATCTGGTTGCTGCTCTCTCGGTCCCCTTGTTATCCATCTACATTTCTATCTGTTTTTCTTCCTGCTGTATGAGTCACCACTGTAAGGGGGGGGCGTGAATCTATGCATCCTGATGCCTCTTTTCAACCCTTGCTTATTTCTCTGCTGCTCAGGCACTAAAATGCTGAAGTCTATGCTGCATGGTTCACTGACTGTTTTTTTCAAGCATTGATGGTGGTCCCACTAGATGCAGCCTGGATGTGTTGTGAGTTCTGGGAGGAACTGAAAACTACTTAGAAGCAACATGTACTTCCTATGGCTTGTAGTCACAAGCTGAGTATCTTCCTTCCTTCCTTCCTTCCTTCCTTCCTTCCTTCCTTCCTTCCTTCCTTCCTTCCTTTTTTCTTCTATCAATCACACCCCAAATCTGTTTGATGCTGTAACCTATCTCAGAGAGATTCAGTGCTTCCCCAAGGAGCATTTTTGTGTGCAGTATTGAGCAACAGTGCTGCACTAGGAGTTGTGATACCCTTCTTCAAATCCCTACGGCTCAGCCACAAGTCTCTTATTTGGAGGGCTCAAGGCTCCTCTGTTCCCTGAGACTTGCAGCAAACTAAGGCCCAGGGGCCGGATCGGATCCAATCGCCTTCTAAATCTGGCCCACGGGCGGTCCAGGAATCAGCGTGTTTTTACATGAGTAGAATGTGTCCTTTTATTTAAAATGCATCTCTGGGTTATTTATGGGGCATAGGAATACGTTCTTTTCTTTTCTTTTCAAAATATAGTCCAGCCCCCCACAAGATCTGAGGGACAGTGGACCGGCCCCCTGCTGAAAAAGTTTGCTGACCCCTCTTAACCTGAGGTACTACTTCCAGGTTAGCGGAGCCTATAACCCAAAGTGCTTGTAACCCAAGGTACCACTGTATTTTGCACTTCAGGTCTTCCCAATTCTCCATATGTCTGTGGATTTTCTTTTTATAATGACCACATAAAAATGTGTATGAATTTTCATGCAAATTTCTCCCAATACATAACTTTTTCTATGCAATCTTGCTTAGTATATCTTGGGGGGGGGGCAGGCAATTACCATTTAAAAGAATACATATTTGTATGTTATTTTCACTAATACAGTCTTACCTCAGGTTAAATATGCTTCAGGTTGAACATTTTCAGGTTATGCTCCGTGGCGACCCGGAAGTAACAGAATGCGTTACTTCCGGGTTTCGCCGCCCGCGCATGCACAGACGCTCAAAATGACGTCAAGCACATGTGAGGAAGCTGCGAATTGCAACCCGCGCACGCACAGGCGTGCAGACACAGGTTGTGTTTGCTTCAGGATGCGAACAGGGCTCCGGAACGGATCCCGTTCGCATCCAGAGGTACCACTGTATAACTCTTTTTGCATACACTCTTCACTATATACAGACTGTACACATTCTTTTGTTGGAGAACCGTGTTGCAGAATCTAGAGAAGTGTGAAGAGTTGTGTTTCAGTTCACATATTGGTTTGACTTTGCCGCCAAAGGTACATGCTTCCATTGTCTCTTGAGACAGACGGATGCCAACCTGGGATTAGTTTGGGAAATGCAATTTTGGTAGATTTGTATTAAAAGGCAAACTGGCCAAATTTGCCCCCTCTTCCTAGCTCTGAGATATTTCAGTACACCTGAATATCTTGATTTCATGGTTGGTCTCTCCATGAATTTGCAAGAATGTATAGGAACTCAGAAAAAAATAAATGGCATCAGTGCTCAGTTACACAGATTTCATGTAATCTGTAGGTCACCCTAGATGAATCGGTGAAGAAAAGGCAAGCCAATGCTTTATAAAGTATGCAGCAAAGCTCCAGCAAATTTCTGCCGTTATTATATCCTGTACAAGATGCAGATGCTAACCACAGTGACTGAAGACAATAATCAGATGTGACACGTAAACATAATCATAATGGAAATGGAGAACTAGACACACACACACACACACACACACACACACACACACACTACGGACCAGGTTTAACTAAGCAATCCCACTAGTGGAAGCCCTCTCAATGATTTCTGCTAGCACTAGTGGGCTTCCCTCCCCTTTCCCCCCATGCACCCCCACTCTGACCCCCAGGAAATTTACTTGAGTGGGATAGGAGGGTCCCCCAAACAGCAGCTCTATTGGAAAGATGGCACCTCTATTGTGGGTAACCAATATGGAGTAAAGCGTGTTTGAAGAGTTCTATAAGACCCTAGCTACTAATGAATATATGGCGTTATAAACCAGCAAAAGTCTAGCTAGGAATTCTTTTGTGGGTTGTGAGGGATACAGAGCATTTGCTTCCAATTCATTTATTACAAAAAAAATTAAATCCATTTATCACTAAAAAGAATAATAATTACAAATTGTCTTCAGACAAACAGCCCCGAAGATTGGGAAAGAATGGATGATGCATGCATGCTCTTTTGCAGGCTGTTCTATCTTGGATCATCAAGGAGAGAGATTCAAACTTGGTATTCTGGTTGGGCCAGCAAGAACTGTGATTAAAAAAATGTCCTTGTAAACTTACTTTTGCACTGCCATAAGTATTGCAGCAGAAGAAATAGTACAAAATTTTGAGAAACCAAGAATAGCAGCATTGTAGAGAATGACGAACTGCACATCTCTGCTTTCATACAGAGAGGACTGGCACTATAATTCTCTGGCCACAATCACCTTTTTCTGCAAGCCCCCAAACAAGTGATCAGCTAGGGCTGACCCACCCATGAGGCAAGGAGAGGCGACTGTCATGGAATTCAACTCAGTATTGATCCAGAGTAGATTCCAATGTATAGTTAGCAGAGTAAAAACTTAAACACGTTGCAGGATTCCCAAAAAATGACCAGAGTCAATTGTATCTCATCCAGCAGAGCTTTACTGCTACTGAAGGCAAATGAGCATGATGGTCACAAATCCAATACATTCAGGATTGGCACTGTCTATAAGAAATCCAGTTGCAGCAGACCTAACTTAAAACTCACAATAACTTATAATAAGTCTAAACCTTAACACTAAGCATACTATGAACAGAACAGCACACTAGAAGGAAAAGAGATAGAAAGAGAAAGTGAAAACCAGGCTCCTTCTGGACCTACTTTTATAGTCAGCATGACCTTGACAGAAGAGATAAGAGAACCAGTTTAAGCCAGCTGTACTCAGCCTCTCTGAAGGAATAACCCAAACATCACAAACCTTCTGCTTGTTTCTTTCACACAGAAAAGCTTCCAGAAGCTTCCCTTTTGAATTAAGGAGAATAGGAAAGATCTCTACACATCAGAGCAATACTTTCTGCACTAAGGAATGCAAACTGACAGCAACCACCTCAAGCGGCAGGATCCACAGGGGCAGCAGATCTGGCTTCCAAGGAATGCATCATCTGCCGCCCAGCGTGTCCTTATGCTGCCTGGTGTGTGTATGTGTGCTTGCACCTGTGCACTCCTATGCCATGGATGAGGAGTGTGCCCAGCCGCCGCCCCCACCACCACTGGAGCGACACCAGCCCCGAGCGACATGGCTGTTGCACCCTCCTTGTGCCTCCCAAGATCTGAGCCTTGCAATGTTGCTTGGAGAGGGTGGTTTGGGGATGGAGCAGCCATGCACCCTTTGATCCCATCTTAACACAAGGCTGGGATCAAATAACCCACACTTGCCACGTCCCCACACTGCCCTCTCTGAGCAGCCTTGCAAGGCTCGGATTCGGAGAGAGCAGCATGAGAAGGGCACAACAGCCACATGCTCCTCGATCCCAGCCTCGCCAGCAAAGGCATGCCACTGCCCCCAGCAGCACCTTGCAAGGGTAGGGTCCTTGTTTTCCCAGCTTAAGCTGGAGCCACAAGGACGGGTGGGGGGGGAGGTCATCAAATGTTGGCCTTGCACAGGCGGCATTATACCAAGGTCCACCCCTGATGGTTTGGAGGTCAACAACCATTGCTGGAACCGATTCAACACTCCTGCCATTGCACCCACACTGTGACCACCTGCCCACAGCCACATCTTCCTCTTGATAACTGGCAGCAACCCTGGCATTGGAGGGTCAGCTCAGCAGCACTCCCCCTGCCCAACACCATACCCTGCTGACCGTGAGTGGCCTTTGCTGCTTTGAATGACTTGAAGTGCCCATATCTCTGCCATTCCCTGAACCATTTCAGTACTGATGTCAAGCAGTGAGATGTTTCAGATGATTAGTGCAAGGAAGAAGAAATGGTAAGAACGGGGGAGGGGGGAGACCCCAAATCCTATAATTCTATCTGAGAAGCAAAAACAGCACCACAGTATTCCTAGAAATACTGGTAATGAATTGTCCTAATGAAGCTTTGAAGGATACATTATGAACACCGACAAAGCCCAAAATTTATGGAGCAACTTTTCTCAGAGACCTCATAATTCAAAAAATGATGTCGCTGCCATATGTTATTAAGGTCTCTCTGCTATGACAGGGGACAAGGAATCAGCTGTAGCTTCCAGACATAACAAATTAGACTTCCATTTTAGTGGATTTGGCTCTAACAACACCCCAAAGTATTGCTAATGATTTCCTCTATGGCCTTAATAATCTGCACGTTCGTTTTTATTAATGGTGACCTTTAAAGTGGGCAATTAATTACATTTTTATAAAGTTTTCTTTTTTCCAGACACATCTCAGTAGTAAAATGACTGAGAATGTTTCCCATACAGCAGCAACACCCAGTGGTCCAATCAGAGCCTTCATGTAGCAATTGCTAAAGGAGTTGTGGTTTTAAAGCCTAGTGTACATACACAGGAACTTTTGACACAGAGCCATTTTGTCAAGGGGGGGGGGATGATGGAAACTGATAGGGAGAAACAATAAGGTGTTGCTTCTGAGTTTACAGGTAAAAAAGGAACCTCTAGTGCCACAGTGGTTGAGGTTCTGCTTGCGCATATCAAAAAATAACTTGACAAGTTTTTCCTCACTAAGGTCTAGGGATGTCTTAATTTTGGTACTCTCAGCTTCTCATCTTTCCAGTATCTTGGTACCCATTTGTGGATTTTCTTTTTTAAAAATCCTCAGGAGAATTCTTCTGCATTTTTGTGTGAATTTCTCCTAGTAAGCACATTCTTGTGCATTTTTGTGTGAATTTCTCCTAGTAAGCACATTCTTGTTTGACTAGTATATGCATTTCTGAAAGCAATTCTTACTAATCAGGGCCAGCCCAAGACATTTTGGCACTTGAGGCAAACCACAAAATGGTGTCCTCCAAGCCAGGGAAGAAGGGATGAATGAATGTCTACAAAGGAGGAATAAAGCTCTTCTTCTTCTTTGGCAATCACTCGTAGCCAAGTAAGATTGTCTTCCATAAACACGGTTTTAAAAGTAAGTCCATAAGTGACCATGGATGCCAATTCTGGATCCACACTTCCTTCCACAGTGGGGACATAGGTTTCTGGGTGGGAGTTGATCATGCCAAACGTGCCTTGCTCTTAGCATGTTTCTCGCTTTCATCCTGAGTTCAAGTATCTTCAAAACCCATGCCACCATTGGTAAAGGCTGTTCTCCAATTGGAGTGCTCGCACGCCAGTGTTTCCCAGTTGTCTACATTGGGAACATTGGGGAAAGGGTAGGACAAGACCCACTGTGGCAGTACCAGGTTGATGCATTACTTGGAGACTGACCCTGCTGACCCTGTGGCTCTTGCCACCTGAGGTGGTCTCCTCATCTTGCTTCATGGGTGGGATGGCCCTGTTCCTAATATAATGCATTTTTGTATGTTATTTTCACTATGATGTTCATTTTTCTGCCCATTCCCTCCAATATATGTATTTTTGTATACATTCTTTGATTGAGAACGCCAAAGCAAATTCTAAAGGATGGCTGTGTTTTGATTCTGATATTATTTCAGAAAGTGCAGATTGGATCAATTCGACTTTGAATGTGTACTAAACTGGGTTTCTCCATTTCTCCTCTATCCCTACTAAGCTCACACTTGTGCATCTCTCTGGATGAGTGGTCATGGCCAAATCAATTGATATGTAGCTGTCCAGTAGACCTCTCAAAGTGGGCCAGATTATCCCATGGTCCAGTGAATTTAACAAAGAGTGGGGACTGGTTCCCATTGGGACCCAGAGGGTGGAAGATGAGGAGACCAGCAGTAGGTGGATCCAGAACAAATGACTAACAAGACAACTAAGTCATGTTTTTCTCCATCTTTCTTCTCCAACCTGCTGAGATCATGGACCACACTGAGACATACTGAAGAGGAATCATCCTAGCAGTGACACCCCCTAGAGTGGTGGGGCCAGCTGTGGCCAGATTGAGCATTGGTGTCCTATATATACCCTAAAGCAGCATTCCCCAACCTTGGGCCTCCAGCTGTTTTGGACTACAATTCCCATCATCCTTGACCACTGGTCTTGCTAGTGAGGGATGATGGGAGTTGTAGTCCAAAAACAGCTGGAGGCCCAAGGTTGGGGAACACTGCCCTAAAGGACCAGACCCCCCTCTTAGCCTTGCTGATGCGGTCCAAAGGAAATAAGAGCAATATATTTGGCACCAGTTTGGCTGTAGGAGTTCCAGAAGGAGGCGTACAAGGCACCATCCAACCATCTTAGGTACTCCACTCCGGATGTGTGTTGGATTTACTCCTTAGCCTTTTCTTCTCCCAAAGATGTCCCACAAGGCATGGATTTTTCCTCAGGGTTTACTCCTGAATACTTTTCCTTATGAATGAGTATAGTTGCAAGGCAGCAGAGGTTTAGGACCAGAGTTTCCTTCTCCTATCAACAAATAACTTGTCTTAGTGAATCAGTGGCTGCACAGTGAGCAGAACTCTGTATCTTAATTTCTGTCCCCCTTCTTGCTTACCATGGCTCTTTCTCTGTAATAATTTATATGTCATTTACACCGTTTTGCCATCTAGGGAAATAGAAGAGGTGGGACAACTTAGAGGAAAGCCATCCGGCAGGTGACCTCCCACCTGTTTCAGAAGGCTAATAGTTTGTCACATCTGCCCATAATGGGGACCCAGAGATATGAGAATCTCTCAGAGTTCTGCTTGAGGAGATAAGAAGAGGGAAGCAATTAACTTGTCAGAGATCAGTGAAATCCAAGGTTATTTCCTTTTTGTGTGTGATAGGGAGAGAAAGGTAGAAAAGAGAGAAAGAGAGAATCCTCCCGCTCAGCCCTTTCAATACTTATACAGACTCATCCTTTTGGAGAAGTGAAAGAGCCTTCCAATCCAATGTTGGGAGTGTAGCTCAAGAGTGAGGAACCTGTGGTCCTTCAGATGTTGCTGGGCTCCAACTCCCATCATCCCCTGGTAGCATGGCCAGTGATCGGGGATGATGGGTCATGTAATTCCTCTTCCCAGAGAGGCATGCCTGTTACCATCACTATAAGTTTTTAGGTGCCAGACCTCCCCACAAAAAAATCCCACCTGGACTTTGGGATCTTAATTTTCTGCTCAATTTTTGTTGTTGTTTGCATGTGGAATGGTCTGAGTTTGATCTGCTATTTTATCAGTGAGCATTTTAAGTTGTTCTTGCTCCTTTTTAATGCTTGATTCTGGAAGTTGCTTTGAGTTCATCTTTGTGATATGCGTGTGTGTGTGTCAGCATCTAGCAGTATCTGAAGGACCACAGGTTCACCACTCTAATATAGTCACTGGAAAAGCCTTTCTGAACCTGGTGACATCCAGATGTTTTGGGCCATACTGGTTACGACTGATGGGAGTTGCATTCCAAAGTATGTGGATGTCACCTGGTTTACAGAAGCTGCAATAGATGCTCTCTTGGGTAGAAGTCACTGAACACAGTGCTCCAGAAGACTCTCCCCAGCACGGCTACAACCCTGTTGCCAGATGTTGCATGGAAAATGAATAGCAGCAATGATGGAAGGAGCAGGTAATGGAGAACCATTGCCTCCATCCACTGCATATATTCCTCTACAGATTCTTGGCTGGCCTACCTAAATGAAATTGCTCCAGTTAGAAAGGAAAACAAATGATTTCATGACAAGAGTGCATTATAATATATTGATATGTATCGATTCATGTCCCCTGAGCAATTTAATGTCCAAAAGAGGGATTGCTGTGGCACTGACTCCTTTTGCCCATTAACCCTGGGCAAGGTTGCACTCCACTGGAGTGCTATGATCAAATGCATCACTTTTTCTTATTATTTATAATAACTAGCGAAGTCCCTGCTGTATAGCAGGTCTCTTTCTTTCTCCCATAGAAGCCAGTGAGGAAGCAGATGGGGAATATAAACACCTGCACCAGGAAGAGACGAAGCTGTGTTGTACCAAGTCAATCTATAGCTCCACTTAGCTCAGTGCTGCCCACATCCATGGGGAGTGGCTTTCCAGGGTTTCAGATGGCCAGTGATTAGGCTCCAGCCCTTCTTGGAGATGTCAGTAATTGACCCAGGAACTTTCCCATGCAATACATGTACTCTACAGTTGAGCTATTGCTCTTCCTCTGAAAGATAGCTAATCTTCTACTCATGGGCAAGTCTTCTCCACTCAGCATCCTGTCAGGAGCTCCGCCTACACTCGAGTAGGACCCTAGTAGAGACACATGCCCGAGTGGCATGTACTCTCCCTCCTGGTCGATCGTTCAGGAGCTTCAGAAGCTTTCTTCAGCCCGAACATCACAGCGACCGATGCCAACCAACACTGGCACACTTAGGGATCTGCAACTCAGCATTTTGGCTAATCTACTTTATTTACATATAAACACACCCGGAGCACTGCAACATGGCTCCCTCTCTCTCTAGCATCAGACAGCAAAAAGAAAGCACAAAGAACAATAGTCCCACTTCACTGAGCACAGTAACACAAACATTCTGTCTCCGTCACTTCCCACTCTCTGGAGTCAAAACATGTGAAAGACAACTATCCCATGACTGCAATCATGGAGCAGGAATTCTAACACATCCATCCCACTTTTCAAATCACCTTCAACTCGGGTGTGTGTGTGTCATGTCTCTAGCCTTGAAGGTAGGTAAAAACTGACTCAATTTGGGAGGCGGGAGCTCCATAGGGTTAATACTATTATGGAGAAAGCTCAAGACAGCATCTCTATCCAACTGAAGTCTTTAACAGAAAATAAAAGTGAAAGCTGGAGCAAGTTAGTTGTGAAGGTGAATGAGAAATGTGAATAGGCTTGCGGGAAGTTTGTGTATGATGGTATCTCTAAAAGTTATGGGGTATCTATCTATCATCTATCATCTATCTATCTATCTATCTATCATCTATCATCTATCTATCATCTATCATCATCTCCAAGAATGACTTTCTGAGGGGCATGGAGGGCCTGCAATGGGTATCACTCAGGGGAAATCAGTCAGGTGAAGGCACAATCAGATTCATTCTGCATAAACTGGAAATTAAAATAATTAAAATATTAATAATATTAGAAGTTTTCTGGTGAATGGCTTCCACTTTTGAAAAAAGTTCAGGTAATTCAGGACTCCAAAATTAAGAGTGAAATTTGGATGAGGAGCATTTCAGAAGCATCTCTGCTTATGGGCCAAGCATGGTGCAAGGGTTAAAGTGACAGACTATGAACTGAGAGACCAGGGTACAAATCCCCACTTGGTCATGAAGCTTAGGCTAATCCTTGCCTCTCAGCCTACCTTATTGCACAAAGTTATTGTGGGGATTAAATGAGGAGGGGGCAAACCATGTACGTCACCTTGAGGTCCTTGAAGGAATAGGTGGGATATAAATCAAATAAATAAATAAATGACAGTCAAATTGAATCGACAGTGAGGAGCATACAGCCTAAGTAAGTTGCCAGTCCCTGTGTAATATAAGGAAACTCTCTCTGCTTCTTTACATTTGGGATCTTCAACTATCCACTGCTAGGCATTTCATCCTTGGGGTACTACAAATCAGTTCATATTTCCCAGTGAACAGATCTCAGCTTCTCTATCACAGCTTCCTTCCTTCCACATCAGAAACCCAATGGCTTATGTTCTTTTTCTTAACCCTGCTTAAACCTCTATCACTCTTTATATGCGTACATTACAGCAACCCAAGACATGTATTACAAATAAGATGAGCTATGACTGCATCCAATCTTATCAGATTCCTTTATTTGATAGAATATAATGTCATTAGGAGGCAGGTGCAGACTTGGATGGATTCTGTCTCTTTTATAGCTCTCAACGCTTCAGACAGGGACTGTTGGAGTCAGTTAGGCATGCCAGGCATTGAACAGAGACTGCAGTCTGAGGAAGGTTTGCATTAAGTCTTTTTTAAAGGAAAAATAAGAACAGCGGTCTAATTGACTGGAAGAAATATTGCTCTAGATGTGGACAGGAATCTGGCTGAATAACCAAGGACTCTAGAGAAACGTATTTATTTATTAGAATTACATTCCACCCTTCCTCCAGGTACCCGAGAGCAGCATAAATAGATCTTTTCCCTTCTGCTTTTAACCTTACAACAACCTGGCACCATGTTGGTTACTTTGGCCTAGGCCAACAGTCTAACCAACCCCACACCTGGTCTCTCCAAATGAGCAATCCATATGACTGGTATTGCCTCACAGCAGCCATCAAACATCTTGGGGTGCTCTCACACTTCCTGTTTGGATTCATGGATTCAAAGTAGGGATAGATGAATCTCTCGATGAATTCCCCTGGTCCTAGGAGCCATCCCCAGGCTGCTCTCCTTCACCATCCTCCCCACCTCTCCATTACAACTCCCATCATTATCCATTACCCATGCAGGCAGGGCCTGTGAAAACTGGTGTCCAAAATAATGTGGGGGAGGCAACAGGTTCGAGAAGGCTGTTCTAACCACTGCACCACATTGGAGGGGCATTGGGTTGATGAAGAAGATGTAAAATGGCCAGGTCATGCTTGTAGGATGTATCTGTAGCTATCCAATGTGACTCCATTGTCATTGCTACTCAACCAAGTCTCCAAGCAGGGCTCATAAATGATTTGGTCCAGTGTGCTCATAGGATTATGAGCTCAGGTCGTAAATTCTACCATGTCCTGGGTGAACAGGGGCTCGTAATCATTATATCTTGGAGGCAAGGGCCAATGTTCATAGACAGCCTTGGTCAGGCATAGGCAAACTCAGTCCTCCAAATGTTTTTGGCCTACAACTCCCATGATCCCTAGCTAACAGGACCAGTGGTCAGGGATGATGGGAATTGTAGTCCCAAAACATCTGGAGGGCCAAGTTTGCCTATGCCTGGCCTAGGTCATGCACACAGAAAGTTGTGGATTTGATTCCTGGCATCTTCATATAAAATTAAAGCTAAAAGGCCACCTGCCTGAGATCATGGACAGCTGTTGTCAAGTGACTGTGGAGTACAACTGTGCTTTTCTTTTTGCATTATTACACACTCATATTTATTTCAGATTTGCAGGTCTACTTCCATAGTTTAGTCTCCAAGCTCGTTTTAAATGTCAGAAGAAAACAAACCAACAAAAGCACTGAAGGAACAGGAAGCAAGGCCTTAGCTCAGTGGCAGAGCATTTGGTTCCATCTCCAGCATCTCCACGTTGGGAGAGACCCCTGCCAGAACCCCTGAAGAACTGCTGCCAGTCAGTGCAGACAATATTGAACCAGTTAGACCACTTGGTATAAGGCAGGTTGCTGTGTTTCTGTGGGGTGGGCAGCTTGGGTCTAATTTCAGAATCCCTCTGCAAGTGGGATACCCAGATCTCTGTTCCTCTCCTGACAGCCGACTGGGTGAGGATGGAGGCAGGGGAGAGAGAAGGAGTGGCAGAAAGAGAGGTGGGGTGTGGGGAGAGAAAGAAAACATGGAAAGTGGGTTTAGCTTTGGCTTCACCCACTGCTTGTTACACTGGCCTCAGTTTCAGCACAGCCATAATTTCACCCATCAGCTATGACAAGCCAGCCTCTCTCTCTGGTTCAGTTCCCTCGTCAGCAATGAATAGAAAGCTATAGGATCACTAGAAAACAGCCTTCAGATTGATAACAACAGCAACAACAACAACATACCCCCCAGAGGTCTCAGGGTGGTTCACAGAATAAAACCAAAGTATAAAACTATATAAGACTATAGCTCCCATCAGCATTCTGTTAGCTGAGGCTAATGGGAGCTGTAGTTCCAAAAAACTTTTGGAGGGCATTAGGTAAGCAAAGGAGGCTATAGAGAAAGAACGATGGGGAAAGTGCACGTGAGCACGGTGAACACTAAGTGAGTAGCGACACTTAGCACACTAATGGCACTGTGTAATTAAGTGGTTGTAGCAGTGGGAAATGTGTGTGCTGTTCCCATTCTAATATTGCTTTGTGTACCCAGTGGGCTTATCTCTGAAACAGATGCAGTAGAGTGATCCTTTGTGTCAGCTGTGGAAACAACTTCCATTAATCTCGTTCAGTCCAAATTGGACTCTTAATAATGGATTCCTACATATTATTAACCCCCCCATAAAACAGAGCTCCAGGATCTCCCCTATGAACTGAGTCATAGGAACACACAAAGCTGCCTTATACTGAGTTAGACCATTGGCCTACTGAGACCTGTATTGTCTACTCTGGCTGGCAGCATCTACCCAGGATCCCTTTAACTGGAGATTGAAGCTTGGACTTTATAAATGAGCAGGAGCTATGACTTCTTCTCCAGCACCCTTTGGTTATGGCTTTTCACTCAACAGTTTTCATTCGTCTCATTCAGTCCAAATTGGACTCCTAATAATTGATTCCCACACATTATTAGCTCTCAGTAGAACAGAGCTCCCAGGTCTCCCCACTGAAAGAAGTGATACTAGCCAGGTATCATCTGCTGTGACTGACAACATCTATCCAGGCTTCCTTTAACTGGAGATTGAACCTTGGACCTCATACATGAGCATATGCTCAACTCGGGCTTTGTGAACCAGTGGCTGTAGGATGGAGGTGGGAAACATGTGAGAGCAGATGTTGTCATCTTGGATGCTTATTTCCTTTATCGCCATTTCAGGCACATTTTTTGCAATGACATCTCTGTGTGACACAATTTGTTACCACAAAGCTGCCCGTGGCAGCAAGGTAATTGTGCATCCGAGACAACATTGTATCTGGTTGCACATTTCTGGCAGGCATGACAATGTGACTGCTGTAATGTGCGGTTATGTATAGTGCAGGGGTAGGTAACCTGTTGCCCTTCTGATGTTCTGGGCTCTGACTTCAAGCAGCCCAGACCATTCACATTCACCAGGTTGACTGACGTTGATGGGAATCCAGAGTACATCTGGAGGACATCAGGTTGCCTACCCCTTGGTATTGTGCTTTGAAGATACTATCTAAGCACTCCCTCTTCACTGCCACCTGAGGATCAGCTTTGTGCACCTACAATCTACATGCACAATCTCATCTACAATGGCTGAATATTCAGCCACCAAAGGTCACATTTCAGAAACTACATTTTTGTTCCAATATGGTGTCCAAAGCTGCATTTCACCTTGAGCAATACAGTCAAAACAACTGGCCTATCAGTTTGGGTCCTTCAAAGGTTAAGCACAATCATAATGAAAATGAAGGGCATGTGCGCCATCGAAGGAGATAAACTGTTTATGGTGGCTCCAGGGGTATTACCTAGCATCATGAGAACAAAATGAATAAAGGAAAATGAAGTCTGCATATCAGGAAACAATTTCTCTAAGTGAGCTTTAAAAGGCTGCCAAATAGCTTCCCAAGAGACACAACAGAGATAATTTAAAACTCATTTAAGTTATTTGGAATAGGGCTGGGCATGATGGCCCAATAGGTATACATTACCAATGCCCATGGTTCCATAAAGTATCATTACGTAGCCTTTCAAAATGGTAATGAGACTCTATTTACTTGGAACCTTATTTCCCAGTGTGCTTAACAAATCAGCAAACAGGAATTACTTTCAGCACTGGGAAACAGCAACTGGAACACAAAACAGGTCATGTTCACGATGCTAGTTGAAACAGGAAATCGTTGGAAGCACATTTGGAAGCACAACCTAGCATACTGAACACTTCAGAAGATCCTTGAGAAGCGTCAAAAGAACCAGATGTTACCCATGAGATGCACATGTTTCAGAAAATGGCATGTGTTGAGTTCTTCTGCATGGCAGGGATGGGGAATTTGCATACCTTCAAATGTTGCTGAACCACAACTCCCACCATCCCTGACTATTGACCATGCTGGTTGGGGCTGATGGGAATTGGGGTCCAACAGCATACAAAGGACCACAGGCTTCCTAACTCTGTTGTACCGTAACACTTCACTTATCCTGCTTTATTATGCCATTATTGCGGGTGGTTCCTTGCATCCCCGAGCAGCAGCCAAAGGGTGTGGAACTGCAGAAGAGAAACAAGCAAATGTGAAGTCAGCACAACATAGTGGAAATGTTATATATGGAAGGGAAGAATCACAACTCTGGAGTTTCATTTTTGGTGTCTGTAAGAACCTGCCTTTCCCAATCAGTGGCATTCCAGACATTTTGGACAACAACCATGATCCTTGAGTATTGACAGCGCTGAGTGGAGCTGACGGGAATTGTAATCCAAAGTATTTGAAGGGCACAAGGATGGGTAAAGCTGATCCATCCTGTGATCCAATGGTTGGAGTGTTAGGTTTGGATGTAAGAAACTTGGGTCTGGATTCCTATTCAACAACAAAAAAACCTTACTCTAAGACTTTGGGCACAGTCTAATGTACAACAGAGAGCTTGTATAAGGCTAAATCTACATTCTACATCATTTGAAGGAAGACTGGAATTAGTACAAGTAGATGCTACCCTCTGGAAGAAGCCCAGTCTTCAACATGGCTCCTCATAGTGATGTTTGGTGGCTCTGCCCACTTCTACTCTGGAGCAGCCAAACATATTTCCCGATGTCTTCTGAAAAAAATGATTAAATATGTATCACGACTGTCATATACATTTATATGGAGTTTCTATGGTACAGAAAGGGGAAGTGACAAGATTCATTCAGATATTTCCAGCTTGTATTAAAAAATCATGTGGAGGATGGACACAGTACGAATCCCATTCCCATGGTCACTCTGAACGCCACTCCCCAATGTTCACATGTTGAACAGAAAATCAGAAAGAGAATCTTATGTTTGTACAGATGGATGCCTATAGGCTCCCCACTTCAGACATCTCTTCCAATGCACATAGGCCTAGAGAGCTCGCTGTCTTGGGGCGAGGCCAGAAGGCATGTTCCCATTCTTTCCTCCATGCTTTCTTGGAAGAAGTGCTATTGAGGAGTGACAATACATGGGGTCTTCACTTGGATCCCATAACATTGTAAGAAAAACAATAGTTCAGTTATTGCAGGGCTGTCCAACTTCCAAGAGACTGCGATCTGCAACCACTATAGACAAACTGGCAGTGATCTACCCATTGGATTGACCCAGAGTTGTTGAGCTTTTTTGGGGAAGCCAAAGTTGTTGAGCTATTTTTTTTGGGGGGGGAGGATCCTGTGTTCAACCAGGATCAACCATGGGCATCCGGTGATCGACCGGTAGATCACGCTCAACCTGTTGGACAGACCTGAGTTACTGCAATCAGTAGTTGACCTGGTGGTGTGTGGTTCACATTGCTAAGGTCACTGCTGGCCTCCCCTGCCCCCCCCCCCCCGCAACGATGTAGGGTTTCCTCACAATCTCAAAACACACCGCTGATTGGGGACAGGGCTAGCATGTGCATTGGTAATAGAAGGACAATTCTAGGTGGTGCAAACCCTTACACTACCTTTCAATGCATGGGGTGGGTGGGTTGTGTGGGGCCCCTCATCCTGTTTTCATGATTTTAACTATTTGTTAATTGATTTCCTTCCATTCTTTCTATGGCACCCAGCAAACATGTCCTGAACGCAGGTGAAAGAAAGCAGTTAGTTGTCTGCTTGTACCCTTACACCCATGTAAACTTGTATTGGAAGATTTAAAGGCAGCTGAAATACCTCTTCTGACAGGGCACAAATGGGGGAGTGTTAAAAAGTAATAGGATTTTTATCTATGTGCTTGTGAGTGGCTGGAAGTTGTTGCTGTCTGTTGGGTGATATGAAATGAGTAGTGCTGTTTGGGAAATGGCTTCATTTTTAAAGAAAGCAGCATTTTCAACAACCCAATTTAGACATCCCAGTAAGAAATGTTGGTACTACAAGCCCTTTCAGCGGGAGTGGGGGCTGGGAGCACAACTGTTAGATTCTTGCCACTATGTCAGCAATTTCGCTAGGCTGGCTGGCCGGAGACTGAACAAACAGTTGTACTATGCTCTCATTTCCCCTTTGACTGCAACAGAACACAAAAGCCAAGATGGGGCATATTAAGAAGGCAATGGGGCTGCAGGAGGATGTGATTCAATACGTAGTGTGGCTCCCTGTATTTTCATTACATAAACACACACTTGAAATAAGTCGCTTCAGGTTGAAAAGTGAACTAGGAGTAGGTGAGCAATTCTATTCAGTTCCCATTGAAAAGTGAACCTACCTGATTTGCACTTTCTGAAACAAGAGGTGAAGCAAAACACAGCTGTTCTTAAAAATCTGTACAATTCCTTTCCCCCGCAATGTAGTTCTCCAGCCATGTAATGTGTACTGAAGTGTGCATACGAGGACATATAAGAGTGAAAATAACTTACAACATGCATTAAATTAGTGAATAATAATAATAATAATAATAATAATAATAATAATAATAATTTATTATTATTTATACCCCACCCATCTGGCTGGGTTTCCCCAGCCACTCTGGGCGGCTTCCAACAAAATATTTAAAATATTTTAAAAATAAACTACATCTATGGAAGAATTAATTTATGGAGGGATTTTTTTGTTTGTTAGTTTGTGTTGAGTATTTGCAAAATGAAAATAAGGTACTTCTCAGCAATTATTCTCGTGAGGTCTGTGTCATTTGTTTTTTGTCCACCATTTTTCTTGTGAAAGCGGGACTTTGGAAGCCCATATGAAAATTTTCACACCCCCACCCCCACTCTTCTTCCCTACCATCAGCTTTTCCACCTCTTTAATTGAGAACAGTGATATGATATCACACAGCCATGTTGTCGTCAAATAGCCAATTCAGACTGAGGTCCAGGTCACTCGGTCATAAAGTCAATTCAGACTGAGGTCCACGTCACTCAGCCACCCAGCTTCATTGTTGAAGGGGATCTAGTGGCTAGTGCTGCAAACCGACCACTTCACCACGCTGGCTTAAGGACTTAAATATTATTTATGTTGTGAACTGCCCTGTGATCTTTCGATGAAGGGCAGTATAGAAATTTAATAAATAATAATATTTAAATACTTATTTCCTCTTAATTGTTGAATATCTTGTATTGCTTTCTCCACCCTAGAAGGATTCAGAAACATATTAACCTTTTCACAGCTATCTGTGTTAAGTCAGATGTGATGGATCCCAAGTATTTTGGGACTTCTTTAGGGAAGTAAAATTTGAGCTCTCTATTGTATCACAGAATTCACATCCTTTCCCCCACTCAAATGTTGTTCTTTTTTATCCAGTTCTTCCTTAGTTGCCCTTTAGTCTCCCAATCAGTAAGTAATTTTGGCAGACTGCTTTTACAGTATATTTGCGATTGCATTTGGCACATATCTGCTATATCATCGGTGGCCAGATTTCATTCTCCCTTTGCTGTTGGATCTGTCTGCTTTTGGAGATTGAAAATTTCACCCCTATTTTTGTTCAAGCTCAATTAGCTTATTGACATTCACTCAGAGCTGAGAGTCTCAGTGCTGTGAGAGATGCGCTGAATGAATGATTATATATGGATGGTTTTTTCTGAAGCGACAATGTGATTGGTAATATGTCTTGTGTGCCTCAAAAAGAAAAAAAAAGGAAAAGAAAAGAATGCCAGAGCAGTTTATCCTCTGCCTATTTGTTTTTTAATTTTTAATTTGCCATTGTCTGCTGCTCCTGTGATAAATGAATTATTGTCTCTCAACGCATCCAGGAAAATTTCTTATGCAATCTTCTCAGATTCAAAAAGCAGCATATCAGTAAAAAATATAGAAGCTGCTCGGAGGGTGTTGATGTTTCAGGGGTGAAAAGACAAGGCTTGGGGATGGAATGGAGTTCTGCATAAAAGTGACTCCAGGCTAGATTTGTACACAGCTAGCACACATGTGGAACAGAACCAGTTCTGTGAGATGTGTTCTTACACACTTTTGATTCTGTGGGTTCTTTGGGAACTTTGAGTCAGATTTGTTCATGGTCCAAATGGAAATTTACCATTATCCCTCAAAAAATTGGCAGGTGCCCCAGAAGCATCATATTAACATATCATTATTGACATTCCGCATGCATAATAGTCAGCATGGGATTTTATAACGATATGGTGTTTTCTTCATTTTGTCATAAATGATGCTACTTACTTGAAAGAAAAGAGGACGGCCTCTAGGTATGATTGCAAATAGGAAAATAAGATTAAATACAGGAAGAACTGGATAAATGTAGGAAATGAAATGTCAGGAAAAAATTTGATGTATCTTTTGTGGTGTATGATAGGCTTTTTCGGGGGGTGTAGGGATAATATTTTACATTGTGGAGCACCTAACGTCACTGTTGGGGGTTGATGCATTTTAAACATTAATTCGCTGGTTTGTTTAACGAGCTTCTCTTTTCTTAGTTGATTGAAAAAGAGGCAAAACCAAACCAACACCACAAAAGGATCAAATCAATAGCAAAAAGCGCCTGGGGACTTCAGACTGTTTTCCTGAATCAAAGCTATGTTCCTAAAGGGGCTAATTAGAAAGGCAATAAATCATTATGGGTTTCTCATTTGTGAAATTCCTGTTCACTCATTGTGATCGCCTTGCTTGTTTCAGTCATAGTCGCTTGCCTGAATGATGGAGCTGAAGGTCTCAAGGTAGAATGATGCTACAAACTCACACGCTTCGTTGCCCAGCATGTCACAGAGTTAGCTGCAAATCCCAAATGCATCAACACTGAAGGCAATGCACCCTCCCCTTAAGGGAATTCCTTTTGACAGCAGCTTAGATTGAAACCTGCTGGTAGAAACTCATACTGAACTGGATGAGAACCATACAGAAACCTGGAGTGGAATGGCTGTGAAAACTGGAGCTGCTTTACACTGTCATTCAGCAATGAAAGGAGGAAGAAGGACATAAGATTGCTTCATATTCACCCTGGAAAGAAAGGTGAGATTTAGCAACTGAGCAACCAGTAATCAAACACACAAATGCAAGACCCATAACTTCTTACAACATCTATAAATATTTGGATCCATTTCATAAATAGTCTCAAATGAGATGCAGTAGTTAAAATGTTGGGTAGAGATAAGGGAAACACGGGTTAAAATTCCTATTCACCTATGAAATGTGTGCCAGTCTCTTTGCCTATTTTATAAGATTGTTGTGAGGATAAATTGAGAGGAGAAAAGAAAAGCATATATGCTGATTTGAGTTCCTTGAAACACAAGTGTAATAAATAAAAATACACAACTAATAAACCCATAGTGTGGTTTAATATTAGGTTGTTGTTGTTGTTGTTGTTGTTGTTGTTGTCATCGTCATCATCATCATCATCATCATATTATATATTTGTTTATACTCTGCCTTTTCCCCTGATGGGTCTCAAGGTGGAATATACAGTGGTACCTCTGGTTAAGAACTTAATTCGTTCTGGAGATCCCTTCTTAACCTGAAACTGTTCTTAACCTGAAGCACCACTTTAGCTAATGGGGCCTCCCACTGCTGCCGCGCGATTTCTGTTCTCATCCTGAAGCAAAGTTCTCAACTCGAGGTACTATTTCTGGGTTAGTGGAGTCTGTAACCTGAAGCGTCTGTAACCCGAGGTACCACTGTAAATGGATTTCCATTCAGAACCAGGCTATGTCCAGTTGCTGAAGACATGAAATGTGAATTAGAAAGCAGTCACTATGGGTTGGCTTTAGATTAAGTTAGCTGCACTTCTGTCCTATTGAAACAATACAAAAAGTTGGTTATAGAGTCCGGTTGACTCTAAGGGGAACTAAGAACACCACAGGCATTCTAACTATATCTACTCACAGTTAATTTAATGGGGCTTACTCTCAGGTGAGTGTGGTTAGGATTTCAGCATTCATTACTTTGGTCCCAGTCCCATATGCAGGTTGTTAACACAATGATTTCATGTATTCTATGTGCCTAATAAAGGCTAAAGGAGTTTGATATATATATTCTGGTGAGCTGGCTTTTTGGACACAAGGAAATAATTTACTTGTTTGTTTATTTAAATATTTGATGACTTGCTGAAGCACTGCGTCCGTGGGAAACATTTTTATTTAATGAACACTAGAGGGTATTTAAATATTTTACAGCTAAAAGTGCTCAAGCCATCGTTTTAGATCTATATGGGAGAGTGGAACTATTAGCACATGACTAAAATGTGTGTATTTAAAGAGATGTCAAGTTAGATAGATATTTAGATAGCCTTAAGCTGTGGAATTCTCATAATACATTGTTTTTAAATGAACACCAAGTCAGTTATAGATAAACGGAAGGTTTGGACAGAAAATATCTCAGAATAGTTTGGGAGACACCTGGAAGAAACCTCACTGGGAGCCAGTGCAATGTAGTGGTTAAGAGCAGTAGTCTCGTAATCTGGAGAACCGGGTTCGCGTCTCTGCTCCTCCACATGCAGCTGCTGGGTGACCTTGGGCTAGTCACACTTCTTTGAAGTCTCTCAGCCCCACTCACCTCACAGAGTGTTTGTTGTGGGGGAGGAAGGGAAAGGAGAATGTTAGCCGCTTTGAGACTCCTTAGGATAGTGATAAAGCGGGATATCAAATCCAAACTCTTCTTCTTCTTCTCCTTCTCTTTGGTCACTCAGATTCCATAAGGGCAGCCATGTTAATTTGTTGTACAATGGCAGAGGCGGAATTAGGGAGGTGCAGCTGGTTCATCCACACTGGGCACCAAGCAGAGAGGGTACCGCAGCAGGCACTGCAACAATGACAAACAAAAGAAGGCAAGAGGCGGGGGGGGGGGGGACCAAATTTAGGCATTGCACCATGCACCACTGAAATTTTAAAGCTCAAAATTGATCACTGACCATCGTCAACAAAGAGTCTGATGTTCCTTTAAAGAGTGACACATTTGTATTGGAACAAGCTTTCATTGACCATTAATCAATGAATTCAAGCTGTCATGGCTAAAGTAATAACAGGATAACTAGATGGGCCATTGAATACTGTGGAAATTCGCAGCTGTTTCCTTATTCACAAGCACCCTTCCCTGAAGTAAAACATACACTCATGCACATTAGAATAACGAATCTTTTTAAACAGTTCTTATATCATTTTGAATATTTCAGCTGAGGATAACAAGTTTCAGTCACAACATTTTCCTCAAGGAAGGATGATTTTCATTGGGGAAATAGTTTAATCAACAAGTGCTGGAGCCACTGCTATCATTAGCAGCAGAAAATAATAATAATTAAAAACAAACAGCATTTCACACCAGGAATAATTTTTCCAAACTTAATGAGCTGTTGGCTTTAATGAACGTTCTTGCAGTGATAAGAAACGTAGGTAATGAGAGCCGATGGCAGATAGCTAAGACCTTCTTTGTTGTGACTGTGTCAAGAAGCAAATTTTGTGTGAATTGTATCAGGGCTGCATGGACAGCTTGGTTTCTTTCTTTCTTTCTTTTGTATGCCTGGGATGGTCAGGGGGATCTTTCAAAATATATCATCAGGCCAAAATATGTTTGGATTGGAAGCTGCACATAATGAATATTAGGAGGATGTGTGTGCCCTGCCTACGTGTGAAGGCAAAATAACAAAGGGGATTGGTGTAATTGTGGGACCTGCTTGCCTGGGTCAATACCCCACTGTTATGTGGATCAGGTCCCCTCCCCTGCAAAGCCTCAGAGCACTCTGCTGTTTCTGCACCTTATAACACTATGTTCTCTTATATCTCTGGGTTTCTCTAGGTTCATGAGCTTTGCAAGAATTGAGGTTGTCCAAAATTTTGCCTATAAAGCACAAAGACCTCTGGATTTTTATAACAACAACAACAACAAAAGCAATTAAAAAACCAACTACAATAGCTTTATTATAGCACATCAGTAGATAATGTAAAAGAGAGAGAAAAGAATCAAAAGCTTAATCATTTCTACACAGTTCCAAGAAATACAATCAACACCAATCATAATGATGCTGGATGACAAGGTCCCCACATCACATAGGCACAGAAGGCACCAGACAACTTGCTGCAAGGGCAGAAATGCCATTAAGACATCACAGAACATCCCCAACCCACAGCAACCACAGCGCAGCAACAGAGCATCTACTTTGCATGCAGAAGATTGCAGCTTTGGTCACCATCTTCTTCTACTGCAGAAGAAAGCTGCCAGAAACAGTTTGCAGCACCTTCCTGTAATTAATATATATATATATATGCCGGTATACACACACACAGACACCCCACCATTTACCCGGATGGGGACTCAAGGATGTAAGGAAACAAATGATTCCTGCTTTCAAAAGCTGACAGGAGCTTGAATCACATGGTACCCCAATTATGGTCATCAGCAGTTCAGAAACAAGTTTTTTCCAGGGCTCGCAGATCTAATCCTTCAATAGTCAGACAAGAGACAGACAGAGAGAGAGAGAGAGAGAGAGAGAGAGAGAGAGAGATTTTTCTCTGATTTACCCTTTCCCCCTTTCCCAGGGAACTATAGTATAAACAGAGAAAGTGAGTAGTGAAGATATGAGCACATTCTCTTCCCATAATCCTCTTGGCTAATCATTGGCTATGTGTGAGCTACACCTTTAATTTTTTTTTTTAATAAATTTTTATTAAAGTTTTACAAAAGAGAAAAATAAAGATTCACAGAATAAAAAAGAAACCACAGATAAAAATAGACAATACAAAAAGGAAAACACACCAAATACACAAAAAACAACTAATTAAGAAAAAAAAAAGAAATTTGAAAAAAGAAATAAAACCAGTCCATTTTTCTCAATATCCTCAAATTCATATGCTTGTATCCTTGACCTCCTCACACCTCCCCCCTTTTGTGTTCCCATTTACATACTTAATTCAGCAAATTCTTACCCTTTTTCAAATATCTTAACTTTGTGCCATAACATATTATACCTTAATATTTTCAACCATTTATCAATACATTTTTTTACATAATCTTATTAACTTTTGTTACTAGTTACCACTTATTACCAATCCAAGCATAATTTTAACATTCATTAATTTTACAGTATTTCTGAAGATAGTCTTTAAATTTCTTCCAGTCTTCTTCCACCAACTCTTCTCCCAGGTCTCGGATTCTGCCAGTCATTTCCGCCAAGTGAGCTACACCTTTAAAGCACATTCCTCCCTCAAAGAATTCAGGGCACTGTAGTTTGTTAAGTGTTGCTGGGGATTGTTCATGTTGAGGGACAAACCATAATGCCCAGAATTCTTTGAGAGAAAGAATGGGTTTCGAATGTGCTTTAAAGGCATAAAGTGTACATAACACCGCCCAAGTTTGTTGTTGTTTATTAGTCACTTTACACAACTGTCTAACCATTTTTCATACCAGAAAGTGTCAAATGTAGTCATTCTTAACCACTTCTGGGCTTTTCTTAATGAGCTTATCTGTATCAGTTTTGAACTGGGGAGAGTCACCCTGCTTCTGCTAATTAGGAGACAATGTTAGATTACTATTTATGTTATGCAAACCACCTATCATACATCAGACTTTAATTAGATTTGCTTACCCACCACACTGGTTCTGTCACTACATCCTGGATGTGAGTGACTTCCCTTTTCCATTACTATTCCCTGGAGCCATCCTGTCACTGATGAACCAACCACTCACGAACACTAACAAATTAATGTCCACTATGAACCTTTAAAGGTCAAAAGGGCTTCAATGAGCAAAGATCTGATTGTAAAGAATGCATCACCATAGATCGTCGGGGGAAATCTAATATGACAACAAGCTGTTACTGAGTATCTCGAAGTCAGGGACATAGGACAGAAGAAATGTACAGAAATAAGATGGAGATGGAGAAGAAATTATGGCGATGATATTCAGGACATATAACATAAAGTACTTCTTCTCATAGCATATCATTAACCAGCCTTTCTCAACCTAGGGTCTCCAGGTATTGTTGCACTGCAACTCCCATCATCCCT
This sequence comes from Podarcis filfolensis, assembly GCF_964270895.1. Lineage (NCBI taxonomy): Eukaryota > Metazoa > Chordata > Lepidosauria > Squamata > Lacertidae > Podarcis > Podarcis filfolensis. Next base: position 111,072,014 of record NC_139604.1, read on the forward strand.
GACCACTGGTCTTGCTAGCTAGGAATGGTGGGAGTTGTAGTCCAACAACATCTGGGGACTCACAGTTAGGAAAGGCTGAGCTAAACTATGGAAATGTGCTTGAGAATGCCTAAGAAGATGAATTCAGGGGCAGTGATAGCCACCAACTTGGATTGCTATAAAGGGGGATTAGACAAATTTATGGAGAAGAAGGCTTCCAATGGCTACTAGTCATGGTGGTCATGCTCTCCTTCCATGATTTCATCCATAGAAACATACAAAGAACAGAATTTTAAGCATAAAACAGTTCTGTACATAAATAAAACAGCACTAAGGACCAATAGGCACAGCAAAAATCACATGAGGAATACTCTCTACAAAGTACAGTGTAAAGTTAACAAATGTCACTATTATACTCGATGTTACTGCACCAAAAACAAGCAACTACGAGCTTCACATCATTCTTGTTAAGACTTCTTGTTAATTCTTTTAAAGATGATTGCGCTGTGAGATTCAGGCAACCTTTACAAAACAATGCATTTCTTTCCTATAGGAAGGTTACATACAAATTCATGCAGATCTAATTGCATTAACTAATCAACTAATCAACATATGATTAATCAGCTAGGACTTTTTTTTGATCCAGATCACACTCCGTCTAAGTGTTTCAGTGTTGTAAGTTAGCTCTTTTGCATTACAAAAACACCTCTACACAGTGTATTACAGGATGACAGCCAAACTTCATACACTGGTTCCACAGGACATCAATGACATAGGCTGGCCTTTCCCCACCTAGATGTAAGCACAGGCACCTTTGTTTAGGAAATAACCCCAGACAGAGGCGCCAGTTTCTCCAGAGGAATGGGGGGGGAGGCAACATGACATCTCATGACATCCTGACATTGCGTGTGCAACATTGCGAGGTACCAGGGGCAGAACTGAACACACTCTGAAGGGTCCTGTGCCCCTCAAAATATATATTGGGAGGGGAGTGAAACTGCCTCAGTCCTTAGGAGTAGGCACCTATTACAGTGGTACCTCGGGTTACAGACGCTTCAGGTTACAGACGCTTCAGGATACAGACTCCGCTAACCCAGAAATAGTACCTTGGGTTAAGAACTTTGCTTCAGGATGAGAACAGAAATCGCGTGGCAGCGGTGCGGCGGCAGCGGGAGGCCTCATTAGCTAAAGTGGTGCCTCAGGTTAAGAACAGTTTCAGGTTAAGAACGGACCTCTGGAACGAATTAAGTTCTTAACCCGAGGTACCACTGTACCCCAAATGTATATTTGCTGTAAAAACTGGAAGTCTGCAAATTGCCTTGGCATCCCCACTCTGTACAGTTCGATGTTATCCTAAGCTGAATCTGAGATGTCAAAATGATATTGTTTAGCCATGAGATGAATTCTTAGAAGGCAGTTTATATGAAATCAATAAGAGATTTAGTATACATCCCACTTCAAAACCCATTAAAAGCTATATGTGACCTTTGCTGATTAAGTGTAAAAGAAAATCCAAACCCAACAAAAACAACCTCCTCATGGATGCATTGCTCAGACTCAGAAAATAAGAAAGTATTCCAGGTTTTCTCTATTTTCAAGTGGGATTTTCACTCACATGCCAGCAAATTCAGGTTGCACGATTCAGGTTGATTAGTGATCCTGCACAGCTAACCCTCTCTCCCTCAGCACCAAAAAGAATCCTGACATTTTCTGTCAAAGAAAATGATTGACAAATGCACTGCAAAGTGTGGGAAAGCACTAGCTTTGATGCAATATCACCACACCTCTCTGCTAACATATCAGACGGAATACTCAATAAATAGCCAAGGTCAGCTAACCTCCTGGCAAACTTTGTGCATGTTGTGGGGGAGGAGATGTTAAAAACTAATGCAAAGTTTTGTATGTTCTTTCTTTTTAAAACAAGCAAACGGCTGGTTGATGTACATACTGAATGAAACAGACTTATGAATGGATGCATAGAAAGCTGACATGAACTAAAAATAGGCTGCTCTGACCATCACTGTATTTACGAGAGCAACAAAGAGCAACACATATCACTAGCATTCATTTACTAGCTACCAGGGATAATTTACTTTAATGAGTCATGCATGGTTTCTACTTGATGTTGGTTTTGGAGTGAAGGGCAAGGGAATATGTAGATTTTAAGAACACTGCTTCCCAGATTTGCACTCCCATAAAATGACTTCTGTTGCTAGATTTTATTTGGCTATTCTAGGGTTATGAAGTATGGAAATCCAATATTTATTCTATACATCATGGTTATATCTAATCAAAGAGTGTTCATTTGACATCAGAAAAGAAGAACTGATGATTTGAATAGCACAATTCAAGTTTTGCTGTTGACCTTTAAAGCCCTAAATGGCCTTGGTCCAGTATACCTGAAGGAGCATCTCCACCCCTGGACACTGAGGTCCAGCTCCAAGGGCCTTCTAGCAGTTCCCTCACTGAGAGAAGCAAAGCTACAGGGAACCAGGCAGAGGGCCTTCTCGGTATTGGTGCCCACCCTGTGGAACGCCCTCCCATCAGATGTCAAAGGAAAAAAACAACTACCCGACTTTTAGAAGACAGCCCTGTTCAGGGAAGTTTTTAATGTGTGACATTTTGATGTATTTTTAATCTTTGTTGGGAGCCACCCAGAGTGGCTGGGGAAACCCAGCTAGATGGGTGGGGTACAAATAATTATTATTATTATTATTATTATTATTATTATTATTATTATTATTATTATTATTATTACTGCCTCCATAAACGGGTGCTAAACAGGATAAAATGACTTGTATGCAGCACCAAGAGATAAATACATGATGATCTACTCTGTATGGTGTCCTTCTAGAGTTGGGTGCAAACCAGATATGAGTGCAACAGCATTCTGCTGACCTGTGGTTCCCGGCAGCTGTTATCCAGAGGTACCATGCCTCTGACAGTGGAGCTAGTAGCCGTTGATGGCTTTCAGGAATTTACGTAATCCTCTATTGAAGCCATCTAAGTTGGTGACCACCACTGTCTCCTGAGGGAGTGAGTTCCATAGTTTAACTATGCACTACTGCATGAAGATATCCTTTCTTTTTTGTGTCCTGAATCTTCTATGTTCTTCTGAGGAGCCTATACCTGCTTTCCCATCTCCAAAACATATACCCATGCTCAGCATGCTCCATTCCATTCGGGGTTTTTGGAGAGTTTCCCCCTTAAATTTTAGAGATTTTTTTCTTCCCCTCTTTTTTCTTAGTGGCCCCCATTTTGACTTCATAACAATTGGCAATTTACTCTTGAGATTGCTATTAGATGGAATGATAATCAAAGCTGATGTTTTTCTCTATGAAGATGGGTATCAAAAGCAGGGATGGAGAAGTTTTTGTTTTCATAAAGTTCATGGTCAGTCTATACAGCTAAAATATGTAGATATCACTCACATTAATATTTTTTTAAAAATAATAGTTGGTCTATATATGCATATAAGAAGATACACATCTGTTGAGAAAATACTTTTATTAAAGTCCATAGGGGTACCAGTATCACAAAATCTCCTTTCAACTGTTATTTTTTATTACTCTTTGAAATTTCAGTAGGGCTCTTTAGAGTCCGTTTTCAGATTTAATTAAAAAAAGGCTGCAAAGTAATATAGAAGATATTCCAATCACTACATCCAATTACAAAGAAGAGGAAATCAATAGAGAAAATTTAAAGCATGTCTCAAGTATAATAAAAGAGAATAATTGGCAATCCCAAAGAAAAAAAGGCCATCTGACAGTAAGGTAAAGTTAGAGAGCCGGACAAGTGCTAAATGAATGTATTCGCAAACAATGCTTTGAGCAAAAGCTGACCTTTATTCAATATGATTTGTGATCTCTTTCAATCACTTTTTGCACCTCTTTGTGCAGGCAAATTATGTTTGGCAGGAAGGTTCTCAGAAAAGGAAAGTGTTGTGAATAGACATTGAGAAGTGGGTGCATGTTCAGAGCCGTCTCAGACTTGGGGTGCCCTGTGAAATGTTAGAAGGGGATTTGACACAAATCAAAATGGCTAGCTGAATGCAGAGGTCTAAGTGTGCAAAAAGCTGCTGTGTGCATTATACATTTGGTAGCTAAATTTTCACTGTGTCCCTAGACATATTATAAATAATTTTATAAAATTTAATCCAGTGCTTTGTTACTCTTGGAGTATACATGGCTATAATAGTTTTCCTGTGACTTTCCATAATACGTTTCTGCTTTAATTCATGCTTTGGAAAGTTTATATTTTATATTGTTTAAAGGCCTTTGGTGTCACATGTGGTATTTTGATGAAGATTCTAATGCACATTGGATATCCATTTGTAAATTTCAACAGAGAATATCAGTGGTTTTCATGCAGGGAGCTATTCCACTTTTTTTACTAAAAGATTTCACACGTGCTACTGAATATTAATCAGTCAGTGAGAATCCTTGCTTCCCTGATATGCTGAAGAAAGCTGGCCCAAATCCTTCAGCCCAGCATTCTGATTCATAACCGAATATTCACATGACTTGTGGTCTATTCCTTCCCTATAGCTCTGATTTCATTCATTCATTCATTGATAATACTACTATACCACTTTATAACCTGCAAACCTTGTCACATTGGATTCAAAACTGCTGCACAATGCTGACCTTCAGTCCTGTCAGGGAAAAAGGCAGCATATAAATAAGTATATAACAACAATACAAACGAGGTATACTGGTCTGGACTTTTAACTGTGTTCCTATTTTCTGGCAGTTCCCTCACTGCAAGAAATGAAGTTACAGGGAACCAGGTTGAGGGCCTTCTCGGCAGTGGCGCCCTCCCTGTGGAACGCCCTCTTATCAGATGTCAAGGAGATAAAGATCTACACAACTTTTAGAAGATATTTGAAGGCAACCCTGTATCAGGAAGTTTTTAATGTGTGATGTTTATTACACTTTTATATGTGCTGGAAGCCGCTCAGGTGGGCAGGGTATAAATAATAAAATTTGTTGTTGTTGTTGTTACAAGAGGAGCAAATCTTTTGCTACCTCAAATAAATTTAAAATGTGTTCGCATTTAATTATTTTAAAAAAGAAAGAAATGACTGCATAAAGTAAAATAAAATAAAAATAATATTTGCATTTATGCCTCATGAATCTGGGGTATAAAAAGTAGGAGTGCCGTTATTAAATAACAAAAATTTACAATTGCATAGGACATGCTAATTTTGCTATTTAAATAAGAGATACAGTGGTACCTCGGGTTACATATGCTTCAGGTTACAGACACTTCAGGTTACAGACTCCACTAACCCAGAAATAGTACCTCGGGTTAAGAACTTTGCTTCAGGATGAGAACAGAAATTGTGCTCCGGCGGCATGGTGGCAGCGGGAAGTCTCTTTAGCTAAATGGTGCTTCAGGTTAAGAACAGTTTCAGGTTAAGAACGGACCTCCAGAACGAATTAAGTTCTTAACCTGAGGTACCTCTGTATCGGTATGGTCAGAAGTCAGCAGGTGCCCTGAGACTACCACCTTTTTGAAACTTAACAGGTCTGGGATTGGCCAGTGCTTGTATGGAAGACCTCATGGGAACCACATGTACTCTGCCATGGATTCCATAGTGGAAGAGCAATGGGATATAAAAATGTAAGTAAAGAAATAAATGTTTCAGAATTACGTGGCATTTTTTCCTTGTGTTGAACATCCACACTCCCCCATACCTTTTTCATAGAAATGTAGAATTGGAAGGGACCACAAACATCATCTATTCTAGCCCATCGCTCTGCAATGCAGAATTTTTTTGCCCAATGTGGAGCTCAAACCCATGTCCCTGAGATTAAGCGTCTCATGTTTTACCAACTGAGCTATTCCAGCCAACAATTTGCTGGTTCCATCTGATTTAAGAGATGATCCATTATTTAAGAGCCATTAAAATAATAACAAAAAGCACACAATCATGCAATCCTTACCCTCAGAAACCAGTAATTGATACTGGATATATTTTCCCAATGCCATTTAAATTATTTCAGATCTCTTGGATGTTAATTAAAAGTAACAATTCAGGTAATATTTCTTTGCACTTTCTCCTTGATTAAGACTATCCCTCTGACCTTACTTTAGGAAGGAAAAAGAAACCCAGCGAAAATGCCTTTGAATAAATCCGTCAGGTGTAAATATATGATCACTCACAATGGTGTGTCAAGATAGTCTCTCTGATGTGTTGTTTGATATATTATGCAATCTTTTTTCTGCAGATACCCATGAGCAATCCTGAATTTCATACATATTTCTGGTACATTTTCACAATTAAAAAGCAACCCTTACCACAAACTCCAAATTGCAGATAACATTCTTTACTGTGATTTATTTGTGAGGAGTTGGAAATATAATTACAAGCTCATAATTATGCCTTGATCCACAGCGCACACTGTATAATACAAAGTAGTGTGTATGCGTTTCATCTGTAATAGGGAAAGTGTTTCTGGGCAGGTTTCAATGCTTAGAACAGGTCAGAGCAATTTTGCTACCAGGTGTTTAACTTGGTCCGGGAGTAGCTGAGAATATTGCCCTCTTTGACCATTCACACCAAAGATAACAGAACAGGTTCATGCTAACCCACTAAGTTTCCTCTTATAATCAGGGTGACAAATAAGTAGAGGCATGAGCTATCTTTTCCAGTACATCCTTGGAGAACATACCTGTATAACCTTTGTGGGTAGCCCTTAGGAGTTGGGGTGTTTTTTTTACCAAAAATTGCTATCAGCTTTTTAAAAAAAAAGAAAAGAAAAAAAAGAATCTCAATCATTGAGAAAATAAATTGTGCATGAGAAGAGGAATGTAAACTCTGCTAAGTAAAGGAACTTGCTAGCGCAAGTTAGGAAGGATATTAATAAACAATATATCCTCTCCTGCGACCCTGAACATTCCCAGAGTAAGCAGACTCAGGTCCTGAGCTGCATATAGCAGCCTGCAAAGCACCTTGGACCAGGACAGGTTCTATTCTGAAACATCTAATTTTGATTTATTTATTTGTAATATAATATAACAGGTATAGAAATAAACACGTGAAACTGATATAGAAATAGACCACTGCATTCATTCCCAAGTCTAGCACATCTTGAAGCATTTCCTAGCGTTAGTGAAACAGTTTCATGGGAGCATATAACATAGCCATGGAGAGTATTCTGATGAGTTTCCATGGATAAAATTTCACCGCTCACAAAATTGCACTTTGACTGCAATGCAACATTTTCCAAGATAACAAGCCATGTGGAAGTGGGGGGAGGATCTGATAAAACTTAAAAAAGGTGACTGATGTAAATGCTTTCTCTCACCCCACCACCCCATTCAACTGATTGCACAACTCAGAGCTCCAGGAAATTACTGGTTCAAATGCATTTGAATTATGACTAAATGCATACCAATGATAACAACATCTGCAGTTCTGCGAACTGCTCAGAAGAATGATATGGGTTATTAACCGCCTGGCAGAAGGTGATTGCCAGCTGGGTAAAGAAGGAGATTCTTCGGAACAAAGTGTTTTAACACAAACAGCTGCATTATGAGATGTTTTATAACCTGGATTGATTCTTGTTGGAAACAAGTTAATAAACTATGTGGACTGTGGTACCATTCCAGCATGCACATACAGCCAGTATGACAGAGGCCCTCCATGATGTTTTCCTCCAAACTTCATTTCAGAGCCAGTGTGGTGTAGTGGTTAAGAGCGATAGACTCGTAATCTGGGGAACCAGGTTCGCGTCTCCGCTCCTCCACATGCAGCTGGTGGGTGACCTTGGGCCAGTCACACTTCTTTGAAGTCTCTCAGCCCCACTCACCTCACAGAGTGTTTGTTGTGGGGGAGGAAGGGAAAGGAGAATGTTAGCCGCTTTGAGACTCCTTAAGGATATCAAATCCAAACTCCTCCTCCTCCTCCTCCTCCTCCTCCTCCTCCTCTTCTTCTTCTTCTTCTTCTTCTTCTTCTTCTTCTTCGCTTAAATGCAGTTGGTTGTTCTTTGGAAAACTTATATAGACATATCCCCTTGAGAGCAGAACCCTCCCTTCCGGCATTCAGTGTGGACATTGAAGAACAACTCAAGTAACACCTTCTTCCAAACAGAACTGCTCATCTCACAGCAACTTAATGGGGGGGCCTTCTTCATGGTGGCCCCCCAGCCTGTAGAATGAGTTCCCCGCCTCAACAAGGCAGGCACCTCCTGTGGTAAGCTTCTGTTGGCTGATAAAATGTATCTGTTTAGTTTTCCCTGGCTTCTCATTCCAGCTGAACGATTCCTGACAACAGTAATCAAGATATATTGGTTTTATTAAACTGATGTCATTGCATCTTGAAATGTAGTTTCGTATTGAATTGTTTTATTGTGCAATGCTGCTGTATCATTTGTTTGTTTGTTGATACATTTATTTAAGATAATATGAAATAACACAGAAAGCACACAGTTGTATATTAATAAATATGGAAATTATTTTAATGAGAGGCTGTATATAAATATTTTAAATAAATACATTGTCATCATCAGAATGTAAGAATAGTCTTGCTGGGTTAAACTGATGGCCCATCTAGTCCAGCACCCTGTTCTCACAGTGGCCAACCAGATGCCTCTTTGGAAGCCAGCAAGCAAGACCTGAGCACAAGAGCTTTCTCCCCACCTGTGCTTTGCCCTTGTTGTTCAGTTGTGTTAGTTCAATAAAGGTTCTTGCTGTTATCACTGTGATTTGCTTTGCATGAACCCACCTACAATTCAGGGTGCATTCAGTTTTCTCTCCGAGATAGAGCCTCCTCCTCCTCAACACTCCTTTTCCCCATGCCACATCCCTCCCTGGCCCTATTTTGCACCCTTCCATGAGAATTTTTGCCCAGCTGCAAAGTGTTCTTCATCTGTGAGAATGCTTTTTGCTTGCCTGTATGGAGGACGCAGGTGGCACTGTGGGCTAAACCACAGAGCCTAGGACTTGCCGACCCAAAGGTCGGTGGTTCGAATCCCCGTGACGGGGTGAACTCCCGTTGCTTGGTCCCTGCTCCTGCCAACCTAGCAGTTTGAAAGCACGTCAAAGTGCAAGTAGATAAATAGGTACCGCTCTGGCGGGAAGGTAAACGGTGTTTCCGCGTGATGCTCTGGCTCACCAGAAGCGGCTTAGCCATGCTGACCACATGCTGTACGCTGGTTCCCTCAGCCAATAAAGTGAGCTGAGCGCCGCAACCCCAGAGTCGGTCATGACTGGACCTAATGGTCAGGGGTCCCTTTACCTTTACCTATGGAGGACAGAGCACCATCCAAGTAGTTGCAAAATTCTCCTACCATATGCAAAGGTCAAGCTGTTGGTGCATGTGGTGGACTTGCAAACAGCTATACAAATTTTGGGAAGAGGATATGAAGGAATTTTCTGAAATAATAGGTGTCCAGGGGGCGAGGCGGTGATGTCACCCCCTTCAGGGATGACACCCGGGGTGGACCGCACCCACCGCACCCCCTTCCTTCGCCAGTGGGTCTAATCCAGCACTGCTATTTTTACATAAGGTTCTTAAGAACTGCAAATCAATTTGTACAGTCAAAATTGCTATAGAAATCATCAATAACAGTTTATAAATTGTTGCTTCTGACTCATAGAGGAAGTTGCTGTTGATGGTGGATCTAATATCTTGGCAAGCTGAGGTGAAATATTTGACATTTTACAATTTGTCTACAGGAAATAACTGGCAAAACTGAACCCAGTACAATGGCAAGGAAAGGAGACAAATGGAAATATTAAAATCCAGTAGGGTAAATAATAAGAAATATTAGCTAAATGGAGCACAAAAGGGAAGTCAGTGTATTGGGAGTTTTTGCAGTTGGAAATGGAAAAAAGCATTTAATTGAAAACTCCAGTTTTCCTAAAGGGAAGTTTTATGATATACCATACTTTCCAGACATTGTCTTACAATTAACATTACTAAATAAAGTTTCTTTTTTTATACTTTCACACACGAAAATAAACCTACTTCCGCCTCCCCTTTTCCTTCTTTGAAATGGCCTAGTCATTAATTGGAGCAGACACCAGGAAATAAGACCATATAGAGGTGCTAAATCCATTAGCCTGACAACACAGGACATTTGAAAAAAAGGGGGTGAAGGGGAGGAGGGACAGACCAGTGGTATGTATAACCAGGATGTCCAACTCCTTTGTGAGCCATGATTGTACTAAGTGTTTGTTTAAGGTTTCACCGCCTGGTTACAATTCATGTGCTAAATTTATTTAGCAGGCATAGACTTAACAGGTCATTGCATAATTGGACCTTTTGCCATTTCATAGATGAGCTGGTTCTTCACTTTTTATTTTTAATTGATATATTTATGCGCCTGGGGTCTGGAGGTTTCTCAACGGTTAGATGCAGCTTAAAAGATTTCAGATTTATCTTATAAAAGCTTTCACCATCAGATTTTAGATATGTATTTGAAAGGGCTTCAGGCTTCACAAGAATCGGTGTGTTACAGGATGCAGTAGAAATGTGTTAGCAGCAAATACAACAAGCACAAATTTCAACATAGACCATCTATGCAATGCCTTTTGGAATTCCTTTCATTTCAGGTGGAGGTGCTTGAGGAAATTTGACTTTTCCTATAAAAAAATAACCTGACCCACAAATTTGCCAAGTGCATGCAAGTTTTCCCCTCGGGATACTTCCCAGGCCGCAGAACTTTTCCAGCCACACTTCTTGTCCCAGATCACACCTACTATTGTCTCTGGTCCCATCCAATACTGGCATGCACCCCCCAGAAGGTTGTGGTGTGGTTTTCTTCAGCAAACACACCATTGTGGTATTTGAGATAGCTTTACTTTGTCAGATCAACAGCAGCTGCTGAAGAACCAATGAAAGTGGAGACCGCTGACCTGTAAATTACCCAGGCTTATATAAAGGCATTCCCTTCCTTTAGCTTTGCACATGCATAAAAATTAAGTCACGTTCTCAGAGGAAAAGTATGCCTGCATTATCAGAGCTGCATGCTTGATTCAGCAAGAAGAACAGGGTGCCTACTTTCCATCAGACTAGCTCGAGGCTGAGTTTTTCATGCACAAATGTTCACAGCACATTCTTCATAAAGCCTGAGTAAGCAGATTCCCCCACCAACATCCTTTCACACTGTCTTTTATGGCTTTTACATCGTTTCACATGTAGGCGATCTATCAAAGCATATAATACCATTTCTACTACAGTTGCTCAGTGGGTAATGCTACCTTTTGCCTGGAAAGATTCTCCACCCCTGATGTACACCACCTGGTAGGAAGCACAATTGTTACCACCAAATAAATATTTTGGGGCCTCTGCCTACACTCAAAAGAGAGCATTTCACAGAATGAGACAATCAGGAGACATGGCAATAGGTTAGCTGGCACCAGCTGGTGCAGATTTAAAGTACAATGCAGGCTTTCATAACAGAACAGACTCTAATTAGGAATAGTGATGAGAATGGTCAACCAGCAGAAGTAACTTTCTTACTATGGCAAGTTGTAGTTTCCTGAAGTATTCCCTGCAAAATGCATGGTGGGGCAGTATGGCAATCACCCACCACAGGCAAATAAATATTTGGCAAGTTGAGGGTAACATACCAAGGATTGTCTTCTGAGTCTGTACTGGAAGATACTGTGCATGGTTCTTATTCCATATAAATTTCCAATAATGTACATTTCCCTTTTCAGATACTTAGCCTAATGGGCTCTGGCATGGAAGCATGTGCACATGCACGCTTAAGTCACAGAAGTCTGCAGATGGCTACAATTCTCATATTACCCCAAACTGAATTTAAATCTACAGCCTGCCCAACAGTTTCATGACAGTTCGCCAGTATCTGGAGATAATTTACCCCACAACTTCAAAAGTGCATTTGGTTCTACAATGTTGATCATTATTAAGCAGAAAAATGTGCAATGGATTGAATCGAATGTTTTCCATTCTCATCAAGAGCAGCTAGCTTCGACAGAACATACTGTTCCTTTGCATTTTTCTTCTTTGTTCCTATAACTTGTGTGAATGTTCTCTGTAAAGATATGTTTTGATCATTAGGATGGACCACTTCAAACTCAACTGGCCTGTATATATGTATAAAAATAATTTTTTTTCTAGTAGCAGCCAGCATGTAGCAGAGAAATCCTAGAAGCAAGATAATAAGGGAGTCTGTCTGCCTCCTCTCACAGTTCCCATCTCAGTTTCATTCTTAAGTCACAGAGAAAGTGATGTGGTGCCCCTAGATAGCCATTCCTTGATTAGCAGAATGCTCATTTATAGGCCTGAAGAACTGGTTGATGGGAGCTAATTGTTGAGAGATGGCCTTTCAAAAACTCTTGGGTTTTAAAGGTGATAGCAATCAAAGCTTGGAGATGGTGAACCCTCCTTTCCCCCAGCTAAAGGGAGAATGCACATATAAGAGCACACCCTCCAAAATTTGAGAGAGCCAAATGGAACACTTGTATTTTGGTCAGCCACTCCAGCATGAGCTAGCCGACTCTTGCCAGAGTGCCCAACCAAAAAACATGTGAGGGGCTCATCTTCCATCGTCATAACTTTTATATGCCTGTTGTCTTTGTCCATGGAGTTTTCTTGGCAGGGATACTGGAGTGGCTTGCCGGTTCCTGCTCCAGGTGTATCACGTTTGGTCAAAACTCTTCACTATGACCTGTCCATCTTGGGTGGCCCTTCAAGCCCCTTCACCACGGCAAGGCGGATAATAATAATAATAATAATAATAATAATAATAATAATAATAATATGCTATACAGGGCTGCTTTCAGATGTCTTTTAAAAGTCATATAGTTGTTTCCTTAACATCTGATGGGAGGCCATTCCACAGGGTGGGCGCCACTGCTGAGAAGGCCCTCTGCCTGGTTCCCTGTAACCTCACTTGCAGTGAGGGAACCACCAGAAGGCCCTCGGAGCTGGACCTCAGTGTGCAGACTGAAAGATGGAGGTGGAGACGCTCCTTCAGGTATACTCCTTCAGGTATACTGGACCGAGGCCATTTAGGGCTTTAAAGGTCAGCGCCAACACTTTGAATTGTACTCGGAAATGTACTGGGAGCCAATACAGGTATTTCAGGACTGGTGTTATATGGTCTCGGCAGCCACTCCCAGTCACCAGTCTAGCTGCTGCATTCTGGATTAGTTGTAGTTTCCAGGTCACCTTCAAAGGTAGCCCCACGTAAAGTGCATTGCAGTAGTCCAAGCGAGAAATAACCAGAGCATGCACTACTCTGCTGAGACAGTCTACGGGCAGGTAGGGTCTCAGCCTGCGTACCACATGGAGCTGGTAGACAGCTGCCCTGGACACAGAATTGACCTGCACCTCCATGGACAGCTGTGAGTCCAAAACGACTCCCAGGCTGCGCACCTGGTCCTTCAGGGGCACAGTTACCCCATTTAGGACGAGGGTGTCCCCCAAAAAACAGTACTTCTGTCTAGTCAGGATTCAACCTCAATCTATATATTCCAAGACTTTAGTAACCTAAACCAGGGACCCTTAGACCTCAGCGAAGGGAATTTATACTCATATAAGTGCCCCATAAGGGACCGTGGGTGGTGCTGTGGGTAAAACCACAGTGCCTAGGGCTTGCCGATCGCATGGTCGGCGGTTCGAATCCCCGCGGCAGGGTGAGCTCCCGTCTTTTGGTCCCAGCTCCTGCCCACCTAGCAGTTCGAAAGCACCCCTAAGTGCAAGTAGATAAATAGGCACCGTTTTATAGCGGGAAGGTAAACGGCGTTTCCGTGTGCTGCGCTGGTGCTGGCTCGCCAGAGCAGCTTCGTCACGCTGGCCACGTGACCCGGAAGTGTCTCCGGACAGCGCTGGCCCCCGGCCTCTTAAGTGAGATGGGCGCACAACCCTAGAGTCGGACACGACTGGCCCATACGGGCAGGGGTACCTTTACCTTTACTTAAGTGCCCCATATAAGTTAATACTCTTTGGGTAGAGTATGCCTAAAGCAAATGGCACTCTTTGAAGAGCCAGAGCTCAAGAATGATTTTTCCTCCAGGTTCACAGAGTGGCATACATTTTGATAGCCCTGTAAAATATCAGTGGCTAATATGGGGATCTAATTAGACCCCTGTCAGGTTTAACATGCAGTTTAAGTATGTGAAATGACCAAAGTAGGTGGTAGGGAGCTATTGTGCCAATCATGAGTTTGGGCAGCATTTATGTTTCTTTATTATCCTACTGACAGGGCAGCCAAAACTTACATGATTTGGGGCTTAACCTCTGCTTTCTGGTGACTGATTTCTAGCTTTCTCTGAGACCATAGAACAGAGGAATATAGACATCTTTGCAATTAAGGCTCTCCCATTGGCTTGTGACTCCAGCTTGGAAGCTGTGCTTCTTCTTTTCCAGAAGCAAGGATGTTAGTGCTTTATAGACATTACTCCAGTTCTAGTCAATAATACAATTACATAGTAAATTGATACCATGCTAGATCTACAAATAAATAACAATAAAACCAAGATTGTCATTATATACAAAAAAAAGTTTCCCAAGAGTTCCATTCATTTCAGCTGGGCTTATATACAAATTTTCACCCTGGGTGAAAGTAATGAGGGTATTCTACAGTAAACATGGATATAAATTCTGTGTTGTGTGTTAGCTTAGGGCAAATATTTGATTATCACTTTTTTGTGAAGAACTACAATTCTAAATTAGTCTACTAATGTTAGATTGGATCTAGTGTCTGTGCCAGGGATGAGGAACCAGCTGTGGCCATCTAGATGTTGTTGAACATTAAATCCCATCAGTCCTAGCCACCATGTCCAATAGTCACAAATAATGAGAGCTGTAATACCTCAACATCAGGAGGGCCACAGGTTTCCTGTTCCTAGTCTAGGCTGATGTGCTTGATGTACTACTAACTTATTAGATGTACTCAGAAGTGAGTTCCATCAAAATTGGTAGGACTTTATTTCACATAAACATAGTTATGTTTAGGCTGTCCTTATAGCTTCCATATCCTATCTTGGACAAAAATACAACTCTGTATTTGATCATCTGATAATGAAAATTCGTATTTGTGGAGACTCCCAATGTATTTTTCCAGGGTTCTTCAACTTTGGTGTGCAGGTGTGTGTGACAGGGATGGCTATGATTGCCTTGCAACATGGATTATGCAAACATGGAAAGAAATAGAAATGGGACTGTCAGGGAACTGACATCAGAGCGAGAGGCGGAAGCAAGGCTCCCAAGCGATGCTGGAGAAGGGCCCAGCAGGGAGAGAGGCAACTCATCGGCTGGGGAAGGAAATCAACGTAACACTAGGGATAAAGGGGGGCAGATGGGGGAATCGGCGAGGGGGCTCCAGGACTCCTCGCCGGAGACCAGCGGGGAGAGCACGGGTCCTCCGCTACCCACACCCACCCTGCGCAGAAGACTTCCGCGCAGGGAAAGTAGGCGTAGACTTGGCGTCAAAGAACTTCTTTGCTGGAAGAAGTTCAAGAAACGCCCACTGACGGATTCTGCTAGCGACTGAAACAGCCACAAAGTGAAGGGCTGACCAGACAGAAAAGGTTTAACCAGGCAACCTAGCCAGGAGTGGCGGCAACTTACGCACGAGCAACCCCTATAACCATTACAGGGACCAAACAAGCATAA
Organism: Podarcis filfolensis; assembly: GCF_964270895.1. Taxonomy (NCBI): domain Eukaryota; kingdom Metazoa; phylum Chordata; class Lepidosauria; order Squamata; family Lacertidae; genus Podarcis; species Podarcis filfolensis. The sequence goes on from NC_139604.1 coordinate 111,087,591, forward strand.
ATCTAAGAGCTTCTGTTCAAACATTTCACTGATTGCATTCATACTTTTAGACATCAAACCCAAACATAGTCATGGCCCTAGTAGGTTGAGCCAACATGTTCCATTTCAGGTCTGAGGAAAGTGGTTGGTTGACCAAGAATCTGCCTGTGTGGAAGAAGGACTCTTACTTGAAGGAAGTAGCAGAGAAAAAGGAATGGCAATGAGATTTGGGGAGCAGTTCTTTTCCCCACTTTATTATGAACTATTGTGATTTCCCTGACATCTAACTGGGGGTGTGCAGATTGGGAGGTGGCACTCTTCACACACCACACTCCCATTAAGAAATGTGCAATGTGGCACACAATCTGATTTAGAGTAAACAACAGTAAACTGTAGCATCAATAATTCCTAGTGGTGCATGCACGTTAATGGCTCTGGTGCATAATCAAGTGAGTCAATTAAATTTTAAAAGAGCTGTGTTGGCTCACGCTCTTCAAGGAACAACACAGATGGAAATGGGGCTATTTGCTAAATGAGAACGGACAAAGTTGGCAAGCCAAGAAAGTGTGTAAAGGGCCCATTACCAACAATGCTGGGTATAAACACATCACAATTATACGCAAAGCATTTTGACAGTGATGCCTTTAAAGCACTTGAAAGACTGCTCAATTAACAACAACAAAAAGTATTTCTTAATACAACACAATTGGCAAAAAAGGGAGTAGCCACTGAGCATTGCAGAGCTCTGTTCTTACAACCACTCAGCATAGGGAAGGGATTACATGTACTCCTGCATCTCCCATTGCGGCAGAAAAAGCACTACATAATCAGCTGTAAGCAGCCCAGGAATTGCATTTCCTTGTCATGTATAATCACTACACTGTTGTCTACAATTGTAGGAAAAATAAACACATTGCAACTGATTAGTTACTGGGAGAAATTTCCCAGGAAGCTTTAGTTTTAAAATAAGCACTTCAGGAGCACCCCAGGTTCTTGTGCGTGGGCGAAAATGATCACCTGTATTGGAACTTTGATCCAGTGCTGGCTCATTGAGAAGGCTAACACTACCAATGAGAGCCTTCTTATAGGAGTGCTTTTTTGTGGCACCACACTTGTGGAGCCAGTGTGGTGTAGTGGTTAAGAGCGGTAGTCTCGTAATCTGGGGAACTGGGTTCGCGTCTCCGCTCCTCCACATGCAGCTGCTGGGTGACGTTGGGCTAGTCACACTTTTTTGAAGTCTCTCAGCCCCACTCACCTCATAGAGTGTTTGTTGTGGGGGAGGAAGGGAAAGGAGAATGTTAGCCGCTTTGAGACTCCTTCGGGTAGTGATAAAGTGGGATATCAAATCCAAACTCCTCCTCCTCCTCCTCCTCCTCTTCTTCTTCTTCTTCTTCTTCTTCTTCTTCTTCTTCTTCTTCTTCTTCTTCTCATTCAGGTGCTGCAAGTTTTACAACCTCTCCATAAGCAGTTAGGTGCACAGGAAGCTGCATTATACTGAGTCAGACCCTTGGTCAATCTAGCTCAGTACTGGCCTACACTGACTGGCAGCAGCTCTCCAGGGTTTCAGATCAGTGAGTGGCTATGACACCTATTCATAGAGTTTGTCCAGCTTCTTGTTACTGCTGCCATGTGGGATGTTATAGGAAATCATCATCATCTTCATCATCATCATCATCATCATAGTTATACTCCGCCCATCTGGCTGGGTTTCCCCAGTCACTCTGGGTGGCTCCCACCAATAACAATAATAAAAAAGCAAAAACATCAAACATTAAAAACAGATGTCTTCTAAAAGTCATATAGTTGTTTATTTCCTTTACATCTGAAGTGAGGGCGTTCCACAGAGCGGGTGCCACTACCGGGAAGGCCCTCTGCCTGGTTCCCTGTAACCTCACTTCTCGCAATGAGGAAATCACCAGAAGGCCCTCGGAGCTGGACCTTGGTGTCCAGGCCGAACGATGAGAGTGGAGAGTCTGGCTGTTTCACCCAACTGACAGACAGACACCAAGATTTCATCTTATCTTATCTTCATCTTATCTCCTATCTCACTTTCTTTCTGTCTCTTTCATATCATGAAAATCTTCAAATTTATTTCAGGTAGGCATGCTTAAAGCTAAAACACACACTGCAGATGTTTGGCAGGTCTTGTTGGGAATCTCAGGTGAGTTACCCATGCAGTGGAAGTTGCTCCCAGTACCACTTTCCATATGGAAGCAGTGAAAGGTTCAGATAGTTTGCTGTCACTGAAGATAAGGCTCAGTAAAACAGCTCTGGATGTAGAAATATACAGCTCGTAAGCTTTTGCAGATACAAATATATACAGATACATACAAGCACAAAGTATCTCTGCAATTCTAGAAGTACCAGCAGAACAACAGATAGACAACTACTGAAGTGACTTGCATTAACCACAGATATAGTTAGGGCACTGGGCTGTTACTATAGCAGCTGATTCGGCTGAGCTTGCACCTGCAATTAGCTCATGCATTGAGTGATTTATGCTCAGGAAAGAAATTAATCCTTTCTCATGTACAATTACTCCAACAAATCTGACCACCAGGCTTCTGTGACGTTAAGGAAGTATAGCCAGTAGCTAGCAAATACTTAACGTGCTATAGAAAGGATGGCTATAATATGACTTAGGTCCTGTTCACATCTTCAATGTAGGTATCCTGAAAATGTATTTTTGTGTTCAGAGGATGATCATGGTGACTAACCCCACTGCTGACCAGACCTACATATAGGAAACTGACCCTGTGCACACTGCTCTCCAAATAATGTGTACAACCTTGTCTAGACTGTAGAGGAAAGTATTTGGGGTGGTCTTGTAATACAGAAGTGGAGTGTTTTTGTTTTTTAAAAACTTTCATTATAACAAATACACTAAGGACTATTTTGCTAAGACTTTAATTTATTTAATGCTATGGTTTCAATGAAAAGATTTCATATTTCATCACCATCTGGCCTAGACAGTGCTTCAGATTTCTTGTCCAAAAAACACTAGCAGTCATATCTAAATCTCTAAACATAAAATGTGGCTCTCCCTCTTGGATTTGGCGTATTGATGTGGTCATTCTTTGAAAATAAAGCCCCCTCATCACCTGACAGACACATGATAGCAGAATATCTGCAGTAAAGATCTCCAGCTAGTTGTACACTCCTTTTCAGGCTTACTGCTACATCTGGGATTCTGTCATCCCCCCCTCTTGGAAACAGGAGAATACATTTCCTCCTTTTACATATTTCTCTAGCAATTCCTTTAGCCAGCGGAAGAGAATAGCTGCATATAAGTTTTACCTCCTACAGTTCTTTCAGCACCTGCAAAAGCCTGCATTAAACCAAAGTTCCAACTCATAGATTTGGTAAAGGTCCTAAAGGCTGTTCATCTAGCTAACTTTGTATATTAGATGCCAAACCCAATATACAGAACATGGAATGGAAGTTGCTGGATGACTCTGAATCAGGTTGGTGGTAGCTTGTACTATAACCTCAGCACAGACCAAGATCTTCAGCAGAGATCTTACCGAGCTCTCCTGACTGAGTCTGTGTATGTGTTACTGGCTTAAAATGTCTCAAGATAAATTTTTATTGCTGTGTTTCAAGCCAATTTTGCCTATTGCTATACACATTAGCATGGGTTTATGTGTATTGAAGTCACCCACTGTATCTCCCTACTAATGGGTGGAGACTGAGTGGTGATGTCTTCACCTGATGGAATTGTCCAGTGGGTTTCATCTCCGGGAATCCAGAATTCCTGAAAAAAATTCAGTGCAAGTTGGATAAGCATACAGTGCTCAAGCTGGATTGAAGCTGGCTGGGGTGAGGGGTGGGTGTGGGGGAAGGTACCAAAATGCAGTTTTTCACTAGACAGGATAACTCTGGCTCCTGGGTAGCCTTGTGTGTACACAGATTCAAAAAGGAGCAGTGGGAGTGCACTGGAGCCAGAGGAAATATTATTGCATACACAGCCCAAGATTATTTAGCTGGTGTCACATATTGAACTTGAGACCTTGTACGTACAAACTGTAAGCAATAGCAGTGAGTTATTTACCACTTCAATTCCTTTCCTTCCATTAGCAATTAGAAGGGTAGACTTTAGTGACTACCCCTTTTAAAAAGCAATTGAACATGGCATTTATTCTGCAGATGACGTCTGAAAAACAGAGATCTTGGGAGACTTCATTGTCAAGGCAGCGTAGGTCTATGCAATCCATAAATCAGGGGTGGGAAATATGTGGGTCTGCAGGTGTTGTTGTACTACTGACCATTGACCACACTGTCTGGGGTTGATGGGAGTTGTGGTCACAAGTTCCCTGGCTCTGCTAACAATATTCAAAGCATTTCACATAGTTATACTTGCATCCACCAGAAGGTATATCAGCATTAATATCCTCATATTGCAGCTGCCATTCAGAAACATCTAGAGGACCACAGGTTCCCCAAACTTGCTCTGTAGCATTATGTAAATACTAAATATTTTGACAAAATTTCAGAGAAATGTCTGACTAGGCCTGCAGGTTGTTCTTGTGGATTGTGACCATTGTGTTGAAGGAATTCCTGTGGATTTTAGTGGGACTGGCCTTTGTTGGATGTACACAGAATGTAGGATGAAGAACAGATAGACAAAAGGTAGGCAAGCCACTGTTTTCCTGAAGTTCATCTAATTATTTTATTTATTAATTAAATTTGCATACCACCATTCTTCTGTGGATCTCAGGGCAATTCACAACATAAAAATTACAATACAAAAGTTCTGGTCTACAGCTCCCATCTTCCCTGACCATTAATACTCATAGGGTCTTATGCTATTTGTAGTGAAGAACATCTCAAGGTCACCAGGTTGCCTAACGATAAGAGAGACCTTGGGCCTAATTTCACAAGACTTTTCTTACAATCTTATTACAAAGCATTTCCACTAGAAGAATTCCCCATGATATCGTGATATGCATATCATTTTCTTCTTTTCTTCATTAAATAAAAAAACAAAAATTCATTGTGGAATGAGGACAGGGGTTTTCAATTTAGGAAAGAGTTTGATTACACAAATACTTTACAGTCAGAAATAAGAGAAACAACACTTCTTTTCTTCCAAGAACAAAAAAGAAAGAAAGTTAGTTTATATCTGGCTGGCTTGCTGCATTTTAATATATTCCAGCAAACAACCCCATTGATTTTTATTTGCATGTGTGAAATCGCACACAAGAAAAGACCCGGTTTTCAATGTCAATCTCATATGGAAAGCTCGAGGGAGCTGCTAATGTAACTATCTCAAGTGGTAATAGGGATTTGTTTACTCCTTCACCACCAGTTGAAATTCAGCTGAAGTCATGTTTTGTGGCTAAAATTTCATTACCATCTGATCAGATCTGCTCAGTGGTCTCTGTGTTATGTGTTGTTGATTGTAATCCAATTCCTGTTGGATTGGATTGGAAGGGTATTCAAGTCAAAACACACATCATTATAATTGAGGCTAAGTGTCACCTTCATTAGCAAACTGAAAGAAAGGTCAGGGTTTGAACAGAGCAGAGGGAGACATGGTTCCCTTCCAGCCCCAACACAGGCCCCTAGAGAAGATGCCTCAAAGAGGCAGCATGAGAAAGTTGGTCTTGCTGGCGTCTGACCAGAGTTGTTGCGAAGAATGTACTGTAGCACTTAAATTACAAAATGGGGAGGAATATCCACCCACTTTGAATGAACTATTTGTAGACCACAAAAGGGGAGCAGATATTTGGTGAGTGGGAGGAAACAGCAAAATTCTAAGGAAATAGTTCTTTGTTGGGGGGAGCAGGGTGTCCTCTGATAAATATACAGTGACTTTGAGGCTTACTTTCTTTCCTTTATGAAAAAAAGGACTGAAAAATCCTCTCCTCAGTCTGAGCAACTCATCTCACTGAGTGCCTTGCCCCACTCTCCATAGCTGCCATAATCTTAGATCACATAGTCTGCTTTCTGGCTCTTTTGGGCTGTGATGGGCCCATCACAGGGGCTCTCTGATCCTTTAGTGGCACCTTGCCCTTTAAGTAGGCCCTGATCTACACCACCAAACATTAAGCAGGCAATGGATCCCAATGAGACCATGACTGGTCATTGCCTGAAGGCTCTACTTCGGAGAGAAGCAACAGGACATGGCATTCTCAGTCACCTGCCTGATGGAAGGGAAGGACCCCAGCTACAGGAGGAAGGGTGGGTAAACCTGGAGGATATAAAATGCCTCTGAGATGGGGTAGAGCCCTGTGAATACACAGGGAGCAGGCTGAAATAACAGTCTCTGTGAGGAACCTCTAAGGGAGGCTTGTCTCTCACACCCCAGGCCTAAGCTATCTTCAGCTCCATTGGGTGAGGCCAAAAAGGGAATCCCTGCCTTCTTAGCTTACTCAGCCCCCTTCCTCAACAGGGTGAGTAGGTGTCCTAGATTTAAGCTTGTCACAGCCAACTGCATGGAAGTCAGACACAGCAAGTTAAGAGGCCTACTCATTGGTGAGAGTAACATGAAACATGGGTGGAAGTGTGCATGTGAAGCAACAGATCTGAAACAAAGCTGTACTTGCAGCAACCTAGACCTGAGTCAGTGCCTTCTTTGACCTCTTGATCAGGTATGGACCCACAGAAGATATGGAATATCTTTTGAAGTGCCTCTTCCCCCTGGGTTACAGTGCAGGAACCTTGCCTGCTTACTCCAGGCCCATTTTTGACCATGTCATCTTTCAACCTCAGTCTGCCTTGGACTGGATCTAGACTGCCAGCTGCAGAGGCCTAACAAGAACTTCCATCACCAGGGAAACCTTTAGAGGTGAAAGCTCTGTATATGATTTGGCATCCAAGACCTTGCAGGAAGTCACATGTTTAGGGTAATTGCCCTTCCGTGGTGACTAAGATGGAAGGCATCCCTTGGGTGGTAGGTCAAGGTGTGAGACTAGCTGACCCCATATGTACATTGCCTTATCATTTTACTACAGCTGTGTGTCTTGTGCCCAGAAATAAAAGCCTTGTGTTGGAAGAAAGGCTGGAAACCAATGACCATTGATGATTCTCTACATTTCCTGGCTCCTACAATCCATAATAATGAGAAGCTGGTGTCGAGTTGTGTGTGTGTGTGTGTGTGCGGGTGTGTGTACTTAGCTACCAAGTTATCTGTAGTTGGGACATATATTCTCAAGGGGATCATGTATACATACAATCACCATTTACTGGACTCCCTGTGGATGTCTAGATCTTCCTGAGACGTGGACCAATATTCATGTTTTAAAAAGTATTAGCACAAAGGGATCCTATTTGTTACCTCAGAAATACTAGCTGGGTCTGCCTTTCAACTAAGGTCTCAGTAGACCTTTTCACTCAACCAATGAGCATATTGATTTACTGCCTCCCACATATGTAACATGAAAACACCTGCAATGATGCAGAATAGTCTGAAACTGCTGTGGCTGCTGGCTTGAAAAACAGAACAAAACACTGCACGACATGTTGCTGAGAGAGGCTTTAAAGGATGCCTGAGTGATGTCTAATTTCCAGTGGAAATTACATACGGAGGGTTGATCACAAAACCGTTTTGCATCCTTCAGTGGCATTATGCCAATCAAAGAAAAGATAAAATTGAAGTTTTGCTTCCAAGTCTTCCTGGGCTCAAGCTTCACTTTGCTGGTCATCCCCAGAAAACTCAGTTCACCTTACATCTTAAATGCTCACCTCACCCATCATGTCTCTCCATGAAGATGTACTATTGAAGTGTCACGACTTCTGCCTCCAAGACTGATCAAGTTTCAAGTTACTTCCAGTAAGTCTCCTAAATAGAACATTTGGCACCAGCATGAAGTCATGGTGGTTTAGAGAATACCCTTGAAATAGACATGATGGATAAAGTGTGCTTTAGAAAAGAGGGAGCCACCTATAGAGCTTTTAATTCCACATTATTGTAAGTTAAGGGCGTATGTACGTATGCAAAACAAAGCAAATTGCACAATCAGCAAACCCAGTGTACTAGTGTTTAACGTTTATATGGTCAAAGTTGGCATTTCCATATCTCTACTGACTACTGCAGCCATGTTTAAATCTCTGAGCATTCTCACCGGCCATAAATCTTATTTATTTTACATAGGGAGCTGTAAATCATTCATTTAAATACATGAACGCAGATTTCACACCTGCTTAGCTTTTACTGATACTTTATAATGCAGATTTAGCTTCTGCTCACCTGTCTCATCTTATAGGCACAAATTCATTCTGACTGCAATACCAATGAATTCAAGAGAGATCAGCACAGCAGAAATTCGGTCCATAATGTTCACCTAACATAAAGGATTTCCCACCTGACACTTCCTTGTTATTTCTCGTTATTTCATCCGTCCATCCCCCCCTTCAAGACAAAGGAAATGAGGAAAGGTCATAGTTGAGTGACTAAGCATCTGCTTTGCATTTGGAAGGTCTCGGGTTCAACCCCCAGCATCAAGTAGGTCTGGAAATGTCCTTTGTCTCAGACACTGGAGATGTGACGCCAGTAGTACTCAGACCGGGGCATTCACAGGGAAACCAAAATGCTTGTTTACAAAGCTATTGTACAACCAACCTTACTGTATGCTTGTGAAACATGGACCACTTATAAACTCCACTCTCCAAACTCCTCGGAAGATTCCATCAACGGTGTCTCCGAAAAACTCTAAATATCAGATGCAAGATCTACCCACCTTGGAAGAATGGCAGATGCAAGTAATTGACTATATGGAAATGGCTGAGATGACTGGCAGAATCCGAGACCAGGGAGAAGAGTTGGTGGAAGAAGATTGGAGGAAATTTAAAATTTATTTACAGAAGTATTGTAAAATGTATGAATGTGGATGACTTTGAAATAAAATGAAGAGGTTCTAGTAACAAGAGATAAAAATTTGAAACTATAAATTTGGGAGATAAAATATTTAAGGACAAAGTAGTACGATATGAATTTGCTGAGCTAATTGCTAAAGAGGGATACAAAAAAGGGAGGTGTGAGGAAGTCAGGAAAATAAGTCAATCAAAGATGAATAACTAGAAAAGAGCGATTTGTGTTTGCCTTATTTTATTTGTTGAGTGTTGATTTTTTTGGGGGGGGTGAAAAACTGTATTGTTGTGTCTTATATTTTTTGTGTGTCTTTATTGTATTATGTTTGGTTGTATCTTTTTATTGTTAAACCTAATAAAATATTATAATTAAAAAGAAAAAAGAAAAACTCTAAATATCACTTGGGAAGGCAGGTGAACTAATGCCAGTGTACTGGAAGATGCAACGATCACCAGTGCCAAAGCAATTATTCTTCAACATCAACTTCGTTGGACTAGTCATGTTGTTCGGGTGCCTGATTATCATCTTCCAAAACAACTACTCTATTCCGAACGTAAAAATGGAAAGCTTAGTGCTGGTGGTCAACAAAAGAGGTTTAAAGACACTCTTAAGGCAAATCTTTAAAAAATGTAGGATAAACACGAATAATTGGGAAACACTAGCCTGCGAGCACTCCAATTGGAGAATAGTCTTTCCCAAAGGTGTCGTGGACTTTGAAGATGCTCAGGCTCAGGACGAAGGGGAGAAACATGCTAAGAGGAAGGCATGTTTGGCAAACCCTCACCAAGATCAACTCCCGCCTGGAAACCTATATCCCCACTGTGGAAGGATGTATGGATCCAGAATTGGCATCCACAGTCACTTACGGACTCACTGTTAAGACTGTGTTCTTAGAAGACAATCTTACTCAGCTACGACTGATCACCAAATAAGAAGCACTCAATTAGATGGACCAATGATCTGATTCAGTATAAAAAACACTTACCAAAAAAGCAAATGTCACAAGAACAGCCCCCTAAGACCCTCCTGGCCTAACCCAAGAGAAGTGAGTAAATGCAAAGTTGACTGTTGCTTAGCTATTGGTATCAGCTCTATTGTTATTTCTCTCTCTCTCTCTAGATAATGTTTAGGGCTAGATAATGTTTAGGGCTTGTTTCCTATTGCAGGGCACCACAGCTGCTTTTTAGGTCTTAGACTAGGAGCTGAGAGACCAGGGTTCAAATCCCCATTTGATCATGAAGCTCTCTAGGTGACTTTGGTCCAGTCACCAGCTCTCAGCTTAACTTACCTCACAAGGTTGTTGTGAGGATAACATGGAGGGGAGGCATGTGTGCCACCTTGATGATAGTTGGGATATAAATAAGCAGTGCTATTTTTTTCTAGAAAATAGGTGCTGGAACTCACCATGAACACCTCCCTCATTCTCTCAGAATGGCAATGGTGCCCATCTGAGAGGTATCAGAATTGAGTTCCTGTGAGTTCAACTGGGGGGGGGGGAGTCCTGATAATAAGTAAACACATGTTTTAATTACACTGAAAACAAGGCAAAATTAAGAGGTCCTGGTTATCTGGGGACTCTTTCATTCACTCCCTTTTCAACCTTGTTTTACCCCTTAACCATGTCTAGTGGGTTGCAGGGCTGAGCCTCAAGATAATTGCACCATCCTTTTATTTTAAGTAGAAAACCACAGCTGTAATGTACATTCCCCACCTTTTAAAACCGTCTGCCTTTTCAGTGCAAGAGAATTTTACTTAATCTTTACTGTGTAATCAATACATCCTTCCCTTCAGGTGGTTGGAAGGCCCCTTCCCTTTTAACAGCACCTCCAAGACTGACCTTGCATCCAGTATTCATTATTCTGTGCTCCCTTCTCCGCCATGCAACGGCTTACATACTTCCTTTCATGTCTTGTAGCATCACCATGTTGCAAAACAAACTTTGATACTTGGGAAGGCCCTTGAATAACATGCCTTTGAAGCTGTATAGGGTGTTGTTGTTTTTTAATGCCAGCAAACGAGAGGAATTTCAAACGCTGCTGCGGTTCCTTGCTTAGGGGACGTGCATGAATTCTACCCTGTCTTGCTGAAGAGTCATGTTGAGCCTTAATGTGAGGAAATCTCCTCTCCATTTCCCACACTTAGGCAGAATTTGAAATGGAAGTCAGGTTTCTTCCTGGCCTGCCCTGCTCAGACTGTTCTTAATAAATTCTCTTGTTATTTCTAGGCCAATTGTTGTAATTATGTTTTTGTTGGCCTTCTGCATTATACTTCATCTCCAGATGGTCCACAGTTTGGCTTGCTGGCTTTTCCCCAAATGCAAAAATAGAAGGAATATTACACTATTTCCCCTCTGCCTTACTATTCCCCACCCCCATGTATATATTTGTCAATGGGTAGACTTTAAGATTCTACCTCGCGGGGCACTTGATATCTCAATTGTTTCATTGTGGGAGAGAATCCCTAGGGAGATCTTATTTTCCACTCCAGACTTAACATTGTGTTGGCAGTATAAGGATATATTCATTGGGACTGTGACATCATTTTCTGAAATGCCTGGCTATTCAGATGTTGCTTTGCTTTCCAGTATGGATTAAAAGGACATGGATGTCCTATGGCACACTAAATTCTGAGGCCCCAGGGCTCTCCAACACATTTGAGACTCTCTGGACTTATAACATCTGCCTTACTCCAACACTGCACTGGAATTCTCAGACGGCATGAACAGCAGTATAACCTTAGAGAAAAGAGTGAAAGGGTCATTTCGGATATTTCTTACACTACAACATATGAAGTACTTCAGTAACATTCATCCACTGTTTCTTAGATGTGTGGGAGATGGGCTGTAAAAGACCTTCAAAGTAAGCAATGTGTTAATGTCATTTCACATCTGTAATGACAGCCGCACAGCAGCATTTTGCATATCCCAAAAGCTTCCAGGTTGCCTTCAAGGGCAGCTCCACATATAGTGCATTACAGTAGTCAAGTAGGGAGGTCACAAGAGCATCAGTTAGCATTATAAGAGTCTTTTTAGCCAGAGAATAGAGGTTGCATAGCTAATGGAGCAGATAATGCATTTCTTTTATAAAACAGCCTTGCTCAGGAGTTATATGAACCTATGAAGGAAGAGCAGGATCATGCATGTCAAAGACCCATACATCCATTATAGGGTCTGAAGGAGCCCCTTTAGTTCAAATCTGCTCAATGGGGTGAACTCCCATTGGTTTGTCCCAGCTCCTGCCAACCTAGCAGTTCAAAAGCATACCAGCACAAGTAGATAAAAAGGTACCACTGTGACGGGAAGGTAGAAGGTGTTTCCGTGTGCTCTGGCACTCGTCATAGTTTTCCTTGTGCCAGAGTAGTTCAATCATGCTAGCCACATGACCTGGAAAGCTGTCTGCAGACAAACACAGGCTTCCTTGGCCTGAAAGCGAGATGAGCCCCATACCCCATAGTCGAATTTGACTGGACTTAACCATCCCGGGGTCCTTTACCTTTACCATACCTTTTTATTTTTAACTGTGTACACAAGTGGCTCTTCCCACATGATCAGTAATCCTTCAAAATGACTCTGTGATGGATCTTTCAGACTTAATAATGAATGTGTCATTGGGTGCACTCAAACCCACTTATTCGTACAACATTTTAAAGGGGTAGTGATACATTAAGATGGATTCAAAGAACTGTGGGGAAAGTTCCACCTAGACTTATTTTCCCTGCCCAGCAGTTCCACACAGATAAAGCTGCTTTTGAAACGGAAATGAAGTTTTGGTTATTCCCCTCACTCTGCAGTTTCCTGATGCCCAAACCAACTCTAGAGGGCTGGGCATGCCTTTGGACCAGATTTGGAGGTTATGAGGGGTGGTCATAACAAGATTTGGGGGTTATGAGCAAAATTTGCCTCCTTCCACTGACATATGTCTTCCCTCACCAGAAATAGACCAGTTGGACACCACTTGTCAGTTGGGATATTTTATGGCAGATTTTACTGAACCTTTTTCTTGTAATTAGTTGAAGTAGCTGTCCGATTACTGGAACAAGCACATGGGCCATTTCAAGGCTTGGGGGCCATTTCTCCCATTGATGAGACTCAATCATAAGAATTTGTTTTTGAACATTTCAGGAAAATCAGTATGAGGATAGGAGAAGCTGAAGGGAAAGTTTGGGACGTGAGTCCTGAAATCAATTATACATGCATAGTTTCCATCAATTTCAGCAAGGCTTGTACATGCATAACCAAGAGCAGGACGGCAGCCTAAAATTGCCAGTTTATGTAATTAGTTAAACCTGAGTAATCCCAAACAATTTTCTATTTAAGCCTAGTTTATTCCTTGTTCTGCTTAACAAAATTCCCCATCTGCTTCCTGTTGTATGTTTGCTTAAGCTCTGGCACCTCCCTGCCTTGTTTTCATCATTTCTCCCAAGCAATTTTAAGTGCATATGCAAAGAAGAAAAGCCTTCAAAATAAAGTTGGGCACAGAGAGACAGACAACAGCAAAGATATTGCTGCTGCCTGGAGAGAGAAAGGGCTGCAAACCAAATTTAGATCTCAAGATGGGAAAGAAACGTGATCTGCTGCCAGGATATTGTTCAAGCTTTTGAATATAAAGGCCTAGGAGCTGAGGGGTCTTTGGTCCCCACCCCAATAAAATATTTGGGGGGGTGTCCCCCAAAGTTGATGGGCATTGCCATTCAAATGGTGTGCATGTACTACATCGTGTGATTGATTATGTGGCTTGGGGCTTACCTACCCCCCAAATATTTTATTCAAGTTGACACCCCTGGTAAAGCCTTCTGTCTTTCACTGCGGTGATTTATTTATGATTGATTTATTAACTTGGAAACTACTCACCCATTTAATTGCTTTATTTATTTATTAAACTTATTAGCCACTTGTCACTGAGTCTCGAAGTCACACAGTCACACAGACACACAGTCACACACACACACACACACACACACACACACAGAGTGTATATATGTATACATGCATGTCTGAACCACCTAAATTACATGCCCATCCACAAAACTACAGATCCCAGTGTTTTCCCTCTGACCCTCACTGTCTCATACTCATTGCAAAAAGATTGAATCAGCATATTTTCCCCCACATGTCTGTATTTTCCAGTCCACATTTGGAAAGTTGTTGGTAACATGGAGAGAATAATTTGCGCTTGAGATGGAGTAATTCTTCTTCTTCTTCTTCTTCTTCTTCTTCTTCTTCTTCTTCTTCTTCTTCTTCTTCTTCTTCTTCTTCTTCTTGTTTGCATTGAGCAGGAGGAATAAAAATGTGCAGCCATGTGCTGAGAAGTCATTAGAATAGGCCTTAAATAAGAGTATTTTTATGAATTAAACGTCACCATGTTTGCACAGTAGGATTGTCCAACTAATGTGCTACACAAACAAAATCTATATCGTAAGTAAATACCTTTGAATGTTTGATGGCCATCAGGGCTGTGGTCATTCATGTGTTACAGGGAGGGACTGGAAATGAATGAAGGCAATGAGAGCGTGCCGGGGCCGACTACATAAATCACATCATTAGTTTGGGGCTGTTTTCTGACAGAAGCAAGTAGCACAAAGTACAACTAATGACTTCTCTTCCCTTAGAGGGCTGCAAACCTTTTTACCAGAGATACTGTTGGTTAAATCCACAAAGCCAAAAAGTGCTGGGCCCTGACAAATGAAGTGCAAAGGGAACCAAGCTCAACATAAATATTGATTCAAGCTTCTCGCAGCAAGGAAGATATGGAAAACCTGACCATAACTGTAATTGCAAAAACTGTAGGGCTGTATCACATGAACGGACATTAGCAGACCGGCCAGAATAGGTTGTGGTGCTGGGTAAATTGTGGAAAATATAATCTGAGAGTCATGCCGCTGCTGAATCAAATACCTGACCCAACCCAACCGTAATTGTGAAAATATGGTATTTATATGTGCACGGACATGCATATACTAAATTATGGATGTTCTTGCCAAAGAGAACTTTTTTGGGGGGCGCAGCAACAAGCCAGGAATGTTCATACTGAACAGAGTTGCTTGAAAAGTGGAAATTGTGGCCCATTATGCAAACCACAAACTGGAATAAGAAGAGAATGCTAGTAACATTCACATAGAAATAAAAACAAAAATTCTGCGGCTTTGATAGAGTTCGTTCTTTAAAAAGAAAAAGCCCTGAACAACTCCAATCTCTGAAACTGATCTTCAAAATTAGTGTTTTGAAGTCCTGTTATTTTGTTGTGCTGACAGAGTGTGAAGAGAAATTCATAAAATAGACACTCTACTGCCAGAAAAGGGGAGGAAGTGATTCAATTATTTATTGGTTGGGAAAGGGTTGTAGTCAAAATTATTTCAACCAGTTTCTAGACAACCATAATATTCAACCTGCTTATAGAACTATGATAACAGATAATGCTATTAGCACAGTTTTCAAGAATGAGGCCTTTGAAAGGATGAGGCAGTTCTTCTTATGGCAGTGCAGGCAGTTTCCAGGGAAACCATTCTCAGCGAGGCTTTCATGATTTGCTAGATTGGGCCCGGTGATATAGTGCTCTTCCTTTATTCAATGGATGTCAGGCTTATAGGCAACTTTACATGATATGGCCCACTATGGTACCACCAGGCTCAACTCCAGCTCTCAGGAGATAATAATCAGGGTTTAAATATTTAATTCAATTGCCAAGGCACAGTGAGAGGAAGAGGGGGGGAATGGAAATGCGCACGCGCAGAATAGAAGCAATACTTAAGTTATAGAGACCCTGTGGTCCTTCAGAAGTTCATGGACTGCAGCTCCCATTAGCCATAACTAGGATGATCTGTGGTAAAGGATGATGGGAGTTGTGGTTCATCAACATCTGGAAATTCCCTCAGACCTGTTCTAGAAGTTCATTGGAGGTTTAGACTCCACCATCCAACACCATTCCAGGATCTAGTAAGGCTGAGACTTATCCTGCCTGGGCTCTCACTGCCACTTGAGCCCCCTGGCAGCACAGCAGCCACCAGTCACTCACACCCACATCCCACAACCCATTTAGCCAATGTGGGTAGTGGTGGGGAAGTGGGAGCTGAGCAGCTGCTCTGCTCTGATTGGTGCCAGGAATCCACCATGTTATCTTTCTCAATGGAGAGGGTGTCCAAGGTGGGGGGCATCATCAGCACAGTGCTGATGGCCTACCAATTGGTCTTAACACTTATCCACATAACTACCCCAATAATGCTTTTGTGCCCCTATCATCCTAGTGACTGATTTTATTAGCTATTCAATTTACCTGTGCTGGAGGAGACTCTTGAGAGTCCCATGGACTGCAAGAAGATCAAACCTATCCATTCTGAAGGAAATCAGCCCTGAGTGCTCACTGGAAGGACAGATCCTGAAGCTGAGGCGCCAGTACTTTGGCCACCTCATGAGAAGAGAAGACTCCCTGGAAAAGACCCTGATGTTGGGAAAGATGAAGGGCACAAGGAGAAGGGGACCACAGAGGATGAGATGGTTGGATAGTGTTCTCGAAGCTACCAGCATGAGTTTGACCAAACTGTGGGAGGCAGTGGAAGACAAGAGTGCCTGGAGTGCTCTGGTCCATGGGGTCACAAAGAGTCGGACACGACTAAATGACTAAACAACAACAACAACAACAACAAAAACCCTGCTTCTTTCTCTGGGATCAGCACCACTAGACTTGAGTAGGCCATCAGCGCTGTGCTCATTGCCAGTCAATCCAGGACTAGCTTGAGGCCATAGAGAAAAGAGAGGATCAGCGAAGGCTGGTCCATTGGTTGAGTGGGGCACAGCCTTACCAACCTCAATCTGCCTTAAGGGAGTTTCCACCTGCTTGCCTTCTAACTTACAACCAGTCAGGGGATGGCTCTGATTGTTTTTGGCCTGGGCTCCACCTGCTGTTGGTCTCTCTGCCTTCTGCCCTACCAGCCCCACTGGGCAACAGGCACTACTGAAGAGTACCCTTGAAATAGTTCTAAGGACCACAGCCAATGAACTGCACAAAGAGGGAAAGCGAGTGCAGTGGGGCTGGAGATCTCAATCTCAGCCCCTCCTTTTCCATCCACATGTTCACACAGATGCATTTACTTCTTCCTGCGTGGGTCTCACCAAATTCTCCCCACTCAGGATTCTAGAATTTAGAGACACTTCCACATGAAGTAGAAAACATGTGAAGACTTCCTCAGTTCTGATGTCCAGCTTAATGTGTGGACGCTGGGGTAATGTGTGGATGCTGTCCTCAACAGACAGAGGACAGAGCCAGATGCTTAACTCCATAGCCTTTCTCTGCTCTCTTTCCCTCTTCACACAAATATGTGAAATCACAGATGTGAATATCTGTATTTAAATACATAGAATAGTTTAAAATAGAATTCATGCCTGGAAATGCTATTCTCAGTTTCATCTCAGTGCTCTCTGCAGCCTGTTCTTCTCATGGACATACATTACTGCAGCTACTCTGGCTTCCTAGAAATTCACCCCAGTTCTCAAGTGACATAATCCTAGTAATGAAGCTTTACTCTGACCTAGTTTTTTCTGTGATACTAATGAATCTATCTCTAGTCAAAATAATAATAATCCCAAGGTAGAATCACTGCACTAGAGAGATTACTAAAAAACACACACTAAACTTGTGCAGCTCTTATCATCAGGTAATTCATTTAATGATTTGGTAAACATCACTTCTATTGGTTAAACATTGATTACTTTCTAATCCATAGAAAGGGAACTGTAATAAACGTCTGACCCTTCATTTGTGGACACTTGAGTGACAACTGTGATGTTCTTTAGCAAACATAATAAGAATAATACTTTTTGTTAGAACTAAAGGGTATTCTGTTGAATTTGGATTTCAGGCATAGCTATATGTGTGCCCTGATTCAGCAGGAGTTTAGAAAAAGTATATAATGTGGGAAAGGATGCAGAATACCATTACTTTATAATTTCTGCACACATATTTACACTCACAAACACACACATATTCCAGATCTTATGACTGTGAAAATCTGTGGGGTACATCTGCTGAAATCCCAGAAGCCAATAAGCAGCTGAACAAGACTTGTGTAAACTGAGAGCCAAGGGCAGTATGCCTCTGAGCAGCAGCAGGGACATGCAGAGTTCTGCTGTATAAGAAAAGTCCTGATTGGATCAGACCAAAGACCCATCTACTATGCGAAACCTACAAGCAGGGCCTGAGTGCAACAGTGCTCCCCCTGTTTGTGGTCCTCAGCAACTGCCATTCAGAGGCCTACTGCCTCCATCCTACTTGCTGGTTTCCTACAGGAGGGGGGACTTTGGTAATATGTTGCCCTGAGCGAGGAGAAAATTAGGTGCCCCCCCAAAAAATATTTATTATTATTATTCCTTCCTCCCCTTCACTTTCTGTCCTGCACACTCTTGGCTCAGCTCCCAGTGCAAGGAAGCTGCATGCACTGCCCTAAAACTGTCATTGTCCACAGATACCTAGTTGGCCTCTGCGAGACCAAGATGTTGGACTAAATGGAATCTATAGTCTGCTCCAGCATGTCTCTTATTGTGTCCATATGAGTTGCGGTGGGATTTCATTGTTCTCCGTGGCTCGTTTTCCTGTCCTCATACAGAATGATACTGTGATGGCCTGGGAATTGGATTCAGATGCTGAACCTGAGGAATCCCAGTCTGCACAGGATTCCCCACCTCCAGAACCAGCTGAGCCGGGGCTGGGGCATGAGCCTGAAGGGTCCTCACCTGTGCTGGATCCTCAGGTGCAGGCACCAGCTGAGTCTACTCTGGCTCCTGAGGTGATGGAGGATGCATTGCCTGCAGGTGCTCCACCCTCAGCCTTGTCAGAGGAAGCTGGGGTTGCCTCTGGATCCAGTAACCCTCCAGCCTCTCCTGAGCTGCAGAGGCTCAGGGCAGAGAGGCAGAGGGAACTAAGTTCCCGCAAGAGGATTGATCACCTCCAGGCCAGGAGAGGCGAGTCAACTGAGGATCGGGGCCGCCCTATGCCTTGGGGGAGATAAAAGCCAGCCAGCCCCAGTCCCAAGTTGCGGGAGCAACATTGTTGGTTGTCAGTTCCAGCCTGATCCCTGACCTGCTTCCCTGCCGGAGCTCCTGACCTCACCTGACGCCCTGCCCTGCACCCAGCTTCGACTTCTACAGACTGCCTTTATTTTGCACCATTGACCTCGGACTGGAATCGGATCTCGCCTCTCGGTTAGCCCCTGGACCAGCACAGACACACTATAAACAAGAGGTGCTCAGCATATTCTTTCAGGTGTGGTGCTACTGCCAGCCAGGTTGACAAGTGAGCTGTCAGATGAGCAAACTGCACTGGTTCTTCAGAGCTCCACTCTTGATCCCTTTGCTTCTTGTTTCCTATGCCTCTGGCTGGGGAAAGTTGGCATGCTGCCCTGAAGCTAGGTGCTTAAGATGAAAGCTGCCTGCTCCCACCTGAAGCACCTGGCTAAAAGTGCTTTTTGAAACTTTCCACAGCCAGGGGTAGAGGCAGGAGTGAGGAAATGAGTGAACAAGCAGGCAAAGAGAGACTAGAACTAGGGTTAGGTTGAAGTGCCCCTCCCACTTGAAGAGGCATCTTGGCAATTTGTTGGGAGTCGGAGCCAAATTCAGACCTTGAGCGAATAAAACTCTTGGCTTCCATTAGGAAAGGCGCTCTGGGAGCATCCTGGTTGATACCATTTTACCCTGAACAACTTTCCCCCAAAGGTTGTCTGATAGAAAGCTGCCTTTGAGAAAGTCAGACCACTGGTCCATCTGGTTCAGCGTCGTCTTCACTGATTGGCAGTGGCTCTTCTAAGATTTCTGGCAGCGATCTCTCCTAGCCTTACATGGAGATATCAAGGATTGAATCTAAGACATTCTGCATACAAAGCAGATATTCTATAACTGAGCCATGATCCGTTCCATACTGTCTTTCTGGAGACTTGAGGAAGGGAAAATGGTGGCCACCAAGCAGCAGGCAACTGCAACATTGATGAATTTTCAGCCCTGTCCATTTCACCCTCTGCCCCTGAAATCTCCCTTCAGGTGTGCCCTAAAAAGTGAGTCAAAAGTTGATCTCAACACTAGACAAGACTTAAGGTCAGCTGTGATATGTTGGTGCCCAGTAGCTTGGAGGAGTCAGAGCCCAGAGTGTCAGAAAAGCAACTGAATGGTGATGAAAGCTAACAAAGTATCTGGACACACAAATGTTTATATATACGCATTATGAACAACCATTTTTGCTTTCTTATACATGCATATATTATTTCCTATTATTAATTATCATTATCATTATTATTATTACATAAATCACATTCAATTTAGATGTTTCAGCATTTCCCAAGACACAACATTAGCTCAATAGCTAAGAATAAAAGGCCTTGGATAGAACAGACCCCAAAATCTGAATGCCTTGTAAACAGATATTTTGGAAAGGCAATTTCTCAATGCCTCACATTCATCCATTCTCAGAATATTTCTGAAGAGACAAAAGGAATGAGAAACGAGAGCTGAAGATTCATTAATCAAGATTTCCTTATCATCAAATAAAATCCAATAGTGAAAAGTTTAGCTGTGTCCTTGGGTCTTTCTGTCTTATTGAACAGTATTTTTTTTTTACTCCAAGAAGGACATTTTTTCATTCGTATTTACTACAGTTTTATTAGATTATTATTATAGATAAATAAATTCTCATGGATTTGAATTCCATAATCTGAAGAAAATAACCTGAGCAATGTAAAAGATTATTATTAGTAATAATAATAATACATAGGGCTTGCATTCAAAATGAGAAAGGAGAACAGTACCTTTCTGACCTATACAGTGAAGACATGGTTGATTTTAATTTCTTAGGCACAATTTATCATTTTCAGAATTTACTGTGGCCTATATCCCATAACAGGAAAGAGTACTTTGACGAGGTGGTGTGAGGAGGAGGAAGATGGAGGCAACATCATTCCTGCTTGCAGGGAATTGGAATACATGAGCCTCAGGACCCTTTCCAACTCCACAGTTCTATGATTCTATGACCATTCCCCAATGCCTTCCATAAGAACATAAGAGCCTGCTGTATCAGGTCAATGGCCTATCTCATGCAACATCCCATTCTCACAGTGGCAAACCAGATGCCCATGGGAAACCCCCAGGCAGGACCTGAGCACAAGTGTGCTCTCCTCTCCTACAGCTTTCAACAACTGGTATTCAGAAGCATTATTGCCTTCCATCACAAGCAGAAGGGGACGACAGAGGACGAGATGGTTGGACAGTGTTCTCGAAGCTACCAGCATGAGTTTGACCAAACTGCGGGAGGCAGTGGAAGACAGGAGTGCCTGGCGTGCTCTGGTCCATGGGGTCACAAAGAGTTGGACACGACTAAACGACTAAACAACAACAACTGCCTTCCATTGTTCAGCCATAGCCAGTCATACTGTTGTTGTTTTTCTGTGGAAGGGGAAATGAAGCCCTTGGCAAATGCTTAGCAATGACTATGCATCATGCTCCATTCTCTAACCAATGACAAAAGGAGGGCAGCGCCTTAACAGCAGCTACATGAGAAGTTATACATGGGGGAAATGAAGAAATAAAGGCTACTCCTATTTTCACAAAGCAAATATAGAGTTAAAGAGAAAGCTTAATCATATCACTTTAGGTTGGACTCCAAAACAAAGGGTGAGAGGAAAAACTCCTATGCATGTGAATTCCACCTCCAAATAGGAATACCTTCCTTGTGCGTATTTCCCATAACTGCAATTGGATAACAGTGTTTGACACAGAAAAGCACATGATTGAAGACAAATGCATTGCATCGAGGGTGAGGGACCTTTTCTAGTCTGAGGGTTGAAACGCAACCTTCCAGGGACCAGAAGCAAAAGTGGGTGGAGCAAAAATGCTAATTTACTCACACACCCCTCTCCATCCTCCACCCAGGTGAGCAAGAAGCATTTTCAGAGTTCAAGGACATAGTCTAGTCAGGTGTAGACACTCAAGAATGGTGAGAAAGAAGGCCAGTGAATGTGATATATGGGAAGAAGGATAGTGTCTGAAGTGGGTGTGTGGCTTGGGAAGTATCCTGAGAGCCTGATAGAGAGGTCCAGAGGGGCATATTTGGCTCCCATGCTTGAGGCTCGCCATTCTTGCTTCACATCATTGTCCGAACGTCACTAGAATTTAGGTTTCTTTGAAAACTGGGTCTAGGTCTAGATTCCCTTCGAATGACAATGCTTTCCTCCCCAGACTTTGGCACTTTATCCTGCATTTCTGTGATCTGTTGCATGTAAGGATGACAGAATCTCCTTCCGCATGTCTCGGTGAACAGTTGACAGTCTGTGAACAATGTAATTCAATTCTCATATTTGTCAGTCAGCACCAGAAGAGAATGGCATCTATATGCCTGGCACCAACAGAACTGTCAGAAATACCCAAAGCCTCACCTTTCAGAATGAAAACACTCAAGAGTCATGGCTGAGAAAAGCCTGGGATGAAATATTTACACCCCAGTGAGGAACCAAAAGGGAAAAAGGTTTTATGAGTTATTGTCAGACTCAATGGGTGAAGATGCCCTCTGCAATGACAAGTTGCATCAGTAAGATGACAGGCTCTTGCTAGATTCAAGCATGTCAGCACCGGTATATTAGGGACTTCTGTGAAAAGTGTATTTGTGTCTGTGCAGGACAGAGATTTCTTCCCCCTGCAGTGCTCTCAAAGAGCAATCTCATCCTGCCACTGCTGTGACTTAGCAGAGCAGTGGAACAATTGCTGCATCCAGTTCAGACACTGAAGGCAGCAGTAGGTGGGGCAAAAAGATTGGGTCCTATGGCAGCCAACTCCAACTGTGGGAACAACTTGGAATCCTGTGCTGGCTTGGCTCCACCCCACTCCCAGATTGGTCTCCAATGGTGGGAGTACCACTGGCAGGTTTTCTGTCAGCACTCCCATTTGGCTGGTAAAGTGGGGTCTACATCAGTGGAGTGACACAGGCATCATTCAGTTAGTAGAATCATAGAACTGTTGAGTCGGAAGGGACCATAAGGATCATCGAGTCCAACCCCCTCCATTGCAGGAATCTTTTTGCCCAACATAGGTCTCAAACCCACGACCCTGAGATTAAGAGTCTCCTGCTTTACCAACTGAGCTATCCAACCAGCTAGTGGTGGCTGGAAGGAATCTGGCTGCGGCAGCAGAAGTAGGCAGAGGGGTGCCTCTCCTGAATTCACACAGCACCCCACAGTCTGGTGTACAGGTGAATTTGGATTGCAGCCTTAGCCACTAACACCCTGTATTGGCCTTTGCAGAATAAAAGCAGAAAATAATTCTATTGTAATAAGTGAAAACTTCAAGAAGCAAAATTAAACATTCCTAGTAGCCCCAACCAGCTTTTCCATCTTATTTGCTTAGACAATAGTCAGGGATGATGGGATTTGTTGTCCAACAAATTCTTGGAGTCCAAGATTGAAGTACACTTGTAATGACTGAAAGGGTCTTTCTCAGGCCTACCTACAGAAGCCAGGGGTTGGGCCTGAGAGGTTCTGCATGCCAAGCAGATGATCTACTACTCAGCTATGACCCTAAACAATGTAAATGGAATCTGCACATCACGTGATATCCTGTCATGGATTAGAAATGATGCATTCCAGGGAGACAGTAGAGAACATGAAAAGGAGATGCTGTTTTCACTGCTGTGTCTGCAAAAAATAAAGGGTCGTCTGGAGTTATGAAAATATATTGCAGAACTCTCCCCGTGTGAAATAATAATACATGTAAAGTGAATTTAGCAGGTGGGAGAAAACCCCAGCCAATGCCTGTGTATTCCATCAGAAATGCAACATGTTATGCCAATCCCACGGATATATAAAATATCAGAGTTTGGACTAATTATTGACTGAACCCTGCCAAAACAGCTAGGAAGTGTGAAATTCCCATTCTGGATCCATCTTGCAGATATATGAATCTTTTACTGCTGGTTTTTTGTTTTTTTTCCAGGAAGCCTAATCTCTGAGGAGACAGGAGTTTTGAAAGTACAGCAAATGTTTACTTGTGTCTAACAAGATAGACAGAAAAGGCCAATTACGAAGGAATGTAACACAGTGTACACTTGAGAAATTCTCCCCAAAAAGAATAACCAGCTCTTCTTTATTGTTTCCATAAAGATGGTGTGAAGAGTCTACACTACATGTAAAACATGAAAAGCAGAACATTTTCATGTTCACTCTCAACACATTGTCTTCAGTCTTGTTGTACAGTAATGTTTTGTTCAGTGCTATGTTGACAAATTTCTCCTGCATTTTGTAGAACGTTCTTCATTGGTTTGTGAGAAAAGAAATTGCGTTTGGAAATGTTCTGGTAAAATGTCCATGGGTGGGGTGCAAGGTTTTTATCATGCCTGTCTTAATTCTGAGCTGGCTAAGGAGTGTTTGGGAGAATCCATTCTTTTATTCTACAAATCACCTCAACAGCAGTCTGCAGCCCAGGGGAATATATACCATGAGGTAACTCTCTCAAAGGACTTTTTCAGATTAGGAAGTGCAGGCAGTTATGGAGGCCAGAGGTGGATTTAAGGCAGTATGGCTGGCTGGTTCTGCTGCACTGTGTGCTGAGCAGAGGGGGCGCCAGAGGGTGCCACAGCTATGACATAGTGAACTGGGCAGAAATGGAAGGTGGGGGGCACCAAATTTTGGCCTCACACATGGCACCGCTGAAATTTCAAAGACCAAAGTCCATCCCGGGGGGCGGGGGAGTGTGGCTGAAGGAAAACACACACTAGGCCTGCCACATGTCTGTGTAAATTGAACTGTAAAAACGTGTCTGGGTGATTTTTTTATGAGGGGGAAAAAACAAGTTTAACCCCTAACACACAAAACATAATAATACAGACCTTGGTAGTCAAACGGCTTGGCTCCCAAACAAATTGGCTCCCAAACGCTGCAAACCAGAGAGTTCCAGGTTGCGAACGTTCTTCGGAAGCCGAATGTCCGACGCGGCTTCCATGGCTTCCAATTGAGTGCAGGAAGCTCCTGCAGTCAGTCAGAAGCTGGCCTTGGTTTTTGAAGCATTTTGGGAGTCAAATGGACTCCCGGAACAGATTAAATTTGAGAACCAAGGTACCACTGTAATAATTATTATTTGTACCCCAGTCATCTGGCTGGGTTTTCCATTTTGGAGGGAAAACCTCGGGATGTTAATGTAGGAGGGTGGAGCCACAGCCAGAGTCAGACTAAAGCTGGATTGGTGTGTGGAGCAGGTTCACATTAATATAAATATTAAAACTACCCTCTGATTGTTAAACAAATGAAGTAACATTATGTTGAAGAAATCTGACATCTGCCTTCACAGGGCATCCTGAGAACACATTGCAGTGAGGTAGGCTTAAAACCATACACCCACCAATATTTTAAAGTGAGGATGAAACAAAAAAGTGGAAGCGTTCTTATCATGGGAAGAAATCTTCTGAAAAAATGGAAATCAGATTTTGGGCCAGCACTTGCTTTGTGTATATTCATGCATCTTCATAATCTGCCCCAAATTTCATTATAGAAAATCGTTTCCTGCTTACTAGCTGGTGTAACACACATTCATGCATGTAGATTGAACATACTGAACTAAAAATACATGGTCAAATTCCAGGACATTTCAAATCACACACTACTTTTGATAAGGAAGAGGTACCTATGGTTCACCAAATGTTGTTGGGACTCCAACACCCATCAATCATACCTAGCATAGCTAATGGTAGGGATGATGGGAATTGTAGGCCAATAACTTTTGGAGTACCACAGGTTCCCCAGCCCTGACCTATGGGCTTCCAAAGAATTCTGTCTATAATGGACTAGGGGAAAGTTTCTCTCTTTCCCTTCAAAGAAACCGACAATAAGCCAATGGAGATTTTGCCCCCTTAAAACTCACCCGCCTTTGAAAAAGTACCAAATATGTAACCAAAAGAGAGGCACCTTTTCCAGGGGAATAAAATGTTTATGAAAAATGCCCTGGTTTTTGATTACCCTAGAAGGCGCATAAAATTGCTTCATGACAGATAAAAGGATTGCAGAATCAAACAAACCTTCCTAATAATTGGGTTTCTATCCTGAAATATGCTGTTATTGCATGAAGTGGAGTTGTAAATCATTATGGAAATTCTCAACGCCAAATATTTTCAGGCTTTCCTCAAAACAGGATAAAGCTTGTTTTTCCTTTTTAATCTTTTTGTTATTTTGCAGTTTCATAGTGCTATCAATACTGTTATAAGTGTAGTAATATAGGGCATGTGTACACACACACACACACACACACACACACACACACAATAGTTTAGATGCAGATTCAGCACTGCCTGTCATCATTTTATGCTTCAATACAAAGTTAATAAATTCCTTGTATTATCTGTCCTTGTAGTTCCCTGGTTAATGTAATTTATGGCAGGATCCCATTCATCAAACTTACTACACTGACACCTACTGTTTTTTTATTTGTGTTCTATACACATTTAGATTTACTATTTTAATGGTTTCTAAGATTTTTAACAGCGACATTTTCTTAGACAGAATTACTCTACTTTCCAGTGCCTTACATATGCAAGACTCACTGTTACTATAAGATTTAAAACTACCACTTCTTTATCTCTTGCAACACAGTTCTTTACATTATTTAACAAATGCACCACTGGGACATGTGCTGAGGAAGGTCTTAACATTGTCTGTATTGTTTCATCAACTATTTCCCAATACCCTTTGGCTTTGTTGCCTTTCCAGCACAATTAATAATTTCTCTTTTTCCTGTCAATGCATACCATTTGCAGTGCTATTGTTGTTATTATTACACTTTAAAAGTTGTTATGTGCTAAAATGATTCCATCTTAAAACTATATATAATGAGCACTTTTGATCACCTCTATGATTCTATGCCCCACATATTGGTTGCCTTTAAAAGTTTCATAGTTTCCTCAAATCTCTTATGCTATTATCCATTGATCTATTTAACATTCTCTATTTGTTCTCCCCCACCCCAGCCCAGGCACTGTTAAATAGCTGTTTTTTTAATAGAATCGTGTAATCATACAATTCTATAGTTGGGAAGTACCCCAAGGGTCATCTAGTCCAATGCCATTCAATGCAGAAATCTCCACTAAAGCATCCACAACAGTTTGCCATCCAACCTCTGCTTAAAAATCACCACCTTCTGAGGGAGTGCATTCCACTGTTGGACAGTTTTTACCATCAGAAAATTTCTCCTTATGTTTAGTCAAAATCTCTGTTCTTGTAACTTGAAGCTATTGGTTCTGGTCCTACCTCAGAGAGCCAGTGTGGTGTAGTGGTTAAGAGCAGTAGTCTCGTAATCTGGGGAACCGGGTTCGCTTCCCCGCTCCTCCACATGCAGCTGCTGGGTGACCTTGGGCCAGTCACACTTCTTTGAAGTCTCTCAGCCCCACTCACCTCACAGAGTGTTTGTTGTGGGGGAGGAAGGGAAAGGAGAATATTAGCCGCTTTGAGACTCTTTCAGGTAGTGATAAAGCGGGATATCAAATCCAAACTCCTCCTCCTCCTCCTCCTCCTCCTCCTCCTCCTCTTCTTCTTCTTCTTCTTCTTCTTCTTCTTCTTCTTCTTCCAGAACAGGAAGCTTCACATTTATGTAGAAGTTCAACATGTGTTGCAGATAGAACTCTCTCTCTCCCCCCCCCCATCCATTAACAGAGGGGGGAAAGGTGTTTAGTTTAGTTTCCTAGCCTTATTTACCAATTGAAAGTACTTCTGTTTCATATACAGCAGGAACAGGGAACCTGTGACCCTCCAGAAGTTGTCCAACGTCATATCCAAGCAGCCCCAACCAACATGGCCAATGCTCATGGATTATGGGAGTTGTTCCTAATTCCTGATTTTCAGCACACTTTTATTCACTCTACTTGTGTCAGTTTGAACTAGCTGCTATACAGTCTCTAGTATTTTTCCCCAGTAATATCCAAATATGGTTTTCTTTATGCACTTTCTCAGTCTTCTTTGAGTCTTTTAAATATTCTTATCTTATCTTATTCCACATTCACATAGTTGGGTGTATTTCTATGCAATCCCCTCATCAAAGCTTTATCTATCTCCTATATTGTTGCCGGATTATTTGGACCATGAAATGTAAACCATTCAGTGCTGCTTTCTTAAAAGGAAAACATTACAAGTTGCTGAGGTTCTTATCCTTTAAATCCAATTACACTGCCCTTGATTACTATATTTTGCACAATACACAATTTCTCATGTCATTTTTATGAAGGTGCTCATGTTCAGTAGTTAGCAGACAATACAAGGCAAAGCTTACAATTTTCATACCCAGAACCAGTCTAATTCTTAAGATGACCATCCCTGCCATCAAAGTTCTTGATCTATTTATGAAAAAGTAAGGGTGAAAAAGAATTGAACCAACAGATTTCCACACAGCCTTATCTAGCTCTGTTTGAAAGCCATCCTGGAAGGATATTGCCTTTCAATATCATATTTATGCAACATCTACAGTGCTCCAGCATTACAGCCACTGTCCACTAACACATATTTTGTAGGCATGTTGGTGAATAACTAATCCATAGCAGCTTTGGCAAGGAACAAGTGCTGCCAGCCTTATTTTGAACCCGTTCAGCTTGGGAAGCATGTGAGGATTGACTCACTTTTCTAGTGTCTTCCACCAGCTGTGTCCCTTGCATTTTGGGGCTGGTGGAACATGAGATACTTGGTATTTGATCCTTCAGGTGGATTAAGCTCAAGGGAAAGCATCCAAAAGAGGAGTTCCTCAGGTTGCACAAGCTCTGGATCACTAGTCTCAAGTTAATGATGAAGAACCCCATTCAATTTGTCAGCCATTTGTACAGCAACACCGGACTTGCCCTCCAGCTCTGCACTCAAGGCCATGACAAACACAAACAGATGCCCAGTTCCATCCATAGTTAGGAGCCCTATGTAGAATAGTACCTTTCACAGTGGGATAAGCTATCAGCACCCAGTCCTCTTATGGCAGAGGACCTGTGTTATTCCTGATTTTTATGCAGAGCCAGGAAGCCCAGCTCATCACAGGCACTTGCCTCATCACAGAATTTATACAAAACAGCAAAGCTTGTGTTCTCCCAACGCAGTATGCCACCTGCCCCTTTTTATTTCCTGGCCTGCCACCAAGTGAATGTCTGGAAGTGTATGTCTTTACTTCCTGTTACATAATTTGCCCTGCCAAATGTATTTCGCCAAATACCTGTGCCATTCCTTAAAACAATTTAAGCCATTAAGAACAGGAATTGACTGAAAAAGGAACAGCATTTTTGGTAAAACTACCATCTTGATTGTAGAAATTCTTCCCCACAATGTAAGCTTTAATTTACTTCAGATTTCCAAGTCTTTCTTAATTTTGATCCATACCTTAACATAATTGTCTTTGTATAAATTAATATTTTTTCATGGTTATCCAAATTCCTAAATACTTGGCTCTGTTAGTGACTTTAAGTCCTGTTTCTATTTCTAACTGTACTTTTTCTTCTATATCTAATGTTTTTTACCAATAAAAATAAAAAAATAATATGTTTACATATGGCATGAGCCCCAAACACACTCAGACCACATTTCCCCAACTTTTTATTTCCCCACTTTTTCTTTTTAAAGAGAGAATGCCTTCATAATATAATGCTTATGCAAAGCATGAGTCATGGTAGATAATCTCTCTCTCCCCATGGCCTTTCGGCACTCTCCCTGTCACTCTCTGTTTTTGAAGGTATGTGCTCTAGGCAACACCTTTTAAACCCATCTCTAATTAATACTTTGCCTAATCTTCTTATAATACTGCTAATTGTTCACAAACAGGCCATTGAATCAACACTGTGCTAACAGGGGAAGCTTTATCCTCTGCACTCTTTAGTGCTCTGACACGGGGCAAACTTCAGCAAGCCTGTCCCAATTGCTTTGTTTCCATGTAATTTAACAGCAAGACATTATTTTCTCATAAGAGGTGCTTTGAATTTTTACTGCTAATGAATAAATTAACTAAAAAGGTTAATCTGCCTACATGTTTATGAAACATTATGCAAATTGGCCTCAAAATAAAAGGTTTAATGGTAATTGAAAGCAATTGAAAGCTACGGTGCATTTCACTCTCCTTTTTCACTGTTTAAAATAAATAATAAATAAATAGATTAATACTTTTGCTGATCTATGTATACTCAGAGATAATCCGAACAAACTGAAATTCAGGGCAGGAGGTGACTGGTGCTACTAGGCTGGGTTTTGTAGAATGTTCAAGGGCTCCAGCGATTCATTTAATAGCTGAGCAGTCATTTTGAAAAGAATTAGTGTGATTAATATTATTATAATAAACACCCAAGTGAGTAATAACGTTCTTCCACTTATTTGAGAAATGTTTGTCATTACAGCTTCAAGCCGAGATAAGCTTAAGATGTCCTCTTCATTTCAAAGTAGAGTGGCTGCTTTAGAAATGTGGAGAGCATAGAACTCCGGCTAAGGCTGCAACCTTGATTTGTACTGGAGGAAGAAAGTACAAGCTCAACTCTCCCACTGAAATTAGTAGGACTCAGAAGTGCTTGGCTTTTGGCTGGGTCATTCACAGAGACTTGGTTAAAATACAGGCAGCAAACAGCTTCACAGCATGAGCAAATTCTATTGTTTGGGAAGGGGCACCGCAAGGCAAGGCAAAAAGACCCACATGCAACGAGCTGGTTGTACTTGCTAGAGGGGCAGTCTTGTGGCAAAGTTAACTATAGGATAATTTATGCAGTGGCTAATTAGATCCTTATAAAAATCAAATGTGCAATTATGAGGCATTCTGCAGAACTCATTGATCTTAATAAACAAAGCTAAACAGTTCAGTGTAATCAGGTTTCCAACAAATCCAATAAGGAATTCAGCAAAGGGAGCCATTGTGTGTTCGATGGTGATTTTGAGCACAATGAGAATGTACCATTTTGCTACAACATGCCCTTGCTTTAAACTTGACTAGAAAGAAAAGGGCTTTGGTAGCAAGGTCGGTGGAAAATATTCTTACCTTGAAATGTGTCTTTGGGCACATGTAGAATTTCTGGGTGTCTTTTTTTATATAATATTTTATTAATTTTCCAAAAATAACCAATTTATACAATAACATTATATATCCATGTCCAAATATTTAAAGAATCAACTTCCCCCTAAACCCTTCCTTGGTTACATTGTGTTTCTTTATACTACATGTCCTCTGTAGTCTGAAAGTCATTATTTTTACTTATTATCTTATTCATAATCACATTACAAGTACACTGAGGTCCAGCGCCAAGGGCTTTCTGGCAGTTACCTCACTGCGAGAAGCAAAGTTACAGGCAACCAGGCAGAGGGCCTTCTCGGTAGTGGCGCCCTCCCTGTGGAACACCCTACCAGCGGATGTCAAAGGAATAAACAACTGATGTTTAGAAGACATCTGAAGGCAGCCCTGTTTAGGGAATATATTTTTTAAAAAAATAACTGAAGTTTTAATGTATTTTTAATCTCCTGTTGGAAGCCTCCCAGAGTGGCTGGGGAAACCCAGCCCAATGGGCGGGATATAAGTAATAAATTATGATTATAAAGTCCTTCTATTCTTCTTTAAATTTGTTGTTGTCTCTTCTTCTTAGTTTTAATGTCAGTTTAGCCATTTCAGCATATTCCATTGATTTAACTTGCCAATCTTCTTTTGCTGGAAAACCTTCTTCTTTCCATAGAATTGCTGGATGTCTTATTGCTATATCGATGTTTTCTTACTATGTATCATTTTATTTTTAGTTGTAAGTCACCATCTCAATTTGTGGCCATCACTGCCTCCTGTGGGAGGAAGTTCTGTCAGTTAACCATGTACTGCACATAGTTACATTTCGGAGCTCACTTCCACAGGTAGCAATAACGTCCACCAACCTAGATGGTTCTAAAAGAGGATTAGGCAAATTCATGGAGGAGTGGCCTATTGATGGCTACTAGTCATGGTGACTGTGCTCTGTCTCCACAGGCCATTGGCCTGATCCAGCAGGCTCTTCTTTGTGTTCTTATATTGGAAGTGGAACAAGCCTGGAGCCAAGCAGGACTTTCTCCTTCCCAGTGGCGTAGCGTGGGTTGTCAGCACCCGGGGCAAGGCAAGTAATTTGTGCCCCCTAACCCATGGATTTGCGCCCCCTAACCCTAACCCCCAGATGTTGCGCCCGGTGTGGCTGGCCCCCCCTGCACCCCCCACGCTACGCCACTGCTCCTTCCCTCCTTGTTTTGCACGCTCCTCCAATTCCCATATGCCAGGCAAGAAGATTGGCATTTTAGATGGGAGGGGTGCATAGCTGTCAACTTTCCCCCTTTTTAAAGGGAAATCCTATTCCGAATAAGGGAATTTCCCTTTAAAAAAGGGAAATGTTGACAACTATGGAGGGGTGATTCCCAAATAGTAATAGTAATTTATTATTTGTACCCCGCCCATCTGGCTGGGTTTCCCCAGCCACTCTGGGCGCCTTCCAACAAAGATTAAAAATACATTAAAATGTCACACATTAAAAACTTCCCTGAACAGGGCTGCCTTCAGATGCCTTCTAAATGTCAGGTAGTTGTTTATCTCTTTGACATCTGATGGGAGAGGGTGTTCCACAGGGCAGGCGCCACTACTGAGAAGGCCCTCTGCCTGGTTCCCTGTAGCTTAGCTTTTCACAGTGAGGGAACTGCCAGAAGGCCCTCAGCGCTGGACCTCAGTGTCCGGGCAGAACGATGAGGCTGGAGGCACACAACTAGAAGGGAACTCTGGAGTGTTAGTGTGATAGGCTTCCTGTTGATTGTGACACATAGGAGCAAACATTGAAATGAAACATGTACCTATATCAGCAGCCACTTACAGTGCTGATGGGCTGTTGGACCCTTTGAGGGGGGAAATGGGGCTTTTCAGGTTAAGCTAACTAAACCTTGAACAGAATTGCGCCATGGGTTGCACTCAACATAAGAAACACGTATGCAGTCTCAGTGTGTACAATAAGCATTGCCAATCATGTAGACGGCAAGTGTTACTAACCTAACCTATGGAAATAAGAATGGTAAATGCTTACTGCCAAGGTAATCATTCTCCTGAATGCATTGCAGCGATGTGCTCTGCAGCTTCCTGGGCTGTTTGGAAATAAATGACACTACCATTTCACATGGCGTTTGGGAAGACGCTTTTAAATTGCTAAGCATGAGAGTGAGATTTACATGGTAATGATAATTTCCCCAAGTCGTAGGTTTGCATGAAAGTTCAGCCTGTTTTATTTCCAATTAACTGCATCTCTCCAGCCCCCCATCCTCACAGTCAGCGGTCAATAAAAGTACCTGTTAATTAAAATTAAAATAAAACCCCTAAACTACACATGAAAGGGAACAAACAAGTGTCGCCATAGAAGCAGGTGGGAAAGAATGATGTACCACAGTCGTCCCCTAATTTTGCATGCAGGGAGAGCACACAACAAACTGACGGCAGTTTCCAATGTCAGTTTGAGGCCCTGAGGAGCTTCCAGCTAGGCTAGGATACCTGAAATCATTTTTTAATAAAATATGTGGAACAGATCAAATGGGGAACAACAGAACAGATGAGATTTCTGTTGCCACAGTATGCTAACTTATTTGATTTCCCTGAAATTCCAGATGCAAGGCAACTCTGTGCTCATTGTAGGATGTTGCCCTGAGGTGTGTATTAGAAATGGCTCTCTCTCCTTCTACTTCTGCCGCATTACATATGTGCACTCTATAATTGTGCTCCTCCGGCTTAGAGTTTGTTCAATGTACAATTAACACCCTAAAGGGTTAGCAAACACCACTTGGGGAATGCGAGTTTGCTTGTTTTTTTGTACGTGGCTGCAGTTTGGCTGTGTGATGAAAACCTTGCTTTTACCATCTTATTCCTGGGTGTACTGGTTTGCAGAAATATATGATTTTTATATTCTTATATAAATAATATTTCCTGGAAAAGATGACAGCTGAGGCAAAGAGAGAAAAAAGTTGAGTCTTTAGAATGGTTATTTCCCTACTCCCACTCTAGTGTGTGAGAAAGGCATCACTGATAGAATAGGAAAGAATAGTTTTGATATCCAAGAATTAAGGCCCCCTTAATCTCACACTTCCAGATTGGCATCTAAACCACTTCTATGTTTGTTATATTCATGTGACTCTAAAATGGACTGTGAGTACCGATTGCACAAGTCTTTCCTGTCACTTCCCTGAAGGCAGGGTAACCATCACGTGTGAAAGTTCCATCAGATTGGCCCCAGTCACATGCTTCCAGCATACTAAAGCCATGTGGGAACCATCATGTGAAGTTGAGGAAGTTGAGAAGAGCATGCCATGCCAGATCTCAAAGTGCTTCCACAAGGCAAGCCTATGG
Organism: Podarcis filfolensis; assembly: GCF_964270895.1. Taxonomy (NCBI): domain Eukaryota; kingdom Metazoa; phylum Chordata; class Lepidosauria; order Squamata; family Lacertidae; genus Podarcis; species Podarcis filfolensis. The sequence continues at coordinate 111,121,706 of NC_139604.1, forward strand.
GACCAGTGGTTCCTCTGGTCTTAAGATGTGGCACTGTCATCCTTGGCTTTCGAGGACACCATTGCAGTAGCCACAGTGACACCAGAGTGCCCCCCCCCATGACAGCAGAAGGCTACTAGAGCAAAGTGAGGTGCTTAGAAGACTGATTTATCTACTGTTATGTATCCATCAACAGGGACGCGGGTGGCGCTGTGGTGTAAACCACTGAGCCTAGGGCTTGCTGATCGGAAGGTCAGTGGTTCGAATCCCCACAATGGAGTGCGCTCCCATTCTTCGGTCCTAGCTCCTGCCAACCCAGCAGTTCGAAAGCACGTCAAAGTTCAAGTAGATAAATAGGTACTGCTCCGGCAGGAAGGTGCGCTGCTCTGGTTTGCCAGAATCGGCTTAGTCATGCTGGCCACCTGACCTGGAAGCTGTCTGCAGACAAATGCCGGCTCCCTTAGCCTATAAAGCGAGATGAGTGCGCAACCCCAGAGTCCGCGTCTAGACCTAACGATCAGGGGTACTTTTACCTTTACCTTTATGTATGCATCAGCACATCTGCAGTGGACTGGGACATTTGAGGACCGGGACATTTGAGGAATGGGAAAGTCACAGGGAAACAAAAATGCTTGTTTACAAAGCTATTGTACAACCAACCTTACTGTATGCCTGTGAAACATGGACCACTTATAAACACAATCTCCAAATCTTCGAAAGATTCCATCAACCATCTCTCTGAAAAATTTTATCACTTGGGAAAACAGGCGAACTAATACCAGTGTACTGGAAGAAGCAAAGATCACCAGTGTCAAAGCAATGATTGTTCAACATCTACTTCGCTGGACTGATCATGTTGTTCAGATGCCTGATTATCACCTTCCAAAGCAACTACTCAATTTCGAACTTAAAAATGGAAAGTGTAATGCTGGTGGTCAACAAAAGAGGTTTAAAGACTCTCTCAAGGCAAAAAAAAATTGTTGTATAAACATCGACAACTGGGAAACACTGGCCTGCGAGTACTCCAATTGGAGAACAGCCTTTACGAAAGGCATCATGGGTTTTGTAGATACTTGAACTCAGGACAAAAGGGAGAAATGTGCTAAGAGCAAGGCACACTTAGGAATTTATTTCATCAAAGTAAAAAAAAGAGGAGTAGTACTTTACGCAAAGGAGAGCCTATCGCCGAAATTTCTTTTTAAAGATGGTCAAGGAAGATTTGTAGCAATTGAAATCCAATCGCAAGGAGAGAAGTTTTTGATATTAGGTATTTATGCACCAAATGAGGGAAAATCGGAATTCTTTAAGAAGCTACATGAGACTCTGATGGACTATATGGATTACAATATGATTTTGATGGGGGATATGAATGGAGTGGTGTCTACAAATATGGATAAAGCACAGAGACAGGTAGTTACTAAGGATGGTAGATTGCCAAAGACTTTCTTTGATATGACTGACAATATGGACTTAGTTGATATTTGGAGAATTAAAAACCCTTTGGGAAGAGAGGGAACCTTCTTCTCTGAGGCCAAAATGACATGGACAAGAATTGACCAAATTTGGATAACTAGAGGGCTGGCTCCAAAGACTAGAAAGGCGGAAATATGCCCCAAAATGTGCTCCGATCATAATGCTGTAAAGATGGAATTGAAATTAACACCAACTGGTTCCTTCAGATGGAGGATGAATGACACATTGTTTAGGAACAAAGAAGTGACCAAGAATGCCCAAAAAACTTTGAGAGACTATTTTGAGATAAATATGAATACCACTGTAGAAAAAAGAGTAATTTGGGACGCAAGTAAAGCGGTCATGAGAGGATTCTTGATACAACAGAATGCGATCCAAAAGAGAGTCCAAAATGAGAAAAAAGACAAGATCTTGGAGAAAATAAAGGAAGGAGAGAAGAAACTGAGAGCGAAGCCAAAATCGCAGGAGATTTTGAAAGAGATAAAGTTACATCAAGTACAATATATGAAAATGATAAATCAGGAAATAGAATGGAAAATTAAACAGATGAGACAAAAGACATTTGAATCGGCAAACAAATGTGGAAAACTACTGGCTTGGCAAATGAAAAAAAGACAGAAACTTAACACTATTACAAATTTGGAAGTAGAAGGGAAAAACATACAGAATCCAGTGGAGATTAGAAAGTGTTTTCAGAGGTATTTTAAACAACTATATACACAGGAAACTCAGAAACAAATGGATATAGACAGTTTTTTGAAAATAAATGTACTACAAAAAATCTCTCAAGAAAATAAGTTAATGCTGAATTATAAAATAACGGAGCAAGAGATAGAAGGGGCCATCCAGAATATGCAATTGGGTAAATCCCCAGGACCGGACGGTTTGACTTCAAGATATTACAGAACCTTGAAAGAATGGATAATACAGCCTTTAATGGAAGTGTGTAATGGAATATTGGAAGGGAAAAAGGCACCAGAGTCGTGGAAGGAAGCTTATATTACACTTATACCGAAAACATAGTCTGAGAAGACACAGCTTAAGAATTACCGCCCCATATCTTTGCTTAATGTGGACTATAAAATCTTTGCAGACATTTTGGCTAAGAGACTAAAAAAGGTATTAGTAGAATAAATTCATAAAGACCAAGCTGGCTTTCTCCCGGTTAGACACTTGTCTGATAACATGAGGAACATAATTAACATTTTAGAAAAGTTACAAGTGAATATTAATACCAAAGCAGTTTTGATATTTGTGGACGCGGAGAAAGCTTTTGACAACATTTCTTGGAGTTTTATGAAGAAAAATTTACAGGGGATGGGGGTTGGTCAAGGTTTTGAAAATGGTATAGGTGCAATTTATTCAGAATAAAAGGCTAAATTAATTGTGAATAATGTGGTGACGGAAGAATTTAAGATAGAGAAAGGAACACGACAAGGTTGCCCAATCTCTCCATTGCTTTTTATATCGGTCCTGGAGGTTCTTCTAAGCATGTTTAGAAGGGACCAAACAGTTAAAGGTATACAAGTTGGAGCTAAACAGTACAAACTAAAAGCATTTGCTGACGATTTGGTATTGACACTACAGGAGCCAGAATCTAGTACCAAAAGAGTACTGGAATTGATTCAAGAATTCGGACAAGTAGCGGGATTTAAGTTGAATAAGATGAAAACTAAAGTCTTAGAGAAAAATCTAACAGTGATGGAGAGAGAAAGGTTTCAGAAGGAGACAGGGTTAACACTGGTTAAGAAAGTGAAATACCTAGGGGTTAACATGACTGCCAAGAATGTGAATCTGTTTAAGGATAATTACGAAAAATGTTGGATGGAAGTGAAAAAGGATTTAGAAATATGGTCAAACCTGAAGTTATCATTGCTAGGCTGAATTGCTGTGATAAAGATGAATGTATTGCCAAGGATGTTGTTTTTGCTTCAAACATTGCAAATATTAGATAAAATGGAGTGTTTCAAGAAGTGGCAGAGAGATATCTCTAGATTTGTCTGGCAGGGCAAGAAACCTCGAATAAAATTTAAGATATTAACTGACGCTAAGGAAAGAGGTGGATTTGCCGTCAGACTTAAAACTTTATTATGAATCAGCCGCTTTTTGCTGGCTGAGAGAATGGATGCTTCTTGAGAACACTGAAGTGTTGGATTTAGAAGGTTTTAACAACATTTTTGGGTGGCATGCATATTTGTGGTATGATAAGGTCAAAGCACATAAAGCGTTTAAAAACCATATTATCAAATAATGGAGGCATATAATTTGGATAAAAAAATTGGCTTCCAGGTGGAAAAATCAAAATTGGAAACAGAACTGTTAGATTCCAAAACTAAGAATTTGTCAAGAATGCATAACTTGCTGTTGAAATGGAACACTCAGGATGAAACGGTGAAATCTGTTATGATTAAATGGGCACAAGATGTTGAACACAACATTATGATGGCTGACTGGGAACAGTTATGGACCACAGGTATGAAGTTCACGGCATGTAATGCCTTAAGAGAGAATATAATGAAAATGATATACATGACACCAGTCAAGCTTGCGAAAATCTATCATTTGCCCGATAATAAATGTTGGAAATGTAAAGAGACTGAAGGTACATTCTTCCATCTTTGGTGGACATGCCGAAGGATCAAGGCTTTCTGGGAGATGATCTGTAACGAAATGAAAAAGGTATTTAAATATACCTTTCTGAAGAAACCAGAGGCCTTTCTCCTGGGCATGGTCGGCCAATTGGTGCTAAAGAAGGACAGAACTTTCTATATGTATGCTACAACAGCAGCAAGAATACTTATTGCAAAGTATTGGAAGACACAAGATTTACCCACTCTGGAAGAATGGCAGATGAAGGTGATGGACTATATGGAATTGGCGGAAATGACTGGCAAAATCCGAGACCAGGGAGAAGAGTCGGTGGAGGAAGATTGGAAGAAATTCAAAGATTATCTACAGAAGCACTGTAAGATTAATGAATGTTAGAATGATGTTGGAATGAATTAATGTGATTTTAGCAGAAATGTTACAAAGATTTAGAAAAAACAGACTGTTAATTGGTGAAAGGAGGGAAAGTAAATTTATATTAATATCAAGATAAATTTACAGGACAAAAATTTGAAAAGAGGGAAAGGATTTGCTGAAATGGATAACTGACTTAGAATACAAAAAAGGGAGGTGTGAGGAGGTCAGGGAAATAAGCTAATGAAAGGAAACAAATGGGAAGATTTGCTGTATTTTTTCTTGATTTTTCTTTTTGTTTAAGGGATTTTAATTCTTTGTTCTTTCTTTTTGTTCTTTTTTTCTTTTTGTATTTCATCTTTTTTTTGTTTAAAATGATGATTTTCTTGATTTTTCTTTTTATACCTTTAAAAACTTTAATAAATATTTTATATATATATATAAAAAGAGCAAGGCACAGTTGGCAAACCCTCACTGTGATCAACTCCCTCCCGGAAACCAATGTCTCCACTGTGGAAGGATGTGTGGATCCAGAATTGGCCTCCACAGTCACTTATGGACTCACTGTTAAAACCGTGTTCATAGAAGACAATCTTACTCGGCTACAAGTGAACGCCAAAGAAAGAAGACATCTGCAGAGCAAATGAATACCAGTATTATTTGTTGTTGTTATTCAGTAGAAGACTTATCATGTTACCATAGCTTTTATTTTAGGGGATCAAACAAGATATGGAATAGAGATGATCAGATAGATTATTGTATGATTAAACAGATAAAAGGTTTATCTAAAACTTGTTGTTTTGGGGGAAATTGTGCCAATGTGAGACTTTGTGCAAAATCCTATTATCCCGAACAATGACTCACTAAGCTTTAAAAAGAAGGTGACCTCCCTTATACTCACAGTAAATTGTGGCATCCCCATCTATGCTATTATTTCACATATTTAAATTTATTGCTTTCAATGAGATTGGATTACGGGTGAATTAGGACTATTGTCTTTTGACAGACCAGTAAAGTCAATTAGAATCTGGAAGTTTCCAAAAGGATGTTCAAAGCTAATCTGGCCATGGCATGGAAATAAATTAATTTTGCTGTGTCAGTGATGGTCCAAATGACTTAATAGACCTATTTCTCTCCCCCCCCCACCCCATCTCTTCAGTTTCTTTGACAGTAATTAACTCATGTTTCTGTTCTATGCTTCTTGCTCTTATTTTCAAAAGGGAAGATAAGGAATTGTAATGAAACAAAAAGATGCCGTGTTTAATCCTGTCTTTTGATAAGAAACATTTGGTACTTAAGGAAAATGTCACAAATTTGAGACTATCATGACAATATGAAACCATAGAGAATATTTTTCTTAATCCTAACTTTCTGCTTCTAATTTATTTCACTTTCCCCAAAAGATGAACAGGAACACCCAATTTCATTCTGTGTTGATTTGTTTTAATTAAGATTGCTGGAGTTGCGTGTCGAGGTCCCCCAAGCCACCCCTAAATAATTCACAATTCACACTTATTTTTTGTTTAAGGTTTTTGGCATAATTTTGGCCACAACTTTATTAAAACACATAAATGTGAGTGGTTGCTTAGGCATTGGTTCTGACTATCTGTCCCCACACCCAGGGACAGAACTGACTTCCGGATTCCAGCGAAAGCCAGTAAGGGAAAACAATATTGGGGAGAGCATGGGGCCGGGCATCAGTCCCTCATCCTCCCCCCCCCCAGCATGCTCCCAGGGGCTTGCACGGCCCTACGCCCCATTCAGGGGTACGGACGAAAGAATGGCGAACCCTTGGATTCCTTTAACAGAATTCCCTTGCAGCAGCAGCATTGGAGGGACAGGCACCACCAATCCTTACCCCTCCACCAACCAATTTTTTAACCAATGCATAACTGCAAGCTTACAGGTTGTGACGATTTGCTACGCAGTAGGCAAAAACCAAATGGCACCAGCCAATCAGCCAATTGGACAAAATTCCTACCAGGCCCCTGCCCCAAAAGCAGGCGACCCCATGACAGGCATAGCGAGGTCAACCAGGAGCCCTAAATTAGGGTGGGTGGGTGGGTGGGTGATCTGATGCACACAGCAAAATAGCCCAGTCAGAGCTGTGTGACTTAATTTTATAACCTTTGGTCCAACCCCCTAAATGGCAACACCAAAATTTGCCCAGCAACCCAACTGCCCCATCACTGTGGATGGTCATCCAAACTAACCCGCCCAGCAACAGAGGGGTGGCCTGCCAGACCCCACCGCAACACGTGCTCTCTATGAAGGAGAACAAGCTTTCTGATCGCAAACAATTTTTTTTATTATTTTCACAAAGGTAGAATGTTGCTAGCCACAAGACAAAAAAATTAGGACTTTTTTCCTTCCGCTCTGTGATGAAGATCTGCTGTCCAGTTTCAGATAGTTTTAACAACATTTGCTCTCAAATTGATAGAGGCAGTGAACTATTCTCAAACATTCAATTCCCTCCCCCCTATTTTCACCCCCCAACTGTCAATCAATTTGTTTTGCCCACTGAGATGGCTCATTCCTCATTGGACTAATTTCTGGGATCCTCCCATTTTCCATTTTAGAAATTATTGGGTTCACTCCATCCTTTGTAGCTAATTTAATGGCACAGCCATATGGATGGCAAATTCCATCTAATATGATTTCATCTGGCACTTTTTTGTCTGTATGACTCTTTGATCCATTGTTTATGTCTTGTTTTAGAATAGTGCTGTATTGCTTCTTTTTTTTTCATATAATATACTGTATATTTTGTCTCCTTGTTTTATATCTGACTGTGCTCAAGTCTTTCTTTCTTTCTTTCTTTCTTTCTTTCTTTCTTTCTTTCTTTCTTTCTCTCTCTCTCTCTCTCTCTCTCTCGCTCTCTCTCTTTCTTTCTTTCTTTTCCCCCTCTCCCTGCCTTCTTTCCTTTGAATTGTTGGAATACTTTGACAGTCTTGTTCGCTATACATTGACCAATAATTTTAAAAATAAGAAAGTAATTCAGATTGTATAGAAACATGGAATCGTACCACTGACGTCTTTGACAGTCTTGTTTGCTATACATTGTCTAATAATTTTAAAAATAAGAAAGTAATTCAGATTGTATAGAAACATGGAATCGTACCACTGACGTCTTAAAGCAATTGATGCCCTTTGAATAATTATGGTAAAATTTGCCAATGGCAGGGAGAAACACATTTCAGGAACTTACACTGGCTGCTGCTAGCAGGGATATCATCAACAAGTATAGCAGATCCCTTTGCATTGGTGGAGTCACGCACTCAGAAACAATGTTGGCTGAACAGAATATGGGAAATAGCCCTTTCAGAGTGTCAGACTCACTGTAAGAGAGTGGTTTGCCGACAATCTAAAGCAGATAAAATTGATGCAACTTGGCTTCTCTTCATCATTTATGTAAACAATTCCACCTCCTCTATGAAACCTCTAGTGACACATGTTCCTCTTTGGAAATATATGATAAATCAATAAGATACATTGCTGGGGGGTTTTTCCCTCCCCCCTTCCTTATTATCATATATTTGGGGGTATCGTTTGGAAGGAAGTCTCTGAGTGCGATTTCTAGAACTCGTGCTTTTCTGGATTATGTAATAAACTGAAAAATATTTCTATTTTTGCCTTATTTTACTCCACTGTTGTTGGAATTTGATTTTGATATGAATCTGTTAAAATCAGTAAAAATATATAACATCCCTCCAGCGCAACAAACCAGGAGTTTGGATTGCTCATGAGTCAGGACTGTGCAATGGCTACAACCTAAGCTTAAAATAGCTAAAAGTCATGTATGAGTGTTTGACACTTCCTTCATTTTTCTCAGGTATGCAGCAAAAGCAGGAGATTTATTAAACCCTTGGTAGTGGGCCATCTTAATCTCTACAGATGATAAGGCATGCAGACCTGGCTAGCGATCCATAAAGATAAATACAAAAAAGAAAGGGTTAAAGCTTCAGGTCTTATGATTGGATGAACTGAGGGTTACTTTTGTTGCCCCTGATTCATAAATAGTCCATTGGTAATTAAAATAAATATTTTCAGGAGGATACAAAGGCTTTGCATCACTGCTCTACAAGCTGCTGGAATTGGCCAATTATTGCTACTGGTGATTTAATTCACTTATGTATAATGCTTCAGTGATAAAAAAAAGGCAGACATACCAAAGGTATATTACAGGATGGCTTGAATTGTGTCAAATCCCACAACCCTATGCAGAGTTTATTTAAACTGGGGATTCATTTAAATTATTGGTATTGATTGAAGCAGCAGACCTGAAAAACGACTGGGAAGGCAGATGCAAAATTAATCTCAGGGATTTTTTTTTTAAGTGAATGAAAAACCTTATGAAAAAAGCTGGCGGAAAGCTGCATGAATAATAAAAAGTGATTGCTGGAGATTGGTGATTATTATTGGAAGTGGACACTTGAATTGCAAAAGTGGACAATCAATCAAGTTAGTGCATTAGCCAAAGGCTAGATAATTTAAGAAACAACCATATAATAGAGTATAGAACATTAGCTAGATGCAACATGCAATAATAGATATTCATTCATAGTGGCTAATTCTCCTTAGCATAAGGAGCATGTGGATTCTTGCAGGAGCCAGTGCCACAGAAACTATGGTACATGGCTCAGTGATAGAGCATATGGTTTGCATGGCAGGGGTTCTAGGGTCAAACCCCAGCTTCTTCAGGTGGGGCTAAGAGCGCCCCCTATCTTTAACCCTGCAGAACCACTCCCACTCCCAATCAGTGTAGACAGTGCAAAGTATAATTCTTTAATTGCCCAGTGGAATGAAGAATGCATGTATGTATATTGCTTAGGGTTTAACATTGGAAAATCCAATTGAAGCATACTGAAGCTCTCTAGCACATTGATAACTGTTGGTGTTTTCTGCTAGCCCTCATGTAGTGTTTATCTTTACATCATGTGAGAGTTCTTCATTTGCAAATTCCATCTTGAATGGAGTTGCCTGCTAGTCTTTCTATGGAAACCACAAAACAAAGGATGTGATAAAATGCCTCTCCAGGAACTGCATAGCCTTAGGCTGGATGCAGACTAATACAGGCTATGGGAGAGACAGAGCTTAGATTTTTGCTCTGATTGCAATTCATAGTATCATAGAATCTTAGAGTTGGAAGGGACTGCAAGGATCACCTAGAAGGGGAATGGTTAATTAGCTGCTACGCTCAAATGCACAAGTGCCTATAGCTAATCTTCTTTAATAAAATTCTATATGAAAGTCTTATAGTCAGCAAAACAATTAAAGATATGCAATTATATCTGGATAATATCTTGATTATACTACTATAAATTTTTCACCATGTACACAAATGCAACAAAAGTATTTGTAGCGAACTTGGTTCCGAAGCGTGACTTGATGAGATGATGAATTGCTGGGAGGGTGGAGTGTTAAGGTAAGGTAAAGGTAAAGGGACCCCTGACCATTAAGTCCAGTCACGAACAACTCTGGGGTTGTGGCTCTCATCTTGCATTACTGGCTGAGGGAGCCGGTGTACAGCTTCCTGGTCATGTGGCCAGCATGACTAAGCTGCTTCTGGTGAACCAGAGCAGCGCACGGAAACGCCGTTTACCTTCCCACCGGAACAGTACCTATTTATCTACTTGTACTTGCACTTTGACATGCTTTTGAACTGCTAGGTTGGCAGGAGCAGGGACCGAACAACGGGAGCTCACCCCGTCGTGGGGATTCGAACCACCGACCTTCTGATCAGCAAGCCCTAGGCTCTATTGCAGGGTGATGTTGCAGGGGTTTGTCAGTTACAGCAGCTAATGGGACATTGGCCAGGGTGGGAGGTGGATGGGATTCTTGGGACATGAGATCTCCTGTTTTGAAGGTTTCTGTTTCAGAAGAAAAATAAGCTCAAACCAAAAGGAATGCTACACTCAGCAGCCAAACTTAGCTTGGATATTTGCATATTTTCCACTCTCTCAGCAATAAAACTTGCTATTTTCTTACTCCTGGTCCACCTGTCTCCCATGGACTTTGCGACTCAATGTTCTGAAAATCCACCCTAGAGCAAAGTATTCATAGTGAGACCTAGACGTCAGAATCTACTATTCTGTAACCATTAAGCTGAAAAGAAATCTGAAGATTGTGACTCAGCTGAAACAGGGACATTAACTAGAGCAATTCAGTGTGGTTTGGTGACATTGTGCTACCTTGGTGAATTGCTTTGGGGCTATTCATTTGTAAAACCACTCAGAATCTGTGGAATTCTACTTCCAACAAAACAAAATGATTTTCCTCAGAAAGAAATATGACATTAACAGCTAAAGGAAAACAAGCCAGACACAACAATTAGCAATTATATGTGGATCAGAACAGAGGTTTAACCTACTACTAGCAATCTTTATTTTTCTCCTGCATTGTTGAATCAAACGTCTAGCATCGTCTTTATTTGTTTCTTCCAAGATTTTTATCCTACCTTTCTGTGTAAAGTTCAAGGTGACTTAGAACTATAGAAATGATCACAGCTTTTTAAAGAAACAAAATACAACAACACCAAAATAAACACTGAAACAGTCGATATACGCTGTTATCTATCTTATTTTATCTATTTGAAAAATATTTGTGACATTTCCCAACCTGAAATTCTTATTGCAACTTTCTAAACTTAAGAAACAGGGAGTGAACCATTCCATGTTTGGGGGGCTAGTCAGATGTTCAGTCACCAGTGTATTCTATCACACTCTTGTGTATTTTTTAAAACTACATTAAAAAATAATAATCACATTTTTTAAAAAAAAATATTAAATTTTTACTGAATACAAAGAAGGATATCAAATAAGAAAAGAAATTAAAAAAACGAATTTCATACATATACACATGAACATAACTATTTATACATCTATAAAGCAATATTCAAAAAGAAGAGGGAAAAAGAAAAAAGAGAATAAAAGAAGAAAGAAAAGTTAAAAATAGAAATTTAGAAAATAGAAAAGTATTCACCATAAACAACAATTTCAAATCTATACTTGCATGCAATTTTATATTTCCATCTTGCAAAATATCAGTCTTAATTAAAATGTTTTAAAAGACTTCCACCGTTTACGCCACACGTCTTTTATATTTCAGTCACTATAACCTCTGTTCTTCCTTTAATTTCTTTCCAATTTTTGGCATAATTGTCCTTAAATAAATTTGTATTTTTATTTGTGATCCATATCCCTAAATAATTTACCTTATTTTCTATTTTTAGTCCTGTTATTTCCTCTAGCTCATTTTTGTCTTTCTCTCCCATATTTGTTGTTAATAATTTCGATTTGTCCTTATTTAGTTTAAATCCTGATACGTCACCAAATTCTTTCATTTTTACTAATGCTTTTTTAATAATTTCTTTTGGTGTTTTAGTTATGTGTGTGTATATATATATATATTGACTGTGTCAGACCAACACGGCTACCTGAAGCTAGTTCATGGTAACCATTTAGAATACCCAGATCAATGGTTTTTAAAGAAGGGAAATGCATCACCAGCATCCTTGGGATCCATGTACACAATTTCCTGAGACTAAATGTTTGGACTTTTTGAAGGCCTTTGCCTTCTTTCTTATTTAACATTTAGATCTCATCATATTGGCAACTCATTGGCCACATACACCCAGCAACATGTTGGGTGAAGTTGTGGAATCACAAATTCCTTCTTGGACACTAATCATATCCAGCATAGAGCCCTGCATTATTCTTGGAGATCTTCCATCAAGACTCTAACCAGACAGCCTGGCAACTTATTGGCCTGCAGTCTATGAAAGGGAACGGCCGGCATGGAATGTCTGAAAGCAGGCAATAACAGCATGCCATTTAAACATTTCAAAGGTGTGAGTTTTCCACAATATCACTCTCTGTTCTGAAGTTCTACCGTTTGCAATTCTGCTCTTTGGTTCACAGAAGCACTGAGCTTCTTACTAGAAACAGCCAAAAGAAATAATAGAAGGTCATTGTGTAGCTAAACTTCAATATATTGAGGGAGATGAACTTTAGCTGGATTTTGTGCAGTGTCTCGTGCTAAGCAGGCTAGAATAATCTATGAACATTCGCTTCTGCTAAAAGACTCTGAATTGCTGGAGGGATCTCTGTAAATGGTGGGTGAGGGAAACACAGTGCCTCATGTTCATTGTATACCTCAGTTGTCCACGCTTCATGTTAGCTTGCCTATCAAGGAATCTCTACATGTATGCCCTTGAAACCATGTCCACTGTAGAACTTTAAGGGAAGGGTTGTGAGTTAGGGAAGGACAGGAACCCAGTGGTAAGGCATATGCTTTGTGTGCAGAAGGTCCTAGGTACAATCCAGGCATCTCCAGCTAGGTCTGAGAAAGACCCCTCTCTGAAATGCTGGTGGGCCACTGCCAGTCAGTGGAGACCAGTGACGGGGAAATTGTTGCTGGACTACAACTCCCATCACCCCAATCATAGTTCATGCAATGGGCGCTGGAGTCCAATAACATCATGTAGGCAATGTGCTAGATGAACCTCATGAGCTAGATAGTCCTGGGGATTGTCTCAGTATAAGGTAGCTTGCTGTGTTTCAATATACCTTTCAATATGTTGTAGAATGCAACTTCACAACACAAGGCCTTCCCCCCTTTTAAGCAGGCTGTTAGAACTGTAGCTAGTGTTTGCTGTGTAGGTTTAGCGTCTGTTTTCATGGTTTTGATTTGTCCTTCTGCTTCCTTTATTGTTGCATTTGATAATATATCTTACATTGTAATCCAAGCCCCCTTTGCAGCAGGCTGGGGGTGAATTGGGTGGAGTACAGAGCTTTCCCTTCCACTCACTGCTTGGGTGGATGGAAATGCTACCAACCCACAGAGATCTTCTTGACTCCTGTCTTCTGCCCTGGCTATCGTGTATGACAGTAGTTTTGGATACAGTGGTGACCAGGCTGTTCCAAAAAACTCCACCAGCCAGTTCATGGGGATTAACTTGGCTCCTTATTTTAAAATTTTGAATAACCTGAAATCTCAGCAACTGACTGTGTGGCTCAGCCAGTGGAACTATGTATAGTGGATGAGAGCAAAAGAGCAGGGCCCAGCATCTAGCTACTAGGGAGCCAAATGCATGTGAACAGGCTAGAAAATGGGGGAAAGACAAGTGATTATGGTGCTGTGTTGAGCAACTTTCTGATCATCAAAAGGAAGAAGCTGGAAGCCAATTTCCCGCCCCACAAGAGTGCTCCTAAGAATGATCCTACAACATTATCGGGGGGGGGTGTGCATAGAGAAGCCAAGTTGCCCTTTGAAGTAGTGACAATGTTTTTTTTTAAGGAAGAAAAAACTCACTGTGCAGCACGAACCCTCTTGAAAATCCTAATGCTTTGCATTCACCTCCTAAGTCTCAGAATAACACATACACACACACCCCAACACACACATGAACAGCCTTGCAAATATATGTGTGGTGGACATTTGGCCCAGCTTGAGAGAAGACAGACAAAAAGGGATGGATTGCTAGGAAAAAGAATGAGAAGTGTGACTTTCCTAAGGTTCTCCATGCCTTGGGCATTGCTATAATAGTATTCTACTCACCAAGGAGAGGGGAAGCAGGGGGGAGTACACACACACACACACACACACGGGGGAGTAATGACAGTCACCTCTAGTTAAGTGGGTTGAGGTGATGTAGTGCCTTTGAGGGCTCCTAGGGGTTGTGGGCAGGGAACAGATTTCCTCACACTGCCAATAATGTTGTCATGCATGTGATGGGGTCTAATTTGTCTCATAGTTGGGCTTGGAATAAACCAAGCTATGTTTTGATTTTGTGAGGGATGTGCTGCTGGAGGAAATATGTCTGTTTGCTGGGCCCAGTTAGGAATTAAACTGAGGCAGGGTTTTCTATGCTCAGCCAACAGTACACAGAAGATGCATCCATTCTCCACATTGAAAGACATAGCTGCTAGAAATCCAGGAGTAGTGGGGTGAAATCTAAAGAACACGAAGTCTAGCAACTCACAAATATTTTTTCCCCTTTTAATTTCCCCAAAAGGCAATATATATATATATCTATATATAGAACTGTCCCTTGTAAGCAAAGGCAGTTAAAAGTATATATGAACAACAACAACAAAATCTATCTTTCTTTGTGACCATTAGTTTGAGCTGCAGGCTATAGCAGCATGATTCTGCACCCCAGTCTACTCCTCCCAATATCTCCCAGTAGGAATGAAAGTACTGACATCCTATCTCAAAGAAGAGCGTCAGAACCACTTTGCAGAGCTGCTTTCTTGTGTTACTGTGGAACAAAAAATAATGAATTGTTTACAAGTGTATAAATCCATGTAGTCCTAAGCTGTTCTTGAACACAGAGGAAAAGAAGAAAGGGTTGCACTGCAGACCGTCATTGCTGATAAGGCAGGTTCATGACAGATGAGCAAAGAGGAACTAGTGGTTTAAACAGCCGTCAGGATTGGAGGCTACTGAGAAATGAAATGATTCCGGTGGCCTTTAACAGGGTGGGCAAAGTTGCATGCCTGGAAAGCATAAACATCCTGTATTCCCTTCCGTACTTGAAGGATTTATTCCTGTCAGTGTTGCAGTTGAGGAAAGTGTGCAATTGGAGCCCACCAAGTGTTTGTACTGGGCTTCTGAAATAATGCTAAATAACTGGACCTCTGTGCTGGCTGTCAACAATTGATCAAATACGGTAACAGAGTCAGTGCAGTGTGTTGGTTGAGAACTGGGGAAATACCAGTTAACTGGCATTTGGGGGGGCATGGAAGCCACACTCTTTTCCTTCTTCAGAATGCCCCTAAGTGACACGACATTTGGGGCAGCTGGGATAACTGAAAAATGGCAGCCACCAGCTGCCTTAGGGATATTCTGTTGCAACAGAAGTAACAAAAATAGAAAGCATACAATTTAAATGCAGCTTTGGTGCTCTTAAAACATCAAAGTGAACAGACCTATAACTGAGAACATGTTAAACTGACAAGGAATGGAGCCAGGCTGATCGGTCTATTCCTGGTCTAAAGGCAAAATATTTAAATCATCAAATATGCAAACAAGCAAACAATAAGGAGAGAAAAAAGAACTAATGTCCAGCTTTGCAAATTCAGAAGTTGAAACAGAATGCAACTACAAGCAGTCCTTTGGGGGAATTTATAAAATTTGTGGATTGCAAGAGCTAAAATTTGTCAGAGATTGTGATACCCAAAGCACAGCTGCCTTGAGAAGAAAAGCACAGATGAAAAGACAATGAGAAGCAGCAATTCACCGATATCCTGACTTACATTCCTTCCTTCTAGTTATTGACTATTTGTTCAGATCTCTGTTCCTTATACAGGCTCACTTTTTCCTTAGAAACTACAGCAGCAAAAATAATGATATGTTTGTCCAAGGACAGCAACTGTTTACATACAAAGGGGAATCTTCTCCCATGTTCTCAGAGACCACTGGTTAATAATTCCCTTGCTGGAACTGGTTTACCACTTGATTTTGGGACATGAGCACTGGACAGGGTGAAGTGAGCTGCTTCTGGCAACACCATGACCAGAGATGAAGTTAAGGCAGGAATCTGCATCTGAATGATGGAATCTTTATCATTGGTTTCAATGCTTGCAAATCATTTATGAGCCTATTTTGGCATTAAGAGGTATATGATTTTTGTTATTTTATTGCATTTACAATATATCCCACGTTTCTTTCAAGGGGTCCTAGGTGACATATATGGCTATCTCCCTCCACATTTAATCCCCGCAATGACCCTAGGAGGTAGGTTAGGCTGAGAGGCAGTGACTGTTCCATGTTCACCCAGTGACCTTCATGGCTGAATGGGGATTTGAACCCTGGTCTCACATGTCCTAATCTGGCACTCTTAACCACAAAGCCATGCTGGCTCTTATTTAAATTAGTAATTGTTTTCTAAATTTTCACCTACACATCAACATATGCAATTTTTAGGCAAATCTGTGCCCTCTTTTTAAATTTCTTTGGGCATTTCCTAATTTTGGTGATGCATAAGTGGTGAGCCTGATGAGCTGCCCAACAGCTGAGCCCATGAACTCTTTGAAGTCAGGAGACGTCAGTTTTCTGCCTGTGACATTGATGTTCTGTCTTTGATGTGGTATCTGTGATTGACGTCTGGCTTATGCAAGTTGTCAGCTGATACTGCTTACACTAGCTAATGATCACACATATATGAATCATCCCATAGTATAAACAAGATCCAGAGAACCCTTTCAGTGACATCAAAGGACTTATAAGTACCAGGGGGTATCTATTTTTTTCTGGATTAAAGCTACTTGAATGCAGGGCAACATGAGGCAAACATCTCCCAAACTTGTGGATGCACTTTTCCCACACGATGTTGATCATATAGACAAAGGCTGAGGCTTGTTACAGTCATCACATTTTCATATATTTGAAATCACATGATAGTTGCTCATAGATTAACTTCTTGAATGTGGACTCCTCATTCTACATGGTTTTATTTTTTTCTACCTGCAAACTTTCCTCATCAAAGCACATTTGTATATAATTTTATCCTAGAAGAAGAGGGAAAGTTTCCCAAGATGCCCAGAAATTGAGGGAAGGTTTTTATAGCATGTAGGAGAAAATAGACTTCATCAGTGTGATCCTGTCATTGTTGACAGCCTTCCACTGAAGCACTTGCAAGTCAAAAGCTAATCTAAAAAGGTCACCGCTTCCTCTAATAGCAAACTCAAGTGGTGAGTGCCAACAGGCTTGGAGCCAAAATAGGGTCACGGAGAAAGAAGTGTAAGCCATTGCCATTCTCAAGGAAAACCTGAGTTTTGCAGAACTGCGAAAGAAAACATATATATAGATATAAGGAAATGAGGTGGGAGTGGACCTCAAATGAGACACACTCTGTAATCATGAGAGTTAAGTGCCAACTGGAAAAGAAACAGAAATGGAATGGAATGGAATATCAGGGAAGACAGCATAGTTGGATTGCTAGAACCCTTAACAGAAATATTTCTGTTATTTCTTTTATAATATGCCTAGGCCAATTTGCTGGGCATCACCCATCCAAGTCACCTTACAGCAACAAATAATTCAAAAAAAAGAGGAAATCAACAATAGAATGTGAGGATGCACTGCAACATTTTCACAAGTATCACTGTTAGAATGATAACTATGGAACATAGACAATTGCCTTAAACTGATTTAGACCATGGGCTCATATAGCTCAGTATTGTCTACCCTGACTCCAGGATTTTATACAGGGGTCTCACCCAGCCCTAACTGGACATGCAGGAAATTGAAACTGGGACCTTCTGTATGCATGGTAGAGCTACCATTCTCCCATAGAACCCTCCACCCCTTGTACAGATTTGTTTATTTAGCATGATGCATGCACATTTTGGAATATTCTCCCTCTGGTTTGTTGCTGCTGCTGTGCAATGCACCAAACTGCAAATTAAAAAGGTACCCATCAAGTGTGAAGGATGTTCATGTACAGAAGTAGCAAATATCTTTAAAATATGCACACCACTCAGAAGCAGTGGCCAAACTCTTGCTAGCTCTGGCTTTTATTTTTATTTTTAAAAGAGACACTCATGAATGCACCTAACAGACCAAACAGTACCCTTTGCACTTGACTGGATGCACATGTATTTTGGTCTTCTTTTCTACCCAAGCACAAAAAGAAAGGGGATGAGAAATGGAGAATTGGCCCTGACATGAACAAAACAAAGACAAATCACAGCTGCTGAACGGGTAACCAACAGAAATGAGCAGCTCATCCTCCGATGGGCAGATTAGTGAAACTTGAGAGCATTATTGCGAAACTTGTCTTTTTGGATCTCCAGTCACGTGAAAAAAATACGTTTCAGTTTGGCAAGCTAAATGAAAGCTGGAGAGTCTGTCTTAGAATTCTTTGGGCAAACATGGCTGTGGTCACTAAAATGTTGCAGAGTAAGGAGCGAGCGAAAGCTGCATTCATGGGACAGTTTATTCTCTTTTATTGATGTTTCCCTGTTAACTATATTGGAGCTTTCACATGATGTGAAAGCCACTTCCGGCATTATAGGAGAATATAGACATGTTTAATGCTCATTCCCGTGTTAGTCGCTTCCAGAAAAAAATTAAAATCTGTTTCCATATAAGGAGCACTAAACTTTGCTAAAGTCTGCTATGTTTTCAGAAGTGACTTTTATGTCATGGGAAAGCTCAAATCCAATGCAGAAATTAAGAGGGAAATGTCAGTGAAACGAAAAAAGCTACCTTGTGAATGCAGTGCAGGTGATAAGCAAGTGAGTTGGCAGAGTCAGGTGAGGAATCGACTTTCACGTTTGTGTGTGTGTGTGTGTGTGTGTGTGTTTTATGCGGATCTAGCAAGGATTCCCCCTCCTTCATGTACAGATGTGTTCAGAATAAAGCTTACCTGCCCTCTTGTGGAGCAGATATTGGTGGCTGTGCTCAGTCTCCATGGCCAGAGGAAGTAATGCTTGTGGATGCCACTTGCTGGAGATGACAAGGGGAAAGAGTGCTCTAGAGCTCAGGTCCTGCTTGCACATTTCATACAGGCATCTGGTTGGGCCCTGTGGGAAGAGGGTGGTCAATGAGGTGGGTCATTGGCCTGATCCATCAGGCTCTTCTTATGTTCTTACGCTCCAGAGGGCAGGAATAGACCCAATGGGTGGCAATGTCAGGGAAGCTGATTTTGGTACAATGTTATGAGATAACTTCCTTATGGCAAGAGGTGTTCAGCTGTGGAATGGACCCCCATGGTCACAAGTAGGCCTTCCTTCACTGTTGGACTGCTGGACTGTTATCTCTCAAAAGTTGCAGTCCGCATTGTGGAGTCTGTATGGAGCAGGAGGTTAAATTAGAAGACCTCCCTTGCAACTCTATAGTTGTTTGGTTTATCTGCAGTTCGAAGCAGCAGTCTATTCTATCACAGCAGTTTCCTGCTCCCTTGTTTAGTGCCTGGCATACTCCAGGATTCAGTGACACATATTAAAGAGACATGCTCAGCATGCCCAGACCATGCTCATCTCCAAAAACCTCTGCCGCAGCACCCTCGTGATGGCACCATCTGCTTAACTGCATGTCAAACCACAAAGATCAGAAGAGTTCTGAACAACAAATGTTCATTTCCACAGTTCAATCAGGAGGCTGCTTTTAACAAAGGCTCTTGATGAGGGTTTGTTGGTGATGAAGATGTCAATAATAATGATCAAGATATGCTAAAAAAAGAAACCTATTGGGTGCTTTGTCTTTTTCAAGACCATCAAAGCACATTGTTTCGAACAGAAGGTTGCATTTGCTTTCCTGAAATTGCTTTGACCAAAGTTGGAGACAAAGCTCCACTTGTTTTGGCAAGCTGTTTCTTAGCTAAGTTGAGGGGGCCATAGCCAAGTTTTAAGAGCATATGTTTTGCATGCAAGATGTTCCAGGTTCGTTCCTCAGTATCTCCAGGTAGGGCTAGGGAAATCTCCTGTTTTAAGACCTGGAGACTTACTACTAGGAATAGGCAAATCAGTCAATTTCAGTTTCTCTCAGGTTCTCATTTTTCCTGTATTCAGTTCTCCACATTTTCACATCAGTTTGTGTTGTGTGTGTTTTTAAAAAGTGAATTTCTCACAATATAACAGTACTTTGTAAAAGGTTCCCATTCTTCCTTAAAGTCACAGTTGTCCTTATCACATAGTTTGTGTGTCAATTTCGCCAGTTCCGCATAGTCCATCAGTTTCTCTTGCCACAGTTCTTTGGTTGGGATTTCTTCGTTCTTCCATCCTTGTGCTATTAAGTCTCTTGCCACCGTTGTCGCGTACATGAAGATGTTTTTCAATTTCCTTGGCAGGTCTTTTCTTACAATCCCTAACAAGAATGCTTCAGGCTTTTTTACAAATGTTAATTGGAACATTTTCTTCAACTCATTGTATATCAAATAGTCAATCCTTTTGCTAAACTAAAAAAATGCTCTGTAACGATGGTGCCTGATGACTATGATGGGCAACGACCTGTGTTTCTGCCAAGAAGGAGAGTCTGCCATGTAGCCAGCCACCATTGTTAAGTGAGGGAGCCACTTGTTTAGGTGGGGCATTTTGGGGGTGCCAGCCAGATGAGGCTTTTCTAGTGCACGTGCCCTGCCTTATTTACTGAATTTTTCAGAGGGTCCTGTTCTTAAATTGTTCCTGTTCTTAAACCAAGTTGCAATGCTTTAAATGGAGGCTGTAATTGTTTGTCATATCTCAATTTTAGAATGCAATTTTTTGGGGGGGGATGGTGTGTGTGTTTGTGTGTGTGCAGAGCACAGTTCAGGAAGAGCAGTCTACCTGTTTTCTGAAAAAGCCCTGATATTTCTTTGAAGTAATACAAAGTGCATTTTCTCTTACCAATCATCAGCAGAGCAAAAGAGATAATTTGGGAGGATTAACCAAGCCAGCTAGGATGATTGAATTGGCTTACTTGCTGAACACAAAAAGGTCTGCTAAGTGAAAAATACAGTTTTATAAAGCAAATGTGGCAATCGGTAGATGAAGCCTGTGTCAAGAATTAAAGGTGATTTATTCTCCAGGCCAAGAGGGAGCCTAGTAAATCTACCAGCTGTGTGTTGAACTTACAGCCGTGGTGATGGAGTCGAAGGTGGGAGGTTGGCTGAGTGAAAAGAGAGCTGGAATCCAGTCTAGGGGGAATAATGTATCCATGTACAAAGCCTGGTTTCAGTTGTTGCTAGAAGACAAAGGAGTTATGGCCTGATCATCAGAAGGAAAAATAAGGTTTCCTGCAAATACTATAGTCCCTTTTGTAATTTTAGAGAAATGAGAGTGAAATATGAAGCAGACTTTGTTAATACTGGCTGTATATTAATTTTTATGTTTTCTCCCCTTCTCAACACATGCTGCAAGCCACCCACTATATCTTGGTATTTCTGGTCTCAAGCCTCTATATGCCCTCATACTGTCTTTCTTCTCCCCAGATCCCTTTCATCTCTCCTTAGAGCTCACCATCTACTCTGATCCATGTACCCTTTTAATGATCTCTTTAGGCTTCCATTGCTTTTCTGCAAATCCTCAAAGACGTCTGCTTGGAATATTATGTTAAGGGCTATAGTTCAGCAGAAGAGCATATGTGTTGCATGTAGGAGGCGACAGGTTCCGTTCCTAGGATCTCCACTTGATCATGGATAGTTGGGTTAGGAAAGCTTAAGATTCTGGAGAACTATTTCCAGTCAGTAGACCAATAATCAGACTTGGATTATTACATAGCTTCATACATTTGTGAAATACTAGACGCTTTTTGTTTTCTCCTAGTGGTGTTGCTTTCTTCTTCCAGTACAAAATAAAACAAAATGGATGTTTCTTTCTGATTTGTGTGCACATATGTATACATGTGAAAGAGAGAGATGGGGGACTTACATTGCAATTATTAGAACTCAATGGGACTTGCTCTCAGGGAAGTGAATATCGGCTTGCAGTAAGAGAGAGACACACAGAGAAAGATGAAACATGAAAAGAGGGAAAGAGAGAAACCTTATCTCTGTGTGTAGTGATCTGGAGAAACTACCACTAACCTCAGATTTCTAAAACCTGATCTTCTTGTATAATTAAAAATAAATTACCAAGTAGGAGCAAATTATCCATTATATAGAAACATTTGGTAGAAGTAAATTGCTTGATACACTTAATTGAATTTAAATAAAATACATTTTATTGAACATAGCAGTTATATTTGAGCAGGTTACAAAGTTGGACTTTGCATCCCTCAGCTAATTGAAATTAGTCTTGTGATTCTTAACTTCTGCCTTTTTCTCCTTACTACTCCTACTCCTATTATTATATTTTCAATATAATAACCATAATTAAATATGATTCTACACATATAACCAATGATAGCATATAACTGTTTCCAAACCTGCAACAAATCATTGACTTTGGGTGAACATATACAGTCCAAATCCCTAAAAAGTTCAGTGGGAGATATGATATTAACTTTAACTTGATTTGATTAACAGAATTTGTACAATGCTTAATTGTAAAAAACCTTGAAGCAGTTTGCATAAAATATAAATATACATATTAAAATTATTAAGGGAAGTTTTAAAAAAGTTGGCCTAAAAACCCCCAAACAACTTTAGTGGGCTATATTCACATTTTCTGCCCATGACTGTTGCAGCCAAGTTCATAATAATTCGCAAACACACATGTACAATTTACTGCAATAGGTGAGTCTCGGAAGATTTTAGCTTGGATGTTGTTGGGAAGTATCCAAGCTTCTTAGGTTTAGAAATCTATAGCATATGACAGTGAGTTTAAGCTTCCTTGAAAGTCTTCCAGTATTTCTTGCTTTATATTTAGTGGCATTTTTCATGGTATTTCAGTACTTCTGCTTCCTGCTCTGTTGAAACTAAAGCTGGACAAATCTTTCTGTCAAAACCGCAACGTCACAGTGCTCAAACGTGCAGAAGACAGAGGGTGTAACCCAGTTCTCCTGTACAAGGCCTTCTGAAAGAACTGGGAGGTGAACCCAGTCGTGCTGTTTTGCAGCTCCCATGCACTTCAGGGTGACCTATGCAAGAACACTGTCCAATGAACTGTGTCATGAGTGAATCCTTCCAGATTACAATTGCACCAGATTAAGTCACCTAGGGATTATTCTTCTGTTTATTTCAAATGCCATATGCATAGATAGATCTGTGATGCTAAGCTTGCACAATGAAGCCAGAAGATATGTCTAAACGTTCTGTGTGAATGTTTAGATTTGGGGGATTTGCTGCTAAATACTTTCCCATATTTCCACCTTCCTTTAGTCTGAGAAAATATGGAAAGCTCAAAATATGCTTGAGCCCACGCAATTTCAGAGGTCAAGGGGGAAGCACCATTGTGCAAGTTCTTTTGTGGACTTTCACTGGTGGAACTCATGAGTTGAATCCCACTCAACGGAATCCCCAATGGGCAGGATTCAACTAGATTTTACTCAGAGTAAACCCATTGAAATTAATAGACCCAACTTAGTCACGCCCATTGTCATAAATGACAAACTACATGGTTATCTCATTTATTTTATCCTTGCAACAGCCCTGGTGGGGGGAAAAGGAGGGATTTTATTTCACTTGCATTCCACATTCTGGACGACTAACAGCTCACAGCTCATGATCAGCAGCTTTGTCTGTACAAGGGATGGAGAAGTTGGTGTCCCTTCAGATGCTGTTGGATCACAACTCCTACCATTCTTAACCAATGGTCTTGCTGACTGTGGCAGATGGGAGCTGGAGTCCAGCAACAGATGTAGGTCCACAGGTGAGGTGGCAAAACTGCACTGTGGCATCAGATTCTACTTGGCAGTGGGGAATCCCATGACTGCCTACAAAGGGCATAGTGTGGGGGTTACCAGGGGGCCCGTGGCCCCAGGCACAGATTTCTGAGGAAGCGCAAAGCATGGCCCACCCAGGTGCTCCTCTCCCAGCATCAGAGGAACCAATGCTGTCAGAGATGAGCACTAAACTGGGCTGCGCTGGGGGTGCCAGTGTGGAAGTGCCTGGTTCATGCCCACCAAGTGCCATGTCAGCTGGCCGGGCTTCCCTGTGCTCAGGTGGGCAGGCAACCTGAGCTTGGATGCACGGGGTCACTCTGGCAGTGTTGGCAGTGAGGGCTGGGGTGCCATGGTGGGCACTGTTAAACTCCGTGTCCTGCCCTCAGGTGCTGTGAGCTCACGCAACACCACTGCTGCCTTCTGTCTGCACATAGAAATCTATGGATCCTGGAGGTAGTTCCATTTTCTCCCTGGCTAGTTCTTATTTGCAGAGTTCTCCGTTTGCCTGTGGAGGAGGATTGAAACATGTTATTCTCTACCTGCAGTCTGAATGAGTAACCTGGGAACAGTCCTACCAAGTGATCTGCTCTTTGTATAGACTGAACCTTAGCCAGTACTATAAATGTGAATTGCACTGTGTAATGCTTTAAAAAACATTTAAATTATGGTTATAATAAGGGCTCTTTTCACATTTTAAAACGAACTCTGTAGCATTTAAACACTTAACCTTGCACTCCATTGCTTGCAAAGCTAGCTTTGCAAAATAAGGCTAGACTCAATTTTTTTGACAGCATACTTTACTCCACATAATTTCATAGTGGAATCAACATGAACTCTGTTGGTCAAACACATGCATCTGGCATGTCAATCAAAAAGCTGGCTGGAACTTTCATGGTTTCTTAAGTATGCAATTACCGCCAAAAATAGCACCACTACCTTGGTCTGGTTTGCACATAATGCTAAACCATCGTTTAGCTCTGTCTGCAGAGACCTTGGACTTTTGCACTCTATCTCTGCTTCTCTGGCACAGCTTTGGAGAGGAAACTGGAAGCATTTGCTTCCATTTTAACTAACCACAATTTGTTGTATTATTACAGTGATGGGGAACCATTTTTGCCCTGTGGGCCAGATCAAACAGTGGTCAACCCTCCACAGGCTGCATCTGACAAGTGGGTGGGCTACTCACCTGTCAATTACCTAATATCCTACTAAAATGTTTGGGAGCTGCTCCTACCAGAAAGTTTGCATTTGATGCTGTTCCAAATCTATAGTTCCAGCTACTGTATCTTGAATGAACTGAAGCTTCTGGGAAGTCTTCATTGGCAGCCCTATGAGCAACACATTAGTTTCAGGGTAGAATATGCCCTGCAGATATTGTTGGACTACAATTCCCATCAACCCCTGTCAGCATGGTCAATGGTGAGGGAGATTGGGAGTTGTAGTTCAAAAATAGCTAGAGGGGACATTGTTGGCTATCTCTATTGGATTTCATTCCACTTGGAGTTATCAGGCATAGATAGCCTAGATCAGGGATGTCCAACCAGTAGATCTTTACTGGTAGATCCCCAGCTGATCCTGGTAGATCACGGGATCCTTATCATGTACAAAAAGTTATGGGGGAAAAGCTAAAAAAACTCTTTGCAATCCTCCCCCCAAAATCTCAACAACTCTGGGCACTTCCCTCCTAAAAAAAGGTCAGCAATTCCAGGCAATCCACCCACTCCAGCACGCTACCAGACTGCAGGTAGAGCACGCTCCTCCTCCCTCTAATGACATTCGGTAGATCACTGCCAGTGCTTTTATACTGGGAGTAGATCACAGTCTCTTGGGAGTTGGATATGCCTGGCCTAGATCTTTTGGAGAGTATTGAATTCACAGTGGCTGGTTTCTTGTGGCAACCATATCATTAATATGCAATTCTGACCTCTATTGTCTCATCTTCTTGTAGTCATACTGTCATCCATCCTGACAAAGGAAATAATGTCGTAAGACTGTAGAAGAGATTGTGGATTGAGATCAGAACAGCACAGCACTTTAAACATATGTCAGTCACACACATTTTGGACTTCCCACCTGCCCATCCCCAAATCTCATTTCAGATTTTCCTGCTGAGGAACTCCAAGTGAGTTTCCCATGGAGCCTCAAGGTTTTCCATGACACCATTTGAAAACCCCTGAACTAATAAGAGGCCACCTTTTTGAACCACATCTGCAGTGACTATGCTGCTTACTTGTCTATTACTATTTACTGGGTTCCATGAAATTCAGAATAAGCCAGATTAGGTTATGTGCCTGGAAAAAAACAAAAAACCCTACAGGAATGATGGATTGATTAATTCACCCCATTTTTGCAAGGTTTTCCTTACAGTTCATACAGTAAACTCAAAACATACCATTCCTGACCACAGCTGCTGTTATGAAAATCCCTTGTGCCCTGTATAAAATATATTGCACATGAACTCTTGACTCTTTGACTTTGTTTTTTTAATATACAGTGCTTGTGTTATGTGACTGATCACACACAGTTTTATTTCCAGTGCTCTGACTGGAGCTTTTCAAGCAGGGGATGCAATCAAATATGCCTCCTCCCCGAAAGACCGTTCTAAAGGTACAGTTTGAAAATGGGAGTATTAAGCAAAAGTTCAGTGAGAAAAGAATGGCTGGTCTGTTGAGGAAACATGGAATAAAATGATTGAGATAATGCAAGGACCTCAGACAGGTTGAACGTTGTTTCTACATAGGCTCTGAAGTATTTGAAATCACCTCTGGGTTTTAAGGTAGCTTCCTCTTTGAAGACTATGAAAGACTTTTTCAGGTGATCATTCCATTGTAGACGTATGTTGATTGGCAGAGGTGGGTGGCAAGCTTTCCTCTTGACCTAGACAGGTCTATTAGCTCTCTACAGATGTCCCAATGGGTGTGGAATTACAACAACAACAACAACATTTATACCCCACCCATCTGGCTGGGTTTTCCCCAGACACACTGGGCAGATTCCAGCACTGTATAAAAACAGAACAAAATGTGAAACATTTAAAATTTCCTGATGCAGGGCTGCCTTCAGATGTCTTCTAAAAAAAAATTGTAGGTTTTTTTATCTCCTTGATAACTGATGGGAGTTTGCACTGTGATAACTCCCTGCTGAAACATTGTCTGGGACTGGCAGGAGTTGGAGAATGAAGGGGTTGAGGAGTGAAGCAATGGGCAGGTGGAGGAATGGGAGAGTGAGAATGATATTGGGGAAGAGACCAGTGAGTTGTGGGGTTCTGTGCCACACATGAGGAAAAACCTTACCCCCTTCACCAGTTCTTTCGCTGGTGTCAGTAGTACCTCTAAGGTGGTTGTCGGTAGAGTCAGAAGAAGTGGATTGGGGACCAGGGGCAGACCAGCCAGAGCCTCATCAGGGAGGAAGATAGGGGGGAGGGATGATAATTAGTTGGCTCCTCTTGTTATCATCTTTGGCTTCATCTTCTGTCTGGGTTCCCTGCTTTCCACCCCACCACTTCCAAGGAGCACATCATGGCATAGTGAAGATCAGCCTCAGCCCACTCATTGACCAGAGAAGGAGCAGCTGCGTTGAGTTTGCTTCCCTCATCCTGCCAGAAACAACACCTAGCTCCAGCTGCCAGTTACTCTGGGACTGTAGAAGCAAGGAGAAAGGATACTCTTGCCCCATCCATCAACCCATGGAACAGGAGTCACCACAAAAAAACCCCAACAACCCAGAAGGAAGATCAGTTTGCCCTAAACAGGATACAAATGCCTGCTCACAGTTCACCACTTCATTTCAGCTTTGTAACACCTGATCTCCTTCCTTGATTTTTTCTCTCCACGCTTCTCCCTTGTGTGTCTTGTCTCTTTTAGTTTGCAAGTCTGACAGCAGGGCCTGCTTCTTTCTCCCTTTAGTGGTGTGAACTGCTTTGAAAGATGATACTTGTCTAAAAAGTGGGAGAAAAAATATACTAAATAAGTTGTAAATTAAAAGAATAGAAATTTTGACTAAACATTTGGAAGAACTTCATGATGGTAACAGCTGTTTGGCAGTGAAATGTACTACCTTGGAAGGTAGTAGACTCTCCTTCCTTGGAGGTTTTTAAGCAGAGGTTGGACAGCCATCTGTCAGGGCTACTTTACCTATGATTCCTTCATTGCAAGGTTTTGGACTAGCTGACACATGAGGTCGCTTCCAACTCTACAGTTCTATGTTTCTATTATTTTATGAGCAACTGAAAGGAGGTCAAGTTTTAAATGTTCAAGACAAACTCATAATATTCTTTTTATATCAGTATTGATTCCACACACAAACACACTGAATTTTGTAATCAGGAATGGTTGCATCAAAAGCAAGGAGATGATTCTGGGCACTCTGCAAGAGCAGAAAATGGTTTTGTAAGAGCAATCAAAAGGAGGAGGAGGGAGAATTTAAGACAGACAAACCTGCAAATTCAAAGTTCACCCTGGCAGGGCAAATGTTGGGCTGGAAGCCCTAGATAAAATTTGTTGTCATTATCACCCTTTTTGAGAGCTTGAACCCTGCCAAGATACCTGCTTTCTGGGTAATATCATTCGCTCTCATTACAAGCTAGTTGTGAAGACATCTCCCTTTGGCATCTCCCCTAAGCTTTTAGATATAAAGTTTGCTTCTGCAAGCTGCTCTGTCCTGCAAAGCACTGGGTATGGGAAAGGACTGGTAAAATTATTCCCTCTGATCACATGCTAGACATGTCAGTCCCAGTGGAGCTGGTCCTCCCACTCTGGTGTAACTGTGTTATGGTAAGCTTAGAGACCTTTTCGGCAAATGCTTGTCTAAAACCTTGTTTTGATGTCCGGATCGCTGAGCTTAATAGAAGTGCCAATTCACCTCTGACAAACCCAAAATACCTCCAAGGCATCTTTCCCTTCAGATTTGGAATATGTCCAAAACCAGGGCACCCCCACCACCACCACAGCAAAATACAGCTACAGCTGAATTTGGGTGGGGTAGGGAAGAGTGATATGTAATGCAATTAAAACTGGAAAGTATATTTCTATAATATGTGTTAGGCTTTTTGAGTTCCTTGAGCCCATTTCCCTCCTGCACCATGATTTGCACAATGATCTGGTGCTCAAACAAGCCCATGTGGACTCGTTTACATTGTAAATTGATGAGTTTGTTTCCCTTGTCCTTTCCCTTTTCTTTTCTCCAAACTGGAATTGAATTGTGCATCATCTCAGAGCCCAGAGTGGTTTCCCTCCTTCTCCTTTCATTGACTGCAGTACACTTACAGAGTAATAAAACACCTTTTAAAGAAAACACAGGGCAATGTATCAATAGAACTCCCGCGTCTTTAAATATTTATCGATAACAATGGTCCTAGAAGGAGTGTGAAATAAACATTAGGGTCTGTAATAGTTTCCAGGAAGGAGAGGGTGAAAATGGAGGGAGGGAAAAGGGGCAGGGAGGAAGAAAAAAAAAATCTCCCAGGACTTCAGCAGCCTCGAGAACTGGACTTAACAAATAAATAGTTCATGATGTGCGAAAATTGAATTGCCAAGTGATTGACCACATCCTACGTTACACAAGGAAAAGGCCACCGTTGTTTTTACAAGTGTGTTTCATTCAGAGTTTGACTTCACTGTATAAATATTATGGAGCTGGCTCTTCAGTGTTAACCTTTATTTCAGATTAACTGTAGACAGGTCTAAAGGGAGACTTATATAGAGTTTGGGCAGGGGTGCGTCTTTTATAAAATCTTGCTCTAAACTCTAGATAGAAAACTTAGGAAGTAGTTATTGTCCACAGCAAGGTCAGTCAACATAGTGACCTCCAGATGCTGTGGACTACAACTCCCATGACCCTCACCCAGCACAGTCAATAGCTAGGGATGATGGATGTTGTGGTCCAGAACATCTGGATTGGCTACCCCTGATCAATAGAGGAATGCACTATTTAGTGTTAACTTATGAGATCTTTTCAGTAGAAAAAAATATGCATGCCCAACTATAACTTATATTTTATTATATTGTGTGTTGCAATTTATTTGTTGATACAGTTTATGTTGTGACCTCTGAGATCATGAACTGATGAAGAGTGGGATAGAAATGGAAATAGAAATTACTAACTAAATTGATCAACAAGCTCATGGAGCATATGAAATGCCACACACAAACCTCCTCTGAATAGAAAGGATCTTGCAAACCACCAGATTATTGAAGTGTTCATATATCAAGGATAACTGAGGCAACTCTTCAGTACAGTGGTACCGCTGGTTAAGAACTTAATTCATTCCGGAGGTCCGTTCTTAACCTGAAACTGTTCTTAACCCGAGGTACCACTTTAGCTAATGGGGCCTCCCATTGCCGCCGCACCACCAGAGCATGATTTCTGTTCTCATCCTGAAGCAAAGTTCTTAACCTGAGGTACTATTTCTGGATTAGTGGAGTCTGCAACCTGAAGCGTCTGTAACCTGAAGCGCCTGCAACCCAAGGTACCACTGTACAGAGTTAAAGTAGATAAGCCCGTTGATTTCAGAGGGAACAAGCATGCTTTCAAAGCTGTTTCCCAGGGTGTGGCCACTGTCACATGTTGAGCTTTTCAGAGGTGAGTGCAGAGTGGGGAGCAAAGGTGGATAAGCTACCCCAGAAGGAGCATGACGTGTCCCTCACCAGAGAGGAACCCATACACACCAATGGGAGTACAGTAAGAAGATAAGATCATATGCAGTGCCTTGCAGAATCAGGCCAGTGGCCCATCTAGTCCAACACTCAATTCTCACAGTGGCCTGTGGGAAGCCCAATAGCAGGACCAGAGTGCAACTCTCCCTTCCTATGCTTTGCAGCAACTAGTATTCAGAAGCATTCTGTCTCCGACCGACCCATTAACAGTTCAGTTAGTTATAAATGTGGCTAAATCCACAAAGCTATGTTCCAGTTTGCATGTGTGTCCAAGAGTGTGTTTGTGTGAAAAGGAAGGTTTGCTTCAAAATGTGGAGCAGACTGGAATCCACCTCAATTCTACTCTCTGAAGCAGAAATCACATAACATTCTGTCTGAAAAACCAATCACTGCATTCCTCTTGAAAAGAAGGTTTCACTATCATAATTCAGTGATGATGGTAACTCCCTAAACTGGCTGCCTATTCAGCACTCTCATCTCCAACAGTCAATGGCTTGGATCCCTGTGAGTGTAACTTTCATTCAGTGAATGGAAGCTCAATCTGTGAATGAAGCAAAATGTTATGATCCAAGCCAATATATGTAAAGTGGAAGGGGTTGCCCTCGGAAGCAGAAAATAACAAGCATCCTTTGTGGAATGTCTGTCCTTGTTCTGAAAGCAATCGGTAACATGCTAAATAATAGGAAAAACCTCTTTCCTCCCCCTTCTATAACCAGAGTTCATGTCCCTCTGGAATGATAAAGGTTTTCCTAGATGTATTCTTAGTTATGTGCCATTAATAGGTAAGGGCAGCACTTTTCCTTGTAAAACATTCTTTGCGAAGATGCCATGCTGCTAGGATGTATTTCAGTAGCACGCACCACTATTCTCCTAGGAGTTTGTATGTGACTCTAGCACAGGCTGAAATTGAATAACAGAGCAGAGGAAATTGTAGGTTAAGGTTTGGAAAGGATGGGTAAGGGGAAAGGGGTGGCAGGGAACCAAGAAATCGATAGCAAGGAAGCATGGAAGAGGAGACAGCCATGTGGTTGTTCAAACAAAGTGTAGACAAAGGAGGGAAAGAGTGATGTGGAAAAAATGTGACGCGCTGACTTAATCCTTTGAGAAATATCCAGAAAAACTTTGAGTGTCACATTCCAAATCAAGACTGAATGAGTAGCATTCCAAAGAGCTAGGGCACAGAGTTAACTTAGTGTTCATCTACAGTAGGGATGGGGCCAAGGACATAAGGCTGCAAATGTTGGAATCCATGTAGCAAATCCCTCTGGGAGTGACAAATCTTGATGATGTGCTATCACTCTCCGGGGCAATTGTTACATATTTTGCATACGTTGTATCTGTTTTATCTTCAATACCTTCAAGTCATCAAGAGCCATCACTCGTAGCTGGACTTCCTACATTGATTTAAATGTGTGCAGTCATGAAAACTGCACCGTGCCAAACCACTTTTAGTCGGGAATTAAGTTTTTATAGAAGGCAGATGGCAACCCTCATACCACCTTGTATGCAAATCCATAAGAGAATGGGAGTCCGGCAGTGTAAAAATTCGGGAGTAAGCCTGTCCTGATCGTTGCACTTTTCTGAGCAGGTATGGAGATGTCATCTGCTGGAGCACTAGGGATGGACTCTGTTTCTTCTGACAAGTGAATGAGGTGATACTTTCAGGTTTCACTGCTGTTTGTTATATCTTAGCACAGAGGAAGTCAAAGAATGTGTTCAGGTTCTTATTATTTAACTGTCAGCAGATCCTTTCATAGAGTGATAACAATCAGATATCTGCATTTTTGGATTCTCTTTGGGACATAGGTGCCAACCCTAGGCAACCCTGTGTGCCAGAGCACCCATGACGGGGGCTTCAGTGAAACTTCCGGTTTCTACTGGAAGTCACGTTGGAACCCCAATGTGAAGTCCCAGACAACAACTGAGGCCTGTGAAGTCTCGGAAGCAACTTCCAGTAGAAACTGGAAGTCACGTTCAGGTCTCACAAGGCCTCAGATGTGACCTCCGAGACCCCTCAAGGTCTCAGAAGCGACGTCCAAAGCCCTGCCATATCTCTGAACACAACTTCTGGTAGAAACCAGGTGTCGTGTCCGAGGTCTTGCAAGGCCTCGGACGTGACCTCTGAGACCTTGCAAAGCGTTGGAGGTGCTGCCGTGCTGCTGACACAACGTGACATCATGGCATCACAATGTCATGACGTCACGTTATGTCACAGGTGCCACTGGGCACCCATAACCTGGAGCCCAAGTCAGCGCCCCTACTTTGGGAGTGGTACCTGTGGGATCTGTCTTGATGTGTTTAGAAATTTGCCAGTATACCACTGCTGATATATGATTTATATCCATGACCTTCCCAGCTCACATTCTCAGCCACCACACTATGCCAGTTCTCTCTATTCACACTGAGCAGAAAATGTTTTAATTAGCATATTGCAATCGCGCCTTGGAAAATGGCTTGGAAAATGGCTAGAGACATGACTGTTGGATAACTAATCAATCCAGGGAATTACAGTGAGAGATTGACAGCACCATTCTATGCATGCATTCTCAGAAGTAAATCTCATTGGGTGTTACAGCTCTATGATCAGTGGGAGGCAACAGAATGGCGAACACCAGTAAAATATGTAAAGAGAAATTTGGGGAAAACTTTTGGGGGAGCAAAAACATTTCTGCTCTAGATTAGTGAAGGGGGAGGAAAGTGGCAAATAATGATTTAAAAACAAACACACTTGATCCCATCTGCCAGAGTAATGTGTGGCTTTCCAATGTTGCCTCTCCACTACTGCATTTAAACCACACATTCATTGTGAAGC